>NC_046320.1:51064723-52264723 GCF_009819535.1 Lacerta agilis
GTGCACAGGGAAGATCAAGAGCTAGTCTGTTGACTTCATTTTAGGGGTTGTGCCTTGATTTTGCTCACAGCCACACACACACAAAACTATTACTGTTGTTCATTTTGCAATGAGCGGACATGATAAAAGGGAGGGATGAAAGGTGGTGACCTCAACCAGATCATAACCAGTTTGTGCAAATTGGGTATCGCTGAATAGGGATGTTGGAAGAATAAATGTATAATTCTGTCTCGATCCTGGATTCTACAAGAAAGGTAGCAGAGGCTGTACATAACTTTTGAAACTTTCCTTGGAGCTGCTGAATGAATACAGTTATCCTCCTGTTATTCTTGCTCTTAATTGTGACTTTAAGCTGGAGAGTTGCACTTTGTAGTAAAGAGGCCATTTCAGGATGCCACTGAGTCATTCTTTTAAAGCTTGAAGTCCGGGAAGAAATGAACACTCGAAGAGAAGAAAATACCATTTTGGTTCACAAAAGGTATGCTCACCATTATTATTTTTTTAGGATGTAGGCAGGGGCTACAGAAGTGGTAGACAGAGGGCTTCCTTTTATGTATCAGATTCATATTTTCAAAGGCAGAAGGGAAACCTCAGCAACACACATCATAAGCACATGCTGTGTGACTAGAATAGATAACTGCTCATAATTAGGTGCCAGGGCACACTTTTTGTAGAGTACATTGACTCTCATGTGGAATTGTGAGAACTTGGTCCTGAGATTGAGCATCCAGATTTAAGGCATTTGAAATAGTCTCATTAATCACCTGCTGGTGCTGCAATAGAAAATCAGCAGTAAGCAGTGATTGCAAGCTACAGAAGTGATGAGACCTTTTGGTAGCAAGTACTTGCCATTTCACATGTAATGAGAACAACAAAACAATTTTACGTAATCAATAGGTAGTGCCGAAAGCATGAGTAATAATCTGATTTGATATTTCTCTGCTACGTTGAACTGTGGTTGGGAACAAACACTCTCTCAACATTTTTTTTAAAGCTTGCTTTCCCTTTTTTGTGGAATTAAGAGACTTAAGATGAAGTTAATGGGAACAAAAAATTATTGGAGAAGAAGAGGAACATGGAGCCCTCTGTCATATCACTAAGTCACAGGAGGCTGCTGTATCAAATACTTGAGGGCAGGAAGATAATACTCAGCTACCTTCTGTTCTTTGTGGACTACTCCATTCTGATTCAGATCACACACCAGAGATGACATCATATTCCCAGTGTAAGGCCTTAGATCAGGCATCCCCAAACTCGGACCTCCAGATGTTTTGGGACTACAGTTCCCATCATCCCTGACCACTGGTCCTGTTAGCTAGGGATGATGGGAGTTGTAGTCCCAAAACATCTGGAGGTCCGAGTTTGGGGGTGCATGCCTTAGATGCACCAGAACATTGCTCACAAAACTTGCTCTACGTTAATTCCCAGGTCACCACTGCTCCTTTCCAATGTTTTAAATTAAATATTAGTGACGTTAGCACAAATGCTAGTCCTAGGAGATGGATTGAAGGCACATGATTGCAGCAACCTTGCTAGAGCTAGGTAGGCTTGGGTCATACCCATGCCAGGATTGGAGACCAGCTGGAAAGCTTTTGTATGCTGCCTTGAGTTCCACTGCTGAAGAATGGCAGTATATAAATGAAATAAATACATACATAAGAGACTCTCAGCCCTCATTAGCTTTTCCTGCATAACCTGCTGCATGCTGTTACCCATCTTCTCTCTCCCTGTTCCTGGGACCTGCTGTATTTTTTGACCATATCTCTCTTTGCCTTTAGTACCTCTTCCCCAACTTTTCTGTCCAAAAAAACGCAGCCCTTGCATAATGGAGATATATACATACATCACATGCCACAAAGAATCTGTGCACCTGTAACTCTACAACATTGAGTGGAGGTCAGTGTTGGAGGTCTTATTTGTCACTATGATCCTCTGACCTCCTCCATGAAGGATGGTAATAGCAAGGGCAGAGCATCTGTGTGGGCTGGGCAATGTTGTAGTGGAGTGCCTGGCTTACACACTGTTTGAAAGAAGGGCAAAAGAAGAAAGACCACAGTGGGGACAGCAGAAGCAGATGAACAGGGTTCAACATTTGGAAAAGTGAATAAGACTGACTGTCCAACCTCCATATGTTGAACTGAGTTTATGTGCATACAGCTTAGATATGAATACAGTCTACTTGACAAAGCCTTGCATTTTTCATGATTCCTGGTTATGAATCAACTGTATAAGGGTTATGAACCAACTGTATAAGGGAGTTCTGTTTTTACCTGCCAGTCAACATATGGACACCAAGATCAGGCAAGCTCATACTTCTCCTTTACACGTTGAGCCCACATGGTTTTTGAAGGTGTGAAAAGGGCTCTTGTCAGTGGCGGATGGTGAAGAACCTGCTGACATAATTAAAAATACATCTGAAAAGGGGGAAATGTATTTTTATAGACATTATCTAATGCTAAAAGCACTTGTGCAACTAGCTCTGTTCTTCTGTAAAAGTTAGTCTATGTTTTTGTTCTGAAACAGATTAGTATAAAGAAAGAGCTTTGTTATTCTTTAAAAAAAAAATTCTCAAAGGAGGATGAGGATTTATTTAAGTTAGATGTAGTTGGAAGCCTAAATCAGGAGCATTAATGGCAATGAGTATACCTAGAGTGGCAACAAGAACTTCTGCTGAAGCTATTAAGTATGCAATTATGGAGTAAAGGTATATGAAAGAGCAGCTGTGGAAGAATCCTGGGCTTCTTTCAGCAGCAATGTTCCAAGAACAACCAAGTTCTAAGTGCTCCTCTCCCACATCTTTCCCATCCATTCCTGATATTTCTTCAGTGGGCAATGCATAAATCTCTGTATGATGCTCTATCAAAATACCCTGCATTCATTATGCGAAAGCTCTAGGGAGTATAGACACCGCCTGTGAATGTTATGAATGGCTTTCTTACATTTACTTCTTTTGTCTACGCATCTATCCTCATCCTAAAGCACTTAATCATTGTACAGCTTTCAACGCAGCTGATTATTATATACTTTGCGAAATCCCTCATGAATTTTTACAAGTTGCCTGGTTCCGTTCTAAGATGGCTTCATTCATAAAACACCTGACCATACAACAGATGTATCAATAGGTGGCCATTGTTCTTGGGGAGGGGGGGTGGAGGTAATGAATGACATTCTATAGGCTTCTGATCTGCCCCTGTTTAATATTTATATGTAGACTTTGTCAAATTATTCATAGTCAAGAGATGCCTGTTGTTAGTCTACAGTTATGGCAGCTAGATTGAGTAAAGATGAAATATTATCTTCCTTTACTGGCAGGCAGATTGGCAGAAACAAATATTACAAAGTTTTCATACTTCCTTTAAAATGACTTTTTGCTTGATTCCTTGGCACTAATACGTTACACGGATATATTTGATAGCTGAATGTAAGCTTTAAATTGTGTTGCGAACTTCGGAATAACCTCTCTTTTACTTACAGTGTAGTAGTGCTTTCTAATACAGAAAATTTTAGAAGCTCTGAAAAGTCTTCTTTTCAGTGGGTCCCTTCAGGGATATGGTTATTGGCAAATGCCCAACTATAGCTGCCCCATCCTGGCCTTGGGCTTAATATGCTTTTTTGTTCAAACTGTATTTTGATAGTTAGAGTCGGGTAGAATAATTATTGTAGTGTTTCTTTGCCCAAGTGGTATATGTCTGTGTAAATAAGGAGATATATTTAACAAAGGTGGTGGTTATGCGACCAGGACAGGGTGAAGGGAGCCATTCTCACTCCCTAGAGTCCCTTGAGGAAGAACGGCATATGAATGTAATCAATTTATAACAGATAATTGTATATTTGATGCAATCAACCTTCTCAGAGCCCACTTCCATGAGAATTTTGTGTGAGTTCCTTTTGGTAAAAGTGCACATAAGCCAGTGTGGTGTAGTGGTTAAGAGCAGTAGACTTGTAATCTGGTGAACCGGGTTCGCATCTCCGCTCCTCCACATGCAGCTGCTGGGTGACCTTGGGCTAGTCACACTTCTCTGAAGTCTCACAGCCCCACTCACCTCACAGAGTGTTTGTTGTGGGTGAGGACGGGAAAGGAGAATGTTAGCCACTTTGAGACTCCTTCGGGTAGTGATAAAGCGGGATATCAAATCAAACTCTTCTTCTTCTTCTTCAAGGTCAGGTGCAAATTTAAGTTGAAAATCCAAAATAATTCAGAGGATAACAGCCAAATCCTGGTTCAAATTGTGCATAAAAAGCAGGAAGCAGAATGTGCAAAGATGAATCTAGTTTGGGATATTTTGTGCATCCAGTTTGATGTATCAGTTGTGTTCCATTTTCCTTTGTATTTGGCTCCTTTAGTGGAATTATTGCTAAGAATGATCATATATAAAACATTATGATCAGTTGACTCCTTCTTTTAATGAAAACAAAATAAAAAATAAAAAATTCCATCCAGTAGCACCTTAGAGACCAACTAAGTCTGTTCTTGCTATGAGCTTTCGTGTGCATGCACACTTCTTCAGATATTATTATTCAGAAATTATTGTAATATCACAAGAGTGACCTGGAAGAAAGCAAAAGAATACAAGGTACACCTGGGAAAAGGCAGTAACAGAGTAGATTAAGTTCTCATTGTGGTGACTGTCAGAAGATGCTGCACAGAATGTTGGTGACAGGCTTTTTTTTAAAAAAACAACCAAAAATGATGGCATTAAGAATAAGGTGGTTTTAAAAAGAAGAAAACGAAGAGCTAGACCATAGATGGTTTTTTGACAGTCTGAATCACTTCATGTATTCGAATTACAGTGGTACCTCAGGTTACATACGCTTCAGGTTACACACGCTTCAGGTTACATACTCTGCTAACCCAGAAATAACGCTTCAGGTTAAGAACTTTGCTTCAGGATAAGAACAGAAATTGTGCTCTGGCGGCGCAGCGGCAGCAGGCGGTCCCATTAGCTAAAGTGGTGCTTCAGGTTAAGAACAGTTTCAGGTTAAGAACGGACCTCCAGAACGAATTAAGTTCTTAACCCGAGGTACCACTGTATAAACAACTGAATAGATAGAACATGAAATACTATTCTACTATTGCAAACTTCTCTTTTACATCAAATAGGACAGGGGGAATTCTTCCTCTCATCTGGCTATTGCATAGTTATTGGCTTTATTTATCACAGAAAAGGTTGAATTGTTTGATTTTAATTTAGTGATGTAGTACCAATCCCAAATAGTCCCCCCACCTTTTCTGAATGAGGACCATAACAAAAAGTCGCTCAATTTTGTTTTTAAGGCTTTGACGTACTCCTGTCTGTTTCAGTTATTTGTTCCTTGCAAACAAACGTGCAACTTGGTTCATGGCTGTTATGCAACAAGAGGATTAATGAATGTATGAATGTCACTGGTGTTTATTTTTTCTTTTTTTAAAAAACTCACTTCTGCAGCTGTCACTAAGCTCCTCTTCAAATGATATATTTATTATGATAGATATGGGAGGGGGATACTTGTACAAAACTTTGAAAGCAATATGCCTGGCTTGGGTTGGCTTTGGTAGAGAGTCTTATACTTAAATGGATGGCCTGCCTGTGTGGGTTTGTCTGAGATTATTGTAGTGCCAGTGTGCCTGACTTACTAAGTGCCGCCTTTAATCTTAAAGTATTGGGTTTCACTGTCACTGAAATGAGAAACCGCTAAGTTCAGTGGCCATTTTAAATTGTCACCGTCATCACAAAAGTCTTGTCAGTCTTGGCTTAAAAATAAAGCCAGAATATCAAGTTTACTGTAAGAAGAGACACATCAGCTTTACAAAGTAATGGACATTAGCTGGACATTAGCTGGACATTAGTTATTAAATATAGAAAATAAATAAATGTGATGTTTTAAGTTAGTAAGGAAGAGTGATATTAAAATAATTAATTATGGGACACTACATATATTCATGTTTGTAGCTTGTTGCATTTGAACAAAACAATACAAATGGCAAATACCATTCAGCGAGAATGTACCGACCAGCACAGAAGTAATATATATTTATGTGTGTATTTATTTATTTACATAAAAAACATTTATACCACACCTTTCAGCCCATAAAGACATTTCAAGGCAGCTTACAATCATAGCAGATATAATTACAATATAGCCATTAAAATTACAACAATACACAGCAGAGAGAATTAAAAACAAAAGCAGATAAAAGCCTAGCAACACATCAGAGATAAAGTCACATCAAGCTAAATACTTGGCAAAATGTCTTGTGGCTCCTTTGAAAACCACAGTAGCCAATCAGGTCTCTCTAGCAAAAGTTCCATGACAAGAAGTCAACATTCCATTTCTGAGCCAACTGAGTCTCAGATGGCAACAAGACATGGAGTAGGCCAGCCTCACTAAGATTTGCTTTACTGACCTGCATTTTCAAGCTATGGATGATAGATGAGAGCTGGACCATAAAGAAGGCTGATCGCCGTAGAATTGATGCTTTTGAATTATGGTGCTGGAGGAGACTCTTGAGAGTCCCATGGACTGCGAGAAGATCAAACCTATCCATTCTCAAAGAAATCAGCCCTGAGTACTCACTAGAAGGACAGATCCTGAAGTTGAGGCTCCAGTACTTTGGCCACCTCATGAGAAGAGAAGACTCCCTAGAAAAGACCCTGATGTTGGGAAAGATGGAGGGCACAAGGAGAAGGGGACGACAGAGGATGAGATGGTTGGACAGTGTTCTCGAAGCTACTAACATGAGTTTGGCCAAACTGCGAGAGGCAGTGAAGGATAGGCGTGCCTGGCGTGCTCTGGTCCATGGGGTCACGAAGAGTCGGACACGACTGAACGACTGAACAACAACAACTGTATGAAGACAGACTCTGTATATGTGGGCAACCGCAGGTGGAAGACATCTTGCACCATTTACTATATTGCCCACTACACATTGGACCCAAGACGCAATTTCTCACCCTGCCTTCCATAGAGAAAAGATTCTCTCACTGTTAGAGAAGGTACTATAGCTTCTTAGCAATGTAAACAATCTGTTGTTGTTCAGTCATTCAGTCGTGTCCGACTCTTCATGACCCCATGGACCAGAGCATGCTAGGCACTCCTATCCTCCACTGCCTCCCACAGTTTGGCCAAACTCATGCCAGTCGCTTCGAGAACACTGTCCAACCATCTCATCCTCTGTCGTCCCATTCTCCTTGTGCCCTCCATCTTTCCCAACATCAGGGTCTTTTCCAGGGAGTAAACTAGTGACTCTTAAAAAGTCGCCCTTTTTGCTTTGGCAGCCAAAAAGATCAGAAAGAAGGCCCTGGACAATATAGCAGTGAACTGTAAGGGAGATGCAGAGATCTAAATAGAGACTATTATTTGTGGCGCAGCATCCCTTTTGCTTGTATTTATTTTTGATTCAGATTTACCATGTCCTACAGCTAGTACAGTAAAGTTATTTGGAATTGATTGGATTGGACATGAAGTAAATCATCAGGTGATGATCACAGTAGGCAGGCAGGCTCATGCAGGAGAAAGCATAAACATATAAGAAGTGTTTGCTAGATCAGGCCAGTGGCCCATCTAATTCAGCATCCTGTTCTCACAGTGGCCACCCAGATGCTTTTGGGAAGCCAGCAAGCAGGACTCAAGTACAAGAGCACTCTCCCCTCCTCATGTGGTTTCCAGAAACAGGTACAATGGTACCTCGGGTTACAAACACTTTGGGTTACAGACTCCGCTAACCTGGAAGTAGTACCTCAGGTTAAGAACATTACCTCAGGATGAGAACAGAAATCACACGCTGGCGGTGCAGCAGCAGCGGGAGGCCCCATTAGCTAAAGTGGTACCTCAGGTTAAGAACGGTTTCAGGTTAAGAACAGACCTCCAGAACAAATTAAGTTCGTAACCAGAGGTACCACTGTATTCAGAAGCCTTTTTGCATCTGACAGAGTTTTCTATTTTTTCAAACCGTGTAGGTGTACTTTGAATCATTTGTAAAGAAGACTATTATTAACTGAAATGTTTCCCAGAGGAAAATGCTTTGTAATACCAAAGAGGTCAAGAAACTCAAGCAGTCACATAGAAAATCAAAAGTAGAGGTAGAAATGCCTCTAACCTCTTTACTCTGATGTTGATAAAGAGATCAATGTGCTGAAGCAGGCTTCCATTCTTGAGCCACTTGCTGCATTTGTAAGCATGGCATGTTGTTTTCTTGCCCATATGAATGTGCATCTATATTCTGCCACAGCTAGTCATGCATAATACCATGCTGAAAAGCTAATCATGCATAATACAATTTTTAGTTTATATTCCTTTCCAGCTATCCTAGCTGGACTGTGCCTTTTTCACTGATGCCATACACTGGGTGTTATATATATATATACATATACAGGTGAAACTCGAAAAATTAGAATATCGTGGAAAAGTCCATTTATCTAAGCAATTGTTTTCATTAGCTACTGGGGTTTAATATATGAGATAGACTCATGACATGCAAAGCGAGATATGTCAAGCCTTTGCTTGTTATAATTGTGATGATTATGGCGTGCAGCTGTTAATTTGGGGTTCTCATCAGCTGTACGCCATAATCATCACAATTATAACAAATAAAGGCTTGACATATCTCGCTTTGCATGTCATGAGTCTATCGCATATATTAGTTTCAGTTGAATTACTGAAAGAAATGAACCTTTCCACGATATTCTATTTTTTCGAATTTTCACCTGTGTTGCCATTTTACTGCCCATTCACTTACTGGTAGTTTGGACAGCTCCTTTTGAGGCTCTTCACAGTCACGTTTTGTCTTAACCACTCTGAGCAGTTTGGCATCATCAATCAATTTGGCTACCTCATTGCTCATCCCTAACTAATTAATGAACATGTTTAAAAACACAGGTCCCAATACAAATCCTTGGGGGGACTTCACATTTTCCATCCTTCCAATGGGAGAACTGTCCATTTATTTCTACTCTCTACTTCCTGCTTCTTAACCAGTTACAAAAGGACCTCTTTTCTTTTTCCATGACTTCCAAGTTACTTTCTTGAGTCTTAGTAAGCTTAAGTCTTTCATGAGGAACTTTATAAAAAGCCTTTTGAAAGTTTAAGTACACAATGTTAAGGACTGACATGGAGTATGGAGCAAGTTTGTTTTCCCTTGCTCTGGAGAGTAGGACTTGAACCAATGGATACAAATTACAAGAAAGAAATTCTGCCTATCATTAGGAAGAACTTTCTGATAGTAAGAGCTGTTCAACAGTGGAATGGTCTTCCTAGGAGAGCCAGTGTGGTGTAGTGGTTAAGAGCGGTAGACTCGTAATCTGGGGAACCAGGTTCGTGTCTACACTCCTCCACATGCAGCTGCTGGGTGACCTTGGGCTAGTCACACTTCTTTGAAGTCTCTCAGCCCCACTCACCTCACAGAGTGTTTGTTGTGGGGGAGGAAGGGAAAGTAGAATGTTAGCCACTTTGAGACTCCTCCGGGTAGTGAAAAGCGGGATATCAAATCCAAACTCTTCTTCTTCTTCTTCTTCTTCTTCTTCTTCTTCTTCTTCTTCTTCTTCTTCTTCTTCTTCTAGGAGGTTGTGGACTCTCCTTCATTGAAGGTTTTTAAGCAGAGTTTGGATGGCCATCCGTCATGGATGCTTTAGTTGAGATTCCTGCATTGCAAGAGATTGGACTAGATTACCCTTGAGGTCCCTTCCAGTTCTACAATTCTATGATTCTATGACCTGGAACCTTCTGACTTAAAAGTACCTGTGTTTAGAACTGTAGCCTTAGAAAGGACACATATTTTTAAAAATATATAAAATATTATATATTTTAATATAATATTAATGTTGTCCTTTAAATTCCTCTGGGAAATTTGCCTTTAAATTCCTTATTATCAATGCAACTCAATTAAGGGGGTTTGTGAAAATGCAAATGTGATTGTGTTGTCTTTTTAAAGCATGTTTTTGTGTCTTGATAAGGAAAACATTTGCTATGACAAAGTAGTAATGCATTGGAATGGCAAACTGAAACTACAAGAAGGGTTTCATTCCATGCTAGTATAGAATGACTCGGCCTGCTTATTTCAGCTGTCCTTCAGTCATGTCTATCAAGTAAGTGACAGCAGCTATTTCTGTGTTTGCCAAGCTGAATATTTGAGGTTCCTCTGTTCTGTGCTAGCTAAAACAAAATGTAACATCTCCACTTAAGATTTTCTCTGCCCCCCCCCAAACAGTAGGACTTGTAAGGGTTGTCATGAATTCTGCTCATATTGATCCAGAGCAGATTCCAATGTATAGTTAGCAGAGTAAAATACACTTAAACACATTGCAGGATTGTATAAAAAAAAAATAGACCAGAGGCAATTAATGTTTCATCCAGCAGAGCTTTACAATAACTTATAAAAGACCTTAACACTAAGCATACTATATACAGAACACCACACCAGAAGGAAAGAGAGGTAGAAAGTGAAACTCAGGCTCCTTATGGCCTGTTACTATAGGACACAATGACCTTGAATGAAAGAGGTAACAGAACCAGTTCAAACCAGCTGTTTCTCTGACGGAATAACCCAAACATCAGGAACCTTCTGCTTGTTTCTAGGCAGAATAGAAACTTGCTTGTCAGCTAGAAACTTCCAGCTTGCACCAGTTTGTATCACACAGAGAAGCTTCCAGAACCCTCTTGAATCAATTAGAATAGGAAATATACTTTCTGTACCAAGAAATGCAAACTGACAAGGTTTTTTTTTAATCATCATCATCATCAGAGAATTGCAGGATGCTAGCATGAGATTTATTTCCAATTATGAATTCTAGTGATGGTCTTGGCTCCCATTGAATCCACTTGGATAACAAGTGGAGGTATTTTATTTTTAAACTGAAATCATTGCATTTAATTTTCAATCCCCAAAATCACAGTGGTAGTAGCTATGGTACAAGCATGATAGGGAGATCAGATCTCCTTTCTGTGCATAGTTGCATTGTTACTGCCAAGCCAGGAACTCTTCTCTGGGGTCTGGTTCTGGTAATGCTTACCTCTTCTTTGGAGTGACCATTATGAATTAGCACACATCCAAATCTGAGCAGTTGCCCCTGTAAAAACATTTCCCAAGAGCAACCAAGGTCCTTCTCACTGGCATATTACTAGTGCACCAGAGTCAAGAGAAACAAGATAAAACCAGATGCCATGCTTCTTTCTTCCCCTTGCTAAGGCACTAACGCTGCAGTAGTCCATGCCAGGTCTATGCTTGGATTGGGGTTTGGGAGGAAAAAGGGAGTGTCCATATTCCCAGTTGCTGAAGAACAATAACTCAAATAGCGTTTTCCCTGCAAAGCTTTTATTCCAAATGTTTTAGGTTG
Source organism: Lacerta agilis (assembly GCF_009819535.1). Lineage (NCBI taxonomy): Eukaryota > Metazoa > Chordata > Lepidosauria > Squamata > Lacertidae > Lacerta > Lacerta agilis. The sequence goes on from NC_046320.1 coordinate 51,076,033, forward strand.
GTGCAATACATATGCAAAGTGCTGGCCTGGTTTTAGGTTCAGCAGGCCATGCACATAGTTAATCCAAGGCACAGTTACACGAAGGCAGGTGATCTAACTACTCAAAGCTTTGACATTGGTCTGACACTTGACACATTCCCTGCTATCCTATCTATAATGAAATGGGCTGGGCTCAACTTAGTGCATCTACACCTTAGCTAGCAACCTGGCACTCCACCTTGAAAGTGGGATCTGCTGCATATTCTCACATCTCCTGTGGTATCTCCAGGACTGAGGTAATGGGAGGGGTGCTCTGCCCCCTCTGCAGAAGCAAGGCTAGACCCAGCATCTGATAACTCCAGTATGGGTGGCACAAGAGGCAGTGTGAACTACTCAGAGATAGGCTCCAGCAGCTGTGAAGAAGAGGGAGGTGGGGCTCACAGCACTTGCTGTGGGTTCAGGTGAGGTGAGAGAAAAGACTGAAGGAAAGGCCCCACTTGAACCCTGCTTAGAATCCTTACTACCAGACTCCCCCATGTCTGGAGGAGCCCCCACCCTATCCCACTGGACCCCTCCCCATGTCTCTCCAACAAGCTATCCATCTGCATGGTCCTGCCCTGGCCAACCCATGATAGTGAGTTTGAGAGCTGAGTGGTTACAAGCACATTCTTGCACAGTTCAGATTTTAATCTGAGCCAAAGAAGAATTCAGGGACCTTGTAACAGTCATCTTTTCTTTTGAAGTGAATATTAGGGGCCCCCAAAGTCTGTATTTGGACCAGAGCCCAGTGAGTTTTGCAACATGACAAGTAAATTCCATGATCTGTATGAGATTGATATATTTTTGTGCCAACCGCTTCCTTAATTTCATATTTTATTTTTGTTGAAAGCCATCAAAACCCTATTCTATGAGTGATAGGGGAACTTCATGTCTGGGTGGACTCTTAGCGCATATGGTAATTAGTCTGGCTTGTCATTATACTGTAATCAATAGCTTGGTTGAAAAAGCAGTATACATATATTTTAAAAATATAGATTTTACCTTTATCTGCTTTATTTTGCTGGTTATGTTTAAAGCTAAGATTTAACAGATCCTGTAACTTGTTCACACAGTTCATGATAGCAAGGGATTGAAATATAAACCAACACAGTTTCTGAAATTAAATTGATTAATGCTATCCTCAACAACAACTTGTTTAAAATACCTCTCTAGAGAAGCAGGAAAATAGCACCAGATCTTGCTGTTCTACTTAAAATATTGAATACTTTATAAGTAGCCATCAAGTTGAACTACTGTACACTGTTTTTTCTTTGTATTATTTGGTTTCATTAATCTTCATGACACCAGTGTGTTCCACCGAGAAGTCACATTTCTTTCTCAGAGGCTTTAAAACTGAAAGTGACATTTAAAGCAAGAGGTTATTTCTAAAGAGCTTTGTGTTGGTAAGGTATTACTTGGCACAGAATTTGCTGTCTGTACTTAAATATTAATTAATTGTTTTGAGATTAATTGGTGACTTTTATATTGGACCAGGAATTGCAATACATATGGTCCTGTACATGGGCATGCCTATTCTGCATGTAGAAAGAAAGACATGGAATTCTGCTGCAGGATCCTTTCCCAAGCTAATAGCTAAAACACATGGATAGGGAGGAAACAAACAGTTGCCTTTTCTATGCCAGAGATTCTGCAGAATGCTGTACTTGGGTATCTTGCACAAGCTGGCCCAAAATTCAGCATTTCCCTCTGCTTCTCCTGGAAACGCATTGCTGCCTTAAAAAGGAGATGAAATGGGGCTTTATACATTAGCCCTTGATGCTCAGACACAACTGCAATTTGCCAGCTCTTCTCCTTTTGCATGTTGGAGTAATACTAACAATAGCCAATCTATCCTACAACCACATTTTTGATATTATTAGTGATGGCACATTAATTAAATGTTTAGGGATTAATTTATGAAAACAAGTTTTCATTAGCTGTATTGTCCCAGAACGCTGTCCAGCAGGATACAGGCAAGCAAGTCTATAATTCTAAAGGAGACCATCTTTCTTTCTTTTCAGTGCATCTGGAATGGTGCTACATCATGACTTAGTGTTCTTCAAGCATTATATTATGGGATGGGATGGCAGTTGAGATGAGTTTAGGACTACTGTTCCTGGCTACGTTAAGCGGCCAGGAAATAAATACTGTATTACAAAAAGAAGAAACTGTTTAAGATGCTGCCCATCTTTACCGGTAATCTGAAACCGACCTCAGTATGTTACAACTTTTGCCTAGGACTTGAAACGCTTGAGGCTATTCCCTCCAACACTTGTCTATTCCAACACACAGCCACATCCAGAATGTGCAGAAAAATCTACTCAGCCCTGCAGATGTCCTTAGACAGCAACTTCCATCGTCCTTGAGAATTGGCCACTCTGACTAGGGCTGGTGGGAGTTGGGAGTGCAACAACATATAGAGGGCTACAGGTTCCTCATCCCTGCTTTATTTAAAAGGTTAAAACATGATGCCTCAGATCTAACCATATCTTTGATTACAGTTTGTCTAAGGAATTAACAGAAATTCAGAGGCTCTGCTTCTGCTCCCTTTACTGTTTGAAATGTGCAGTGCAGGTAACTGGGAGAGGTTTTAATAATGGCATCGTGGCTCTGGATTTCCTATAAGGCAACAAGCAAAGACTGTTTTATTTCAGGTGTCCTGAGTTACTCTGTTTTGACTAAGTTGTTGAGTTTTTTACGCAAAATCTCAAAAGAATTATGAAGTTTTTGAGCTATCTTTCTTGAATTAGCCAAAAACTTCTGACATGGGTTGCCATATGTGTCCGGATTTTTCAGGGTATTTTTGCAATTTCTGCCCGAACACAGTGCGTGACAGCTGAATCCTGGGTATGTCCAGGAAATCCCGGACATATGGCAACCCTAGTTTTGATTAACCACTGCAAGCAAGGCTTTTTCATTGTTACTAGTATGTTATACATGTACTGAACACTGCTGTTGTTATTTAAACCACTGAGTCATTCATAGTTTTGCTGTTATTGTTTAAGGCTGCAATCCATTACACACTTGCCTGGGAATGAGCACAACTGAACTCAGCACAACATACCTCCCAGTAAACATGCATAGCACTAGATGTGCTAGGCAAGGCAAGCTATACAATGGCATGAAATAAATAGTGCCAATGAATTATGTGGCATTTCTGCTGAGGATGGGACAAGGAAGATTATTTTCTGGAAAGACCATTAGGAGACATTTGTGGTTGAATCGTGATGTCACTGATCCCATGCTGGGTGTCATGTTGACTTCATGCATGTACTAACCCACTTTAATTACACTCCTCAATTACAAATCGGGAACTGTTTGCTTTTCAGGTCCTCCTGGTAAACGAGGCAAGCGAGGAAGAAGAGGAGAGATTGGTATGTTTCAGATTTAAAAGTAATGCTTCTGGTGTGTGTGTTTTCAGAATCACCTGGTTCATTTTGTGAAGGCATGCTTGCTGATACTGTTTCATGACATCATATATGAAAAGCAATTTTTATAGTATTTTTTTCCAAAGAGGCTTAAAAATATAAAAACAGTAACACATGTATTAAAAACAAAACAAGTATAACAATTACATAACGCAGATACAGAAAATTTATTTTTAAATTTTTCTATACAAAGCTTTTAACCATTGTTTGTTGCAACAAGCTAACTTCAAACCATAGTTTATGAAGCTGGCTTCTTTCAACAACCTATACTTACAGTTTAGGCTTTAGATGACATATTAGACTGCAGTTACATCTAAAATGGAAATCAAAGCTTTCAACAGCTTACTGACAACCATACCACAAGAGGACAAGCGTGTGAGCCCTAGGCAGCTCATCCTCATAAATCAAATGCAACCACTGTGATTTGGCATAGCATTTCAGTAGTCCTTGGAGCCTTTAAATGTCATAAACGCATGGCATTATTAACAAATGAAACTAATTTGCTTTATGTTAGAAAAAAGACATTGTAAGTTTAAAATTCTCTTTAGGATCATTTAACAACAACAAGAAATTACTTTAGTTAACTACACAATAAAATCACATTGTTAAAAATGAAAGTCTGACTATATTTAAAGCAAACTTCAAGGACAGCTGTTGCTATTATGTGCCCCCTTTGCAACATACTTGAGTCAGAAGAAAAAGGGAAGCATAAAAGCTAATGAAAAGTCATTGATTTGATGGCTACAGCTGCTCCTCTTAATAAGCCTGAAAGAAATATTAGATGTGATTTGCAGACCTCTGATAATGTTCTCAAGAACATTTGTACAAAAAGCTTTTGAGTGTAAATAATTGGGAAAATGTGCTAACATTGCTTCATAAAGTGTGACATTTTATAATTAGGCCTTGAAAGGAGTTGATTATAAAAGAAAGTTTGCCTGTCTTAGGAAAAGTAGAAGGAGTAACTGTAGATTCAAGCAATTCTGCCTTGGTGCTAAGGTTAAATCCAAGAAGGAAAAGGGAGGGAGTTCCTATGAGTCAGACTACAAGAGTTGAAGAACTATACGTTTAAGAAAAATTCTGTAGACAGAGATGTACTTGTGAACACAAAGTATTTTGTACATGAGATGGCTTGGCACCCGCAGCAAAATAATAATATTTAATGCTGGGTGAGAAGAATGAAAATGCCACTACTTTCATCAATAAAATATCTATATGGCTGTAGTGCTATACTTACTGACCATATGTGGATACTCTATATGAATACCTTTCAAGTTTTCATAAACTTACATATATTTGTCTTTCTTTCCTTGTCTTTTCTTTTCATAGGACCTCCTGTAAGTACAACTGATATACTATTGGATCATCTATGGTTATCATGAATGAGTCAGAAAATGCTTTTGAAAACTGGTAAAAATGATGAATATGTTAAACGTACCAAGTATCATCTCAAATACATGCTCAGTTATTAACATGTTTTAAACACCAAATGGTTTTTCAATTTTTTAAAAATCCTGTTTGGGTTTCGTCTTTTACATTTAGAAGCAGAACAGTATACATGAATGCTGGAAGCAGGTTATTATTATTACTATTACTACTATTGGTTTGTATACTACATTTCAGCCAAAAAAGCCCCCAATGCAGTGAACAGCACATTAAAACAAAATTTGCAACAGAGTACAATAAAAAGCCATAAATCAATAAGCAAGCAAAACAATATAAAACTGCTAAGTCACAACACAGAATGGCAAGATGAAAGCCTTTCCAAACTAATGGCCGAAAAGATGCTGTTACCAACCCAGCATCCTACACACTTAGACGTTAGAAATCTGAACAGACAATGGGGTGAAAGCTCATCCTGGCTAAAAGAACGCTCTTACCACCAACCCCATTCTAGCAATTCAGGGCTAGAATGTTTTAGAACAGAACAGAAAGTAATATGCTGCCTTTTTTTCTGGTGGCGTCTCTTTCTGGCTTTCCTTCCTGTAGTGGAACCCCTCCCGTTCTCACATGTGGCCGAAGGGCTTTGAGATACATCCAATTTAATCTGTGATTAAAAGATGGGATCAGAGAAACCAAATCACAATTTGCCAACAGCCGTGGAAATACACTTTTATGGTAGAGAAATGAACAGCAGCAACAGTGGCAAGAAGAGAAACAAAGTCCATCTTGTCCATTGGTATCCCATTCTTCATATGTAACAGGTCACACATATATACTATTAAGCCTTACACTAGGCCAGTGGTTAAACTTTGGAATATGACTAGTCATATCTAAGTAAAATCAGATTGTTTTGTAGTCAGTTGATCACGTGAAGATTGTTATTATTTTCTTATGACAGTTAATAGTAATGAGAATCGCTTGGTTATAACTGAAGCTTCTGTTTGTCAGAATTTACTCCAATAGGGTTTTTGTATGATTAAGAAAGGGGTGGGTCCCTCCATTGTTGTTGAGTGACAACTCCCATCATACTTCAATGTAACCATGCTGGCTAAAGCTGATGAGGGTTGCAATCCAGCAATATCTCAAGGGCCATTGGTTCCCCTTCCTCTGGATAAAGAGTACCATGAATCTGGTAATCTCCTGCTCCATCTGATAGATCCTTCCTTCTCAACATATAACCCTTGTTCAGTGGCCTTTTCACTAATTTATATCCTTACGTAAAGCTGGGGGATTTTGGCTCAGGCTCAGGAAGAGCAGAGATAGGTAGATTTGGGCACAGCAAAATTACAACAAATGTGGCAGAAGCTTCCTTCAAGCCACCAGGGCCCATTCATTGGAAAAATCAGTCCACCATATGGAAACATTTTGGTGCTGTTGCAATACAACAATGGGAGAAAACATGAATAGCAACTGTGGCGTATTGGGCCCTAGATTTGTTTACCCCAAAAATAGTTTCAGGTTATCTTTTTCCTTCCTGTTCTCACATTATAGACAAAGGACACATTAATTGCTTGTTTTTATTATTGTTCATGATGTGTAACTAAAGTGTTTGTTTGACTTACTGGGTTTTCTGTCATCTGCAAAGCACCTGCTACAACCTAAATCCAGTGAAGGAGAGCACATATGTGGACTTTGGTTGACCCCCACCCCCTGGTCCATGCTGCAGTCCTATTTAGCTGAACCTGGGCAACCACAGGTGCTTTGCATATGTATGTGAAACCACCAAAGTGTTTGGTAATAGTCTTGAAGATAGCATCTTGATGGAGAGATATAAGGTTTCTTTGCTTCTTTCACATTTCCTATTTATAAGATAAGGCTCTCTGTTTTAAGTTCACTTATTTGAGAGAAAGCCCCTTTGAAATTCATTGGGACTTTCTTCTGACACGACACACATTCTTAAATAGGGATTTTTAATTGAATGATATAAAAGTTTTTTTTCAATTATAAAAGTAACTAAAGTCTTGGATTTTCATGTGTTGTTACGCTGCCTATTCACAACCTTGGATTTTTAAACGGGATTATAGAATCTGAGTGTGTTTTTATACATTCAGAAATATAAACACTGCTGTTCCGTCTTCCCTGGGAGAATACATGCTTGGAGGGAAGGCAGGAGCAAGGGGACCCAGGCCAGGGAACACACATTTGATCAGTTGTTATGAGAAAACTCTGTCAGTTTTCATTTTATATAGTGTACATTGTACACCAACCTGGGTGCCTTGGCAGAAAGGTGTTACATAAATCCAGTAAATAAACAAATAAATATATTTAGGAATGTGATTATAGCTACTAAACAAAACAACAAAACAGATAACTGATTTTAGCACATAAAATAAATCACAAATGAATTTGTCTCTTTTTGCTTTTGAAATTTGCACCTCTTTAAAGAGGTCCCTTTAAAAATAAATATAAGGTCTCTTATAAAGAGGTGCAAATTTCAAAAGCAAAAAGAGACAAATTCATTTGTGATTTACTTTATGTGCGAAAATCAGTTATCTTTGTAGTGTTCCTGAATACCATAAACACGTTTAAGCGATCCTGAGTATAGAAAGAGCAATTTGATATACCGTGGTACCTCGGTTTTCGAAGGTCTCCGTTGATTTGGAACTCGAACACCGTAAACCCGGAAGTAAATGCTTCGGTTTCCGAACACACCTCGGAAGTCGAACAGGAAACGCAGCTTCCGCTGAGTGCAAAAACCCTGAAGCCTAGCTGTTGGCTATTGAGTTTTGTTTTCAACCATTTTGGAACTCGAACGGTCTTCCAGAATGGATTGCATTCGAAAACCGAGGGACCACTGTACTTTAGGTGCAACTGAAATCCTGCAATCAGTCCATTGCGTGTGTGAATCCCACTGAAACCAATGTTACTTACTCGTGAGCAACTCAGCTGTAATCCTATGCACACTGCTGTAAGCCCCCTTGGATTCAGTGGGATTTATTTCTAAGTAAGCATGCATATTCTGCTACCCTTGACTGAAAAATACTGAATTTAAAACGACATTTTTGTTCATATAAATGCACTTTTCAGGGCAAGAGAATATAAATAATTGTAAAAAGAGACAGTAGTGATACAAAGTTACATTTACTGTTAATGTACAAAGCAGGTGTGTAGCCTCACATATAACTGTATGTATTCCTAATGAGTATCATTCCATTTCATTTCATTCAACCAGGGTCAACCAGGGCGAAATGGCTACCCGGTAACTGTCCTACTGTATATTAATGGAATGCATGTATCACTTTCAAAACCATTATTTTCTTAACTATATTTGTGCTTTTCTATGGCTGAATAAGGAAATTTAACCTTCCCTGGTGTATTCTGCTGAATTCAGAATGAGACATTTTCTATATTTCTCTTAGCAAATCTTTACATAGGATCTAGCAAGTAAGACTAATTCCATGGTATATACATGGAAGACAATATAACAATTGTTTGAATTTCTGTTTATTGAACTTTCACATTCTAGAATGGCGACATCATTTTTTAAACCATAATTTAAAATACTACTTAAAGTACATCCATCTTGTATAATAGTTTTCTTCATTCAAGTGCTGTTTGTTTGGATACTAAATCTACAGTTCTACATTTGCAAAAAAATAAAAAAAGACTTAATTTTACACATCTCCAGCAAAGATAATTCCAGTGGTATTTGAAAATTCATAAAATCTCTTAGAATAGCAGTTTTTAAGCAGCATATATAACCCACTTCTGTAGCATTTACACTTGCATGTTTACAACTTCATCTGATAAATTTAAATATATGAAATAATGCATCCATCATGATTAAGACCAGGGGTAGGCAACCTAAGGCCCGGGGGCCGGATGCGGCCCATTCGCCTTCTCAATCTGGACCATGGACGGTCCGGGAATCAGCGTGTTTTTATATGAGTAGAATGTGTCCTTTTATTTAAAATGCATCTTTGGGTTATTTGTGGGGCCTGCCTGGTGTTTATACATGAGTATAGTGTGTGCTTTTATTTAAAATGCATCTCTGGGTTATTTGTGGGGCATAGTAATTCATTCAATATTTTTTTCCAAAATATAGTCTAGCCCACCACATGGTCTGAGGGACACGCCAGAAAAAGGTTGCTGACCCCTGATTAAGACTGTTAAGGAACTATTAACCAAATATATACTTTTGTGTATGTGACATGCCACCTTTTGACAGAAAGACATACACAAAAAGATGGCTTACAATAATTTTCATGGGGGCAGTAGTTGGGGCCTGGCATGGCTGCCACGGAGTCAAGGTTGCAATGCTGGAGGTCTTGTGTGCTCAGCTGTGGTCTTGGCCATTGGCAGGGGAGGAGGGAGAAAATGCTAGTGGGGTTGCCCACCAATGAATTTTAAATGTAAGCTGCCCAGTCATTGGCCATTGGGGTATGTGATGTCCCTCTTGTGGACCTGATTGTGCCTGTTCTAGGTTGAGTCCACTTATGGGGTATAAAAGATGACTGCACTGCTGGATCATGGCACAGTCCAAAATGTTTGTCCCACCCACCCACTGTTTATCTGGTATCTCTGTCTGCTGGTAAGTGGGCAGTGCTTTTATTTGCCTTTGCTGTAGAATTGTTCAGTCACCATATTTGGGCCCTGGAAGGAATTTGCCTGCAGACAAGTTGCGCCTGTGTGTAGCTATTTTTTTTGACAAGATTTCACGATTCTAAAAAGTGAAAAACAGGAAGCTGCCTTATAATGAGATACACCACTAGTTCACTGTTGTCTGTAGGTCTGATGAAGGTTTCAGGGGCATCGTCAAGCCTGTTTAATTGGCATTCATTTCAGTTATTGGGGCCTAAAGAAGAGAGAACAAGATGCTTGTAGGTATTCATGTAATCTCAACCTTTGCCCATTGTGGCTTATAAAAGCTAGTTGGTGGGTATTGACTGGCTTGGTTCGGGGAATGAAAAATGTTTCCTTATAGGAAGGGAATTGTGCTAGCTGCTCTTACGGAGGCATTGATATCTCTCCCCTCATGAGGCCCTCCTTGGACTCAGTAGTGTGACATATACCAAGGTGCTTGAGAGAGAGATGACTGTCCAGCTTTGGATGTGCCTCAAAGAAGCCAATTATCTAGATTCATTTCAATCTGATTTAAGGCTTAGTTTTGGCACTGAAATAACTTTGCTTGTATTAGAGGAATGATCCTGCTAATTCTCATTGATTTCTCAGCAGTTTTTGATACCATCAACCATAGTGGGTTTTTTCTGAACTAGCTTCATGGGTTAGGAATAGAAGGTACTGAGTTACAATGGTTCTGCGCCATCCTGCCAGGCTGGTTCCAGAAATTAGCAAGGGGGGGGCTTCTGTTTTGCTCCTTAATCCTTGTGCTGTGGGCTCACGATTATGTTAATGACACCCAGTTGAGTCTTTCCTTTCCATTGGATGTTTACTGGAGGCAGTAATAGGCTGGATGAGGGCCAATAAACTAAAGTTGAATCCTGACAAGATGGAGGTGCTATAGAGTGATAGTTCCTGGTGCCAGGAATTAGGGGAAGGACTTACTTTGGATGGAGTTGCACTTCCACTGACAAATCAGTTGCCTAGTCAGACTTAGGGTTAGGCACTCCTAGCATAATGAAATAAAGATACATACTATGAAAAGCTGGATGCCTGACAATTGTTGCTTGGTCTTGGTTCCCAAAGCAAAAGCAACTGCTTTTTCTTCATGATCTTATTTACATTGGACCACTTTTCTTAAAAGCCTAATCCTGTGTATGCATATTGTCAGGAAACCCCCCTACCCACGACTGGTAGCATCCCAGGACCGTTTGCAGTACAGGGAACCACCCCCTTTGTTCACCAGTTTGTCATCCCCCTCCTCAGGAGGAAGCAATCATTCCTCCGGTGGGGAGGGGGAGTTGGAGGCAGGAAGTTGGCGCAGGGGCTGTGAAGGGATCGCAGAGCCTGAGCACCAAGGGGAAAGCGGGGAACAGGGACAGCTACCCACACCCCGAGTTCGCAGACAGGAAGGGGGAGGCGGGGGTTTAGAATCCCGCACCTTTTTTGCTGGACCAAGAACCGGAAGGGTTCATTCCCGGACTCTGCGGAGGGATGAGATGGACATTTGAACTTTTGCTCCACTGTAAATATCTGCACAATAAAGAACTTAGTTTTTAGAAGTTCTGCGTTGGGCTGATTTCTCATGAGCAACCACTGAACGACTTGACACATATAAATATAGGTTGTGTGTGTATGAGAATGAGAATGATTTCAGCTTTAGAGCTTAAACAAGAAAAAGTATTGAGTATGCATCTAAAACGTTGCTTTTGGAGTCAAGCCAGTAGCCTGACAAGCTGTGCTTCTTGGTTTGAGGCAAGAGCCTTTCCTACCAATTTGGACTGAAGTTACCAAAATGAATGAAACTGCAAAGCAATGTGCTCTATCTACCGGTACTTCTGCACATACTGCTGCACATACTGCTGAACAGCTGTAAGGTATGTCTTAGCGTTTCAAAAATTAAGGGTCATGTTCAGGGGTATGTTTTCATTTAACACAGGTATCGTGTCTCCTGATTGGCAGTTACCAAGATTATTTCAGCTTGCAGATTTTTCAGAGAATTAGAGCAATCATTTAAACTTTTCATAGGTGAGTGTGAATGGGTGGATTAGAGCATGTTGCAGACAGCTGTGGTCATTTGTAAGTTTTAATATCTTTCACCAGCATAGCCTGTGCGTATATTCCTAATCAATGCTTTAGTGCAAGACTGGGGTTTAATAGAAATTATTTAAAAGGTCCCATTTGAATGGAACTAATTGGCTGTGGTTTCCTTCAGGTAGTCTAACCCATTAGCCATTCCACAGCATATCCCTAAATAGGAAATGACCTAAGCATTTCTACTTCCAGCTGTGTAGATCAATTATCCAGAGCTTTTCCTCCATGCTCAATGTGATAGAAGAGCACTTATTTTGAATTTTTGCGTTTCACGTGTGTAAAGTGTGATCTGGTATTTCTATCATGCTTTTCCAGATATGATTAAAAGCATATGTTGTTTCTTTATTCCACAGTGGGTATAAATAAGCTTAAAATGTAGTTAGAGGGTTGGAAAGCTTCTGGTGTTTGAGGTGGATTTGGGGGAGGCAAGAGTCTGGATTTCAAATAAGTAACTTTTTATCAAGGCAGCACTCAAAAGTGTGATTTGGCAATTTATTAAAACACTGGTCTTTTACATAAATATTTTATCATAGCTTATTTTAGAAACTGCAGGACTGATGAAGAGACATCACTAGCTAGGATTGGCTAATAATACAGCCTTTATCAAGTTAACAATCAAAATTATGCCATATACACACATACAATTTTAATGTGGACTTCATTGAAAATTGCAGTTGTGCAAACAATTTTAATATTCTGGAGGGGTTAATAAGGAAATTTGGAGTATTTAATGAAGTGTTTGTGCAATTTCACCTGTTTCATGCAAACATTTCTAGATCTAGTTTTTGCAGTGAGTTATGATTATTTGAACAAGTTTTTGTAGGAGAGGAGAATTATTGGATACAGACAAACTGGAAAGGGACCGCCAAATGCTACTTTGGAAGAAGACTCAGTTATGTGTGCACTTTTAATCTGGAATCCAGTTTTTTAAGTTCACTCTTAGTGCCCAAATATCTTGTGGTATGTATCCACAATGTATCATCTAGAAATCCTTAAATTATAGCCCTGTTCAGATGTTCAGTACCCATGGGAATGCACAGGATTAGCTCTGATGTTGATATCCTGCTGGTTAATGAATGAATGAATGAATGAATGATAAAGAGGTCAGTGGAAAAATTGCCATCCCTTTGGAAACCCTACTACGGTACATGTTTTGCAGAAGCCTCCTGATGCTGGTCATGTGTAGGCTGGGAGATGTGACCAATGCACATGGGAGCATCGAAATTTCCTCTAGCCCCTTCAAAAATTAGGTCCTCACATGGGTACAAAATGCCTTAATAAGGCTTGTGAAGACTTTTGCCATCCTCCTTCAATACACAGCATAATTTTGCCACAGATGAAGGTTATCTTCTGCAGGTGTACCCAAGTCTTAGCAGTAATGATCTGCACCTCTTTTTCTCCTGACTGCCATAGCTGGGTTGAATCTAACCTCGGGTAAATTGAAATGCCCAGTATTGTATTGGTCATCCATAGAAAATAGGTGAGTGTGGACACAAGCACATTGTCAGGGTAGTCAATGGGTTTCAAACTCTTGGTGAGTTAGGGACTTCTCCTGCATGCTAAGAAAGGCTCTGTCGGATTGAGTGAACAAGACCAATAGTGGGTCCAACAGTCAAGAAGGCAGTTTCTGCATGTCCTGTGGAGGAAAGTGAGGGGCAGATGGGGCTCATCAAATCGGGAAGGTAGTCCATCTAGGAGAAGGAAACTCTGATGGGGCTCATCAAATCGGGAAGGTAGTCCATCTAGGAGAAGGAAACTCTGATGGTAAACCTCTGCTGCCTTGTGGGGTATCTTTGGGAGAAGAAAAGGCTAAGGAGTAGACCCTACACAAATTCACAGTGAAGTCCCTAAGATGGTTAGATGGTTGGATGGTGCCTTATACACCTCCTTCTGGCAACTCCTGCAGCCCAGCTTGTGCCCAGTGTATTGCACTACTTTCCTTCGGACCACATCAGCAAAGCCAAGAGGGGGTCTTGTTGTCTGGGCAGCCCAGGCTTTGCAGCCCAAGGTAGGTCACTTTGGTGTTTATAACACAGCAGTTGGACTTCACCCCTGCAGATTGTCTCTAGAGACAGATGGATGTCAACAACAAGTATACTTTTGTGAGATGCATACTTACTTTCTTTCAGCAACCATTTCAGTACCTAGAAATTTGATCTTGCTCTAAACCACCAGTGCCTGGCATAGGTACAAAGAGGAATAGAAAATTGGTTTGCTTCTTAAATTGAAGCAAGACAGCCCTGTTGCTGGAATAGAGTTCACATGCTGGCAGTGGTGGTGAACTGTCTGTGATTGTGGTCCTGCTGTGCCTTTCAAAGGAGCTCTCCCATAAAACGGAAAACAGGGGCACAGTCGTGCCATTTTAAGTTATTTGGATAATTTCAGATCCACAGTGAGAAATATGTTGTATCCTGTTCCAGATGCACAACCTGCAATCAATTACTTTGAACTCCAGTGATGAGGGTGCAATGCAGCACAGCAGCCCTTTTCATGAACAACAGAAAAAGAGGGTGAGGGGGACGAATCTCATAGGCAGCATTACAGATTAAGGGCAACGCTTTTACTCTGGAGCCCAAAGAGGAGTAACTCTGCTTGATTTCATAGGTAGTATAATTTGCCCAAAGGGCTAAGCAATTACATACTTCATTTGCTGATACTTTAAGATCCCTGAACCAGGGCGATAGTGCTAATATCTTTAATTAAAAAAAACCACCACAAAAACCACCCTGGAATTTATTTTATTTTTACTTTTTAAAAAAACTCTCTGGATCTTTTGAAAAAGAATTATGACCTGCTTTAACAAGAAAAAAAAGACTTCTTTTTGGAACAAGAAGCAAGCTGCAGACTTGGTTGTTTAGAAAGGATTGTAGCTCAGTGCTAGAGCATCCCAGGTCCCAGGTCCAGTCCCTGGCACCTCCAGGTAGAGTTAGTAATGCCCCTAATCAAAAACCCTTGTAGAGCTGCTGCCAGTCAGCATGGACAACACTGAACTAAATTAACCAATGCAGCTTCCTATTCTTGAATTAACGAAGAGTGAGAAACAATGACGACCAAATGTTTTTATGTCAACGTGTCTTGGATGGCTTCTTCAGTCATCAGCACTCCCTTCTACACTTTCTGGTCTGAAGACGTGGCTGTCCCATTACCCTCAGACAATGGGAATGACTCTCCCGTGGTTTGTCCTGCTCCACAGCCACACAGGAGCATGCGACTCCAAAATGAGCTATGGGCTCATTTTAAGGGTTGCATAAATCTCCTGAGGAAGGGGGCAGAGCCACTGGAAGAGAAGATGACTGAGGCAACATATAATCACAGAATTGTAGAGGTGGAAGAGACCCTGAGGGTCATCTAGTCCAACCCCCTACAATGTACCCCTTATCACCCAGTTCTGTGGCCTCTTCAAGTGCTTTCACCTGACTGCATAGGAGCCATTTCCTAGGGGCTGTGGGGGCTTTGGCCCCCCACAATAAAATATTTGAGGAGGCCGAGCCCCCACAAAGTTGATGGGCATTCCAATTCCAATGGTGTGTCTGCACTGCATCATGTGATTGATTATTCAGGGCAGAGCTTACCTGGGCCCCCACATATTTTTTTTCCAAGTTGGCAACCCTGCATGACTGGAATGTCTTCTGGAACCATGATAATTCCTCTTGCTTACCTGGATGAAAAGGTTTGTGTTTAGAATCCTATGGCTTTTTTGTGGCTGAAATTTCACCTACTATACAAAAGTGAGAGTCACTTCCACTTTTGCCTCTGCTCCCCACCACCACTACCAATGGCATGCAGCTTCCAGAAGGTTGCCCACAATTGAATGTGGCCTTTGAACAGAAAAGGGTTCCCCACCCGCATCTTAAATGGAAGGACAAATCCTGCAGTTCATTGAGGTTTGTTCACTTTCCCCAGAGGTTACAATTAGGAAAAGCCTAGCCCAAAGGACACCCCCCCCTATATATTTGTAGGCTACCTTTCTGAGTAAAACTCTCACAAGGCAATTTACATAATAATCTAAAATTGCAGTTTCAATAATAATGTTTAAAAAATACGATGCAGCTTCCGAAACCCTCACAACATTAGTAAATCAGCAGCACTAAAAACACACACATACATGCCTGGCCCCAAATATAAACACAATTTGAGCAAAGCCAACAGCTAAAAGAAGCACAAATGTAAAGGAAATGTGCCACTCATGCTTAGCCCACCTGGAAAGAAAAGGTGTTCAAGGACTAGAGTGTGGTAGCTTTCTAGAAGTCTGCAGGCAATGAATACCAGAGTCATGGGGCCACCACAGAAAAACATATTGGCTCTCCCCCTTCTCTCACTTGTACACCTTGACATAATGGGTATGCCCAGTGGAAAACTGGTTGCTTATTAAGTGGGAGATAATGGAACAGATTGTCATTTAGAATTGCTTTAGTATATTAACGATTTACATTGTGCCAGGGTGGAGGGAGGGGGAGAGATAGCGTTTATTCAGAATTAAACCAGGACAGAACAAAAATCTAATTCATCAAAGTCATCATGCCACAGCTGTTACAACAATCCATCTCCCGCTGAATTCCAGCCAGCTAATTTTTGAGAAGTGACATTTTTCACAGTTTATTGTTTTCTCATCAACAAGGCACTAGCCACATCAAATATATTCACAGAATGGCATTGGCATTGATGAATTGGCCATGTGCTTTCTATTTAAAGATATGAGGGCTTCAGTTTCTTCGAAAAGAAATTAGGGATTTAAGTATGGGGCAGAAGGCTTCTTTCGGCTTTATAAAAAAAAAAATGCTGCACACATGTTCACCATGCCTAAGCATCCAACAAACAAAGCAAAACAAAAACAAACCAGTTTGTGATATCTGGTAAATGATATTATGGATATCACTTACCAAATAAGTTAAGAATAAGGATGATAGCATAGTATATGCTTTCTATCCACCCTCTATGGCATTCTTTTTATGTATCTGGGGATACCAGTTTAATCACAGCCTGGAAGTGATTAAACATCCGCTGAAGAAGACATATCCATTCCATTTGGCCTTTGGAGATGGACGAGATGCTAGGCTATGGAATTGTGTATTGCTTAAATATGTGGAAGTCTATTTTGTTTATTGGTGAAGTTTTGGTTTTAATGTCTTCATTTTTTGTGCTGTGTCTTGTTGTACTGGTAATTTCTGTACTGCCCTAGGATCCTTGATTAAAGGAAGTTTTTAAAAATATAATTAATTAATTGAAATAAAATTTGTTATAACACTGGCACTGTTTCTGGCAGAAAGGTTAGGTAAAGTTACAGCAGAGTTAGGCAAAGCATTTGTATTCTCAATGTGTAGGTGGCCACTTATCCCAGATGTTCCCTTCACTTAACAGGGTTTCACAGAAATCTCGCTAGTCACTTGAATGTGGCTGATGGAGTTTTGCATGTTCGGTTCCCAAAGTAGTGGACAGTTCTTCACTTCCTAGTCCTAAGTATGGTGTGCTCTGCAGTCTTCATGGGTCTATACCAAAGAGGATTTCCTGGAACTGCTGTACCTTTGGATGTTTCAGGCCAATTGGAACTACCATAATTGTTAGCCAGAAAGGTTGCTGCTGAAGCAATGAAAGGAGACGTAATCCAATGGTAGCTGCTAGCTAGGGATCATGGGACTTGTAGGCCAAAAACATCTGGAGGGCCGAGGTTGAGGAAACCTGGTCTACACTGACTGGCAGTGGTTCTCCAGGGTTTCAAACAGGACTTTTTCCAAACCTCCATGGAGATCTTGGGGATTGAACTTGGACCTTCTGCAGGCAAAGCATGTGCTCTGTCAGAAACTTTGATCATGTCCATACCGTACATTTAAAACTCACAACTTCCCCCAAATAATTTTGGGAACTTTGTTAAGAGTACTGAGACTTGGAGCTCTGTGAGGGATAAACTACTGTAGTTTATCCTGTGGGAGAAACTATATGCTTCAAATGTTTAAGTATATGGTGTGGATCAGTGCTATTTTTCCAGAAAAAGAGGTGCCAGAATTCACCCTGAACGCCTCCCTTGTTCTCTTATATTGGCAATGGTTCCCACTTGAGGAGTGCCAGAACTGAGTTTCGGTGTGTTCTGGCTGGAAACGCCCCCCCCCCCGTGTGGATAAGTTTGAGATCCAGCACAGGACCTTGGGGTGGGTGAAAGTATCACTGTAGTTCCTTTCCATTGCTGGTTTTAACAACAGTCCACTTATATTCATTCCAACAGAAGCAGCAGAGAGTTTCATTACTAGAAAGGATTTAGCATGTAGAGTAACTCCTCTATGAAAGGGAAGGCCGCAGGGAGAAGCTTAGCAAGAACGCATTAGCCTACCTACCAGAATTCCAAATTTCCTGTAACAAAGAAATCTCATCAGACTACTGGGGAATCACATAAAAGCACCCAATGTAAAGCCACTATTGCTAAACATATAATTACTTAGGTAGGGAGAAGAAATGGAGATCATTTATTTTTAATGGGTTTCACGATGACGAACAGCGGCAGAGTGAATCGTGAACCAGCAGAGGAAAGGTTATAAGAAACATGTTCCGTCTTTCATCTTAGCTGGATCTAAACTGAATAATTTGCAAGTGCTGTTTAACACGGAAAAGCTTTTAAAATTGGCATTTTAATATTAACCTCCTATTAATATTAACCTCTCTTATAAATACAAATCTCTGTGTGGCTTTCCTTTATCCACTGATATATTTTCCATTCAGTGAATAAACTGGTTTTGGTCAAGTGCTCAAGAGTTGTCACAGTACGATGTACAAATGATTTGCAGATTGAGATAATTCTTGTAGCTAGACTCCTTAAGCATTTACCCTAAAATAGTCCTGTTGAACTGAATAAAGTAACGGTAAATGATTTCTTTCCTGGCGAGAAGAGGACTATTTCTTGTATTTGTGAGAAAATAAGCAAGATGGTGCAAATATGATAACCAATTATATGGAAAGATAGTTCCCATATTTTCTTCTTCTTCAGTGCTTCTGCCATAAATTGAAAAGGCAAACATACAATGGCCTCCCCCACCCCCACAAAAGCTTCAACTGTTGAATTTTTGCCTTTTCATGCAAAGGGATGTACCGGTAGGAGGATTTCAGTTCATTATACAGTTGGGAGCAAACCTCCCCATTCCACATCTGCTACAACATGCTCAGAAACATAGACCTGCGGATCAGATCACATGTCTACAAATCTTCCCATAGGAAATAAACAACTATCTGACTTTTAGAAGACACCTGAAGGCAGCCCTGTTTAGGGAAGTTTTTAATGCTTGATGTTTTATTGTGTTTTTAATATTCTGTTGGAAGCTGCCCAGGGTGGGGTATAAGTAATAAATTATTATTATTATTATTATTATTATTATTATTATTATTATTATTATTCCCAGAGGGTGGTTCATCACCAACCTATAGCCATATTTGTTAAAAACTTTTGACTAAAAAAACCCCCCAGGAAGTGGTGGTACTTTATTATGTGCCACCCCATTCCTGAGTGTATGGACAAAAAGAAGCCCTCCGACAATCTCTTCTTCAAAGCAATTTTGATTTTAATAATAATAATAATAATTTATTATTTCTACCCTGCGGCTTCCAACAAAATATCAAAATACAATAATTCACCAAACATTAAAAACTTCCCTAAACAGTGCTGCCTTCAGAGATCTTCTAAAAGTCAGATAGTTGTTTATTTCTTTGACATCTGATGGGAGAGCGTTTTTTAAAAAATTGTTTAAATGATTTAAATGATTTCCCTCCCCGCCCTGTAAAAAAGTAAATAAATATCCAGATCACCTTGCAAGGCTTCTTGTGAGCAAGGGACATGAACAAGATCAATACTGTAAATTCTCTGTACATTTTCTTGGGAGATCACAAATGGTGGTTCTTGCAGGTGAAAGGTTGCAGGTCCCTCAGGCACAGTTCATTTTATATCCTGCCTGGTCCATGCACACAAAATTATTCAGGAGGAGAAAGCGGGTGAACAAACTCACAGATATGTGGAAGGTAAATATACAAGATAAGGAGGTGATGGAGGCAGCTGGAGAAAGGTCACTTTGATTGACAGTGTAGTCTTATACATCTTCTATTCAGAATTAAGTCCCCTTGAATTTAATGGAACTTACTCCCAGGATAGTGGGTATAGGATTGTACTGTAAAATGTTTTATTCTTCTGTGGACCAAACTTGTTAAGCTTACTGCTGGCTGACAGAGCCCTTAGAGGAGGCATTTTAAAGGGTTTATCTCTCTATCCATTTGCACAACATACCTCACCACAGAGGTGAGGATTAGCTAGCAAATATTTATATAGCACTCTGTGGAAATAAGTCTTCTTTCCAGCCAAGAATCCCTCAGACACCCTCCTTTTCTGCCTGCACAATTGTCTACAGTGATAAACAGCCCGGTTCTAAATACATTCACAGTCATGTTTTGAATACAGTGGAATGTACTTCATAGTAAATATGCTTCAAATGGCAGCCAATGTTTAATTATTGCATTAGTGTATATGGGACAGATTCCCAAAATCCCCCGCGGGTTTGATTTTCAAGTGTTCAACATCCAAATTTAGAGACATGTTTTCAAAAGAATACAGCCTCGATTCAAGGTCAGATTTTTCAAAAGTGCTTGGAGCACAGTAGCTTCCTTTGTGTCACCCCTGGGCAGATTGTCAGAAATGTTTTGCGAGCCTGGGAGCTCTTTTGAATTCTAGCCCCAATTGTGGGTGCAAGTCTGTGAATGTAATTATCTGAGGGTGTTAACGAAACATCAACCCAAAGAAAAGGCCATTATTGTGCTGTTATGTATGAATATATGTATGGGGCTGACTTACGTTAAGGACATATAAATAAGCAGATAGAACTGAGAACTCATTTGAATAAACTTAAAACACATTGCTTTCATTTATAGAAAAAGCTTAAGTGTTAATACTGAAGGGAAGTTGTTTTTCCATGAGGCATGTCCTTAAGGTTCTGTGGAACCCAAATCATACTGCATAAACAGCTTCCATCTGTTAACTCCAGACTATTTCTTCCAGCTGTGAAATTTGATCACTTCATCTGCTTTATGATGGACTAAAACAATCCGCAGCAATATTTTAAAAAAAGTTGACGTTAAAGCTTTTCTTTCTTTTTTTACAAAAACAACCAACCAAAACATTTTCCCTGCATTTGTGAAGCCCCTTTGAATGTCAATTTCCATTAGCATTGATTTAATCTCTGTAAATACTGTAATTTTTGATTTTCTTAAAACACAAAACCCTGCTCTCCCACCCCAAAAGCCAGAGAGACCATTCTGAGCTAAAAGTCTTGACCCTGTAGAAATATATAAAACAGCCAATCTTATTCGGAAAGTTAGTAAGGGAAACATATATTCAGAAGAAGCACATGATGTAAAACATCATTCTAGAATCCATATTGGGGAATTTGTCCAAATCTAAAGAGATCGTCACAGTAAATGTTGGTACATGGGAAATCAAGATGTTCAAATATTTACAGAAAGTCTATTTAGGAAAGGGAAGTTTAGGAGAAAGAGAACTTAAACTGACTATTATTGATCCCTCTCCAATTAATCAAATGGCAGTAAATTAGTACAATACCCCAAATCTATGCAAATTTTATGCAAATCTGTGGCCTTTTCTGTGAGTGGTTTGAAGGGCTCAGTCTACATTCAGTACACAGGTCCAAGAAAACCCTGTTGACACCTGCTGGTTATTGGACAGTTGCATCTTTCATAACATAAATAAGTTTAGTTACCTCACCCTTGAATTACATCCAGCCTCCAAGAGACAAGTATTTACACTCAAGATATGTTTTTGAAGTTATAGTTGTGGTAGCAGCCTAATAGTACACAATTCACCTCATGTAGCTACCTAGTTGTTCAGAAGGAAAAATAAAAGCCAGATGCATTATTTCATATATTGTATTGCAAAGTAAGATTTCTGGCTTGCAAGTCTAGCTTTCATGAACTCCTCCTTGTCAAGCACCAGCAACTGCCTGGTGACTTTCCAACATCCTGTTCTGATTAATACCTTTCTATATCTGCTTCCCCTGCTGTTGCTTTCTCTCAGCTTTGCTGACTGAGGTGCCCTGAGGGCATTACACCTAACTGCCGACAATCAGCAAATAATAGCCTAAACTTTTCCACAAGTTTGCATTTACCCTGACATCAGCATTCATTTGATTTAACAATTTTATGTCCTTTTGGCTTCTGATTATCCTAGGGTCCAATTGGTTTGGATGGAAAGCTGGTAGGTGACTCCCCTCCCCCCCCCAAAAAAAAACCCTACTGAGCCTTTCAATGTACTTCACTTTTTTCTTCCTATCTTGAATCACTTATGAAGCTTGCATATTTCTGTCAACTTATAATTTACTTTGTTGTTGTTCAGTCGTTCAGTCGTGTCCGACTCTTCGTGACCCCATGGACCAGAGCACGCCAGGCACGCCTATCCTTCACTGCCTCTCGTAGTTTGGCCAAACTCGTAGTTTACTATTTGTAGACAAAATTACGGAACTTTTATCAAATTGACTTGCTTTTAGTACCTCTGTCTTTTTCTTTATATATAACCAAATTCACTTGAGAGTAGCCATTCAAAACAATTTTATAGTTTATAAAGGGGTTGCTGTTTTTGTTTTAGATATTAACTTGTGTTTATAGTTTATGGGGGGTTTATTGTTTTGATGTTTTTGTTTTAACTATTTACTTGTATTTTATCCTGTGAACTGCTCTGAGATGAAGGGTGGTACCGGTATATAAATCTAACAAATAAAATAAACACAAATAAATAATTTTAATTTATTATTGCTGGATGTTATATTGAAACACCACCTTTTATTCAAAATGCAGTTCACAATAGAAAGATACCAATAAACAGGCTTCGGTATATTACTGCTCCCTGGCCTTGGATCCTAAATCTTTGGAAATCAGTGGCACTTCAGATGTCGTTTAAACTGCAGTTCCCACCACCCCAATCATTGGCTGGGCTGATGGGCTGCAGGTTTCATACAACATCTGGAGGGCCAAAGTTTTCCCATCTCCGCTACAGCCCCTAACTTGGAATTGTCCATTATGAGATACCCGCAATCTCAAATAGTCAATTACATTGCAAATTATTGTATTTGTTTCCTATAGGCGCTATATGATATAGGAACTAGAATGTTTACATACATTCAGTTAGTCCAAGGCTTTCTTCCTCAAGGAATTCAGTATTCAGCCACATATTAAAAGTCTAGTAAATGGAGTTATTCAGTGCCAGAATGTTTGTGGGACTGGGTCCTTCTGTGTAGAATTTATGATATCAGTAAAAGGCAAAATAATTACTGAAGCTCTAGAAGTGATTTCCCCTTATTTGGTTGAATTCTTTGTTGTTCATCATGTGATGGGAATCAATGGAAATTTACGGAGGCTGGTATGCGGGGGGGGGGGGAACACTTCAGAGAGACGTACTGACACCAAAGGTGCATTTAACGTTCTCCTCCATTAATCAGATTGAAATCCTATTTTCAAACCTTCATCCTTTGAGTTATGGGTAAATGGGCTGCTATAGTCCACAAAAGTTGCAATATTAATAACTTAGAATATTGCCTGTCAGATAGCTGCAGCCCTCTTAGTGGATGCCATGAGTACTGCTCAGACTTACAACGCTAGATCTACCAGGGTAAACTGGATATTCACCACATTTCTAACATGAAAATACTTCTTGATACCTCCCACTTTTGTGTGGATGATGCCATTTTGGCTACGTAGCGCATCAGGAATTGAGAGAATGGTGATGTGCCTGGATTCCTTGAACGTTTCCTGTTTGACAACTTACTAACAATGTAACAAAGTGCTCAGAAGATCAAATCTTTTTATTAGTAAAAGACTAACAAAGGAAAATAATTATTTGATCTCATGATGATTTGTACTCCAGGAACAGGAAATATGTCCAATACTGTAATCTCTGTTATGCTATTTTTAATAAAATGACTGCACAACTTTTTGCAGCCTTAATAGCAGCTGTGTGCCACATATAGCAGTATAGACTTGAAAATATCTTACCATATTCCATGTATTTTGAACTGAAGAAAGGGTTTTTCATATCCAAACTGGCCATGGGATGCTCTCTGCTCTCTGTTCATTACAACTGTTTCTTAGTGTTGCATGCCAACCCCAATCTCTGAGCATCCTAGACACTTAACCAGTGTTTCCTTTTGGAATGAGGCACAGCAAAGACTGTTGTGTCTTTATGATATATGGCTTATTCACATGAATATACAACCTGAGCCTTCAGTGGAGGGGTTCACAGCACCAATACCCCAAAGGGGTCTTGCTTCTTCCATAGCTTCTTCAAACATTGCTCTGACTCCCTCTTGCTTCCAAGCGCACAGCTTTTTCTTCTCCCTTCTAGCTCACATAACTCAACTTTCAACTCTGGCCTTCTGTCTTTCTAAGAGACAAATGGGAGGCTCACCCATTTGCCCTGTGGCACAGAGCCACTCCCTTTGTCACCTTAACAACCCATACTTAGCGGGCCATTACTAGGCTAGCCTAGCTATTCCAGAAATTGAATCCATGCTGGATCCAGGAATTATAAAGGTGAGGGGTAGGCATTAGAAGAGTCTTGCCTTGCAGCCTACTCCCCCTCTAAACTCATAACAATAGCTATATTCTGGTCTCTGCAAAATGCCTTCTGAGCTCTTACAAAATTCTCTTTCTCTCTGTCTGTCTGTCTGTCTCTCTCTCCCTCCCTCCCCCCCACCTTTCCTAATGGAAACATTTATATATTTTAATAATCTATGGTGGGGAAATCCAGGCATCTTTTTGTAGCACTGGGCATATATAATTTCTCTCTCAGCTGGGGTTGCAATGTGTATGTTTTTGAGGGATGTCATGGTGCAAGGAAGTATAGAGCAGTATGCTTTCATGTAATTCTTCAGCCTGAGAAAATAAATAGAACATATATGAAAGTAATGAAAATTAACTATCAGTTTTTTTAAATGATCTAAAATTGATTGTGTGTTTCTACCTGCGTGTGTGCGTGCAAAAGACACCCCTCTTCCACCTCCTCTTCTCTCTGTCTCTTAAGCAATGGAAATGTCTTAAAACAGAATGTTGCACTTTGCTAAAATTGGATTTTACTGTCACCTATTAAATAATATAGCAACCATAAAATGAGTTGTAAAAGACGAAGGGCTACTATTTTGTGCAACTATAGAATTTAAACTTCTGCCTCTTTGTGTCTGCTTAATTCATCTTACTTGGCAAAGCTGCCATTTTGTCCTGGAGAGGCACTACAAGTCCTAGACCAGAAGCCGGTGTTTGTCCTGTCTCACAGTTATCAAAATGTTTGGCCAGCAGTTTGTGGTTCTGTGCTGTGCAAGACAGTAAAAATCCAGCGGGACTTTCAGAAATCAGAATTAGTTAAAATAAATTTCAATTGGTAAATGAAATTGGACTCCCAGTAAGAATGAAGGCTGCAACAATTCATGAATTAAACCAATACCTACAGTAGCGGGAATTCAGTATGATAAAACAGTCTATTGTTGGTGGTCCTATAGTTACACAAGAAATTTCTGGAGGCAAATTCAGAAAGCAAAAAATAATATTTTGGAAGACTGGGGTTAGGAACCATAGTATTATTGGTAACAATATTGATAGTGATAAAAAGGGGCTTTGTTCCATATGACTGTAACTAAGGTTGGTCCTACTATTAGGCAAAGTGAGGCAGCCCTGAAGGCAGCAAAGGGGTAGAGGGCATACAGAGCTATTTGACCCATGCAGATCCTATTTTACTCCCTAAGCTAGCCCTCAGGTGCCATGGAAGACTACTTCCCGTCACCAGTTGTCAGTTTTTTGTACATGGAATAGTGGAGGCTGCCATTTTGTTGCCTCAGGCAGCAAAAATGTCTTGGAACAGCCCTGATTAAAACAGCCAGATTTAATTTATGTTAGATATTGGAGGACTCCACAAATACCTAAATTAAGAGAATGGCATGTAGAATTAAGGGATACAGCTGTCTTAAGTAAACTAACATGAGCATTATGGATGAAATGGGGAGTGTGTAATGAAAGTATGTTTGAAATGGAAAGGGGAAGCTTTATACAAGAATGTGAGACCAAATTATGTTGTAGGGTATCTGATTCAACTGTTATAGATGTTTTTCCGTTGGTTGTGTGTGTGTGTGTAACATAATACACAGTTTCTTTTATTGCAAGTTCCTTTTTTTAAAAAAAG
Source organism: Lacerta agilis (assembly GCF_009819535.1). Lineage (NCBI taxonomy): Eukaryota > Metazoa > Chordata > Lepidosauria > Squamata > Lacertidae > Lacerta > Lacerta agilis. Next base: position 51,101,773 of record NC_046320.1, read on the forward strand.
TTTAATAATTCTAGTGCATTATGAACAACACAAAGTTCTCCAGCAGGGAAAGTCTGCAATGCAGAACACTGAAATGTATCCTCATTATAGGCCTTGAATCTAAACAGACTTGTATGTATAAATACATACATAAACAGTATGGAGTTGCTTGAGGATGGGTTGACATTCTATGAGCAGTTTTGCAAGTTTTAAATATTGTGGTGTCCTATGGGTACAATTGAAGAGATAGTGGGGCTGTTTAAAAATCTAGCAGAGTTAGCTTTATGCTTTGGGGTGGGAAAGGAGACCTGCTGGCTGAGCCACCGACAAATCCATTGCTCTGCCGTTTCACCATTGGCAGGCCAAGTGATGGAGTGCAGCTTTTTATTTCTCTCTCTCTGTGACTTCTCATGGAAGGTGCCTTCACTTGACTTTCAAGTACCCCCACTCTTTCTCTTTGCACATATGACACAAAAAAGCTCGCCCCGTTTGGCACGGTCCATTCTCCCATTTGAATCTCAGTGCAGCATTTTCAGTGGGGAGTCTGCTGTATGGTGGAGAAAGGCAGGGAAGTCAGCTTTCACCAGTTTCATTATTCACACTTAATTCTGGATCCAACCCTGTATTTATCGGAGTCTTCATTTAGGGCCTCCTCTCAAGCAGTCTTCTTACCAAAATCCATTAGCTAGTGACCCTACCTCAGGAGTATTGTGGCATGCATGCAGTGGGAATCACAAGTAGTTGGAAATGGCTGTTTTTCTTCCAACTTTGTCTGCTGGACACATTAATTTTACATAAGTCATTAGCAGCCCATTTTGAAAATAAAATTTCACAGCTTCTTCATCTCACATTATACACCAAATTTGCTTCTGGCTTGCACCTAACTAACTAGACGCTGTAAGAACTTAAGAAGCTTCTTAACTGAAATTCCTTCTTCAAATAATTCTGTCACTCCCATTATGGATCTGTTACTTTTAACTAATTTACTAATTGGTATTCTAACCAAGTGTCTTTAAGCTATGGGCTTTCAGCTGTGGAGTTTTTGTATTTATAGAAGGTGCATTTCACCTGATGCTCAATGACTTGTGGGTTTGGGGTGGGTGGAGAGGAAACCAAGTTTAGACCTTTTCTAACTCCTTTCCTTTCCTTTGCAGGGTCAACCTGGTCCTCAAGTAAGTGTTAATTTTAAATTATTATGCATACTAGCAGAATTTACATCAAAATGTAGCAGTGCATATTGTTCCTGTTGAGTATGCCAGACAGCTGTGCCTTCTTTCCTGATGTTCCTTCCCATTCTGCTCACCTCTGGCCACCAACAGACACTGTGGCCTCTAAGTATGCTCAAGTCTTCCCTATTTGGGGCAAGGGCTGCCTTGTGGGAGATGGATATTTTTCTGGTGGGGCTGTTTCCTTGCATGGTTCCTCTCCTCTTGCTTCTCAGTAACCCTGCATTGGCTACAAAGTTGCAGTATGTCAGCCCCTGAGTTTGCTGTTAGCTTATTACTTGTAATTTTAGTCTCATCGTCATCATATTCCTTTATTGCAATAGCTATGGACCACATGGAACAAAACTGATATTGCAAGTTTGGTCTGGTTAGTTTAAAATTGCTATCATTACACAATACAGTAGGCCACATATATTTCCCAGAAGAAACAACTGGGGGCCCCCATATGCTTGAGTTCTATCAGCTGTTTGACCAGATGGTGCTTTTAACAATGTATTACTAAATAAAGCAGGTCTCTTAACTATGGCTTGGAACTTTGTCACAGAACTTTGAAGTTAGATAAAATATCTTAACAAATGTGTTGCAGGAGCTGGTTTGCATTAACTGCTTATTAATCACATGCTAATAATGCTGCTGTAATCCAGGAAGCCTTCAGTTACTTAGGATAACATTGGCCACTTTGATTAATTATATGCAAGCCTGGGACTGATGTCTGCTTTGTTTAAGAATAGCCCAACTTGGAGCATAATTAAATAAATGTGAATTCATCCAAAAAGAGAGAGAACGTCCTGGGTCAGACATGTAAAAGAAAAGCGCTGGGGAATAATTTTTTTTGGAGTTACAGGGCGGGGGAGGGGTTTTTTTTTGAGGGGTTACCAGAAGGAGAATGGAGGAGTAGCAGGCAGTGATCAAAACCACATCAGGCTTTTGTTAAAATAAAACTGAAGTTCTCGTATGAGGTTTGACTCACGTTAACAACTTTCTTGAAACATGGCTTTGGCTAGCAGAGTTTCCTTCACCAGCTAATAAATTTTGAGAACTGTAGCCATATTCAAGCACTTAGCGGGACTTGTGCATTCCATTGGGTTCAGTAATGTTGTGTGGCTCACATAGAGGGCAAATGTTAGTCCACTATGATGACATAGTGGAGGCCCTTGAGTTCAGGTTTTCAATTATTACCATTTAAACACTTGTATGGTTCTCTTTGAGAAAGGATATTTATTTGTTAACTATCAATGCCTACTTTGGGTTTTTCTTTTCTTTAAAACAAACAAACAAAAGGAGAATGTTGGTTCTTTCACACAACGGGAGTTCTCTAACCTTAACAGAAGTATTATAATGAGCATAGGAATCCACGCAATGGGGTGAGCTCCCATTGCCCTGTCCCAGCTTCTGCCAACCTAGCAGTTCAAAAACACGCCAGTGCAAATAGATACATAAATAGGTGCCGCTGCGGCAGGAAGGTAAACGGCATTTCCGTGCACTCTGGCTTCTGTCACAGCATTCCGTTGCACCAGAAATGGTTTAGTCATGCTAGCCACATGACCTGGAAAGTTGTCTATGGAGAAATGCTGGCTTCCTCTGCCTGAAGCAAGACGAGTACCACACCCCATAGTCGCCTTTGACTGGACTTAGCTGCCAGGGATCCTTTACCTTTACCTTTTTCCTATGCTAGTAACACAACCATTCCAATGCCAGTGGAAATTCTCCTCCTCCTCCTCCTCCTCCTCCTCCTCTTCTTCTTCTTCTTCAAATTTGTAGACTGCCCTTCAGTTGAAGATCGCAGGACAGTTCACAATGTAAAAATTCAGAATGAGAACACAAAATGCATAATAAAACAAAAACAAAGCAGTAGCCCCCTCCAATAAGCACATTTAAAAGACCATATAAATGTTCCCTGCATCTGTTCTGGATGGTGTGGCTGGTCTACATCAAAATATAGGAGTTTGTCACATCTCCTAATCAAGTTTCATATCTCATGCAATTGATGTCATGCATTCACTGTAGTTTAAGTGTGCTCACCATATCCTACAAGGGAGCATATATTTATCCATCTTTTAAAAGGGGCTAGGGTAACTGAGTTTTCTTCTTCCTGTGTCTCACTCCCTCTCTCCAATGTCTCCCTCCCTCTCTCCATCTTCCCCTAGTTGTATCCAAAAGGAATATTATGACAGGACTGCAGAAATGCCCTCAATTCCACATTCAGCCTTACAGAGAGCAAATGAAGTGTTTGTAAGGCTATGGAGAAAGCCTGTTTAATCTTGTACAGTGTCTAGTGGCTCCAGGTATTTGAGGGGTGGGGGTAGGAACCAAAATCCATTGACAGCAATAAAAATAATTAATGCACAATAATTGTGCATTGATTGTAGTTCCGGACCACAACCTTCCTTCCCTCTTCCCTGATATACTGTGTGAGATAGACCAACTGGTACAAGACAAATTTGTGTGCTAATATTTGTTGAAAATAGGGCAAGAGGATGGTAGAGCAGAAACCTAATTCTTCCACTGACAATTGTTTCTTCCCTAGTCTTGTTTTTATGGAGTGTTTCCTATATCTGTTCAACACATAGAGAATGAAATGTGAACATGTAAAGGAAACTTTAGTGTCCATGTTCATCTTGAATCTTTTTTGTTATACTGTTTCCCTGACAACTGTCCCTTTAAAGCAAAGCAACTTTACAATAAATAATTAAAACCATTGAATTGTAGTTCTGGATTTAGGCTTTTGTTTAGTTTTTCACTATTTTGGTACAATAAAATAGTATATGTATTTCAAACTATAATATTTTCCATGAAATCTCCTGTTTCTGTTAAACTGCTGGCAGTGAAAAAGCAAAACAGTACTGTCAATTTTTTGCCAAAGTCTTTAAATGATATGGTTTTTTTGTTTCGTGAAAAGGATAAGGTTTCTCTGTACATACCTCCCCACCCCCTACCCCTTCATTTTTATGCTGAGGATACAGTGTGAATGAATGACATTTGAGCTTATTTAATGCAAATCCTTTATCCAAAAATTGTGTCAAAAAGCTTTAAGAATTTCCTTGTCCAGTATTTGAAATCGCCCAATTTACCTCATCGAAAAAGTTTCTGTACTAATTCACACAGCCATTGTTATTTATGTGTTTTTTATATACCACCTTGCCTATGCTAGTTAGCAGATGAAATGAAATAATATACATTAACAGAAGAAAAAATATGCAACAATAGAACAAAACATTAGCAATAATAAATATCAGCTTGCCACAGTGGAAACTTTGTACAGCAAAATTCCCTCTATTCATAAACAAAATTCAACACAATAAAGCAGAGGTGTCAGGAATTAAAATTTGACAACAGCTGAAATAGATAGATAGATGATAGAGAGATAGATGCTTTTGAATTATGGTGCTGGGGGAGACTCCTGAGAGTCCCATGGACTGCAAAAAGATCAAACTTATCCATCCTTAAAGAAATCAGCCCTGAGTGCTCACTGGAAGGACAGATCCTGAAGTTGAGGCTCCAGTACTTTGGCCACCTCATGAGAAGAGAAGACTCCCTGGAAAAGACCCTGATGTTGGGAAAGATGGAGGGCACAAGGAGAAGGGGACAACAGAGGATGAGATGGTTGGACAGTGTTCTCGAAGCGACTAGCATGAGTTTGGCCAAACTGCAGGAGGCAGTGAAAGATAGGCATGCCCGGCGTGCTCTGGTCCATGGGGTCACGAAGAGTTGGACAAGACTGAACGATTGAACAACAACAACAGAGAGATAGATGATAGAATAATCTTATGCCACACCATTCACTTGTTGAACAGGATTTAATTTCACCCAAACCTTGTGCACCAGCAGAACACAGCATTTCTGCTTGTGAAAGACCAAACCAAACACTAGTGCAGCAATGTCCTTTTGCCAGCATGAGGTTATTGCAGTGCAGTGAATAAAAATGGTTGTCATTGGGGTACAGAGGGGAAGAAGAAGCAGTTGTAGGGATCCTATGCTCCTAGCAATGGCCTAATTTTACACCTCTAAGAGAAGTGCAAGTGAAAACACTCCTGTGGAATCAGATGACTGCATCCCTTCCTTGCAACTCCTACCACAGTGGAGAATTCCAGTTAACTCGGGAGCCGATTCCACAGTGCACTACCAGAAGTACAGAAGCTGCCATTGTTCACATATTTCAAGACCTATGACATGAGGGCACTCTGCCTTTATGTCTGTCCGGTATAACCTTGATGAAGGAGCACTTTGCACAAGCAGCCAGCCAACCAGTCACCAGGGAGAATAAAAAACAAAAGCTGGGCAGCTGAATAACACATCATCTCAGAATCCTTACAGGCTTCCTGCCACAGGACTTCTGACCTCAGCACCCACCAGGGATCTCAGCTGCACTTCTGCAAAGATAAAGCACTTCACAGCAAGACAGGAAAAATTATCAGATGGGGGAATCCATGCTTCAGTTTGTGACATCTACACCTCCTCCTTCCCTGCCCCCAAATGCCCCAAACAAAGGAGATGCAGAGCAGAGTTACCAAACACACCAATGTGCAGTTCTGGGGAAAGTGTGCATTAACTATGCAGTCTTCTCTCACTGAACAGGGTAAGCTATGCAGAGAACACAGTTTTCAATAATGGGGTCAGCAACCTCCTGAATTCAAATAAGATTCCAGCATGTACCAGTGAAGGCAATGGGAAGCACAGTCAACTCAGTGAATGGAAAGCGCTCTGTTTTCCACTTTTGCCACTGCTGGCCAAAAACATGTTTGTCTTTGCAGAATTAGAGTCAGGGAACATGAAGCAAAAGAAATAGGCATCCATTGCCAAAACCATTATTTAATGGATGGTTATTGTCTTGGTCAATTTGAGGTTGAGTTAAATGGTGTCATGTCACTGATAGAAATTCTCTGTCAGCAGAATGATGAGGGAATTCATTCTTGGCTATTTTCCCATGCCCTCTCCAATCTGCTGCAGAGGGTTTGGGGACCTTTTGGATAAGATTTAGAAAGGGCAGGAGAGAGAGGGAATAGCTGAAAAAGCCTTCCCTTTCTGTTCTGCTGATGAAAATCTTCTCATGGATTCCACCCACTATCTCTCCCAGCCAATGAAACACCCATATAAAGGACTGCCAATGGAAAACTAGGTTGCAGTGTGGGGGAGCAGAAAGCCCTTAATCAACCTTCCTCAGCCTCCAGATAAAACTCCCATGAGCCCAAGCAGCATGGCCAATGGTCTGGAATGATCTAGTCCAACAACAACTGGAGGGTCACAGGTTGGCAGAGGCTGACCTGGATGATAGCACCCTCTCTCACTTATTCATGCACCCCTCAATAAAAGTATTATTTGCAGCTGCTAGCCATTACTCACTATTATTCCTATTTCTTTCTTGTCCCTCTGAAGGTACTATTCAGTGTGAAAGCAAAGATATTCATCACCTCTATGCCTACTCAGCAGCATACGAAGCTGGTTTTCCCTCTCTGTTGGTCAGAACTTAGAGTCATAGAATTGTAGAGTAGGAAGGGACCCCAAGGGCCATGTAGTTCAACAGCCTGCAATGCAGGAATCTCAGCTAAAGCATCCATGACAGATGGCCATACAACCTCTGCTTAAAAACCTCCAATGAAGGAGAGTCCACAACCTCCTGGAGGGAGACCGTTCCAATGCTGAACAGGTCTTACGGTCAGAAAGTTCTTGCTCCATAACTGATGCTGTTTAATAAAAGATTGACTGTTTCATCTAAGCCTTTGTTCTCATGATGATTAATGTCCATTTCTGCAGTTCAGGAAGGCTGAAACTTGGGAAGAGAGCTGTTGCTTCAGTAATGAACTAGGTCACAATGGGAGCCTATACCAAGAGCTGGAGGCTCCGCCGCTTCCTGGCTCTTGATCAGGCCTTTCCATGTACTTCCTTCTCTTTCAGAGTAGTCTGACATTGATTATATTATTATTATTTATTTAATTTCTATACTCCCCTTCATCCAGGAATCACAGGGTAGTTTGCAGTATAAAAACACAAAAATACATACAGTAGTAACAAATAAACATGCAGGTAGTGATCAGTTCAGTAGCTCTGAAATTCCTGTCTAGCATACCATATTTTCTGCTTGTCTGAGAGCTGGCCAAGAAGTCAGACATCTGGTTTGGTGACCTCCAGTCCTGACACAGTAATGTCTGGATGCAACAGGCCTTCAGGGTTTTTGTTGGGCAGGGTTTTTGCCCCAGGGTGTGGAAATCCTCTCTTTAAAGCTGAAGTGCAACAAACAGCAATTCGGGTTTTCCACAGTTTGCAAATTGCTCCAATTCTGTTTTAAAGAGCAGGTTTTCATGGGGACAGCTCCAGAGCTTAAAACAAAAAAAGAGTACTTGGACATGAAGCTTTAACGTGCAGGCTGTGCCTGAAATGCACAAAGGAAGGGGAAGTGTGGATAAGCCCTTAGTTTGCTTTTGCAAACATTTGTGGCAGATTGTATCATTTGGCATCATATAATGAAACAGAATAATATACCATTGTGGTTATAGACTTTTGGAGTTTCTTGCCACATAAATGATATAATGTATATAAATATGTATGGAATGCCATGGTGTTCTGTACAGGACATTGGCATGATTTCCAGGTAAGATTGAATCCCAGAATCGCACATTTACTGTATTAATTAAACCATACTACATGGCATAAGTCCTTGAAATTCTCACAAGACGGGGGGACGTACTTAACTTTCCAATGGAAACCAACTAGGGTTTCAAAATGCTTAACTTTAGCTGGATTGCACCCAGCATTTGTAGATTTACATTTCACTTATACTGTGTTTGAGGCTGCAACACAAGTAGGTGATAAATTTGCAGGCTTGTGAGCTTATGAGGGTGGGTGGAAAGAAAGGAATGACAGGTCCTCAAGAGTAATTTTAAAACCACATATTCCTTTGTAGAGTTCAAAATGTCATCATATTCTATAGGTGATATTTTGACAACCAAGTACTGCAGACCAGCATCTCAATTACTGGTATTTCCAATGAAAACAAATTGTAGCATGGACATGGGAAATGGGGTGGGGGAATCCTACACTTTGGTTGTGTTTTATATTACCATCTCAGAAATTCTGTCCCTTGGGAAATATTTTACAAAGCTATTGCTTCATATCAATATTTTACTGCTACTATTGGCCTACAGACCAGTTATGACTTGGGGATACAAACCATCACCTCTTTTACAATCAAATTTTATAGTGGTATTTGTGGATATTGCAAGAGGAAACCATTTCTGGTTTTTTTTTAACATTCTTAAAAGAATATAAAGTCATAGTAGAGTTCAGAAGTGATATAAATGTTAACTTCAGGGAACAAAAATATGCTCTGAAGTAGGAAACTACACAAAGGGAAGTTGCTGCAGTTTGGTGCATAGGAGAACAATACATCCTGTTTGTCTTAATACACTAAAATGCAAAAAATAAAGTAGTGGAAAAGTATATTGCTTGCAGAAAAACCATAAGCACAAGGCAGTGCTGAGTATAGTGTCACTTCTAGGATATTTTATTTTATTTTATTTTATTTATTTGTGTATCACCCTTCATCCATCTTACCTAATGCCATTGAGTGAATTCAGGGCAAATAAATGTTTCAAACCAGAGGAGATTTATTGTGGCACTAGCATTATTTTGTGCTGCTAGTACATCAAGTACAGCTTTCCTATAGTCATAATCATATTTGGCTAATCTGCCTTTGGATACTGAAGCCACTTTTCTGAGCATATGGAGAATGAATATCACCTATTTAAAGCCCTGGTCAATAACTAATGACTTTTTTTTCCTTAACTGAACAAGGGCCATGGTGCCAGCAACATTGGCTCTTTCCACCTGCTCCCTTAGGAGCCAGGATATCAGTGTGGGCATCAGCAGAGAGTCTTCCCAAAGGCAAAAGTCTGAAATTCCGTTGCTGTTCATGCTTTGAAGAGGAGGTTAAATTGAGCATTAAAGTCAAGCGATTTCTATCTTAGGATAAGTGAAAATAAGCTTAGAAACTTCTCTGTCACTAGTGTGATAGAACTTGATTGATATCTTCTCTTCTCTGTTAAACGAGTGTTGAAGTTGTTAAATCTTCATCTCTTTTTCCTCCCCTTTCTAGTCCTTTCCAAATGCCCTTCTAGAAATGGTATGTGTATGAAATGAGCCTGATATAATTCCTCTCTTTATGTATTGTTACAGATGCTCTCTCCTCTCTCTCATCGCTTACTTACCCCTACCATTTTATCTTTGCTTCTTTGGTTGTTGTTTCTGGATACAAACAATAGATAATAGTAACTTTAATTATAGAACATGTGGGAAGAACATCTGACCTGTGGACCATATGAGGCCAGCGAGGGTTCCTAATTTGACCCATGAGGTTGTTTCCTCCACTCACCTGATGTCATGTGATGTCAGGTATAGGACAGATGTAGCCATGGCTGCAGAGAAACAACTTTGAGCCTTAGATTGTGTTTCCAATTGCTCCTTTGCCAGTATGGCTTCAATTCAGTACCATTTAGATTTGGTTGGTTCCTCACATGCAGAACAAGTTATCCACCCCTGGAATAGATGATCTGCTGAAAATTAGAACAGAATACTTGCTGGGAGCTCTGGACACCAGCAAAAGTCCTATAGACTCTATTTTGGAATTGCAGGAAAGAAAGCTGTAGGCAGTATTTGGCAGTGTATCCAGGCTTCCTTTGCTTGGAATCATGGGCCAATAGAATTCCACAATAATTTTGGCTACAGGTCTGTTAGTTGCTCTGGCAAGTCAGCTGCACTCTCATCTGAAGGCCTCTGTGAGAGTTTTTCACATTGATCTAAATCTTCAAATAGCTTTGAGATATCCCAAGGATGCAAGTTTCTCTTAAGAATATCGCAGCACTGCTGGGCTGGGCTGTTATAGTAAGCAAGTACAAGCTATATCTGATAGTATCATTTAGCCCCAAAGCCCCATTCCTTATGAATATTAGTATTTTTGTATCATTGAAAATCACTTCAGGCATTTTTTGTGTGTGGTTGCAATAGAAAGGAAGAAAATAATTAGCTACATCGCATTGTGTAGTTTCAGTCCCAATTGACTGGGATCCTTCATTGTGTGATTCCTGGTTGGCTGGGATCACCCAAGCAGCAGCAAAACATTCTGATAATTTATTCTCACAATTCAGGGTTTTCTCAGGAACCCAACCAACCACCACTACTTTCAGCATGGGCATTGAAGAGGAGAGCCTTCAGTGCAAACTTTTTTTTAGTAAAGGTTCCTCATAATCTGACTTGTAGATGTTGAATAAACAGAACCTAGTCACCAGGAGCTTATCTTAAAATCAGCGAGAACAATGAGATATTTAAAATAACAAGGGCTTTTGTCTCAGTAAGGGCAGGAAATAATAAGGGTTCAGCTTTGGAAAAAGCAATCAATAAATACATCTGGAAAATTGCACAGAATCTTAAAATTAAAAACTGTGGAAAGAAACCTGGAAAACATTTGTGCAGAGAAACATTGATAGCAGATAGAGGGACAGTAATATTTCAGTCTGGTAATGCAAAAGGATCCCACAATGGAGAAGGGAGCAATTATCATGCTGTATAGTACTCTCTTTCAACTCTACTTTGAGTTTTGCTATCTATGTTAACATTTTGCATATGAGGAAAAACTGAGAGGCTGGCTCAGTGGTTGCATTGTATCTTCATGCGATCCATATATTGTACTGGATCTAATGAATTTACAACACACAAGCTTACACCTGAGTGAGGGGCTCTGTACATGGGGGCAACCCACAGCCATTACTATGAAAAAGCAGTGAGTTTGCACTCGTCCTTAGATTTTCTAATCAAAGGTTCATTCCATCTTCTTTTTTAAAAGTTTCTTAATTACCTTGTGAATAAAGTTATTCAACCCAAATATTTGTATAGTTAACTTTAATACATTGTCCCTGCTTGGTGAACAATGACGTTCTCCAGTTTGTACGTGGACATAGATTTCTAGCTGAGACCTAACTGATGTTCAGTTGTATGACATTAAAATCTCTTTTGTTAATCATATTATGTTACGGTTATTAATTCCAAAACTGCATTTACAAATCACACATGAACACTCCCTCCCCGCCTCCCCCCTTCTTTTTGGGGGCCTTGAACAAATTGCAATATGAGATTTGCCAGTGTTATCATTCCTAGATCCTTACATGTGTATTCGCTTTCTTCTCCTTTCTAACATGTAATATTCAGTATTCCCATTTTACCAGTGCCATTTTTCAATTTGTATCCTAACCTCTCTAAAGCTTTTGCAATTTCTCCTATGAACTGTCTTCCAGTTCAGTATTGATACCATCAGCTCCTTCATCCAAGAAATTCAGTGAAATGCCATATTTCCATTAACATTGTTATGAACCCATTTTATTTTAGCCTCTTCCAGCCAAGAATTCCATCTTCATCCTCCATATGTAAGCCACACTATATCTCCCCTTGTCGCTTCAGAACTGGTTTCTCTGGCAAAAATGGAAAGCTGGTTGCAAGTGAGCACCTTATTTATCTGTTGTTTGTTCTAATGTTTTATTTCAATACTATTTTCCCAATTTTACAAAGATGTGTGTGTGTGTGTGTGTGTGTGTAAAAGTAATATAGCGTATTATATAGTTTATTGGTTGTTTTATAACAGTCTTAATCTCTTCTACCTTTAAACTTTGGAGTATGTAAAGGTACATTTTTTTTTGAAAACAGAAATATAAGATAATTGAGTTAACATCTGATTAAAGCAATTAAAATGTCACTGATGTCCAAGCTCTTTGGGAGCAATCCTGCTGGCAAAGTGCACCCATATGGAGTCTTCCCCCTAGCTGCTAGTACAGCTCTTCCTTCCCTGCCAGGCTTCCTTTGTGTCAGGTTGCATCACAACCAGCATGTTCGACCCAAAGTCCTTTCATGGGTCCCAATGGGAGCATCTTATCCTTCCTCAGGTTTCCTCAACCTTCTCTTGGGGCTACCAATTACTCATGAGTGCCTAAGAATCATGAGCTGCTGGGTGTGATTAGGGGATGCAGATGGAAGCTTCTCAACCAAGCTCCTAAGAGTTAAGAGATCAAATAAAAAGGCACAATGGACCTTTTACATAGAGCAGTTCCATAGCTGTTGGGAAGTCACTGGGAATGCCGTCTACCCATTTTTGTGGAGTTTTTACTTTTTGAAATATGGCAACCCTAGCTGAATGTGTTGTATGTGCCTTTGTTTGGTGCTCAGTTGGTAGATACAAGAAGCTTCATTTAGAGATGACACATGGATGTTGGTGTCAGGGCAGGAGTCAGGCGCAGGCCAGCAAGCAAGAAGCAGACTTGTCACATTAGGAGAGGCAGACTCCCTGTATTCTTCTCCCTGTATTGCCCCCTCTCCTCTGCTTCTGCCTTGAAGTCTGAATTGCTCCCTAGCACAGGTTCTTTCTGCTCACTAAACCCTGTTGCCTCTGCCTCATCTGGTAGCCCCCCCCTTTCTCCTTCTGATCTCTCCCCTTTGTCCCACCACCAATCTCCGGACTCTGAGCCTTCCTCCTCTGAGGTTTCCCTTGGAGATTCTCTGACTGCTACCTCTCACCACTCCTCATCACCTAGTCAATCCCTGACAGTAGAAGAAGGGACAATATATTTTATACTCTGCTCGAACCTTGCCTCTGTGTTGTGAATTTGAAACTGGGAAGTGTATTTAACACTGGAGGACCCTGTTTTGCATTTACACAATTGTAAACTCCCTTGTAGTTGAAACATTATTCCAGCATCTGTGTCCTGGCTCCCACCCAAACCAGGCAGACAGGGGGCTCCTGAATGTAAGAAAGAGATTATTATTCAGGCAAGTGCTGGTACAGGTGCGGCAGCTGACAAAGACCTCAGGAGTCACAATTCAAGAATTCAGGAGCAGGGAGAGAAGTTCAGAACTGGCCAGAAGCGACAAAGATGCAACAAGAAGTTTCCTGACCACCCCACTGAGAATTTAAAAGATTTTCATGGCCCACTCAGTTGCTAGACACTCCTGCCTTGTGGGAATATGGAGGTTGCACGCATGTGCTTTGTCAAGGTGGGTGGGTCTGCAAAGGTGGCATCTGGTTCTAGGCAGTGATACTCCTGTTCAGCCTCAACTGCCTCTTGCTCAGCCTTGCCTTCTCATCTGTGGAAAGCCCTCCCAGCCTCCAATGAGGAACTCTGCTTTGCAGGAAGGTCAGGGGGCAGAGTCAGCACCCCTCCTCCCTCCTCCAAGGCAGCTGAAGTCAGGGAGGAGGGGAGATTCCCCCGCTCCAACCCAGGTTCCTACAATGCAGTCCTCCCCTCTCCTCCTCCTGAAACAGAACCTGCCGACCTAAGCCTGATCTCAACAAGCACTGAAGGGCTCATGGTAGTCTAAACAGAACTGATGTCGATCATCGGATCCGAAGGCGAATCTCCTTGCGCCACTGGGATGGGAACCAGAGAATTGGTGGCATGAAAGCTCAGCTTTTCGAATTTAGGCTAAAATAATTAAATATTCTTTTGTGAACTTCAGCTTACCTAAAGTGTGTAAGTGAAAGCATATGACGGTAAAGAAAATGTTAAGATCTCACAAAGGATTTAATTGCTTCCACTTGCAGGAGGTGCTGTTTTCCTATGTTTAATTTTGCATTGTGTTTGGAAAGGCACATTCTTCCCTCATCCCAGCAATCTTAAAAGCCTTAAATTCCATTTGACTTGATCAGTCGTCTTTTTAAGCCTCCTCCTCCTCTCTGCTCCCATTTTCCTTCCAGTTCTGGGCTGCTTTAATTGCTTCCATATGGTTGAGTCTTGTGATTAGCATCAAGCTTCCCGTGCCCAACAGGCTCCCTCAACGCAGCTCAGTCAAACATTCGTACCTATTGAAGAAAATACTCAGTAATAAAGATATCATCACAAGGATACCCTTAAAAAAAGTGAAGCAATCTTTTTCCATGGCTGTGACCTGATAAGTGGGGCTGACTGAGAAATTCGGCAGCCTCTATTTGGTTCACCCCCCCCCTTCCCATTTCCCCCCACTTCACTTCATGGTCCCTTTAATCTTCAGTGCAGAATGAAAGGTGTGAAGTTATAAATCCGTTTATAGCTGTTGCTCACTTTCCAAGCTTAGCAGAGTTTGACATTGTAATAAACACTGGTCTTCTGTGGAAAGGTGGGACTTTGATAAAAAAATTTTTTTTTTTTTACATAGTCTCAACTTCTTCTATTATAAATTCTAAGACATACCTTTTATTCCTTTCAGACTGGTTGTATGTGTGGGGTTCGTTCTCTCTCTCTTTCTCTCTCGTACAGCTTTGTGGCTGGTTGATTTATTGTTCTGCTTCCTGAATTTCAATGCAGTCATTTCTGGTGACTGCCATGAATATATATTAACAATAATACTATACCCTAGTCAGTTGAACTTCCTCCTGCTATTGAATCCTATCAGCATACTTTCCAGTATCTGACAAAGGAAAATAGGTATATATGTTTAAGATTAAGTGAACAAGTGGTTTGCATAATGGCAGGGAGCAACCAAATGAGTGAATCCCTTCCATAGGGTCAAGTAACTGGGCCTGTCAAAGACTTGGTGAGATATTAACTTGCAAACAAGCTTCTTCTATTCACACGCAACCCAATATCACTTTGACATTTAGCTATCAACTTAAAACAGGTGACTAAATGAAGATTGTGGTCCACTGGGTGGTTCCTAGTTGGCCACCTATTGACTGCTGGTTGCTGAGATGTCTGAGGGAGGACCATAGCTCAGTGGCAGAACATCTATTTTGTATGCAGAAGGTCCCAGATTCAGTACCCAACATCTCCAATTAAGGCTGAGAATATATCCTGCCTGAAACCCTGGAGAGCTGCTGTCAGTGTAGATGACACTGAGCTAGATAGACCACTGGGTCTGACTCAGTATAAAGCAACTCCATTGAAGACTCTTTTGAAACTTCACAGGGGGCAGTGATGGCCACCAACTTAGATGGTTTTAAAATTTGATTGGACAAATTGATGGAGGAGAGGTTTATCAATGGCTCCTGGCCGTAATGGCTATGCTCTGCCTGCACAGTTGGAGGCAGTAATGGAGGGTGCTCTCGTGTTTACATCCTGCTTGCTGGTCTCCCACAGACATCTGGCTGGCCATTGTGAGAACAGGATGCTGGGCTGGATGGGCCATTGGCATGATCCAGCAGGCTGTTCTTATGTCCTTAGAGTTACTCAAGTGGAAGTAGAGGAAGCAGTAGTGAGAGAGAGAAAGGAAAGCTTTCCTGCAGAACCACCGTGAACTTTCAAGAGCATTTGCAGTTTTAATCCTTGGCATTCTGTAGCTTCTAGTCTAATGCTTTTCTTAAAATATAGCCAAATTCAATAAAGTCAAAACCACACCACTTAAGTTTCAGAGCCCTCATAACAGACAACAGAGAAAATAATATTCCAAGAAACACAACAATGTGGTCATTCCACTCCCAAGACTTTCTGTATCACTTCTCATGATTCAGCACATTTCTCTGCTGATAAGCATTTGTGGGACCACGATAAAGTTGGACTGTGAAACCAAATTGTTATGACAAGATGGCTACTTTTTGTGAGCAAAAGTGTGATGGAATTAAAACGAATGATTCTACTAGTTTTTGTTTATAACCAGGTTAAACTGTTTTCCATATTAAAAAAACAACACAAGTCTACTATGATGTTATCTTCTAGTGAGATGCCCACTATGCAGGATTCAGACTCAGTTGTTCAGCTACTTTGCTCAGCTACTCAGTATTTTTTAATCACCAAAATAGGTGACAAAAAATATTTCAAACCTCTCTCGGGAGGTTGTGGACTCTCCTTCCTTGGAGGCTTTTAAACAAAATTTGGATGGCTATCTCAGCTTTAGCTGAGATTCCTGCATTGCAAGAGGTTGACTAGATGACCCTTGGGGTCCCTTCCAACTCTACAATGAAATGATTCTATATGGAGGTGCCACAGTACTGATGTCTTCAACTCAGATTTGGTTTATGACAGGAATGGGAAACTCAGGCCTGCAGGCCAAATCTGGCATGCCACAAGTCCCAGTTTGGCCATGAAGTGGTTTTCCTCACACCCACCTACCCCACGCCTAATGTCAGATGTGAAGCAGGTAGAGATGTGGCTGGATCAGCTGCATGACTCAGTTCCCCATGGGGAACTCAGTTGCACAGCTAATCCCTTCAGAAGTCAGACTAGAAGTCGGTCCGGTTGGGGCATGCCTCCACAGCCTGGCTCCGTGGTCCCTTCACCCCCACTCCCCCTTTACAGGGGGAGCGGGAGAAGGGTTTGGAGCCATAGCGGGCTCGCTGGAGAGCCCATGCCGCGGGACGCTCGACCCGTGGTTTAGCGGAGCCCCGCTTTGCGGTAGCGGGGCTCCTACCCCCGGGCCGGCCTGAGTCGCTTCGCTGCCGAGTCTATCTCATATATTAGTTTCAC
Organism: Lacerta agilis; assembly: GCF_009819535.1. Lineage (NCBI taxonomy): Eukaryota > Metazoa > Chordata > Lepidosauria > Squamata > Lacertidae > Lacerta > Lacerta agilis. Next base: position 51,118,385 of record NC_046320.1, read on the forward strand.
CTTTTAAGTTGAATTACTGAAAGAAATGAACCTTTCCACGGTATTCTAATTTTTCGAGTTTCACCAGTATGTAGTGCTATGTTGACCATAACAACAATACAAATAGTGGCATTTGACTAAAAATGATATTTAGTAAGCCTTGCTGCCCTCTTAGAGTAGCCTTTGAGGAAATGAACACTTAATCTTGGAAGGGGTATGTTTCATCTCTTAGTTCAGGCTTTTCTGAACGTTCTGAGATAGCTTTTACCAAAAGCTTTTGAAACAGATAGATATATCCCTTCAAATGGACAGAGCAACTGTATCAGTTTCTAAAATAGCACCATTGTATGAGAATTTCCCTTACATTCCTGTTGTACTACCTTGTTATTTTAAGAATTTGCAGAAACAGAGAGACATGATAGCTTTTACTAAAGCCCAGTTAAATCTGATGCTCTCAGCTGTCTTAAGAAAGGTTCAGAAATATCCCATATTCTGAATGTACCTGTTCTTGTGGTTTAAACTGAGTTGAAGACCTCATACATGTGATCATATATTGATTGTTGTCTGTTCTGAGAAAACATTACTTGGGACAAATTTTGGCGAGAGATGTGGAGAGGTCCGACCATGCATCTGTAATTTATTTGCTGGGTGGACAGGGTAAATATGCAACAGTAAAGACTGCACATTTTCTCTTTGTAGTAACTGATAGGAGGAGAAAATGCTGAGGAGAAAAAGTGAGAATGTTGTGTCTGGTCAGGGAAATTTCACACATTAAGTATTTATATGTTATATAATTTTATTAAGATTTGCATACATTCATTTCATTTTAACATTTGTTAAAGGAGGAACAACAATTTTTAAGGGGGCATGTTGTCATCTGCTAGGGAAATTTAATTTATATTACCCTATTAAATGTTTGTTTGTGATGGCTGATGACTAGATTTAAGAAACCTGAATCTCATCTACTTGATTGACATAACTTGGACAGCTCTGACATCACACCATTGGAAAAAACTAAATTTTACTCAGAGTAAGCTGATTGAAATGAATGGACCTAAGATAGTCATGTTCATTAACTTCATTGAGACTACTCTGAGTGAATCTTAGTGGAATACTACCCAATTTATGGTTATTTGTTAGTGGCTCTATAGCATTTCTGAGTTGGTCTGTAATGCTTTTGGCCTAGTTTGTGGTTGATTTGCAACTTAGGCTAAGCATCCTTCAGAGCCAGTTGAACAGACATAGCTGGTGGACCTTCAGGAAAGGCCTGAGAATATTGGGTAAAAAGGTAAAGGTAAACGTACCCCTGACCGTTAGGTCCAGGTAGAAGGGGGAATAAGGGGGCATGGATGGAGGCTGCTCATGCAAACTGTACTCAGCTGTGGGTCAACTGGAAGCTGGAGAGACATGTTTTGCTCTGTGCTGGATCCCAGGCTGTGATTTGGGAGCTTCTCTGGAAATGTAAGGGAGAAGCAAAATATTTTATTACTGTGAGCACTTCCATCATATGCTCAGGTGGTATATACCGGTAGGTGTGACTAAAACCATATATCCTACAGACACCACAGTCTCTACTTCTGGAGTCTCTCACTGCTCAGATATTGGGGTGGTACGTTAGGAAGTATGTTAGGAATTATTTCTGGAAGTATGAATAGGACCAGTTCACATTCTAGTTAGTTATGAACTATTTATCTCAGCAGCAGAGGATAGTATTTGGTCACTCCATAGGAACATGGACAACACGCTGTGAGAATTACCTCTGGATTGTATCTTGCACATGTTAAAAGATGCTCTAATGGGGCATAGATGCATACATGGTGTTCCTGCATCACACACACAGCTGATTACCTGTTTGAAGGAAGGGGGAACTGAATCCAGGCACTTTCATTCCATTTTCTCTTCTCAACAGGTGATCAGTGCTGCCACAGATAAAATGGCCATATGTTCTATGGAGCAGATCCTTGCATGCAAAAGTGTGAACACAAACCACTTCTGCACATGAGAATCTCTGGATTGCAGCCAGAATGTTTAAGGCAGAGGATGTGGGTTTTACATTTAAGGTATTCCTTTGAGTAAAATAAAAGTGTAGCTCATGGAAATAACACAGTGTAAACAATATTGTATACCCTGTTACTGAACAAGATGGAAGAGCAAAGTATTTTAACATGCATGAATGTTAACAGAAATAAAGTTACCTTAGCTATTGTTAAAAAATATTTGCCCCAAGTCCTTTTGCTGCCTCTTTAAAAACCTGTTTTGTGTTTGCACAATATTAATGGATTATCTGAAACATCTCTCACCTATAAAACAGAGAAATCATAATTTGCCATTGCATAGCTACCTGTAGGGTGACAAATTTCTGAGTAAATCCTGTTCATGGAATCTATCGATTATGAATAGTAGGTGGGCATCTTAATCTAGCAACCTAATTAAAAAGTGGTGAGTTATTTATACTGTGAACATGTTTTTTGATTTTTATATGTTTTGCTCTGTGCTGGATCCCAGGCTGTGACTTGGGAGCTTCTCTGGAAATGTAAGGGAGAAGCAAAATATTTTAATACTGTGAGCACTTCCATCAGGTTTACATGACCATCTTGCATTGGACTGACTCCTCCTCTGCAACGTCCACTGTGTTCACATGAACAGGGCCTATGGATAGGGCCTGAACTGTTCTGGCTGAGGTTGATGTGAGTTGTAGTCTAAAACATCTGGAGGGAACCATGTTGGCAAAGGCTGTGTAATGTAAAATCAATATGGAAAGCCAGAGTTGAGAACTGAAGACCTGGACTTTGGTTTCTGTTTACTGGAAAAGTGCAACAGAATAAACTCTGAAAAATTGGGGCAAATGGGCTGCATCCAAGAAGTATGGAACAACAACATTACCATTTTGCTTGTCAAGTACAGTTAAAATGATGATATGCTCTAAAGGGGAATAGCATCCAAGATTCTCAGAATGAAAGAGAATATATTTGCTTACTGTGTTGCACCATGCCATTCCACTTAATAAAACTTCTTTGTACACAAAGGGAGTATTTCAGAATGAAAAGTTCCTTTGGCACACTGAAGGCAAAGTGTCAGCTTTTATGGCAAATTCATACCAGTAAAACCAAATCTCTATTAGGTATGTTTGCCAAGTGCACACATGCCACTGAGCACGGAGATTAGGGAAGATGAATAGTCACAATGAAGTTAATCAAATCACTCGGAAGGTGTACATTGCTATTCTGCTATTCTGTTCTACTGTATTCCTTTTCATCTCTTTGTTCGGTGTTTGTAAAATGTTAGGAGCAATTCAAGGATGGCTTACCCTGTCTTAAAGATACTTCAGCAGTAAAATAATTACTGAATTGGCCTTTAAAATGGCCAATGATATGCATCTTAAGACGAAGCTTAAAATATTAATTTATTAGCACAGTTGGTCTGCCACATACGTGAGCGTTCAGCTCTAGGAGTCTGTGTGCAAAGGAAAAATCGTGCAAAGCCCAGAACCGGTCCCTCTGCAAGGCAGAAGGCTGCTTACTGGGCTCTCCCGTGACCTTCCCAGAGCACAGTAAACAAGGAACACCTCCGGGGGGGGGGGTACGGATGGGAAATAAATAGAGAGCAGGGAATGGTGGGTCCCCCCTGCACTCTCCCATTATTTATTTACTGATTTACCACCCATGTAAGGTTGTGATCGCATGTGCAAAGTGAGCATAGATTGAAGCCCACTGTACTACCTGACTTGTTGGGTTTAATTATGATGCAACTATGGTGCAGCTAGTTCCGCCTCTTTCATCTTGCTTGTGGCATATCTTCCACCCTGAGGAATCACATTTGTAGTGTGTGGGGGGCAGATTCAATTTTTGGGAGGCTCTGCCTTCGCGCTGTCCTGTTTTGTATGATAAGCCTGTTAGTTTATGCATGCAACTTTCTGGGTCAACCTGGCATGTTTTTGCAAACAATGGTTGAGGCACTAAACCTGTGTCTGGGCTCTAGCCTTCCCAACAAGATAATTTTCAATCTGCAGGGATCAGGGCCAGTCCAACCATTTGATAGAGGGAAGCAGCAGGTGCTGGGGGCATGTTGGAGTATAGAGCTGTGTGTGCCATGCAAGCTATCTGTGCCTGTTTACCTCAGGTGTAGCAGAGGATGTTGTCCCATCACCAGTGTTGAAGCAAAATTCAACACATATACTTGATCAATCACAGCACTCTGCAGATGAGGGCCTCCTGCAAATGCCATCCTATCAGGAGGTCCATCCAGTATAGTAAGCAGGCCCTCCCATTAAATAGTAGGTGGGGGGGGGCACCTGTGTTGTCTGTTTGTGCTTACTGAAGACCTTCTTCCAACAAGGGTTTCAAGCAGAGTTCTTTCCAAGTCTGCATCTGTATTGGAATTGTTTTTAAGTTGTTTCAAAGATGTTCTTATATGTTTTAATTGCTTCCTCACATGCGTGTTTGCTACCCTAGGCTCCTTTGGGAGGAAGGGTGGGTTATATTATTATTATTATTATTATTATTATTATTATTTATTATAATATACCGGTAACTACAAGTCTAGTTGGCTTCTGTACAAGTAATTTTTCAGGGCGCCATCTTGTCCTTCACTTCAGGTAGCAAATACCTTGTTATATGGAAGAACATTCAGTCAACTGTCCTCCCCACTGCTCATCCCTCACTCCTGCAGTCTAAAGGCACCTGATTCATGTGAGAACCAGACATTTTTGGCTCACCGTGACCACTGATCATTTGTTAATGAATATATTTTCCTGTTTCTTTCAGGGCCCACCTGGTCCAAAAGGCGAGAAGGTGAGTCTCAGCATGCTGTTGCCACTAACACAATAAGTGGAAGCCCTCCTGGTGTTAACTGGTGGCTATTGAAGCAGTATGATGTGAGATTATGTAAGAGAGCTGGGCTAGCACACAGATGCTGTGTTAAAACTATCATCTCATCTTTCCACTTTGCAGGGAGATCAAGGTGATCAGGGCCCTCGGGTAAGCATATTAACAAAAATGTTACACTTCCCCTTCCCTGACTAGGCAATTAGTCCTTAGTGCAAAACTAAACTGAACAGAGTGTCAAAGCTCATTTCGCTTTTCAGCTGCTTTTACCCCTGCATGTTGTAGATCTCCAGGAAGGCAATAGCCAAGAATGATTTCACGAACTATATAAGAAACATTTGACTAGAAATAGTTCATGCTGGACATTACTACTCACTAAAATTTGGAATTTCTGCTGTTAGGTGGCAATATACTTCAGAGTGGTTGTGATATGCTTAAAAAAGAAGCAGCAGTTTCACTGAACAAAGCTTCCAGCTTCCACCTGTTTGTGTCAGATCTGCATGAGCTTCTAATAAAGCAACAGCAGGTGGATTTTAACAAATTAGAATTCTATGAGCAGGAAGCATGCATGTCCTTAGTACTTGCCTTTTTGAAATAGCAATTTGTTCCACACATCTAGAACATAATATATCAGGAACACTGTATTCAAAGGATTGGGTTTGTTTGTTTTAGACTGAAACAGAGAAACAAAGAAGCAAATTCTGTCATGTTGAGAGCGCCAGTTGTTTCTCTTTACATCTGTGCATCGTAGTAAAAATAGAATAAACACCAGCTGGTACTGGGAAACAATTGTCAAAACACCAAGAAGCTAGCTTTCCCAACAGCCATTACAGTGCTGGCTCCAAAGATTTTTGAGGGGGGGGGGCTTAGGTACTAGAAGTTGCTCCAAGTTTATCTGGCTTCTTAGCACTGTAAGCAATGGCCATTCAGTTGTCCTCCCCCTCTGGGCTCAGTTTTCACCATTGCCCAGAAGGAGAGGGCAAGTGGAAGCCATTGTTCACTCTCCTTGCTTTCGCTGCTGCTGACACACTTCCAGAGGCAGGTAAAGAGGCAGCAAGACCAAGAAGGAAGAGGAAGAGCAGGGCCAGCCTTCTGTTGTAAGTAATGGAGCCTCTACTGGGGACTGGGCCTTAGCAGCACCCAACAATGGAGGATTTATTTTTTTTAGTGCTCCCTAAAAAACAGTGCCTCCTGCAAAGAACTAGGATAGAATCCTCTTTCCTGCTGTGCTAGTCTTTATTTATTGGGGGGGGGGGGTTGTTAGCAAGATCAGACCAGATCCCAGAATCCTGGCAAAGCCCACTGTCACTGGGGTGCCTTTACAAGGTAGTTGGACCTGGGAAGCTGCTATTTTAAATTTCTCTGAAGGACCCAGAGCAAGGCTACACTGGGCACTCCAGGGCATTGTGAGAAATGTAAAATGGTCACCTGTGCCAGGGAAGCCTGCAACCAGGGAAACCCACTACTGTAGGAGTGGTGCCCACCAAACAGCACTTGGGCAAGTGCTCCTTCTTCCTGGCAAACAGCCCTGGTGGGAAACTAGTCATCTGAAGTGATGCAGTCCATTCACCACTCTTGGGTGATAGGTTTGTACCACTTCCTTGCCATCTCATTTATCTGCATGTGAAGAGACACTGGCCTTGGGAATACACTAAGTATTGCTATTTTCTCAGGTCTGTTTTTATTTTCTGTACAGGATTTCAATCGTTATTAGCTAACGTTTTAATGCTGCACTTCAGTTGCATGCTAAAGAAAGTCAGAAAATGATTAAGGCGTGGCTATTCCATGTGATGGTGATTTCTAAGCTTTGGCCTTGTTCCACATGATGTAGGTTGCCAGAAGCTTCTCCGCTATTCTAGTAACTATGATGGGATGCTTGGATCCTTTGGATAGATACCCTGGTCATCCCCCCCCCCCGCCTTCATACTCCTTTCCTGCCAGGTGCAGGAGAAGTGAGCCAGGTTCTTGCTGTGCTTGTAGCTAGAAAACTCTGGTGAGGGAAACTACTGTTTGGAAACCTTTATCACTCTTCAAAATAGTATTATGGCTGTTTTGTACTTTTACAAAGGCACACACAGTATTACTAGGAGAAAACAAATTCATGTTAACTTTGAACCAAGTTATGAAACATAAGAGAAAAGAAGAGACAGACAGCAGGTTGTGATTATGCTCGGAAGCCTAATTGTTTTATACCATTCAAAACTATTACTAAGGCATTCCACTCCTTTTCAGAGACCTGCTATTGCTGCTGCCTGTCACTAAGGTTCAATCCCCACAGTGTATGAAAATATAGCTAAAGCCTCTTTTTGATGCGTGAATAACTTTAATTAGCTCTCAAATTCCAGTGGTGGGTCTGCTCACAGTCATATTTTTTTTAATCATTCTATTCAAATGTGTGTGGTGTAGAGGGAAAGCACACGAAAATATATTTGGCACCTCATTCAAAAGAAGTGAAGATTTATACTAGACTAGACTAGATTTTTTAAAAGTCTTTTAATATCTGATTTGATAAACTTTACAGTAGGTTTTCAAAACCAAGATACCTCCACATAAAAACATAGGAAGCTCTTTTATCCTCCATCAAACCACTGGCCCATCTAGGTCTATGCTGTCTATGCTGGCTGACAGTGGCACTCCAGCCCTACCTAGAGATGCTGTGGATGATGATGATTGAAACTTCTGTACCATCCTTCATCTGAGGATCACAGGGTGATTTACAGTATAAAAACACAAAATACATAACATAGTAGCAAACAAAACAATAATACCCACACACAGCTTAAAAGGCTATAGATTGTTTAATTAGCCAAACGCCTGGGAGAAGAATAATGTTTTTGCCTGGTGCCTAAAGATATGTAACGAAGGTACCAGGTGAGCCTCCCTAGGGAGAGCATTCCACAATTGGGGAGCCACTGCAGAAAAGGCTTGTGTTGTCATCCTCCGAACCTCTTGTGGAGGGGGCACACGAAGAAGAGCCCCAGATGTTGATCACAGGGTCCAGGTTGGTTCATATGGGGAAAGGTATTGTGGTCCTGAGACATTTAAAGATTTATAGGTCAAAACCAGCACTTTGAATTGGGCCAAGATACTAACTGGCAGCCAGTGCAGTTGAGCCAGAATTGGTATTATATGCTCATAGTGTACATTCATTCTTATTACACATATTCTGATGTCCTCCTACCTAGGGTTGCTATAAGTGGAGTTGCTATAAGTGGTGGAGTCTCCTTCTTTGGAGGTCTTTAAGCGGAGGCTTGACAGCCATCTGTCAGGAATGCTTTGATGGTGTTTCCTGCTTGGCAGGGGGTTGGACTGGATGGCCCTTGTGGTCTCTTCCAACTCTATGATTCTATTATTCTATTCTAAGTCCAGAATTTCCCGGACATAGCCAGTATTCAGCCCTCATAAACTGCATCTTGGCAGAAATTGCTGAAATGTCTGGGGAAATCTGAATGTGTGGCAGCCCATGTTGGTAGTGTAGATTTTGGCAAATGTCATTAAAAATAGCTCAAAAACTCAACTTTGGTGTCCGGATTTTCACTTTTTGAAATATGGCAACCTTACTCCTACATTGCTGCTGTTCTACCTGGGGCTAATTCATGGTTTGGTTTGGCTTAGCATTAGGTCTGAACATATGGTTATCAGGGAAAGACAATAGCAGCAGAACAACTGGGTAGGAGCAACTGGGTAGGGAGCCCACATGCTTGCATATTCACAAGATGTTATGGTTTGCCATGACGTGTGAATCAGAACACTGTAGGACACTTAAGTTTTTCTAATATGTTTTTATCATAAAGAACAATCACCATCTTGATTTTTAAATCATTAGAGAACAGACTGGGGAAATAAGCGGAGGACATAGCAAATAGGTTAGAGTCCTCAACAAAGAATAAGGAGGCAGCCACTTTTGGTATAACAACCGGGTGCAAAGGCATAGCCCTATTAGTTATCTGTGAAATGTTGGCTGGTATATCCAACAACAGTACTAAAGATTTTACTGATCTAACAGCTCAGACCTTAATATCTTACTTGGAAGTGTGCCCATTGATTTTGTCTGGATGGAATCCAAATGTCTAGCAGCCCAACACTCATGGGAAAGCTTCCTTCTTTAGCTTGTAGTAGAACTTTGCACGAGGAAAATAAAACCTTATACAGGGATTTTGTTCCAAATGTGAAGATCAAAAGTAGCACATTTTCTTTCAATGCATTCATTTCTTACTCTAGGATTTGTATGTCCTTGCCTGGAACTGCAGGAGTAATTTCCTTTCCACTTGCAGCCCCTTGGATCCTGGCCAACATGTTTTAGGCTGAACGTTATTATGTCTTTGGAATTTCATAACGGCCATATATAGTCATGATGAAGCATTTATGAACTCAGGATTTCTGGATAGGGTCCTACACATTTGATGTGATATGGCAGGCAAGGAATGTGGTTTTGAAAATAGTTTACAGGGCCAGAACAGTTTTCAGGGATTTTCTTTTTAGCAGTTTGATCTTTTTAGTTCCATATTCACGACTTCAGCATTTTTACTCTGTTTTTCAAACTTTTATTATGAATACAAAATGCTGTTGTGAGCTTGACTGTACTTATCACTGTAAATGAGTGGTCAAGGACTCTAAAACAGTAGTAAAACCATCTAGCTCCATCTAGCTCAGTAACGTTGACACTGATTAGCAGTTTCAGACAGGAGACTTTTTCAGCCAGCTTGGAGGTGCTAGAAACGGAACGGTCAAGTGGCAAAATGGAACGCACCACCCTTGAAAACACTAAACCAGTAGTTCTCAAACTTTTTTCTCTGGGCCACACTTTCAGAACAAAAAAATGCTCCCTCCACACCAAATTTTTTATTGGTAAGGAATGCATTGTAACAACTCCTAGCAGTGCTTGATTTATAACATAGAACACAACTGCTTTATAATATGATCATGGGGCATCCATAAAGTATAAAACAATGCAGGTACATAAGAACATGAATTATTCCCAAAATATTATATTCATTGCCCTTGAATCTTCCTGACACCCTCTCCTGCCATATCAGTGCAGTGCACCACACGCTTTGAAAACCACTGCACTAAACCATAATTTAGCATTATAAAAATGATTGCCACCTTACCCTGGACTTGAACACTCACCGCACCAACATGGAGGAGTTGGGAAGCTTGTGATTAATTACAGCTTGTCATCCAAAGCCAATTGCAATTGTGGTTAATTTTAACAATCGTTGGTGGGAATGAGCCAGATTTAAACCATAGTGTAGTGTAAACTGACTTGTTTTCACTAACCATAGTTAAGATTAGGATTTGGATGACACAGCAAACTATAATTTTAAAATGGAGATAGAAACTCCTGTTCTCCTTGTAACCATGCTTGAGGTAGAGGAAGACATCTGAAGCTAGACTCATTCTCATCTGAACACAGTCTTACTCCAAGTAAACATTCATAAGATTGCACTGCAAATAATCTTACCCATGTGAAATCAAATGACATTGCCCAAATAATTCATTTTAATAATTTTTAAAAAGTAAATATTTCTGTAATGCTAAGAGGCATTTTTTAAAAAAAACTCCTCAGAGGTCAGCCTGTATAACTGGTTAACTGGAAGCATAGCTTGATGTGTATTTGTTCTGAAAATTATTTGCATCCAGCAGTTTGGAGTGACAGTGTGTTTCAGGATGTCAGCTGAAGGTAGTGATAATTCTAGCACCAAGATCAAATATCCCTCACAATATCACAGCCAATGTGCAGTTCTCAGATTGTGAACAGCTGAATTTGATGTGAGAGTTGTGCCGCAAGTTTCAGCATAAGAAGAGATCCCTTTAGGACAGCAACAGAACCTTGTTTGGGTCAGTTTTTACCTGTTGCATTGCTTTGTTCTGATGCAGTAGCAACTGTGGGAAGATGGAAGTGTGAGACTCAGCTTCATATTCCCGCTCTGCCCCAAAACAAAAACTTCCCCAGCTGTTAGGGGTAGGTAGAAGTCTCTAAGTGAACTGAATTACATACTGATGGGAAAGGAGAGCTTATACAATATCTGAGAGATGTGTTTCTCAGAACCTGGCCACAATAATACCAGATGAAACACATTGTGTTGCTTGGCTTCTGTGCATGCTCCTACCCTTTGGGCAACTTTATCTTGGCACTGAGGTGCAGTAGAGAGGTGGCAAGCATCTTCTTCTTATGGCAAGTTTCCACAATGGCACAGACAGTAAATTGTTTGGGTTGGACTGGTAGACTTGCTGCTATTATACCACTAACACCTTATACTAAATGGATTTTGGCAACTCAGTAACTCTTATTTCACAGGATTATTGAGTGAAGATTATATTTTCTAATTATAAGAATTTAGTCCTCTGGAAAAAGTTACTAATATATAGTAACAGTTGTGTCTCCAAAATATTAGACACCCAGGCATAAATATTTAACTAGCTGACTGACACAGGAACACTTTTTATTTTTATTTTTTTGGTTTCCAGATCTAGACAGCGTACAGCTAAAATTCTCATTGTTTCTTCTTTCCGGAGTACACAATTGACTCTTAGTCCAGTAAAAATTAGGAATTAGGAATGTGCACTGACCATAAGATTTGGTTTAGACCTCGATTAGGTACTTTCAGAAAGCCCACTTCATTTTAAGGTGCTTTGTAGACTGAACAGTTTGATTCAGGGTCCACCGAAGTCTGCTTTGTACTTCCCATTCACTATTAGGATACCTCCCTACCTTTTGAAGCGAATGAAATTTGAATGCTAGTAGGCCCTACACCTACTAGTTTGAGGCACACTAGCATTGCATGGAACACACATTACAGCATTATTTTCAAAATGTTGATCTGTCAACCTTTCTACCTTCCCTCAAGCAGAGGAAGTGGAGAGACAAGAAGGTGGAGGTGTGAGTTTCACATGTCCTTTCCCCATAGAGTTAAGCTCAACTCTCAAAGTGAACAGACATTTGCATACTAGTAGGCCCCATAGCTGGAATTAAGTTTGCCGGAAAAAATATCAACAACCTCAGATATGCTGATGACACAACCTTGATGGCAGAAAGTGAGGAGGAATTAAAGAACCTTTCAATGAGGGTGAAAGAGTAGAGCGCAAAATATGGTCTGAAGCTCAACATCAAAAAAACTAAGATCATGGCCACTGGTCCCATTACCTCCCGGTGAATAGAAGGGGAAGAAATGGAGGCAGTGAGAGATTTTACTTTCTTGGGCTCCATGATCACTGCAGATGATGACAGCAGTCATGAAATTAGAAGACACCTGCTTCTTGGGAGAAAAGCAATGACAAACCTAGACAGCATCTTAAAAAGCAGAGACATCACCTTGCCGACAAAGGTCCGTATAGTTAAAGCTATGGTTTTCCCAGTAGTAATGTATGGAAGTGAGAGCTGGACCATAAAGAAGGCTGATCACCGAAGAATTGATGCTTTTGAATTATGGTGCTGGAGGAGACTCTTGAGAGTCCCATGGACTGTAAAAAGATCAAACTTATCCATCCTTAAAGAAATCAGCCCTGAGTGCTCACTGGAAGGACAGATCCTGAAGCTGAGGCTCCAGTACTTTGGCCACCTCATGAGAAGACTCCCTAGAAAAGACCCTGATGTTGGGAAAGATGGAGGGCACAAGGAGAAGGGGATGACACAGGATGAGATGGTTGGACAGTGTTCTTGAAGCGACTAGCATGAGTTTGGCCAAACTGCGGGAGGCAGTGAAAGATAGGCGTGCCTGGCGTGCTCTGGTCCATGGGGTCACGAAGAGGCGGACATGACTGAATGACTGAACAACCACAACAGGCCCCATACACCTCTCTTTGGGGTAGCGGAGGCAGTTCAGAGACCAGGGGTGGCAGCTGTGACTGCCCAGAGGACTCTCAAGGAGAGGAAGCTGAGGAAACACTCCACAAGGGAGGGTATTTGAAAAAGGGTGAGAGGCTGCCAGCTCTGCAGGCAAGAGGTGACATAACTGGGCTTCTGAACCCCACAGGGGTGCCACAGAAAGAATGTAGTTGGTCAAGGGAGCTGTGAGCTCAAAAAGGTTGAAAACCTCTGGCCTACTTACAGGAGAATTTCATTTAGAAGAGTTTGGATTTGGATTTGGATTTGATATCCCGCTTTTCACTACCCGAAGGAGTCTCAAAGTGGCTAACATTCTCCTTTCCCTTCCTCCCGAGTCCTGCACAACAAACACTCTGTGAGGTGAGTGGGGCTGAGAGACTTCAGAGAAGTTTGACTAGCCCAAGGTCACCCAGCAGCTGCATGTGGAGGAGCGGAGAAGCAAACCTGGTTCCCCAGATTATGATTCTACCGCTCTTAACCACTAAACCACACTGGCTCTCTACGCATTTAGGGTATTGCAGGACAACTTCTACAAGTGAAACTGATTTAATATATATTAAAGTCTCCTGAAGAGTTATTCTTTTTGTAAACACTTATATCACCAAATCTCTGAAGAGCTCTCCATCAGTTTTATCCTGAAGAAGGAAGAATTAAACCGGACAGTTCTGTGTACCACCCAATGCACAGCTTCTGTTTACTTCAGCTGTACTTGGAAGTCTTTGCACTAGAGAAATTAGCAGGCACTTGCAATATTTCAAAATGACTTTTACTTAAAGAACCTTGGCACTTGAAGATCATTCATGATTTATTGTCCAACCAGAGCAGTAATTAATGAAAATAGACCTTGAGCATGCACTAAACGGCTCTAATTGAGTATGTTAATCTATTTCCTATCCCCTTTCTGCAAATGATAATAAAGCACTACTGCCATTCAGTTCTGATATAGAAGAGATTTATTGTTTATCAGGTCTCACAATCATTATCCAGCAGCTGACTTTAAATTAGTTTTGGGGTCTAGGTGCAATAAGAAGCCACACAGGGTGCATACTTAACTATTTTCATAAAATTATTTTCTCCACATGGCGTGTTCCAAGTAAATTTTTTTAACAGCTGGGGTCGTACGCAACTGATAGCATCTTTCAAATGTCTTCAGCAGGAGGGATTAAGTTCCAGAAAGCGAAGGCATTCAGAACTTCCTTTTATTATCTTAACCTTTGTTAACTTGAGTGATTAAACAGATTCTTTTGCTATGGTAAAACTGTTAGGACTCTCTAGTTAATATTCTTGTATGATTAACCCTTGTTTTGCCTCTGGTTGCCTCTCTAACACATGAGCAGATGCTCAGTAATAAAGCAGAAGTAATAAATTATGCAGATGAAGGAGACATGGTTTGCGATTCATGTCTCCTTCATCTTTACCACAGTCCCATGCCATTCCAGGTTTATGGGCAGGTAGTTGAGGCTGAAAGATGCTCATTTGGCTAATCCATTCAGTAAGTTAGCAAACCTCTGATTGGGCTGTTGAACCCAGAATCGAGTTCCTTTGGGAGCTAACCTATCAGAAAGTGCTCTGCCTTTTGAACTAGCCACATCATATATGTGAATTGCAGTCCTCCCACAAAAAACAGCTCCATTTGGTAGAATGCTGTTGCAGGATGTTGATAGATTAGTCAACCCATTGTTATAATTAAACATCTACTAGCCAATTCTGAGCCCATCCACCACAGAGGTACTAATTCACATAATTAAAATTAGGGTTGAAAGAATGCTGCCCAGAAATGATTTGCAACATGAAAAGGGTAAATTTTCAAGCTAACTGAAAAGTTTCCTGAAATATCCCCTGTCCGAAGTGTATCTTTTGTGTGTGTTCTGGTTTCCTGATGACAGCTCTATTCTCCTGGAAGTTTGGAATAGTTCTTTACCTTCCCTGTAACAATGAAATAATCACACAGTGCATTAGATTTGGCAAAATGATGTGTGGTCAGTACATCTTAATAGGCATTGCCCTTCAGGGTGAGAAAATGTTCACTAAATGCACCCCACTCTTGTTTCAGTCTTAGCCCTAATTAAGCATATATAATGATAACTAGTAGCAAACATGATTTTATCAGGAACACATCCAGAGCTACTTGGTTTTATGTTTTCATAAATAATTAAATAGATATTGGGATATATCTTACAAAATGAGTTGCAAAAATTGGTTATTTGGAGCAAATGGTTGAGAATGTGTTATTTATTCCTCGGTTGCAGTTGAACATTTTATATGTTATAAGGCGCACTTCAGATGGGTTTGTGTTGTGTTTTGAAGCTGATAAATGCGAAATATTGGAAGGGGGTGTGTGAAACTGGAAAGATGGTTGATTCTTTGTATATGACGAATTGCCCAGAGGTTTCTAGCGTTATTGGAAGGTAGTGGACTCTCCTTCATTGGAGGCTTTTAAGCAGAGGTTTGATAAGGCCATCTGTCATGGATGCTTTAGTTGAGATTCCTGCATTTCAGGGGGTTGGACTAGATGACCCCCAGGATCCCTTCCAACTCTACATTGCTATGATATTGTGAAATGGACTGAAACAAGAGCTTGACTGACATTAATCTAAGAAAGCATATATTTGTTTATTTACATGTATATATTGGTTCCCCCCTGCTGTTAGCACAGTTTACTGCAAAATGATTAACAGTAGAATAAAACATGAATCAAAATGTGTGTTAGATGCATTTATGAGAACTTGACTATGCTCCTAGGTGAAAAATAGTAATAGTCATAAATTATCCTATGAAGTTTTAGAGTGCTAGATCTGATGCTTTTCAGCGTCGTCATTAATTATTTGCATGAGGCAGTTCCGTTATCCAAAATTATTTACTTGTGGATGATGCAGAACTCTGGAGGAATGCAAATACTTTTAAAACCCAAAGACATCACATTGGAGCATTTATTCCCTGCCAAGGCGTGAGTAGAAATAGATCACTGAATGCCACATTATTTGGAAGAGGCTGCATTGCTTACAAAACATTCCCTTCCCCCTCCCAAGAATACAACCATTTCATATCAGATTATTTCTTATGACTGCAAAGTTTCCAAGAAGTGACACCCTCCATTAAAATTAAAGCTCTGCTTTGAATGAATGCACATGTTGGGAGGAAGAATGCCCTTTGGCCTTATCATACTCTGTGGTGTATTATTGTTTTAGTTTGGCTGCTGATGGAGAAAGCAGCAGTTGCAATAAAGGGGTTTATATAAAGCTCCTGCTGCGAGTCTTTGGCAATACACGGGGAATGATGCAAGACACTATATTCCCTAGAGCAGGTACAATAATGAGCACCCGCCTGAGAGATTAATTGGAGCTTGAGGTGGTTGTAGGGCGGGGAGGCCATCATATAATGTGTCAGGATCACTCTGGCCTTCAGCTCGAGTGATCTGATGTGAAATAGTAGCAGCTGGCTGTAAATGTACGAAGTGCAAGTGAGCAGCAGGTGGCAATTCCTGCCTTGTTTGCCAGATCTTCACAGGAATATGTAAACTTGTGCAGCAAGGTCAGGAGCAAAAGCCGACTTTGCTGTTCCTACCCTAAGATAGATAGGCAAAGGTTTGCTCACAGCCAGCAGCGTTCACAAAGGAAGCTACATAATATATTACCGTGTTGTAAATATGCAGGGAAATTATGAAGTGCTTTCTGTGGAGCAGTTATCCAAAGGTAGTCACAGCAAGCATCCTACAACAGGAACTTCCTGCACAGATTGCTTCATTCCTGAAGGAAGGGTAGTTTTCTTAGCATTGTTGCAAGTAGCACATCTATCACATTTGAGAAAATGACAAGCCCAAGGAAGTCCAAGAGATATGCTCCAGTATCCTCTGAGATAATGGACACTGAGATGAAGAACATGTGAACATAGGAGAGCACAGGAAGTTGCCTCATGCTTAAGCTTACTGCCCATCTAGCTCAGTATTGTCTACTTTGACTGGCAGCAGCTCCGCAGGATCTCTAGCAGAAGTCTTTCGTATCACCTGCTGTCAGAACCGTTTTAACTCAAGATGCCAGCATGTGCTTTACCCAGAGGCGTACCCAGGGCCGTCTTACCTATAGGCGCCAGGGGTTCAGGGCAGTCGGAGCACCACGGCGGGCTCTTCTGCTTCGGGTGGCTCTGTGCCATGAGTTCAGGGGCCAACCAAGCCAGCGAGACGTTGAGGCAGCCTGCCAGCCAGCTCCGCCCTCCTGCGCACCTGGGACTGGGCAACCTGGAGGGGCGGATCTTTGCACTCCGGCGCCGCATATGCAAATTTGTGGATGTGCCCACATGAATTTTTATCAATTTCATTATGAAAATTCACTGTGGATATTCTTGAGTTACATGGTTGCAGTCGTCAAGGTTTCTGAATAAAAATTATCCTGCTAAAAAGATGTTCAATTTTCCCCTAGAATGGTCATTTTAATTAACATTACTTTTTAAAAGAAAATTGACCCGTTTTTAAAACCGATATTAAATATATATATATGTCTAATTTCTTTGGACTTAGTTTCTGTTTTTATTCAGTAAGAGTTGAAGCTGTAACATGCAGAAAAAAGGCTAATGAATCTCAGGCATTCTGGTTAACATAAGAAAAAGAGAGAGGTGGATATATCTAGACAACAAGGGCTGGGAATCTCAGGTTCTCGTTCTGGATGTGGCCCCAGCCCTCTCTATGCAGCTGCTATCCAGGCCACACTGCTCCCCATCCCTTCATCACACCTTCGTCCTTTGCTTTTTCTTAGTGGAAATACCTTTCTTAGTTGCCAGTGCCTTTTGAGTAGCTGGATAGAGAAACATGTGTATTCGGTATGTATATGTTGAAACCTCCGATAACGAGTGTTTCTGCAATGTAGCTCCTGTACAATGTTAAGAGTCACATCCATTACTCTGAGGACTTTTGCCTCTGGTCTAGCCTACTACAGTGGTACCTCAGTTCTCAAACGTAATCCATTCCGGAAGACCGTTGGACTTCTGAAACGTTCAAAAACCGAGGCGCAAAGGGCGGGCTGCAAGTTCAACGGAGAAAATTGAAAAACATGCAGCGGAAGCCATTCGACTTCCGAGGCATGTTCAAAAACAAAAGTATTTACTTCCGTGTTTTCAGCGTTGGAAAATCGAAATGTTCAGCTTGAAAACCGAGGTACCACTGTACCAGTATGTGAGTTCTGGAAAGTTCCTCATAAGGAACTGTGGCTCTTGTGCCAATTAAGTTCCACACCCCTGTTCTTCAACACATATACTGAGCAGTAAAATTAATGAAAACTCCATCTAGTTTGCTGTTTCTGTAAGCAGGGTTTCTTGTCCTCTGCTTATCTGAATTTGGAGGGGAGGGTTATTTTATGTAAATGATATGTATTCAAAACTTATGGGGGCGACAAGAGTGGTGTTTTTTTTTTTAAAAAAAAAAAGAAATAACCCAACAAAAATATTTGCTTTGATTTTTTTAAAAAAAGTAATCCTCTCTCATTCCATAGAATTAGGTGATGAATTGCTGAACCAAAATTAATGGAAATGTGTAAGAGCAAACTGATAGGAAAGGCCTTTGCTTTAACCAAATTATTTTAAAACACTCCAAAGAAGAGGTGGCTCTTCCTGATTCCCTTAAGTAGCACTTTGTGAGGAAAAAATAGGTGTTGGTAATGACTTATACTAAGAGTAAAAAGCAAAGGAAAAAGCAGAATCCTGTGGCAAATCAGAAGTAATCTCAGGGGCTCTCTATGTAACATTCTGCCCTGAAGATTATTGGAGGACATTTTTCACCTATATTGCAAAAGTTGCTGGCCTCTAATGCACCCCTCCTTCTCAACCATCCAGTGCGGTACTGAAGAGGTATAAGAAGCTGGGTGGTCTTGTCACATCTGACAGCCTTTTCTGATTGTGTAAAGGGTGTTAAAATGAGCCAGTCAATGGGAAATGGAAGAGTTGAACTTCATCATGCACATGAAATAAAGCTCTATACGTACCGAATGTTGATCTCAATTGTTTTTTTTTTAACACTCTGGATCTAACATTAGTCCAATGTCCAGTGTATTAATGTGTATAAATACTGTCAGTTCATGTGCTTTGTGTTGCATGGTAAAGAGAGGGTTTTAAAATGAAGTAAAAAAGATCTGTTTTTTCAGAGTTTGTTGCCTACACGGCTCTGTGGTCTTAGCTTAACATGCACGAAAAAAGAGGTGTCTTTCCCTCCTGCTAATGTACTAAAAACTAATAAATATTCACAATTGTGACCTGTTTTTTTTTAATTAAAATTAAATATTTATAATTCTGAGTGGCCGTAATCTTTCTTGGACCCCTCAATAGAAAACAGAATGTCTAACAGGCCACCCTTAGCAACAAAAATAAGGATAGAGATAAGAACCTATTAAATGTCATGTCTGTTATTAAGTTGTTGTTCTGTGTGACGTTTTGTGTCGTGTTATTTTGCTACCATGTGTGTGTTCCTAGGGTCTGCCAGGCTTTCCCACAGTTGCTGCTCTTCACAGTAATCAGATCCTGACTGTCAAGGTTTGTGGCTGACCTGTACCAGCTAGCCAGTCTTTCTGTATCAGCATAGAAGTGTCATGAATGCTTAGTTTGTTTTCGGAAGCCAGCTAGTCCACCCTACATACCGTAATTGTCATCACACGTGCTGCTTCAGTGCTGTTGTGCTATCCAGGTGTCAGTGGAACTACCTGACGTACAAGAGGGCACAAGGCTAAGATTACGTATGCTGGTATCTCTGCCAGCTTCCAGCCATGTGTGTTCTTAATGAGAATTTCCTTAGCAAGAACTGTATTGCAACTCTGCTTGTAAAGGGCACACAAGGATGCACAACGCGTCAAATGAATCTACGTCAAAACGCTAAGGGCAATAATGCAGTTTATTATGCATTCATGGTTTCACACTTGAGCACATGTTTTCATTTTTTTTTTCAAGTATTAAGCAGAAATGATTTAAGCTATCTATGGACGAGCAGACTCAGTATGTCATTTTAATGGCACCATTCTTCATGGCACAATATGCTGTTTGGAAAGTCTGGCTAAATGCTGAACTGGTGCTTTGTCTCTAGGAATCTTTGCTTGTGAAGCATAATAAAGGTGTTCAGTGTAGTTCTAAATCTTGGCCAAAAAAGAATAAAAACCATAGTTGCAAGAGAAGTTTAAGAGTAAGCTTGACTTGCATTAACTTTGCATTCATTAGGTGACAATGTAATGAATAGACTATTTCCTGCTCTCTCTCTCTCTCTCTTTAGATTAGTGCTGCAATTCCTTTAAAAGAAAGCATAGATTCCTTTATCGGACACAAGCACCAGTTGATTATTATATTTGCTATTGCAAGTCTAATGTATATATTTCTATTTCTTTCTTGGGGCCTTCTGATGTCTATTCTCCAATTCTTTCACCTCTGAACTTCAACCTTTGACCTCACCTGCCTGATCAGATGGTGTTTCCTAAAATCAATCATGGGTTTCTCTCTGCTGATCAGCAGCTCATTAAACGCCGCCTCATTAAGGTAGTGCTTAATCTCTCTCTGCACCTTTTGCCATGCTTTTGCTTGCTGCTGATTGCTGAATTGTAAATATTGCTGAACCACATAGTTCATAATGAAATGGTATTTATTTATTTATTTGCAAGGGGCTAGAAGACACTGCATGGAGCTTTGCCGTAAACCACATAATTAATTTTACCAACTATTTTCTGCTAGCTTTTTACTGGAAACTGGACAGAACTTAGTATTTTTGAAGAGGAATCATTGTGATTTAACGGTTCGTTGCCCAACTAGATTAAATTATTGCAATGTGGATATATTGAAGCTGTAAATGTTGTTTCTTAATTGTCGCTATAAAATGGCTGCTAAAGAGAGATTAAATATTATTGCTATTTGATTTATAGCATGAAAAGTACTGTACAGCTTTTCAACAAGGCAGTTATATTTCAGAGCCTGCTTAGAGCTCAGTCAGTGTCGCTTGCTGGGTCTCATGAACCAGTTTTGTAAGCTGCCCATAAAAGGTTTATGGCCTCCACACAAGTCTAATCACTCAGTCTTTAAAATGAACATACCGGCCAAGTAACTCCCCCCCCCCCGCAGAAATCATGGGCGAACCCAAGAGAGGGCAGGGAGGGGCAGCTGCCCCCCCATAAATAAAAATATATAGCAAACTGAGGTTCTGCCTCCCTGCCCCCCTAACAAAAAATCCTTCCCAAAACAAAATAGCACCTTAGAGACCAACTAAGTTTGTTCTTGGTGTGAGCTTTCGTGTGCATGCACACTTCTTCTACGCCCATGGCAGAAATGTATCGTTAGAATTTTGCAAGTTTGTGTTAAACATTCCTGCATAGTGTCCTAATGCAGAAAACAAACTTCACAAACTGAAGTCATCCTAATATAGGTAGTCAGTGTGCAATCCCCTAGGCCTGCATGTGTAATGAGGCACCATGCGCATGGTTATAGGCTGCACTAGTTGTTGTTGTTTTAGGGCTATGAGTCTTTGTATCCAGAACCTTAGGTTAAAGTCCCAGTTCAGACAGCTGACACTAGCATCTTTCAAAGCATACGGTATTCTACAGCAGCCTCACTTAGAGTACATTGCAGTAAGCCAAGCAGGAAGCTTGTGAAAACACAGATAACTGAAGCCAAATCCTTGTCTGAGAGGATCAGCCACAGCCAGCTTACTAGCATATGTTGGCTATGGTCCTGGTCTCTGCTCCCACCTGAGAATCCATCAGTAGTGCCAATAAGTTCTTTGAGGTTGAGAGGTTAGACTCCAGTTCCCTTTCCTCCACACACAGGTGTTGTGCTGTCAAATATGACAGCACCAACCATCTTGATGGTTCTGCACACAGCTGGATCGAGATCCTTGTTTAACATATACTTTGAGTTCTTTTGCCCCTTCACGAACTCTTCCCTTGAATATCGCCTCTCTCTCTCTCTCTCTCTTACTGTGTTTTGTGCAATTGAGAGCTTATCTGCTAAGATTCTAAAACTGTCTACTAATAATGATTTTACTGACTGGTGTTCAGGGTGACCAAGGACAAGCTGGACCCCCGGGGCCTCCGGGGCCTCCTGGACCAAGGGGTCCTCCTGGAGATACTGGCAAAGATGGCCCTCGCGGAATGCCTGGCTTACCGGTGAGTCAGCCATCCATGTGTGTTAATATCATAGACACAGAAAGGCTTCTTATAGCTGAGAAGTATTCATTATCCATGTTTTGTGAGTGTATTTATAGATGCACATTGGGGATGTATGATGCTACTTGCAGATACAGTGTGACTAGGCACTGTAATATAATAATGATGATGATGATGATGATGATGATGTTTAAATTTTTTAATTATTGTTTTGTCGGTTTTTTTTAGCAATCTTGTTTTTTTCTTTTCTGTAAGTCGCCTAGAGTCCCATCAGAGGAAAAGGCAGGGTATAAGTAATAAGGTCAGAAATAATGCTCAAATGCCCTAGCCTTCTATCTTCAATACAGATCTTTCCAAATAATTTTAGATAGCTGGCTGTCATTCACTTTATAGAACTGTTATGTGGCTGTATTGCACTCATAGCAAAAGCATTTCTGCAGAACCTTCATTCTGAATAACCTTTAAAAAGCAAAGGGATTGCATTTGATTTTATAGGTGCTTCTTCAGTGATAGTTAACATTAAGAGAAGATAAACAAATAGTCTTTAATTATTAATGTATGGGTGTTTGGTTTCTTATTGAGTAAGGAAGCATTTTTATTTACTTTTAGACCAGGGTGACTATTACAATATGTGGCCTTCCAGATGTTGCTGGACTCTCAACTCCCATCAATGATGATAGTGGTAGTTTAGCACCACCTGGGAAGCAGCCCCTCATTTAAGCATTTATAATTTGTTCTTATTTCACCTAACTCATTTTCAAAACATTGACAGATTTGTCTTCCAGAGGACGATGACTATTGACTGAAATCAAAGCAACTTATAATCCCTGGCCTGATACGTACTTGATCAACTCTTCAATCTGATTCTATGTCTAACATTAGAACTGCCCTATAACACTTAAAAAATATTGTTACACCCCACCCAGATAATTAAAAAGCATATCCTCTTAGAACACTGCCCGATCTGTGGCACGTAGAATCTGGTCACATTTCTGTGAGCACCAGCAGCCAGGAAATTGTGGTAAGCAAGGCATAGCAGGTGCTCTTCAAATTGTCACAAATTCGTCAACAGGTATTTCACTGTAATATAACACAGAGAAAGTTGGCATTAAAAGAACATAGGAAGAGCCCTGCTCCATTCAATTGCCAATTCAGTGCTTTATGGAAGCCCCAAAGCAGACACAGAGATGGTTTTATGCAAACCATTTTGCAATGTGCTGATTAAGCAGTGTATAAATCCTGTTAAAAAGAAGAAGAAGATTCCCTGTTGTTGGTCCACAGCATGGAAATTAGTGTTGTGGTTGTCAAGTTGTTTCATCAGCGCAAGCATTACAGCTTGCCAGACAGAAAAATATTCCCATTCCCTCCCCCATGCACCGTTCTGGAGGTTCTCCCAACCCAGTTTTGGGGGGCATGTGGTGGGAGAAGAAAGCCCAGGTGCACAGGAGGAAGTTCTTGTGCAGGGCTTCCACTGAGAGGACTGGTTTGATGAATCCCATCCAGAATCTCCATACGGCTTTCATCACTAATGGCCATTGATAGACATATCCTCCATAACTTTGTCTATTCCAATCCCCTTTTAAAAGCCATCTAGACTTTTCAGACGCAGGATGCACTTTTAACCCAAGCATGTACTTGAGGACACATTCCTTAGTCTTTTACCATATATTTGTATGGTTGTAGTGCTCCTGTTACGGCCCACCTTGGATCAGGCTGTGATCCTGACCCACCAGTTTCAGATCAGTGATCTAGACTACTTGCCATCTCGTAGCAGTTAACTCTATGATTTATTAAAGCACAAACTGAATGTAAACAATGGCATTGATATTGATAACATTTTGTGTTAAAGGGAGAGCCAGGAAAGCCAGGTGAACAAGGCTTGTTGGTAAGTCCTCATTTCTTTAACTGATAAGAACAACCTGCAAGAAGTCTTATAGTTTCCTTTCTCTAATCATTTCCTTTTGCTGCAAGATATATGGTATGCCACTCATGAAGCCAATGGGAGTTGCAAAGTAAATCATCTGGCAAAGTCAAGAAAGAACTGACAGAGATCTCTATACACGAGTTTCCACAAACATGAGAAAAAGTTGGAACTTGTAGATTTTTTGCTTTCTTTTGGAAAGGGTATATCTTACAGCATTAACACTCATTGTTAGAAAAAAACTAATCCCAAATTATATTCTCTTCAAAATCTTAATGCCATTCACAAGGCCCTAATCATTAAAGAGTTTTCTCTTGTCCTGCCATTTAGATAGGCCTGGAAGAAAACATAGCAGTTGATAGCAATTCTGAATATTAATGGATATCTTCAAATTGCGACATATCAGATATTTCACTGTATTATTACAAAGAGACACCTGATATTTAAGAAAATGAGAAGAACCCTTCTGGGTGTGACTATCTACCTCTACCTCAAGCATCCTCAAACTCAGCCATCCAGATGTTTTAGGACTACAACTCCCATCATCCCTAGCTAACAGGACTAGTGGTCAGGGATGATGGGTATTGTAGTCCCAAAACATCTGGAGGGCCGAGTTTGGGGATGCTTGATCTACCTAGAAGAACCATCCTGCTTCTTACAATGGCCAACTTGGGCTTGAAATAGTGACCAAGCAATATCTGGGTTTCTAATTATGACTATCATTTCTTATAGACATTTCAGGTTGAGAAAACCATGGTAAAGTACTGCATCAAAACCAATCCAAAGCTACAGTGAAACACTAGCTCTGCTTTCTGCCTAACCAGAGACCCATGAGCTTTGCTTAAGAAGCTTTATGTTTTCAGAAATGAGAAGCAGCTATTAGTTCTTTATCTCAGAATTTTAGATGTGCAACATGATACCTGGAATACATAGCAGAGACTTTATTCAGCCTGCAATATCCATATTGGGCCTGGGTCTACCTTATGGTTACAACATCCAATATAGTTTTTGTACTCCCACCCCAACCCCCCTGCTTTTTGCATAATTTTGCCTGATGAAGAGTTCTGCAGAACTCAAAAGCTCGCCAGTGTTAAATTTTGTGATATTTTGATGGAGTCTAATGAAGTGAATTTTGGAGGGTTTTTTTCCTTATTGACCAACACAGTTGCTTTTAAAATCTGTCTGTCTGTCTGTCTGTCTGTCTGTCTACAACAACATATCCTGACAGACCTCCCTGTCTTGTCTTTACTTAAATGTTTGTTGTTCAAAACCGCAGGTTATTCATATTCACTCTGCTATTTAGCTATCCAGTTATCTCCTTTGGTATATTAATAGCTATAATTCCATTGTTCTCTCTGGGAGCTTATTGAAAGGTGGGGCAGGGGAGAGAGAGAGAGAGAGAAAGAAAGAGAGAGAGTCATAAATAGATCATGAACAGGTCATCTGCAAAGGCTTTATAGCTTGGAGGGCCAAGCCTCCCTTACTCCCAATGGCATGGGAGAAATCCCTCCAAGGAACAAGGCTGCTGTTTGGCTCAACTCAATGAGCTGAAAGTTCACAGGGTAAGGAGCACTTGTCAGTATGAATAAATTCTGAAGTGTATTTTTGTGGGAGGTTTTAATTACAATTGGCATATCCATGCACAAATGCTGGAGGCGGACACTTTGCTGGAAAAAAGTGATATAATGCATGATTCATATAATACAAGAACTCAGCAATATTTGGAAGTACATGAGCATACGTACACAAGACCCTAGTGATACTTTAAAGTTCAGTGTAAAACTACTATCACTTATTAAAATCCTTAACTTTAAAGGGCATATTTCGTTCCAGGCTCAAACATTATAATTATAATACATTACAATGATTGCTATTTATTTACCAGTATATTCAACCATTTTCTGCAGAGAGCTCAAAGTTGTGTACATAGTTCTCCCCTACCTTATTTAATCCCCAGAACAATGGCAAAGAGGCAGTAACTGGTTCACAATCACCCAGTAAGCTTCATGGGTGAGTGGGGATTTGAACCCTGGTCTCCCAGGTCCTAGTCCAACACTCTAATCACTGTGACACTCTGTACTTGTACACGATGCTTGCATATCATGTATAATACTGGTAAATTATTCCTGGTTTGGTAAAGCAGTGGAAAGTGCATGAGAAATCAGCAAGGTGTATTCTATTCTGTGGTAGGAGAGGAGGGAGAGACAGCACAGTGGTTGCCTTTAACAGCCATCTGGCCTTTTGCAGCTAGCTTGTAACTAGAGTGACAAGGCTTAATGAAAGATGAAGGCCTAGTCATGCTAACCCCCTCCCTGCTTCAGATTAGTTCTTGTAGAGGTATGGCCTAAAACGAAGACAGCGGTAGACTTATGACAATCAACCTCTGCTCTGCCACGAGAGTGGAGTTTGGTCCAGGTTGTGCTAGAGCGGCATGGCCTTGGCCAAGAATTGGAAACTTGCAGTCCACTAGATGTTGTTGAACTGCAGTTCCCATCTTCAACCATGACCATTGGCCATGGTGACTGTAACTAATGGGAGTTGAAGTCCAACAACATCTGGAGATCTACAGGCTTAGTGGGTGATTTGCTTTGAGGCAGTTGGTGAGGAGCGAAGGAAGACAGAAGTCTGCTAGTAGAACTTCCCTAATCCTTTTGTAAGGGTTTCAAAATATGGGACAAATTATAGAAGTCAGTTAGGTTTTCTTGAAACTTGGATTTAAATCCCCAGCAAGTCAATTTATAGAATTATTTATTTATTTATTTATATGTTATTAACTACCAGAACCCCCCAAGTTCCTTACGCAATGATGATTGTGGCTGGAGAGTAAACACGTCTTCCAAAATCATTCATTACATGGGTAAATCATGCGTTGAATGCCTTTTTTCCATGCCTAGTGTTATCATGCTGGTAAAATGTCTACTTTTCCCTCAGGTTTTAGTTCCTCATATTTATAGCTTAAATCTTGACAAGCTATTTTGTACTAGGGAAATATGTCCTTGACAAAATGTTGTCATGTTATCATCTGTCAAATGTATAATATGGGACTCAGCTATACAGCTGCAAATAAAACGTTTCAAGTGTGTTTTAAGTGCAATATACAATGTGACACTGGATGGCAATGGTGAGCCTTATGGAAAATTCAATGTATTTTTTTTTAAAAAAACACTTTTTAAAAAGCTTTTTCAGAACAGTTTTTATATGTGTGTAGATTCAAACATGGAAAATTGAAACTAGCTTTTACCAGGTATTGGGTATAGAAAATGCTCTCCAACAGTGGCAGATTTATTGGTATCAGAAGAACCAGGAATTGGGTGGAATGTAAAAAGTTAACATGGATGTAAGCAGGAGTTGGAATTTTGTGGCTTGTAGTTAATGCTAAATAGAGGAGAAAAAACATCCATTATACATTTCTACTACAGAGTTTTGCACTTACTTGATGTGAAAAACATTGGCTGATTTTGACCCAGCATAGGAACAATTACACAATGGGGCATTTTAATTGGTCATTTAAAGCTAAATTGGCTGCATTATTATGCTAATTGAATTACTGTTGTTGTTGTTTTGCTTTCCAGGGGCCTCAGGGGCCTCCAGGACAAAAGGTATAGTATAAACGATGCTGTGAAATTCCTACTGCCAAATTTCATGCTGTCCGAATGAGGAGCACTAGCTACTATATCCCACACTTGAAGCAGTTAGTTTAGTCTGTTTCAAGCACTGTTTCCCCAAAATACATAGCTTGAGATTCATCAATCCTCCGCCCCTCTGCATGGGAAGGAGCTTGAGCAATGCCAAGCAAGACTTGTTTTCGATTCATCTGCTGAACTCCC
Organism: Lacerta agilis; assembly: GCF_009819535.1. Classification (NCBI taxonomy): domain Eukaryota; kingdom Metazoa; phylum Chordata; class Lepidosauria; order Squamata; family Lacertidae; genus Lacerta; species Lacerta agilis. The sequence continues at coordinate 51,145,879 of NC_046320.1, forward strand.
ATGTTACAGAAGTTACTACAGTTTTCTTCTTCAGCACCGGTAAACTGATGAAACCAAACTTAAAACATTGTGGGAGATACAGCTAGAGTTTCAAATGAGAGGCATGGTGTTATTCAAATAGATCACTGCCATATGACACACACCCTGAAAAAATTCCAAACGAAACAAAGGATTCTAGGTGTCGCTGATAAATGGTGCTTGGTGGCTGGCCAGTGTCTTCCTATTTCTATAGTAACCTGAGAGCTCACTTCCTGTGAATGCTTCCGATATTACTTACACTCATCAGGGTTTACGGCTACAGTTTGATAGAGTGAACCTGCGATTTATGGACTGCAGCATTGAACCAATACTAAATATATCAAGACTAAAAACAGTTTAAATGGGTTTTTGCATTTAACCCAGCCCCCCCAAATCAACTCATGGCAAATTGTTTTAAAAGCTATCTTTAAAAGTTAATGTATTATAGTAGGTGTTTCATAAAACTTAAATGTTTAGGAAGAAGCTGAAGAAAGCTGAAATGAAAAATTAGTAGCATTGCAGGTGGGGGGGAAAGCATGAATCTTCTGTTTCAAAGTCGCAGACATAATTTTCTTTTCTAACATCACCATCCTTACAAAATTAAGTAACACATTGCTAGTATGATACTAGTAAGTAGGGTTGCAATGAACATGGAGTGGTTAGCAGTAACGGCAGACAATAAAGCTGCTCTAATCTGTTTATCACCACTTTAGAGTTACATCAAGAGACCCGGGAGATCTATAGCTACAGATCCCATTTTGAAAACATTTTCCCCATACACATTCTATATTCCTGGAAGGAAACTAGAAGACAAGCAGATACTATATGAGTATCCAATACTTTGGCATTTACGCCTCTCACTATATTATGTCTTCTATTGTTAAATTTCAGTAATGCTCGATAATGGCCATTTCATTCATTGTTGACATTCCCAGCCTTTTTTCATGTGACAGTAGCCCTAAGGATATGCTGCCAAATCTGTTAGAGTATCTTCAAGGTTAGGGGCAACTTCATTCCAACACGGACAGGTTGAAATCCAACCTAGTGCTTCTGATTCGCATCTGCTGGGAGCCTATGATCAATGGCAATTCTTGCTGTCTCTCCCTTTTGTTATGTTATTACATAGAGAATATTGGAAAGTATTGTTTATTTCTATAACCTTCTTCACAAATAAGGCTTAGGCATAGGGTACAGAAAGATTTTTGGGACCCAGGTGGCGCTGTGGGTTAAACCACAGAGTCTAGGGCTTGCTGATCAGAAGGTCGGCGGTTTGAATCCCTGCGACGGGGTGAGCTCCCGTTGCTCGGTCCCAGCTCCTGCCCACCTAGCAGTTCGAAAGCACGTCAAAGTGCAAGTAGATAAATAGGGACCGCTCCGACGGGAAGGTAAACGGCGTTTCCGTGTGTTGCTCTGGTTCACCAGAAGCGGCTTTGTCATGCTGGCCACATGACCCAGAAGCTGTCTGCAGACAAACGCTGGCTGCCTCGGCCTATGGAGTGTTGATGAGCGCTGCAACCCCAGAGTCGGACACGACTGGACCTGATGGTCAGGGGTCCCTTTACCTTTTACAGAAAGATTTTATCCTGCATTGTACCAGCTACAACAGTTGTTCCGATAACTAAGTTGGATCTTTAAGGAAGTAAAGTACCCAAATGAGCTTAAGAAGTTAGTAACCAATAAATGTAACTTAATCTTATTAAATCCCCATTGGGTATTCCTAGCAGCAACACCTTTATCCTACGGTCTTGCTTCTTATCATTTTAGTACCTCACAAATACCTTCCACTAGAGGTAAGTCTTCTAACTTAGAACTGAACCAGAAACAAAAGGGGAATCTAATTGCCAGGGGTTCCTAAAATGTTTGCAACAAGTCCTGGCTAATTGTTGTCATGGGCAACTTTTCCATCTGTTCTTCTTTCCTTTTCTACAAGCAGGCCTTTTGAACAGATGTTTAATCACATATAGCACACAATCTGAAGAATTATTCAGAAATGAAAGATAAATTGGTGGTTTTGATTTATTTATTTTTCTAAAACTTACTGATGTGCTGGTGTACACTGCACGGCTGTTTTGTTCAAATTTCAAGCTGTCATTGAAAATGCATAAAGGCCAACATACAAATTATTCCAGAAAGGCAGAAGGACATCTAACTAATAGCAAATTGTACTATAGCTGGTTTTTAAATATAAATATATTATTATTTAAAGTAAAACCACTTTCAATGCTGGGCTCCATTTCTGATTTAATTTACCCACTGATTGAGGGCGATAAAACTGATGCCGTTATGAAGGATCAGGATATTTTCACAATTTCATGTGTAATTATTTCGAATTATATCTTTAAGGCATTGATGATATACCAGGTGGATCATAGTAACATTGTTCCTATAATTGCACATGCTAGATGTTAGGGGTTACTCTTCAAAATAGGTACTACTGAAGCATAAGTGTTTAATTTTTAGTGTTCTGTACAAGTGTCAAAGGATGTACAAATATCATTCTGTTAATTGAAAACTGTGTTTAAGAAAAGTTAGGAAGTTCTTGAGTAATAAAATTCTGAATTCATTATATAACTAGAAGAGCTTTATTGAATATATAAATAGAGGTGCTATCCTCCACAAATCCATGGGCTTATGTAGGATGATATATTTAGAAAACATTGATTGGTGAATATTTAAAAGGTAAAGGGACCCCTGACCATCAGGTCCAGTCGTGTCCGACTCTGGGGTTGCGGCGCTCATCTCGCTCTATAGGCCGAGGGAGCCGGCATTTGTCCGCAGACAGCTTCCAGGTCATGTGGCCAGCATGACTAAGCCGCTTCTGGCGAACCAGAGCAGCGCACGGAAAAGCCGTTTACCTTCCTGCTGGAGCGGTCCCTATTTATCTACTTGCACTTTGACATGCTTTCGAACTGCTAGGTGGGCAGGAGCTGGGACCGAGCAATGGGAGCTCACCCCGTGGCAGGGATTCGAACCGCTGACCTTCTGATCTGCAAGCCCTAGGCTCTGTGGTTTAACCCACAGCGCCACCTGGGTCCCTGGTGAATATTTATCCACCTTCTATTTTGTTTTTGGTGTGGGCCTCAAGGAAGCTGCATGTTTTGTTGTGGGCCTCAAGGATATGTTTTGTGTGTTCTAAATATGAGTTGATTGTCTATTTTTTGGTTGGTTACACTTTACTGGTTATACTTTTTCTGCTGCTGCTCCATAATAATACTAGTAGTAGTAGTAGTAGTAGTAGTAGTAATGGCTTTTGTAATTTTTTTGAAAAAGATTCTCGCACACACAAGCTTGAAAATGTGACAGTTAACCAAGTGTAATTTTGAATCAAAATAACAATTATACAAAAATAAGTCATATTTCAGAAGAGTAGTGTCCAAGTTTACAGAACAAGGCCACTGAAAGTTCAGTGGGTTAATTAAACTCCTCAGTTATAATAACATATGGAACTAAAGCACTGCATTTACACTGAGGTATCTCACGAGGAGTGTGATCTATTTTTCTGAATCCATATATGTGCTTCTCTTCAGGGTTCCTTTGGTGCACCTGGTATCCCAGGAATGGATGGACAACAGGTGAGTCCCACACAGTTTTCTACCCTTGTTTTTTGTTTGTAGTAGCAAAAAATATTATTTTTGCAAATTCAGTTAATCAAGGCATACATTTTTCTAATTAAAAAAAAAGCAAGTGGCCAATAAAGTAAATAATAAAGTAAGTCATGGGCCCAGTGAATTTATTGGATAGGAAATACACATTGTAAACATTGTGGCAAACCACCCCTACACAATCAACAATGCGTAACAAAAATGGCTGCAATCCAACACATTGTTTCCACGCATACAAATCTAACTGAAATGAATGGGGCTTAAGAAGTGAAATGGCACTCTGGGATTTTTGCCTTTTTTGATGACAGAGAGATTGCAGAGGAATCTGTCGAGATAAGAAACATATGAAGAAAATAAAAATTCATCCTGGAAAGAAGGAGAAAAACGCAAATGAATGCATTTGGCAATACGTAAGCTGGAGATGATCTAAAATAAAGCTAAATGGGAAAGGAAGTAATCGTGGCATAGATTGCCCATAACATGCGTTCAGTAGTTCAAATCTTTCAGTTCCATCATCAAATTGGGTCACAGTTCACCGTGACTGGCAGCCTGCATTCAGTTTCTTACTAAAACAACAGGAGTTTTTCACATCAGCACTATAGACTGTTGGCAAAGCTGGTTATACATAATGTCTAGCCTGAAACTTGAAAAATACTGTGCATCTATTGTTCTCATAAACATTAACTTTTATATCAAACTCGTTTTAAAAATTATGTGACAGCCACAATGTAATGGAGTCATTGCATTTATACAAGAGTAAGTCATCGCACACAACAGTACGAGTACATAAAACTTTGTGCCCAAATTATAACAGTAACCACATTGTTTGTATGTGATTTGCAGTGTTAGAATTTACAACTAATGGTGTGTGGCTCTTGGCTAATAAGGAGTAAATATTTTAATGACCTGTAATTTAGGTATTAACAAATAATAAGCCTCTTATTGCTACACTATTGGGGACAGTAGGGCTTTTAGAAAGCATTGTGTTTATCAAATTAGGGGTGGGGGATTTTCCTATACAGTAGCTTATGAACAAATATCTGTTTGTATCTACATTTTCAGCCATGGGTGCTGGTGAAAATTGCCTTCCTTTCCAGGATGCAATGGCTAAAACAGCATGTCTTATACCTGCAATTGCTAGAAACTTGGAACTCAGTCATGGTAACTCATACATATCATGGTGGCAGAGGTCCACCCAGTGCATGGGTCCAGAAATTGCAGAAACGGTGGGAATGGGATGGCACATTTTCTGTGATGTTCCTGTGTTGAATGCCTCAATGCTGAGTTTGAGGCTGCTACAGGATAACAAACTACATTTTGCAAAGTCTCTCAGCCTGATCTGAAAACTCACATAGTATTTCCCTCAAGGCCTAAGTGACCCATCTGAACTGCAGTCCAAGTGGTTTATCTCTTAGATGGCAACAAGGGATGGAGGAATTGCTCAATTTAACTGTGTCTCAGTTTCTCATTTTTCCAATCTTAAGTTCTGATCTCAACATTTCCACATCATTTTGCAATTTATTTATTTTTATTTTTTTAAAAAAAGTTCTCATAAAAATTCACCAGCATTTTAGTGTGGTTTTCACAAATATACACATTTTGTATGCAGTTTTGCCTAAAGTACAGTATATTATTTTCCCTGAATATGTGCATATGTACACAGTTTACCCTAGGTTTTTTTTTAGGTTTTTTTTAAAAACATATTTGCTTGGCTAGAGAACTTCATTGCAAATTAGGAAAACTGCAAATATCAAAGGATGGCTTTGTTTCAGTTTATGGATTGTTTTGAGAAGTGCAAAGTATGTTTTAGTATGTTTGCATTTAAATGTGAACTGAATCAAATTTATTTCCTCTCCATCCTTAGCAGTGACACAGTTGTAATAATTTTGGGATTTTTTTAGAAGTTTGACAGCTCCTAATAGAATGTGTGCTCCTTCCTTTAGCAGCATTTTTTTCTAAAGCCAGCTTCCTCTTTAAAAAAAAAAAAAAGTTTGGCTAGTATCAAAGTGCTGAACAAAGTATTCCATATGCTTATATACATTTTTACAGTACTATTTTTCTAGAAAAAGGGGTGCTAGAACTCACCATAAACACCTCCCTCGTTCTCTTAGAAGGGCAATGGCGCCCACCTGAGAAGTGCCAGAACTGAGTTCCGGCAAGTTCTAGCTGAAGAATGCATTTTTCATCTTCCCCTTTCAGTGGCTGAAAAAAAAAAAAACCTTTGACTCTATCCTCCTCAGTGGCATAGCGAGGGCAGGGCATAGGGGGCGGGGTGCCCTGGGTTCCAGCCTGGGGAGGGTGACACTCTGCGCCACCACCACCCCACGAGTGCGACTCCCAAGCCGCCACCCAGCAGCCCTTCCATGCGAGCAGCCGCCGCATGGAAGGGGTGCCAGGCGGCGGCTTGGGAGTCCAGGCGGACTGCGCATATCCACAGCATATGCTACAGAGCGAGGCCCCGCCTCGGGGGGGGGGGTGCCACTTGGCTGTAAAGGGGGAGTGGGGGTGAAGGGACCACGGAGTCGGGCTTTAGGGGAAATGCCCCAACCGGGATGTTTACATGCGGCGGCAAAGTCCGTGATGAGCGTCTCTGTTCTACCTGTCATTAAGGAGTTGCTAAGAAACCAGAAGCTGTGAGTAATTAACTGACTCTTTGTATTCCGGGAAAGCTCTGGGATTAAGAAGAAGAAAGGCAGCCCGCCTCTCTCCCTTCGGGTGGTGAAAGAAATTAACTCTTTAAGTGACTGCTGTTACAACAATCAATAGAAAGTATTTGGAATTTGAGAACTGAGTCTGTTGAGATCTCCTTTTGGGGGTTAACTGAGGAAAAAATATCTCCATTTGAAGTTTTGGTCTTTATACTCCGGGATCGGAAGAAATGGCGGCGATTTGGACTTGCGTAGGAAAAAATTGAGACAAAGGAAGGAAAAGACAGGAAACGTAACTTGATACCCACCTCCCCCCCCCCCCCGAAGATGTTGGGCTTCGCGCTTACGTTGGCATTGAAGGACTGGGAGGAGGAGGAAAAACTCACTGTCTTTCAACTGGAACTGCTTGATCGAAAACTAAGAGCCTTGAGTGCGATTATAAATGGAAAGAATATGTTTTCCACAGAGGAGGCTTTTCGAAAGTTTTATTCAATGGAAACAGATTTCTGCAAAGAGTTGGAAGATGTGTTGGAACGATGGTTGGAGATGGCTGAGCAAATCCGAATGGAACAGGGACTGATTTCAGGGGGTGGCAGTAACCCTGGAACGGAAAGATTTTTAATATCCAGACTCCGAGGTGGCAGCTCGGGGTCGAGGGACATAGAATTAAGATTTCTACAAGAAGAAGAAGCATGGCACAAAGGCACGGAGAAACTCAGAATGGAGAGGACGAACATCTTGGAGCTCGATGCAGGGTTTGTGGTGGTTGCAACCTGGATCTGTGGATATTTAGAAGAATATAATTGGAGATTTGGTTCTGGTGAAGGACAGGAGAAGATAATGGACAGAAGGGGAGTGGGTTGAATTAATTAATGTATAATATAGATGGTCTGCCATGGTATCCGAAATCGGAGTGTGAAGTTTGTTAATTACAAGTCTATGTTAAATAAGTAAGGAGATATTGAGCTTAAGTTAAAAGCAGCATGATAAATGATAGAAGAAATAAGTTTAGCTGTAAGAATATTTGGTTAAGTTTTAGGTTATAATGCAAAGAATAAGACAAAGGTGTTTTTTCTTTTTTTAAGTAAAGTTAAATTTTTATAGAGAAAAGTTGTTAAGGAAATAGTGTATTGTTTTAAAACCGAAGGTGTACAGGCGGGGGAAGTCAAACGTCAAGATTTGGAACTAGGATTTTTTTTTTAATAAGGTATACAGATAAGAAGAAGAATCCTGACATTATGTGTATTTGTATTTGTTTTGATATTTGTAGGTGTGGGTTGGGTTTGTGTTATTTTGTGAAAATGTCAATAAATTCTGATAATAAAAAAAAAAGAACACAAATCCTCTTTTGTCCATTAGCTGACATAGAAGAGGGTCCAAAACACATTACTTCATCTAACTTTATTTTTTTTATATGCTGAGAACAATGTGTGTGCCCATGCATTAAGTTTTTTTAAACAGTGTGACTAAAGCCTTACTCACACAACAGTTCCACATTCAGTGAAAACATAGAGGGGATTTTGCCCATTGGACCAATTCCAAGTATTGCATATTTAGCTATTCTGTGGACACAGAACCTATACCATGTTGCTCTCCAGATGTGTTGGACTACAGTGCCCTTCAGACCCAGACAGCAAGACAGTGGCCAGGGATGATGGGAGTTGTAGTCCAACATCTGGTCCAACATCTGGAGTTGTAGTCCAACATCTGGAGGCCAACAGCTAATACTCTTCTAAGTTTCTTTCTGTGCTGTCAGTGATCTTGCAGGTTTCCAGACTGTGCACAGGCAATGTTTACAGGTTTGGTTGAATGCACAGAGTCTTGGAGCATAGTCAGCAGGCACAATCCTGCTTCCCCCCTCCCCTCCATGCAGTCACTGGGCTGGATCCACACCATTGCACTTAGGTCTCATTGAAACCAATGTGAAAAGTTTCAGTGGGACCTGAAGGGCAACTAATAAACTTCATCTGGATCCAACCCACTGAATGCAAAATTGTTATGCAAACAGGATTTGAGCTTCCCTTGCCACAAACTGATAAGCCACCGAAGTATTTCCATTCTTTTTTTTAAAAGTGCCAGTAGATTTATGTAGTGGCTCAGACATACCATTGCCCTTTTTGATGTTTATTTCTTAGCGTTAGTACAGCAAAGAATAATTCTTCTTTACTATTATTACATTGGACACACTATTTCCTCTCCCCCTCCCTTTTCAAGAAGGCTTACCCCCCTACCTTTCCCCCTTTTCCTTTTAAGGGGCTGGATTTACGTGTGTATAAATCAAGTTGCTTATACTGCAGTTTATTAAAAGGAGAAATGAAAGGGAAAGAAACATCACTGCATATAGTTCACAAATTCTCAGACAGGTTTTGTGGGCCATCTGAGTATTGTTGAAAAGACTTCTCACTTACTCTCACTTGGTGAGTGGACCAGGAGAGGTTTCTAACCTTAAGAGAAATAATTTAAAAGTTTCAGGCAGGTGGAAAGGAGAGCTGAAAAGCAAGATGAAGAGGTAATTCAACACTGCTCTGAAATGAAGTGCACGATGGGGCTAGCAGAGAACACAGCTAATGAACCACTTGCTTTGCTTATACAGAGAATGGTAAAACCAAGGTTGATTAGGTTGGGGTGATGTGGGGTGGCTTTTCTGTTTCCTCAGTCTTAAAATGAATTGCATTCCAGTGACTGGGGGGGAAAATGACAGAAAGATATAATCTATTGCTGCGGGGGAAAGGTTGTGTTTTTCATAGTAACTATGTAGAAGCTGCTTTTGGTGGTGGTTTGACCTCAATATATATATTTTTTAACTTTCCTAGATGGTGAAGTGTATATGGAGGGGAAATAGACCGAATTGTATTAATATTTAAAGAATAGAAAAGGGCTATGTTTGTTCGTAGCCTGCAACTCCCTTGAATTTAGAGATTCTCTGCTCTCATTTTTTGAAGCAAGGTTCTCAGTCTTGAAGAATCTAAACATGTTAGGAGGATGTTAGAAGCATGTGCTGTAAGCCAAAGGGAATCAGAAAACTAGCAAATGAAAGAAGCCTAACTACAGTTCATTAAATGCCTAGTTACTGCCATGTTTATTTCACTTTAGCTGAATGGCTATTTCAAGATTTCCCACATTGATTTTGCTGCTTAAGATTTAATATTTTAATAATAATTTTAATATGCGTACAAAACTGACAGCTTTGTAACTTACATAGTATTGAAAATGTTGCTAATAACTAACATTCAACAAAGGAAAATGGAAACACTTGTTGTAAGTTAAAAGAGCAGAGATTTGTCTTGTCCCTGTGCAAGGTAAACAGTGAAGTCTCTTCCACAGGATTCTGGTGCTTTGCAATAGAGTATGAAATAATAATTTTGCAAGGGACCTTCCCTTGCAGTTTCTCTGTTTAGATATGCTGTGGTTTTTATTGGCACAAGTCTCACACTCCCCAAATACTGAAGCAGCCTTCCCCAAACTGCTGCTCTCCAGATGTTGCGGAATAAAACTCCTACCATCCCTGAACATTGGCCATGCTGGCTAGGGCTGATAGGAGTGATAGCCTAAAACACTGAGAGGGTATTGGGTTGGGGAAGACTGTATTAAAATCTCTTGATGCCATCCTCGTGGCAAACGAATCTTCTTTATTTAATAAACTTATTAGACGCTTGTCACCCAGAGGGTCCTCAAGCAACTTACATTGAAAAATATATACATAAATTCATTGTACTGTAAAAAGGTTTGAGCTAACATTAATATTCCATACAACATATACAGGGGGTTAAATAAGAATTCAGTGTAGCCTCATGCTTCCTGCATTAATTTGTTGGGGCAAACTTTATGGAAGGCCAGGCCAGTGGGGAAAGACTTGGTACATCAGTTTATTGGAGCTTTCATTTTACCATATTAATGAAAACCCTGCCATTTTACTTTGTACCATATGAACAAAATAAAAGAAATGTCACGTGTCAGCAGCATTTGCATTCAGATTAAATGGTCAGTTAACACTAAAGGAGCACATGCACCTACCAAGTGCTCATGTTTTAAGAGTTCTGTGAGTCTGACCAAATACGCTCTTGGTCTGTATATTTTTTGTGTGCCACGGAAGATGAATGTGTTGTCCATTCAGTTCTCCTTCAAAAGGTGATCTAAGGCTGCTGTTTTATTCCTTCCTCAAGCTATAGCACATAAATTCTTGGAATTTAAACGTATTAAACAACCGTATAAGGAAAAAAATGCCAGGTTTTTTTGTGTATTTTTGGAGGGGGAGCCTCAGTATTAAGTGGAGATCACTTTATCCATAACATTAATATCTCCATTGTCCATACTGGTTGGGCATTCAAATAATAAATATCTTAGTTCACAGCAATATAAAGTATTGGATTCAAAATCAAAATTATAAGCATCTTGCATTTAAAAAAATATATATGAAAAAATGATGTTACATAATTACATCTGGAATAGTTCTTTAATTACTTTATCTTCCTGTCATATTTTATTTTAAAATTTTATATACCCCATTCCTTACATTTATGTGTCTCTTGGGGTACTCCCAAAACATTGTTTCAGATAATTACAAAAAAAAACTCCACAGGGCTTTGTACTAGATCTTAGAAACATGTTTTCAAGAAAATGAAGCTTTTAGCCAGATAATTTCCCTATACTTTCTAAGCAAGTAATTTACTCTTTTCCTTTTCTTTGTTAGTCTTAATGCTAAAACAGTCCATTGGGACTCATGTACTTGCAATAATACAGTGTTTGTAATATGCAGTAAAGAAGTTTCATCAATTTCTATAAAACTTTTAATGTTTCTCCTTGGTATTTCATGCTGTAAAAATATGTTGCTGTAAAAAATAACCTATAAATGTGGTGAAACCTTTGCCTTCTGTTGTAGTCACCCTCCTCTACTATTTAATCTGCATATACACTTCAACCATAGCTGTCCTGCTAATATTTAATAATGATGTTTCTCCCTAAAAAGTTCAGTTGTAAAGTCTGTTTTACAAAGTCTGTATGCGGAAGTCTACTGGCATGCACTTAGACTCCTCATGATCTTCTTGTATAAAGTCTGTGCAACTGTGAACTAATTGTTGCTTTATATCTATTCTGTATCAAAAGTTACATACTGAAAGGATTCAGATGCATTCATGCATGCTTCTTGCATTCCTACTGAATCTGTGCATGGACAACCTGAAAAATTCATTTTGTGAACATGTTTTTGTAATTAATATATACACCAGGGATGAAGATCCTGTGGCCCTCCAGATGTTGCTTGACTACAGCTCCCATCATCCCTGTCCATTGGCTGTTCCACCTGGGGCTCATTCAGCCACACCTGGAAGACCACTCCTGAAATACACAAACTGATTCAAGTTACCTTCATATCCATCATTTAAGCTTGGGCCCTCAATACTGCAATGTTCCATTGCGGTTTGCTTGATCCATTGCTGTTGCTAACTTCACATTGAAAGTACAAGATCTGTTGGCTACAATACTGCCAATTTTGTTTTAAACTATCCTACAAAACAGTTTAATAATTTCTACTTGTATTAGCCACACTTCCACCAAGTGTTGGGGGTGAGGTACAAATAAAAATAATTATATTATAATTTGAGCACCTAGAATCTTTTTGAGAAGTATCTGTCACTGATCCATGGATTCTGCCAATAGTTCAGTAACCTTTTTCCTTTATGTCATTTTAGGGTGCACCTGGTATAATGGGAGAAAGAGGAGTTCCTGGGCTTAAGGTTAGTAGAGAAAACTTGTATTGTTATTCTTTCTCATTTGTGTGTATACTTCATTGTTCTTATTTCATTTATAATTGTGAACAATGTGGTGAATAGGTTGGGACTTAACAACTTACATAGTTTTACCCACTGAGCTTCATGATGTAGCAGGAACCTGAAGCATAACCTCCAACACCCATACCTAGCACTTTCTTTACCATACTACTCCATCAAGTACATTGGTTTGGATCACTGACTTTGATCCTACCTGAGGGGGCATATCTTTAGTCAAGATGGCTGGCAGAAAGGAGGGAGGCGACTTTTGCTAATTCTCCCTCTTTTAGCTCACATGTATGGAGAGTTGGGAGACCCTCTGGAAAAGTGTAGGACCCTATCTTCCACAAGGAAGAGGGAATTGGCAAAAGGCTTCAAAAGGCTTCCATGGACAGAAGGAGCCCTTCCATTTATGGAGGGTGAAATCTGTATCTAGGCCATCTTATGTACTGTATATAGTTGGAATTACTGTTTTGCTTTCAAGCTTTGTTATTTGTATTAATCCAGCTGGACCTTTAAACTGATCCAGTCCTTTGTGGCTTTTAAAGTCGGTTTCCAAACTTATTTGGAGGGTACCTCCTTAACTCCCTGTTATATGAAAAGCAGGCTTGTTCTCTTGTATGAGAGGTTACCACAGAGCCCTTGCTTTGCATGCAAAAGGTTCAAGGTTCAGTCTGTAGTTCACTCTGATGGCATGTACAGTGGTGCCTCGCAAGACGAAATTAATTCGTTCCGCGAGTCGTTTCGTATTGCAAAAATTTTGTCTTGCGAAGCACGGTTTCCCATAGGAATGCATTGAAATTTAATTCCCACAGGAATGCATTGAAACGTTTTCGTCTTGCGAAGCACGACCATAGAAAAATTTGTCTTCCGAGTCACCTAAAAAATCGCAAACCCTTTCATCTAGCGAATTTTTCGTTGCGTGAGGCATTCGTCTTGCGAGGTACCACTGTAGAAGGGCTGGGAAATATTTTTATCTAAGACCCTGGAGAGCCACTGCCAGTCAAAGGAGATGGGCAGATAGCTTGGCCTTATTTACTTAAGGCAGCTTTCTGTGCTCCCCACTACGTTCTCTCATTTATTGTGTGGGATTGAGGGTTGCAGGGGAATCCTGCAATGAGTAAAATGTGATTAGGGCACAGATTGATCAAGCAAAATAGCCCCAAATTCCTCACAATACAATAAAAGGAACACATTATTCTACTGCCGAAATGTAATTTCACTTAGATGTAATGACATTCCTGAAGCCTGTCTAATTTCGTCAGCTGTGCCAGTGTTTGTCAGGAAGCACATCAGCCTCTCAGCAGAATTTGCACATTATATTGCTATTGACAGCTAACTAGGTGGAGGGAGGGGGCATAAAAATCATGGGCTTGCTCTTTGTCCATCAGGAAAGAACATAGGCCTTTAGGGAACAGTCATTTCTCACTTCAGAATCCCAGCGATGACGCTTAATGCTTAATTAGTTTCCACGGCAGTATCTTTTAGAATTGCAGAGGAATCAATAGCCCTCAAATGGGATTTGAATGAGCTACAGTAGTTAAGCTCTGACAAGATGAGCTGTCTAGGTCAGGTTCAGAGAATTGAAAAGTGGCTTGCCAATGTGCTGGTTTGTCAAGCAGTCAGTAATTTAAAGAGCAACAGGTCTAAGCTTTCTTACGCTGGATTCTGTGCCTGATTATGTAGCTGTCTGAAAATTTAAAAGGAAGCTTTAATTTGTAGGCCACAACTCGCTGAAGTTTATGGATTCTTGCCCATATGCCAATTTGTCCTCATCCCTGTCCATAATATTCTCTATCATTCAACCATATGCAAAGCCATCACAAGATGGAGCAACTTTTGTTTTTGTGCTACTCCAGAGGGGACAACTAGAACCAATGGAAATTGCAAGCAAACTATTTGTTGGTTAAACATTTGACTATGACAGTGGAAGAGACTATCTCAGGATGTGGTGGGCTCTCTTTCTCCTGAAAGAAGCAAACTCACAGCAGTACAAATCTGATATGTACAAACAAGCCACTTATCGGTCTTCTGAAATGTATTTGCTGTTGACTCAGCACTCAGCACCCAACCTATGCTTCTGCTGCCATATCCCAGTCTATCTTGCCAGGCAAAGAATCACTCCATTATTATTTTTATTTAGAATATTTCTTACTTGCTTTTCCCTATAAGGTTCCAATTGTGAGGTCGTGTGGGAGTTAAGGCTATGTTAGTTGTTACCCAACAAATGGCCAGTAACAGGGGTAGGGAACCTCCAGCCCATGAGCCAATCTTGGCCTACCAGTAGGTCCAACTTGCCTCCTCACAAGACCATTTCCCTCAAACTACACACCTGTCCTTCAACTGATGTCATAGGGTGATATCAGCTGATGGGCAGTGGGTGGGGTTCCCTGTGGAGCAGGGAAGCAGACCCCTGCAGGGAGCAGGACTAAACTCTCCCCCACCCCAGCCTGCTCATCAGCTGATGGGCAGAGAGTTCAGTGCTACTAGGTGCTGCTTTGCTTGAAGGGAACATGCTAGTTAAGCATACTTCTCCCCCCACCCCATGGATCAACTTTGACAGGCAGGTGGGTGGGATCACCCACTTATCAGTCACCAGCCATCATCATGATGTCAGATGACTGACACTAACTTGTCAAAGTTAGACCACAGGTTATGGGAAGATAAAAGTTCTGGCCCACCTGACCAAAAAGGTCCTCTACTCCAGTCTATAGTGATTCTAGTAAAGAAAGGAGGCATAAGAAGTACCGGTATTTGGGGTGTTGCTGCCACATGGTATCATAAACAGCTGATACTGGACAAACAAAAAACTGGATGGAAGCAAGTCAGCTTTGTAGAAAAAGAGGCTTTCTCTCATTAATTTAATACGTTTAAAAGTTGGATAAGATATAAATTATACTATCTATATATTTTTTTGAAATGTGATAAAGCCTATCTGTTATGAATCAATTTCTAAATTATTACTACTTATCATCACATCCTTTAAAAATTGCACACGTTAAATTAAATATTTTCTTACAGATTAATTTTAAGGAGGATCTTACAACTCTGTACTACCTGTACTTTGGAGCCATTACTGATCTGAACTTTTGTTTCTGTCTTCTGTTTAAATTAGGGTGACCCTGGCCAACGAGGAGAAAGGGTGAGCTGTACGCTTTCTTTAAAAGCATATACAAATAAATCTAAAATCATTCTCAGAGCTTTATTGACATCTGATGGGAGGGCATTCCACAGGGAGGGTGCCACTGCCGAGAAGGCCCTCTGCTTGGTTCCCTGCATCTTCATTTCTCACAGTGAAGGAACTACTAGAAGGCTTCTCAGAGGTGGACCTCAGTGTCCAGGCTGAACGATGGGGGTGGGGTGGGGTGGAGACGCTCCTTCAGGTATATAATCCTGTGTTATAACCACTGCTATTTTTCTAGAAATAGAGGTGCTGTAACTCTCCATGAAAGCCTCCCTTGCTGTTTTGGAATGGCAATGGTGCCCCCTGAGATGTGCTGGAACTGAGTTCTAGAGTTCCGGCTGAAAAAAAAACAAAACCTGGTTATAACTAACTTTGTGGGGGAGGGAGTCAATAACAATATAATTGGGAGGAAACATTGATAGTGTTACAGATTTTTAGTGGGAGGCAGATGGTGAACATATTTTATTGATTGTTTTAATTTTTAGGGTGATTCTGGAGAAGCTGGGCCCAAAGGTGACTCGGGAGAAAAGGTACAGTTCATAGTGAATATTTTGGGGGAAAGATATGTTCACAGTAATTTAATGTTTTAAAAAAAATGTTTTGAAAAGTATCGAAAACAAACTATGCACAGACCCTTACTTATGTACGCCACTACAGCGGCCAGGATTTTAGTTGCAAGGAACTGGAAGAGTGATAGTATTCCGACAGTATATGACTGGCAGGTTCTTATGATGGAGTATATACAGTTAGCCGTAATGATGGGGAGAATTAGAGGACATCTTAACCAAAAGGTACAAAATGAATGGGAAACCTTTTCAAACTACCTAAACCAATATAATAACATCAAAATCTCCTGGTAGAATCAAGGTGACTCTTGTGTATAAACGGAACATTAACATCTTATTGGAAATGATCTAAGGAATATATATTCATGTAATTGGACCTGTGTGTTTAAAAATGGTGAAGACAAAGAAGTAAAGAGTGCAAACAGAAGTCAAATTTGTTAATTTGTTTATTTGTTCATCAATGTTTAAAGTTTAATGTATGCTTACTTTTATCTGCCCCACACACCCTACCTACCCTCCCCTCCTTTCCCTATATTTCCCCAATCCTCCTTTTTTTTGTTTCTATGTTAATTTGTGTTAAGATATGTTATGTTATGTAATGTTTTGTTAATTGATGCTATGTTAGGTTAATGTTATGTTAATAAGCATTATGTTAGGTTAGGTTGTCAGTATATGTTGTGTAATGTTATTCTGTTACCTTGTGTTTTGTTATGTTATGTCTATCATGTTTTGTCACCAGATCTGTTAATAAAATATTTTAAAAAAGGAAAAGGAAACCAACAATGCACATAGAATATTTTTTAAATTGTTTTTCTCTGATAAGAAACAATCATAACAGCAATAAGCAAGGGTATAATAGCTATTGTTACAGAATGCGTGGTGCTTTCTGGGTGACTGTGACTGGTTCTTGACCCACATACTGTACCTCCCAGGGTGGTTTGAGATTATTAAAATGCTTATTCATTATATCTCTCTATTTCAACAACAAAGTCTACATTTGCTCAGCTAGCATAAAATGAGATAATGGCACACATTTCCCCCCAGTATTATGAATAAATTATAAACAAATCAAATACAACTGGATTTTGCAGCTGCATCTCTCCACACAACTATTTCTTTGTTTCTGAATATGACAGGGCAAATCTATTTTCAAATATTATTTCTCAAAGTGTGATATTTACAATCAAGTGGATATTGCAGATACTTCAGTCTTTTTCGATCTCCCCATCTCAAAACCTCTTTTAAAAAATAGTTCATTTCATTAATTTGAGAGTGTTTATATCTGTGGGGTTTACAGAACAAATTCAAGGACAGCCAGTTTGAAAGGCACGTGCTCCATCAGAGTGGAGCTTTCCCCCTCTTTTTTTCTTCAGTAAATATAATATGAACATAGTATTATCCTGCCATTTGTGATACCTAGTTAGATTTCAGTTCTCAAGATAAACTTTGTGATGAGTTGGATAAAAGAGATGATAGCTCTGACAGATCTTGATTGAGAATAAATAGATGACTACAGGGCTCTTTCAGTCTAACTTTATTAATTTAGAAATTTCAACACATCTTACCATGATAAGTAATTTTTTGGGAGAGAAGGATAGTCTCTTTTTTCTAAATAGCGGCAATTATATTGTGATTTTTTTAAAAAACAAAAACAAAAAACCATGAAGAGTCTACCTTCACATACTATTCCTTTTTTTCCAGACCTGTTTAAATTGTCTGTGAAACATGAAAATGAATCTGTAATAATGTCATATAAAACAGGAAAGATGAAGAAGCATTTTTTTCTTACACGTGACATGTTCACTTCAATTGCCTGCTCATCTTTGGTCCCACAATGGTCTATGTATGCATGCCTTACCTTTCAAGGTGGCAAACATGGTTCCCCCTCCACCCAATTCTATCTTCACAACAACCCTGTAAGGTAGGTGAGACTGAGAGATAGTGGCTGCCCAAAGGGCCACCCAATGAGCTATTTCGCTGGTTGGCTGGGGATTTGTACCTTGGTCCACCCACAGACCTAGTCTGACATTCTAACAACTCTGGTGAGCTATAGTTGTTAGTGATTTATGTCCTTGTTGAGATTTGCTTCTTAAACTTTATCCCTGAAGAAGGATTAATCTGAAAAATGCTAAGCATCTGTGGTTTTCTCCTCTTATTTCCTGCTCATGGTGCCTTCCTGGTTTTATTCTCACAACCACATCACACTCACTCTCAACTGTTGTTTATGAGTGAACATGACCCATAAAATATTTTATGATTATATTGGTTTGCTACAACTGTTAAATCTCTACTTAAATTTTCACATTTGATCATTGTTTCTGGATTTTTTTTATTCAGGGTGACCCTGGATCTTCTGCTGCAGGAATTAAGGTAATGTATAAATCACAGCCTTTCTCCGATAGCTTTGCTGCTCAATGCCCAAATGAATTTTGCTACATTTTCCTTCCTTCTTTCCAGCTTGGACGTATTCCTACACCCATTTTATGATCTTGCATTCTATCATGTGTTTGTTTTAGGGAGAACCCGGAGAATCAGGTCGACCAGGACAAAAGGTAATGTTTCAAAGTTATTCACTTATATACTTGCATCTGATTAAGTGCTATAGTCCACAAAAGCTCATGCTGTTAAAAAAATTGTCTTCAAGTTGCCACAAAACTGTTTGTTGCTTTTGCTGCAAAAGACTTAACACAGCCACCATTCTGGAAACTTAAATGATGTTTTCCCTCAGTATTAAATCTGTGAGATGAATTAATGTTCATTTATTAAGCTCCCTACCACACCATTATTACTATTGTTATTATAATTTCATAAATTTCTATACCACCCTTCACCCAAAGATCACAGGGCAGTTTACAATATAAAAACACAAAAACATATACCATAATAACAAAGAAAACAAAAACAATAGCCAGCACTCCACACGTAAAATGCCATGGAAAGTCTGAGAATTAACAAGGACATATTTCCCCATCTTTCTCCCCACAGAAGTCATGAAACAGGGTGACCAAAGCAGTTTCTGCACCAAAACCAGGCCTAAGCCCAAATTGAAATGGATCTAGAAAATCAGGTTCCTCCAAGTAGCAGCGGAGCAAGCCGGGGCAGGACTCTTCCAGGGGCCTCTGAGGAGTCTGCCTGCCTCCTCCCACTCAGCCACCCTACAGCTGGGGGGGAGGCAGTGGGTGAACTGTTTGAGGCAGAGCGGAGCCTGCGGGCCCCCAAGCCACCGCGTCACTCCCAGGAGAGATACGTGGCTTGGGCATGCTGCAGGCCCCGCGGTGTGTGCCACCCAGCATTTTGTCACCCCCCAGTGGTGACACCCGGGGCACCCCCTTCCTCCACCCCTGCCTCCAAGAATGTCTGGCTCTGGTCTGTGACCACCTGCTCAAGAAACCTGCCCAATAATGGAGAGTGTTTCTTGAGGAGTGGTTTTACCACTCCCTCCTTCAAGCAGGCAAGGACCACCACCTCTCGCAAGGAGGTATGAAGCACCTCCCTGGCCCAGTCAGCTGTCCCCTCCCTGCTAGTTTTTATCAGTCAAGAGGAGCAGGGGTCAGCCCAAGACGTTTTGTTACTTGATGCAAAGGACAAGAAGATGCAATCCCCAATCCATATACAAAAGCCAACTAGGCTGGCAGCTGAATCTAGCTTCAGCACTGGTGATGGGACACTGTTCTCCACAGCTGTAAGACAGCAGACTAGCTTAGGGAGCGCAGAACTGACCACTTGACAGTTTTCCTGCAGAATCTGCCACCTGAGCCATCTGTCTCACTCTGCCTCGGGCCTGTCCTGAATAAGACAATGCTGTGAAATATTCCCTTAAAAATAAGGGGTTTATTAAACTAATATGGAATGCCTAGCTGTCCTGTTCCCAATGAAGCACATGAACTCTCCTGGAACCATCCCTCATTCTTATTCTCTCCTGTTTTCAGAATCACACTGGAAATATATTTCCTAATATGCTTACTTGCCTGAAAAAAAGATGACTAGATCATATAAAAATTGCACACCAGGCCATAAAATGTTTTAAACATTTCACTTTTTATGACAGTTTGTGCTATGCTGGCTAGGTGCTTGGTTCATTCATTTTACTAGGGATTATATGGGAGGAACAGCAGAAACTACTTAAACTTTACGGAGGATGTTAAGCTGCATTTGGTGGATGGCACCCCAGGGCAGATATTCTTGTCAAAGTCTATAGGCTAGGATACAGAGAGACTTGCTTAAGGGCCTCAGTACAGACAGTGGAATGTTCGGGCTTTCCCCCCTTTGAGCAGCAGACCCTCAGGCAATATCACAAGCACCTTTTGAAAGTTGCCTAAAGTGCTTTCCATATGGCTGTTTGAGAAACTCAAGGCTAATGCCCTTTGGGTGTCCAGAATTAACTGTCCTCCTCTTTTGAATTCTAGTCATGGATTTTTAAAAGAATGGCTAAAAAAAAATACTGCTTATTAAAAAAAAGTCTTGTTGAGAAATATGTACATAAAGTATTTGCAACCAATGGATATTTATGTTTAAAACTGTTATGATGTGCAAATTTATTTTGTTCAGAAGAGTCTCTTTTAATTGGAAAAGCTAGTTAATGCATCTTAGATGAATTAATTTATAAAACCTTTAAAATTGTTTATCATGCATTGGATGTACTACAGCATATTTTAAACCATATTTGAATCATGTTCTCTGTTGCTCTTTTCATCAGTCAGGGAATAGCTTGCTGAAATGTGGCATCACTAAAGTGGCTCTCACTCCATTACATTCATGATTGACCAAATGGATGAGATTGCAATGAATAATCCATAGCCATGAAATCCACATTAATGTAGAATTTGATGAGATTATTGCTTTGGGTGGAAATGCATGATACCATAAATAAATAGATGTAGAGGGCACAATCCACTGGGGATTTCTCCCGCGCAAGATTCCTTGCAACAGAAGTCATCACAGCTGTAGTGTTGTGGAGATCCCATTGGACTTGGGTCACAAAGTCCATTAAGTCTCATCTGATTCAAGGACAGAAAAATCTGTGATGTTTTAAATGCAATATGTTTCTCACCTAGCCTTGAGGATATAAGAAAATGTCATCGTCTTACATACGTATAGGTAGAATCCTGATTCTGAAAATATTGCTTTTCTGTATTATTTTAGTTGGATTCTTAGAGCTCTCCTGTCCATACCTTTTCATTTGTGGTTCCAGTGGTGCTCAACACATCATAAACTCCATTGCACAACAAATCTTAGTTGGATATAATAGAAGCTCTCATATTCTTACCTCCCAGTATATCTCTGCCTTAAAACACTTGCAATTTCATCTTCAGACCTGTACAGAAGAAGCTATCAATTAGCATTAAGTGATGAGTTTGTGATGGTGCCTAACATATCCTGAGAACCTCTCGGACAACATGAAATCTATGATCTACCATAAATGATGTCTGAACTAAAGACACTTGAAGTAGAAATGAATTGATGTACTGTGCTGCTTGCTGCTTTATTTTCAGTGTATATAATTCCTACATATAAAATTTTGAAATTTAGAGTAAAATGGTTGCAGAGTGATCTATACATCAGATACCGCTATCATGCAGTGTCTGGTCCATTCATTTCAGAGGTACTTGCACGGGTCTCTTCAGTGCCAGCCAAATAAAATGTTGCTACCTGAAGCAAGCCCAACTGGCACTTGTGCATGCACACATGCCAGGATCAGCATTTTTGAAACTTTGGCTGCATCATATTCCTGCCTTCATCTATCTTCCCTGACCTCTAAGACCAGCCCTGAATAGCAGCTAGAAGCTGAGCAGTGACAGTGTTTGAAGGCCCTTGTCCTATTTTTATTATCACAAGTGATTCATAAAATGCTTTTTCCATTTCATACATCTGTGAAGCAAATAAAATGCATACATTCACTGTGAATGTAAATTTGATTTTAACATGACAAAGGACTTGAAAGTCTTACTGGATGTTGCATTAGAGCTAGGAGGGAAATGTCCCTGCATAGCAAGGTGAAGGACAAAGTACAGGAGCACTAATGGTTTTGTAGGAACTGGTTGGCTGATGGAAGTTATAGTCAAGCAACATCTGGAGGACTATAGCTTCCTCAGTCCACAGGCTAAATCTATGAGGCTCTGATCTTTACAGTGTTCAAGTCTTGCATCCTACAACACCATCTCCATTGCCACTGTAGATGTAGCTATTAGTGCTCCTGTACCCAGGAGCCCTTCACCTTGCCATGCCTTGCATATTTATCCTAGCTCTAAGGCAACTTACTGTAAGGCTTTCTAGCACTTGGCAATTTAGTCTCTTTTGTCATCAGTAGAATTGGATTTAAGAGCAGTGGTAGCAACCACCATTCATGCTGCTGCAGCTAAAACCAGTTCAGTAGACTGGGCTGCCTGTCAGCACTTCCTACTAAACAAGCACTTCTGCCAGTCCAGTGCACACTCTGCCAGTTTACTGCACATCAAGGGCTTCTTGTTTACTTCTCAGTCTCTTCATCAAAACTCTGACCTCATGGAACCACCTTTGAATATTGTTATGCAGCAGTTTTCACCCTTCTCCCTTGCTCTTAATTTATCCACAGCAGAACAGAGCCCTGTTAGTTTAATGCTTTAATGCCTAATCCATTGCTTTGAAACTATGTTTGACAGCAGACAATATTCAGCATATCAACAAGTGCCTACTATGGAATAAAAATATGAGCTGTAAATCGCAATAAGCTTGTGCAGAACATGAGAGAGGAGAGAACTTTACCACTGTTCTTATATTAACATAAATAGAACAATGGCTAATAAGTGAAGTTCATATGCAAGCAAAGTTGTCACTTGTCAGTGCTGTGGAAAATATAATTTATCCCTTAGCAGTATTAAATGGATGTTGGGTAGTGCTAATCTGAACCAGTATACCATCCTAATCTACAACTGAAGTAAATCATGATGTTTTAAAGCAATCATCACCTTGCATTTTGGGGAAAAAGTTTTAATGGGCATGCAGAGTTAATTGTAGATTCCATGCACATATGGAACTCCTTCTTGGGCAAAGGCTTTTGTCAATGCTGCAGCCATGTGCCTTGCCTGTCGCATTCAGTTTTGCACCAAAGTCCTTGGGTTTAAAAAAATATTTTGTTTCTTGAATGTGAGGGATATCACTTTCAAGTAGGACATTTACGACAATTGTTTAGAGCATGAACAACTGTTTTGCTATGAACGCCACAGTAGAACTATGCTATCATAGAGGGTCTAACCCACAGGACTCTAGCTTGTGGTGAAACTTGGAGCAGGCCTTAGCCTTCCTTTGTGGCTTAAAAGGCCGTAGATTGTTTAATCAGCAAAAGCCTGGTTATGTAGGAATGTTTTTGCCTAGCGCCTAAAGATATGTAATGAAGGTGCAGGTCAGCCTCCCTGGGGAAAGCAGTCTGGTTTGGTTCATATTTAGCTTGTCAGATTGAATGATACCCCTCTCCTCCCTCTGTTTGCTGTTCTGGAGGTTTTCTGGATTCTCCCCAGAGTGAATTTTTGGGGGTCTGGGGGGAGTAGAAGTGCAGGGGAACCCTTTACACTAGCATGGCTTTGTGCTAGTGGAACTAGTTAGCTGAATCCTGGCCCATATTTAATTTTGACTATGTAGCTATCTTTTGGCTACTAAATGTGGTTTAATATTCTCCTGCAATGCTGTATCGTTTTATTTTGTAGGGTGAGCCTGGGCTCCCTGGACTTCCTGGACTTCCTGGGATTAAGGTAAATATAGTGGTGATCTCTATGTAGTGAAGTTGAACCTGTTAAATGAATATGAGAAGGGTGTGTTAACATGTGAACTGGAATATATATATATATATGTGTGTGTGTGTGTGTGTGTGTGTGTGTGTGTGTGTAATGGAGACTTACAATAAATATGAAATATATTAACGAACACCAGCAGTAATCTCACATAGTCAATGGACTAACTTTAATAGGATTGGTTCACTGACATTCGAAAGGCATGTGCATAAAATCCAGTCATGTACCTGGACTCAGACTGTAATGTCATTTCCCATATTTTATGTGCCATACAATCATGGTTTGCAAGGGTTGGATTTTATACACGTCAGGGGTGGGAAGGGAATTATATGCAATGGAGCTTACTCCCAGATAAGTGTGCATAGGATCTTTAGAGTTTGGGCAAATAAATGTCTGATGAGACCAGTGGTGGAGGAACCCTCTCTGGCACCTGGGGCGGGACACCGAGGGGTGGGGCAAACCGCCCAGTGGTGCATGTGCAATGTCCGTATGGGCTGCCGTGTGTGCGTACTCCGTACGGGATACCGCTCGTGCGTGCCGTCCATGCGGGTGTCTGTTTGGGCTGCCACTTGCACAGCAACCATACAGGCTGCCGCTCTCTCACACCGTCCATATGGGCGTACCGACTGTGCGCGCCCTCAGCCACTCTACAGCTGGGGGAAGGCAGGGGGCATCTTGTCACACACACACCCGAGTGGCACCCGGGACGACCCACCCCCTCCGCCCCCCACTTCGTACGCCCCTGATGAGCACAGAAGCATATCTTATGAATTCATTACATTCAGTAAGGATGTTCTTACTGTGATATCATAGGAATAAATTCCATTCATGTTTCCCCCTCTTTCCCTTTCCCATTTATAATTCACTACATCAAAAGTAGCCAATGTGGTACCCTCCAATGTGTGTTGCTGTCACACTGCAGCTCTCATCAGCCCCAGCTAGTTGGCCAATGATCAGGGATGGGAATTACAGTGCAGGAAAATCTGGAGAGCACCATGTTGGCCCCACCTTTCCTACATTTACAGCTGGTTATTGCAGGAAAAAAACCCAGAAATTCAATATGTTATAAAGCCTCCTGTGCTGTTGCTCTTTTGGAATAGTTAGAAATGTTACTGGTGTGAGAATGTGCTCCACAGTTTCATTCAGGAAACAGGCAGAGTACGTACTCAAATATAGAATGTTGACTCATCAGTGTGAAATCCCATGCTCCCCTTTAAACAAGTCTTCCTTGAACCTTGCACTGTGATACAAAGCAAAATGCCTTTTGGCTTTATCTGCATTCCAGTATCCCAGGAAGTGATACTCCATGTATGCATATAATATATACACACTGATTCCTGGTGGGCAGGGGGAACTCTGGAAAGGAGAAATTATTGCCTCTCTTTCTCTTGAAATTCAAGACATGAAGGCTGTCTCTTAATAGCAGCCAGCACTCCAGCACTAAGCAAGCCAAGGCACATATGGGACAGGATGTTGACCCGTGTGAATTCCAAAATAGTCTAGGGTTAGGGGAAGATGGATTTGCAATGGCAGCCAGGTATGTAAATCTACAAATGGAACCCACTATACAGGCATAGGGGGATAACTCTTTATATTATTTAACAATATTTTGGATTAGGTGATTGGAGAATAGCAGTGGTTTTCTATGCTTGCAAAATACAAAGTGCATTTTACTTCAGAGATATATAAATTAAATTATGTTTAAATATGAGTATTTTGATGCACTAGATTTCTGCTAAACAGCTGAGACAGAGAAATGTTTGGCTGCCATTTTCTCCACATGCCTCTTGATGACCCTTGTTTCCTCCAATTTGTGGCTTACTGAAATTAGGATGGTGCAGCTTAATTTATGGTTACACCTCCTGGGGGGCATCACATTCCTTACATGTACCATGAAGTACACAAAGTCAAATAGCTTTTAAAACAGTATGGAACAGCAGTGCCCTGCCCAACAGCTGCTTGGTGCATGCCATCTTGAACATGCAAGAGTCTTAAGCATTTTCTTCCCCAAGCAGGCATTGACTTTGTTTAGGAAAGAGTTGGGACCCAAAACTAGTCATACATGACTATCACAGCTGTCAGAATGTGGTGAAGCTGTTAACCCCCTGAAGACTGGCTCCATGGAACCGCAAGATGGTGCCTGTAAGAGCTTGGGGGGAGGGAGTGGGTCCCCCACTCCAACAATGCATGCATCTCCACTTTAAGAAAATACCAAAATGCAGTTTCCTATATTCTTGGATATTTCAGAAGAAGTCCCCTATGGTTTCTGATTCCATAAGGACCCAGATCAAAACATAATGGGTCTCTTGTTTAAAATTACCTCTGCGTTGCAGAGGCATCTGTATGCCTTACTGAAATGGAACTGCCTGTTTACTTTGCTTCACACACCATTAACATCACTAATCTGGGTAGAATTCCATTTGCTTCTTGCTATCTCTGTGGAGTAGTTGATGACAACACAAATCTGAAAAGAAGCAATGTTTGTAGAATATTCTAGGTACGGTTATGTAAAAGAACTTTCATAGTTTTTGTACTTCTTTCTTAAATAAACCTGAAAGGAGGGTCATAAGAGAAGCCAGAGTAACTTTATTCAAGCAGCCAAATGGATTATTATGTTGAAGTTCTTTAGTCATGTTTTGGTTGACTTTCTGCACTGGTGGCTGACTGCACAAGTAATGCTTTTTTAGCATTTAGCATGAATCTCACCTACAGGAGACAAAATCCTTACTACAATTCTGCTATTGTTTGTAAACTGCCTTGATTATTTCTATAGAGGGGCAGGATAGAAGCACTAGAAAGTTTATCACATTAGTTTTCTAGAACAACTGAAAAGAACCTCATTTTATTTGCATGTTGCTTTTTTCATTCAGTTTCTTCCTCTTAAGTTAATGTGTAAATCTATTGCCAAAACTGTTTAAAGAGAAGAGGGTTGTGTTTGTCCCAGATTCTGATATAACATCTGTATAATAATGTCACACACAATTGTTCTTCTTTTTAATCCTGGAATGAAAATTTGTTTTGTAACCAAAATGGCAAATGTTTAATATTTCGTAAGTTGTGAATGAAATGTAACTAGAGCTAATTAGTTCCTTTTCCCCACTGAATCCGTCATGTTATTAGCCTTGTCTTGGTAGATTATTATTTTTTACATAAACTGTAATGTAATCCAGGAAGCCTAACATGCATTAATTCCATGAAAAACAAGATGTAAGAGCTTCTAGTTCATTTGCTTTTCTTAAACTCAATGAAGCTTTTCTTGAAGAACTCTGTGCTGATGGAAATCAAACTTGATTAATTATATCTGTCTATAGCAGTTGGATTTGCAGTTAGAAAACCATGGGCGACTAGGAAAAGTATCATTAGAGGTAAACTTATTTTTACTGTAATTGTTCACAGTTAAATTAACAGAGATCTAATGTGCTCATTTTTCAAAGGGTGAACCGGGTTTCATAGGGCCACAGGGAGAACCTGGATTACCAGGATTGCCAGGAACAAAGGTATGTTTCACATCCCCCCCTTATTGTATGTAGCTTACTTCATATCATATTAGTTCAAAACCTAATCCTTATCCTAGACCAAAGCACATTCACGCAACCAACCGTTAAACCCAAACTGAAGTGATATGTACATTTTGCTGGAACTGAAAGAGAGAATGGAATCAGGTCCACTGGCGGCTCTGCTGAGAAGCCAGCTTCTTCTGTTTCCTCTCTCCCTCAAGTGTCACTAGAAGCAGCCATTGCAGAGGGAGGATGAGAAAGCAAGCAGGGCTCAGCTGAGAGACCAGAAGCTTTTGGCTCCACCTCCTTTTGAACATTTTCTATTCCAGCTGGTTGTTCTAGGACCTTGGTAAATAAGGACTAATGATTGAGGGAAGACCTGCACCAAACATTTAAAGTGCCTTCAACACACATTACTTCCCCCAAAGCATGCTAGTTTCTCTTTCACAGACCTACAATTTCCAGTACCTTTATCAAACTACAGTTCCAATGAAGCTTGGGGGGGGGCGGGAATCATCTGCTTTAAATGTGTGTTGGCTGTGATTTAAATAGATGCTGTGGATCCGCCCTGAATTTACTTTTCTCCTTCTACCCCCAGTCCTTTGGTCTGCTGTGAAATATATATTTCAGCAAACCTTTGCAGCGGTCCAGCTTGCCACCAGAGGCATAAGTGACCTCAGCTGCAAGGAGTACCTTTTACTAGCTGCAACTAGTTCACTAGCTATGGGCGTTTCTGCACAGGAATAGCCCAGCTGGCCCAGTCAAAGCTATCAGGACATGTGATTGAAATCCCTTAGGACTACTGTCTGGTTTTTTTTTTTTTTTTTTTTTGCAAGACCATATCTGCCAGCTTGGGCAGGGAGACTGTGGGGCAGCAGGGTAAGAAGTACAACCCATTCTGCCTCTATGGCCCAGTGTTAGGTATGGTCCCTTGATAATGCACTCTGAGTAGAGCAGTTTATTTTATTTTAACATCAAGCTCTTCAGGACAAGGAGTTTGTACTCTGTAAACCACCATTCACTATCTTGGTGCTGTATAATAATAACAAATAATATGGACCACTCTGTTTGCTCTGAGCATGTTCTTAATTGTACAACCTGAACTGCCTTTGAGTTTTCTCCTTAATCAGAGCATGAGAGACTTCTAAACTTTCAGTTTCACTTAATGAAGGAATAAGGCGCCCACCGCCTTCCGGCCAGATGTCTAACTCACATCATCTCTTGCAGTTGGCCATGCTGGCTGGAGCCGATGAGAGTTACAGACAAACAACGTCTGGGAGGACATAGGTTCCCTACCCCTGCTTTAGTGGCCACAAATGCTCTTTGGAAAATCGAATCTCTATCCACATTTGATGCATTCGCTTCTCAGTTGAACTATTGCACTAAATTTTCAGTGGGTGGGGCAATATCGCCCTCTGCTTAGCTGCCCAGTTGCTCATCTTGAAAACAGGATGAAGAACTGAAAGCATCTAAGACTCTGGTGATTGTTTAAAACACTGGAACTAATAAAATGAAAGCACTTTAAAAAATGGGTAGCTTTATCTCTCTCGCTTCTCCCTCCCCCTGTGCTTCATATTCATATTTAATCCACAGCATTTGAAACTTTCACGGTAGTTTAACATTGACAATTCAGATGAAGTAGCAGTAAGCATCCACTTCTGGAACATAATTTATTTTCCAAAAGAAAAGTTTGTCACTGTATTGTGCTTATCAGCTCTCCATTTGAAATATGTTCAGGATATGATGCTCTTTAATGTTTCTAAAATGGCTAGTTATCATGCCTGCTGTTGCCTGTATTCTATAATATTTTCCTCTCATCTTGCTCTCTCTGGTAATTTTTGACAGGGTGAAAGGGGAGAAGCAGGACCCCCTGGGAAAGGTGAACGAGGTGAGACTGGAGCTCCAGGGCCAAAGGTCAGTTCGGTTTAACTTTGACAATTAAAGTGTGCATTTTGGAGCTTTGTGTTTTGGTGTATGTGTTCTTTAAAAAATAAAATCCCTGCTAGTGATAAAAAATAAATTTCAGTGCCTAGGCCTTGCCGATCAGAAGGTCAGCGGTTCGAGTCCCTGCGATGGGGTGAGCTCCCATTGCTTGGTCCCTGCTCCTACCAACCTAGCAGTTCAAAAGCACATCAAAGTGCAAGTAGATAAATAGGTACCGCTCCAGCGGGAAGCTAAACGGTGTTTCCGTGCACTGCTCTGGTTCGCCAGAAGTGGCTTAGTCTTGCTGGCCACATGACCCTCGGCCAGTAAAGCAAGATGAGTGCCACAACCCTAGAGTCATCCACGACTGGACCTAATGGTCAGGGGTCCCTTTACCTTTACCTTACAAAAATCATTTGAATTTATGCTGGTCACTTTGGGGCACAGCCCAGCCAGAAATTATTTATGTAAATTGAGGGATCAAATGTTAAAAGCCAAACCTGTAATTGTAATATTGAAATTTAGGACTTTCAGGTATGTCTATGCAGAATTAACATCCTAAGGTGCTTACCATTGCAATGTTTCAAGTCCAGCTAATAAAATAAAATAAAATAAAATATTAACAGTGCAATCCTATGTCTGCTGAGAAGTCTCATCAAGTTACTGCCAGGTAAGTTTGTATATGAGTGCAACCATAACCTGTTTTCTAACTTTGACACGGGAAGGAGTATTTCTACATACATTCCATTATCTCGTTGATTTCCTGCTACAATAGGATTTAGGAATTCTGTATGCTTATTGCTTGCATCAATGTAATTTATCCAAAAGGTCTGAGAGCTACCCAAAATATTAAGATAAGAATTAATTACAGGCCTATGGGTGGTATTAAATATTAGTCATACTCAGAGTAGATCCACTCTACTCCAATTAAATTAATGGGCAAATTATTGGTAAAATATCTTTCCCGCCCTTCACCATAAAGTCCTAAACTGAGTTACAGCAATTGAATGTACAATTATAAAAATGAATAAAACCATTGCAATTATGAAACAAATAAAACCATTCTGTTTGGGCAGAGCAGTATAAATTCAGCAAAAGAGGTGGGCCTTTACATTCAAAGGCCAGACATAACCAACTTAGGTCTATTAATTTCAGTGGGGTTGCTCAGAGTAGAACTTTTTTGGAGACAACCCTCTATAATGAAGGCATACAGTTTTATTTCCACAGTTATTCTGAGTAAATGAACCTATCCAAATTGGTTTTTTGATTTGCAATGGTTACTATATCTGACAAGTTGGCAAGTTGAGAGAATTCAGGAAGGGTGTGAGGAGAAATTCCCTGGATATTTCTTAGCAAAGGTCTTCCAGTCTTTTTTTTTTTTTTTTTTAAACAGAACCTAAATTTTCACTTCAAGCTGCTGTAGTAAGAATTATCATGTCGCCTGGATTCATTAATACTAAATCATTCATCATTCATATACCTGCATTAATATCTGTTATTTAGAAGCATAGTTGTCATTATTGTAAAATGAAGTGTTTCTACCACACCAGTAATGGGGAACCTGTAGCCCCCTGATGCTTGCTGGTCCAACAACATCTGGAGGGCTACGACTTCCCCATCCCTGCACTAACTTTACAGGTAGCTGATACTAATTCCTTTTCTTCTCACTTTCCTTTTTCTGTCCTCATTTCTGCTGTCCATCTTGTATGTATTCCATCATCCAGGGGAGGTCAGGCGAATCTGGAGCTAGAGGCCCAAAGGGGTCGAAGGTCAGTAGTAAGCAAATTTTGGTTTTACTGATTCAATGTGATGTGGTGAAGTTTTGTGGTCTGTTGGTTAGTTTATTTTATATGTGTATAAACTGCCCTTCAAGCAAACAGTTTGCAGGGAAGATTACATTAAAATGAAGTGACGACCAAATAGCACAAGGCTTTTTTCTGTGCCAGCAACCTGGTTGTGGAGTTTCCCCTCAAAGAATAGCCTCGTCCCTGGTGGTGTTTAGGCAGGGAGTGAAAACATTCTTATTCTGTGTGGCTCTTGATAGTTTTTAACTTATGATTGAAGAGTATTCACTATGCTGCTTTTGATTATAAGTTTTTTCTTTTTCTTTTTCTGTTACTCAGTAGTGTTTTCTTTCGTTTTGTTCTTTTATGTAAATTGCTTTGATCCAGAATGCAAAATACAACTGTTTCAAAGGTAGTCCTGGGGGCATCATATTAAAGAAGTAAATCCAAAGTTTTAGCAAAGCATATTTAGCAAAGGCCAGACTGTGCAGGAGAGGCCCCAACTGGTGTACTAGCCTAAATGGATGAAGGGCACTCTAGATGCTGTTTGGACCTGTAATGACAAAGCTGTATCCAGGAGCACCACTAAACTGTGAACCAGATCCTTTACAGTGAGTGCAGCTCCATCTAGATCAGGCTGAACACTACTGTATCTCCCTCAACACAGCACCCTTAGCTGGATAGATGTTGCCAAGCTTGCTCAGACACATCTGCAGACTGTTTCCCTGTATTCAAGAGATCACTGATGGCAGGGGGGGGTGTTAAGCCAAATGTTGCACAATGAGGAACTGTTCCCAACGTGACCTTCTGCCAGAAGACAGGCTGCTAAGTTCACCTCATAGAAGTTTCACTGTGCAAAGGCTGCTAAAGTGTTATTGTTGTAGTTTCTTATTTAAAACCACATTAACACTGAAAACATCTTGGTTCAGTCACAAGCCCAGCTGTACTGTCACAAATAGCTCAGAGCTGTGTACTAGTGTCTTTCTAGAGTCTTCTCTGTCTTTCCGCTAGATTCTTGTTACTATGAGCAAATGGGTGCTCTGTTGCCATCCTAATCAAGTCTCATACTGAGTCTAGGCTGATCACAAAGATACAACCCTTTTGTTATGTACAATGAACTACTTGCATATGGACCGCAGCCTAGCAAAACACATTTGTTGCTGGCTATGGATGGAACTAGAACAAACCTCTAGGTACAGAGCCCTGTCTTCCAATGTTGTCATGTATGTATGTATGTATGTCTGGTGTTTGGGCTACAACCAATGTCTCTCTTGTATCTGCCCATATTTCTGTATAGATCTGTGGTGCTTTTTAACTGGAGAAGCTTGAAATAAGCGCTCACCACCCCTTTTGCGATGGTGGGCGCCATTTTTGCCCTCCCGGCATTCGGCACCCCCGATCCTTGTCCTTGACTTACCGGGAGGTGGCCCGCCTTCCCGGCGACGTGGAGTGTTGTGAGGTTCCCTCCAACCCCCCTGTTCAAACACGCCTATCTGTGGTGCTGTTGGGGGTGGGGCCAGGTGGGCAGACCACAGGTGAGCAGGCTTCACTCTGGTCCGCACCTGGGGCGGAGCCTGTGCTGAGTGCGCAGTCAGCTTTGGAGCTTCAGAGGGAGTAGCAGGTTCCAGTGAAGGCTCGGAGAGAAGTGTGTCGTGGGACAGAGCTACTCGTAGTGAGTTGGTGAGTTGATTGCGTCCTTCCCCACGTGAAACTTGAAATATTTATTTTGCTTTTTATTAGGGTGATTCTGGAGACAAAGGTGATTTGGGGGCAATGGGCCCAAGGGTAAGTGACTACCATTTGAGCCATTCCATGCAGCATGAGATTCGATGCAGCTCATTTCCTCAAGCTGCCCAGATGAAATCAGCAACATTTTAAAACAACTAAAGTATATGTCTAGGTAGGCTTGCGGGGAAAATAATTGTTTTCCACAGGCATCTAAAACAGTATAGCAGAGTACCTGTCTGATGTTAATAGGCAAAGAGATCTAAAAGTATGCAGCCACACTAAAAGGTTGACTCCTTAGAGAAGCGAAACAGGTATTAACTGTGAATGAATATTATAGCCTTGATCTGCAACATCTTAGCTTTGATTTGCATTATGTCCCTGATGCATGCTGGGTTGTGATGTGTTTTTCTGAGACTGCACATTCCAGTTATTATATTAGTCAGTTTTCTGTTTAACACATTGGTATGATCAGACTAAAAGAACACATTGTCACCGATGGCATTGAATAGATGATTAATCTTGTCTCTTCTAAAGTTATCATTAGTATTATCAAGGCCAATCAACTCTTAAGCACGTCCATCAAGATTTTATGTGCATTTGCACACCTTGGGTAGCACAGACTGTGTGATACCAATAAGCTCTCTGAAGAGTTTGAGCTTGGTGCAGCATTTGAAAATGAGGCAGGGAATATGCATCAATCCATCATATTCTGGTATAAATCTTCCAGGCAGCTAACATGCCATTTCTGTAATATAACAAAATGATACCCTGAATGGAACTGTGCTGTAATCAGCAGCTCAGGCAAAATTTTATGTTGCCTTCCTCAAATTGATGAGAATAGTGAGTGATTTGTATGCTGTGCTCTTGATTCAAATAACATTTTTGGGTGAATGTTTTACAGGGCCCTCCTGGACAAAAAGGTGATCAAGGGGCAACAGAGATAATTGATTACAATGGCAATATCCACGAAGCTTTGCAGGTATGTCACCAGAAGTCATGCACAGTAGGCATAATTATATTTTTCCTCCCATGCCCTTTGAGTTGGAATAGAAAGTGGAATATCATGGTATTCATATATTGCTATAGTATAGGAGTTGAGTATGTGCTTTGCATCCATCCATCCATCCATCCATCCATCCATCCATTGACAGTCCCTGTGAAATATCTCAGCAAGGCTGGTAAAGAACTCAGAAAGTACACAATGGTAAGCTAAATGGATTGATAGTCTGACCAAGGCAGCTCTCTGTGTGTTTTAATGATACTCTAGAATCTTCTGTTATTGGGGATGGTATAGTGAAATGGACACTCACCTGACTGAGTCACTGCTCCTTACCAGAAGGGAAGGGATGAGTTTGTAGTGAGGTTGACAGGGTGCAAATGCATTAACTGACTGAGCCAATCTGGTGCTTCTACTGGAGACTTTATGTAACACTGACCTTCCCACCCCCTCATTCCTGATAAGCAGCATGGACTCAGCTGTCAGAAGGTCAGGTGAGTACTGCTACCACACTGTCCGCTACTGGCTTCTGGCTTCAAAAAACAAGCAGAAGCACCAGATTGGCACCACCAGCACATCTGCAATCCACCAGCCTCACAATTGCTGCACCTCTTGCTCCATCCATCCTGATTTACTGCAGTGACTCAGCAGGACTGAGGTCAGATGACTAGTGCAGCTCCACCATACCACTTGCAGCTGTTTCCATTAATATGTCAAATCCATCTACAACCCAAATTAATAATAATAATAATAGCCTTCATAACCTTTTGCCTGTCTTTGTTGTACCCCGCAGTTCATAAAAGCAAAGGTCTGGTTAGGAATACTTTAGGTCAAGCGAACAATTGCAGGCTGGGGCATTTACTCCTAGGTGAATTTTCTTGCAGCTAGATGCACTATGCTGCCATCTTCCATGTCACAGGGAGAAATGGTGTCACTGGCATATGAAACACAAATGTCTGGTAATAATTTCTGAGAAGTTTTAGGTGATTTCAACTCAGCCTGTTGAAATACCTGGGTTACACTGCCATGATTGAAATTTCTATAACCACACGAGGAGAATAGAATAGGTCTAAAAGCCATCCGATGTAAGTAGATCTAAAAGCACTTGTAAAAGACGCTCAGTCTTTGAATCTCCAAGTGAAGACTTGTTATATGCAGCTGTACCCTAATAATTAGCAGTGATCTTTTCCTCTCTTCTGAGATTCGTCAATGCACACTGAACTTATGGAAAATTCAGAATTTGGCTGTTATTTAGCTCCCCTCAGGACTTGGAATGCTGTTTCAAGTAGGAATTGGCTTTGTTCCTCACAACAAGAAGGCTGTTCTCCTGGATGTGTGCTTAAGACCAGGGAAATAAAACAAAAAAATAAAGCAGAATTTTGCTGGCTGGCTTTCAGTTCCTCTGAGTCATTCCTTCAACTTCATTACATGGGTCATTAGAGAATAAGTCATTTTCATTCAAGCAGCAAAGAACACTGTAAGAATTCAAAACCAAGTAAGACTATTTCACCTTGTTGTTGTTGTTGTTCAGTCGTTCAGTGGTGTCCGACTCTTTGTGACCCCATGGACCAGAGCACGCCAGGCACGCCTATCCTTCACTGCCTCCCACAGTTTGGCCAAACTCAAGTTAGTAGCTTTGAGAACACTGTCCAACCATCTCATCCTCTGTCGTCCCCTTCTCCTTGTGCCCTCCATCTTTCCCAACATCAGGGTCTTTTCCAGGGAATCTTCCCTTCTCATGAGGTGGCCAAAGTACTGGAGCCTCAACTTCAGGATCTGTCCTTCTAGTGAGCACTCAGGGCTGATTTCTTTAAGAATGGATAGGTTTGATCTTCTTGCAGTCCATGGGACTCTCAAGAGTCTCCTCCAGCACCATAATTCAAAAGCATCAATTCTTCGGCGATCAGCCTTCTTTATGGTCCAGCTCTATTTCACCTACCAGTGGCCAATCCCGATGTTCACTTCTTCTTCCCTCAGAAAGACCAAAGACTACAGTGAGCCCCAATCCAGTGAGATTATTTTACCCATGTACTACACAGGGGGGTTATGTGTATGAACAGTAGGGCTCTCGCATTGCAGTCACATGCCTACCCAGAGGCCAGTTCTGTTAAGGGTCTTATGGTCAGCTAAATAGGTATTGAATGACAGCATTCTCCACTATTTCTATCAGAAGATAAATTAGAGGCCATTTTACAAATTTCTTAGTTTAGGTGGAGAAGAAATTCTTAATTTCTCTCTCTTTTCTACAGTGTTTCTTTTACTTTTGCAAGCGGTAGCAGCATTAACTATGTTGGCAGCCCATGTAAGCTACACACCTGCCCACCTAGCAGTTCAAAAGCACTTCAAAGTGCAAGTAGATCAATAGGTATCACTCTGGCAGGAAGGTTAATGGTGTTTCCGTGCACTGCGCTGGTTCACCAGAAGCGGCTTAGTCATGCTGGCCACATGACCCAGAAGCTGTCTGCGGACAAACGCCAGCTCCCTTGGCCTATACAGTGAGATGAGCACCGCAACCCCAGAGTCGTCTGCGACAGGACCTAATGGTCAGGGGTACCTTTACTTTTACCTTTTAAGCTGTTGTTGTTGTTGTTGTTGTTCAGTCGTTCAGTCGTGTCCAACTCTTCGTGACCCCATGGACCAGAGCACGCCAGGCATGCCTATCCTTCACTGCCTCCCGCAGTTTGGCCAAACTCATGTTAGTAGCTTCGAGAACACTGTCCAACCATCTCATCCTCTGTCGTCCCCTTCTCCTTGTGCCCTCCATCTTTCCCAACATCAGGGTCTTTTCTAAGGAGTCTTCTCTTCTCATGAGGTGGCCAAAGTACTGGAGCCTCAACTTCCTTTTAAGCTACACCCAAAAAAGTTGAGAATATTCAGAGGGAAAAAATATTTAAAGTGATCTTTTTCTAAGAGAGTGGGGCTGAGAAAGTAAAATCTCAGGATATTTTTCCAGGAAAAATAATGGCTTCCAGGAAATTAGGAATCACCTCGTCTAGTTTTGCCAAGTATTAAGTCCTTCAGCAGCAGTACTCCAGCAAACTGCTTTACGAACTGTATTTCAAGATAAATATTTTTCATACATGACCTGTGTAGCTGTTATTTTCCATAATAATTAATTGTTTGCTTGCTTGCTTGCTTGAGTTCATACATGCCCTTTTCTGTAAGATCTCTTGGTGGGTTGCAACAATATTACAAATGGTTAAAACAATTTACAAACATAAGACGCATATATATTGGATATCAAAAGCCAGGCCACTATAGATGTCCATCTCTGACTTTCATTTCTGCAGATCAGGATCAACAGTTGTAAAGGGAGGTTTGGTCCTTAAATCCTACATTTTATAAAGTGTGTGGAGTAAATATTGCCATAAAGTGATATTAGGTATTAATGCTAGGTATACAATAATGACAAAACCAGTGTATTAGAAACAATTAATTTACCAGAAAAGAAAAGAGTATTTAAAACTAATACATCCATTCGGATGAGAAAATGAATTCAAAGCTCTAAACACTATAGGTCCCAAATGAATCAGACCATTTCCAACAATTATCTGTATGCCAAGTTTGCTACAACAGGGGCATGTATTTTTAAACTCGGCTATGGGATTCCCTTTTCCTTCCATTTGCAGATTGCCAAAATCCAACTTGTACTGTCTTCTGGAAATGATGCAAGGATTCTTATTTGAGTCATAGTTTAGTGGTCAGAGATAGTTTAGTGGTCAGAGATAAGCAAGGGGTTGCTTTAGTTATACATTTATTAATAATCCTTGTGTTTCCTTTATTTTGCCCTATAAAGATTGTTATCAATCCAGTGCTTTCAAGGAACAATGCAGGCTATAAATCAAAATAGACATGCATGGTGCTTCTCAAGTCATTTTTCATGGCGTTAAGCAGAGCTGAATATGAGTGTGCTTCATTCTTTGTAACTCCTTTATACGAAATAATTGAAAATGTTCCACCTTACAGAGAACCATTTGTTAGAGCTTACAATGCTAGATGCTAGATTCCTAATTAGGATGATACCACTCTTTTATGGAAGTAAGCAAAGTAATATTCTGTTAGATGCAGACAATAGGTGATGGGGTTCTTCAATAACTGTGCAGGGTAATTTTTATAAACAATCAGTATAGCATATAGTGTTTTCTTACTCTAGTAGTGTTGCTGCAATTCATGAACAATAGTATGTAACCAGCACGGCTCAGTTTGATGAGACACTGTTCTTTTTCTAAAAGACTATGTGGTACTTTCTCAGTTTGATGAGACACTGTTCTTTTTCTAAGACTATGTGGTACTATCAGGAAAAGTGTGAGGATCGTACCACTTCCTTCTCACAATGTGCCTATGTGTTTGGGTTGGACTTAGCAGTTCGAAAGCATACCAGCACGAGTACATAAATAGGTACCGCTGTGGCGGGAAGGTAAACTGCATTTCCGTGCACTCTGGCACTCGTCATGGTGTCCCATTGCTCCAGAAGCAGTTTAGTCATGCTGGCCGCATGACCCAGAAAACTGTCTGTGGACAAATGCCTGCTCCCTTGGCCTGAAGCGAGATGAGCACCGCAACCCCATAGTCACATTTGACTGGATTTAACTGTCCAGGGGTCCTTTACTTTTACTGATGAGGATCACAGTCTTAAATTGCTGGTGTATCTCTGAGATTAGTAGGTCTATATCTGTCCTGACCATACTGGAAACTCATTTGATGAATACACAAAATATCATGTTTAAAGAAATGTCTGTTTCTAACAGTAATTAAATCTATGCAGCACATTCCACAAAGTATTTAAGATTTGAGTACTCTTAAGCTTATTAACATCTTTGATGCCAAAGTTCTCTAATGTGTGAATCGCAGACGTTTACTGGCAATGCAAATATATCCTTTTCAAAATCTTGAGGTGCCTTGGGCCTGAAAATGTTACAGACAGGTCTAAGTTTTCTTTAAAACAATCATACTAAATAATATCAATTGTGTTTAATGTTGTTGTTGTCATTTTATAAAAAAAGGACAGTTTTCTTTATCTGAGACAGTCAAACGCTTATCCCAAACTGCCCAAATTCTGCAAAATCCATTACTAAACAAGCAAAGTATTTTATTTCAAACTGAACATCTGGTAACATTGTCTTCTGTTAATACATTTTGCCAACAGAGGATTACCACCCTAACTGTCACGGTAATTCCTATTGCATGACTTATAGTGCTTTGTAGCTGTTTTCTTCCTTGGTGTTGCATGTTCATAACTTGCCTGATTTAGAATGTGTCTGTTTCATCAGATATTGACTTATCACTACATATATTTCTACATCAAGTGTTATCAGTGTTGAAAACCAGAACTGCAGTTGAAATTAATAGCAATGATCCCATTCATTTCCGTAAAGAAAATGATTTAAAACTTTTGTTTGCTAGTCTAACAAGTTTATCTTTATTACAGCTGTGCATTTTCACTTCTGTTTCTTTTAGTAGGAATTTTTGTAGGCAAGGCTTGTGGAGGATATTTCCCAGTAGTTTGTATTTTGGATTGGTTTAAAAAAATTAAAAACCTTAGAATTTATATACTAGAAGACACAGACTACAGTTACTTCAGAATATTCTTTAATTCATCCTGTAGAATTCATTAGGATCTAAATGACAGTGCTCCAAAATAAGTGATTTGTGAACTGCAACCAGAGTTGTCATCTCAAATGCAACTTCTTTACATTAAAATGCCCCTTTTCCTGTTCAGTGTTGGTAGAAAGTAAGTGTATTAATTCCAGATGTGAAAAACATGGTTAAAGGAAATTTCAGTTGAGCAAGCTGAAAATTTGTCTGTACCTCAAGATCTGATACAGTGAACATGGTCTTCCTCCTCCTCCTTCTCTGCCGTCTGCTTTCATTAACCCCCAGTGGATGCATGCTGGACTGGAATTCTTCCATGCAGTATTGCTAGGAAATAAAGATAGTTAAGACTATGAGGCTTCTTGGAAGGTAATTAACTATCTCTAGCAGTTCAGAGAAGCATGTTTTGCCATCTGTACGGATGCTTTTAAAGCCATAGATATTCTTTCCGGGACATCTCGCTGCATTGTAGCCCTTGGAGTGGTAATAGCCACATGTTAAATTTGTGCTGCAGAAGAACAGGGCATGGCTTGCATGCAGGAGGCATGAGGGCTAACCCCTAGCATCTCCAGTAGACCTCAGATAGGGCTAGGAAAGTTCTCTAATATCTTAGCGAGCAACTACCAGTACTAAGTTCACCTGTGAGTCTGTGGACGAAACACAAAGGAAACTGTATTACAGTTGCCATAAATTATGTGGTGCATTGTGTTGAAGGAGGTTAAAGGGTTCTGTAAAAACTTAACTAATTCCAAAAATGAGATGGGGATCTCTAGTTAATAATGATTTCCATCTGTGAGCTGAGATGTTCTGTCCTAAGTCTTCACTTGCCTTTTCCCATTCTGCTTATGTGCTTTCTACCTCACACAAGAAAAACCACACGAACCTATACCTGCCCAATTCATGGAAGGCATAGTGGTGTGTGTGTGTGTGTATGTGTGTTTGCACTTTTTTCTTTTGCTGTTTCTTGTGCATTTGCACACACCTGCAGCGTAAATACTGCTTTCGTGATTTACATGTGTATATTGCCAATCTGGCTACGTGAGATTTTACAATAAGAAAATAGTTAAGGACATATAGGAGCATAGCCGACAAGTAAAACTGTCTATGAACAAGGTCAAAATAGACACATTAATGCAGGTAGTGAAATTCTAAAGTCAGCTGCTGTTAACGGAACAAACAAGAAAGTGTGATTTTCAGAAGAGAGGTGACAGTGGGTAGTGCTTAAGCCTTCCAGTACATCACTTTTCCACTGCAGTGTTTTCCATCAAGCTCCTTTCTCCTCTATGGAATATATACCGGTAATATATATTCCAAGAAAAACTTTTATCTAAATGTATCATCCCTACCTCTTTGCCACAGGATCCTTCTGGGAGGCAAGCACAGGATTTTCCTTATGATTTAGCTGAATAAGAAACAAGATAAGAAACAAGGCAGCAGAGGCCCTGAAAACTTAATTCCGTGTTAGGGTGGGCTCATACCTAAGGTTTGCACTATGTGCAGTCATCTTAATTCATGCAACAAGAAGGGAGTTGCTATCCACACAATTAGGCCTTTACCCTGTTCCACCGCTCACTACCTAAATGCCAATAGCTACACATGGCACAGGTTAGTTGTTGGTACTTACTTACACAGCAATTCAAATGGACACCATTTGCCCAATTGTAAAAAAAAAAATTTTTTAATTGCTCTTATTTCAAAGTTAAATGTGCTTGTTTTGTTTGCAGAAAGCTATAGACTTTGTTACCTAGAAGTTAGAATGCTAATGGGCATTCTAAAAGGATTTTTTTTCTGTTTAAGAAAAAAAAATTGAATTTAATTGTAATATGTTTGTGCTGTCTGTAGTTGTTCATTGAGTGTCATAGTTGTTAACTGCTTCTTAATACAGTGGGGTTTTTTTGTCACATTGGTTTGTTACTAACAAAAATTAGTATAACTGTGCCTGACAGATACAGTAAATACTTTAGAAATCTGGATGGTGCTAGATTAAAAAAAATGAATTGTTGTTTACCTTTAGGGTCCCCCAGGGCCACCTGGACCCCAAGGATTGCAAGGGTCAAAGGTGAGTTTCCAACTGTTACTTATTTGACAAAGACCCCCTGAGCTTTAATTCATTTCCATGCAGGGTATGGTCTGAAGGCACATGAGGCCACCACTTTGTAGAAGTTAAGGGGGCCTGGGTGTGATCATTGTCTGGGTTGGTGACCTTCTGGAAACAGCATGTATGCTATCGTGGGTTCCATGATGGAATAAAGGCAGGACGTCAGTGTAAGAATATAAATACTGTGCTCTTAAATGCGTAATCATCACTAATAGCACAACCCTATGTTTGTCTACTTGGAAGCCCCACTGAGTAACTGTGTGTAGGATTTCAGCCTAAGAAACTTTTTATTGCATTATGTTTCATATTTTATTTTTCCTTCCTTAATATTTATTAATAATTTAGCCACCATCACAATAATTCATTTAATTAATAATCTAATTTGTTATTTTAAATTAAGATACCTTAAATTACCCTAAGTAACCATACACAGTCTATGTTATTTTTGATTCTCATCTAAAGAATATGGTTGCTCAAAAAAGTGACCAGGAGACCAGGAGTAGTGGCGGAGCTTCAAGCTCCGGCAGGGGGGCCGGAGAGCAGGTGGGAGCGTGGCTGGCGCGCATCCCGGGGGCGTGGCATGCTGCCTGCAGGGGCGTGGTGTGCATCCAAATAAATTATTATTATTATTATTATTATTATTTATCCTGGGGGTGTGGTGCACTGCCTGCAGGGGCATGGCTCGCATCCTGGGGGCGTGGTGCACCACCTGCAGGGGTGTGGCGCCCAGTGTGGAGGGGGCAGCCGTGATGGCACCCCATTGGGATCATGCCGTCAAGGGCAGTACGCTCCCCCCACATCCCTGTTCCTCCGTCAGTGAACAGGAGTAGCCAACACGGTGCCCTTCGGATGTTTTCAGGCTATAACTCCCATCCAACAACATCTGGAGGGCATCTGTATAACTGAAATGAGTGGTCTTCAAAACATTCCCACATCCGCCTAGATCCTGGCCAATATCTTATTCTTATTTGTTTTACTAGGTTGCCTGTTGACACATGAGATTATTATAGACCAGCATAGTTAATTCATATTGACCCAGTTTGGACATAATAGTATACCATGGTTTAACACTAAGTGGACAAATGTGGACAAACGCTATGTTTGAAACTCACAATCCTTTGCGCTGCCTCCACTTCTTCATCACAGCCATGAAGAAGAGATAAGATGCATCTAC
Organism: Lacerta agilis; assembly: GCF_009819535.1. NCBI lineage: Eukaryota > Metazoa > Chordata > Lepidosauria > Squamata > Lacertidae > Lacerta > Lacerta agilis. The sequence goes on from NC_046320.1 coordinate 51,188,218, forward strand.
TTTCAGACTAACTGCAGCTTATTTTTATTTGTAAAATGACAAACTAGTTTATTGAAACAAGCCTACTCCAAACGATGGTTTCTGATCCTAGCTTGTTTCAACAAACCATAGGTTAAATTAATCAGAGTACCCAGTTCAAATGAAACACCAAATTCTGTTTAATTTAAAAACAGCTGCTTCTTATTTCCTCATTGTGGCTGCTCCATAAGAGGGATGGGTGTGTGTGTAAGCCTAAGAATCAAGCAGTCTTTTTCACAAAGCATTGAACTACAGTATATTCCGGGAAATAATAATATAGTGAAATTAATTTTCACTTTGCAGGGTGAACCCGGATCTCCAGGATTGCCAGGTGCTGATGGAGAGCAGGTACTTGAACGATTATTGCTACTGAACATATGAATGATATGATAATAGGTTAATATATATATATATATATATATAGATAATTAAAAAATGTTGTTGTTGTTGTGCAACTCTCCCCCCCCCCTTTTCTTTTGTTATGGAATGAAAGATACAGTCAAAAATAAGTGATTATAGTGCCAATAAACAACCCAGAAGATGTTTCTGGATTTACTGGCCCAGTTCACACATCATGGTAAACCATGGTTATTAGCTCACTGGGAGGGGGAAATGCTTTCCATATAAAGGTCCCAGTTTCAATTCCTTGCATCTCCAGTGCTAAGAGAGACTCGGGTCTGAAACCCTGAGAACTGCTTCCACTCATTGTAGACAGCACTGTCCAAGTCTACTTGAACGAGTGGTCTGACTCAGCATGAACCAGCATCCTGTGTTGCAATATTTACTGTGAATATATCAATCTGGGCTGTTCTGCTGCTTTTCACTCACAATGAGGAGGAAGGAAACCACAATCTCTGGCTCAGCATTATGTCCAAACCAGGGATCATGGTTTGTTTTCCTCTTACAAACCACTATTAGTCATCCAAGAACAAACCTTAGCCACAGGTTGTAGTTAGTTGGGAGTGAAACCAACTATGATCCCCGGTTTGGACATAATGCTAAACCAGGGATTATGGTTCTTTTCCTCCCAGTGGAAGCTTATGGGAGGAAGGCAGAGCAAAATGGGAGTGGTTTGTTTATACACAATAAGTCATGCTCTGAGGCTGATTTTAGATGATACTGTAATATAAGACTATTTTATGTGACTGTGCTATTGCAGGGGCCTAAAGGCTCAAAAGGTGATATGGGTGACCCTGGAGTACTAGGAGAAAAAGGAGGAATTGGACTTCCTGGATTGCCAGTAAGTTTGCTTTAAAATGTACCAGTATTTTTAATTACATCTTTAGCGTCTGCTTACTCTTTAAAAGTCAAACATTATTATTACGAAGAGCGCCATTTTAGCACCATGAAGAAAGACCAACACATATAGAAAGGTCTCTCTAACAAGGAGCTTATAAGGTACACAATGACAGAAAGAGAGATGACAGGAGATCCACAGAGGCAGGGGAAGCAGAGGAGAAAATGTGTAGAAAGTGATGTATTTGGCTTAGTTTAGCTTCACAGGATGAAGATTAAGAGATCCAACCAAAGACATATGTGAAAAAGAGGAGTTTAAGGAAGGATTTGAAGGAAGAGAGAAAGAAAGAAAGAGAAGGAACCATTTGGGTACATTTTGAAGTGATTTCCAGGCAAATAGGGCAGTGAGGAAATATCAGCTTAGTATCAGTGCAACATGATACAAAATACGCATGATATAAAAAAATGCATGGAATGTATGAACCTTAGACCAAAAATTGTATATGTCACAGCATGCCCTTCTAGCCATCTCTTTTCCTTTGGGAACATTGGAGCTTAACTGCTTTGATGGATAAACCATTTGCTCTGTTTTCACCCTAGAACGTGAAATTTGACAAAAATTCAAAGAGCATGTTAATTGAACAGTGAAGGGGGTGGTGGTGGAATCTTTTATAAGGAGAGGCACTTTCCTGGGATTAATTTTAAATGTATTGAGATGCAACCCATTTGCAGTTTTTCCTGGGTAAGTCCTTTTGACTGTTATCTCATTACAAGGATCAAAATTTCACCATAACGTATTTTAAGTGATTGTATAAATGTAATTTTAAATAGTGAGTAGTAAAATGATTACATTTTAAACACAAGGGGAAAATGTTCCATGGACTTTATGCAGTCTGGGCTCTCTGTATTTACTGTGACATTTTGGCATGACACATCATTGATAATTGGCAGTCTGATTGAGCAATGCTGTTCTGTGCACAGTAGGGATACTGTACCCATGAAAAATCTGCTCCTTATTAGCAGCCCCTATGGGATCTTGTATACAGAAAACAAGAACAGATGCACATGGGGTCCTACTGAGCATGTATCATATTGAGCAGATCTGCTGATCAGTTTCTATGTGCACAAGATGTTCTGTGTTGAAATGGCCATTATTAGTGATGCTGTCAAAGTTGGTAATTACGTGGTTCAGAATGCCCACCCCCAATGCTTGAGTGTATTACCTAATTTCCCTAATAAATTATTGTCCAGTTTGTGGTGTAAAATGAGATTATGTGTGCCATGTGTGAAAATCAATCCACATCAAATTACTGTATAAAACACTAGTCAAGCACGATTCTGTAATTTACAGGTCAGTGTGTCTAGTATTTGTAACCCCACAAAAAAGCAAACTTGTAGTAGACTATCCAGAAAATACCCTCACACCAATTTGCCTTGTACTTTCATTTATTTCATTTTATTTAAACCCCATATTTGAAACAAGAAGCTCATGTTGGCTAACAAAAGATAAACTTAAAGAATAATATAAACTAAAAAGAATAATAAACTTAAATGTAATAGAATAAACTATAAACAACAAAGCAAATCAGCTAACAGAAACAAAATGTAAGGGTCACCAAAACTGTAAACCTGCCATAACGTCAACTGCAGAGACATGCTCCAAGTACATTAACACTGCAATCCTATATGTGTCTACTCAGAAGTAAGTCCAATTGAATTCAAATCTGACTTCAGATCAGATATAGGTTGGCTTGTGCTGTAAGAGTCATTGAGATAGGATATGGGCATAAAGCAAAATAAATGATGCCTTAAATTATAATTATAAGTGTAAATGATGTCATGAAAATCCATCTTCTGAACTAAACAATATCCATGAGTTGATAAGATGAAAGCTTTGTTCATTGCATCAGTACTGATTTTGTAGGGATCCAATGGTATGAAAGGAGAAAAAGGAGATGTTGGCTTGCCAGGTCCTCAAGGTCCCTCTGTAAGTATTTCTATGCTATCTCACTGCTTCCATAAAAATATACTAATGTCTTCTATTAAATAAAATTTTTATTTTTAAGAAAGAATGTTTTGGCATCACAGTTAAAAATGTTTGAAATAAAAGCTGATGGTGATAGTCTTGGGGGACCACAGAAATGTTTAGCAGGGTGGAATATGGCCCACCGATGATTAGTTTGGCACCCTTTCTCTATTGCCTTCTTGATAAAGGCTAATGGAGAGACCATTCAAATAAGTTTTTCTATGTGATACAAAGCAACAGTGCATTAGCATTTATTATTGCAGGCACAGGAATGGTGAGTAAGCTAGCCCCTGAATTTATATCTCACCTCTTGAATTGGAATGCCAACCACTAACAAATATCTATTTGTTGTTTATTAAATACTCTGATGCTGTACAGTAAATGCTTTACTGATGTTTTAGTTACGTTTTGTAGATCGATTTTATTGCATTCTATTTGTTGCAAGTTGCCTTGTTACATTTTATGAAAGAGCAGATTATACATTTTCAAATAAATAGTATATTTTATCTCACATAAAGGATTGCAGCTTTCAGGCAAATGAGAGGTGCTGCAATTCAGTAAGAACATGTGTTAGTCTGAACTAATTATCCTGCTTTTATATGTAGATCATAGGACCACCAGGACCTCCAGGCCCACATGGTCCACCTGGACCTATGGTAAGTCCTTTTCTGTTATTGCATATGCAACCGCTGAGAGATCAGACCAAAGGAGAACCATTCCTCTTTCTGGAAGCTGTGGATGGAGGACATTGGAAGGGCAGGGCTGGTAGGGGCAGGAGGCAGGTATTAGTAGGATCAAGACATGGGTATTTTTGTGGGTGTAGGGCAAGTGATGACATCTGAAACTGTGGAAGAGAGGGCTCTTGACCGTATAAATGTTGGCAATCATTTGTATGTCTGACTGGATATCAAGAGGGGAAATATGGAGAATCAAACATTTTAGAAATGGATCCAGTTGACTTTGAAAATTGATTGTAGTTGGAAGTTGATGTAGAGTTTCATTCTTCTTGACTAGTTAGGTACTGTATTTGCCAGTTAATTAAGGATTGTTATTTTATGCAGCTTTGGACAGCAACAAGAACAGCAAGCGCTAGCTATTGGCAAAGACCAATTTGTAGTTTAGAAATGTCCTCTCTGACATTTTCATTCTTATTTTTTAGGGACCTCATGGACTTCCAGGCCCAAAGGTAAAGAATCCAATACACAACTAACTTCATTATGTTTATTTGTTATGCACTCATACTCGTTAATCACGTTGAAGCATGCAGTCATGTTTTGTTCTTTGTCTCACTTTTCTGTTAAATGTGTTTTTTATATTCTTAAACCTTTAAGCAGCTGCTTAAGATAAAGCATTAAAAATATTTTTAAATGTAAGGATTTATGGCAATTTCCTGTGTCTGTTCCTCATCACCATAAGTTGAATTAGCTTTCTATAATGTTAATTATAGAGAGCCAATAAAAATATCTAGTTGTCTGGTGAGAGATTCAAGCTATGCCATTTGCTTAGAAAAACAGGGGATGAGTGTGTTGTGCACTTAAGAAGTAAAGTAAAATCTATTCCAGATATTACTTTCTTCTTTACCTATCTCCTTCATTCCTACTAATCTTTTCTGCTCAAGCTCCCACCTTTTACTACCTTTTATAATAAGTTCTCTTTCATTCTTTCGGTCTATGCCTTCATCTTTGAAAAGGCATTCCTAACAAGGGTCTATATCAGCGAAGTCTTCATTGCCACTGCTGGAAGAGCTATTCCAGATATATGGGGGAAATCCTTCAAAAGCCATTCCTGAAGGAATATGTATTTGAAAGAACTTTGTATACCATAGCTAAACTTAGTTTCATTTTTTTAAAAACTCTTTTACCAGAATATGTTTGTTTGTTTGTTTTGAAAGGAGAGAAAAGAAATATGCTGAGACCATTATGTGTAGCATTTAACACTCACAAAACTGACCATAGTTTGTTCCGTGCCAGGGCTAGCCTAATTCGACCTGAAGCATTTTAATGGAACTCATGACTCCTTGAGATTCTCAAAGCACCAAGTACTATAGTTTTTGTTTCTACAGCTTCAACAGCACAATCCTATACATGTCTACTCAAAGTTAAGCCCCATTTCATTAAATGAAACTTATTTTCAGGTATGTGGGTATATGGTTGCAGCCTAAAATAATGGGATTGTAATGGAGTATGCTATTGTGGAAAGAAAGTAATTCTTCTGCTCTTGAGTACCAATAAAAGAGTAGGATATTTTCAGAGTAATAATAATAATCTCAAAATAAATGGTCTGAAAAATTTGAGGGTTGCAAGATTCAGTTCAGTCAATTTCTGTAGAATGCCCGTTGAATTAAACTGAGCAAAATTCGTGTATCATTTTTGTGTTTCATTTTCATTCAAGCCTCTTTTGAAAGCTTTATCTGTCACAGATTCACTCAAAGAACCTTGAGAATAAGGGTACTAAGAATTATTTGTTAGAAATCCCTAGCTTCTGCAGAGCAAGGGAATATTGGCGCTCTAGTTCTCTGGGTGGGGGAGAGAGAGAGAGAGAGAAATCTGAGATCTACAATAACAATATTTCTTTGCTTAGGAGCCATGACAGTTACCGGTAAATAGGCTTGGAAGTGATTTAAACTGCAGGGTGGACATTGCCCTTACAGTCATATAAGGATACAGTAGCAATTATCTTGGGCAGCTCCCGATGGGCTTGTGCAGAAGAAGTTTTTAGCAGATTGTACTCTTGTTAGCCTATGCTTCAAAGCAGACTTACTTCTGGAGGGCAAGCTTTTAATGTGGATTTTAATACATAATATATAATAAAGCTATATTATAGCATAACATCGCATACATTAATTTCATGTGAAATTTCATAAACATGATAAGATCACTAACTTCTGTTGTTAATAGGAGTGTAACCACCTTTTTGGAGATCATTTCCTCATGGTTCAAGTGCATATTCCAATAAATCACACTCTTCCTCTGTTTAATTAATTATGCTTAAAGGTTTAGAATATCTTTCCAAGATGTACTGCACATTCCAGTTCGCCACGAGAACAAAAAGGGGCCACTTAAGGCTCACAGTTTTGCTTGAGTTATTCAGAAATGTTTCAACATCATGATGATGATGACTTGATTTGAATTTGCAAGATAATTGTAAAAGCTTTATACCTTTGATTTTAATACAGATCACTAACATTCCTCCATTTATTATATCATAGTCTGATAAAGTATATCTCACTGAACAGAACCAGTTGTGTTAAAGAACTGGAGTTTGCATCCACGTCTTTGACTGGGTCTCTTCTGTCCCAGCTTGAATACCTCTACCAGCACCCCCAATATACTTATACTTTTACATTTAGGGTGAACCAGGGTTAAATGGTCTTAAAGGATTGAAGGGTGAACCAGGTCACAAGGGTGACAGAGGGCCCCTTGGTCTTCCAGTAAGTAAAATACCTATTCAATTTCAGTGCAAATTGCAAACTGCTCTTTCTACTTTCAACCAAAAACTCTGGTTTACTCAATAGCAAATATAAAACTATTTCATGTTGGAGTAAAACATTAGTCTTGTTTTGTTTTTATCCAGAGTCTGTTCTTATATCATTTCATAACACATAGTTCTGTCAGTTGTTGGTTTTAATTTTTATTACCATTTTTGTGTCATTTGTCATTGTCAACGTTACAGCATCATGTTCCTCCACATTAATTATGCCATTATTGAATGCTGTGTGGTGTTTGAATTTACTATTTTAAGTATAGTGTGTATATATTTAAACTCAATATTTTTTTTCTTGAGTTCAGTATTTATAAGGATTGAGACATTAAGGGTGAAGACTTAAGAAACTATCTTCTGTAACTCATTTACTCATAGATTTATGGAATTGTTTTGATTTGACTACTTTGGAATAGTTCTTGTTGGTGGTACTTACAGTAAATTTGCCTCCAATGGAAGTGTGCTAAAATCAGGATTACTCAATATTGCCTTGAGTGAAAGAAGTGAAATGAATGTGCTAGGGCTAGACTATGTTAGCCATGCTATAGCCCCATTAAAATCAATCAGACTTAAGATAGTTATTGTGACTAACGTGTCCCACAGATTTCAATGGGACAAATATGTGACTAAGTTAATATGGATCCAACCCAGTGTTTGGTTTCTTATAGTCTTATAATACCATAAATACAAAAACATTTTACCAGTCTTTTTCAGTAGACGTTTCACATAATGAAATGAAAAATGGCCCAAACCAGTTAAAATAATTGAGACACACCGTTCAGAAGAGGCACAGTCTAGGAAAATCAAGCACACTGAAAACAGTTGAATTCAATGGGAGTTCCACATGTGCTTAACTCTTTCCAACTGAAATCAGTGGGGAATTAAAGTGTCTAACTTTGCCGGGGCAAGATCAAGGTTTTTAAAATACTTGAAGGGCCCAGTACTCACAGACATTGGTTCTTTCCAGTGAAGCCATCTGACTTGTTTAATTCAGACAAGTCATAATTCAGACAAGTATTAGCACTTTTGGAATTTTGCAGGATTGGGCTTTCCTTGTTCACACATTATCCACCAGGGGTCCTCTGTTCCTCAGCAGTGCCAGAATGAATTTGTATAAACTTTACAAAAGTTTTATACATCCTGGCCGGAGACCACATCCTATGGAAGTGATAGGTGAAACTAATTTTAATGAATTAACATTGCTCTAGTGAAAACCATTGGCACATTGGAACATTTTTAAATTTTAATACAGTGGAGAAATAGAAACATTCTTTAAGAATCGAGGTGTTTTTTTCTCATCTTATCATAAGGACATTCTAATGGGAACCCATATATTGTTTGTAATGCTCCGCAGTTTTCTTCTCCTTTCGGTTCTGGTAATGAAAAGACAGTTGACATGTCTGTGCAAAATTCATTATTCCCCTTGTTTTATCTTCCAAGTCAAAAGTCTGTTTTACTAACCTATGAATAAGGATGTGTGTATTAAAGTACAAATAAACTTCCATGATAATACATGAGGTTTGTAGCACTAATACATCTAGGGGCTCATTCTGATTTCATAAAATTGAGGTGAATTTCACTAAAAATAGTGAGATTACCTTAATGTGGGGCACGTTGCAAAGGGGATCAGAATCAGACTCTTCATGTTGTGTGTAAATTAAGACTAACCTAATGCAGTACTGTGATACTTATTCTAGAACCCTGTAGCAGCTCGCATCCTGTGTATAAACAGAAGTTGTACTTGTTTCATCATCACCAGTTACTAATCTCACATTCTTGTCATTCGTGTTATCCCTGCCATCTATGCTTCCACTTAACCATACAGGGAGCATCTGGCTTAGACGGAAAGCCAGGACCCCGGGTGAGTCCCTTGTGTTTGTATGTCATACTTCACTACTAAATCTACATGCTTTACGGCAGGCAGATTTCTTTTGCAGTTCAGTGTGGTACCACTGCTGCTGCTGCTATCGCTACTGGTACAGCGCTGACTAGGCATTTTACAGGAGGCTCCATCAGAGAAGGAACCCCGGCTAACAAAAAAGCTAGTAACCTTCGAGATGCAAAGGGCCTAAGGTGCTATAGCTGTGTCCAATGTGAAATATCGGCTGCAACTAACCCAGCTGCCTAAATATACCTGCTACATAGGGTTAGTGCATGAGATAAAGAAAAAGAAAAAAAAAACACCTTGTCCATGACAGGTGACATGATAGAAGATGAGGCTACAGTGAAATCACTGATATCATCATTCAAATAAAAATGCCCATGTGTCTGCATCACCCTTGCCTGGTGCATTGATCTGATCCTGCTAGCTTTGTTAAAGAAGCCAGCACTAGTAAAACTGCTCTTTGATTCAGATACAGCCTTCTTTTATTTCTCTTTTGCTTGTATTTCTTCCTTGAGAGTCAACGGGAGAAAGCTGCTGATTGCAATGCTCAGAACAAGCCCTGCCTGATCTTTTTAAACCACTAAGTTACACCATGTTAAAAGACACTGCACTTCTGCTATTTGAAACAAATATTGCAGCTTTCGAATGACGGGGAAGTTAAGGAATAGCATAGCTGTAAACTTAAAATCTCCTCCTCTAAGCTTGCCATCTATCCTTGTGGGTCTTCATGTGAATTGTGCATGGTTGTTGTTGTTGTTGTTGTTGTTGTTGTTGTTGTTGTTGTCCTAAGTCCCTTTGTTTCAACCTTTAACCTTTGCCCCTGCTATTTGAAAACCTTTAAATCAGCTGATCTACAACATGAAGGTAGAGATGAATGAGATGGGACGAAGCACTGTTTGAGCTTGCCAGAGGGATTGGGAGCTCAGCTGCCCCTTCAGTGAAAGTCCAATCCATATTCTCTTCCTGATTCTCATGAAATTCTTTGCCAAATATAAACCTTTATTCAGAGTTGTCAGCTCCTATTTGTTTAATCTTTCAGGGCATGGATGGCCCAATTGGTCCTCATGGCCTTGCAGGTCCAAAAGGAGACAGAGTGAGTGTTTGCAGGAGATCTTCTCTTTGGGGTGGTTCTCTTCTTTTGCATGATAAAGGTATCAATTCAGTATATTTAATTGTGTTTGTTCTATTGCAGATATAATGAGGATTCGTATTTGTGCAAAAAATAACACATATTCACCCACCCAAAAAAGAGAACTTGAATAATAAATTATTTATTTAATTTGTGTTGTTGTTTTTTAGTTACTTATATATTTAGTTAGTCACTTTATCATGCTCAAGGCAACCTAAAGCAACTTACAAACAAACAAAAACCCACATAGCTACATACCACAGTATTTTTAAAAATTAAAATTAAAATAAAACAACCAAATCGTTTAAAGGTTCAGAATTTTAAATCTAAAATGTTGTTTTTCAAAAAATGTGTAATAGCTCAGTCAGTACAGCATGAGACTGTCAATCTCAGGGTCGTGGATTCAAGTCTCACGTTGGGCAAAAGATTCCTACATTATAGGAGGTTGGACTAGATGACCCATGTGGCCCCTTCCCACTCTTCAGTTCTATTATTCTCTGCTGCCAGTGGAAGGCACTCAAATCTTTTACTGCTTTTGGCAATAACTGGCAACATATTAGCAAAAAGGCTAATTATTTTTTTTTTAAAAGCACTCCATAGCAGTTGACCATTGTATACATTTAGGTATAAACCAGAGCAATGTTCAGATCTCAAGCATTCTGGTGTATTGAGAAGTTCTGGATAGTACCTGTGTGTCCACATTAAGGCACATCGTGACAAATCAAAGAAACAGATACTGTCTCACATGAGTTAGGCATCTTTGGTAGAGGGTTTCATTCTTTAAACAGCTTACTGTTTAAAGAGCCAGTGTGGTGTAGTGCTTAAGAGCAGTAGACTCGTTATGTGGTGAACCGGGTTCGCGTCTCCGCTCCTCCACATGCAGCTGCTGGGTGACCTTGGGCTAGTCACACTTTTCTGAAGTCTCTCAGCCCCACTCACCCCACAGAGTGTTTGTTGTGGGGGAGGAAGGGAAAGGAGAATGTGAGCCGCTTTGAGACTCCTTCGGGTAGTGAAACCGGGGTATCAAATCCAAACTCTTCTTCTTCTACTGAAGCCTATAGAAAGTGTGTTGCAGCCACTTAAGGCTGGCCTCATATCAGCGAGACCTGGCATTGAATTCCCACTGAGAACCAAACTGCACAACCAAGCTACTATTCCCCCCACCCAACCACCCACCCACCCGCAGGAAAAGCAGTAAGAGAGATGAGGGGCCCTTTCCCTCCATTCCACATGGTTCCCATTCCTCTTCAGTTGCTATTTGCACAAGAAGGAGAAAATACATGTGACTAGATTGTTCCCATACAGAACAAATGCACCTGGGAGAATACTTTTTGATTAAGAAAATGACAAAGAGGGAGAAGGGTTTAACAACCACCCCTGACAATACTCTGCCCCCCCACCCCAAATGACAGCCTCCTGCAACTTCATTTCAGTATTTAAAAGATGTCAAGACAGCTAATGAGGAAGCTCCCGTGTAATGTCTATTTTTGCCCTCATACATAAAGTAGACTGGCTAACCTTAAGATGACCTCAGGTATGTTGGGGGGGGGGAAGAAACAGGATAACTTTATGTGCAACCCTGAATGTTCGGTAGGACAGAAATTTAATAAATATTGTGTAATTGAAATAAATGCTACACAAATATATGGATTTCAAATACATAATAAATACTGCATAATTGAAAACAAAACCTCTTTGCCCTTTATAATGAACATTTCTGATATTATATTTTTAGGGTGAAAAGGGAACCACAGGAGATCCTGGGCCCAGAGGTCCATATGGCTTGCCTGTAAGTTACACGACATCTTTGGAAAGTGCAATTTTCAGATATCCTTGATTAAATCCTACTGTGTTTTATGACCATTCATCACAGAGAAATGCAATTAGTTTAAGTTGCCCAAGGTCACTGCTCATGAGGCCATCCCTTATCTCAAGTTTAGGCAGTTTCATTCTCTCACATGCCTCTATGCATAAATAATAGAGTAGGTTGTGACATAAACTAACAACAATGAGAAAAGCCAGAATTAAAAGTGACCCCCTCTGCACAACTCCTGCCATTTCCATTTTGCCGTACATGTGTTATTGCTTGTCTCTAGGCACCAGAAAGTAATGTCAGGAATTCAGGTCAATAAAAAAGTCTCAGGATCATGTTGTTTCTCCTTAAATACCCCAAAAGACTCTCCAGTACAAAGGGTAATCAGCTGTCATTTATGCAAAATACTTTGTGATTCATTTGCATTTGGGGGGAATTTGTTACAGTTTCATATAGCATCTTCACAAAAAACCTTGTGCAAACTGATTTTGCTGTATGGAAGGGTGGACTAAGTAGGTATCACAATCCATTGAAGGTGATTTTTAATATTTTTGTCCAATACAAGTAGTTTCCAATTATTTACATACACAGTATGAAGAGAATGTCATATATCCAATACAGTATAAAATAATTTTGAAATATGTGTTATTTGGCTTTTGCTTTGTATGAATATCCCAGCATTCAAGTTGATTCTGCAACATTTTATTAAACTTGCAGAAGTATGAAGAATGAGTTGGATCTTAAGGTGTCTTTCTATGCACAGAATTGTTTTTCGTCCAACAGAAGATTCCACTAATGGAAATTAGCGGGGAATTACTCATTCCCCTAGCAGCTCTCTAAACTACCTGGACAGTTTTCAGGTAGATGGATAGGGAGATCTGTCTTAGACTTTATGGTATATTATCTTTTGCTTGATACTCTACATGTGGCCGGCCAACTACATAAGGATATATGCTATGCACTCTACATTCATCGAAGTACATTCCATGTAGGAATTTTGTGACATTTTAGTGGAGGGGTCCCACTTACTTAGGCATCACCAAAAAGGGGGACAGAAGAGGATACTGATTTATATAAAATGTGCATGTGCTAATTTTTATGTATGGATGCAACTTTAGAAATAATGGCAGTAATTTAAATTTTAAAAAATGCATCTCACCATAGTGGGGAAGACTGTGGCCACGTCGCCTGTGTGCCAACTGCTCTCCCTTCCAATGATTCTTTATCTTTCAAATCGACTTCGATCGGATAGCCCTTCAAAGAGGGGGCTTCTTCAGATGGAGGACAGTACTCAGACAGCACTTCAAACAGAGACCTGTCCTCCATTAATGTCTGGTTGCAATATCTGAAGAAGTGTTCATGCACACGAAAGCTCATACCAATAACAAACTTAGTTGGTCTCTAAGGTGCTACTGGAAGGAAGTTTTTTTTTTATTTTTTATTTTGGTTGCAGTAAGCAGAGAGAGCAGTCCCCACTATCTCTTTCTCTTGTCTCCATGCACACATAAACAATAGTGGCTGGAGGGGGTTGAGCTGCTCTCCTGCCTTCCTAATGCAGTCTATTGAGAGGAGAGGGGGGAGGGGCAAGGCAGTGGCAGCTTGGCGCTCTCCATTCTGGCCAGCAGAGAGTGAGACCTGATCTGCTGCGCACCCTTCATGTTCCTGTCACCCATCCCACTGCAATTCCCATTGAAAAACAACCAGTGCTTACACAAGGGCATTGTTCCCTTGAGAACAATGGAATGCCATTGCTCTATCTGCATTCAAAGCACATGTTGGCAAGAAGCCCCGTGTGCTAACCACTCAAGTTGTGGGTGGCTAGAGACCTTATTTTAAAAATACTGGTATTAAAGAAAAAGATGGCAGGGTGCAGCCCTTAGACCACCAGCTTGTAGTGGAATGCACTGAAGTGCAGGTTTTGAAGCAATAGGATAAGGTGAGTCCGCTGTGGAAACCAAGCAGGCTAGATTCCTCCTCCATCTTCTCCATTATTGTCTTTCATCTAAGAGAGCTTGTGTGCCAGTCTGTGTTGTATACACAATACAGCAGCTGTATGGCTGAATAGTCCTGGCAGACGTCTTACACAAGCTGAGCTAACAAAGCTTAACGTAATTAATACGATTCTTTAATAGGGCAAAGATGGCGAACCTGGCCTTGATGTAAGTAATATTTATCCTCACTTTATTTGTGTGGTAGGTACATGTTTGTTTTACAGCAATAGTTGCATGCTTGGAGCATGTTGAATTGGCCCCCCATTTGTTGTGCATGACAATCATGCAGAGAATATACTAAACATTGCATTGTCGTTTGCCTTTAAAATAATCATAGAGATAGGAAAATAACTTTGAAGAGTGTGGAGAAAGCAGTGCTAAGTAAGGGCAGTCTTGTAAAACCCACCATAAATAGTGCCACTCATAAGTGTCTACAGCAACTGCTGTTAACTAGAGCACCTGGCAGATTATCATGGAAAGTACTATTATAATTCTCCTGAGGCCTACAGATGCAGCCAGTAGTGCTTGAAAATGTAACCATATGGGGAGTGCGTGGCATGGCACTCCATTTGTGATAGCAGCTCCTTACAAATTTCTGGTGGTTTTCACCATGCTGAGAACGTCGCTGTTGCATGGTTATAAACAGTTGAAAGCTCATGAGAAGCTGTTTAGAGGAACACTTTGACACATGGAGCAGCCTCCATGCAGTTGTGTTTGCAAGCACCACTGATTGCAGGTTTTGATTTGCAACCCAGTGGATTTCTCAACAGAAGTTGCGGTTGGGACATTCCTGTTACGCAACTGGTATCTTGCAGCGTGGGGAGAGAAATAATTGTAACCATTTTGCCCACTTAACTGAAGCACTTCTCTTTTTAACATTGCCAGTGCTAATTTGCATGTAGGAAAATAAGAGTGTCTTTTGCTGGGCATCTTCAATAACTTTCTGGCTATTATGCGCTTTCTAATTTCAAAATCATTTGGTACAGTTTTCTTGGGTGTGTGTGTGTGGGTGTGTAGATAATTCAGCTATACAATAAAGGCAAGCCCACATACAGAAGCCAATAGAGGTATTTTTGTTCATTTTTTATAGGGTTTCCCTGGTCCTCGTGGAGAAAAGGGTGATGTAGGAGAAAAGGGAGAAAAGGTGACTTCAATGCTATTAACTGTTGTTTGATTACTTAGCCTAGTCAGCTCTTTTGTCCCAGTCCTATAATTTGTCCCATTAAGCTAGACTTTTCTTCCTTCTGTGTGCCAAAAGCCATGTCATGGATCTTTGCTAGACAAAGTCATCTGTCAGAATGTGAAAGAAAGCTTCCACCCAGATCCCAAAAGGTCAGCAGTTTCCATAATGGGAGAAGAGAGGCTTTCTCCTCCAAGACTCCTGACAGTCTGTGTTTGTTTATACAGTAGTTACTGACAAGAGACATTGGAGTAGCAACACGGTAGGAGACACTGGGACAGATTGACAGCTTGTGTAAATCAATATAGGTCCATTGGCTTCAATTAAATGGATGCTGTATTTATACCTGGTAAGCATCTGGCTTGTTGCTGAGAAGACGAAAGCTAAACCAAAAACACTTTGAGCTAATCCAGAGAAAGTTGGGTACATTTCAGCCCTCAAAGTGATGGTTAAGCACACAATTAAGGGCTTAACTTTGTTGATGCACCTTCAGTGTGCCTAATTGTCATTGGATTGCTCCCATGTGCCATGATTGATCCTCTGCTGGCCAGTATGGGAGGTCTGGTGCAGGTACAAATCTCTTGGGGATACAAGGTGAAATCAGATCTCTGTGCTGTTTGTTACGTATACTTCCATTGAAGTGGCAGAGTTCTGAAAGTGAGAGCTCTGGTGTGCAAACAGGCCTCTTGCACATGCAAAAAATTCCCCAATCAGATCAGTGGACAGGACCTCACGAGCCATAAATCTAGTTCCATGAGCCCAGCAGAGATTTAGGCTCACTTTGCTCAAACAGCAGCTTTCCATGCAAAATGGCAAACTGTGTTTGAAACCTAGAAAATTTCAAAAATGGCATGTGACATGCATCTAAACTTAACTAGCTAAGGTTGTCGTGGGGCTGTCAATTATTTTTCTAGGCTAGCTGTGCCACAGGGCTGCTTAAGATAATTCAGGTGGATCCCTGCAGAGTTCTACAATCTTCTAATTTAGCCAGGAGGAGAAGACCTCCCTGGCCACTTTGAAGGGCTGCCCCTTGAGGACTGTGCAGTTCACTGCCTTCTCCTACATCAGTATGCTCACACCCATGAATTCCACACTCTTGGTAGAACATCTGAAAGTTGTAAACATAAATTGTCTTCCATGTGATCTGGAACTCTCATCACATGAGGTTCCAAACTCTGTGGAAGCCCCTAGTGCATGAACAACTATATGCACATAGGGACCTGTTTCACTGTTTAGTGAAACAACAGAGGTATGGGGCATAGTCAATGACTATGGCCACTAGTCATGGTCCCACTTTCACTTTCATGTGTTCACTGTGAACAAGGGAAGGGGGCTTATGCCAGTGGCATAGCAAGGGAGGGGCGTAGGGGGTGGGGCGCCCCAGGTTCCAGGGGAGGGGTGTGACACTCCCCGGCCCCTCCCACTACTCCAAGGTCACCGCGGGAGCAGCAGCACCAGGCGGGATGCACTGCGCATGCCCAGAAGTTCTGGGCATGCGCAGTGCATCCGAGTGGGCGCCGCTGCTCCCACGGCAACCGGGCAAACCGCCGAGCGAGCAGCGGCTCATTGGGCTGCCCCGTCCATAAAGCAGCATGGACAGGGCAGCCCACAAGCCGCTGCCCGCCTGGCGGCCCACCCAGTCGCCACAGGAGCAGCAGTGCTGGGCCAGATGCACTGTGCATGCCCGGAAGCAGTGCATCCGAGTAAAGCAGTATGGACAGGACAGCCCACAAGCCGCTGCCCACCCGACGGCCCGCCCGGTTGCCACGGGAGCACCAGCGCCAGGCCGGATGCACTGCGCATGCCCAGAAATTCCAGGCATGCGCAGTGCATCCGAGTCAGCACTGCTGGCCGGGCGGCACGGAGGCTTCCTCTGCCACTAGCTTCTGCACAGGAATGGCCACCCTTCAGCAGAGCGCTCAACTTTTATGGAGTTTTTTTTTAAAAAAAAAAAACCCAAAAAAACCCAAACATAGTTATTTTTATATTTTATGTGATTTTAAATATGTCTAATGTAAATCGATTTGAGATTAGAAGAGTGGTATTCAAATGTCTTAAATGAATAATGAAGTTAGAGTAGACAATACTGAGTTAGCTGGACCCAGTGGTCTGGCTTCCCATGTTCTCGGACATTTAAGTGAACAGACTTGTATATCAGAGACCCACAGATCTTTGTGTTGAGGACATTTTTAATATTAAAATAATCTGCTTCAGCAAGTAAGAGCAAGGACAAAGAAATAAGTTAGCAGTATTCAGTTTCTGGCATTCTGACAGGTGAAGTGCTTCTTATGCATTTAACTGGGGGGTGGGCGGACAGGGGCTGTGATGTTTCTCCTGAGCTTCTGTGGCCTTCCCAGGCCCCACCTCAGTTATGTGTAGGTTAGGAATCAATATGTGCAAGGGGCGAAATCTACATGCCTATGGTTCCCCAGCTGTTGGAATCCTTCACAATCTAGGTTCCACCTCCCAGGGAAGCCTATTACACATAGAGGTCAGTGTTTATAGCTTCTTGTTCCCATGTAGGGGGAAGGTGGGAAACCACAAAGTGGGGTAGTACTGAGGCCCTGCCCCCCTGAATTCACATGAGGACCACTTCACATGTAAAAACAGGAAACAGAGTAGGCTGAAATTTTTATCATTCCCACTGAGAAGCATTAACTGCAGACTTAAGAGTGAAAATGGATAGTTACTTAAATCATATTTATCTGAAGAATAGCTGTTTCAGTTCCCAAAGGTAGGGAATAACCCTGAAATGGTGGCATAACACAGAAGCTTGTGCCAGTGCCATTGTGGCAGTTGGTTTCCCCTTCATAAGCATTTATTTGCTGTCTCAGCAAGTCTTAGGATGAGGTCATTTTACTTCCTTAGCCAGACCCTTGTTTGTTGAAGTCAATGATGGCCAAACCAGCAAGGACTAGCTGTATTGATTTCCCCTAGATTTTCTAGGAGTAGGAAATGAATTGAAATTTGGATTGAGATTTGCCTTTAAAATCCATAAATGCTTCCTTGTCCTTTAAACACTACCTCCAAATCTAAATCCTACTTAAGCCAGATAGGGTGCGAGATTCTAGGCACTTACCCAGGATTCATCTTCCTTTGGAATGAGGAGTAGACACTTCAGTGTCTTTATGGTATATTGCTTATTTACACATATAGACAACCTGAGCTTATGATGGAGGGGTTCACAGCATTAACACCCTAAAAGGGTCTTGTTCCTTCCTTGGCCAAATACTTGGGTGCAATCTGGCATGGCTCCTTCTCTGGCTTCCCTGCCTACAGCTTTTGCATCCAGCTTCCAGCTCACATTACTCAACTCTCCACTCTGGCCTTTGTTTTTCTAACTACCAGCGAGTTGATGCGAGGGAGGGAGCCCACCCATTTGCCCTCTGGTGCCAAGCCGCTCCTTTTGTTTCCTTAATGGCAAATATTTAAGGCTGCTACTTCACCAGGAAGCTAGTCTGGCCATTGCTTTTGTTATCATACTGAAGAAAAACACAGTTACAGGTAGGTAGCCATGTTGGTCTGCCATAGTCAAAACAAAATAATAAATAAATAAAAATCCTTCCAGTAGCACCTTAGAGACCAACTAAGTTTGTTTCAGTGTATCTGAAGAAGTGTGCATGCACACGAAAGCTCATACCAAGAACAAACTTAGTTGGTCTCTAAGGTGCTACTGGAAGGATTTTTTTATTTTTTATTTTGTTAAGAAAAACACAGTGCTCCAAACAAAATAGAGTTACTTGAATTGTGGTTTTCTGAATTGTTTCCCCCTAAGTGCCGCTACATAACATTTTGGCACACAGACAAGACAGGCGAATAGTGTCATTCATATGATGTAATACAGTATATCTCTCCATGGAAATGTGTTTGATTCTCATTGGAATGTTTGTCCTATATGCCATAGTATATCATGTGTGTTGTGTAATTTCACTTTTCAAATGCTTAATAGTATGATGATAATTATTATTTTTTACATTAAGGTGAGTGTGCAATTGATTTTAAAGTATGTGTGCTCTACCTAAGACATTGTAACATGAAAAAGAAACTCTAGCAAATGTTTTATATTCTGCTGTAAATGGATGCATAATATTTTTTATGAGAAAATGGGTGAATGTTCATTTCCTTTATGTCAGGGATGGGTAACCTGTGGTCATACAAATGTTGTGGAATACAACTCCCATCAACCCTTGGCCATTGGCCATGCTGGCTGGAGCTGATGGGACTTGGAATCTGGGGGACCACAGATTTTCTATCCCTACTATGCATCATCCCAATCCTTTCCCCCCTTTCAGAGGTGCATCCCTCCCTTCTCCTTTTACCTTGTTTCCTTACAATTCATCTTGTCTTTTTTTACCCCTTTTCCTTACAAATTAAATCTTGCCTCCAACCACAGCCTTGACAACCCTTCCTTGGTTGCTCTCTATTTTATTCTACTAATTTTCCCTTTGCTATTTCTCCATCTCTATAATATTATTGATTTCCCCTCATTGTGTGTGGTGGGTTTTTAAATTAAAACAAACAAGCAAAGAGAGGCACTTTTGGTTTTTGTTAAAAACTGTGAGTGAGCCTGAAACTCATTTACCATTGTGATCATCTGTGAGATCTATGTTAAATTAGTTCTTGGACTGTCTCCCTCTGGCTGAAAATGAAGTCATTTTCTCAGATAGCAGTTCAGTCCACCTAAGCATCAAATCAGTTTCATCAAATCTGCGCATTAGCACAAAATTCTGAAATTCCCATAATGCACGCCCCTTAAAAAGCAGCTCCATTTTCAACCACATGGCTGGATTTTTCAGTTTCAAATTCAGGACACATAACTCAGCTCTGAAAGTGATGTTTTAATGAACACGTTGTTCTAATATTGCGTTAGAAAAAGAATGTACATTGCAAAAAGGATCAGAGTGTCTTTTGACGAAGAAGATTTCTTTTGAATCCTTTTGCAGGGCAGGAAAAAAAATACATACTTAATTCTCTAAGATGACCCTTTATTAAACTTTTAAAGAATGGGATTAGCAGAGCATATTTGGCCAAAACCCTTTTAGAACTAATGACGAAAACAGTCATTTGGGAACAGAAGCAAATTGACCTCATTAAAATCCACTACAGATTTAGTTCATCTTATTTTCTCCTCTCATTCAGCTTTATTCTGTTCACTGAAGCTGCACCACACAGATCTATTCAGTCCCTGTTAAGCTGAACACCATCCTTTGGACAGAGGGAGCATTCCTAAGTATTAAGGTGCAGCACTCTTAGGACAATAGCTCCCTCATTGGCAAAAACAGAAATCCCAATTCGGAGCAATGTTTGCAAACTTAGATAGATGTGGAATTCATCTATGCACAATGTTTCCAATTCATTTGGGCAGCTCCATCTGTACAAAAAAAGGCATGAATTTCCCTCAGGTGCAGTTTACATTGCACTACATTGGAAAGGGGAGTGACTTCTCTGTGGCTCAGTCCCACACAACACTAGGAGTCTGTGCACATATGTGAAAAGGGTGTGGGTTGGGGGCAAATGTCCCTGCCCTTGCAAATATCCCTGTCCCTGGGGAAAACAGCATTTTCTTGGGAAAGAACCATAAGAAAGCAGCTCCTCAACCAATGCTGAATGCATTGGAACTTGCATGTCTTCACGAGCAGGCTAATCAGCGTGGATTTTATCTGAAGGCACTTTCAGGTGCCTCTTTGAGTCAAATGACCAACCAAGCATTCAGGCTTTCAAGCCCTGCTCTAGGATTCAATGTATTCATAATGATGGCATCAGTACGGAAGCTCAGTAAAACCCAACTGATGCAGTTGTTGCTCATGATCATCATTTATTTTTCCACATAATGCATCATGCAAAGTAGAACACAGTGGTAAGTGTCCTTTCAGCCCTCCATTGGCTTTAAAAAAAATCATCTTTTAAAGCATCTCTCTCTTTTTTTCCTGAAAAGAATGAAACATTTGTTTTGTCCAAACCATTGTGTCCACAGGGGGAAAAGGGAAAGAAAGGCAAAAAGGGGCCTAAAGGGGAGAAAGGAGAACAGGGTGCCCCTGGATTAGATGCACCTTGCCCATTGGTACGTCGCACTTGTGTGTTAGACATGTCTCCTCATATAGTAATATAGTAGGTCGCTGCAATATGAGGAGGAGCAAGCTACTGATATTGTCTAATGCTTGTATCCAGCTGGTATTCAGACCGAAGAATCCAGTTGCCCATTTAAAGAAATGGTGACATTTGGTCTAACTCTTTCCAACAAAAAAAAAGTGAAGATTTTAAAAACAGAATAGATATTAATGGCAAATATTTCCATAATTTGTGGTATAAAGGCTTGCATTTGCAATTATTAGCTATATTTTGTCATATAGGTCACTTGCTCTGATATGTGGCTTGTTTCTGAGAAGCAAAATACCAACATTATAACCCTCCTGTTAGCTTGCTCCTCCTTTTGTTCCTTCCTTCCTTCTTTGTTTATTCCAGTGAAGTCAATGCAAAATATATTTCTTAGTAACGTTGCAAGTTAATCTTTACAAACAGGGATTCCGAGGAATTAAGGGGGAAAAAGGGGAGCCAGGCCAGCCAGGCCTGGATGGGCTGGATGCCCCTTGCCAATTGGTACAGTATTGCTCTTTCCTACCAACCCGCATGCAATTCCTGTGTTTCTAGTCAGTTGTTTCCAATGTAAAGTTTAAACCGACCAGACTTTACATTTACATGTCCCTGTACATGCATGTGCATGATCAAACTGGCTGCTTTGGTGATCGTAACAGTATCCAGAGATCACAACATCCTATCAACATCTGCAACATAACACTAAGCACTTTGCGCCCGCCATCACACAATGGTTCTGAGTTTGTTTTATTCCAGCATTGACAATAAGTGTAATTCCCACCCACCCTACTTCAAGATTGCTTGTCTCTCTCCCCATCCTCACCAACACCACCAAAATGTGTTCTATCCCTACTTACAAGAATGAAGTTGCCCTCTTTGCTGACACAAACCAGATATATAAACCACAGGACTACCCAATTTAAAGAACGGGCCGTTTTTATTCTCGCCCTGCACATTTTATCTTAGCTCATTTCTGAACATGTTCTAAACTTTAAAGTACTCAGACTGCTTCTGTGGCTTTTATTTTCAAATTAAGCAAGAGTACCATATATGCACAGGCAGGGGGGGGGGAATTAATCTCTAATCCAAGCCACTTTAATGCGAAATCATTTTTTTATTCCCTGCAACAATATTAATATGGTAGCTCCACTGTGTACACCAGGGGTAGTCAACCTTTTTATACCTACCGCCCACTAATGCATCTTTCTGGATGGTAAAATTTCCTTACCGCCCACCAGTGCCCAATGGAAGGAGGATTCAGCTTGTGCCGTAGAGCCCCCTACCGCCCGCCTAGAATCCTGAAACGCCCACTAGTGGGCAGTAGGGACCAGGTTGACAACCCCTGGTGTACACGGACACCCCACTTCAGTAAGCACTTTTGGGCACTGGAATTCAAGCACACCTATGTGTGCCTGTTCATTCATTACATTTATACCCCACCTTTTCTCCAGGAATCTCAAGGCAGTATATGTGATTCCCCCCCCTCTTTTTTTCCCCTTTGCAACAACCCTATGAGCCAGGTTAGATTGAGAGACTGTGGCTTGCTTTAGTCACCCAGAGAGCTCCAAATCTGAGCAGGGATTTATGCCCTGGTCTCCCATATCCTAGTCCAACCCTCTGACAACTGCACCACACCTTGTTAACTTCAGTAGATGGGATAGCTTCATTCATACTCTTCTGTTTAAATGAAAGGGGAAATACACGCACAGGGAGGAGCTCTGTTAATGCTTAAAGGATCAAGACAATGGGCTCTAATATGTACCTTATCTATTGGACAGTCTGTTCTATGCTAACAGAGTTCTCTGTGCATGTATGAGTAAAGATATTCCCCTGATATTGTTAGTGAGAAATGTTTTTTGATGTATTAGAATAGTCACTTTAATCAAAATCCGCCATGGAGCTCTCTACTGCTGCCAATGTTAAAGATATGGAGATGGTGGTATAGGTTTGGTGTTGTTTGTTTGTTTGTTTGCCTAAAATTATATAGACATTTAGGATGACTTGGAAAAAGTCTTCAGGACCTCACTAATGTGTCTGCAGTCCCTATGAACAGTTCCACTCTTATATATTGGAATGCTACACACATCTGAAAGTGAACTTCTCAGACATTTGTAAGGAGTTAATGGCCTGCAGCCCAAAGCCCTCACTGTCTTTGTTTCTTAAATGTTTCCAGTGTAACAGTCTTTCCTTTGGAACTTAATTTCCCACAATATACACAACAGTTCCCCACTTTATGTTAGCATGAGTTCAAGCTCCTACCTATACTAAAATTCTACTCATCGATCCCTCTCCCTTGTACCAATCTGGCAACACTCTTTATTTTCATTATTGTCAAAATACGATTATTATTATTATTATTATTATTATTATTATTATTATTATTATTTCATTTTAAAAATCAACATTATTTACACATTTCTAGAAAATGCCAAAGGCATTTTAATGGTTAGCAGTTACAGCTGATCTGCATGTTCTGATACTGTTTGTATAGTTTAAGCACGAATGTGAAAGTTCAGTAGGTTTTATTTCAAGCACAGTGTTTCTAATCTAAGTTATCAAATGAATATTTATCTGACTACACAGTCCATGTTATATTTGGTTTGCCTCTGATTAATGATAACTTATAGTTCATGTATTTGGTTGCAAGTAAATCAAGCATGCCTTCATGATTCTTAAAAGGGGGGGAGTTGCCTTTGCAGTATCATTTCTGCCTGGAAGTAAAGGGAAACTGTTCTAGAGGCAGGCAGCTATAGGACAAACTTAATAGCCACTAGCAGTGTTGTTGTTGTTTGCTCAGATTATTGAAGATCTCCCAAAAGAAAATGAGGAAATCATCAGATTTGTTTGCATATAGAAAATCCAAGTATAAATTACACAACTGCCCTGTTCAACCTTGAATTGGGCCAACTCACCAGCTACTGTATTCCAATATTTCCACTTAGACAATGAAACTGCCACTCCTGCTCCTCTACCCACATGTCTCCCATGTTCTTCCCAAATCTGCTCCGGAGAATTGGGGAAATACCAAGGACAGATGTGGGAGTGAGGTGGGGAGAGGAGTAGAGAAGAGAAGAAAGGGAACTTCCATTAAACAACCAGAATCCTTGCACTAGTGGAAGGAAGCACTCAATTGGATACTGCCCAATATCTTTTAAAAGAATAATAAAATGACTTGTCACTGTGGACATGTTTGGCCAGCTTCCCAGTGACTAGAAAAGGTATTTATAAGGGGGGGGATAAACAATGCTGTTTGCCCCAGTGGTTCCCAGCAAGCCCACACCAGCTCAGGCACTAAGATGGGGCTCCAGCCCCCCATCATTTGCCACTTTCTAATTCCAATAAGGCCAATGAGGATGGTAGAACTTACATTCAGGTACTCTGAAGCCCAATGCAAACCTTTTCAGCAGGGGGCCAGTCCACTGTCCCTCAGACTTGTGGGGAGCCGGACTATATTTTGAAGGGGGGGGATGAATGAATTCCTATGCCCCACAGATAACCCAGAGATGCATTTTAAATAAAAAGGACACATTCTACTCATGTAAAAACACGCTGATTCTCAGACTGTCCGTGGGCCGTATTTAGAAGGCGATTGGGCCGGGTCTGGGCCCCGGGCTTTAGTTTGCCTACCCATGCCCTATGCATATGTTACTCATGTGGAGGGCAACATTGTAGTCAATAATTTAGCCCCTCTCCTAAAGTCACATGTGCTTCTTCCAGCCACTCTGCATTGCATGTGATTCTCTGTGAAGCAACTCCAATGTGAAGCAACTCCAAATGCTGGACACCCATCCCACTGACTACTAGTCATGATGGCTATATTACGTCCAGTATCAGAGGCAGGATGTCTCTGAATGCCAGTTGCTGGGGAATCACAAAGAGGGGAGTGTTGTTGCACTCATGCCCTCCTTTGTGGGCTCTTCATGGGCATCTGATGGGCCACTGTGGGAACAGAATGCTGGTCTGTTCTGATCCAGGACTCTTCTTACACTCTTATTGTTTCTGTGAATTTAGTTTTCATTAGTTTTCATGTAGAGAGTTTTAATTCTAAACACGTTCTTACTGAAAATAAACCAGCATGTTTGGGTTTAGCTAGCCTGCAGCTGAATTGATTTACTCCCGGGAGAGTAATTCCAGATAGAAATGATACACTCTTGCTCATGGAAAGATTATTCTGAATAGTTTTGTCATTTTTCAAGCCTATCCTGTCCTGCCGAAATGGACTAACTAGCCCAGTTCAACTCTACAGTTGATCCCAAGGCAGTGAACTGGTAAAGGCCACCTACAACATCCTTCTTGCTGGAACTCTAATGGTCCTTCCATTACCACAATTACATTTGGATCAATGGAGATCTCAAAGCCATAAATAAATTTGCATGAAATAAGGCACCTGTTAATCTTTAAAGTGTTCCTGTGGTGGTTAACTGTTCTTCAGAAAAATCCAAGGAACACAGGATTATGTGTGTTAAAGAGAATCTTCATGCATCCCACCCATTCTTCTGCTGAATGTTTCAATCTTACTTATCTTCCTAAACAAGTTTCCATTTGTGTGATATGGAATGGTGTGGGTGTGGGTGCCTGATGAGAGATGTTGTTAAACCTTAATCATGAACTTTGTTCTTTAAACAGGGACCAGATGGCTTACCAATGCCTGGCTGTTGGCAAAAGGTGAGACGCTGAAAATCATCTTGTATGACCACTTTTTATTAGGCAAATTAAGTTTGGGCAATCAAGGGGAATGGCAGAATATTATCAAAACACTTAGATTGTAGAAAGGAAGATCTTGCCAATTTCCTCTAGACTCTCACACTGTTCTTAGGGGGATACAGCGGGAAGGGGGAGTCAGTTCAAACTGTCCCATTTCCCACTCATGGGAGATCAGAGACAGCTCTTCATTCAGCCCATTACTTCTTATACAGTTGAAGCAGAAATTTGAGCACGTTACTAACCTTGCTAAAATGTTGTTTCTTTGTTTTTGTTTTTTGCAGTGATGAATCTAACTTTGCAAGCATGAAGTTGTGTATATAACACTCCGCTCTTGTATTTATAGTTGAAAATGGAACCATTGATTTTACAAGTCTGAAATATGTTTACACGTAGCTGCTTCTACTTGTTTGCAGTAGTCCATGTGTACATCTATTCTTCACGTACATCTGCAATCCAACAAAATATAAACTGCAACAAACTTGCAAAATCAAGTATTAGTCTCTATACAGAGTTAATCTTTACAGAGTGATCGCTCATAGACATTTGAGTTGTTTCTGCAGTTTTCCAGTTTTTTCTTTGTTTGTCTTCTTTTGGGCCTGCATGGACAACAAGTGCCATGAACTAGTTTACATGAAACTGTGACCAAATATGATCTCAGTGCTATGAAACGTACTGTACCCGATTGCCATTGGAATACAGTGACTTGGCTTCCATGTTCACCTTCATCAATCCTATTACTGGTTCATAGCCCACATATTTGCTTGTGCTGACTAAAATCAGAAGCATGACTCGTGTGCCAAAACAGCTTGTTGTGTGATCATCCCCATGAGCTACAATGGTTGCTTGCTGTGACTTAATTAAGACACCTGAATTGTTCTTTTTTGTCATCTCAAGGGAGTCACACCATGGCTCATTGCAAAAAAATGAGAAGGAAATTAAGACAATGGTCTTGAATTTGGAGGGAGCTGCAGTTCCTTCCAGCGGTGGATGGCTTTCAGTCTTCTGGGTTATGAAGCCACCTTTGTCAAAAGGGTGAAACCTCTTCATCAACCTCTGTTTGCTTGCACTGCTCACAGTCACAAGCCATTCAAATTGGGTGGATTTCAACACTAGTCCCTGTTGACTATTTAACCAAGAAGGAAAGAAGCATGAAGATCCTGCTTTGCGAGTAGGTTGATAAAGCTGCAGAGAGATACCAAAAGGATCATTTGATGATAGGTCTCCATATCAACATGACCATTTTCAAGGACTGGCGCAGTATTTGTTTCACATACTGCATTTTGAGATTTTTGAAGGCAAGTATTCTTGACAAAAGATACCATGAAATGCCTAAAGCAATGGAACAGACATGACTGTATATGGCTCGCCATTTGAATTTTAGAAGTTCCTGATGAAATATCAAATGCTTATAGGGTTTTGGAAAAATATATTTTATTTTATTTGTGTTTCAGTTCGCTATCGTCCAGCAGATACATGCTTCCTGAAATTTAAGTTCTGAAAAATGCACTTGTGTTCAACTTTTTTCGGTGTTGTCTTTTTTGGGATCTATAAGGTCTTTACTGCTGCAAAGCAAGGATTTATTTCTTTTTAATTTGTATGAACTCATTTATTCATATACCTTTTTTTCCTTCTACAGTTGTCCTGTTTTGGGGTTCTGTAGCCCAAAGAGTATGCAATAGGGAAAGAATATTACATGACAGTAACAGTAACATTTTTATCTCAAATATATAATTAATTTCATCTGAATTTTAGGCTTCAATCCTGTGTATTCTTCTCTGGGACTAAGAACCATTGAATTCAGTGGAAATTCTGAATATGTTCCGTCTTGCATATTGCTTAAAAAACAGCTTTCATTTCTCTATTTTGAACACATCTGCTTAACTTTTAAATCTTTAGACTTGTATTCATAAAGTACATCTGTAGACAACCTGAGAAACTAATTTATGTTGCATTTTTTACTATGCTTAAAAAAAAAAACATTGCCAGTGTTGAAATGGTGATTAAACTTCTATGTACATTCATAAAAAAAAATATCTGACCAAATAAGAGATTTCATACATGTGTGAAATAATGTGAGGAAGACACGATCATGTGTTTCTGGAGACAAGCATCAGTTGCTCCAGAAATGTCATGTGGCATCACCTCATAATGATTCCATTTCCAAATAATGGCTACTTTGGACATCACACTAAACCATGGTTTAGCATGATGGTAATGTGTTGCAGCAAGCCTTGAGCTCATGCACCTCCTCTGGTGCATGCGCAAGAAGAACAAATGCTTACATTTCATTTTAGATGAACCGCAGTATAGTGTGTTACCCTATCCCTAAAGTATGGCTAATCTTAAGTGCATATTTAAGATTAACCACAGTTTGTTTAGGTTTGAGCATCAATACAGAGCTGCAGTTAATCTGAAATTGGAGCGCACACTTCAAAACTCCTCCTCATTACTGTGCCAGAGGACAGAGTGGAGTGCCCAAACCCAAGGCTCACCAAAGATAATTGTCATCACGATAAACTATCATGTCTGAACCAGACCATTAGCTTAGTGTTGCCTTCTACCCATGAATCAATAGTGTCTCTAGAACTCATTTGTACTTTTACTTCTGATTTCATTTTCATAATGTTTCATTTTCATTTCAGATTTCATTTTCAGAATGTCAAAACCATTTAATGAAAAGTATATCCCCCCCCCCATTCAAAACAACTTCCCTTCCCACACACCCCAAAGAGCTGGGGAAATTTCTGTTCAACGATAACTGCTTTAATGCTGGAGCTTTTTTTGTCTTAATAGTTCTAACAAATATTTTGCCAGAGTTTCAGTGATGGCTTCTGAGCAGCAAGGGAAAAGAAAGATCAGGTGCTCAGGGAACTCAGAAAAAGGATGCTGTCTTTGCTAACTGCTTTATTTGTTGTTGCTATTCTGTTTTAATTTTTATTGTGAGCTGCCCTGTGTGTGTAGAAAGACAGGATTTAAGCATTTTAAATAAATGAGATAAGTTGTATTGATCTGCATGTGTACAGGTGTACACACATACTAACATTAATCCACACATGCAAACAAAACATATCTTAATCTTTGATCAATTTCTCCACAATGCAATAAATTTGTTATTGCATCCCAACACATCTAATGCATAATTTTAAATCTGTTCTGATGCCAATATTCATAACCAATCTCATTATGTATAAATGGAGCCTGTCAACTCCCTGTGTACATTCCAATGTACATTTTTATTAGCGGTTTGTATTTCAGATTATTAAGGCACAAGTGTCCTCAGTTATCCCTCTTGTGATTTAAAACAAGAGGGTTATGAGCCTTCCTTGTCTGACTACAGAAGGTTCCCTACAGGACTAAACAGAGCCGTTTCCCCACTCATGTACCGATGCATGCAGAGGCAGTGTGTCAAAAAATGAAGAATGTGTGAGCTCTTCTCATGTTCCCATTTTACTCTTCCTTTCCACTTGGTCAAATTGTGCCTGCTCTGCTCAGATGTAAGGGCTACACACAAACCTGTAACATTTCCTGTAGTGACCCAACATGTGGCTTGCAAGCAAACTTGCCAAGGGTCACAAAATGGAGCTCCATTGACCCCTATGTCAAACCCTTAACACACATTTTCAATCCACTTTAAATGAGGTAACAATGAGGTATCAACTACTAATTTCAGAGTGAAATTAAGTTCATGAATGGTGTCTTTGTAAATTAATAAATTTGCATGCCAGTCTACTTTGCTCTAGCTGCCAACCGCTCATGGGCATACAGATCAATGTAACATGTGATTTTATATAATCACAGAAACAGCTGCCCCCAATTCCCATTGTGGTCACCAGTCATTTTGATATATCTAGCAACAGACAGGTATGTCCCATGTAAACTTCAGAAGAAGGAAACCAGTGGTCCTCCAGCTGTTGTTGGACTACAACTCCTATTTATTGCTAACCATTGGCCATGACAGCTGCGGTTGATGGGACGCGATTCTGACAACACCTGGAGGGCCACTGGTTCCCTACGCCTGCCTGAGTTGGTTTTCATTTTTTCTTTCTTTCCCTTGTTTATTGCTCTATGAGTTTGGCATACATCTGCTTAGTACTGGCCATTCAGTCATCTTAATTCTTACCCATTGTAATCAAAATGCTTTTGCTTGTTAGCAAGAGCCCGTTCTATTTTGATAACACCATCCTAGTGGAACTACATTGTGATCTGATAAGTCTGTGAGTCATAGAAGATAGCAAAATAGTGTGAGATTTTAAAAAAAATATCTGTTGCCTGATGAAAGTGCAGATGTGCTCATTCTAGCCATACAATCACTTTCGGAAAACAGGCAGTGCCTTTTGTGTTGATCTTTGACAATTATTTTGGTGCTATTTTTTCTTCTTATAATGTGTCTCTAGTGTAGCTGTTTATGTTTTGCTGCCACAGGTTTCATTTGCTTAAAATCTGCAGATTTGTTGGTGGTGTGATCTTTTTTCTTTCAGTTCAAACATTGGACTCAGCTTGAGTTTACTTAAGTTCTGCAACTCCAGCTTCTTGTTTCTGTGATTATTTTTCTTTTGGTGTCTCTCCCCCCCCCAAAAAAAAAACCACACACACCTCCCTGCAATATTTATTTGGTGTCCGTCTCATGGGTATCTTTTACTCAACAAAGAAACAGCATGCCTGAAACCAACATGTTTCGGATTAATCTCTCCTTTAGCTCCATAAATGGAGAAGCTGCTTTCCTTTAATTTCCATAAACTGAGGAATTGTATCTTCCAGGGTGCTTACAGAATAGATAATTGCAAGGGATAAGATGTAGGACCACAGTTCATAATGAAGCATTCATTTCTCTAATCTGTTTGTAATTTTAGAATAACAGAGAGATGTTACAGAGAGGTTGAGTGATGTCATGTTCCATATTGTGTCTATAAGAGGCTTAGATACAATCAAACTCATCCAGAGGTTTCAACTGTGTGCCCAAAGATATCCCAACTATTTTCCTACGCTGTTTATTTAAATGGAGGGGGGATTCATGTTTTCACAAGTTGTTTGTGCAGACTTTTCATTTAAGTTAATGGTCATGAAGGAGCTCCATGTGTGCCTCAAAGCACCCAGGGCTCTTGAAGTAGAGCTGTTGTATTTCTTCTCACTGTCAAATGACTTTTCTTTATGTTTGCCTATGTATCATGCCATAAAGACTTGAAATGCATTGTTCTTCATCGTCAGTATTATGTACAGGCTTGAAAGTATTTTAGTTTTATATGGGACTGGAAAGATATCTATTAGGCTTTGCTGTTGCGTTACTGTTTAATTTTGTTGTTTCTGGGTTGTTGCTTTTAATTAAGGGAACCCAGAGGCGGAATTTTGACTTTTGGTGCAATAAAAATGCCCCAAAATGTTAATGCTGGCTAAGAACAAGCAAGAGGCGATCCAGTAACATTCTTGTAGGTTCTGAATTTATTCACCGTACAGAACTGCTGGATGCAACTCTGGTTTACATAGGGCATTGTTAACTATGAGAATACATGGTTGGATTTATTTTGTATAATGGAATTGTTCTGTGTAATTATTTTTTTAAGAGTAAAAGCTACAAGAATGGGTGCACTCTTCTACAAAAGAATGAGGTTTTGGATGACATGTGTTTTCTTTGCAAGCTTTCTAAGCTCTGTTACTTGACTGTCATACAGTTATATCTGTATCTTTTTGTTTTACCTAAAAAGAGACTTTTTTCATTTTCACACCAAAAACTACATTGAAATAAATATACAGAGTAAAAACACAAGTTGTGTCAACATGGTCTCCAGGAGCTTTGAACAATGAGACCTAAAGCTGTTAACAGAAACATCTTTCTTTTTTTCCTTGTGTGGCATCTCAATGTCAGTCTGAATGGTCCAGTGCTATGAAATATACAATTCATTTCTGAAACTGCCCAAAGATTGGCTAGACACTGCCGGGGTGCGTGTGTCACATTGATTTCTGATCATTGCTTTATGACTGTGTGACAAGGTCACCAAAGCAGCAAAATGGATGCTAAAATGGATGATGTTTCTGTAATATTGGGAGTTCGTTTGCATTTTTTTTTTAAAAAAAAAGTATTGGTATTTGAAATGCATCCTCTTAACTATGCTGCTCAGAAATAGAATTGTCTTTCCTTGGATAACAGGGGGCCTTATTCCAGCAGGGACCTTCAGTGTTTACCTTTAAACATTTTTGCTGAAAATCCATCCAAATCTACTCAGTCACACTTGGTACTGCTTTGAGATAATTTGGAAGCATTTGGTTGGGAGAGCGGTTTATTTTAAATGTTGTTAATGTTGGCCACAATCCTTTGTCCAGCTCTCCAGGGCATTTCCAATAAAATGAAAGGGTGCAGCACATTTAATACTTTTGCACACGATCACAATATCCGAGTGGTGCAAGATTCCAGGGGTTCCAGGCACTTACCTAGGGTTTGTGTTTCTTTTTGGAATGAGACACAGCAGATATATTCAGCCTGAGCCTAAGATGAAGGGTTTCACAGCATTAACACCCCAAGAGGGTCTCACAGAGCTGCTTTCCTTTGTTCCCCTGAATGGCTCGTCACCAAGAGGCTAGCCTTGCTTTCCCAATAAGTAGAACCCTTGATTAACTATTAACACTTGTTCAATCCAGGGATTTAGAGGGGTCTGGCATACAGCTTAAATCCCCAAACTCAGAACAATACAGTACTATCAAAGCCTTATGCAACTTTCATATTGGAGTTTGTACAAGAGAGCTACCCAATGGATTTTGCCCATTCATTGTGGATATTTTTCTGTTGTACATGTTTGGAAGGGTAGTATAATGCAACCTGGTAACAATTTTTAAAGGTGTATGTATCTGATCATTTTTTCTTTTTGGAAAATATTATATTTTTAATTTGTGTTTTTTTTACTTTTTTAATTGATCTGTATGTGCAGTTATTTGGATATTTCGTAGCAGTCTTTCCTTAAAAGAAGGTGATGAGATTTGGAGTGAATTGTCACTGTGGGAAACATTACATGAGTCATTCTCATATCACATATTCTGAGTGTCATTTCACTGTAAAACTATGGCTGTGTAAATAATTTCAAGGCTTAAATCATCACTTTTGATTTGTTATACATTTTTACTTAAGTGTGGCTTCTGGTTCAGACATAATTCAAGGCTGAGCCAAATGAAACAGTATGAATTATTTCTTTTCTTTGTCAAATTCTCCTGGTTTCTCCTGTTCTTTACAGTTTTAAAATTGTTCCTGTTTCTTTGAGTTTTGTATTTGGTTTTTGTTCCTAGCTTGTGAGAAGTTGATCTTCAGAATTATTTTTACACTATTTATGACTTATTTTCATAATGTAAAAAGTGTGTAATTATTAAACTCTTAATCTTACTATTGAGGGTGTTTTCTCTTTGCTCTCCCTGGGTTGTAAAAACAAACTTGCCGTTTCAAAAAAGGTACCCTTTGCACAGTGCAGTTTCTGTGATATTGTCTTTCTAAATTTATTTATTTAAAATATTAATCTGAAGAAATAGTTGGCTTAAATACCAATATTTTATTCCAGAGGGTCTTGAATATATTGGCCAGTGTTTGCCTCTGTCTATCATATGAAATTTCCAAAACACTAAAACCTTCCATTTAAGAGAGTTCTTACAAATTTACTCATGCCCGAAACAGCATGGAAACAGCAAGAACTCAATTTATTCCTGCTGCCTGCTTCTTAACTGGTTAAATGAGCCACAAAAAGCCTTGCCTTAGTATCCCATGACTGCTAAATTTGCTTAGGAAAATGCTCTAAAATCACTGGAACTTGGGTGAGGGCCTCTGGCAGGGGCACCAACTTGCCCCTCACCTTGAGGGGGACCTGGCGTCACATGACGCGTGCTGCCCCCGCCTGGTGGCAGCAGCGGGTGGGGAACACAGAGGGTGATCTTCACCCTCCATGCATCCCCCTCTCCCCACAAATGTTGAGGGGACCGAAGCCCCTTCTGCCCCATATAGTTGGTGCCCCAGCCTCTGTCATAAAGGTTTCGAAACCATTTCTCAAACAACAAACTCCATAGGCTTTTTGCTTTTTTGTACTATGCTGCATTCTAAAACTTTCATCTTTCGATCAGAGACTTGGAAGAACAACTAGCATTCACCCAGCGTGCTACTGCCTGTTGTTCTGTTCTTTTAAATAGCTGTTCTCCACAGGATACTTCACTTATCGGTGTGTACAAAAATCACTTGTGCTTCACAGCATCTTGCATTTAATCTAACTTCTGTAAATTTACAATGTTCATTGACAGAGATTCCGCCTGAAGAAAACTTTCACATTTTATTTTACTCAAACCCCCCTCACAGACTGCCATCTAGTGGTTCAGTCATACAAACACTTTTCAATACTCAAGCTGATATGTTATTTCGATTTTTCCTACTACTGACCCAATGCGCCTTTCTTTTTAAAAGGAAAAGGGGTGGAAAAAGAAAACCACAGTTATATGTAACATAATCTTTTCAGATTCCGCAGCTCTGTAAGGTCTGTTCAGCTTAAAATTCTGCTCTGATAACTGCATAGCACAGCATTTTCTGCATCCTAAAAGCCATGCTTATGGACACACACATGTGGAAGAAAATTATTTTCAAACTATCTAACCAACATAGATTTTTAAATGTGTAACAATAGATTTTGGGGGAAAATGAAATGAAAAATTCATTTAGTGCTGCCCAGTGCTTTTTTCTGGGGATACACATACCCCTAAACATTTTGTGAATCTTTGTACTTTTGTCCATTTACTGTATTTATTTTCCCCGATTTGAACTATAAAATGGTGATTTTCTTGAGGCAAAATGAGAGTGCCCTTAATTTTTTTTTTTAGAAAAAAAGGCACTGGTGCTGTCTACATCCTTCCACTCTGCTCCTATGATATACAGTATTAAGTTTACTTATATGCTGCTTTTCCACAATAAAGTTTCTGGCAGAGGCGTAAATAGGCTCTCTTGCACCCTTGGCAAGGAGATTTATCAGCACCTCCCAAGGCCTTTTTTCAGCGGGAACTCATCACTGGAGGTAAAAGGTAAATGACCCCTGGACTGTTAAGTCCAGTGAAAGGTGACTATGGGCTCATCTCACTTTCAGGCCAAGGGAGCCAGCATTTGTCCACATGTGACCAGCATGACTAAACCACTTCAGAAGCGGTTTAGTCCTGACTGGAACTCAGTTCTGGCACCTCTCAGGGGCCCTTTTGTTCCCTTAACAACCCATACTTAGCGGGCCATTACCAGGCTGGCCTGTCTATTCCAGCAATTTAATCCATGCTGGATCCAGGAATTAGAAGGGAGACTCAGGCCTACAGCCTACCCACCAGTAAACTCCTAACACTATATTCCCATTGAGCATTATCCAACATTAATCATACAGCCATTAAATCAGTAGATTTCAGTTATTTCTGTTGATTTAAATGGGTCTGCTCTGAGGATGACAAGCATTGGATATCGCCCATTGAATTTAGTACTCGGAATACTCTTGGGCAGCATACTCCTGCAGAGGATTGTGTTGTAATTTACTCTGTACCCTCATAAATTAAGGGGCCTGTGCATTAGATTAAGACATGGCTCCCCAGGTTTCCATCATTTATCGACTGCTTCGTTCTCTAATGTTTGATTTGGGAAAACACAGGGACGCCCCTGCGCTAATTATATCTCCTGTGCAAATGTCACTGCATGCTTTCAGGCACATAAATATCCTTCAAACAGTAACATTAAAGATGCAGACAACCCATGATTAAAGCAAAGGGACGAAAAGATGAAATAATACCACATTCATTTTTAAAATAAAATTCCCAATCTTTTATAGTCCATAAGCAAAATTTTTGCTCAAAGCAAATTATTTCTCAGAAAATGAATTATTATTTTGAAGATAGCCCTGTTTACAGAAGTTTTCAATGTTTAATGTTTTGTTGTGGTTTTGTATATGCTGGAAGCTGCCCAGAGTGGCTAGGGCAACTCAGTCAGATGGGCGGGGTATAATAATAATAATAATAATAATAATAATAATAATAATAATAATAATAAATTACAGAGCTGGTAAAGGTGCAGAAATGGTATAGATCAAATAGGTAGAGACTTCATTCCCCCCAGCCCAACCCCCCAATAAACCCAGTCTCATAATAATGTCCTTTGTGAAACTGACTGACAATAGATTGAGAACAGGCAAGATAAAATGCATCTTCACACCATTAATCTATGGAATTCACTGCCACTAGGTGCCCCCTTGCTTACATTATCTAAAAAGAAGAGTGGCCAAATTCATAGAGCAGCAGTAAAGAAACTCAGGTCATGAGACCAAACCTCACCCTTGGAATTCTCCCCACACACCTCACTTGTCTGACTTAGAATCCCATTTGTTTTTGCCTGGCTGGAGAGGAGAGGGCTTTCGCATATATCCAATATATAACAACAATTACAAAAGAAAATGAAAATAGGGAGGAAAATGCAAAAACAAAATGCCAACTTACTCCCCCTCCCTACTCTAGGATGGATCATTCTACTTGAATTGTAGAGTTGGAAGGGACCCCCAAGGGTTGTCTAGTCCAACCCCCTGCAATGCAGGAATCTCATCCTAAATCAGTCTGCGACTTCAGTGGTTGCCATTCTTCAGAGTTATCGGTAAATTATTTTATAAAAGGGTATCACACTTCAACAAAATCGCCAACATCATTTGTATTATTAAATGCATGTAATCTATTTCTTAATTTTTCTGATACAGCAATCAACCATACCTGTTGTTTCCAATGAGAAATATGCAGATATTCTAATACTTTCCAATTCCGTACCACTAGCAGGCATGCTGCCACTAAAAGAAAAGCAACCAGTTCTTTATAACGAAGGTCTAATGGCCCTTCTTTAAAAATGGTCAACAATCCCAAAATCTCCACATGTTGACGCTTAATATAATTGATCTCTGAAAATACCCTCTGCCAGAAAGGCTTTATATGCTGTTGTTGCCTTGATGTCATGATGCTGAAGGAATATGGCTTCAGAATACTAGACCGGATGCACCCCTTTTGTGAGATCCAGTGCTGCACCTCTAAAGTTGTTAATAAAAATTAAGTTTTGTAATTAAAAAAGAAAATCACAACTGGCCAAGGTGATGGTTAATATTGTTTTTCTAGTTGTATGTTCAAACTTTCTAGGTCTCTTTAGGCCACTATTGTTCATATCTGTAATAATCAGCTGAAGTCGTAGGCTTCTCATGCCCTCAGGCAAACATTTCCCATAACCACTAGATTAGCCTTCCACAGACACAAAAAAGAAAATACCGGTAACCCCCAGTTCTGGAAACAGGCACTGGCAGATTGGCATGCTGTTGGCTTCTCTCTAGAAACATGGTGCTTCTCTGTCACTGACTGCTTCCCACCTCCCTCCACTTGAAGGGGTGGAAAAACACTACCTCCATAAACAGTAAAAAGTGCCAAGCCCATAAGGCGTTAAGCCAGTATTTCCAGTTAAAGTTCTCTTCAAAAGTTCTTAGCCAACTATTTAACCTTGATTTAATGGTGCCATTACGCTGAGAATTTTCCCCACCCACCCACAAAGGTGCATCATGTAAATTACACACACACACAGCTGTTAACTATCCATAGATAAGAAGTTCCTGGTAATTTCATTGTGAAATAGTTTGGTTTCAATCCTATTCATTTGCAATTCCTTGTTTACACTTTAGCAGGAGGTAGAAGGGTCAATGAACTTTCCATATTTTTCACTATCTCTTATGTGGTTAATTCAATGAAGGGCTCTTAATATTCTTTAACAGGAAAAGGCTTTTGAGGGAAAATATCTCCTGCCCAAAATTGCCTTTAGGATTGCACTGGCTACATGTAGTGACGGTTCCGTACTTGCTGGTTTTAATTACACAATAAAGGCAGAAACATGCACAGCCAAAACCAACAAACCTTATGTTATTACATAGACTTACTGCTTTTTGCAGTGCACGTGATGAGGGTATTCACGTGTGCCGTTCATTCTGCAGAATGTGACATCTTTGTCTCGCATGGAATGTAAGTCTCCAAATGTAAATTTGGAATGCTTTTCAAGCAGCTGTAGAAATATACGATGCAGCAGATGCTCAGACAGCTCTGTACAAGGAAGAAAAGCAATGAAGAAAATGACGTAAAAATCCTGGTAATGTAGGCAAAAGGGTGCTGAGGATGGTTAAGAGACCCCGTAATCCCTTGCAGAGCTACAATTCCAAGTGCAGTTTACCAATCCCTCTTCCTAGGGAATATAAATATATAAAAAGTAGCATATTCAAAGTTTATCAACATATTTGTTACAGACGTGTGCAGTTCTTTAAGCACCTAGCAATGGCCGTCCATTGACGAAATAGCCTCGGGCAGAGTGCATACGTTGAAAACGTATGCATTCCAAATGAAAATGATCAGCTTTAGTGGCACTTATTGGGCATTGCTAAATTGATAAGTCTCCCCTGATAAGTAGTTGAAATAATAATAACAAAGTCCTTCCAGTAGCACCTTAGAGACCAACTAAGCTGTACACCGGCTCCCTCGGCCAATAAAGCGAGATGAGCGCTGCAACCCCAGAGTCGTCCACGACTGGACCTAATGGTCAGGGGTCCCTTTACCCTTTATCTAAGTGTGTTATTAGTATGAGCTTTCGTGGGCATGCACACGAAAGCTCATACCAATGACAAACTTAGTTGGTCTCTAAGGTGCTACTGGAATGAATTTTTTTTATTTTGTTTCAATTATGGCAGACCAACACAGCTACCTACCTTTAACTGATAAGTAGTGTTTCGCTGATACCCCTTACACGTTTTTAGGGGCCCTTGATATTGAGGCTATTTGTTACCACTAGAGGGCAGGCATTGACAAGGAAGTGTATTGTCCTTAAGAGGCCTTATAGATTCCCTCATTTGTTTATTTTCATGATGAGGCAGTGAAACAATGCCCAGACTTTGTTGGTTCTTGTTTACATTTAGTTTGAAAACAAAGTTTGTAACTAGGTCACCATTAAGCATGTGATCCCAGAGCTACATCTCTTGCATCATAATGCAGAACAGTTGAAAAAGAAAAAGAACAGTAAAGGGAAAAAAAAGTGCAGCTTTGGAGCACAAATTAAGACTGCCTAGAATTTCAACAGCCTGGCTGGTTTTAAACCAGCACAAAACATCTGGAGACTGGTGAAGGCTGCTGAGCCACAGGGTTTTCTGGGCCCAAAACACTCTATTTGGATTGGGCCCGTGGCAAATTAAGACAGCCAGTAGTCAGTACACTTTGCCTGCAGGGCAGTTGAACAGGCTGCAAAGTAAAATTGTGATAATAATTAAGATCTGAAGAAGTGTGCATGCACACGAAAGCTCATACCAAGAACAAACTTAGTTGGTCTCTAAGGTGCTACTGGAAGGAAATTTTTATTTTTTTTATTTTGTTTTGACTATGGCAGACCAACATGGCTACCTACCTGTAAATAAAGATTATGACCGTGATAATTTTATAAAATGACCCAATACTAAATAACTGGGGTTTAGCATCCCTAGACCACCCCCTAACAACACCATATGCATGTTCTGATATGTCTCGGCCATGCAAACTGTAGTGTGCTACAGCTTCTTTGCCTTGGGCTTCATTCCTGTGCATGATTCTTGGGAATCAGCTGCGGTGAAGTAGCTGAGAAGTTTTGAGAGGACCTGGGTTCACTAGAGACTGGAAGGAATAGCGCACTTCAGAAAATATTCCTTTGCTCCATGTCGGCCATTCGTCTTTGCTTTTCCAATTCATTCCACTTGCAGAGCAGTTGACACTATTCTGATTGCATCCGAGTTCTTCATAATAATAATAATGCAAAAAACCACACCTGTCCTTTGCAGGTCTCTGGGCCATCTGACTCACTTTATAATGACATCCCCCTTTCTTCTTCTTTCTTGAGTGTATTTAGAATCTGCCAACTGATATGCATGATCACTTCATGCATCTGATGAAGTTAGGACCCCCAAAGCTTGGGCCATGATCCACCTGCTAGCCTGAAAAGCCACAAGAGTATTTGTTATGGGGTTTTTTTTCTTTTTCTTTTTTTTTGCTATAACAGACTCAGGTGAGCTCATTCCTGAAACTATTTATGACACCTTATTTGTGCCAAATTTAGGCAGGGTATGTAGATAATAACTTTCCAAATGCATCCATTATCTTCAGTAGCCCAGGTTCATAGAATGATTGAATTGTAGAGTTGCAAGGGGCCCCAAGAGTCATCTCATCCAACTCCTTGCAATGCAGGAAACTCAACTAAAGCATCCATGACAGATGACCATCCAACCTGTGCTTAAAAACCTTCAATGAATGAGAGTCCACAACCTCCCAAGGGAGTCCATTCCACTGAACATCTCTTACTACTAGAAAGTTCTTCCTGGTATTTAGTAAGAATCTCCTTTCTTGTGACTTCTTAGTTCTAGTCCTATTCTCCAGAGCAGGAGAAAATAAGCTTGTCCCATCTTCCGTGTAACAGCCCTTTAGATATTTGAAAATGGCTATCTTATCTCTTCTCAATCTCCTCTTTTCCAGGCTAAACATACCCAGCTCCTTCAACCGTTCCTCATAATTCTTGGTTCCCAGACCCTTGATCATCTTAGTTGCTGTCCTTTGCACACGGGAGTGGATAAAAATGCAACAAAGAAGTAAATAGCATTATTCCATCTCAGGTGACCCTTTACCCACGATTAACACCACATGGAAGAGGAATTGAGGACAAGTGTACATGCCACTGCTACCCTGCACAAATCAGAGGGTGACTATCTATACTAGGAAGCTGGCTGGACTTGTGTAGGGCTACCTGGTTGCTTTGGAACCTTGCTTTTTCCAGGGTTCTAAAATGTACAGGGAGTAGAACATAAGCAAATGTACGTGAGCAGAGCAGGGCATCCACTCTTGTGGAGGGTGGTGGAGGGAGCAGGGGTAAGCTTGCTAGCCTCCACACAGTGTCGATCCCATGGTGGGAGAAACACCTTAAGAGTGCTAGCATGTCCCTCAAATCTGAAATTATTCAAATTGGCTTTTGGAAGTCATGGGTATAAGCTGGGGCTTAATTAGGGCAATTAATCAGGAGCTTTAACACATTCTAATGTGCACCTGAGTTATAATACATATTTTAATAGATGGATAAATAATAGCATGTTGCACTTTCCCTAAGTAAGGCCCACTGAATTAGCCGAGTACATCTAAGCTGGGCAATCTTCCAGTTATGGGCTGGCATGAAGTCAGAAGCTTCCCTCACATGGTGCAGGAACATTCTGAGCTCCATGGGTGGACCTAATCTGCTGCCCAGGATAGAAGACCACTGGCAACTCTGTTTAATTGTGGCAGAAAAGTGTAATAAATTGTTTTTTAAAAGAACAAAAACCTAATTTTTTAATGCTTAAAAAAACCCAACGATGTTAGAAGTTGATTTCTTTATTGTTTCCCCCCCCCATAAGGATTTTCTACACTTTGCCTTCAAAAATTTCATGCAATTAAAAAATACATATCACCCTTCCTTCCTCAAAAAAGAAGAAGAAAAGAAAAAGGTAAAGGACCACTGACAGTTAAGTCCAGTCACGAATGGCTCTGGGGTTGTGGCACTCATCTTGCTTTACTAGCCGAGGGAGCTGACGTTTGTCCGCAGACAGTTTTTCCTTCCTCAAAGCACCTCCCAAAAACTGGTGGCAAGCAGCGTAATTTAAAAACAAAGTAATTTTATTCACAATGAAGGCTTGCTTACTTGAAATACCATAGTAGACCTACTCTACATAGTTCCTTTCACGTCATTGTCACTAGGGGTATTTCCACTCACTGGGTTATACATAACTAAAGGTAAAGGTAAAGGGACCCCTGACCATTAGGTCCAGTCGTGTCCGACTCTGGGGCTGCGGTGCTCATCTCGCGTTACTGGCCGAGGGAGCTGGTGTACAGCTTCCGGGTCATGTGGCCAGCATGACAAAGCCGCTTCTGGCGAACCAGAGCAGCGCATGGAAACGCCGTTTACCTTCCCACTGGAGTGGTACCTATTTATCTACTTGCACTTTTGATGTGCTTTCGAACTGCTAGGTGGGCAGGAGCTGGGACTGAGCACTACCATAGGAAGGGGAGGGTGTAGGGGGCGGGGCGCCCCGGGCAGCATGATCCCAGTAGGGTTCCATCTTGGCTGTCCCCCCCACCCGCGCTGCGTGCCCCACCCCAAGAATGCGCACCACGCCCCTGCGGGCGGCTCAGCCCACCCCCAGAAAGTATGCCAGCCCCGCCCCTGCCTGCTTCTTGCCCCCGGTGCCGGAGCATGAAGCTCCGCCACTGGGACAGAGCAACGGGAGCTCACCCCATCATGGGGATTTGAACCGCCAACCTTCTGATCAGCAAGCCCTAGGCTCTGTGGTTTAACCCACAGCGCCAACCGCTATACGTAACTAACTTTTGCTCAAAGTAGACCCACTGAAATTAATGGACCTCAGGTGGCCATGGTCATTAATGCAAATGGGTAAAAGCTAGTTTCCTAAACCCACCCACCCCACATCCAAGATAGCAGAAATCATACATGCACATCAGAGGCTATTGGACTTTATAGAAATGGGAAAAGATTGTCACAGGAAGCCACCAGAGGAATATGTGAGCAGGGCCTTTAAAATGGAATGCCACTTCGCCCAAGCTGCACCTACAAGATGTTTATAATTTTATTTATTATTACATTTATATTCCACTTTCCCCCCTCTCCATTGTTATCTTCACAACTGAGAGGATAAGAGACAGTGACTGGCCCAAAGCCACCCAGTGGACTTCATGGCTGAGCAAGGATTTGAACCCTGGTCTCCCAGGTGTTAGTGCAGCACTCTAACCCCTCACAGCACAATGTCGCTGGTACAAGAATCCTGGTTTCCACATTGTGCTGGCTCTGCAGTTGCCTCACTGGCCATACTAAGGGTGTTGCCATCTCGAAAAGGTGGCTAAGGTTTCCTTGTGGTAAAGGTAACACTGCAAAACAGGTTAGCTCTTCACAGAGGGGAACTCTGTCCATGCCAACCATGACAACTATATGCCTCCTCCAGGCCAAGAGGCGATATTATCAGGTTCTAGAGTGTGAAAGGAGGAGAGTCATTGCTTTCACATCCTGCTTGAGGGCTCTTATGTTCAGCATTTTGATGAGATCACTTTCTAACCAAGGTGCCAACCTTCAACTTGTGAACGAGATTTTGCCAAAATTTGACAATCCCACCAAACATATCAACCAGTTTCTGCATCTATGTTGTATGCTAATGGAATTAGGAAGTATACACCACCTCCCATAATGCTGATTGCCTCTTCCATAACTACCTATTCACACCAACAGAGGGAACGAAGGGTGTGGTGATAAACAAAGAAGGCGAGCTAGTTGGATCTCACCAGTATTTTCCTGGCTTCAGCATTTACTCCTGAAATAAGGGGATAATAACATTAGCAGCTTACTTCACTGTGTTTGTATTAGGATTACTGAGGCTATGTTAGCATGTTCCAGCAAGAACAACAAGGGACCTGGTAGCCCCTGAGGCTTAACTTAACTTGTTAAGGTTGGTTTGTTTTTGTTTTTTTGGCGAGTTGTAGTGCACTTCATTAGACACATGAAATGTTCTTCTCAGTTGGCAGATCCATGCATGATGCTACAGGCCGAAAGGGAAGAGAGGTTATTCAACAGATGCAAGAGAACAGGTGTGCCCCATTGCAATGTGGGCACAAAGAAAAGCAAGATCCAATCAAAGTGGGTGTGATCCACTCCCATTTAAAGAGGACCATTTATCTTCCATATCAAGCTGGCCACTTGGAGGCTCTATTCCGCCCAATTCTGATGGCATGAAATTTGCATCTCAATTCAAGTTCAAATGCCCTGCAGGAGAGTTTGTCTCTGAAACTTTTTGTTCCTTTTTGTTTTGTTTTGTTTCGTTCCCAGGATGAGTTACAGCAATGCAACCCTCCAATTAAGAATAATAAAGAAGTAGAACAGCCTGTGTATCTGTTCCAAGCCAAAAGTAGCACAATATATAGATTAAGCAAAACAGAACAGGTGGAGTCCCATAAAGATGGACCTTAGCTGTCCAAGACCAGGGCAAAGAGGTGCATCTTCAGCATACGGTAGAAGTTGTCCAGTGAAGATGCTCCTGTGAGGAGGGCTGCCAGAAAACAAAGCCCTCTTCTGGACAATGCCTTTCCTAATGAATGCAAAGGAAAACTCTGATCCTAAACCTGTGCTGCCATGTGGGATATCTTTTTTTTGGGGGGGGGAAGCTAAGGGGTAAACTACACAAATACGAAAAAGTGAAGTCCATAAAACAGTTGGATGGCGCCTTGTACACCTCCTCCCAGCAACTCTTGCTGCCAAGCTAGTCCCATACACAGCACTGCTTTCCTTTGGATCACAAGGGATCCAAAGGATGCAGGGATGGGGCATTTGCCTTCCTGCTCCCATCAGCATCTCAGCCAGAACTGCCAAGGGTCAGAGATGGTCATAGAACTGCAGAGTTGGAAGGGACCATGAGGAGGATCGGCCAGAACAACCCCCTGCAATGCAGGAACCTTTTTGTCCAATTTGGGGCTTGAACCCATGATCCAGAGATTAAGAGTCTACCACTGAGCAGTGCTGGATTTACGTATAAGCTAAACAAGCTATAGCTTAGGGCCCCACTCTCTTGGGGCCCCCACAAAAATTTAAAGAAAAAAAACCCTGTATGAACATTTCCAAAATATAAGATTAAAAACAAATAAAATAAAACCTACATACAGCAACAGTGTTTTGTGTTGTGTAGGCTCCTATTTTGTTATGTGTAAATAGTTTTGATACCTATTAGGTCTATAAGAATATATTCAATACAAAAAAACAGCGACAATTTGTTGACAAAGGGCAGCTGGACATATAAAGGGCCCCATTACCTTTGGGCCTCATCAAACCTAAATCCGGCCCTGCCACTGAGCTATCTTACTGGTTGATTTGGATTACATTTCTGTGCTGCTTTGCATTGCAATG
Source organism: Lacerta agilis (assembly GCF_009819535.1). Classification (NCBI taxonomy): domain Eukaryota; kingdom Metazoa; phylum Chordata; class Lepidosauria; order Squamata; family Lacertidae; genus Lacerta; species Lacerta agilis. The sequence continues at coordinate 51,232,755 of NC_046320.1, forward strand.
AATCTCAAAGCGGCTTCCAAACAGTAAAGAACAATAACGACCTTATTTATTTATTTATTCCCTGCTTGCTCTTTGCTGCAACGGACTGAACGGGGCTAACCCCAGGGAAATGTTCAAGCGGAGAGACGGTGGTGGTGGGAAGACCAGCCGGGCTGAAAGCGAGCGGGGTGTGGCCGGTTGATTTCAGGGCGACGGAGTGGGGTGGTTTGAGGACTACCTCGCGCGGGTGAAGAAGAGATGGCTGGAAGCCAGCCTTGGCACTTTGGCGGGTGGCGCGGGGATGGGCGGGGCGCAGGAGGCGGGGCCCTGGGCATAGGATAAAAGGCAGCGGCGGCTGCCCGGGAGCAGCGCAGGGCGAGATCCCCGGGGCTGCAGAGAGAAGGCGCGAGAGAGAGAGACCAGGCACGATGGAGATGTACAGCAAGGCAGAGACTCTGGAGCTGCGGAGGAAGCACATCGGGTAAGCCAGAGGAGCAAAGCGAGGGGAGCAGAGAGGGGCGGAGGGAAGGGGGCGCACCGACGCAGGCATGCAAAGCTCTCTCGCGCCCCAGGGGGGAAAAAAAACTTCCCAACTTCCACCCCCATCTCTCCCGCACATTCTGCATTCGCTCTCATTCTTCCTCCGGCAAGATTGTTATTTATTATTAAATTTGTATACTGCCACTCATCCGTATATCCCGACAGGTCCTCTACCTGCGCGGTATGGCTACCTGCAAACGATCTCCCGAGCGGAGATGGTGTCCAGGATCTCTCTGCGGTTGGGAGTGGGGTGCAGAATCAAGGTGGTGGGGTCTACACTCATCTTGGCCAGATCAAACTCTGAACCACATCGAAAGGGGAGTGGGAACCAACCTACCAAAACCTTCTCCCTTTTTCTCTCTTGTGGACCTCTTTGGAGCAGTGTATTTTCTGAATTAGAAGGTGGGCATGGGGGGGGGGGCGCGGCGGTCTATAAATTAATGAATAAGGGAGCCGCCAGGACTGAGGAGAGTTGTACATCTTTTGCACATTTATTTGCCCTGTCCCTGCCATCGGCAGAACTGCCACTTTCCTTTTATTAAAAGCCTCTGACATTATCTTGCACTAACATATTTCATAGCCCTAAATTGTCACATTTTCTGAAAGGATCCATATTTGATCATTTGAACTATCACGGATATTTTCTTTTTCATAAATAGAAAGGATTTAAAAGCAGCAGTTTCAATGGGAAAGTCAAGCACATGCTTTAAAATATCCTCTTGAAATCCATGGAAGTTGCAGTTTGGAGATTTCAGTGCAAATCTGTGCATTTTTGCAAATGTTGGGACCCACAGTCTGCATAGAATTTAAGTCTTTTAAAGTACCGTACTTAACTTTTGGTGGGTCATATGCTTACCTAATTGCTTCCCCATCCCCTTTAAAAAACACTTTAGAAAGTTTTTAGCACTTTCTAGGAAGGCTTATTTTTTAAAAAAATCCAAAAGTTTTTTTAAAAAAATATTTATTAGAAACAAAAATGGGGAAATGCCACACTTTCAGTGACACTTCCGGTAGAAATGCCCTTCCCTTTCTTTTTGCCATGCAATCAGTTGAAGCTGACAATGAAAATTATTCACTTCTCTGGGGTGTGATACCAAGACATATATGCTTGAATGCTGTACAAAACCCCATCTGGCAGTCCAAAAAATCTCCTTTGCCTCTGTGCATAGGACATCTGTGCCCTTATCTAACCCCTGTATAAATAGTCAGATTAACAGCCAGGAAGGTGGATCAGTGTTTGACCTTCTAAAGGAAACTTGGACAAGTGCAGTAAATGCACAGAGGTGCATGTGATGTCAGTGGAATTAAACAAGCATGTAAGATTGTGTAACCAGTTGATACAGTGTACTCATAGTCCTTACATAACCCAAGTGGATCCTGGGCGTTCTGCAAAGCCAAGCCTGGAATTCTGCCCGCCAAAGTTCTGTGCAAACTCTGAGAGTTGTTGTCTCCTTTGGATTATTATTTCATCCTTAATACAATAATAAGCTATTTTGGCTCCACTGGCATACAGTAGAAGCTGGGAACCAGCTAAAGATACAAAAGGCCAGCCAAAACAAACAAAAGGTTAGGGCTCAATTCTTTGTTACTGTCGTCTTATGGTTCATTTAAAAACCTAGGAAGAGACCCAGTCCAGGTTGTATTGTTCTCCCCTTCTCATGCACACTGCTTAATGCATGTGAGTCCCTACAGACACACTGGAAACCCCTCCCTTCCCCATTAGCAGCCCTGTTGTGCAGACAGCTCTCTCGTGGAAGCAGCTGTGTGCACCCAATGGAGAGTGTGGAAGAGGAAATGGATGGAGCCTTGTTTGTGTGGCAGGTTTGATCCTTTCTTAATGAATGCCTGGTTCCCAATTTTTGCAGTCTATGCTGTTTGTTGTAAGGGAACAAAACGCTGCACATGTGCAAAATAACTCTGATATTTAGAGATGGGCTTGGTGTGTCTAGAGTTGAGCAATATGTCGGATTTAAGGTATTTGTCCTTTTCACAGGTGGGAAGAGATACCAAATTTACCCTAAGGCAATTCCGGTACTATGGTGGGTGTTCCATGAAGCCAGCCATATTTACACTTGAAGAGACATAATTTGCTATTTTCCCCGCACCTACTGAGTCTCCCCAGGTCAATGCTTGAGGACTCCTGATAGACCATAATGAATTTGATGCATTTACATGTTTGTACAAGTGTAGGCAGTGGGCTGGAGAAGGAGCTTTTCAACAGACCTAAACTAAAGCAATGCTTTCATGCTTTTCAGGCCCTCGTGCAAGGTCTTCTTTGCTAAGGACCCCATTAAGATTGTGTGTGCCCGTGGGCAGTATATGTTTGATGAGAATGGAGGAAAATACTTGGACTGCATTAACAACGTAGCACATGGTAAGAACTGTGGCTTATTATATGTTGTCAACTTTTAAAGTGTTCCCATTCATTTTAGGTGTTGGATTTGGAGTGTTTTTTTCAGGTACTCTCAAATGGGTTCATTGACTTCTCTTTACTTGGTCCTTTCCAGTTGGACACAGCCATCCAGATGTGACCAAGGCTGCAGTGAAACAGATGGAATTACTCAACACCAATTCTCGCTTCTTGCACGACAATCTGGTCCAGTATGCCAAGCGTCTCACTGCGACCCTCCCAGAGCCTCTCTCTGTTTGCTACTTCGTGAACTCTGGGTATGGCCAAAGGACTTTTCATTGCTATTATCTTTTGGAAACTTGTATAAATTCATTTCTACGTTTTAACAGCTTTGGGAGATGATGAGAGAACATGGTTAACAAATATAGGGCTTTCTAATGTTGTGCCCAAGTTTTCATGTGGGCAAAATTCATATGGTCACTGTTTTGTTTATTAAAAAATAGTCCAGTAGCACCTTAGAGACCAACTGAGTTTGTTCTAGGTATAAGCTTCTGAAGAATGTGTATGCACACAAAAGCTTATACCTAGAACAAAATTAGTTGGTTTCTAAGGTGCTACTGGACTATTTTTTTATTGTTTTATTTTGACCTACCTAAATCTAGTAGCTATTTGTTTATATTTTACATTTCTATCCCATCTATAAAGAGCTCAAGCAACGTGCATGTTTCCCTTGCTCCTATTTTACTCTTGCAGCAACCCTGTGGGGTAGGCTGAGAGACAGTAGAAAAAAGCTTCATGGTTGAGTTGAACCTCGCTTTTCCTAATCCTAGTCTAAGAGTCTGTACTTTCTGCAAATGAAATCTCTGCAGAAGAAGGTTTTACTCGATACAATCAGTTTTACTGGATACAAAACGTAGGAAGAAGCTTGCTGCAAAGGAAACAACAGATTGCAGCACAAGAGATTCTCCAAATGCAAAACAACCAGATTGTGCAATGGGGAACTGTCTTGCCCTCCCCCATGCCTCTTTGGATCAGGCCAAGGAATTACACCCATCAGCTCCAATGTATTCATTGAGCTCCATTCCCACAGGGGCTCCTTAGCAAGGGATGTTCTGTGTACACAGTAGGCCACATCTCTTCATAGAATGGGAAGGCCTCACATACAGGGGGCACCAGATCATGGCCACAACTGTGTATGTCCCCTCATTTTCCCAGGCAGCCCTCAATATTAGCAATGTAAACCACAGCTGAGCTATTCACAAGTTCATATTTTATGTCCAGCTGTAGATTTTATGATAATCAAGACATGAACAAATGTGCAGAATTCACATAGGTTTAGATCACTATGGGATGCTTTATAGTTGAGATTCCTGCATTGCAGGGGGTTGGACTAGATTACCCTTGTGGGTCCCTTCCAACTCTACGATTCTACGATTGTATTTCCATGCATGTGTCCATGTGAAGCAAATCTTTGGCTTTTCAACCCAGAGAGAATCCTGCCCTCATTCAACATTTTCACTTTGAATCCAACAGGTGTGCTATTAATCATTTCTAGGGGATTAAAATTTGACATATGCCTGTCTGGAGTTATTTTATTTTTGGCTTAAAAGACTAGTTTATTATGTAGCTCTCCTGCTACAATAGCTGCTTTCATTGCCTTCTAATTTTGTCCTGTAGATCTGAAGCAAATGACCTCGCTTTGCGCTTGGCTCGTCAATACAGGGGCCACCAAGACGTGATTACACTTGACCAGTAAGTATGCTGATGGCATGGATGAGATCAGTTCGTTGCAACATGATGCAGATGGGTCATGTGCTACTATAATGACTGTTCAGTCTGTAGCCAAGCACCCAGAGCCCCATACATGAAGATTCTGCATGCATGGAGTTTCCCTGATCACAGTTAGTTTCTCATTCACCTCAAATGAGGTCACTGATCTGCACACAGTGATCTGTAAATAAATGTATCCATTAACTTCATTGAGACTTCTTCATTTTAACTGAAACCTCTATTTTGACTCATCCATTTCTGTGAAGAAGGGGTTGTCTCTGCGTAGTTGTATGTCATAGAGGGAAACGGTCTACTAATTCATATTAATTAGAGAATACTTGCATTTGTAGTAATAATAAAAAAAATATTAAAAACAATGAAAATTGTGAACGATGACGTTGAATATGTTGCTGTAATGATACCACATACAGAAAACTAAGGTTGAACTGAGATTATTTGTCAGTTTAGGTGCAAAACTTATGTAAAACATGTGCAAAACTAACCTGTAACAGAGTCTGCTTCTTTTGAACTCTTTCACACCCTGGAGTCACTTTGCATCCATCTTCTGTTTCAGTGCTTATCATGGCCATGTTACATCGCTGATTGACATCAGTCCATATAAATTTAATCAACTGGGGAAAGAGGCCAAAAAGGAATTTGTACATGTGGTAAGTGTTATGCTACATTCTTACTGCCCTTAGCATATATCTATTCATTGCAGATACAAATGAAATGCAAAGCTAAACTGCATAGCAATACCTCCACAAAATGAGTAGAAACTATTTAGTGATATTTTGGTTGGCCTAATCAATGTAAGAAGCCTGGGGCGCTTCTTACAAGATGAATTGTATATGGACAGAGATATATTTTGTCCTGAAAAATGCAAGATACCTGCTTGTGTATATTTGTGTATATTAAAAAGAATGCATACTGATCTACAGTAGGAAAAGCATGTTTTAAAAAAACCAAAAAAAACCCCGTAGGTATCTGTATCCAAGAATCTCTTAAGAAGTGGCTCTTAGTTGTCATGAGGAATTCATGGACAATAAATCTGACAGTGGCTAGTAAGCATAGCTCTCTTCCCGGGTTCAGCATCAGCAGGCCCCAAGATCTGGAAATCAGAAACGTCCTGCCTTCTAGATGCCAATGTACCCTCCCCCCCCATGATATGCCTGAAAGGGCCCCTGCACACACAGATCCATACACACTGTGGAGCCCCTTCAGACTGATGTCAATTTGGCTGATGGACAACAGGGGCAGACTTTACTACTATAAGCGCCCTGAGTGAGGACCATTTTTGGTGTCCCTCCCCCTAAATATTCTTTTTGGTACAGTTTACCCATATCTATCCATATAAATAAACTTATAAATATGAGTTTTTAAAATTATTTTGTGCTCCCTCAGCTCGGCACCCTTCCAGATCACTGGGACAAGCAGCAAAGGATTGCTCTGGTCATAGTGCCCAGCTTGTGAGCCTTCCAAGCATCTAACAAGGGGTTGTTGAGAACAGATATTGAACTAGATATGAGCCAGTGTATGTTATTAAGGTCTCAGTTCTTTGTCGTTTCTGCCTTCTGTCCTACTTCCTGGAAAGCCAGGGATATGGAAAACCTGTGGACCTATCCATTACAATACTGGAAATGTTAAGATCCTCCTGTGCCTCTGATGCATGGATTCTTATTAACCTGCTGTGGGAAGATTTAGAAGAAAATCAGTATGTCCTACATGAACCCTTCCTAGGTGCACACCAGATAGGGTTTTTAAGGCCAGTTTTGTTCCTGTCGTAGGAGGAGCCAAGAACAGTGCATTCAAAGATTTCAAATCTTACTTTTGCCACTCCTTATAGGCTCCTTCACCAGATACATACAGAGGAAAATATAGAGAGGACCATTCAGATCCAGGAAGCGCTTATGCCGATGATGTGAAAAAGATAATTGAAGAGGCTCAGAAGAACGGCCGCAAGGTATGTAAACAGTGAACATGAAAACCTGTTCAGATTGTGTCCTGAAAAATGCTCAGTTAGGTGAACTCGACTGCTTTATACTGTATAGTTGAAATTTCTTTTGCTTTTATTGGATTCCTGGATTTTAAGGTGCCTTCTACCCCCTCCCCTACCTTAACTTGCATTCAAAACTCTCACAAGAAAATAATAGGTAAGGATCGAGTAAAGAAGAAGAAAGGAATAAATAAATCTAAACCTCTGACTTTGGTGTGGGGAGATATTTTCTAGAACTCGCATGGATGCTTGTTATATATTAGTTACTTCTTTTCCAGAAAGGTCAACTTGAAGGAACTTGCAAAAGCAAATAATACAAACGAGTAAAAACAACCTAAAATGCCCACCAGTCATGATTGGAGCCACTATTTCCCCATCACCTTAAAGTCCAAAGGAGCCCACCCATCTGTCTTTAATTCCTTATTGAGATTTTTTAAAAAAGAAACTAACGGATAGTTTCTATTTCCCCCCCTTTGTCTGTTTCCTCCCTTCCCCCTCGCATTATCCCCCTCATAGGTTCTGGTGCCGTAGACCTGTGCCAGGAGCAGTTGATAAAGTTTCACAGACTATGGGGAGCCTCCTACTGTCTGGCTGTAGTATACCTCTTCGAATATAGTGTACGCTTCTTTACACGTTACCACTCGACCTTCTTTCCAGGAAGACGGCACTGCTCAGCTTGCATGGACCTCTGCTGATACTCGGGGAGGGTTGTGCAAGAGTGGGGGAGGCAGTCAGTTAAATAGCAGACTTGGGGGAGAACAAAGGCATAATGCTAAATGCAGAAAATGTAAACTTCCAGTTCCAGTCGTATCTGATCTGCTGATGTTGATTCCTGATCCCAAATAATCTTTTTTGGTTTGTTTGTTTTCATTCCTAGCTACTGGAATCACTTCAGCTGTAGGCTTTTTGTCAAGTGCCTCATCCTGATATGCTCTGCCTAAGTTTTTCTTCTTCTTCTTCTGAAGCAGGGGTGCCCAAAACACAGCTCTGTACATATTCAATGCATTTGTTTGTTTCCCATATTGAGCCACAGGAAAGGGGTTAAATCGGCTATCACAGAATGCCATGTGAATGAAGCTGATGGAGGTTCACGAGTTCACAGGGTGAAGCTGATATAAAGACTATAAAGAACCTTTAGTAATTAAATTATTGAAATGTGGACAATCATTAATAATAAATAGATAATAAATAACTCATCAGAACAGTGAACCCATCAGATACTTCCAGTATCACATTTGTATTCTGCAAGAATACGCCGACTAAATGAGTTTTTAAATAAATGTGCACAGTAAATCCAAGACTTCGAGCATTGGGTCAATAATGAGCTGTAGAATTATGCTGGATGCTTGCCCTGGCATTGAAAAATTGGGCACCTCTGCCATTTTTGTTGTAGTTACTGTTGCTCACAGCTGTTCAAGATGCAACATAGCTACCCAAACCGCATATTCATTTATCTCACCTGTTTTCATAGGGTTCGTGCCTGTAGCTGTTGTTTCATTTGCAAACCAGTAAGCAGAGGAATGCTTTTCTTATAACATCTTCTCTTACTTAGATTGCAGCCTTTATTGCTGAGTCCATGCAGAGTTGCGGAGGACAAGTAATTCCACCCACAGGCTATTTCCAGAAAGTGGCAGAGTATGTATAGTGCTTGGGATGGGTTACTTACAGCAGGCTACTTAATAAAAATCACAGGAAGACTCTACTTATTTGGTTCTTTGTGTTGCTTTAATCTTTGTTCCTTGAAATTTAAAACTGCTACGATGACAATTTTTAAAATTATTTTTGTAAATAAACATTGCCCAGTAACAAGAGGTGCCTTTCTCAAAGTAACTTTCGACAATTCAATCCAAGACCAATAAGGGGTGGTCTTACATAAGGAATATAAGTATTGCTCAAAGTTTAGTGATGGTAGACAAATTGGACTAGACAGGATAAGGTTATTAATGGCTATTAGCCAGTTACTGTGTTATCACAGTCTGCTTATGGGATTCCCATAGGCAACTGGTTGACCCACTGAGAGAACAGGATGCTGGGCTATTTGCAATGAACACCACGACTTCTTATTGCACAGGAGCTCTGAGGTGACCTGCACATTAAGAAAAATCACATGGTACATCATTCCTAGAACTTGAGAATACAGGAGGCCCTGCGCACTGTGTGTATCAGATCTTATTATCCAATATTTCTAGACCACACATATCCTTCTGTGACCTGACAGAGTGAACTCAGGTCAACTTTATCCATCTTCTGGCCATACTGTAAAGACCATATGGCCTGATAAGCATTTTTCTGAATTCTCAGCTGTAAATGCCCCTTGCAGGACCATAATTGAAGTCTTCATGTAAACGCTCATATTTTGGGCAGGGCGGTTATACATGACAGTGACACATCACAGTGAGGCACCTGTTCTGTTCCCTTTTGAGAGCCAGTGTGGTGTAGTGGTTAAGAGCGGTAGACTCGTAATCTGGGGAACCGGGTTCGTGTCTCCACTCCTCCACATGCAGCTGCTGGGTGACCTTGGGCTAGTCACACTTCTTTGAAGTCTCTCAGCCCTACTCACCTCACAGAGTGTTTGTTGTGGGGGAGGAAGGGAAAGGAGAATGTTAGCCGCTTTGAGACTCCTTCGGGTAGTGAAAAGCGGGATATCAAATCCAAACTCTTCTACTTTCAGCGCTGTCCACAAAGCAGGTGGAGTTTTCATAGCTGATGAAGTCCAAGTCGGTTTTGGTCGAGTTGGAAAAAAATTCTGGGGATTCCAGCTACAAGGCGAAGACTTTGTGCCTGACATTGTCACTATGGGGAAGCCAATTGGCAATGGCCATCCCATGTCTTGTGTAGTTACAACCAGAGAGATTGCGGAAGCTTTTGGTGCCTCTGGACTGGAGTACTTCAATACGGTGAGCTTCTCTTCTAATATTATCATCTATTGTTATAAAAAGGGTATGAGGAAACTTTTGGCTCTCCAGATGTTGCTGAACTGCAATGATCATTAGCCCAGGGATGATGGGAGTTGTAGTTCAGCAACGTTTGGAAGGCCACATCTGTTATAGGGGCTTGTTCATTGACTTGGCATGCATAATTGCACCATCATAGATTGTTACAGAAAGAATGTTCAGAGCACCCAGTAATGACTCAAATAATGGTTTTCAGTGAAGCCAGTTCACCCAGTTTAGACAACAACATCAGGCAACATCTGGCCCTGATCCATCTCTTATGTATGGTGTGAAGTGAAATAACACCTGCCCTCACTGCTGCCCCAACCCAACCCAACCCCAATCTCATCTCATCTCCACACAGCACTGCTGCATAGGCATGAAGTATTATTATCTTTTGAAGACACTGATGGCACAACCATTATACACAAGGTGATAGGAAATATTCAAAACAAAAACAAAAAATTCCTTCCAGTAGCACCTTAGAGACCAACTAAGTTTGTTCTTGGTATGAGCTTTCATGTGCATGCACACTTCTTCAGAGACACAGGGAATATTCAGTCTAGTAAGGTTTGACCATACGTTGCAGTATCATGCGTGCACCAATTGAGTCTCGTACTGAATTGATGCTCAGGTTGAGCTTCTTAATACCTAAATGAGACTTTGATTGAAAATGTACAGCTTTGTCATGCAAATAATATTGAACACATGGTCTCTTGTGTGTGTATATGTAACACCAGTACCTGGCACTTACAGTTTTATTTCTTTACAAGTGGAGCAGGAGCCTAAGTTATAGCAAACCTTCACTCTCCGTAGGAAAGCAGTACAAACCCTGTGATGTCTTTTTCCCTTCAAACTTTTCAAAATGGAAATTGCAAAGAAGAAATTTGACATTCCGTAGCACCATACAAGGTGCAAGTTAAAAAGATAGAAGGAAATTTGCACCCAATATTTCTCGTTTGCCTGAGAAAACAATCTGATACCGAGCCCTGTCTTGCTCAAAACATTCATCAAAATCTTTGGATGAAGAAATAATTGAGGCAGCAATAATAACCTGTTTCTTTTTGGTCACCCCCCCCCCCTCAGTTTGGGGGCAACCCAGTGTCCTGTGCAATTGGACTGGCTGTTTTGGACGTGATAGAAAAAGAAGATCTCCAAGGGAATGCCACACGTGTTGGAAACTATCTCACTGGACTACTGAAGGAACAAAAAGAAAGCATCCACTGGTGGGAGATGTCAGGTAGGCACAACAGGGTAAACATAAAAGTTTTTAGATCTAGAAGAATGTGTAAAGGGTGGCTTCTTCAACCCAAGGACTGCATTGCCCTCTGAAGACCCAGGAGACACATTCCAGTGGTGGGTGCAATCATACCCCCCCACCACCACCACCGACAACTCTTGAATAACAGATCAGATAACTGTTTTGTTAAGGAGACCTACCACACTACATTGTAAAACTATTTGGAGTTGTGTGCCTTTTGTGCAACACTGAGATTTGATTGCTGCACCTCTGATTCCCTCCCTTTTCTTTATATTTTTCAGAGGTGTTGGTTTGTTTGTTGGAGTGGATCTTGTGAAGGATCGACAAAAGAGAACGCCTGCCACTGCTGAGGCCCAGCATATTATCTACAAGTAAATATATACTGGCTTGCTTTAGACCTTCCTTTCCATCAGTTTTAACTTTACAACTTCCAGGCTAGACATTCAAACTGAAGGAGCTGAAATTCATAGTCAGGTCAGGGCTGAGTAACTGAAGATGCCCTCACGATTCACCCAGAATCATAAAATACAACTTTAAAGGAACTGGCTACATTATAACGTCACATACCTAAATGCATTTTGGAGTTTGCATTCCAAATTAAATCTTTGTTCCCTTCTAATCAGGCTGAAAGAACAGAGGATTCTTCTGAGTGCTGATGGACCTTATCGAAACATCTTGAAATTTAAGCCACCCATGTGCTTCACTATGGAAGATGCAAAGTTTGTAGTTGATCAGATTGATGAGATCCTCACAGGTAAGCATTCTTGCATGCCTATTGGTTCTTTTACATATATGGTCTTCAATTTTGTTCTATATGTAACATAGGTAGTTAAGAGTTGGGCAGAGAACTGGCCAGCATAAGCTTGTGACCCATTGCAGAGATGTCTGATCATTGTTGGAGATGCAACATTAGATTATGTAGACTGCAGAACCTGGACTGATTAGTTGGGGATAGGTTGCTTGTTGCTGAAACGTGTGTCTTAAGTGAATTCTAAAGAAAATTTATCTAGTTCTACAAGAAAATAAGCTAGTATTTAAAACCACGTGAGCCTTTTCTTTACACTTTGTGACTTCTGTACCTAATGATGGAAAACCTACTTTCCCCCCTCCTCTTGTCCCAGATTTAGAAGATTCAACAATAAACAGGACCAGAGATGAATTACCAACAAGTGTACAGAGTAAAAGAAAAGTAAGTTGGAAACCCCAAAATCACACTGCCAATTAATATAGACAAAAGTAATCCAGGTGGACCATTGTCCTGGCTCAATATAAGACAGCTTCCTAAGTTCCTATGAGCTGTCTGAAGACTTTCCTGTCTTATAAAACTTCACCCAGTACACTTTGTCATGCCCCACCCTCAACACTCATACAAACAGCTCTAAACTCACCTATTCCATAAACCATTGGCATAACCCATAGTCATAACTAAAATAATGCCTAAATTATGTGCATGCAACTGCATTTGCTTACATCATTCTGTTCTTATCCTTGGCTTTGCATACTTCATCTCTCTGCTGATTTGCTACACTTGCCTTTCTTCTGTCTCATGCAATGTCTAAAATTTGATTGTAAACATCTGAGATTAGGGACCTGTTTGGGTCCTGGCCTCAGCTTTTCCACAGGCATCTGGTTGGCCACTGTGAGAACAGTGTGCTAGATTAGATGGGCCATTAGCCCAGTCCAGCAAGCTCTTCTACTTTTTGCACCAATGAATGCCGATAAGCTAGAGCCACAGGCTTGTAAATCTGTGGTTCTGGTCTGTGGTTCTGGCAGTTCCCATGACATCAAATATCTGCTGGTGCCAATATTTGCATATTCAATCAAATTGTGCATTTGTTTAGATGCCCACAGATGGGAGCTCCCAGCTGGAATGCATCAACGAAAGCATAAGCCATATCAATGGAAGTGCCTGCAGACAAAAAAAATGGATTTTATGCTGAAAACAACACAGTGCCTTGCAAAAGGATCCAGGACATGAAAAGAAAATTCTATAAATAAGAATAACTATGTACAGTTTGGGTTTGTTTAAGGATGAATGGGTGTGTGCAATAATTGGTAAGAATATTGGCTAGTTATACATTATTCTGAAGCATCCATTTACTTATGGTCTAAATTTGGAGCATCATGCTTTGCAGCCATAGTACAAAGGTCGCATGGCCTCATTTGTTTCAGATGTCTTAACTGACTGTCACTGACTGATGTGTCTTTGTCCTTTTGGAATCTCAGTGTTCAGTATTGAGATTTTAATAATTTCCCCATGTTTTAATGGTTTATTGTTATACTGTGCAACCTTCTGGTGGGGCAATTCATGCCAATGCTGAAGAAATAAATATTTTTATCTTGAAAATCTCGCATGCAATCCAACAGAGGACACATGGAACAACCAAGAGTGTTCCACAAAACCTGCCAATCAGCTTCTTAGGCTGCCACCCTATCCACATTTACATGGGAGTAAGTTCCACTGAACTCAGTGCAGCTTGCTTCATGAATGTGTGAGGTTGCACTGTTGGTGGAGATGTGAGTAAGTCCAATTCCTCATTCAAATGGATTTCAGACTAAAAATAAAAATAAAAATTAAAGGGAGCATACACAGCACCTATTTGCACACACAATTTCCCCTTCCAGCTAGGGATGCACACTGGAGCAAAGTTGTAATATTCACTGACAAAAGATTTTATTATAATTATTAATTGTACAGTATTAACTATATTGAAAATGGAAAACTTTAAAGCACTGCGTATTTAGACAGTATGCCTTCTTGGTTTATATTTGTCGGTTGTATATCTGCTGTTATCAGTGTTGTTTATGAACTCTGTTAGGACACTAGTTCCATTTACTGGAAACTCTTGTTTATTCCTAAAAATAAAAGCTATTTTTAACCTTCGGGTCCTTGTGTCATGAAATGAATAACCCATCAATATTTAATAATTACTTGGTAAGGTTACTTCTTAAAGTTGATCTTTGGCCTCATTTACTCATCTCAAACTAGGCTTGGCTATAAATTAACATGATTAATGCATATGGGTATTCCTTTCTTGGAGAAGATGAGTAACAGTCCAGAGGTTGCAGGCACATATTGCTGAGTGGGCATAAGCATTCTGAATTATGCAAAATTATTGGTGAGCACCCCTAGGAGACAGAGTCCACATTTGTGTACAATTATATATAGATATAGACAGATTTATATAAAGGTAAAAGTTTATATAAAGTTTACTTTGGAAAAGTAAACTTTACCTTTGCAGTGGAACCTCGGGTTACGCATCGTGCTCCTACGAACGCTTTGGGTAATGAGCTCCGCTAACCCAAAAGTAGGTGCTCCTGGTAGCAAACTTTGCCCCAGGATACAAGTGGAAGTCATGCCACCAGTGGCACAGTGGCAGCGGGAGGCCCCATTAGCGAAACACGCCTCAGGTTAAGAATGGACCTCTGGAACGAATTAAGTTCGTAACCGGAGGTACCACTGTATATAAATATTATATAAAAAGTAAACTTTGGAAAAGTTTTAACTGGTTCCTTATTGTAAATTCACTTCCAATGACTGTGCAGTAGTCTCAGATCACTCATCCGTGCCAGATTTACATATAAGCTAAACAAGCTATAGCTTAGGGCCCCATTCTCTTGGGGGACCCCTAAAAATTTAAAGAAAAAAAAACCTGGATACTTGTATTGTATTTCAGTTCAACAATTACTTTGATAAAATACATATTTTGTTACGTGCAAATGGCTTAGATACCTATTAGGTCCATAAATTACCATACAGCATATATTCAACACAAAAAAATAGTGACAATTTGTTGTTGACAAAGGACAGCTGGACATTATAAAGTGCCCCATTACCGTCAGTAGATTAGGGCCTCATCAAACCTAAATCCGGCCCTGACTCCATCCCTCTGTACTGGGATCTCCTCTTTCCAAAAACATTGTGAAGGACACTGTGCTATCTGTCAGTGACAGCACGGGGAAAAGGAATTTCTACAAAACAGGGCAGGTCTAATTCAAAGATAGCTCTTCAACTCTATGAGGAAGAGCAACCTAAGCTCTCATCTCGTTACTGTTCTGTATCCCAAAACAGGTAAACCTGCTCAGTTGCTTGTCTGCAGATATCTTTAGCTCGGGGCCATCTCAAGCATATCCGGCACTGTGGTTCAAAGATCCCTCCGGTGCCCCCCGTTTCCCAGAGTTGTCACCTTTTCCCAAGCCTCTGTGGGATCGCTCTCCTCCCACGGAGGCTTGGGAAGGAAGCTGCACTCCCGCCAGCCATATAGCTGGCAGGGCGCAGCTTCCACCCTAAGCCTCTGCGGGGATCGCTCTCCTCCTGCGAAGGCTTGGAAGGAAGCCTGCACGGCGGGCGTGCAAGGAAAGGGGAGGCTGTCTGCAAGCCGCACAGCTCCCCCACTCGCTGGGGCACACCTGAGAGGCCAGCCGCCCTGGCAAAACGTGCCAGTAAGCTCAATAGGAAAGACTGCTCTGCTTGAGCTCAAACTTTCTGGCACGAGGCACCTAATGCATGGGGAACAATTGTGAGCCCAAGCACTGCTGTTGTGTTTTTGTGATTTTCTCCATTAGATTTCTGCAACTCAAATTAGTGGGATTCTGGAGTGGGAATGTTAACAGCAGTGCAGTATGTCTATATCAGTGCTGAATGTCAATACTGATGTGTTCTCCCTCCAGTGTGGGGCTTGGAACAATAACACCCACCCCCCCGGAATACTGATGACTTTGGAGAGCAGAGGAAAGGCAGAAAGCAGGGGCTAGGTGAGGAATGGAGTGGCCGGCATCACGAACACAGTTTGCAGATGTTGCACTCTATGCTGCAACATTTTGTTGCGGACTCTGCTGCTATTAAGTTTGTGATCAATACAGTCATTTTAGTCAGGAAGTTGAAATTTATCTAAAGAAACTTGCCAAGACACAGATCCCTCATTTTCACAGTTGGCTTTCCTACAAAAATTCATATAAACAGTAAGCTGTTGTCTTTTAAGTTGCTGGTGAAAAGCTAATTTGTAATTCTACACCTAGAATTCAAACTGTCTCCTATGGTTCCCTCAGTATGTTCTAATTAAATAACTCATTGAATGTCAGATAGAGAACAGGTTTCCTAACTGGTTGTTTTTACTATGCGACCTTACATTGTGAAAATCTGTATAATACACCTTTCTCTAGATAAACTGTATTGCTTATCTACAGCTTTCTATAGAAGGGAGTTTAAATAAGTTTTTACAAGGCTTGGTTGTTTGAGTAATAAAATTTATTATTATTATTATTATTAGTCAAGTACCTTGAGAGTACTGACTCACAAGTAAAATTAAAAGTTTGTCCTACCACAAGAACTGCTGGTTTTGGATATGCTCTTGAGACAAAAGTCCCATTTTCAAGATTAATCTTAAATGGAAAAGCCAGACTTTATACAGATAGGCCTGTTCTGTTATTAAATAGGATAAAAGAAAGTGAAGCACACCCGGAAAACAAGTATTTGTCTGATAAGTAAACTGAACGTTTAATGTTTCACAAGTGATAGTTTGTTAATCAGCAAAGTAAGGCATGTGCTTAATTCCAGTAAGAAAATAGGAATGAATGAGGTAAGCAGGAGATTTTCAGTCGTGAGTTTGGAACAACTAACATCTATGTATATTTGCATTTATTTACAAATATACAACTGAGCAGAGGTGGAGAAGCAACTTACATATTCCAACAAACTAAAATGTGCTTTTCAGACACACCGGATCTTCCAGTGTTTCAGCACCCTGGAGTCCAAACGCCACATACACTGTCTCTTCCTCTGTAGGACTCAAACAAAAATCTATAATTCTTTTCAAATTATTTACAACAACCATAGCGCGCGGGGGGAGGGGGGGAGGCAGAGAGAGACATGTTGATGTACATTCTCATGACATGATCAGACTTCACAACAAAAAAACAAAAATATAAAGCACTTGGAGCAGGGAGCTGTAGCAGGGTATGTTTCATTGTCCTCCTAATCACACCATTTTTCTAATATAAAACATCCTCACCAACTAACAGCAGCTATCAGCTCAGTAGAGGGGAAATTCAGGAACCTGTATTAAGCCTGTATTTTATTTTATGTTTCCTTTGCATGGGCTAACAGCAATTTTGTGGCGGCAAGAATTTAGATAGGGAAAATAGCAAGAAAACGCACTCTCCACCTCCAGTTCTGCTGCCAAACAAAATCTGAGATTTTTATATTTTAAAGTAATTATGCTCAGAAACATAAAGAGATCTGATCACAGGTGAATTGTCACCTTTGCCTTATGTCTGAGATAGTCTATTCCTGTTGGATGATTTAGTACCTCCGAAATTGCACATTTTAATCAAGAATTATTGGAAAGCAAGCCATTATCTCTCAGCTTCGCCCCCACGATCTGGGCTGGAATCTGCTGTTCAAAGACTATTGCAAAAGAAGTCAAAGTCCAATGGTGTGCAAAACCTGTTGGCACAAATCTTCGTTTTTAGTGTCAAGCAGTTACACAGCACATTTTATTCTTCAGAATATAGACAGCTAAGCACGGGCCTCATTCACCCTTGGGCAACCCCCAGGGACTGCATGATAGAAGGGAGGCTAAAAGTGAGAGGGGCCACCCCACACTTTTGTATGCACACTCACAGGCACGAATACACAGTTCAGATGTGCCCCTCGCTGTAGCTCAATAGCGGAGCATCTGCTTTGCATATGGAAAGTACCAGATCCAAACCACAGGATCTACCTTGAGACCCACTGCAATGCTGAGATAATATAAGGCAGCTTCCTAAATATGATCAACCTGAAGACCTAGGAGGACATGTCTGATTCACCACCAGGTTGCTGGGCTCCACTCATCACAATGCTGTCCTTATTTTGATATCCTTTTTTGCTTGTTTCAAAACTAGTGTGCTCTTGGCGGAACAAGGAAATTTTGCTTCCTCCTTTAGAATCATGATTTCCCTCGGACTTGCAGCAGCGTTCCCTTGAGGCATAACTTCAGCTAGGCCCTGAAAGGGCTCTCCGGAAGAAGCCTTGGAATGGAAAATATTGTTCATAATTAATGTTACAGCTTCTTTTGTTGCGGCCAATGGTTTTGGCAAGTAAATAAATAGGCTGAAATCAATAATGAACGTTTCTGTAGGAGATGACATACAGTAGACATAGGAAGACACACAGCACAGTCTCTGTGAACAGGCTCATTTTATTGAACAGAATTCTGGTGCTGAACAAAACAGATGCATTGTTAGGCCTCCAAGGATCTTTCTTAGTTGCCTGGTGCTGGGATGAGGAATTGAGCAAAATAAAAATTGGGCTGGAGCCACAATAGATCCTGACTCTACAGCAGCACCATAAAGGGGGCCTTTTGTCATGGATCTCCAAACTACAACAGGGGTGGGAAACCCATGGCCCTCCAGGTGCCTGTTGAACTACAACTCCCATCATGGCCAGCCCACCTGGGGCTGATGGATTTGGGAGTCTGGAGGGCTACAGTGTCCCTATCCCTGCATTACATCTAATTTTTCGTTAGAATAGCAATGTGACAGTTCTACAGGATGACGCAAGGGCGCTGCCTTTGTGCCTTTTATGCAACAACCAATCATTTGAAAATCTGCCAAAAATCTGTTAGCCACTTAACTTTTATCAGGCTTCCTGAGAACTTGTAGACACAGGGCAAGGTCGGGCAGGAGAAAAAAAATGCTTACTGGGCACAGAACAGCTGTTTAGAAAGAGTGCACAGAAAGGTCAAACAATATTGCTACTTCAGCTCGATAATTCAACAACCAAGGCTGCAATAGTACATCTACTGATCTGGGAATAAGAATCACTGAAACCAGTGTGAGTTATTTCTGAGTAAACATGCATTGGGTTACATTGTTATATATTTGGATTAATGAAAAATGAAAGGCAAGATGCCCCGTTTCTGTAAGCAAGTTCAATACTACATAAATTTCAAGGAAAACCATCAAATTCAATGGCCAAGTTCAAATGTAATTACAAACCATGGTTAATATTAAATAAGGTTTTGTAACCAACAACAAACAATGGCATATAAAGCATGGTTAAGCCACTGGGCCAGATTCGGATGCTTGAATTAAGCCATGGTTTATAAACCATGATTTAATGTTATGTGCAAACCAAGCCAGTGTAATCTATTCTTCCCATTATCTGCTTCAAGTACTTTGGTCAGGAACCATTTAAAGGCAAGCACCAACATTTTGAGCTGGACCTAGAAGCAAACAGGTGAAGAGCTTTTGGGACTTGCAAGATATGATCAGTGTGAGCAATGCCTGTCAAATGCAGCAAGATTTCCATCTATCTGCATTATAATACTTGTAGTGGTGTAGACTAACACTGGGAAATACATCCCACTTCAAAGCAGTGTGATTTTTTTAAGCACAGCAAGAATTTGATAATGTAGACCAGCCTCGCCCCTACAATGTTTTAGACTACAACTCCCATCTGACCCAGGCATGGCCAATGGTCAGGGATTATGGGAGCTGTAGTCCAAAACATCTGGAAGACACTGGATTGTGGAAAGCTGATGTGAATATAGATACTCATGCTCATTACAGAACTGAAAAGCTGCATAAATGTGAATATCTATTTCTCAACATTTAAGTGATGTGATCCATGACTGTTACAAAGGTGACCTGCATGAGGCCATTCTTGGTCTCCCAAGAGTGCTGTTGAAAGAAAGACATTCATTTCTAAATAATTTTACCCTCTCTTTCCAATACAGTACTCTTTCTCAAACATAATTCTTGCCGGGCAGCATTTAGGAAGCCCTGTTTGGGCTATGTTCTATGCTTCTTGCTGAATTTTGACACCTTTCCGTCCATAACAGAACTTCCTAGCATCCACTCAGTTAATCAAATTTCCCGAGGCTTTATTATGTCCATCTGTGTAAGTATTACAACATCTTCCCTGGTTTTACTTAAGACCCTGGTAACATGATGACATAATGATGGCAATTCACTCTCCCCCTCTGTGATTCCTCACAGTAACATTCACCTCCTGTCAACTATGTCCTGCCTACTGGCATGAGATAAACAACCAGCTCAGCTTCTTCCAAGAAATGGATATGTCTGTCATGTCTAAAGCCTTAGGTGAACCTAAATGTTTCCCTGTTAAACTGCTGCCCCACTTTCAGACATGACACAGTAAACAAGTACTTGCATTCCTCTAGCTTGCAGTTAAGCACACATTTGGAACAACACATGTACTTTTAAATCTCTCTATGGCCATAAGGGGGGGGGGAGGTTTATGCCACTGGTTAAGTCCTGAATGTTGCATATTATATACACTGAATTTTCAGGGGTGAACTAATAATTACATTACTGCACAGATGGGGAAACTTGTTCACCCTGAGGACTGCATTCAGTTCTGGGGAACCTTTTTTGAAGTTAGATTAGACTGATCTTTTCGGCCCTGTTTTCCTAAGTCTGAACGAGTTTCTCCTGTGCTAATCCATAAATCTGATCTGTCCCATTAAAAGGGTGTACATTCGCATTATTCTTGTGTGCTTACTATCTCAAATTAGGAGTGACTGGTGGGGAAAGGTATGTTGCCTTGAACCTGTTTCCTGGTAGCAGTGTCACTGCTGCACACCAAGGTGGAGTTAGATCAGGGAAGTACGATGTGGCTGCACCAGCAGAGCCAATCTGGTGCTCTCAGTGATGCCCTCACATCACTCCAACCTTGTTGCCACTCTACCCAACAACCACACCATCCAGTATGTGGCGATGATGCTCCTGCTGGAATGCTATGCCTGCAGGGCTGTCCCTCCCCACTCTTGCTTCAAATATGCATTTTTGTATATGCATTAGATGCATTTTTAAAGACAAAAACACTTAGGCAGGAATAACCAGCAGCATAAATATGAGATGAGGGCACCTTGTGAAAAGGATCTAGGTAAGGGTCTCTGTAGACACAAGCTTAACATGGGTCAACAGTGTGATACAGCTGCAAAAAAAGCCAAAGCTATTCTAGGCTGCATCAACAGAACTATAGTGTCCAGATCAAAGGAAGTAATTGTACCACTCTATTCTGTCTTGGTCAGACCACACCTAGAGTATACTGTCCAGTTCTGGGCACCACAATTTAAGGATACTGACAAGCTGGAATATGTGCAAAGGAGGGTGACCAAAATGATCAAGGGGCCTTGAAAGCGGATTGGTTTAGTCTGGAAAAAAGGAGACTAAGAGGCTATACAATAGCCATCTTCAAATATCTCAAGGGCTTGTCTCATGGAACAAGCTTGTTTTCTCCGGCTCTGGAGGCTGGGACCCAAACCGATGGCTTCAAGTTACAAAAAAGAGATTCCGACCAAACATCAGAAATAACTTTCTGACAGTAAGAACTGTTTGACAATGGAACAGACTCCCACAAGAGGTGGTGGACTCTCATTCCTTGGAGGTTTTAAAGCAATGAATGGGTGGCCATCTGTCATGGATGCTTTAGTAGAGAGTCCTTCCATCTCTACAATTTGTTGATTCTATGAGTTGCAAAATTCAGGGACGTGCAAATACTGAAGGGTAACTGCATTCTGATCCACATATTAGTCTCAAAATTGCAAATCAGGTTGGTTTGCTGAAAATGCAGACTGAAGAAATCCTTAAACATCCTTAAAACATTTGGACAGGGGAGACTTTTTGTCACAAAGCCATGCCAACACTTTTGTCTTCATCTTTCACCTATTCATATAATTTCATTGCATACAAAGTGATGAAATGGCATATTATTTAATTCTATTTTTTGCTTGGGCAGTGTAAAAGTTATTACTCTGAGAAACTGAGTGCCAGTTCAAAGATGGGGAAAGAAAAAAGAGCCAAACCACCTGGTACACACCACTTGCATTATCTCCTATTGAGCACCAATAGCTCTCCACAGTCTTAGGCAGTTGTCCTTCTGGTTCTGCTACTTGAAATCCTTCAGCTGATGATGATGCCAGGAACTGAATCATTATGTAAGCAAAATGTTGTGTTCCACTACTTAGGATCTCACTAAGATTTTTGTTCTGTAAAATTCTGGTCAAAGGGACTGAAAAGGAAGTGCTTCCAATGAAGCTTAGCTTTTAATCTAGGATTCCAGCTTGACAGACTAGATCACGCGTGTTTAAGGGCCTATCCCTCGTCTGACAAAGGATGCTATAATAAGAACTCACAGGAGCATGTGCTTATGAAGTCTATTGCTGTCAAGCCAAATCTCTGCTGCCAACCACTGAAATCAATACATGGGGCACTTGAGAAGGAAGGACAACTCCAGTTGTAAGACAAATATTAGAAGGGGCAGTCAGAGAAGGAAAAATAGATTGTTAAAAGAAAACACACGACGGGCATCAATGGCGAACGTGCTCCTCTGCAATCTAGTTCATATCCAGTTTTTCATCTTACCAATACTGGTGGTATCCATTAAGACTGAAGATATCACACTTGCAAATAGTAGGTGATATCCATTGTTAGGGAACCCACTACAGAAAGAGCTTCTTCTTTTTAGCCCTCCTGCTTGCTTGCTGGGCTCTGGGAATCACCTTTAACAAAACACATCTCCCATAATTTTTTGGGGTAGTGCTTAAATGTACTGTGTGAATGTGGCGCTAATCTATTTTGCTTCCTCTTTTCCTTGGAATCACTTGTTAGAATGGAAAATTACATTCCCAACTTAGAAGTTACTACAGGGGCAATGACTGTGTGGCATCCAGGCAAAATTTCCAGCAGGATTTGGGTTGTGACGCAGGCTACTCCTATAACTTACTATGACTACAAGTACCGAGTAGAAAAGTTAAATTTAGTAACATTTGTGATCTTCTGCTCATCATGAGACCTTCTTGATAACAAGAGGGAAACTCTGGAATTGACTTTTTTCTAAGTATTGTGTAAAAAACAACAACAACCCCATTGCTAGCAAACACCAAATGACAGGCATTTCTACATGGAATCAGGACTAATCACCATTGCTTTGTGCATTACTGCAGCTGTTCAAACTAAAAAGCGATTTAAATTAAAAGTAAGGTAAAGGTAAAGGGACCCCTGACCATCAGGTCCAGTCGTGTCCGACTCTGGGGTTGCGGCGTGCATCTCGCTCTATAGGCCGAGGGAGCCGGCGTTTGTCTGCAGACAGCTTCCGGGTCATGTGGCCAGCATGACAAAGCCGCTTCTGGCGAACCAGAGCAGCGCACAGAAACGCCGTTTACCTTCCCGCTGGAGTGGTCCCTATTTATCTACTTGCACTTTGGCATGCTTTCGAACTGCTAGGTGGGCAGGAGCTGGGACCGAGCAATGGGAGCTCACCCCGTGGCAGGGATTCGAACCGCCAACCTTCTGATCAGCAAGCCCTAGACTCTGTGGTTTAACCCACCTGGGTCCCAAATTAAAAGTATAGTTTGTAAAAAATAATGCACCAATGTACATGAAATATATCAGTTCTGCCTAGAAACTTTGATATTCTACCCATATTTAACGAAAATGTATTTTCTACCAATACCTGAACAGTTTTGGCAATAGTAGGTAAATACATTGTACAGTTATATTTTTATGTAAATTGCACACCTCCATGCATGCATACATATGCAGACATGTCCGAAGTTCTCATCCTCTTGGAACAGCTGGGTATTTTATTATGGAAGACATTAAAATCAGCATTTTTAAAAGTCTACCTATGCATCATACTGACTTCCAGTCCTTTAAATCCAAATTGCATTTTATAATTTCCAATTTTGGTTTATGTGCTACTGGAGAGTGCATATTTTATAACTTATTCCTTCTTAAACTATTCATTTTCTACACAGGTTGAGCAAATATGAGTTAATCTCCCTTCAACTTCAAACTTATCTCAGAAAACAGAATGTTAAATAGGGGGAGGGGGAGAGAACAATTATTGAAAGGATTTACATTATTACTCAGGAAGGTACCCACCCCAGTCTACCAAAACTGTACTTAAATCCCAGTTTTTCAATAGTTTGTCATCTTACAAAGCTCCGTCAATCCCCCCTCTTTGCTTCTCAAAGATCTTCGCTGGACCATGAACCAAGGAATGGGTAAGATATTTGTATTGCTTAGCTGGTATAGGATTTTGAGGGCGGGTGGGAGCTTAACACTTCCTTTATTTTCCTCTCTTTTTTTAGTGTGGGTCTGTGGCAAAATTGCTGTGCTTGCTGCAAAAGCCTTGAGCACTTAGGGAAACTTTACTTCCATATTCAAGTACATGTGAGTAGTTTCCCTTCCCCTCCATCTGTTTACCTAACACTTGCATGATTTTAAATTACTTTCCTTCCAAAGAATTGTAGCCAGTTAACAGTGTCTTAATATAAGGCCCAAGCCTCTTCTTAAAACTCTGCTTGCTTGTTTTCTAATTCCTGAAGTCTTCAGGATAGGGGAAAGCCCTTAGCTGTAGGGAAAACACTATTTAATGTCTCTAAAGGGTAACACTTTATTTAGAGAGGTTAGGTTCCTTTGGGGTTTTTTTTTAATAGGAATAAACGGTGCCAGTACCCACCATGAAGTTGTTACAGTAAGTGCCACACTTTAACATGGGGGGGATGCTGGTACTACATACCTTTGAGTACCCCCAGAAAAAGCACTGTTAAAACGAATATAAAGGACCCCTGACAACTAGGTCCAGTTGTGTCCGACTCTGAGGTTGCGGCGCTCATCTCGCTTTATTGGCCGAGGGAGCCGGCGTACAGCTTCTGGGTCATGTGGCCAGCATGACTAAGCCGCTTCTGGTGAACCAGAGCAGTGCATGGAAACGCCGTTTACCTTCTCGCTGGAGCGGTACCTATTTATCTACTTGCACTTTGATGTGCTTTCGAACTGCTAGGTGGGCAGGAGCTGGGACCGAGCAGCGGGAGCTCACCCCGTCGCGGGGATTCGAACCGCTGACCTTCTGATCAGCAAGCCCAAGGCTCAGTGGTTTAACCCACAGCGCAACCCGCGTCCCTTAAAACCAATATGCTTAAGCCTAATTAATGTAGGACTTCACTGGAACCCCCAAGTATGAGGCCCAGGCTCTGAGCTTATGTTCTTTTTAAAAAGTAAGTCAGTAGCCCTCCTAGAAAGAAAGTTATGCACCTGCAAATATGCAAGAGGAACCCTTCTAAAATGAGCCATTCTGTAGGTCGTTTTAGTCAACGAGTGAGGTCAGAGCTGTGATTGATAAGTGAATTGTTGGGACACTGGGCAATAGGACTCCCTTGGAGACCTTAGGAACTGCTCTTTTCCACTTATCCTTTAGTGCACTTTTCCTGCTTCTGCCTTATTTTCTAGTCCTTGGAATCACTTTAGTTTGCTTTGCTTTCCCCCCAGCAACCAGGAGGCATCTTTCCAGTGCTGGGTTCACCTGAGATCAGAGACACTCTAGAAATTATTTTCTGAAAATACTACTGCAAAATAAGTGAGGGCAGATGGCCCTCATGGCAACAATTTTATGTTATGCCCCCCCCAAAAAAGAACAGCACTGTCTCAAAATGTGCAGCTAACTCATCCAAAGAGGCTGGCAACCCCTTTGGAAGGATGAGCTTGAAACCGCACAAATGTGAGCTAGCAGACACCGTCTCTGTGTGGGAAACTGGCCTATCACCAAAATCCTGAGGGAACACAGTAGTGCTTTCTTGCCAAAAGTGAAAGAGTTGGCTGGGTGAGGCTGCTTTCTCAGAAAGGGTCAAGGTGACAGGGGGGGGGGCATGCAATAGGTTTTAGGAACCTCCCACCAAGGATGCAACACTTTCATTGGCTCTTTTCAAAATGTCAGTGTACACAAGTACATGGACCACAGACTGATGTAACTAGAGTGGAGGAACATTTGGGAAGGTGCCTGATGTTTTACGTCAGGTCTGATGGGCATTATTTCAAAACATCTGGAGGGCACCAAGTTGTTGCCGCGTTCTAAGTGGCTGCTGGGTTTAGCTAAAATAAAAACACCCAGATGTGTATTTCTAAACATCTGATATAAAGGGTAATAAACCAAACTTTTTAGGGAGACCATAGGGAGACCTATGGATTTCTGTGTCACCTAGTTTCCTCAGTCGGTAAAGCATTGAGGGTTGTTAGTTTGAGCCCCACATTGAGCAGAAGATCCTTGCATTGTAGGGGATTGAACTAGATGACCCTCAGAATCCCTTCCGATTCTACAATTCCTTATTTAAAGGTAAGGGACTCTGGGGTTGTGGCGCTCATCTTGCTTTACTGGCCGGGGAGCCGACGTACAACTTCGTCATGTGGCCAGCACATGACTAAGCCGCTTCTGGCAAACCAGAGCAGCACACGGAATGCCGTTTACCTTCCTGCCAGAGTGGTACCTATTTATCTACTTGGACTTTGACATGCTTTCAAACTGCTAGGTTGGCAGGAGCAGGGACCGAACAACGGGAGCTCACCCCATCGCAGGGATTCGAACCACTGACCTTCTGATCGGCAAGCCCTAGGCTCTGTGGTTTAACCCACAGCGCCACCCGCGTCTGCAAATTCCTTATTTACTTGTTATCAAAATCATACTTCATCTAAATGGGGAACCGATGCACACAGCCCTATTCCTTAATCTTCATAACCCTATCCTGGGGTCCATTCCTTAGCTCCCGCAGGGGTGTGGCAAAATGTTGGGAGAATGTGACCAAGTTATAAAATGTTGAGAGCTTGATAATGTATAATATGTGCCATTCAGGCTGAGTGTGAGATCTGGCTTCAGGACAAGGGGGTCAGATTCTGTCACCTACTCACCTAAGACTCTTCTGCAGATAGGATATAAAAGATGGATAGACTACATGTGTACATAAATATACTACAATGGCTTGTGGCTTTTGTTGCATTTATCCCCCTTGTTTTGTTAAGATAGTGTGATGACTTACAGTTTTATGGAACAGATTTGAATATATGTATACATTCAGTATATTCTGCCATGACATTTCTTTCAAATGTCAATGAATCACGAAAGCTAGTTCTGTTGGGTGGAAAGTATTTCTGGCATTTTGTAAACAAGTATCTAAAATGGCATGGGCTTGATGAGTTCACCAAAAAAGTATTTCAAAGAAAAATGTGATCATCTTAAAATTCAAGTGAGGGAGATGCTGTTTGTGACATCCAATAGCAACAGACTCGTGTGTGTGTGTGTGTGTGTGTAAAGGGACCCCTGACCATTAGGTCCAGTCGCAGACAACTCTGGGGTTGCGGCGCTGATCTCGCTTTATTGGCCCAGGGAGCCGGCGTACAGCTTCCAGGTCATGTGGCCAGCATGACTAAGCCGCTTCTGGCGAACCAGAGCAGCGCACAGAAACACCGTTTACCTTCCTGCTGGAGCAGTACCTATTTATCTACTTGCACTTTGACGTGCTTTCAAACTGCTAGGTCGGCAGGAGCAGGGACCAAGCAATGGGAACTCACCCCGTCGCGGGGATTCGAACCACCGACCTAGGCTCTGTGGTTTAACCCACAACGCCACCCGTGTCACACACACACACACACACACACACACACACTAAATACTCAAGGATCCTTGGGCAGTTTCTTTGAAAGAGGAAAATAAAAACAGGCACATGAAACCAGTGCTTTTCTAAGGCCAGTATCAATCTCTGACCTCCAACTTCATACACAAGCTGGTAATGGCTGGGTATGAGGCAAAAACTTATCTTCTCTAGTCATTTGTAAGCAAGAAATAGCAGGTGTGTTTTTGTGTGTATATATTGCACATTAACCTCACCCCCCCCCCAAAAAACTCAGAAACACTGTTTTAGCAACTGGATTAAATGCTCACGAATCTTGTGTCATATGCCTTTCTACCTCTTGTGGTGTAATCATGTAATTTAAGCTGTTCCTGGCAGTATTGAGTTTTCAGTCCCTTGACCTTTTGGCTGCCTGTTGGAAACTTACCGGTTTTATCCTGTCTGTGATGGTTTCAAGTTCAGTTACACTGATGGACTTTCAATGCATAAAGAATAGCCTAACTGGAGTGGTGTTGGTGGGGAGAAGATCTAAAAGACAGTAGACTACCTTAAATCAAATAGCTCAACATTTTTAATATGACCAGTTTTATAATGTATATTTAGGAAAGACTCAGACCCGAAACTACATGTTTCCTTATACCTTTTTTCCCCCCAGGCTCATTTTAAGGACCTTAAATTGAACTAGCACAGTGCAGACTCTTCTTTGGCCCATGTTACCTCTCCAAGGAAGAAAACAGAGTTTCATTTGTCTATAGCAAATGTATGCAAGTTTTAAGAATGCTCAATAT
The DNA here is from genome assembly GCF_009819535.1 of Lacerta agilis. Taxonomy (NCBI): domain Eukaryota; kingdom Metazoa; phylum Chordata; class Lepidosauria; order Squamata; family Lacertidae; genus Lacerta; species Lacerta agilis. Next base: position 51,260,784 of record NC_046320.1, read on the forward strand.
TTCCTTGCAGCTTTGCTATGTAAAATCTTTAGGTCTATGTAAGTACTAAATTGTTCCCGAAGAAAAGACAAATGGAAAAAGGAAAGATGGAGAAGATAAACAGAGTAGTGTTCTAGGCCCTAGTGGCTATTTCTGGGTTTCCTTTTAGTCAGGATGGGTTACATTCCTAATAAAACGAATACTCTGAAAACCCAGGAGGTCGCAACCGTGGGAGTAGCAATCCATATGTTCCATCATGTTTCACTGTACACCTTTAACAAGAAATCCTTTCAGCACGAAGGGAAGAAGTCACGTCATACATCATTTCCTCGACATCTAATCAGCGCAGCACAACAATATTTCTTAGCCTGCCTGGGTTGAAGGCAGTTCTAAGCTTACAGCACAAATACCAAAATATCAAAAAGCAATTCCCACTGGGGGGATTCGACGATTCTTCTGAATTCTCCAGACACCTGTATATCTGAATCAAGCCCATAACCTTGGGGCTGGGAGAACCCAACAACAGCAATGATTAAACCGGTACACGTAGGAAATTCTCGAAACTGTATTACAAGTACTAAAAAGAACAATACATTTAAGGTTTTATTTATTTGTATTTAACTATGTAGGGCTGCATTTTAACAGGGGAGAAAGAAAGAAAAAAAAACTTGGGAATTTGCAGAGGAAAGGAAAGCTCCCACTGAAGCGGATGGGAGGTATTTCCCCCTGTGCGAATTGTTAGTGGAAGGCACGTGGTTCAAACTGGGACCCTAGCAGGTCGCAAAGGATTAAGTTCCCCTTAACAACCCTCCCCACCCCGATCATGTAAGACCATAATGGGCTCTTGAGCTCTGAGCGGTGGATTCAGGAACACGAAGAGGCAAAACACCATGCAGGGTTCAGCAGGATTTATTTTGAGTTACATATGTAAGCAAAAGGCACAATCCAAAAGTTGGACTGAGCACTGAGAGACTGGCGCGTACTCATTATAAGGCAATACAGAAACCGAAAATAGAAAACCGAAAATTGGCTCAAGGTTCACATGTTCCCTAGGAGGGTAACCTCCCTAGCCTCCCCAGTCTGGGAATGTGTACCTGGCGAGCTTTGAATATACTTGGCAGGCTTCCAGAAATATAGCAACATCACCTAGCTTGTGAGCACACAGATCCGCTATTGTATGCATGTGTGTGTGCCTAATCAGCAAGAAAGCATAACTTCAATTAACCGGCAATAATACTTATTGCATTAGATAGGAAATACAAAAGCATAAATCAATAATACCCATGCAGGGGATGAGTCTACTAACTAGGAAATACCTTACATCTTAATGGACTGAATATAATGTTAATACAGGTGGCAGGAGCCAACTCCAGCTGCATTCCTCCTGTCTGCTCAGAAAGCGCATGCATCCCGTCCAAGGCTGAGAGCCCCCCTTGCTCACACAACTCAGAGCTGCCCCTCTCCCAAAGACCCATAGGAACATTACACAAATATGCAATCAATACATACCAATACATGTAAGGATACCCAACTCCAACAAGCCTGATGCCTCCAGTATGATCAATCAACAAGACCAGCTCTTAAGCCCATTAAAGGCTAACCACAATTAACGGCACATTCCTTAAAATGGGCTTTCCGTCCCCCTCTCTCGTGATGGTGTTTCTATGGTAACAGCCAAGGTGCTATTTCTGTATTAACAGGCCATTGTTTAATTCCAGACCGTACACCATTATCAAAACTTTGAAGCTGCTGGCCAGTTTTTGGCTGATTTCCCAGAAATAGTTGAAGAAGCAACATTAGGCACATTCCTTTGTCTCTCTTAATATTACAAAAATACAGAAAATATATTAATGCACAAATGCTGTGAATGATACACAAATAGACAAGCTTAGAAAGCAATTAAGGCATTCATAATCAATATGGGATATTTAGCTATTTGAACTGTCCCCTTCATTCCCTCCTTTTCTCTTCAGACAACTCGGACTTTCCAAGTACGAGTTCGTCTGACGGATCCTCCTGAGCCAAACTGCGATACAGGGTCATTTTATAGGGATCAGTTATCCTTTGCACAGAATCAGAAATACACTTTTGGACACATTGGGCTAAACAAGGGGCCATGTAAATGGATAACAAAATAACAAACAGATATGGTCCTCGGCCATGGAGACCAATTGTGAGCCACTATCATGTAGCACCTTCTCTCCATTTATAGGGATAGTAACATCATTAACTCTCCCGCAATGGTATGCATGTTCGTATTTAAAGCAATCAGGTTCAATGGGATGGGTATCAAAGGCATTTTTCACCTTTTGCATCTATGGGGCCTGACATGCGTACCAAGCAATTTCCCTTCGGGTCCCTCCCCGCAACCTACGCTCCTGTAGGTGCTTCAATAGGAAAAGAAATACCACCACCATGTAAAGTATAGTTAACATGATGCTAACACCTAGAAAACTCAGTGTATTCTCTCTTTGCGTGGTGTTCTCGTGGGGCATCATTTCTCTGCTCTCCACCTTTGGGGATCAACGCATAGGCCACACGTACCACAGGAAGATTTCCTGCTGTTGGAAGTATTCCAAGCAGCTTAACTACTGTTTCTTCCTGACCCTGGGTTCCTGGAACCTCCACCTGAGGGAGTGACCCTTCCATTTATTGACGAGAGAAAACTGACTTGCACCGTACACACCTCCTTTCTAATTCCTGACTCAGATGGTCCTGGTATATCGCTTGGCCCCTGTGGCTATAGCGATTCCTGTAGAGCAATACACCTCGTGTGTGATGCCCACCTTCCGGATTAGGAGGAACGGTCTATGGACCCACTCCTGTTCCCCAGTGGCCCTATAGGCCCTGCCTTGACTGGTTGGACAAACCAATGGTAGCACTGTCCTGCTGTCCAACTGTCCTGATACCGTTCAGCTGCTGATGTTTCCCAGTTTCTTCTGCCGTGCGTAGAGGTGCCAGCTTCCCGGGTGTGGCACCAGCAGGGCTGTCGTCTCGCGGACATCGAGAAATAATCAGGAATCACTGTCCAATCTGCTTCAACTTCCTTCACACGCGGACGGTGGACCCACGGGATGGTACCGGTAACTTTCACTGTCGTTGGAATAGACAGGAGAACAGTACGCTGCCCTCGCCAGGCCTCGCAGAATGGGGCGGTATGTTGACCCACACTCGGCTCCTGGTTCGATAGCGGCAACGGTTCCACCAGCACACAAGGCGTTCTAGCCTGGGTCCACCTGTTCAAAGACAAAAATCTGAGACAGTGATTGCACATCATGCTCAATATCTATAACATTTCTCGAAACAGCTGAAACTATTTCCGTTGTCTCTTCAGCACAGGATACTTCAGCTGCTTCTTCAACTCCTGAAGTTTCTTCTCTAGCTGTAATTGCTTCTGTGGTTACTTCTTGCTGCGCTGGAGCTGCACAAAGTACATTTTCCTGTTGATTTTTTTTTTCTGTTTCTGCTACTAGCACCTGCTTCACTGCCTTCTGTGACAGAACTCTTTCCTTCCTCTGATAAAGCACCAGAGTCCGAGGTGAGGGTGCTTCCACCTTTGGTCTTTACTGATGCAGTTGCTACTATTCCTGTGAATTTCGCTTCAGTTGCTAGCTCTCTGCTTCCAACCTCTTTTTTTTCTTCTCCTTTTTTCTTCTTCTTCTCGGGGGATCCACAGTTGACTCACTTTTCACAGTGTCATCCTCTGTTAACTCGGCCTTAGTGCGTTTTGATCCCAAAGTAAGCACATCTTCCTTGTCATTCTGCAAAGATCCTTCAGTTGCAGTTACAAGCGTGACATCCTTCGGTTCATTACTTTCTGGAACATCAACTTCAACTTTCTTCCGTGCCTGCCCATCTCAAGGTATGGCTGGCATCTGCTACATCCATTTGGATGACATTCACTACCTTTAGATCAGGTGCCGAGACTTCAACTACTCCCCTTTCCATAGATCTCTCAGCTACAGCTTGCTCTGTTGATGTTCTTAGGGCAGGGTCATCTTCTACTTCATTCATTGAAGGCCCCTCAATAACAACTGCATAAACATCTTGCATTTCCCTCTGCTCAGGAGCTTCAGTCCTGTCACCAATTACAGAGGCTTTATCAGAATTTACCTCAATACATGTTGCAAGGGAATCTGAAGTATCTTCTACCTCAGAGTTGAAACCGACCTCATTCTCCACATTCTGCAGGATCTCCTTTAGTCCTGGCTGTACGGTGGCTGCGGCTTCCGTTTCCATAATTCTTCTGACTGTTCTGAAAAGATCTCCTTATGCACCTTCTCAGGAGGAAATTTCACTTCCACTTTGCGCCCTCCTTCTCTGCAAAGACCTTCACACCAGCCTTGAGGGCTGCCTTTTTATGGGGGCTTCTGTTTTCCTTTCCTTAAGAATAATATCACCTTCTGCTGTTTCTACAGAGGATGCCATTTTCTTTGCTTTGTGGAGTCCTCTGCATCAAACGTCTTTGCAAGAACCTCGCTCCACTCTTTCCTTGGCAATCTCTACCGCAGACTCTATATCCACCTTCTCTGCAAGAACTTCTGCTTCCACCTTCACATCTGGCTTCACTGTGATGGCCTCCACACAAACAGATGCATTTGATTCTTCTGCCTTTGTGAAAGGCTCCAAGTACTCCTTTAAGTCTGCTGTCCCAGCTTCCACACTCCTTGGGAGGAACTCCATTTCCACCTTTGGACACGGCCATCCGTTTCTTTTCTCCACACATGGATCTCAGTCTCTGCATTCTGCTTGTAGACCTCCACTTCCACCTTTCTTGTGGGCAAGTCTTCTTCTACCGTCTCAGCACGGAGAGGTTCAAGTTTTTCATTTACCATTGCCTTTGCCTTTGCCTTTGCCTTTGCCTTTGCCTTTGCCTTTGCCTTTGCCTTTGGAAATACTGGTTTCTGATTTCAACTACAACATTCTCTGTGCTTTCTGGTAGTAAGCCAAGTGCGGCATGTTCGGCCATACCTAGGTCACTGACTTCAATTGCTGCATTCTGCACTGGAACTGCAGTTATCTTGCTTTGGATAGGTGCCTCAAACACAAAAAAACTTCGGCCCAGGGAGGCTCAGCTTCCTTTTGCTGCCCCATCGGCCGCCCTATTCCCTTGGGTCACAGGTTCCTTTCCTCTCTGGTGCCCTTTGTAGTGCCTCACGGCTATCATCTCAGGGGTCCAAACGGCTCCCAACAGTTCTGCTAGCTGGTTTCGGCGTTTCACATTGCGCCCATCTGATTTCAGCCACCAACATTCTTTCCATATAGCTTCATCCTCGTTAGTGTGAGGAAAGCATACTCAAAGTCTGTATAGATGTTTACAGTTCGTACATTGGCCAACCATAGTACTTGGGTGAGGCCACTAATTCAGCTGTCTGAGCTGACGTTCCCGGATCCAAAGGACCTGCTTCAACTGTTTCATATTTCGCTAATCTCCTCCCATTCTAAACAAAGCTGCTTTTATCGGAGAATGAAATTTAGGCTTGCAGCTTTGTAGGAGATCTCGACCCAACAAAGGGATGGGACACTCTGACATATTTAGGAATTGATGGGTCAGCGTTCGCCCCCAATCACGCATTCCATGGGTTGTAGAAAAGGTTTTACTTGACTGGTCCCTGTTGCCCCTGTAACTTTGATTGACTGCTGGCTGATTGCTGTAGTTGCCACTGGAACTACTGAATTCTCCATAAAATTGACCACTTGGTTCCCTATTTACATCTGGGCCATGAGTTCAGGGGAACCCTAAAGTGAACCTGGTCCTCCCTATTGCTGGTTCTCAAAACTTTGCCAGCCCCATGAGTACTGGACCTCCTTGTCCGCTATTCCATCGGTCTGTATGAGAGGAGTAGCGACTTTCACTGGTTCCTCTTCTTCCACTGGTTGGTTCCCCTTGGTTTCAGCCTTCGCCCGTTCTCCTGTTCGGGCCATCCCTTTTCCAATCCAATGGCCTTCTCGGCTGCACAACGCACACTGGTTTCTCCCTATACCAGTTTCCGCGCTCTCTGCCTCTTCCTTCAGTTGCACGTCCTCTTCCCTCAGTTGCACGTCCTCTTCCCTCAGTTGCACGTCCTCTTCCCTCAGTTGCACGTCCTCTTCCCTCAGTTGCACGTCCTCTTCCCTCAGTTGCACGTCCTCTTCCCTTCCTCATTTCCTCTTCTCCTTGTTGCTTCTCCCCTATAGCCCGTGCCAACATATTCAATTTCTTCTTTCTGTACTTCTCTCGTTTCCTTTCCTTTTCCTCATCTCTATTATCATATACACGCTGAGCAGTTGCTATCGTCCACTCCAATGAATGGCCTTCTAAACCACCCTTCTTCAGTATTTTCTTGCGGATATCTGGGGTTGATTGGGCTATGAAGGTAGTCTTTAATAATATCTCATTATTCCCCTCCTCTGGGTTTAGGGGTGTCCAGATTCGAAATGCCTCCTTCAGTCTTTCCAGGAACATGGCAGGACTTTCATCAGGCTTCTGGATAATTTCAGAAACTTTTGCCATATTGGTGGGCTTTCGGGCATCCCTAATGAGCCCTTGGATCAAAGTGCTCCTATAAGATTTGAGCTTCTGCCTGGCATCTGCCTCATTGTAATCCCAGTTGGGATCTGTGAGGGGATATTGAAGCAATCTTTCTCCCTCGTCTACTTTGTCGTCTGCCAGAAGGCGACGAGCCTCAGTACGTACTCTCTGCACTTCTTCGCTTGTTTGCAATGTCTGCTGGCAATCTTCCCAAGTAGGGGTAGTATTCAGGTCAGTGGTAGAAAGTGGGATATGCTGGAAAGTACTAGTTCTGGGCAGGGGTTCCCCTTCCCGTGGGGCAGGCCCAGGCGCATCCCATGCCTGGCGGAGCGGCATTAAATTAGACGTTATTCCCTTCACTCTTTCCATTTCTTTTAGTCTCCGCTGTTCCTCATAATTTAGCACCAGCTCGCTTGTGCTCAGGAAGGCTCTTAAATACTCCTCAGATTCTTTAATTTTTATCTGAGCCAGCCTCAAAAGCCCATCAGACCCACCTGCAGCAGCCTGCCACCTCTTCATGATCAGCCTAGACCTTTGGTAATTTACTGCAGTGTCCTCTGGGGTTCTGGCATGGATGCCAGGGGTACATGGCAAATCCCTCTGGTTGTTGGTTTAACTCATGGGTGGGATACACACTTTTCTTAGGCGTTTGAAGAACTGCCTTGGGGTCTGTTGCCTCTGTCTTCCTCCTTGTTCCTCTACTGCCCTTGGAGCCTGGCCTCGCGGCGATTGACTCGGTGGGGGTTGGAATGGAGCACTGGGAACATAAGGGTTGTCTGCTGAACAATGTCTACATCTGTTCTGTCGAGATCACTTGCTACTTGCAACCTGTGCTTTCTCTCCAGAGCATGGCATTATCTTCTTTTGCATTGTTCCTTCGGGTTCTGGTCTATTACACCCTTTCCATATATTACATATGGAATCTGATCCAAACGTGTTTGGATTACTGCTGCCCACAGTGGGTTCACTTTCACAGGATCATAGGATCCTCAGATGGCCATCCGGTGTCTAGTGTTGGCCAATTCCACTTCACAAAGACTTCTCATCTTTTCTTTGTCTAGCTTGATACCATAGGCATTGCCTTTGTTAGCTAACTTCCAGTTGTTCAAATGCACTGGAGCGGGGTCAGTGGGGTTGAAGAACCTCCCCCCATTTCCCGCGCCTTCAAACGTGCTTGCACACACACCCTCGCACCCGGGGTTCGTGGCCTGGGCAGTCTCCTGCACACAGGAATCTCACTACTTGCCAGTCCCGTCTCTGCCAAGGCAGAGATCCACACTCAGTTTTGGTTTCCTCTACGGTCCCCCACTCATACACTCTTTACAACCACACAGGCGCCTCACACACCACCTTCCCAACCTATCTCTGGTTCCTTCTGGACGTTTCACCTACGTCCAACCCTTTTTCCTCCTTTGGGAGCAGCGTTGGGTCACGTCTATACCTGTGCGTGCCCACTAGCCTCTCCCAGTTTCTAAGACATCAAGACGTCCCAGTTCCCTTTCCTCTTTTGAGAGCAGCGTTGGGTCACGTCTTATACCTGTGCGTGCCCACTAGCCCTCTCCCAATTTCTAAGACATCCAAGACGTCCTAGTTCCCTTCTGGGTGTTCAAAACGTCCACCCTTACCTAGGGAGCGGCTTTCAGTTGTCTTATGGACTGATCGGGTCCACTCGTACAAACCTATGTGCCTGCCTCCCAGAAGAATGATCAATTCTTCTTTCCCTATCCCCTCTCCCAGGGGGATCCTTACTTACCCTTCCCGCGGGTTGCCCTTCAGCGCTGCTCCTTCTCCTGTTCCTCGCGTCTGTTCCTTTGCGGCAAGGCGGTGGCCGCAGCAACGGCTTTCAGTTTCCCAGCCAAAGCTAGCCGGTGTGCACAGAAACTTTCAAGTGTTCCAACGACCACAAGCCACACCAGAAAAGGCACAGACCTGCCTTCATGTCAGCATCCAACACTCAAAGAGCCCCAGCCCACCCAGGGACGCCAAATGTAAGACCATAATGGGCTCTTGAGCTCTTGAGCGGTGGATTCAGGAACACGAAGAGGCAAAACACCATGCAGGGTTCAGCAGGATTTATTTTGAGTTACATATGTAAAGCAAAAGGCACAATCCAAAAGTTGGACTGAGCACTGAGAGACTGGCGCGTACTCATTATAAGGCAATACAGAAACCGAAAATAGAAACCGAAAATTGGCTCAAGGTTCCATGTTCCCTAGGAGGGTAACCTCCCTAGCCTCCCCAGTCTGGGAATGTGTACCTGGCGAGCTTTGAATATACTTGGCAGGCTTCCCAGAAATATAGCAACATCACCTAGCTTGTGAGCACACAGATCCGCTATTGTATGCATGTGTGTGTGCCTAATCAGCAAGAAAGCATAACTTCAATTAACCGGCAATAATACTTATTGCATTAGATAGGAAATACAAAAGCATAAATCAATACATACCCATGCAGGGGATGAGTCTACTAACTAGGAAATACCTTACATCTTAATGGACTGAATTAATGTTAATACAGGTGGCAGGAGCCAACTCCAGCTGCATTCCTCCTGTCTGCTCAGACAAGCGCATGCATCCCGTCCAAGGCTGAGAGCCCCCCCTTGCTCACACAACTCAGAGCTGCCCCTCTCCCAAAGACCCATAGGAACATTACACAAATATGCCATCAATACATACCAATACATGTAAGGATACCCAACTCCAACAAGCTGATGCCCTCCAGTATGATCAATCAACAAGACCCAGCTCTTAAGCCCATTAAAGGCTACCACAATTAACGGCACATTCCTTTAAATGGGCTTTCCGTCCCCCTCTCTCGTGATGGTGTTTCTATGGTAACAGCCAAGGTGCTATTTCTGTATTAACAGGCCATTGTTTTAATTCCAGGACCGTACACGTTATCAAAACTTTGAAGCTGCTGGCCAGTTTTTGGCTGATTTCCCAGAAATAGTTGAAGAAGCAACATTAGGCACATTCCTTTGTCTCTCTTAATATTACAAAAATACAGAAAATATATTAATGCACAAATGCTGTGAATGATACACAAATAGACAAGCTTAGAAAGCAATTAAGGCATTCATAATCAATATGGGATATTTAGCTATTTGAACTGTCCCCTTCAATCACAATCTGGATCAGTTAGAGATGGGCGCTGCACTGGCACACTGTATAAAAGAATCCTTCACTCAGGGGATAGATCTAGCTTGGATATCATCCAGTTTGGCCCTTGAAAATATGGATGGAGAAGGAAGTACTCACAGGATGATGGAGGATGACGAGGGGATGGTGGTCAGGAACCAGAGCAGCAGGACCCATCACCAGAGCCTGAGGGGCCCCTGTCTCCACAAACATGGCAGGCTCTGAGGCGTAGGGAGCAGTGGAAGCGGCACTCTAAGAGGCTGAGGCAGGCAAGGGCCCACAGCCCAGTTCCCTGGCCAGGTGGAGCTCGTTAGCTCAGGGAGGAGGGGTGTGATTCCTCAGCTGGAGTAAGCTGGAACAGGTGAGGGTCACTTGCCTCGTCAAGCCCCAGATGCTGCAATCAGCAGGCAAAAGTACAAAAGGGACGCAGAGCTGAGGGGCTGTGTGTCTGCTCAACTGCCCCATTGTGATTTTGTGGCTCACAACTAGAGAGAGGTGTGAGGTTAACCATCACCAGCTGAAACCCCATCCCTGATATTGCCCCTCCCTGCTGCAATTAGGCCTGAAAAAGCCCTTCTACTGGCTCCAACAGAAGGCCTCTTCTAGCCTGAATGCTGGTAGGAGTGGAGAGTGGGTGGGGTGCTCAATGTTGCCATTTTCATGGTTGCATGTGTGGACTAATTGAGGTGTGTGTGTGTGTGTGGTTGTGGTGCCACTACCATTTCTACAGTTCACAATGTATCCCCAGGACCCCAGAGGCTGGTGACTCCTGAAATAGTTTGACTTTGGTTGTGGCAGTAGCTTGTAACCCAAAGAAAAGCTCCCTTCCATTATATGCATTTGGTTGTCACTGGTTTGACTTGTTGTTGTGTCTGGGCTATCTTGCGTCTTATCTTATCTACCCAGATCTGTCCAGGCTCACAGCGTTCAGTCCTAGATGCTATCTGTCTACTGCAATATTTGTGTACTGAAATATTTGGGTATTAACCTGTACTCTAGGTCTGACTCTGGCTATATCTAGATGACATTGCTGGTATTTAGAACACCCTTCCTCATAGGAGCTGTCGCCTATTTTATCATCATAACAACGCTATGTGATAAGTTAAATTGAAAGAACGTGCCTGGCTGCAGATCACCCACTGAACACCATGGGCAAATAGAGATTTGAACCCAGGTTTTCCTGGTCTAAGGGCAGTAGCTCAGTGGTAGAGCACCTGTTTGTATGCAAAAAGTCCTGGGTTCAGTCTTCGGCATCTTGAGCTAGGGCTGGGTGAGGCCCTGCCTGAAAACCTGGAGAGTCACTGCCACCCAAGACTGGACAGTACTGAGCTAGATGAACCAATATTCAAACTCTGTGTAAGACACTATCCTGTGTTCCCATTCCCTTTTTTCAGGTGCCAAATTATGTAAGATGTACTTTCTAACCCTATGCATGAACACCAGCCAGAATCCAAACATTTTAGCATGAACCAAAAAACATACCATTGCTTGCAAACCTAACATTGGTATAGAACAGCATAAACACAGCTCATAGTCCAAAAATGAAAGGGGGGGAAAGTTGCTTCTAGGGGAATCCAACAGCCTGGAACGGCATCCCAAAATGCAATATTACCTTCAAAATGTAGTTTCCTGAAAGGCAAAGCATTAAAAAATACTACAAATAATCTGTAAGTGAAAAAGCTTCAGACTGCAGCTCCCTTGGGAAGCATAGCAAAAATTGGGATGTCAGTAAGGAGGCAGGAAGCTAGCTGAAAACAGACTCTGGTTGATGGAGCAGCGTTCTCCTGCATTTCTAAATGACCAGGCAGTGAGTGGGCAGAACTTTTACCCACCAGAGTTGTCCCTATTACTGAGGAAAACTAACCCGCTTGGGACTTCTTTTATGGTTAAGGGAATCTCTCACCCAGTGCAAAAACCTGATCCTTCATTCCCAGTGTCCATGGCTTACACAAGCCAAGTGTGAAAATGAATACGATCTTTCATGGGCTTGCCTGTTTAAATGCTATGCTTATAGCTGCTCATTTGATCAACAGCATGCAGCTAAAAGGAGCACACTAGGCAAGGGGAGATAGCTCAGCACAAAGCCCTGTGGGAGGAAAGGGGTTAGCTCAGGACAAGCCACAACACATGGCACCATCATCATCAAGGGAGTGGATTGGGTTGCCGGTGGAGGGTGTGCGTCCCTTCTGGTTCCTAGGCAGAAAGGAGCTCCAAACCAAAACAGTGAGAAAGTGATTGACCAGCAGTTTGCTGAACTTTTTTTTTTTTTTTAAGACCTTGTGGGTTTAAGAGAGGGTATGTATTTGAGTTAGCATATTACAGCTTTGCAGAAGAAAAAAGGCAAACAAAAAAGAAGTGTTGATTAGTGGATTTAAAGGGAAGACAGATGCACTACTAATGGAGTTTTTTTTATCCTGTAGACGCAGGTGGTGCTGTGGTCTAAACCACCGAGCCTCTTGGGTTTGCCAATTGGAAGGTCGGCGGTTCAAATCCCTGTGACGGGATGAGCTCCCGTTGCTCTGTCCCAGCTCTTGCCAACCTAGCAGTTCGAAAGCACGCCAGTGCAAGTGGATAAATAGGTACCACTGTGGCAGGAAGGTAATCAGTGTTTCCGTGCGCTCTGGCTTCTGTCACGGTATTCCATTGTGCCAGAAGCGGTTTAGTCATGACACGGAAAGCTGTTTGTGGACAAACGCCAGCTCCCTCGGCCTGAAAGTGAGATGAGAGCTGCACCCCATAGTTGCCTTTCACTGGACTTAACTGTCCAGGGGTCCTTTACCTTACCTTTTACCTTTTGTAGCCTTACCCTATAAAACTGCTGCTGAGATGCTAAGCTTCCTAACAGGGCTGGAGAAGTGTTAGGTATTTTCACACATTACCACTCTGGAATGGGTCAAAAATAGCCTTCTGCAGCCTGACACTGAAAGCCTGAGAGAGTTATTGAAACAGAGATTCCTGAGCTCAAAGCTGTCCTGATTCCAAGTAGCTGTGTGTGGAAGAAACAAAGGCTGCACAAGCCATTTGCAGCCAGTTCAACAGTACAGTTACCTCAGAATTGTCAACACTGACTGGAAGTGTCTCTCCATGATTTCAGACAAGGGTCTCTCCCAGCCCTACCTGGAGCTGCCGGGGATTGAACCTGGGACCTTCTGCATACAAAACATTTATGTTGTCACTGAGCTATGCACCTTAAGTCCACGGGCAGCTAGTGCATCCTTGCCAAGTAAAAAAGGCTAACAGGAAAGGAAGGAAGCAGGAAGATAGTGAATATGGCCTTTAGATTGCAGGCTAGAAACATGTGTTTTGTGTGTGGCAAGTTTCCTAGCAGAACCACACACAAAACACATTATGTTCAGATCCCCTTTTAGCATGGAATTAGTGCATTCATTTCTGTCACTTTTGGATAAAGAATTCAAAGCAGTGTACCACGCTTAAAAAAAATATCTCACCAATCAATAGCAAAGGTGTCATGACTCTGAAGAAGCATAAACTCAGGGTGAAAAGGAAAAATGAGCTAAGAGGAAGGCACATTCAGCAAACCCTTATCATGATCAATTCCTGCCCGGAAACCTATGTCCCCACTGTGGAAATACGTGTGGCCCCCAGAGTCACTTACGAACTCACTGTTAAGACCATGTTCATGGAAGAGCATCTTAATCAGCTATGAGTGATCACCAAAGAAGAAGACCAACTAAAAACAGGCTGTAACAAATACAGTGTATCAGACACCAGCAATTCTCAATTATCAAAGGTGGACGGAAAAATGAAGGTTTTAATTTGCATCCAACAAGACAATAGGGAGGAATAACCTCCACATATCGGAGGTTGCAGCAGGAAAAGCCTTGCTTCTTGTAGAGGTCCACCTGACCACATATGACACTTTCACGGGGCCCAGTTCAGTGGCTCTCAAGTGATGCAGGAATTTATACAGGAAGCGATTCTAGACCATTTAAGGCTTTAACAGACCTTGAACTGAGCCCAAAACAAATTGGTAGCCAAAGAGTTTTCTCATGACAAGCATTATGAGTTGACTCAAGTCTGCCAACTGGCAAGTGGCAGCATTCTGCAGCCACATTCAAGACCAGTTCCACACACAGTATGTTGCAGTAGTCCAGGCACAGGCAAACTCGGCCCTCCAGATGTTTTGAGACTACAGTTCCCATCATCCCTGACCACTGGTCCTGTTAGCTAGGGATGATGGGAGTTGTAGTCCCAAAACATCTGGAGGGCCGAGTTTGCCTATGCCTGCAGTAGTCCAACTTGGAAGTCACCAAGGTGCAAATCAGCCTTAGCCAACCAGGTGTCCTCTAGATGTTTTTGGACTACAATTCCCATCAGCCCCAGCTAGCAGGACAACAGCTAGATCTGCATTGTTCAGTTGTGGGCATAGCAGCTGAAACAGCAAAGGGACATGTTAGGCCATGGGATAAGGAATCCAAACACTGGATTTAAGGAAGCACATATGTCACTTGTTAAATATGTCATATGCCACTTAAAACTTTTTGCACACCAGCTCCTTAGCCGAATACCGGTATGTTCTGCTTTAAGCAACAGCTTCAGCAACACGGAAACAAAGCAAGGCTTCGGCGGCACCCTGGACAGCTCCATGCAGGATTCAGGCTGGAGATTCCGTAACAGCAGAGCGCAACAGCCATCTTGAGATTCAGCCTGTTTGGTTGGTTGTAAGTTGTTTTGGGCAAGACAAAGCAACTAACAAATTTTAACAACAACAACAACAACAACAATATAGCAGGTATAGCTCTATCTCAGCATTTGGCTCTACTTTCCATGAGAGCAGCCTTTGCATTTAAAGGGGTCCAGACTGCTTTAGGAGTAATAAATTCCAATGGAGTTGGTAGGGCAGGCATAGGCAAACTCTGTTTGGGACTACAATTCCCATTATCCCTAGCTAACAGGATGAATAGTCAGGGATGATGGGAATTGTAGTCCCAAACATCTGGAGGGCCGGAGTTTGCCTTTGCCTGGTGTAGGGTACCATGGTTCTACTAGGGTTTCTGAGCTGGAGTCAGAAGTGAGCAACATGACCTTTTCATGCTGGACAGGTAATGGCACAATGAGATCCTCTTGCACAAGTGATTCTGATCCTGAGGACAATTCCCTTCCCCACTTGAAACCGCCAGCCTCATTATCTGAAGATCACAGAGCTGGGTGGGACCACAAGAGTAATCTGGTCCAATCCCCTGCAATACAGGAATCTTTTTGCCAAAGATGGAGTTCATGATTAGGAGTCTCATGCTCTGATGACGGAGCTAGGAAGCCCAATTCTGGGGTCATGACATGGTCTTAGGCAGGTCAGAAATATGGGCATATTTGGACCTTATCATGTATTGGGGCAACATTGATCAAACATTTACATTGACACTTAGGTTCCATCGGCACAGCTGTATCTGCGTAATCTACCAATCATTTCCATTAGCTCCAGATGGAAGCAGCACTTGGCTGATTATGTCCTCCCTCATTTCTGTTTATGAATTTACTATTATGAAACTTTGCCTGTATTTGCTATCATGTGGGTGGCGTTCATTTTCCACGTCTGCAAAAGATTAGGTTACTGTTCAGCAAAACAATTGCAGTTCTAAGAAACTTAAGACTGTTCCACATATTTAGTGGTTCAGGGGCATTTTAACAGCCAGGACCAGGAAATTATAGCTTAGCAACAATAGTGCCTTTATTACATTCCCAGTAAATATTGCTGTTAAGATGTAGCCAGATATTTTGTTTCTAGGGTGAATCATATGAGCCCATGTGCAGATGACTGAGGAAAGAAGAACATAGATTCCAAGTTAAAAATAAACTGAAGGGAGGGTAGAATGAAAAGTAGAGCAAAAGAGGAAGAGATTGTAAACTGAACTGCTGCCACAAGAACATTCCTAAAGAAAACTGATTACAGTCAAGTTTGATAAAAACTACCTTTTCCCTACTTCTCTTATCTCATTTTATTTATCTCAGAATGGTATAAGTAAATCCTATTAATAAATCTCATTATGTTTCACTTGAATGCACAAAATCCATGCAAGCAGTGCCACCTGCTGGCAAAACAATGTAATACCTACTTAATCACTTTCTTTGATATACAGTGGTACCTTGGTTTACGAACTTAATCCGTTCTGGAAGTCCGTTCTTAAACCAAAGCGTTCTTAAACGAAGGCGTGCTTTCCCATAGCAGCGCAGAACACACTCAACAGGAAGCGAAACATGTTCTTATTCCAAGGCAAAGTTCACAAACCAAAACACCTACTTCCGGGTTTGCAGCGTTCTTAATCCAAGCTGTTCATAAATTAAGCTGTTCTTAAACCAAGGTACCACTGTATCTGTATTTGTGGCTTTCAAAATACGGCAACAGTATTACATCCCCTCTGTTAGCAGGTTTTCTGGTGTACCCAAAGGGGGTTCTACTGCCACTAAAAATGCATATTGCTGTTCAGAAGAGGCATTTGATGGGGATCAGGAGTCATGTAAGTTATACGTAGGGCTGCCTCTGAAAACAGTTCAGAAACTTCAGCTGGTGCAGAATTCAACAGCCAGGTTGCTCACCGGAGCAAGACGGTCTGAGCATATTACACCAATCCTGGTCCAACTGCACTGGCTACCAATTAGTTTCCGGGTCCAATTCAAAGTGCTGGTTTTGACCTATAAAGCCTTAAACGGCTCAGGACCGCAATACCTCAAGGACCGCCTCTTTCCATATGAACCTACCCAGAACCTTAGATCATCTTCTGAGGCCCTTCTTCATGTGCCTCCTTCTCGAGAGGCCAGGAGGGTGACAACACGAGAACGGGTCTTCTCTGCAGTGGCTCCCCATCTGTGGAATACTCTCCCCAAGGAAGTTCATTCACCTGGCACCTTCACTATACACCTTTAGGCGCCAGGCAAAAACGTTCCTTTTTAACCAGGCCTTTCCCTGACCTGATCTACATCCTATACCCTTTTAAAAATTATGGCTCTTTTTAGCGTTTTTTATTGGGTTGTTTGTATTTTGATTTTATGTATGTGATCCTTTATGTAAACCACTCTGAGACCTTTGGGTATAAGGCGGTATAGAAAGAAAATAAAATAAAATATGCACTGTTAAGTCTATGGTCTGTCACTTTCATAAAAAAAAATTAGGGATAAGTCTATGGCCTGTCACTTTCATTAAAAACAAAAAAATGAGGGACAAGAGGATAGACAGCAAAGCTTGATGGGACCAAAGTGTCTTATGCTACCCAGTAGTAACATAACTCAGAATAAATTAAAGCTATTGGGCCTCCTGAAGTGAAAAATTCCAAGTCTACATGACCAGTCTGTAACAGCAAAGAGCCATTCAAACATTAATGGCACAACCCAAAACTCTTAGTGTGATTCCACCTGCCCTGACACTGGAGAAGATTAAAGCTGCAGTCATATAAAAAAACATGCTCCATTAAATTCAGCAGGGCTTGCTTCTAAACAGAGATGTAAATGACTGCAGTATAAGAGTATTTCCAAGTAATGGGCCTCAAGATTATGCACAGGTAGGTAGTATAGACAATTTAATGTAGCATCACAAAAGTCTCACCTGGCACCTTTATTACATACCTTTAGGCGCCAGGCAAAAATGTTTCTATTTAACTAGGTGCTTTACTGATTACTGTTCTATGGCTTTTTAACTGTGTTTGTAGGAGGGCACTTAATGGTTTGTTATTGTTTTAGTATGTCTTTTGTGTTTTCATTTTGTATTTTTATGTTGTGAACTGAATGTAATTTTATTTTACATGTTGTAAACCATTCCATGATGAAGGGCAGTACAGAAATTTGAGTAAATAGAACAAACTGGACCTAGGCTATAAATGAAAAGATGACCCAGAATCATTCCTTGGAAATTCCCAGGAAATTGGCCCAGGAACATCTGGGGAAAAGTCTATGTTTTAGCAGAAAACTCATTACGTGGCCAGGAACAAGTCATTCTCCCCATCTGTAAAACGGAAATAATACTGGCCACCAGGCAGAGATGTTATGAAACAGTTATCAACTTACTCTGAATGCCAAAAATGCTCAAATATATGAACTCTGTATTAAACACAAAGTAATTTAGTAGAAAAGATGTTTAATATGTATTTCTTATCTTTTATGAAGAGGAAGAACTACATTCACACAATAATGGATTTTTCCTTCACACATGTATTCTCTTGCTGCGTTAGAATGAATATCAAAGTAAACATTGCCCGAAACACTGCTCTGATAGAACACACACCCCAACTGAGAAGATACTGCATGTGCAAAGCAGGTGAGCTCTGCTGCAGGAGCCTGGTGTGGAAAGTGGAAGTCGGTACCCAATATTCAAAGTTACACAAGAGCAACCCCTGCCCCTCCTGCACACTATGCAAAATGTTTTCCAACACCAACCACCTGTTAGGCAAGGGTGAGGTTAAGGAAGCAAAAGCTCAACTGGGAGCCTCCACAACCCTACAACTATTCGACATCTCACAGCTTCTCAATATGTGATAAGCTCTGTCAGCTTGGACTGCCTAACCCAGAGACAGGCACAACATTTTTTTCTGCCATCGCAGGCTGCTGTATCAGGGACATGTGGTATATGGCAGTCATGCATCACTGACAAACACATCTGTCAATTTGCATTCATGAAAACGATCAATTTATATTCCTCTAACCCCCACCCCCATTTACAAAACGAATTCTCTCAAAAGGAGCAAGAACAAGCCATGGTGGTACATGAATAAAAGTATTACTTTTGGCTTGAAGCCTTAGGGGTGCGGAGAGGAACAGGATTGAAGGACAGAGGTTTTACATTTAAGGTTCAATACAATTAGGCCTTTTTTTAAACAGTCATAAAAATAGACACAAATCTGTTAATAAACTAACCGCCCGTAACAAGTGTTGCTCTTTATACAAGAAGAAAAGGAGAAAGCAGCCCTTTCCTTAGTTCATTCTCTTTTTCTTGTCTCTCTGGACAGGAGGGGTGGGGCTGTGGAATTTTTGCTATTCATTCCTCTTCACGAAGAGAAGAAAATCCGATTTCTGCTTTGCGACACTCCACAATAAGGCACTAACCCATTAAGTAGCCCCTAGAGGACAAAGGGAATATTTGAACAGGAAGGGAGGAATATATTACTGATTGTTTGCTCTTCACCAGGGTGGGTTACAACATTTTAAAATATGTTAAAAACAGTTGCGATTACTCACAATTGCAAAAGCTACAATCACCAAAAATAGGGTGGGTTCTTAAAGTATACATTTCAGGTGTCAAAGGCATTCACTGAAAACTGTATAATGGAAGTTGCCAGAGTGGATAGGGCGTTTCAGAACTTAGGGACTGCCACAGAGAACACCCTTTCCTGGGCCATCACCACCTGGAGTTTCTGAGAGGGGTAGAGCTACCAAGAGGGCCTCCTCTGCTGATCTTAACACCCAGGACAGTGAAGGAGGCAGTCTTTCAGATATTTGGGGTGGGAGTGCTTTAGGGCTTAAAACACTAACGTAAGCATCTTTTATAAAATAAAAGAATCACTACATAAGTATAGGAAGCCACCCTACACACCAGATACTTCTGTGTAGGAAACCATCTGTGGGTCATATTTAATTATTGTACTCTCATGTGCTTGCTTCAGGTTTACATTGCTGGAAGTCATGGTTAGCGACATGATCTACATATATAATAAATTTGATGGTAATAAACATTGATGGTAAATGTTCCTTAAATCATTCTTGGTTTCCTTCTGAACTTTAAAGCTAGCCACAGGACTCTGCCTCAATCTCCCTCAAACTGGGGATAAAACTGATCTCCCTTGCAGGATTACTGTAAACAATATTAGTTGTTTGTGATATCCCTTTTACAACAGTACTTATATAGCTTTTCCAATAAATAGTATTGATTCCCTCATCTCAGACAATGTAGTCCGTTTAAAAAATAATAATAATAATTCAGATTTCATGGCCTGGCATCTTTCAATATTATGATTACTCCTCCAAAGTAGACATTTGCTTGTCTATTAAAAAAAACACCTCCGGTGTAATTCACACAGCTCCAAACAATGTTTTAAAAACACGAGAAAAGACCTTGCCATACCTTTATTTTCCCCTTAGTACTTACCATATTTTTCGCTCCATAAGACACACTTTTTTCCTCCTAAAAAGTAAGGGGAAATGTCTGTGCATCTTATGGGGCGAATGCATGGTCCCTGGAGCCGAATTGCGTAGGGGCCAAAAGCAGATCGTGCTCTCTTATTTACAAAGAGAGAAGGGGGTGTTGAAAGGAAGCTGCTGAACAGCTGTTCAGCAACTGATCGGGAGAGAGATAAGGCTCCCTTTCCAGCCCCGCCCCCTTGCCTGGGCCTCCATTGTTGAATGCAGAGGGAGGCTGTTTGTTTCCCCAGTGACATGTGACTGGCTGATTAGATTATCTGTCTGGAAACTGTAGAAATGGCTGTAGGACTAGAAGCTGCAGAACTGTGAGTTAAACCCCATAAGAACGGGGCTTCTCCCTTTGCAAAAAAAGCTGCACCACTTTCAGCTGATCCTCAAAAAGCAGGGCTTTTCCCTTTGCAATAAAAGCTGCACCACTTTCAGCTGATACTCAAAAAAGTAGGGCTTTCCCCCCTTCCTCCTCTAAAAACTAGGTGCGTCTTATGGAGCGAAAAATACGGTATTTCATTTTTGGATTGTGATAAAGATTAAAAGTAGAGGTCGAAAATCATAGGAGAAACAATTTACTTACGGTAATTTCATCCTCATGAATACTCTGGCCATAAAGAAACTCAACAGGACACTGACAAATCCAATAAAAAGCAGCAGAAATCTGTTCAGCTTTGGGATATTTGGTGCATTAGAACGGTCCAATATTATAAAGCCAAGGCCTCCCATTGTGAAGAGGAAGCTGGAAGCGAGCCCTTCCATAATGTACTGTCCATTTACTCTGCATACAAGACAAGGAAATATTTTAGTTTGAACAGCAGTGCTACAGATTATCTGGCTAATCTGTCACATTGTATAAAGTTCACAAACATAGGTGCATGTATATATTCTACTCTCACACACAAGAAAAACAGTCATCATGATACAGCGGAAGGTAGAAAATAAAAGAAATGATCAGTGTCACATTACAGGAAAACCTGCTTCCTCTTTGAAACCATTAGAGACATGATGCTATTAAACAAAGATGAGAAGTTCCCAAAAGCAGTGCAGATAGCTACCATACCCAGAGCTCTATAATTTACTGTGAAGCAATCCCATCCAACTTCTGGCTATTCCTTCAGCTATAACTATCAACACACACAGAGCCCGATTTCTTTCCAGAATATGTCAGGCACTTATTACTGGTTTTCCCTTTGCCATGGTACTTATTGTTGCTTTAGATCCCTAGTCCCCAAATAGGATGGCCCTACAACTCCTTGTAGGGACACGGGTGGCACTGTGGCCTAAACCACAGAGCCTAGGGCTTGCCGATTGGAAGGTCAGCGGTTTGAATCCCCACAACGGGGTGAGCTCCCGTTGCTCGGTCTCTGCTCCTGCCAACCTAGCAGTTCTAAAGCAAGTCAAAGTGCAACTAGATGAATAGGTACCACTTCAGTGGGAAAGTAAACGGCGTTTTCATGCGCTGCTCTGGTTCGCCAGAAGCAGCTTAGTCATGCTGGCCACATGACCCGGAACCTGTACGCCGGCTCCCTTGGCTAGTAAAGCGAGATGAGCACCGCAACCCCAGAGTCGTCTGCAACTGGACCTAACAGTCAGGGGTCCCTTTACATTTACAACTCCTTGCAGCTACATATGGTGTGTATTCTCTGACAATTAGTTTCAATGACTATTAACTCAGACAGCAGGAGGACTGTCTACTAAGTTAAACAACTTAATTTAAAATGATGCTAGTGTTTCTATTCATTTTTGTAGCTTGGTAAAGCTACAATGAGCTTTGATCACAATGTTCTAACAGCCAGCTCAACATGTAAACAGCAGTTCACTGTCAAAATACTCCCTTGTAATCTTTAGAGAAATGCATTTTGCTAGTATCGAGTATATTTTCTACCTGTAAGCCAAGAAGGCCACAGGCCTCTGGTGCCCATGTTCATCTGTCATTGAGCCAACACTGGGAGGTTCTACAATCACATCATAAATGATTCCTACAGAGAGGGAAAAATGTAAATTTAGTTGGAAAGCACGCACATACACAAGTACACCACATTCCGTAAGCCTAAAGGTAGAAAGAAAGTCGGAAGTTCATGATGTAAGGTCTTTTGTATGTGAAAAACATGGTGGGCTGCATTTAGTTTTAGACATACAAAAGTGTGAAGTAGAGTACACAGCTACTATTACCATATCACAAGTTTCAGGGAGAATGAGGAGGGCTGTGGTTGTGTAGCTTACAACAATCCTCCAATGCAATCCACCATTATTACCAATGCACTTACATGCGTGTACAATGCAATAAATGGTTTACAACAATCCTGTAATACAGCTCAATTATTAATACTTCAGGTTGCAGTCCAGTCTATTTTCTCTCCAGCTCTGCTGAAAGACCAGCTCAATCAGGAGTCTCCCTCAGCTGCAATATAGCAGCACCCACTCCATATTGCCGGGCTGCACAGCAAAGGGAGGCAGCACTGCAGAGCCTCTAGAGCAGGGGTCAGCAAACTTTTTCAGCAGGGGGCCGGTCCACTGTCCCTCAGACCTTGTGGGGGGCCGGACTATATTTTGAAAAAAAATATGAACAAATTCCTATGCCCCACAAATAACCCAGAGATGCATTTTAAATAAAAGCACACATTCTACTCATGTAAAAACACCAGGCAGGCCCCACAAATAAGCCAGAGATGCATTTTAAATAAAAGGACACATTCTACTCGTGTAAAAACACGGATTCCCGGATCATCCGCAGGCCGGATTTAGAAGGCGACTGGGCCGCATCCGGCCCCTGGGCCTTAGTTTGGGGACCCCTGCTCTAGAGACCTGCAGCTTTTGGTTCCTCCTCTCCTTTCAGTTACTTGCTGTGGTCTAAACCACTTACCGGTAGCCTCTTGGGCTTGCTGATTGAAAGGTTGAGTGCAATGGGGTGAGCTCCAGTTGCTCTGTCCCAGCTCCTGCCAACCTAGCAGTTTGATAGCACACCAGTGCAAGTAGATAAATAGGTACCGCTGCAGCAGGAAGGTAAACGGTGTTTCTGTGAGCTCTGGTTTGCGTTGTGGTATTCCGTTGCACCAGAAGCGGTTTAGTCCTGTTGGCCACATGACCCAGAAAGCTGTCTGTGGAAAAACGCTGGCTCCCTTGGCCTGAAGCGAGATGAGTGTCGCAACCCCATAGTCACCTTTGACTGAACTTAACCATCCTTTAACCCCCCCTTTTTAACCTTACCTGTGACAACCACTCGTCACAAAGGGCCAATTTCCAACTTAGAATGGGCCCACAAATCCCTCTCTCCAGACCACACTGCCCAGACCACCACCCCTCACACCAGCCTAGTGCTTTCATAGGACCATAGTATTGGGAGTCCGAAGATCATCAGGTTCAACCCCCTGCAATGCTCGGCTGGGGTGTGTCTTTAGAAACTTTCAAATATGCCAGCCAATGGTGCTATAGTGGACAGTGTCAAACTAGAACCTGGGAGGCCAGGGTCTGATACCCTGCTCAGCCCTGAAGCTCATCAAGTGACCCAGTGGGCCAGTCACTGTGCCTCTCAGCCTTAGCTACCTTATGGCATTGTTGTGGGGATACAAATAAGAGGGGTTGGGAAGTGGTTTGTTGCAGGGATTCCTCAAGAAGGAATGCCACCTCAAACTCCTTAGAGGGAAAAGGCTTCAGGGCATAAACAAATAATAAAAGAAATTAACGAAATGGAACAGTAGCATTTCTGCACCCGTCCCTGGGTCACTTTCATTTGCTAGTGTCTCTGGGGCTTTACTAAAACAATTAATACAGAAACACCCCTTCCATAGCAAGGCACAACTCAAGACCACCCTGGCAGGCGAACGGGAAGCCTGGCGAGAGACCCATTTGCTTTTCATGCCTTTCCCCCACACGTTTGCCTTTTTTCACTCCTAAATGGAAGATTACAAATAGAATAAGGGGCAACGAAGAAAGAACGGAAATGGTTTATTGAATATTTACAAAGGGATTGTAAACAGGTAAGAACACTGGCAGGATTACTGTAATAATAACCTGCAGTTTTCATAAGAGTATATCTTTAAGGTATATGAATGAATGAACAAATTAAGTGACCGTAAATTCGGATATGCAGAAAATATTAAAAAATCAATTTAGGTAAAGGGACCCCTGACCGTTAGGTCCAGTCGCAGACCACTCTGGGGTTGCAACGCTCATCTCGCTTTATTGGCCAAGGGCGCCGGCGTACAGCATCCGGGTCATGTGGCCAGCATGACTAAGCCGCTTCTGGAAAACCAGAGCAGCGCATGGAAACGCCGTTTACCTTCCCGCCGGAGTGGTACCTATTTATCTACTTGCACTTTGACGTGCTTTCAAACTGCTAGGTTGGCAGGAGCAGGGACCGAGAAACGGGAGCTCACCCCATTGCGGGTATTCGAACCGCCAACCTTCTGATCAGCAAGCCCTAGGCTCTGTGGTTTAGACCACAGCGCCATCCGCATCCCCAAAAAATCAATTTAAGGAATCGCAAAAAGAGGGGAGGAAAGGAAGTAGAGTTTTGAAATGTTAAAATGACTGTAAATTAATTGAGGCATAAACCTGAAAATTATATGAATATGGGGCAACGGAGGAGGTAGGAATGAGCTGCGCGTGTGCATTTGCGTGTATTTTTGTTTGCGCGTGTATTTTTGTGCGCGCCTGAAGGCCCACTGCGCAGAGCCTCCCGTCGTTCCCAAGGGAATTACCGCCCGTGATGAGGAAGTACGACACCACCACCAGCGCGTAGACCGTCATGGCCGAGGGCATGTGCACCCAGCTCGGCTTCTTCAGCTTGATGTTGGGGCACTCCAGCACCGCGAACGGAACCCGGTAGAGCGTCTCCATGTCGACGGCCCGCCTGTCCCGTCTCCTCAGGCCACGAACTCCCCTGGTCTCCCAACGGCAGCTTACCCCCGCGCATGCGCCGTTACGGAAACGATCGGCTCTTCGGGGCCACCGTCCGTACGATAACGAAAGCTGAGGCGGTTACTAGCTGGGTCCTGCAAGGGAAACAATACAAACACGTCTCATGAGAGAGGGGAAGGAAAATAACAGTGTGCCGCGTAAACGAAACCCAAAACGAATAAATGTGGAGAAAAATGAATCTGAATGCGGCACGTTATCAATATGGTTTTTAAGGCTCCTGCGGCGTGCGGTAAGGAGCGGCTGGGAGAGGATACTGATCTGCCGAGTCCTGGCAACGCTCAACGTGGCTTTCTAAACGGGTAGACGTGGCCCTGCCAGGACGCGCGCAAGCCACGCCCCTTCAAGTAAGCCGCGCCCACATTCCAAGTAGAAGCTGCCAGCTGCTACGTCACACCCTCCATCTTACTATTTTGTGCAGTATTTATTAGAAGGAAACTCCGCTTAATCTTAAAAAGGGCACAATACTTTTTCTTTTCTTGCAACCGACTAAGGAGCCATCTGCAGTGGCAGTATCATATTGCATTAAACAATCATGGGTGTCCCCAAACAATCCTGGGAACTGTAGTTTTTTAAGGGTGTTAAAAGACCTCTATTATCCTCAAAGAGCCAGAGTGGTTTAATGATCCATTCGTCTTGACAGGGAACTCTGAAATTGTAGTTCTCTGAGCCGGGTTTCCTACCAATTCTCAGCACCCTTAACAAACTAAAATCCCCAGAATTCTTTGGAGAAAACCATGGTTGTTTGACTTTTAAAATGTGGCTCCTTTGGGGGGTGGGTAATTATTGCGTTATTGCTTTTATTTATATTTTATATACTGTGATATTTTTATATGAACTGCCCTGAGACCTCTGGGCATAGGGCGGTATATAAAAATAATATGCATGATGCTGTTTTAAATGTACAGAGCAGATGGGGCATAACATGGCATTATCTCTCGAAAAGGCTTTGCTGATCTAGGCCCCTTCTAAACATTTTTTTAAAAAATCTACAACTCGCATAGATCCCAGTCAGTGTTGCTAATGGACAGCGACACTGGGAGTTGTATTCCCAAATAATTGCCAGACGCTTGGTTGGCAACGGCTGTCCTGGGAACAGTGGTTTCCATATTTTTTTCTGTCAAACCACTTGAAAAGGCTGAGGATGTTGGTGGAAAACTTAATGATTTTTATGCCTTTTGCAGGAGTTGGAATGTGCTGCACTAAGTGCTGTATGGTTTTTAGCCACATTAAGGTAAAGGTAAAGGGACCCCTGACCATCAGGTCCAGTCGTGTCCGACTCTGGGGTTGCGGCGCTCATCTCGCTCTATAGGCCGAGGGAGCCGGCGTTTGTCCGTAGACAGCTTCCGGGTCATGTGGCCAGCATGACAAAGCTGCTTCTGGCGAACCAGGGCAGCGCACGGAAACGCCGTTTACCTTCCCGCTGGAGCGGTCCCTATTTATCTACTTGCACTTTGACATGCTTTCGAACTGCTAGGTGGGCAGGAGCTGGGACCGAGCAATGGGAGCTCACCCCGTGGCAGGGATTCGAACTGCCGACCTTCTGATCAGCAAGCCCTAGGGTCAGTGGTTTAACCCACAGCGCCACCTGGGTCCCTTTAGCCACATTATGGACCACCTAAATGAAGCTCATGAACCACTGTTCAAGAACCCCCCTGCCCTGGAAAAACATCCAATTTCATCCACTTGCTGCTCAGTTATCCTTCACTATTTATAAACCTTAGAGCAGAACAAGGCAGTAGAATTTCGAGCTAAGGATTTCAAAGGTCAAGATCAGAACTAAGAATTGAGCAGTGAAGCATATTGACCGTATGTGAAACTCCCTTCATACTGGTTTTTAAAGACAGTCTCAAATACAGCACATTAAAGTCACCTAGCCTTAATGTTACTAGAGCAGTGTTTTTCAACTTTTTTTGGGCAAAGGCACGCTTGTTTCATGAAAAAAATCACGAGGCACACCACCATTAGAAAATGTTAAAAAAAAAATAACTCTGTGCCTATATTGACTATATAAAAAGTAATTCTCTTGAATTTTTCCCACAGCACACCAGGCAACATCTCGCGGCACACTAGTGTGCCGCGGAACAGTGGTTGAAAAACACTGTACTAGAGCATGAATAACTTTGGGCAAACTCTCTTGAGAAAGGGTGCAGTTGGTACACCATTAGAATGGTCAGGTAGTAGAGGGAACAGTAAAGAGTCCTTGTGTAATTTTGCCTAGAATAATCTCTGGGGGTGTTGAACAAGACTTCTTGGGTTTCATAACCTTTATGGTTTGTGCTTAATGTTTCACCTGCTGCTTGGATTTAAAACACATTAATGATATTTATATGGGGGTATTATAATTCTGTGACTTTCTGTGCATGAGTACCTGCTTTGACTTCTTGTTTCTTTCAAAAGAAAGAATATATAAATTGATTATTTTAAAAATACTAACCAGATGACAAAATTAGTGATAGTAATTGCAGTTGATAAGAATAGCCACAGCATGGCAGAGTTGCTCTCTAAGAGCAAGCCCCCTCTCTAACTTGAATCTTCTTTTACAGGTAGGTAGCCGTGTTGGTCTGCCATAGTAAAAAAAAAATCAAAAAAAAAATCCTTCCAGTAGCACCTTAGAGACCAACTAAGTCTGTTCTTGGTATGAGCTTTCGTGTGCATATGAAAGCTCATACCAAGAACAAACTTAGTTGGTCTCTAAGGTGCTACTGGAAGGAATTGTTTATTTTTTATTTTGTTTTGAATCTTCTTTGTTGCTCAGCTTGTCAACGCATCTATGTCTTTGCCAGAATGTACAGGATCAATATACATGTGGAACTTCATAATTAAAGATGCAGTTTTCAAGATTGAAATTAAGGTTAATGAGTTACATCTGGGTTGTTGTTTTTTTTAAGCAGAGTCAGCAGAGGGGAATAGCCAGTACAACACCCAAACCATTAGTGGCTAACTGGTGGTCCTCCAGCTGTTAACTAGACTCCCAACCCCAGCCACCATAACTGTGAGCTACAGCTCAGCCTGCCCCCTCCCCCCCGTGATTAAATAGCATTTTGGAAGTACAAACTTCAAGAAATTGTCAGGTGTATAAACATTTTATACTCAAATCATTATTTCCATCACCCACAAGATTTTCAATAAGCTAAGGAGTTAGTATACAGTACTAATATAAAGTTTTAAATTACTGAACAAAGAGGATTTGGTGCATTCGGCTATTTAGGTTTAGGTGGCTGTCTCAACCCATCAAATGTTGAATTGCTCTGTTTATACCCAGAAGAGTGGTGGATGACACCATCTGTTTAAAAGGCTATCTCTTTCCACCACATTCAGCAGTTACACTTTCCTGGGTCAATTTAAAGCCATTTCCTCTTTTAAAAACCAGTTTTCCCTTTCTCATTAGAATTAACAGAAAAGGCTCTGCTTAAACTACTTTAACATGCAACTCACAAGCTGAGGTAGTTTACTTTTAGCATGCCCTGCAGCATCACTCTTCTACTCCCAATGTTCTTCATAAATTCAAAACAAAATTAGAGGCATATTAATAGGGCTTTTTCATTAAACATTAAGCTTCTCCTCCCGTCTCCGAAAATCACCCGTTTATTTAAAAAATTCTACTGAAGCCAATTAAACTTTCATCATGTAAACGAATTAAGATTCAGGAGTTAGAATAAACAAGCAACCGTCAGATTTTAACCCTTTCCCTCGCACAAGAAGACACCTCCTGGGAGCAACCGCACCTCCCGTCATTGGGCAACTATGTTCAGATACACTTTTGCTAGTGTCAAAATCTCCAACCTCTTCCATACCTAGTGTATTTTCCCCAGCTAGACTGGTTGCTCCCAGGCACTGACCATGCTGCAAAAACCACAGTTGAAGCTGGCACTTCCACATGTGCTGAGCCATTGTTAGATTCAAATGAAAAATATTAGTGGACATTTAAATGAGTCTACATTCACTAAGAAGTATGAGTTTTGCCTTTTCAGAAAGCTGGTAAACAAAGCTAATTCCACCTGAGAAAACAATTGTGTATTAGCTCCACATGCTCTTTCCAAAAATTGTGACACTTATTGAGCTTGTTTATAGGAAAACGAAGGCTGCAACCCTAGTCAAATTTAGGAATTACTGCAAGTCCTATTGAAATGTATGGAAATTACCTTCAAGCAGAAATTAGCAAATGTTATAGACTACTAAACTTGATGGTAAATCATCTTAAACTATGTGCAAATGTTTTTCATCCATTCATTTATCCTCTGTCATTTTAAGACTTCTATGAGCAGGTCTTTAAAAAAAAGCACTCTGGTACCTCATTGCATTATAGATGTAACCATAATGGTGCTTATGTAGATGAGAGCTGTCATGTATTTTTTGTTAGGTCTGCCTTGATATTGCAGCAGTCTTTGGTCTTTTAATCAGCGGGGCATATAAGCGTTTTCTTAATGCCTGCACTGTTTTTACCACTAGCAAGGCTTTTATCAGATTGTAGTGATTATTCTAAATCATCTTTCTTGTTCACTCAAATGCAATTTAATAAATTAGCTACTTCTTGGTTTTTGACCTCATCTGCTTGTTAAGAACTGAAGATACGACACACTCAAAATTTAAGATTAGGAGCAAGATCTCCTTTCCAAAACATCATCATTTAATTACGGTGCTGTCCAACAGCTTTTAATTCAAGCTAAGTCTAACCGAATACTTGCAGAAAAGGTTAAGCAGACACCCGTCTTACTTTTTTCATCGATTAAGTAACGTTTGTTGGAAATGTAAAAATGTGGAAGGTACCATTTATCATATGTGGTGGACATGCCCAAAGGTAAAGGCTTTCTGGGAGTTAATTTATAATGAACTTAAAAAAGTGATGAAAGTTACTTTCATTAAGAAACCAGAGGCCTTCCTGTTGGGCAAGACTAACCCAGGCAAGATAGAGGGTTTTTTATGTATGCCACAACAGCTGCTAGAATTTTGATTGCAAAAAACTGGAAAGATGAAGAGCTCCCGACTGTAGAAGAATGGCAGATGAAGTTAATGGACTTTATGGAACTCACTGAACTGACCGCGAAGCTCCGAGACCAGAGGGAGGAGAAGGTGCAAGAAGATTGGAAGAAATTTAAAAGACTATTTAAAAATTTGTGAAAAATTAATATTTGAAGCAGAATCAGTGAATATAAATGGCTTTAGTTATAAGACGTTAGGTAAAAATAGTATATTAGAAGTAATGATGAAAGATGTATGTTATTAAATGTAGCAATAAGTTATATGAAGTAAGTTGTTTGAAATTGTAATAAGAATAATGATGATTGATGGGAAATTAGTTACAAAGTTACTAAAGTAAATTAGAACTGAACGCAGTTGAGAGAACGGGGGAAGTCCCCCATTTAAGATTCAAAATTAGATTTAAACATTAAGCATTGAGTGTCCCAGTGTTCGTGGTTTAGGTATGTATAAGTTTCTTTTCTTTTCAATGTTTTCTTTTTTAGTTTTTTCTTTTTGTATCTGTTGTGTTTTTATTGTATTTGTGTGATTTATTGTGATTTGTTGTTTAATGTGGAAAATCAATATTTTTTTTTTAAAAAAATACTTTTTTCATTTTTCCTGACAAGAAAATCAGAAATGATACAAAAGTCAACTCACAATGGTTTTAAGGGTATTACTGAATAGTTCCTTTCTAAGACAGAAAGGGAATTAAGAACAGCTTATATAACCATTACAGTTCATGTATTTCACAAGTATCACAGAAAGTCTCTGGTTGCTTTCAGAAGTGCTCCAAGAGCCTAGAAGGTAAAGGTAAGCACCAAACAACTTACTGGTACCTTGCAAGATCCTACATAAATTATGGGATGTATCCAGTGCTGTGTGTGCCTAGATCTGCTAGTGCAACAGGAATCTCCTCCCTCACCCCATGCCCCGAACATCTGCTTTGGAGGGTTCTTTAACCTTCCAGAGATTTTGAGATTGCATGGGGGATTGGACAGACCAAGAGGAAGCTCCATTGCCTGCACAGTAGCTCACTGACCACCAGAGCTGATATTGGATATTGTCCTATATTTAGTTCTTTTAAAATCACTTATGGCAGAAGGGTACATTTTAAACAAAACCAAAAAATACCTTCAATTATTATACAAGTTCTGCCACGATACAAGCTAACTACATCCTCTTTCCCACAGTGGAAGTAAGCTGAAAACAACAAAACTCATACTAAAGATCAGTAGTTTTCATCGCTTTTGGCCCATGAGGCACATTTAGAAATCTAAGGAATTGTAATAAGCAGCAGAAATGCAGGAAATGCTGCCAAGCAACTACCCCTGCCAAATAATCCTTAACTATAAGTTAAAAATTGGGAGCGATGGGGTCCTGATGGATGGCAAAGGAAATGGCTAAGGTTGCCATGTCGAAGATTCCAGGCTTAACGGTGTCACAAAAGCATTCCCTCATGAAGGTTTCTAGCATATCCTAGGGAACCTAGCAAGATTGACTTAACCTGAAGGTGTGTGGTGATTTCCTTGCTCATGCTAATTTCTCCCAGTGGATCCTCATGCTCCTTGTTCCATGCAACTTGTTTAGGATATGTATTTAATGCTTTTTAAAAAAAAACCCGAAGAGAGTAATTAACACAACCCCCCACCCCTTACAACTCCAGAGTTCACTTCAATACTGAACATATTTGATAAATTCTACAGGAAAAAATCACTACACATGAAAGTTAAATCTTCATTTATTAGGCAGACAACACAAATTATCACTTTGATTTCTGACTCTGTGCTTGGGCCTTCAGCACCTTGACAACAATCTTCTGTTCCTCAATAAGGAATGCTCGTTTGATTCTAGAGAAAAAGGAAAACACTTGTTACTATTTCAGCATTGCTCATTAGTTATCACACAGGCTATATTCAGAGAAGCCTCCAAATCATGCTCTGAGAAATCAGAACCAAGCCCTGTGCTCGCTAGGTCCCTTGTCCCCTTAGTGCAGAAACTGTGGACACTGGTAATGGAGGAACAGATTGCATTGTTTCTCTTTTGCCCCCCACCCCTTACTCAACTGGAGGGAATTCCTGGTGACCGATGATGACCAGGTGAACAGTTAAATATGAAACAGCTTATGCTGCTGATTGCTCACAAGCTGACATGGCTGGAAGTCAAAATAAGCTATTTCATTCTGAGACAACAAGCAATAATCACTTAGTAAAATAAAATCCACAACACAATTTGTAAAATATACTTGTCTTCTGTTATTGGTATCTCAAGCAGGGATGAGTTAGGTTGGGTTTAAAAAAAAATCCATTTGTACAGCACAAATTTTAGTCCAGATTTCTACAGTAGCAAAGTTATTTATTTTTAAAAGACATTCCTACACTGCCTTTCACATCAAGTCACAAGGCGGTGGACAGCAACTTTAACATGCAAGCATCAACAACAGATATTATTTTAATCAGTGCTTAAAGGCCATTAAAGTTGTCTAAGCTCAGGGTAGAGGTGGCTGCATGAAGAAGTGGCCACCGCTAAGGAGTTACAAGAAAGAAACTAGACAGATATTTGAAACTAAGAATTATAATTATAAATTACCTGTCACGAACGCATTTAGCACACATGGAACCACCATAGGCTCTGCTAACATGCTTCTTTGTTTTTGAAAGCCTCATAAGAACTTTAGGGCGAACAGCACGAACCTGTAAGAAAAAAATACATTTGTATAACCCACAGTCTGCATGATTTGCAGTCTTAGGCTTGTTAAAAGACAATCAAATGAAGAGACAATGGGCTTATTATAGTATGAAGCACTCTTGTTCTGCTTGTGGGCCTCTCACGGGCATCTGGTTGGAGACTGAGACCAGGATGGACTAGATAGGCCTTATGTCTGTTGCAGCTGGGCTTTTATGTTCTTAAATAACTAAGACATTATAAGCAGCTAAGAACATGCACTTTGTTTTTTGAATGGCAGACACACATAATTTTCTAAGAACCAGGGAAAATTTTAAAGACAGTACTTTTACACTAAAATTGCTTTGCTACTTAGTGCTTCCCTTAAGCAACCTTCCACAACGTTGAGGAAATCAATTTTAAAGTCTTAGTTAAAACAATATCAAATATAGATATTCTCTTCAGATATTCACTTCAGTAAATGCAGACACTGTCAATAATTAATTTCTCTTTCATTTCTTCACTACCTGTTCACTTGCCATCTTCAGCCACATCAGAATTCAATTCTGTACTGTTACAAGACTGTATGCACACCATTATGTTAAAAATAGCAGCAGTTTATTAGCATGTTAATTTCAGCAGTAAAGCATTTCAATTCTGTAATATTGGTTCACTGCTATTACCATGAAATAAACTATTCCTTTTTTGTCACAATGTAAAAGCAATTGCTACTTAGTTGTGGTAAATAGAGGACACATGAAAGAGGCAACTCTACATAGCTAATTTTAGCTAAAATGGAAGAGGCATTTTCTGTTTCAGATCTACCTAGACACCACTGATTTTTCTATAATGCTTGAATCAAGATCAAGTGCAAAACAAACAACAAAAGGGGCACACTTATAGTTTCAGCTCTAAGATGCTATAGCAAATCACCCACATTGTTATAGTCCAACAGTGCATTAGGCACTGGCTTGAGCATCATGCCAACGATGAAATTACAAATGCATTAACAAGCAATTGCCTATGCAACGCTTCATAGATTTTTACAGGCAAGATGGGAAAATTTACCTAAGAGACACATATACCAGATTTTCCAATATAAATTGGGCAATGAACTAGAGTTCCTCTCTTTATCTAGGATGCTAGTCAACACAAGTAAAAGAGAATACACTTACACCACGAAGTCTTCCTGGGCACACGCCGCATGCAGACTTCGGTGCCTTGCCAACTTTCTTGGTGTACAAATAAACAATCCTGTTGCCTGGTGTCCGGGATCTGCATCAACCAAAGAAACAGTCATTTAATTTAAGTGTTATAAAATTTATTTAACAATAATACAATCATTTAATAGTAGGATTTTACTTACAGCCTGGTCTTGTTAGAGGCTGTGTTGTAGGACAACCTACGTCGGTATGTTAGACGCTGGACCATCGTGTCTAAACAAGGAAAGAAAATACAGAGAGAAGGCTGCATTCTAAGCAGAGTACGAAACAGAGAACACACACCCACAAAAAAACCCCCAAGTGCCAGTGTTAAATGATTATTCTGTCATTCAAATGAATGATAGAGGTAACATAGTTTCTCACCAATTTATCCTCACCACCACCCATAGCTGTCAACCTTTTCCTTTTTTGTGGGAAATTCCCTTATTATAGCATTGGGAAACAGCAGGGAGGGTTGACAGCTATGTATATAGCAGTGGGGAACAGCAGGGAGGGTTGACAGCTACGCCATCACCCTGTGGGGTATGCTTGGTAGGCTAAAAGAAATAATAACTGGCACATGAAAGTTCTTGCCAATTCAAGTCTCATACTTTATTTGGTATAATTAATATATTGCTTGATTGCAAAACAACAACACCCCAAAGCAGTTAGCCATTTTACCACAGTTACAGCAACACAGTTTGCAATCAAGGTGGTGTATGATCACATTTGCCATTCCTCCAATGAACTAAATGTATTGCTTTGGGTTTATTTAACTGTACCCTCAAAACAACCCTGGAAGGCCAGTGAAGCTTAGAGAGACAACAAGACTGGTGAACTTCATGGCAAAATTAAGTGCTGTACTTGAACTCTTACCCAAGCCAACGGTTCAGAAACCAAAGGCACAACACTCTTGCAGTTTGGTTTCTCCCCCCACCCCAACCGCCAATTACCCCGCATTTTAAAGGGAGAACATCTCAAAATCGATTCCCCGGTGATTCTACATGGAGAAGGAAGAGACCAAACCTAGATGCTAAGTAGTATGTCCTCGGCCCTTTCTTTCTCGCAGTGTAAACTGGGCATCGAACGCGCCGTTGGATAGGGAGAAATCACATTTTATTTAACCCCCCGCCCGAAAGCGCCCAGCCAAAGTGCGAGAGACCTGCAGAGCCCGCGATTATTCATAGCTCTGCGCGGCTCCGGAAGGCCTCGCTCAAGCCTGTGCGAGGCGGAGAGGCCTCCACGCAAGACTCCCACCCAGGCGCCGGCCTCTCCTGGCTTGCCCGCCGACATACACCCCTCGTCCTTCACCCCAAGTTCCCAGGAACCCACCGACGTACCCGCAAGGCCCGCTCAAGCCCTCCCTGCCGCGGATGGAAACAGATTAAGTCAAGCTCCCCGAAAGAGACAGACTAAATCGCTCTTACCTGGAGTGGGAGCCGGCACCGGAAGAGGAAGCAGACGCTGGCGCGCGGGTCAAAGTTCAAGCGCCAGAGCCAAGACCCGGAAGTGCGTCGACGTTGTTGCTAGGACGCCAAGGAGCAGACCGAACTGGGCGCCGCCATCTTGTACGGCAACTGCAGGAGGAGGAACCTGAGTGTTTTCTTGAACTTGGGAGGGAGGAGTTATGCAGTTTTCTTATTTTTACCCTTTGCCATGGTTCCCAGGGCATCTTGCAAAAAAATAAAATAAAACAACAGAATGAAAACATACTAAAAAAAAAAAAACCTGCAGTTTTAATACAGCGGCATAAAACAATTAAAACTAGTTCAAGTTTTAAAACCTGGTAAATGAAATGGCATTCAAATGATAACGGTGTAGTCACTTGTTTATAAAAATGCCTCTTCTCTGATCTTCCACGTCATCAACATGGGAGGCTTTTTTTGCAGGAAGATTAGTGATATGTGGTGGATTTTTTTCTGCAGAAAATGTTCCGCTTTTATACATGGCTTCATAAAATTATTTAGTAACATAATGAAAACACAATATACATTCCAGTTAAATTGGGGAAATGGAATGGAGACAATAATGTTAAAATCTAAAACTTGTAATTACCATTTTTCAGGAATTTTACACACTTATTAGGGAGTAAGCCTCAATGACGAGTGGAACTTTGAGTAAACATGCATAGGATTTTACTGTTAAAATATCTAGATAATATATGGGAAGTGTATGCTATTGAGGTACAATATCTTAAAATATTTACAACCATTCCAATAAAAATAATTTCCAAGTAAAGTTGTGCATTTTATTTTAGTAAGACATTTAAACTACACAGTGCATTTTATTGCTTTTCCTATTCCCCATTCAAATATTTTAGTTCAAGTACTTTTGGCTATTGGAGAAACTTTTCAGATATTTACACAGCACATAAAATGAACAAGGCACACTTAAAATTTTGTAAGTGTAAGTTTTTAAGGTTTTTTTTAAAGAGCATGCTAAATCAGACCTTCAATTTAGGGCAGTTGTTTTTTTTTTTTTTTTTAAGCACATAGTACTGACGATGTCTGAAAGCACAACCCAAGCATATTTTAAGCAATGTGATATACCTGTGCAAGTGATTTTTCACTGATTAATGTACAGGGGGTGGCAAATGGTAGCACATGGACAAAATCCAACTAAAGTGGGCCACTGGCTTGCCCCTAAGATAAATAACACCCTTCTATCCTGTCAAACCTGTTATGATTCATCAGGTAAGTCCTAGGCTGAGGAGATAGCAGCTGTTAGAACTTTCCAGCCAGCTGTGCTCATTAACCATAAACTACAAAGAGAAAGGATGGGAAATAGTAGGAAACAGAACTTACATGGTTGCTGGGCAACACATAAAAGATCTCATATTACTGTTATAATCATGAAGCAAAAATGATAGTCACGTGGTTGCTTAGCAACCACTCCCTTTCCAAGCTTTAGCCCTGCCGACATGAATTTTGGCTTAACGCTTATATTTCTGCCATCATTATACTTGAAATTTACTATGGCCTTGACAGAAACAACAGCCGCTGTACTACCGCCCTGCCCAGGGATACCTCCTCCCTATCAGCTTGTTTAGCAGCCTTGCCTGCTCAGAATGCTTTGTATTAAAACCAGCTGATATGTCAACTGTGAGAGCTTATCTAGACAGAGATAGCCTTGCGCTTGGATTACTGCAATGCATTGTATGCGGGGCTGTCTTTGAAAATCGTTTGGAAATTTCATTTTGGTCAAAATAAGGCAGCAAAATCGTTAACCGGGATTGGAATGTATGAACACATTACCCCAGTGTTTTGTCGTTTGTCCTGGCTTCCAGTCTATTTCTATTCCCAATTGAAGTATTGGCATTAGCATATAAAGGCATAAAGCCCTTAATGGCTTGGGGCCAGGTAACTGTGGATTCCTCCTCCATTTACTTACCCAGACTTTGATATAGTGTTTGGAGACCCTTCTCCAGGTGTCCCTACCAGATGAGTTGTGGTGGGTGGCTACTCCAAGCAGCTTTACATTCTCTCTCTCTCTCTCTCTCTCTCTCTCTCTCTCTCTCTCTCTCTCGTCTCCACTATGTACAACCTCCGAGAAAAAAGAGGTCACGGTGTGTTGCATGGTGATTGCTGCCCTTTCTTGAAGAGGGCAAGTGAACAGGTAGTGAAGAAATGAAAGAGAAATTAATTATTGACAGTGTCTGGATTTACGGAAGTGGAATGCAATTCAGAAGTGCAATTTTCTTCTTCAGGGGGAAAAGTATGTTTTGTGACTACAGTATCCTGAATCAGGAATGTGAGCATTCATTCTCTTCTGTTTCATCGCTATACAGCCTTCTTTTTAAGCGAGCAGGCAGCCATTGCAAAGCAACTACAGGGATTGGCAGTGAGACCCCTACTAGAGCATTGGCCTTGGCAGGTGCCCAATGAGGCAAAACCTGATGCCAGCCCTAAGCACAAGACATGGTTTATTTATACTGTCTCTTTACATGTGTTTCCTGTGAGACCACCCATATTTAATTTGCAAAGGCACTGAGGTTCTACCTTCATTTTCATGGCAGCAATGCTAATCACCTAATGCCAGATTTATTATTGCCATTGCTATTATCATTATTACATATTAAGAAACTCTACCTTTTGCTCACGTGCTATTGACTACTCTAGGTTTTGGATATCGGATGATCCATTCCAGATAGCCACAAAAGTATGTGCCCGAGTATAACATGGGTGCAACAGGGCTTTTGACTGATTTTAAACCTTCATCCTTCTTATCACACTCCAGAAGACTATTTAAACCTGTAGTGTAGAACAATCCTCTCACCTTGCAGTATGTACAGGTATGCCTCTTTGGATGGGGTCAACAGGTTCCAAAGTAAGCTGTCTTCCCAGACCCTGTGATGTCTGATGCCATCATTATCTGCTTCTGCTTTCGTCTTTTAAATAGCATGCTTTCAAAAAGCTTTGATGTGTGCTCATGGCCTTATTTATAAATTTGTAACTTACAGTTTGTTGTGAAATAGCCTCTCTGTATGATATCTATATAATTATTATTTTGGTTAATTATTGGCTGTTTTCAAATGCAAATTTTAGACACCCAACATTTCTCAGCCTCATGAAATAATGAGAAGAATATGTATATGAACTAGATATGCAAGCTCATTTTAAAAGGAACACATTTTAGACCACAAGTGAGTTTCAGAGCAATTAGAGTATTTAATTTGAACTTTCTGGGTCCAGAGAACCCTAAGGGGAGGAAAGAAACCAATTAAATTAAATTAAATAATAATGCCCTAAATAGAAAAATGTAACAGGATCCAATTGTTCAAGAACAACACTTAAATTGCTGATAAAGGAATTTGGAAATATTTTATAAAGGCAACACTTTGCCGTTGTATTCATATCTTTAAACAATAGTGCTGATGTTAGTTGGACATGACAGATTTGGGCCACATGTTCAACTGACAGAAATCCTAACATAAGAAAAGAAAAGAAAAGTCCTAGAAATATGGAAAGGGAGGTTTTTCCAATTTGCATAAAAACTTGACGGAAGTATTTTAAATATAACAAACGCAGTGCGTTTTACAGAAGTAATGGGGCTACCATGAGCTACTTTAAAGTAATACTTTAATGGTTCCCTCCCCCCAAAAAATATTTGCCCAAGTGCCCTACATGTACTTTAGGAATGCATACATAACTCTGTGGAATGTACCACCCTAAGTGAGCCTTACAATATAAGGAGCCAAATTCCAGAGTACTTGCCATTTCCCAGTTCCTCCATCTATGTGTGCCATTATACCAAATAACTGTCTCGTGAGGAGGAATTAAAGAACCTTTTAATGAGGCTGAAAGAGGAGAACGCAAAATATGGTCTGAATCTCAACAACAAAAAACCTAAGATCATGGCCACTGGTCCCATCACCTCCTGGCAAATAGAAGGGGAAGAAATGGAGGCAGTGAGAGATTTTACTTTCTTGGGTTCCATGATCACTGCAGATGGTGACAGCAGTCATGAAATTAAAAGACGCCTGCTTCTTGGGAGAAAATCAATGACAAACCTAGACAGCATCTTAAAAAGCGGAGACATCACCTTGCCGACAAAGGTCCGTATAGTTACAGCTATGGTTTTCCCAGTAGTGATGTATGGAAGTGAGAGCTGGACCATAAAGAAGGCTGATCGCCGAAGAATTGATGCTTTTGAATTATAGTGCTAGAGGGAGACTCTTGAGAGTCCCATGGACTGCAAGAAGATCAAACCTATCCATTCTGAAGGAAATCAGTCCTTGGTGCTCACTGGAAGGACAGATCCTGAAGCTGAGGCTCCAGTAGCCTACTTTGGCCACCTCGTGAGAAGAGAAGACTCCCTGGAAAAGACCCTGATGTTGGGAAAGAAGGAGGGCACAAGGAGAAGGGGATGACAGAGGACAAGGCGGTTGGACAGTGTTCTTGAAGCTACCAACATGAGTTTGACCAAACTGCGGGAGGCAGTGGAAGACAGGAGTGCCTGGCGTGCTCTGGTCCATGGGGTCACAAAGAGCTGGACATGACTAAATGACTAAACAACAAAAGTATGCATGATGTCTGTTTTGTGCTTCAGTTCTAAGGCTGTCACTGGGGGTGCCCAGTCCTTTTCAATGGACAGCGGCTCCATGAGCGGAGAATAAACTTAGAACTGCTTCCTTCTATTGAAGTGAATAAGGAAGACGTCGTGTCCTCCTAGCAACCCAGAGCTAATTGCTGGATAATAGTGGAACACACCAGAAACAATTATTTGTTGTTTACATGCCGTACCAAACTGTAGATTGTTAGCATTCTCCATATACATGGGTGTCAAGTCAGTCATAGGTCAAGGGCCAAAGATATATGATTCCCACTCAGAAGGGTATACATGTAATATCAAAAAGACATTTCAAAACTTTGCTTATACACACACACCCCAAAAGAGGGGTGGAATTCATTGGGGGCCTATTTATTTTAAAGCTGCAATGAACAAGGTCTTATTCCACATACAGGCAGCAGGACATGGAGAAAATATTCAGATGGCACATGTAACTGGTGTTAGGCTGGTTAGGAGGAGGCAGTCCTTCAACTAGTCTGGTCACAAACCCATTTGGCACTTCATAGCTAATTACCAGCACCTTGGATAAAACGATAAATTTAAAATAATTAAATAACCACAATCTGTGCAACTAAGAGGCTCAGCTAGGAATCAGGAAATCCCCAATTTGAATCTCACCTCCGCCCGAACACCTGAAGTGCCCGCCCCCTTTTTCCTCTCCCCACACCCACTGCAGTTTGCAATATTTACTAGGGGGGTGCGGGCGGCAGTAGTATTTATAAGATTGTTGTAAAGATTGACAAGATAATGTGGCAGACACCTGGGCTGGTACACAGATAGTACAAACTGATGCATGTCTGCTCTGAAGTGAGTCCCATGTGGCTTTCTTTCAGGTAAGTCTATTTCAAATTGCAGCCTAATCAGCAATACGTATACTAAGTATTATTATTATTATTATTATTATTATTATTATTATTATTATTAACTCTAGTGCATTTCTGAAAGAATCATACACAAAAAGAGCACCATTTTCCTTTCTTTATTAGCCATCTAACAGTTGTCTGCGTTGGCATCTATTCACACACTTTAAATTAACCACTCCCCAGCATGGACCTGTGAAGATTAGGTGATGTTAAAAGGATCCAGGGTTCATTTCCACTTCAATGATGCATGTTAAACAAACAAAAATATTTTGTAGCAAGGAGGTAAACAGTTTAGCAGAAGGCAGCCCCTCACATACATACAAACATACGTAACATTGCATTTGGACTGGAACTTTTTTCCTGTGGTTTTTTTTTTTTTTAATGTCACAACCCCGTAAGAAAGAGAATTAAAACCCTGTTATTTTAATTTACATCTACCCACAAGATAAGTAAAGTTATCATTGAAATTCTAATTAAATAGGATGATTGACTAAGGTAGGACATCAAAGAAAAGAAGTGAATATGATAAGTCGAAGTCTTATTAATTAGTCCGCATGGAAGAAATTCCAGAGACGTCAAGCTGAGGCTGCTGCAAGGAGGAAAAATAGCAGACAAGAAAATGTGTGTTTCTTTGAAGTTAGGAATGGAGATAGTGATGGAGGTAATTGTGTCTGACTGGATCCAGTAATGAAGAGCCGTAAATCAGACCTAGGAATCGGAGGCAAGAGTCTGGTAACGAATATGGTTGCCCCCCCTGCTGTGAAGAAACAGAATGCAGAGCTGACTAATTGACCCAGTCTATCTCCCAGTAGCTCCCTGTTATTATTTATTAATTTTTAATTTCTGAATTATTTACGTCCTGGGAAATTATTTTTGACAGCCTGTTAGGAGCGCCAAAGCTAATGGAGGATGAAAGGGCTGCAACCAGAATTAGCAGGGATGCAGTCACAGGCTACTGGATTTAATGATTTTGGAAAGGAAAATTGATTTCACACAGCGTGTCACTTTATACTACTTTAGGGATACACCAGCTATTTTATTAATTGAGGAATAACCAACTCAGAAGTATATTTGAAGTGTAAATTAATCGCAGGCCTCAGCTATTTATTCTTTCCCCACTGCATACACATTTGAGGGAGAGCAATGAGTTTGCTTAAAGTTGCTAATTAAAACCAACAGAGGTGGAGATCCTATTGAACCCTTGTTGGGGCTTCCCCCCCCCACCTGGCAATCATTCCATCCCAGGAAAATTTGTAGACCTTCTGCACTTGCGTGTTGAGGTCCCCAACCACCCTCCAGTAAATAACTCACACCAGAAACATTAATTTTGGTTTGGTTTTGGGGATAAATTTTGGCCACCACTTTATTAAAATACAAGATATGTGAGTGGTTGCGTAGGCATTGGTTTAGACTATCTGACCCACTGGGGACCGAACTGACGACAGTCAGTAAGGGAAAGCATTTTGGGGAGAGAATAGGAGCTGGGGGGTCAGACACAACGACTCTCCCCAAATGCTCCCAGGGGCTCTTGCATGGCCCTGGCCCCCGACCGGGGGATACGGACAAAAGCATTGCGAGCCCCTGGATTCCTTTAACGGAATTCCCACGCAGCAGCAGCAGCATTGGAGGGGCAGACACAGCCAATCATAACCCCTCCAGCAACGAACACGAAACCAATGCCTAACTGCCAACCTTACAAGTTGTGACTAATTGCTACGCAGTAGGCGAAAACCAGAAGGCACCAGCCAATCAGCCAACTGGAAAAATTCCTACCAGGCCCCTGCACCAACGGCAGACGACCCCATGACAGGCATAGCAAGGTCAATGCAGAGGCCTAAAACGAGGGAGGGGAGGGCGGGCCAGGGGCGTCGCTAGGGGTGTGTGGTGGGGGCGGTACGCCCCCGGGCGACAGGGGCAACAAGCGGCGGGTGGGGGTGACAAGCGGCGGGTGGGGGTGACAAGCGGCGCCCCTCCCGCCACTCCCCACGCAACGCCGGTCACCCTGGGAGCAGCAGCGCTGCACGGACGGGGTGCTCCCTCGGCCGTGCGCTGCTGCTCCCGGGGCGACGGAGCGAGCGGCGGCACGTGGGGGTGACAAGCGGCAGCCCCTCCCGCCATTCCCAAGCACTGCCGCTCCCTCCGTCACCCAAGGAGCAACAGCGCACGGCCAAGCCAGCACCCCGTCCGTGCAGCGCTGCTGCTCCCGAGGTAACCGGCAGCGTGGGGAGTGGCAGGAGGGGCCGTCGCTTGTCACCCCCATGCGCCGCCACTCGCTCCGTCCCCCCGGGAGCAGCAGCGCACGGTGTGTGGGGTGCTGCTGCTCCTGGGGCAACGGAGCGAACGGCGTCACGTGGGGGTGACAAGAGGCAGCCCCTCCCACCATTCCCACGCGCTGCCGCTCCCTCCGTCACCCTGGGAGCGGCAGCGCACGGCCCGACGACGGAGTGCGCCTGCACGCGCAGGCGCACTCTGTCGTCGGATCGCCGCTTCCACAGCCTCCTTTTGAGCCGGAGAGCTTAAAAGCGAGCTCTTCGGCTTAAAAGAGGGCTGCAGAAGCGGCGGCGGCACTCCCGGAAACGCCCTGGGGGCGGAGCGTCATGACGTCACAATGTGATGTCGCGACGCCCCGCCCCCGGGGCGTTTCCTTTGCCGCCCCGGGTACCGCGGAGCCTTACTCCGCTACTGGGGCGGGCGATCCGTTGCAAGCAGCAAAGAGAAATAATACAGGGCGTGCCAAGGATTTTAATCCAGTAACTGTCCATCAACCAAAATTGCAACGTTAATTTCTCCCCAACAGCAAGTAATGCCCCAATCAAAACAGCGACTAACTCAGAACCAACCCACACTGGAAGGGTGGATTTTCTGGCCCCCACCGCAACCCGTGCTCTCTAGGATGGAGAACACACATTTTCAAGTTACATTCCTTTCTCCGGATGGAATTTAACACCCATCCCTAGGACTGGAACCAGTCGGGATTGTACAGCGCTATTTCAGGCTGTTAGCTTGAGCAGGAGGACAGGCACTGTGATAAAGTCAACAAACTGCCTCAAAGTCAGGGGCGTTCCTAGCCCCTTGGCTGCCCACAAAGGGGGTGCTACAGCAGCGGCTTCAGGACTCTTTGCAGCCCAAAAAGGCTCCCCAAGCTCCCGCCCGGCATCCCCGGGCGCGGGGCATCGCGGCGTGTGCGTCATGACGCACGCACACATGGCGACGCCCCGCCCCCGGGGGGTGCCGGGTGCGGGCTTTTGGAGCCTCTGCAGCCCGCGAAAAGCCGCTGGAGGGCGGGGGCTATTTTGGGTGCTGCCGGGGCAGAGCCTCAGGAGTGGCCAGCGAGGGGGGTGACACCCCGACTCGCTGGCGGCCCCTGCGGCTCCACCCCGGCAGTGCCGAAAATAGCCTAAAAAGAATTTTTTTAAAAATAAAATTGTAGAAAAAAAGCCCAGTGGGCGGGGCAGCCCCCCATGTGTCACCCCAGCAGGGGCGCTGCCCGGGGGCCCCCCGCCCCCTGCGACGCCCCTGCTCAAAGTTTTCTGATGGCTTTCTAAATACCAGAAAGCCACGGTCTGAATCAGGTTACAGCCACTGGGCTGTTTGCATGCTGCCATTTCTGTGCTTGTCTGTACTGGCCAAAGTTAACTGTCATGTCAAAAGTTCAATAAATCGTAAATGCAAACAATGTGTTTAATGTGGCAGAGAGAACCCCCAGCCCATAGGGCTAGTCCGACCCCTTTCTCAAGAGTATGTCAAGGAAACAGTAACATTTATTCATGCATTGCAAACACAGTGATCTAGTGATCATCATTAACATAGTCCAGAAATGTTTTCTGATCTCAAATCCACATAGAACGAACATGATTCCATGGAAGAAGCTGGGACAGGAAAATATTTTCTTGCTGCCCACTCTCCCCCCACAGGGGGGAAAAGCTCTCCAAGAGTTTACTGTAGTATCATAGCAATGTCCCTATTTTCCAGGGACATCCCAGATTTAGAGAAGCCATCTCAGTTTCTGAGTTGATCCTGGAATGTGTCACTTTTCCTTGGGATGTCCTTATTTTCATTGGAGAAATGTTGGAGGGTATGGAGTTATCTGACCCCCAAGCCATCTTAAGGCAATCCTTTATAGAGAAGGGTTTTTTAATGTTTAATGTTTTATTATGTTTTTATATATGTTGGAAACTGCCCAGAGTGGCTGGAGCAACCCAGTCAGATGTGTCAGGTATAAATAGTAAAATTATCATCATGGAATGGGGTGTCTCTGTTTTCATTGAAGAAATGTTTGAGG
Organism: Lacerta agilis; assembly: GCF_009819535.1. Classification (NCBI taxonomy): domain Eukaryota; kingdom Metazoa; phylum Chordata; class Lepidosauria; order Squamata; family Lacertidae; genus Lacerta; species Lacerta agilis. The sequence continues at coordinate 51,305,501 of NC_046320.1, forward strand.
ATATGTCATAAGAGGGTTTGGGGCTGTGGAGCAAGAACAGTAAGGGTACTTCCTGCTGCACAGAGATAGTTGCTTCTTCCTACTGTTTCTCTCTCTCCAAACTTACCCCATAGTTAGACACAGCAGGGCTTGCTGGTTTCTTGACTTCAGCAACTGCTTGTCTAAGCTGCAAGCAGAATAGGCATTGTTAAGGAAGAAGATAAGAAGAGTCCTGCTGGACCGGACCAAAGGCCTATTTATCCATAAACAGAGAATACATGTTCTAAAAATGATTCTTTTTGGACTTCATCTGGAGATAATTGTGGAAGCAAAGAAAGGTTGTGCTGTAAGGAGTTTATAAGTCGTTTAAGCACATCCCCTCAGCTTATTCCTCAGAGCAGTTCATGAGCACTGTGAACATTCCTTTTACTGACAAGAACATGCAAGGCTAGTCTGGGTTTATCTGTTACTTTGTGGATTATACCACTGGCAATTAATGAAGGCAGGAGGATCAACTCATAGAAGGAGTTATGTGAGATGGCTGACCTGTGGCCTACGCTTCAAGCTCTGCGTCTTTATCGCTCCCTCACAGATCCACAATATTCCTGCAGTCCCATTTGGGTGCATGGTTTTACTTACGATTAAGACCTAATCAGAGGGCCAGGGACATTAAAACATTAATACAGAGATGAAAGGAATCCTAAATTAGGCCTAATTAAAAGAGCTATTTTGTTTACAACAAAACCTTCCACAGGGAAGGTGATGCTAATGTCGCCAGATGCACGAGGATGGGCCAAAGCATGAATTTTTGGCCATCAACTTTCACGGTTTTAAAAGAGGATTAGACAAATTTATGGAATGTAAGGTTATTACTGGCTACCATCAATGATGGCTATGTGCTACCTGCCCTGTTGGAGGCAGTATGCCTTTAAATACCAGTTGCTGGGAATTTAATTAGGAATTCCCAGTTGCTGGGAATTAGATATTCTGCTTGCAGGCTTCCCATAGGCTTCTGGTTGGGCACTCTGACAGACCCTCCAAGTGTCCCTATTTTCCAGGGACATTCTTGATTTAGAGAAGCCATCCCAGTTTTTGATTTGATCCCAGAATGCCCCACTTTTCCTTAGGATATCCATATTTTCATTGGAGAAATGTTGGAGGGTACGTTCTGAGAACAGAGTGATAGACTAGATGGGCCTTTGGCCTGATCTGTCAGAATTCTACTTAACTTCTTAATTCTGCCTGTACTTATCCTAATGCAACTATATTAACTTCAGTTTGGTTTACAGTGGTGCTAGCTTTTGGAGGCATAATAGTTACATAGAATGCCTACCTACCATTTAAGATCTTCTTCAGACCCCCTTCTCCTGCTGTCTGTGACCTCCAAGTTGAGGCAGATGGAGGTCAAGGAGAGGGCTTTTTCTGAGATGATACCAAAATTATGGAACTCATGTTTGCTGAGCCCAATTTTTGATATTTTTATGTGCAATTTTAGGCATGCCTCTTTTTCCTTGCGTTTCTAATGATGTCTGAGATCCCTTAATGACTTTAGAGTTGCTATTTGTCTCTGAAGTCATCTTCTAATCTCATCTCCGTGGTTTACTTTTGTTTAAAATATATTTTTATTGTTTTTATTATTATTGTGAACTGCCTTGAGTATGCCTGACAGTGAAAGGCAGGATATTAAGCCCTTACAAATGCTTGCTGGTAGCTGTCATCATGTAAGATAGCTGTCACCATGTTACTGCCATTTTGTTGCCACTCTTGTTGGAGAGTGTTGTGGGACTACTACGGTACCATTGTGTTCTCACTGGCTCCAGTCCTGACGTGGCTGCCATTTTGGGGCATGCTCTATTCCTGCAAAAAGTGTGGCTACTGTACTGGGTTTTTATAAGGCCAGTTTACAGAAGCCAAGGAAAGGGAGACGTAACAAGTTGTAATGAGAAACTAAGGGATCTAAGTGGAATGACTCTGAATCTAGAAAGATAACAGGTAGTGTTGAGACCAAACATCTGTCTGAAAGAGGGCACCCTCCCTCTTATCCTATCTGAACATTCCCTGTTCCCCAATACAAGCAAGGCATCCATGTCACATAACTTTTCACACAGAAATTGGTGTTTTCCTAATATACACTTTGGTTTGCCTGACCACGTTTACCCGCTAACGGTTGTTACCTGCTTATGGTTTGTATTTTGTTCTGGGGGGTTCCCCGTCCCTTTGCTTGTAGTATCACTTTGCGAGGGGTTGTGATTTTTGTATCGCACTCTCTGGCATCAGCCCCTATAATAACACCTGCCCTCTGGAGGGCAGAACCCCTTTTCAGGGGATATAGGGGGATTTCAAGGATGGAGAAGACCTTCCTGATTACACATGAATCCCAGAATACAGCTGAGGGTATAGATGTGATTCATTTCATACTTCCTTCTACCCCATAGAAATATTCGGTGTATTATGCTTCACAGTTCTGGATCATTTGAGATATAATGAGGAATAGATTGGTTTTTTTAAAAAAAAAATCATTTATTTGATAAGAGCGTGACTGAACAGCTTATGTGATGTCATGGAATGTTCATTTGGAAAGATTCACACTGTGAAGCGTGTGCTATTGGCAAAATGGAAGTGGACAAAGGTTCTTTGGAGTCTAGAAACTATAGGACAGAATTGCTGGGGCCATTAGACTGATGGAAAAGTAGGAAGCCAGAATTTTGGATTCAATTTCAAGCATATTTTTAAACATTGGTGATTGAGAGGCTGAAGGCTCTAATTTTCAGTACTAGAAACTGTATGCCCTGTTGCTTACATGGCAGAATAATCACACACTTCCCTAGATCATTGAGCTGCCTCCTCTCTGTTTCAATATTAAAACAAAGGGTATATTTTTCTGTGCTGTGCAGTGTTCTGGGATTTAAGCTCACAACTCCAATTAAGAGCAACTAATTCCCCACACAGAATATTTACCCCTAAGAGTTGGCTTGATATAATGAGTCATGTGTTTTGCATTTAAGCTCTTAATGCCTAGAGGATTTTGCTTTTTAAAAAAAAAAACCTTTCTATTTTGATCACTTCATATTTTCATCATTTGAAGAGCAGCTTTTTACCCCTGGCAATTAAGTATATACATTACTAGATTAATAAAGTGACATAGATAGCTCCCATTTCCCTCTCTTTCCTCCACTGCCGTATCTCTCTTGAAAAGGACAAAGAATGGGATAGCCGCTTCTTTATCACTTACGTCCTACACAACAAATTTTAAAGCTAGGCGGAAGAGAGAATATTGATTCAGAGGTTAGCGGTATACATGCAGGACTGATATTCAGCAGAACTTGTACAGTACAGCTCATCTTATTTAAAGATGAACTGTTTCACAACAACCAGAGCTGACCCAAAAACTGGCACTGGCAACAAAAATCACACATACCCATTGAGCCTCAGTCCCCAGAGCCAGTGTGGGATAGTGGGTAAGAGCGGTAGACTCATAATCTGGAACCGGGTTTGTGTCTCCACTCCTCCACATGCAGCTGCTGGGTGACCTTTGGCTAGTCACACTTCTCTGAAGTCTCTCAGCCTCACTCACCTCACAGAGTGTTTGTTGTGGGGGAGGAAGGGAAAGGAGAACGTTAGCCGCTTTGAGACTCCTTCGGGTAGTGATAAAGCGGGATATCAAATCCAAACTCCTCCTCCTCCTCCTCCTCCTCCTCCTCCTCCTCCTCTTCTTCTTCTTCTTCTTCTTCTTCTTCTTCTTCTTCCCTGAGCCTTAATCCAGCATTGCCACCCATTGTTGTGTCCTCCATGCACCCGATGTGAAGCTTACGCAGTTCTGGTGGCAAGAGGGTGCCACCTGCTTAGCAGCCGGGAGCCATCTTAGGTGGCTCCAAATGCAACGTCCAATCTGATGCTGACATCACACCAGGCATTGCATTTGGAGGCATCTAAGATGGCACCTACCTGATGATGGTCCCGAGCTGAGCAGGACTTTGGATGGAGGCAATTTCAGGCAGGTGCTCCACCGCCTTTCTGAATCAGTCACCTGAGCCTGATGGCATGTTGTCGCTAATGATAGGCTGGGTCTGCTAGCAACAGTGGCACCACCAGGGTGGACCTTTGGAGCAGAGGTCAAGAGGCTTACACAGCAAGATAAGCAGAAGGGCTCAAAATGCATGCAGCAGGTCCTTTGTAAGTGTAGTGGTATATCATTTATCATTTAAAGAGGGCGCCCCTGTAAGCCCATTAAGTCCTGAGTTTAAAATTATGTAACTGTGCATCAAACATTTCCATATTCCTGCCATTTTGTTTATACTACACACTAAAAGAAGAGAGCCCCAGAAATTAAAGTTCTGTAGCAGTGATGCGAGTGGGTTTAGGTGTGGGTGTACTATGGATTTCTAGCAGCTCACTAAAGTACAGTTCCTAGAAAACTTAACCTAGAAAGCTTAACCTAGAAGCTTGCCTCTTTGTTAAGCTAGACTGCCATTGATTTAAGTACATCGACTTGAGCAAATTTTATTTTCTCCTACTTTCCACACTTCTGCAGCTCACAATAAACAACAACAAAAGAGCAGCACTAGAAGGAACATATGGGGGGGAGGGGGAAAGAACCAAATTAACATGACACCTCAGGGTCAAACTTCTCCCTTGCAGGAAACTGAAAGGAAAGTGGCAACACTAATGACTCTCTTCTGTTTAGAAGACTCTTGAGGTTGTTTTGTTTTTTTTAGCACTTGGAAGGAAAGTATTAAATTTTCATTAAAGGGACGCAGCCAATTTGGACATAGAGGCTTTTCGATTAAAATAAACGAGTTTGTGGTAGAAATAATACATTGTGCTTGGGTGATCCCAGAAACATAAGCATGCCATGCAACACAATAACCTTCTATTGAGCCTTATGAGCTTTCAGGTTGTGTCAGTACACATTAAATCCAGGTTGCTCCAACATGAGCGTTGCAGTAAACCTGTGAAGTCTACGGGGTATTTATATACCCTTCATTAACCCAATATCACCTATCATTGAGCAACGGGAAGAAGGGTCAGTGTTAAATGTAAATTTTCAGTAAATGTATATTTCTATTTAAGAGCAGGTTTTTAGAGATCCAAATAGCATTAGCTGGTGAGGGCTGAAAATGATCGTGACTGGGAAGAGAAGTGTAACTTTTTCCTCCCCTGATGCTTATGGAGGGATTTGCTTGCAATGCAAATAGCAGCTTCAGAGGAGTTATTTTTTTGTCAATACAGCAATAAGCTGGAATGGGTTAAACTTCTCCCCTGTTTCACTATGCATATTTTTTTCAGAAAGTATGATTTTTTTTTCTTAAGTTCACCGATGAATGTGAACTAAATCAAATTTCTCCCTCATCCCTACTCCCAAGTAAGTGTGCATAGGATTGTTGTGCTCTTAATAAAGCCATTTTGCCAAGTCAGCAGCTATGCAGTAAACGTGTGCAGAAAATCCCAGGTTGCACTGGACTGAAAGCAACACATATTTTAGCTCCTTGTTCTATTTCCTGAAAATGCCCCATACGTGAGTATTACAAAGATAAGGCTTGCTTCTATGTACAATCTAACCTGGCTCTTTGGATTCTCTGAATCTCTATCCTTTTCCTTCCTGCTTCCAGAATCTGAAATGGCTTTCTTGCCAATATGATAGTGGTGGTGGTAGAAGTTTGGGCTCAGATATAAACAAAAAGAGCAACTATTCATGTAATGAATTGTTTGGCACAAGAGACATTTTGAGGACAATAGCGCTGCTGCAGTAGGAGCCCTTTTCTTCATGCACGCTTGAGGAATATGCATTATGTAACATGAGAAATAAAATAACACATAGACGGCAGAGCTCAAAAGAGTGTTAGAACACAAATTGAACACTACTTGTTAAACAAGGTTAATTTGTTCCTATTCCACTTGAAATGGCTTCAAACACTTCTAAACTAGGTCATTTGATTGCTATGAAAATACATGTACAAGGCAGCTGCCTTTTTAGCAACAAGTTTATTGGAGAGTTTTGATTGCATCCCAAAAGCTTGTGAGATATTTCTGACCATATCAAAGAAAACTCAACTGCATTATCAAGGCACTCTAATGAGATGGTTTGTTTAATTGAAATGCTTTAAATTACCATCTGGTACAGCATGAAAAAATCATTATTTTCATTAGAGGAACTCCTCGTTAGCTTGAAATTGAAGTTACAAAATAGCACTGCATGATCTACTAAAAGTATTGTAAAGTATGCTCAAATTCGGGTTATTAAGAGACTTTTACATGCCAATTTCGCTTCTGCATTCATTAAGTACCATCTCCCAACTTATAATTTGAGTTTATTTTTTTTAAATCATGCATAGGTGGGGGAATGAGGTAGTGTGGGGGTTATTCCATAGATAAATCATAAATTTGGGTGCTGTAGCTACTTGGCATGAAATGAAATGGGGGGGGGGGAAACAAGGCAACCTCAATACATATTTGCATAAAATTTACAATAATATGATAAGCAGAAGACAAGAGCTAGTACCCACATTACATTTACTCCTATCGCTATCATTTCTATAGCAGTTTAAACATGCAAAACTCTTTACACATTTATCTTGTACTCTTGTTGGTGACAATTCATAAGATCACTATTATTCCCATTTTACAGATGGAAAGCAGCCAGACAGGAAGTGCCTCTTCTAGACATATTCAGAGAATTGAACCCAGCATAAACTTAGTAATTGTGATATGTGATGTTTTGATTGTCATGTAATTGAATCCTGGGAACTGTAGTTTGTTTAGGGTGCTTTGAACCGCAGCACTGAGTGGTAAACTACAGTTCCCAGGGTTATTCCTGGGGAGAGGCATGTGCTTTAAACATTTTGTGTATATGCATCCAGAGTCTTAACTTGTGTCCAGTCCTGGTGAAGCAGAGCCTGGTGAAGAAGATGATGCAGGTCTGGCAAGTTTGGGGACAATGGAAAGGGCAGGCAGGAAACAGGTAGGATCCAGTCAGAATCAAGTAACTAGGATGATCAGAGCCCTTTCTTTTCCCTGGGTGTGACTATGCCCTCAGTTAGAAATTATGATATGCACAAGGACTGTGGTTGCTGTGATGGACTTATAAAAGGCCTCATTTTCAAAACAGCTCAGTGACTGGTCTTGTCAAGATTGCTTTTTTACTTATTCAGCTATAAAATATGCACATTAGGTAAAGGTAAAGGGACCTTTTACAGGGACCCCTGACCATTAGGTCCAGTCATGTCCGACTCTGGGGTTGCGGCACTCATCTCGCCTTATTGGCCAAGGGAGCCGGCATACAGCTTCCGGGTCATGTGGCCAGCATGACAAAGCCGCTTCTGGTGAACCAGAGCAGCACATGGAAACGCCGTTTACCTTCCCGCCGGAGTGGTACCTATTTATCTACTTGCACTTTGACGTGCTTTCAAACTGTTTGGTTGGCAGGAGCAGGGGCCGAGCAACGGGAGCTCACCCCATCACGGGGATTTGAACCGCCGACCTTCTGATCAGCAAGCCCTAGGCTCTGTGGTTTAACCCACAGCGCCACCCACAATATGCACATTATGCAGCCACTATTTGGGCAGCAAGTTCCAAGAGGGAACAGTTCTCCTGCCTCCTTGTCATATTTTTTAAAGGAAGCTCTGATACTTCAGTATTTCAGTGTACTTCTCCATAGCTCGAGACCTTAGCACATCACAAGATTTCTAATCCATTTGAATATGAAACCTCTTCTTCCATTTCCTGCTTCGGGCTGAAAGAATTCTCAGACAATGATAAGTGGGGCTTCATACTGGCTGTATTTGGACAATCACTCCTTGGCTTAATAAGTTGAAATATGAATGAGTCTTCTGCCTGCACACACACAGTCCTTTCAGTTGAGCTGAAATTAAGCTAGGAAATCTCCAACTAATCTTAATTTCCTATTTTTGTCCAAACTGGGAAATGATGGCTTCCAAAACCTTGGTTTGAAGTTGGTTTAGGCTCCTGGCTTGTCCTGAAGCTGGTGACCATGGTTTCAATGCAACGGGAAATTACGGTTAATTGAGGACTTATGCGTTGCATCCAGTCTTGCTGCAAAAGGAATAGCCGAGAGGTTGCACATGCCAGCAAAATACTTGTTCATATCTCTGCGTGGTAAGAGATATGATTGTCCAAATTGGGCCTATGTCCTTGTTCAAGGCACATCCTTCCATTGATTCCCCCTTGAACAATCCCTCTGAGCAGGAGTTCTGCATAACTCAAAAGCTGTCACAGTCCATTGTTGAGCACTGGTTGGCTTGCTCTGCTAAAAATGAGGTATTTCACTGACCCTGCAAATTTCCATTTAAGTAAAGTTTGGCACCAGCAAAGTGTCCAGGGTTAAAATTTATCTTTTCTATTTTCTTTTCTTTTTTAAATGTGGGTTTTAGGATCCCTCTCCCTCTCCTCTATTGAAGGCAATGGGGCCATTACTTGAAGATTAGCATTAGCTCTGTTTAATAGGCCTTTTTTATCCCAGTTTACTTTGAATAAAGAAGATTCATTTGTTAGCTTAAAAAAAATCCTGAGACTTTAATTCTTTATCATCACTCCCCAGAGATCCCAGTAGGAGTCCTCTCATCATCGCTGATCAGGTCTGAACTTTTGTGTGTGTTTGCTCTTCACCGTTCGATGCTTTCATCATTTTAGACAGAACCAGCAGGCATTCGGCACTGCAGAGAGGGAGTGAGTCCCTTCAGCACTACGAAAAAACACATACTGTATATATATAATTCACCCAGGCTCAGTTCCCTATAACTTCCCAAAAAGGACCCTCATTTGCATTTGATTAAAATGAATGAGCTTCCTATGTTAATTATAGGGATAACAGCAGTAAATGCATTTTAGTAGGTTTGACTGAATTCACTGAGCACTATAAAGTTTATTAAAAGTAGATAAGATCTTTAAGTGGACTGAGCTCCACTGATGACTTCAAGCTAACTCTTCGCATTACCTGCCAGATAAAAGGCATTTGGTACTTTCCAATGGCACAAAGTCTGCCTAGCCTAACATATATAGAAGCTCATGAGATAATTTGGGTCGTATCTAATGTGGCTCTATGTTAAAGTCACTTGCTTACTTGTTGCCATAGCGGAACATTGTTGCACAAGGAGAAACACAAGCACATTAGCAAAAATTGTTGCACAACAGATTGCACAAGAACCAGCTGTTGTACAACTAGCTTCTTTGTTGCAAATGTTGCATTGTGCAGCCTTTAAACAAGAGCTCTGACAGAGAATTTTGGATATAGCCCAAGGTACTTTTTGAAGTGTAATGTACTTTGGCTTGCGAGACATCATATTAACAGATTTTGTGCAGGGATTGTCCCCATCAGGGCTTGAGAAGGTTGCAGTAGCCACCACACAATGATTAGCACAAACTTGTTGTGCTTGCTGAACTTACAAACATGCACACTTTTGTTGGGGAGAAGAAATGAAATCCATGCACCCTCTCCTTCTCTCCCTCCAACTGATCCATCTGTTCAAAACTAGGAGAGTGGGGCAGATCCACAAGAACTATGATGCTATTAGATGTATGGATTGTTGTGGGCTCAATTTGTACTAGTGTAAACCACTTCATTAAAAATGTACCTCTCTACAATAATCATAGCAATCATGGTTCATTTTTATTTAAAGTTGCATCATTATGAAAGGCATTTTCTCCTGTAGATGGCACTCCATAGCTAAGTAAAACTGTGAGCCCTAACCCAATATTCTATCCATTGGACCACAGTAGATATTTCTATATCTGACGAGATAGTTATGGGTGGTAGGCAGAATTGTCCATCATCTAATAGCTACTTAGATCCATGTTGATTGATTGTAGGTGCCATGAAACCATTCTTAGGAGCTCTCAGGTAAGCCTGATTCTGGGTGGAGCATGCAAAACCTCTTCCATCAGGTGATCCTCACAGCCCACTTGGTTTTCATATCACTGCAAACTGTTGCCAGGATGGTCTTGACTGTTGCAGCATGCAGACAGATCACACTGTGTGGACTAATGTGTGCTAGCATCCTTGAGCAGCTCGCCCCCAGGCGATCCTGTTTAATAGGCCTCCATGTTGCCATCATATTGTGAGAAACAGACCTCAACTAATTGGTGTGTTCCAAGCTTTGCTTTCTTTTTGCTATTGAGTCAGAGCATTGAATCCTGTACTATACCACTGCTCTATTTCTGTTCAACTGGGGATGCGAGCACAGTGCTAAGGGACGAAATCAACCCTTTTTAATAAACAATTAAGGCAGTCATACTCACTTAGGTAGCACCTCTCTATTTGTTCTATTTTTAGCATTAATTTGGAAGTCCACTTTTTTTGTTAGACACAATGGAATCTGAATTTAGAATCACTATCAACCTGGTTTTATACCCAAGCATGTTCCATCTGAGCAGAGATGGGTATATCTGCCAACATCAGTTTCTCATTTTTCCAATCTTAAATCCTGTTCACCACATTTTCACACCAGTTTGCAATTTAAAAAAAACAATCCTCATGGAAATTCATCAGTGAATTTCTCCTAATTAGTACACATTTGTGTGCAATTGTTCCAAATATTTACATTTTTTTGCAAGCAAGCCCCCCCAATATAATGCATTTTTGTATGTTATTTCCACAAACATATGCATTTTAATGCAAAATTCACCTATGCATATGCATTTTTGTAGACATCGTATGGCTGGAGAGGTGCATTGCAAAATTCAGAGATGTCCAAATTTTGAAGGCTGGCTTTGTTTCAATTCACATATTGTTTCAGAAAGTGCATATTAAATACAAACTGAATCAAATTTCTCCCCCATCCCCACACATGAAATCTTTCTTTTTGATATCATGCCTTTTATATATTATATGTAGATTGAGTTCTCAGTAAATCATGCGTAGTTCTAAATATTGTGTTAGGAGTTATGAGCAGCCGTTTGTGAAGTTCTGAAGTGAAAAAATATTTCAACATTGAGACTTCACAAACTGCTGTTTCTCAGTCTCTTAAAACAATATTCAAAACTAATTTTACTTAGGATGAAAGATTTGGTGGCACGGGTGGGGGTGAGTGAATATCAAGATGGTTCCACATGTGAAAGCAGTTTTGGGATTAAGCAAAGGCCAGCTTTTCAAAGGTATGTTTGAGATAATGAAAAGGGGATGCTCACATGGGGCACGATCAGATTCCTGTGCCAGAATGTGAGCTATTCCCAAGTGTTTCAGCCATTCACTAGGGAAAGCCAATATCCAGATCCACCCATAATTTCTTTGCTCTACTGTATCAACAGTATTTATTTCACTTGTATATGCAGCTGAACTATTCCTCTTGTGCCTGTGGAACTTCGCATCGACAGAGGGCAGTAGAGGATGAAAAGATACCTGCGTTCCCTTTGTCTTCCATTCTTATGTGCCAGTTCTCCTTCAACATTCTTTTCAAAAAGTGCTCTTTCATGCTGTCAGACAAGGAACTGGCTACAATCTCAGTTTCTGCAACATCCCTCCTTCCATAAATACACACTACCAAGAGTCTTAGACTGATATGCTGGAACTCACAGGTGCAAAAAACCTGCCCCTCTGGGAGGAACTTTAAGGGAGAATACTTGCAGATATTGATTTTCTCCCATAATTGCAGGACTTCTGGGGATGACTAGCATACAGACATTCCAGAAAACCAGACGCTAATAAGCCAAAGGTCAACAGTGGCCATTTCCATGTTTGAGCAGTGCCGGCTCCTGTTTTGGGAGGGCCCTTGAGGTAGAGACTCCATCGCTCCTCTCCCTCCATGGGAGAATCTACCTTCTCACCACCATGACCACCAGCTGCTCCTTTACTTCCTCATCTTTGCTGCCACCCACTCACTTGCTAGGCAGGGAGACAACAGGCAGTGTCATCAAGTGTTCCTTCTTTTCAGCACCACCACTGTCAGGGACAGAGCAAGAGGCAGGTGAATAAGCTGGTTGCAATGGGGGAGCAGGACCAGGGAAGCTCTTGCCATATGCCTGACTATGCTTTCTTCCACAGTGGCCAGAGTTCTCTGAGGGAAAGGATCTGTTTTAAATGTGCTTTAAAGGTAAATTGTGAGTACATGCCCCCCCGAGGCCTTTGGTCTGATCTGGAGGGGCTCTCCTTACATCAGTGTTTCTCAAAGTTGGGTCTCCACCTGTTGTTGGACTACAACTCCCATCACCCATGACCACATTTCCTGCTAGCTAGGGATGATGGGAGTTGCAGTTGAACAACAGCTGGAGACCCAAGTTTGAGAAACACTGCCTTACATTCTTAACACGGTGCAGTGGAGAGTATCTCACAAAGGCATCTTTGTGTGTCACGCACACACACAAATACAGTATACATATAGCCAGTGCTTTTGGGGGGGGGTATGCATACCCCTAAACATTTTGTGAATCTAAGTTTGGCCTCACTGAGGGGCAGCATTTCAATATGAGTAGGAAAACAAGAATACCCCTAAACATTTTTTTAAGAAAAAAAGGCACTGCATAGCCTATAGCGAAAGGAAAGCACCCAGATGCATGAGCCAGGCCTGTTGTGGGCTTGTACAGAGGCCTTGTGGTCGCCCAGATGATGTTTTGACAACAAACCATCTCTTCTTCTGTGTAAGTGTTTCAAACCATCATTGCCAGCCTCAGCACTGCCAGAGGGTTTGCCAGAGAGCCATGCAAGCATCTCCCTTCTCTCCCACAGCTGAGTATACAGCTGAAATTTATAGTCAAGTCACCATGGCACTTTTCTTCAAAGCTACAGACAGCCCCACCAGTGATGCTGCCTGGTGTGTGCTTGGGTTCCAGCTACGAGCATTCTACCTCCTGCAGATGTCTCAGCGCAGCCAGCTCAGTTGCACGTTCTCCCAGGAGGAGACGGGGCTGGTTGGGACAGTAAATAATTAGCTTTGCTGCCGTTGGCTACAGAAATGATTATGAATTTTTAAGCGCGGCAAGCGATTGAAGAAGTTTCTGTTTGCTTTCCTCCAGCCAACTTGCAAACCTTTGCTCCTGGAGGGAGAATATTCCCTAAAGCAGCTTGACATTCAGGTGGGAAAACATTTAAGGTGGGAAAAAAAAGCTGAGCCGAGGGTAAGTTGCTCAGAATTCAGGGCTGGCGGGGGAGTGGGGGGTCGTGTTATGAGGGAGATTCCAGAAGTAATGCATGTTTTTTTTAAAAAAGAAGTTTCTTAATTGTGCAGTCCTAGATCTATCAATTAACAGATTATACCTGGAGCAGTTTGCTTCTGGGAAGATAAATTTGAGTGGGTTATGAGTAAAGGAACTCATCTTTGGAAGATTTTTTCAGTAGTTTTTTTGTTATTGTTGCCTTAAATCTTTTTAAAATTAAATGCTGGTGAAAGGCATCACTTTGACAGCTTAAGAAATGAAAGTTTTCTCTAAATCCCTATAAAAATTCTCTCACGCAGCCCCCTTTCCCCACAGAATACTTCTGGTCTGACCTCTGTTTGTATCACAATTTTTATTCAGTGCCATGGAGCAGGGATATAGAAGCTATAGAAAAACACCTTCACTATACCTACCACTTCAAACAGCCATGGCTTCACCCAAAGAATTATGGGAGCTGTAGTTTGTTTTTTAAGGGTGCTGAAAGTTGCTAGGAGAGCCCCTTTCCCCTAACAGAACTACTATTCCCAGTTCCCTGAGTCGATGGATTGTTAAACCATACTGGGAGTTATTGGTCTGTAAGGAGAATAGGGAATAGGATTCTTTGGGAGAAAACCATGGCTGTTTAAAGCACTATGATACTTTTAAAAATGTGTAGTGCAGATGGAGCCCTTAGCTGAATACAACCCACTGTTAACAGAAATTGCAATTCAGATTGTTCTCTAACTGGTGACAACCTTTTTATTTTCCCAGGCACTTACTCTTTAATCTGTGCAATGGTGCTGCCAGTTTTATCCTCTTCTAAATTTAATTTCATGTTTTAATTGTTGTGTTCTATGGAGGCAAACTACCCTGAGAATATTGAAGAGTGGCATACAAATGTATTAAGCAAATAAAGAAATAAATAAAGATGACATCATTTTTCCATCCTGTGCCTTTATTAGCTGCATGTTAGGCATACATATTCACTGCATACACTCCTGAAAAGGCCCCTTTCCTCACAGCCACCTGTCATATCTTGCTAAGCAGTGGCATGCAGAGAAGGGCCTCAGTTTATCTTAGGGTAAACAGTAAGTTACAGGTAGGAAGGTGCTGCCTCTCCTTCAGACAACCAAGATGCCCGTCTGTGAAGGGCTTTGAAGGTCAGAATCAGGACTTTGACCAGGGAACTGAAACAGGCCAGAAGCCAGTGAAGATGATGGACAGAATATGTCAAGTTGGTCCAGCTGTAATATATTATTACTAGCTTGTAACTGTTAACTCTTTTAATGCTGGAAGAATGGGCAGCCTGTTTTAAGCATATTATCATTCTATTAACCTGGGGGGGGGGAATCTTTTACAAAATGGAGACACTTCAACTAAGAAAAAGAACGGAACCCAAATGTTTCCCATTTGCAGAGTTGGCCCAACGTAATTCCAGCACTTCTGGTTTATTTATTTTGTTAGACTGAAGTAAAAGGGTAGGTTGTTTTTTTTTTAAATAAATAAATAAATATTTGATATTCTTTTTTTTGTTCTTGGTATGAGCTTTCGTGTGCATGCACACTTCTTCAGAAAGCTCATACCAAGAACACACCATGCACACGAAAGCTCATACCAAGAACAAAATTAGTTGGTCTCTAAGGTGCTACTGGAAGGAATTTATTTATTTTTTATTTTGTTTTGACTATGGCAGACCAACACTGCTACCTACCTGTAACTTGATATTCTGATATGCTTCTACCTTTTATTGTCATCTGCTTGAGGCAAAAGTACGAACGACTGGTGCTTTAATTTTTTTAAAAAAATGATTATGCCAAGAAGAGCCCACCCCCGATGATACAGTTGTACGATAACTTTAACATAAACTTTTCCTAAATGTTTGGACCAGCTTTGAGTCAGCAGGGCTCATGTGGCACGAGCTAGCTTAAAGGTTACATCCTAGACGCCATGCGTACTTCCATCCAGCTTCTTTTGAAAATCAAGTTGTGAACCAGGTTTTGAAGAGGTGCTGAAGTGTGTGCTCTTAGCAAAAGAATAGACCAGAAAGTGAAATAACAGAGAGTCTTATACAGAAGGGGGATGCTCAGATGAAACTAACCAAAACATTTCTTTCCCTTTCCTCTGGCATAGGACTCGTTCCCATCAAAACTAAAGGTTGTGCCCCGAGTTGTGCAGCCTGTGGAGAGAGGCACTTTGATGTGAAAGATAATCCTAGTGAAGTACCGGATACAAATGTCTCTGTGGAAACAGGAGGAACTTCCAGAAGCAGGAAAAAACATTGTCAGAGAGAGGGTTTATTTATCCCTTCTCCATCATCACTCAGACAGTCTGGGTGGTTTCCTCTTGCAGGTCTATGTGCTGTGAGGAGGGTTCCGTGCTAATCATGAGGCAAATGTTGACAAATGTCACATGTTCATCAAAGCATAAATATCCAGTCTCTCACTTGGAGACTGGATCAGGCTCCAGACCCAGCTGTTCATGACTTGGGACCAGGGATGCGGGGAATCTGTCAGTTTTGGTTTCACTCAGTTTCTGATTTTTCAAATCTTAAGTATCCTTTTCCACATTTCCACATTAGTTTGTGATTATTACTTTTTAAGTCCTCGCGAAAATTCATCAGTACTTTAGTGTGGATTTCTCTGAATGTACAAATTTTTGCAAGCCGTTTCCGTTTTAATGCACCTTTTACCTCCAGTAAATGCGTTTTTGTATGTATTACTTGGCTAGAACTGCATTGCTAAATTGGGAGAACTGCAAATTACAAAAGTACAGCTGTGTTTCATTTTGCATGATAAGTAAGTTCTTCTTACATGCAAACTGGACTGAATTTCTTCCCCATCCTTACTAGTGACAAAATTTGTTTCAGGAAAGCCAATTTCTGTGTATTAAGTCTAAACTTCATGAGGCTGTCAATATTTAAACTGTCGGTCTATACTAGGGACAGGGAGTAAGCCCTGTTGAATTCAGTGGGGTTTAGCTCTGAGTAGACATGCATGGACACACACTATCTGTTATGTGTTTCGGATCTCTTTGTGAGGTTGCCCCTGAGATTGCTTCAGAAGCTGCAAAAGGAAAGCAACTCATAAATGAAATAAATAAATCCCTTAATCTACCCTATCCTTAGGACTTAAAGTCAATCAAATAACACACTTAAAAAAATCCCAAAGACTGCATATTACTGCAAAAATATACTACATGCAAACTATAAAAGCAAGCATAAGCAAATTGAAATGCCTACTGAAAGCCAAAACAAACACATTCATTTACCGGTATTTAAACATTGATCCTCAAAATGGTTAGGAACAGTTTAAGAAATATATGTAGTTAATAAACAGTATACCTCCTATTTGATATAGAATCTTGAAATGAAAGCTATCCCACACTAATCCCTGAAAGGTCGCCAAAATAAGAGAGAGATATATCACTCTTAGAAGGAATTCTAGGTTGGAATTTGATGGACGTCTAGAGGAAGTGATTTCAAAAGTTGTGAGGAGAATGAAAATGGTTGTGTGGTCCCTTGATACTTGGATCAATAGTTCAGTCACTCTCAGTTGATTTTTAGGGCCATAATAGAGAATTTAGAAATATGGTGCAATTATAGTTCTCTGGGTCTAGACCACTTCTCTGTACTTTTCCAGATCTGGCTTAACCTTGGCTGGGCAAATACAAAAGCCCCAGGCTGGTCAGGCTCAGATTTTGACAATCCTGGGCACAAAAGGCTCAGATCATTTTGGGAATATATATACTGAATATGCGAATCAGCTCTAACTCGGCTGGGGCAATGTAGTCTTAGTTTAACGTGTGCATCTTAAATATTCTGTTGTGCAATAGCAAACAAGCTACATCTAAATGAATAACTCCTTATTAAGGAAGGAAAACCACAGACTGGGTACAATGAAATCTGAAAGAGGAGGCAAAAAAATGAGACCAAAAGGCAAATTATTATGGTATAAGGGTCCCCCCCCCACCTCTCCTATACCTGAGTTTGATGTTCTTTCCTTTTATCTTTCCCTATCAAGGAAGCAATAAGTCTTACCAGCCTCAGGGGTTGAAAAACAACAGAAGGTGATGCAATGGTTGCTCATCACTGGATGACAGGTGAATTGCCCACAAGCTATTATCTATAAAGATGGGAACAGATCAGTTAGGAGTTGCCCAGCCACCAAACCGCAACAGCGTACATATGTTGTGATGTGACATGCCTGTTTCTTTATAACTATATTAGCTTCCATAAGTAAAATTTACTGCTGCAAACCAAGTAGTGAACAACATCTGTGCACTTTATCATAATTGTCACCTTTAATCAGTCCACTTCTTTCCCAAGTTAAGGCCCTGTGAGAATTTGTGCTCATTGCTCCTACCAGTAGTGTTAATGCAGCAAGTGATCCACGGAGCAAGCCAACAGAGGACAGAGGGGTGGTTTATTCTTGACATGTTGCTTCCATGTTCACAGCTGAGTTGGGATCCTGTAAACTAGGCATGATTTGCTATAATTAAAGCAATCGGGGAAGCCAGGTATACACCATCCATCTTGTAGCCGTGGCTCATACAAATACAATAAACCCTGTTTAAAAGATAGATTGTCAAAAAAAGCTCACAGTGATGCAATTATTGCATCCCGTATGTTCTGGGGTCTCTGCCAAACAGTGAACTAGTGTGGAATAGTGGTTAGATTGTTGGACTAGGGTCGGGAGTGGGTGGCGCTGTGGTCTAAACCACTGAGCCTCTTGGGCTTGCTGATCGGAAGGTTGGCAGTTCGAATCCACGTGATGGGGTGAGCTCCTGTTGCTCTGTCCCAGCTCCTGCCAACCTAGCAGTTTGAAATCTTGCTGCGGCAGGAAGGTAAATGACATTTCCGTGCGCTCTGGCACTCGTCACAGCCCTCCATGCGCCAGTAGTGGTCTAGTCATGCTGGCCTCATGACCCGGAATGCTGTCTGTGGACAAACAACAGCTCCTTTGGCCTGAAAAGCGAGATGAACGCCGCACCCCATAGTCACCTTTGACTGGACTTAACCATCCAGGGGTCATTTATTTTTTACCTGGGAGAGACCAGGGTTCAAATCCCCACTTGACCATGAAGTACACTTGGCGACCTTAGGCCAGTCTCAGTCTCTCAGCCTAACCTAATTCATCACAGGGTTGTTGAGAGGATAACATGAAGGTGTGTGTATGTGTGGACAACCATGTATCCTACCTTGAGCTTTGGTGGGAATGGGGACTGGAGTATAAACACAATATTAAATGTAAAACACCTACTGTCTGCTTGCACATGCACACGGCGGTGGGAGATTATTGGCAATGTACACAGGCTAAACAATTTTAAGGAAATAATTGTGTTTCTATGTAAACCACTTATATTAAGTGATATATGAAAATTAATTAATTAATTAATAACTAATAGGAGCAGAAACAAAGTGACCAAACAGGAGATGAGTGAGATCGCACACTGTTGCCTGTTCTGAAACTTCTGTGACACAACAGTGTAGATTACATAGTGTGAAAACCATGTGCCCTAACAGATAGAAGAAGGGACTTGGATCATAAACACAGGAATTCAGTTCCTTTGCATAGCCATGCATTCTGTTAGACCAGTTACTGTCTTTCAGCCTAACCTAGCTGGCAGGGTTCTTGTGAGGAAACATGAGGTAAACCATCTGAGCAGAGCTACAAAGAGTGGAGCACAGCACACAAAGAAACAAATGTGTAAGTGTAAAGTTTCCTTTTACTCATCCCAGAATGCAGCTCTTGTCTTCTAACTTTTATTATAACTCAATTGATTGTGACTAGATATATAAAGTCAGATTTTGTTTTGCTTTTTTTTTTTAATCAATGAGATGTAGAAAGCTATTGATCTGAGTGTTGGAACTTCTGTTTGCACTGACAGTTCTCATTCCCCTTTGATTTTTAACAACAGTGGGTGTTTTATGCCCTAAAATCACATGACACAATGAAACTTGGGAGACAGAAATCATGCTGAGGTACCCCCTTGGTATCTATTTACTTTTGCTTGTTTTAGCAAGGCGTACCCATGAGATCAAAGAGCTAAATGCTATTGTACAGTAGCTAGTTGTTATAAACATTTTCTTCCCAAAAGTAAATTGCAGAATGGGCTCTTTATTTGTGCAGTTGCATTTTACAGCTGGAAATAATGCAGGTTGTGATTCTAAGAAGAATTCACGTTGTTTTCATTTTCTTAAAGCAAACTCTCTTTTTTGTGGTTGTGGGGTTAAATTAGCCACCACAAAGGAAGGCGGCTTTAGAGTACCACACTGCCCTCTTTCATATTTGCTTTCATCTCTTGCTGGATGCTTGGGTGTGTTAGGCTGTGGTCAACCGGTCTGGAAAGAGAGAATTATGCCAGCTTTCTCTAATAAACCTGGATTATGAACACACTAAATAATAAGGATTTGAGGAATTGACTGCATAATGCTATGTATATGTAAGCTGCACTGAACACTATAAAATAAATAAACATGCATTGGATCGCTCTGTGAATTAATAAAACATTTAAACCAGAGATTAATTGGTGATTCCATCATGAGAATAAAATAGGTAATAGAAAGGTGAGCTGTGGAGACCATGAAAATGTGCTGATTGTTAGAACCTAATAACCCAAGAAGAAGCCCACTGGAGCAGGCCAAAGGCTTATCTACTTTAGGTAATAAAAGATAAAGGACCCCTGTGTATCTGAAGAAGTGTGCATGCACACGAAAGCTCATACCAAGAACAAACTCAGTTGGTCTCTAAGGTGCTACTGGAAAGAATTTTCTATTTTGTTTCGACTATGGCAGACCAACACGGCTACCCACCTGTAACTGACCCCTAGACAGTTAAGTCCAGTCAAAGGTGACTATGGGGTTGTGGTGCTCATCTCGGTTTCAGGCTGAGGGAGCCGGCATTTGTTCACATATAGCTTTCCAGGTCTAAACCACTTATGGCACAACAGAACACTGTGACAGAAGCCAGAGTGCACGGAAACACCATTTACCTTCCTGCCGCAATGGTAGTTATTCATCTACTTGCACTGGCGTGCTTTCGAACTGCTAGGATGGCAGGAGCTGGGAGAGAGCAGCAGGAGCTCATTCCATCGCAGGGATTCAAACCGCTGACTTTCTGATCAACAAGTCCAAGAGGCTCAGTGGTTTAGATCACAGTGCCACCTGTGTCCTTAACCATCCAGGGGTCATTTACCTTTACCTATCTACTCTAACACCATGTTCTCACAGTGGCCACAGAATGAATTTTTTGTGTGAATACGTGTTCTAACAATAAAATTGATTACTTAATGGATAGGCTATAGCCCTTTGTACTATACTGAAGTGAGAGCATATTGAGCCAATGTGTGTGGTGTCTCCTTAAGGGTAAAGGAAGTGTTGGATTTTACATTGAACATGTCAATGCGAGTTCTTATTTGTAAACTTTCAAAATGCCCCTTCATTCCCTAATGTGCAGTTAAAGCTTACTTTGGCTTCAAAGGAGACACATTTTGTTTTCCAAGCTTCAGAAACATTTTGGTCACATTTGTCACTTTGCTAGAGAGAGGAAGGGGAAAAGGGCATTTGACAGCTATGTGAAGGAAGGCATTCTGACTGGAAAGCGTGTGTGTGTGTGTGTGTGTGTGTGTGTGAGAGAGAGAGAGAGAGAGAGAGAGTGAGACTACAGAACTTTTCAGAATCACCAGCCTTTCTGCTTCCACTTATCACTGCATGAACCATAACAATGTTGGGTCATTCACTGATTCATAATATCAAAATATTTAGCAATAGCATGTATGCCTGATCCCAAATTCTAATCACAGGCTTAAATATAGTCTAGTGTAGAACAGCTTGGCCTCTGTCCTGCACATCACTTACGGAGTAGAAGAATAAGGAATTGGCTAGGGAAGAAAATAATTCTACCCTAAAGCCATTGTTGAAATAGCTTCACATAAATGCACCTTAGTCAGTCTTTTTCAACTAAAGTCTTGATAGTCCTCAACAAATGTTTTGTCACTCATTCTTCCTGATGTTGCCAAATGGGAAATCTGAGGACTTAAAGTCCCACAGACAGAAGTGTTGTAGGCCAAATGCTTGACATCTCTTGGGAAGTGGGAGGCTAAAATGCAAGGAAAAGGTGTACAGTTTGCTTCAATTTTATTAGCACCCTCAACTTCTTCAAGACAAGAAAGCCACTTCTGAGGAACCGCAAAAGGCAGCTTGAATTAATGGCATTCTAAAACGAGGATGTGAGAGAGACGTGTGTTAACTGATGAGGTGTTCACTTCTTGTTCTTTTCTTGTACCAGCAGCCTGCTATGGTAGGAATAATTTCAGTCATGTGATGATGATGAATTATCTCAATTTGATATGGTAGCATTTCAAAGTTGTGTCTGGATATGCATTGCAATGGTGGCTAGTCTAGCGTAGATAACTGGTGACCAACTGCAATCAATGTTCAGGGCACTGTCAGAAAAAGACTTTAGCCATGTATCAATTAGCAATTAAGTGTTTGTGTCAGCTTTTCAAGCAAGCACTTATAGTGGTGGCTCCATGGAATGAGACTGAAATGGATTCTGGAGATATCTCTGCTTGGTTAACTAACCATCATCGCTTCAACTAAGCAGTTTGTTGTGGTGGCTTCTGATTCCTAGAGTCCAGCACAAGAGTCAGTACCCAGCATCTTAACTGTTGTGCAGTGCTCCATTTTTCAGTGCAGGAACTTATCATCATAGTCCCCACTGACATACCTCTAAGAAAAGGCCATAGTGATTTCAGGTTTCTAAGGAGCAACCACCATTTTGTTTTGTGACACATAGAGAAGTAAACTAGAAGACACAGCTAGTGCAATACTGAAAGAACCTAGAGCATTGTTTGTTTTAAGGGTAAAAGCCTGCTCTGGTACAGGTCTGGACCACTCTGAGGTGAGAAATGAGAGTGGATTATTAGGTGGTCCAGTGGCACCTTGTTACCTTGTAGTGATCCTTTGTACGTGGGTTGTAACATTGTTGAGTGTGAGTGGTTGATGACTACATAAGTAGTTGGGAGAGGTAGTGAATGATTATAACGGTTGGGTGAATGGATGGCATGTGAGATTGGATGAGCTTTGTGTTGTTATAAATTTTATATTACATCTTCTGGAACATTTGTGGGCTGCTCCCTCACTCTGTATGTTTAAATCTCTCTTTAAAATTTTATCCTTAGGGTCTGGTTGGCTGGTTTGATTTTATCTGATGTAATGTAGTGTACTGGTAATTCTGTATTTTAAACTGTTGATTTTATTGTATTATTTGTTATTTTAGATTTCATGCCCTTTAGGGTAGAAATTCGTATTTCAATTGGGCACAGAGCCATGTACATTGATGTTGCTATATAAATACATGTTGTTGTTGTTGTTAGTAGTAAAATACATGTTATTAGTAGTAATAATGGTAGTAGCAGCAGCAGTAGTTATGCAGTGTTTGCTCAAAGGGGGATTTTTGTTTTTTAGAAACCCAAGTCATGCATTCTCCAGCAAGCTATGCTCTACAACCCTTTGCAGTGTTGGCCTGACATTGGAGAAAAGGTTTATTTCCCAGTAGCTGGTTTTTCCTCAATGTCCCCTGTATTATTCTATTGGTTGTTAATGACTCTGCATGTAATCTTTACACTCAGCCATAACTTGCCATGGGGGAGAAATGGCTGGCAAAATGAGAGGAAAATTTCAGGTCCGTTTTGCAGGTCAGCACAACAAAACCTTAAGACTTTTGCTCGCAAGCAGAGCGCTCCCTTCCATTGCTTATTCCTATTCTGCTGTCTCTGAATTTTCTCAACGAGTGATCCCAGGTGGTGCTGTTTCTAAAAAAGGCTGTCCCATTTCAATCTGACAAGTGCTTCTGGCATTTGAAAGTAACAAGGGAAATCCCTGTATTGAGATAATCTAGGATTAGAGAGAAGTGTTTCAAGCAGGTACCTGAGGCAGATAGAATGAATTTGGGTTAAGCCCACAGCCAACATAACTTTTAAAGCCATGTACAAATGGAAACATGCACACATTTCTGCTGTAATTATCCCTGACCTACTGTTACTATTGCGGTCTTTTGTCCTCTGTTTACTGCTGTCATAATTATGCCACATAGGATTGACCTGGCAAGTATGCAGATAGAAAAAAATACTATAGTAGTGTTAATAATAAATAATAATAATAATAATAATAATAATGTTGTGAGGGGTAAAATAGAATGGCTTATAGCTGAAAGGTTTCAACATTTTGGCTTTTAAAAGGAATCAATTGACTAACCACACACAATTGCTTAAATCTGAGGCTCCTGGAAGGTTGGAGCAGCAGCTATAATACACCCAGCACCCTGTTTGGAGCTCCTTTGTATGTTTTATTTTGGTACTGAGCTTATCTTTGTGGTCAATTTTATTTCAATGGTACTTAAGCATGACTTATTCCAGCACTAGCACAGCAGCAGTCCTTGGCAAACACCCATAGGACCAGGCTGGAAATAATGCTTCTCCTAATTATTAGTACTGGTATTTCATAATTTATGATATTTCATTTTTTAAAAATACCCCCACACCCCAACAAGTCATGAGTAAAAGGTATCGGAAAATGTATCCGCCCCAACCATGATACCAAACTAAAGATGCTTCTGGATGGGAGCTTAATTTTGCAAAAGGGTCATTCAAGCTACATCTGCACGATACATATAAATTAAAATTACACCACCTTAATCAGTCATGGCTTCCCCCAAAAAACTGTCGTTTGTTAAGGGTGCTGAGAATTGTTTGGACACCCACTATTCCCTTCAACGAAGTACAATTCCCAGAGTTAATTTGACAATTAACCCCTCTTCCCAGGGAACTCTGGCAATTGCAGCCACCAGGAAAAGGAAAATCTAGTGAAAAGAGGAGCTTCATACAAGGTTTAAAATTTAGGATCAAATGAAGGACGCTTCCTCTAATGAGTGCCGCTTGAGTAGCACTATGTTTGCGAAGCGAAAACCCACAAATTTTACCAGGAAATCCTGTAGTACAAACATGATCTAGTATCACAGAAACATGTGCTGGCTACTTCCACTAGATGGTGCTGGATAATGGCCCTAACTTATAAATTAAGGAGGTATTATTGGGGGGGAGGAATTCCCCAGGAACCACAAGAGAACTAATTATTTCACTTGTTCCTTGCAGTTTGTCCCAAAGTGGTTCTTCTTTAAAGTTGTTTAACTAAGAGAATGAGGATAGTTTGTTAGTGGATTCATCCTAATTTTCTCCTACTGAATAGAATGCGCCTCTCACTATAAGATGGTGATGAATTGCTTGAGATTGTCACTTCCCTTCAAATCTATGGTGTGCTCATCTGGCTATTTGTTTTCAGAAAAGAAAATAGTACTGTATGGACCGGATTCAAGTAATGGGTCGCAATGGAGTTTTCCCTCCCCTCGCCCCACAATTGGCTTGTCCTGGCAGAGGGATCCACTTAGCACTATGTTGAATTCCTCCCACTATTTCTGCGTCAAGATGAGAAAGTCTATACATGCCCAAGTAGTTGCTTGGACAAATAGGTGTGTTGATAAAGGAATGGCCACAATAGTAGATCAATTCCCCATTTACGTTTTTGTTCCAGAAGTACAGTGGTACCTCGGGTTAACAACTTAATTCGTTCTGGAGGTCCGTTCTTAACCTAAAACTGTTCTTAACCTGAGGTACCACTTTAGCTAATGGGGCCTCCTGCGCTGCTGCTGCCGCCGCGCGATTTCTGTTCTCATCCTGAAGCAAAGTTCTTAACCCGAGGTACTATTTCTGGGTTAGCGGAGTCTGTAACCTGAAGCGTCTGTAACCGAGGTACCACTGTATGCTCTTGGCAGCACAAAATGTATTCAGTTTAAACAAGTTCATACCTAGTTGGGCTTACTATATGTGTCTGTATGTGTGTGTTCAAATTTCACAGAAGAAATGCTCATGACCCCCACCCCAACAACTGCTAAATCATGTATGGATAACCAAGAACAAATAAAACATAGAGGAGAGAAATCAGGCACCTCTTCTCCTGTCTGATATGCAATAGAAACACATTTCAAATGGCTGGTGGCACTGCACTCAAAGCCCTGGCCTTAGAGGTCGTATAAAGCTCAGGATCAAAGTGACTGGGGAAAGCCATACAAAGCATACCTTCCAACACTCCTCAGATGAAAATAGGGACATTCTATTCAGGAAGTTCCCATATTTGATCTCCTTCTCACATATATGTCATATACACATATACATCTGTCACCTTGAGCTCCTTACAACCTCTCAACCTAACCTACCTCCCAGGATTGTTGTAAAGAAAAAATGTGTGAGGAAAGGGATCCTGTACAACACCTTCAATGGATTAATAATAATAATAATAATAATAATAGAGCCAAGTAACTATTTTAAGTTCAACCAAGGAATACAAGGGTATGCCGGTGTAATTTTTAACAAACACCCCAAAAAGTTGAATTTTGAAGGGAAAATATTTTCATTCCACTTCAATTGTTTTTTATAATTGCACACATGAGATTTTCAGTAAAAAGTGTGGCACTGTGCCATTTCTAGGGCATCATAGCACGAAAGCAAATGTACGCTTTTAAGGAGCAGTAAACTTTAATACATCTGGAAACTGTGCCTGATGACACTCACCAGAAGTAAAAAAAGAAAAGAGATTAATTCCTGAATAGTTGGCAATGAATAACAGAATTGCTTTAGCATATTAAAGCAGAACTTTACATTTTCTCCTTCGGCTGGTCTAGTCTGATCAACAGTCCTATCTACTATGCCAGATCTTATTTCAAATATAACTGACCAAATGAGGAATTCTGCAGCAGGAGAAAAGCTAGACGTAAGCCTTCCATAAATCTGAGACATAATTTTATTCCATGGGAAAATGCTCAATTCTGACTACTAGGCAATATAGAACTGAACTTTACTTCAGCTCTTTTCCAACAGTGAATCTTCAGCTTTGTCAATATAATTATGAAAATGTTTCTGCTGTATCTGTTCTTAACCCAGTCATTAAACTGCGCGTCATCTTCTGTAATTAAGGTTATGTGTGGTGGCACATACTATTATTGACCATGCCCTTATTCTTCAAAGACTCTTGTTATAATCTTCTACCTTTCATATACATATATGAAATCTATTTAAACCATACAATCAATTGCAATAAAAACAGCATGGCACAGGACTTTCATTGAAAGCAATCAGTTCTCAAAAGCCTGTTGGAAGAAGTTAAAAGTCTTCACTTGCTGGTAGAAGGACAAGGAGGGAGCCAGTCTGGCATCTCTAGGGAGGGAGTTCCAGATTCTCGGAGCAGATGGTGAGGCCTTGGCTTGCTGGCTGGGGCCAGTGGTGTAGGAAGAGAGGGGTGGGGGGAGCGGAGCGCCCTGGGTTCCATTTCTGAAGGGGTGACAAGAGGGCAACCCGTGGGGGTGCCATCGCACCCCTGCCCGCAGCTGCGGGCGAAGGATCCTCTGCGCGGCAGCGCCTCTTGGTCCCTCCCTCTCTCTTGAGCGCTACAAGCCTAGGTCACATTTCTCTCCCCCTCCCACCTATTGGGCTCTTCCTTCTTGCGCGAGCATGAAGGATGGGGAGGAGGTGGGGGGCGGCGACATTGCTGGCTCCCTCTTAAAGGCGCAGTGCCAATTCACTTGGCTTGAGTGCGGTCCTGCTGTCAGGGCAGAAGCAACAAGCAGAGCGCCTTGCCTCCCTCACGGCTGCACCTCCGCTGTCGGTGAGCAGCTTCTCCTCTCCCCGCCTCCCCCCGGCTATGGATACTTGGGAGTCGCGAGGGAGGGGGGGCCCGGCACGCCGTTACCCCCGCTCCCGAGTCCTGGCTGGAGCCTGGAGGAGGAGGCAGGAGGCGGGGAGAGGACGAGCTGCTCGGCTTTGCAGCTTCCTCCCCCCCCTCTTTCTTTTTGCTCAGCAAAACTTTCGAGTTCTCATTTTCCTTTCATTTTCTTTTCTGCAAAAGCGTGTGGGGCATCTGAAGACTGGAAGCACTTGTAAGAGGGTTGGGGGTCAGAGGAAGGGGGGACGGACATTCGGCGGCTGCCCACGACTCCCAAGCCTACCCCGAGCTGTCCACGTGGGGGGAGGGTGACCCAAAAAATTCTGCACCAGGTACCACACCTGGGCTTGCTACGCCTCTGGCTGGGGCAGAGCCTTTAAGTTAATTTCCAAGCAGGTGAGTCTCTCTTGCTTACCAGGAGGGGGCTGGAGGAAGGATGAGAGGATGTGGTGGAGAAATCTGGGTGGTGGAAACACGACAACAGAACACTCAGCTCTCTACCCTGTCTCAAGAAGCAACAGTGAGCCACCCTCCAGGAAGTTAGTATAATACACCCCATTCCAGAAAGCTGCTTTTGATGGTACTGTACTTGTGATAGAAAAATGCCTTACGTCTGGTAATCTCTGTCCTGAAACAGACTTTTGTAATACTTTTCAAATTTAATTAACACAGCATCTACCAACCAACACCCCTTTTCTTGTGTAGAATAGCAGGCTGAGCTAAGTAAATTTCATAATGTTTATTCACAACGAGATCTAATAAAATTATTGCTCATGTTTTATGTCATCAGCAAGACCAACAAACCTTTATGCATTACAAGTTTCCTTCGCAAAAGGGAAACAATAGCCTACCAAAGCTATATGCTATATGTAACACAGTACATTGGAATGCCACCTATGATGATTGCATGTATTCATGGGTGCCAGTAAAGGGCATCGAGTTGTCAGTTATTCAGTTCATTTTGTGGCGGGTAACTGCTGCCATTTAGATTTTCAGAAATGAAAACATATGGTCACATCTGGCTTCAAGTCATATAGAAGCAGAAGCAGCTCTCCTGTGTGCAGTTGTCGCATGTAACTATATATACGCAGATGAAGTTCTTTATTATACTGAAGCATTTTCGTAGGAAATTTGTAATGTGTGTATTTAGTATATGGTTCACTTTTCAGCCTGCCTGTGAGAGATTAGAACTGACAATAGTACTTCAAACAGCTGTAGTTCAAGGGCTAAACTCAACGTGACTTTGAAAGCTTCACGATTGGATCTCCAACTCCCCCCCCTTCTTTGGGGGATCAGATCAGGGCACCATGGTGCTAGGGCAGGGGTCAGCAAACTTTTTCAGCAGGGGGCCGGTCCACTGTCCCTCAGACCATGTGGGGGGCC
The DNA here is from genome assembly GCF_009819535.1 of Lacerta agilis. Taxonomy (NCBI): domain Eukaryota; kingdom Metazoa; phylum Chordata; class Lepidosauria; order Squamata; family Lacertidae; genus Lacerta; species Lacerta agilis. The sequence continues at coordinate 51,333,714 of NC_046320.1, forward strand.
AGACTATATTTTTTTGGGGGTGGGGAAATGAACGAATTCCTATGCCCCACAAATAACCCAGAGATGCATTTTAAATAAAAGGACACATTCTACTCATGTACATGGGTCGGATTTAGAAGGCGATTGGGCCGGATCCGGCCCCCGGGCCTTAGTTTGCCTACCCATGTGCTCAGGGATAGGTGGTTTAAACATATTCCCCAAGCTGGTTTCAAAATTTAAATTATTCTCCAATTTGCCCCACCACAAGGGGAAAATATAGAGGTACCAGATAGGTATGTGTATGATTTTCCCCAAAGGTCAAATATTTGTTTATCTAATTTGTGTCCCACCTTTCTGCCAAATGAAGTGGCATTTTACCCAGTTTTATAGGCTGATTATCCCTGGCATTAGTACGGCTGAAAAAGTTTGAGCCCCTTGCTTCTAGCTATCATCTGTTCCGCAGTATTTCTATCACATATCGACTGTGATTTCCAGAGCTCCTCTCATTCCCACAACTACTGAATAAAAGAATTGTGTTTTGGCAGATCTGTGCTGTTCACAACGTGAATCCTGTATGAAAGGAGCAGCCACCTGGGAGGAAGCATCGCTTGGAAGAAGAGCCACTGACAACATGCTTGTTGTGAAACAGCTTGCCTTTGCTATATGTTGCAAGCATTTCCTTTTGAATGATGCCCCCAAACCATACTTAACCTCTAAACTCACTCTTGACAGCTTTAAGAACTGCTTAACCCTTTGGGGTGCTATATCGCTTGCATCTCAGCTTTACATGGAAACTTTGTGTAAAGATGTAATGAACACCAAAGTTCCATTTTTGCTGGTGAAAAGCTGGAAACTGCAAAACCAGGGAAGGGGACTGTAGCTCACGGGTGGAATGTGGGCTTTATATGCAGAAAGGTCCCAGGTTCAATCAAGCCCCAGCATCTCTATTAAACAAAGGGCAAAAAGTTGGAAGCAGATGATGAGGAAGACCTCTCTCCGTATGAGACTTTGGAAAGATGCTGACAATCAGAGTGGATGATCCAATGCTAGATGGACAAATAGTCTAAACCTGGGATAAAGCAGTTCCTTGTATCACCTGAAAATGAACAGCCCTTTGGTAGGAAAGCAAGAGAAATATTATTTCACCCTTGTTAGATAAGGAACCTGGGTGCCATTCTGGCGATATTTTTATTTTATCTATTTGAAAATGTTTCATAAAATATAACAAGGGGCTTGCAACATACAAAATGCATTAAAATGTGTCCACCAATATCTATAAAACATAATTTAAAACCTCAGGAAAACATGAGCTGACTTGCAGGTTAGTCAAAAGCTAATACTCAGGGTAGAAAATTGGGGAATTGACTTACAAGTCATGTAGTTAATTTGCTCCACGCCCATTTGCTGTCACAGTGGAGAGATGTGCAAGTCAGAGGTTTTTCAGCTATCGTACCCCATCTATGGAAAGCCTTCCCTAAGGTGGTCTGCCTGGCTCAATCTTTGACCAACTTTAGATGTATGGCAAAACATGGCAATTAATAAGTGCTTTTGAAGTGCTGGTGGCTTGATTAGTGTTTTTATTTCAGGTGCTGTATTTATTGGGGAGGGCTGGCTAGAGTACATTTATTTTAGTGACTGTGTTCCACAAAGGGGCTTTTTGTGGGAAGTAGGAAACTAACACATAGCAGTGTGGAGGCACTGATGTAACATGTACACTGGTTTGTGCAATTCCTCACACCTTCTGGTTAACTTGTAGTCCTATTGGTCATTAAAAAGGTAAAGGGACCCCTGACCATCCAGTCGTGTCCGATTCTGGGGTTGCGGCGCTCATCTCGCTCTATAGGCCAAGGGAGCTGGCGTTTGTCCGCAGACAGCTTCCGGGTCATGTGGCCAGCATGACAAAGCCGCTTCTAGCGAACTAGAGCAGCGCACAGAAACACCGTTTACCTTCCCGCTGGAGCGGTCCCTATTTATCTACTTGCACTTTGATGTGCTTTCAAACTGCTAGGTGGGCAGGAGCTGGGACCGAGCAACGGGAGCTCACCCTGTGGCAGGGATTCGAACCACCAACCTTCTGATTAGCAAGCCCTAGACTCTGTGGTTTAACCCACAGCGCCACCTGGGTCTATTGGTCATTAGCTGTGTGCAAAAACTAGCTTCTGTTGATACCAAACTTGAAGCCCAATCCCACACAATTCCAGTGTTCTTTGGAATGTATAAAGGTTTGCTGGCTTTATGCAAGAACCTACAGTGCTACACTGAAGGTAACGCTAGAACACCAAGCAAGTAGTTCACTTTCAAATACGCAGCTAAGACTCACTCCTTTTTCCAGCCGCCGGGTATGTCTCAGTGCAAAACTTGTAAAATCAGCAAGTGTGGTGGCTGATCTCCCCAGATAAAAGAAGTGTTGCCTGGGCTGTGCCTATCTGAAGACAGGATCAAACTCCATGGGCTTTGTTTGTCGTTTTTCCACTCGCAACCAGAAATGTTGCTCAACCAGCATCGAAATCTCTGCTTATATCTTATCGTTGCTAGCATAACAGTCAGATTTTGATGTTTGTTGTCTTGCAGGCACCCAGCAATCCATCCCGATGGAGAGAAGCATTAGACATGCAGTCTTAAGAGTGAAAGAATGACTGAGGGGGGAATGAGTGATAAGCAGAAAAGAAAAAGAGCGAGAGAAGAGCTTGAGTTAGCACCTCCACCAAGGACCCACATAGAGGCTCTTTTAGCCCTGATGTGAGACAATCCTTAAGCTATGTCTGGCATACAAGAGGATAATAAAATGCATTCCTCCACTCTGAATATGTGCATTAACCTTTCTGTGCCGTTCTTGCTGCAAAAATCGTGTGGCTGGAGCTACCCACTTGAATAGTTTTGTAGGTGATTAACTCCATTGCTTTTAACAGACTAATCCATTTATCTGATTAAAAGAAATATCCCAGGGCCTTAAGGCATGCATCTCTTATAAGAGATTTCAGAGGCAATGTGGTATCCTAACTAGAGTGGGGTTTTTGTTTGTTTCATAACTGGAGAGAGGCAGGGTTGAAATCCCCACTCAGCTAGGGTGCTGATCATGTGGCATTGGGGAAAATTACTGTCTCTCAGTCTAACCTACCTCGCAGGGTTGTGCTGAGGATAAAATGAATCTGCTGGCCAATCTTAACTTTTTGGAGGAAGGGGAGGATAAACAAACTCTGTCAGCGATGGCTTACTGCTTAGATTTAAAAATGAGGCATGCTGATTTTCTAGATGGCCTGGAAGTTGCATGTTTTGCCCTAGAAGCCCCCATGTGTGGGAGCTGGTTGTGATTGCTCAGCTGGAATGCAAATGAATCCATCATTATCATTTATTGTCTTCTTAGCCATAAGCACTTCTGAGGCTGTTCCCTTCCTTATTCTTCCCATTAAGAGGGAACTCAGTTTTCTGAATTGCCAAGCATCAGGAAATCCTAGAAATGAGAAGAGGACAGCAACTTATCTGTGGTTGTCTTGTGCAAAGGAGTAGCAGTGGTAGCCAGCTTAGTACATGTGCACGCATTAGATTCAAAGTGCCCAGTTCTATAACAACAGCCCAGACTAAACATCATTGCCTGAAATTTCAAAGCCACAAAATCTGGGAAATGCACTCTGCACATGCTAAACGCATTCTCTTTATTACTTCACATGCTCCAAGGCTTAACAATGTATTTAAAACAGATTCCAAGTCTTAAGTCCTGGCACCACAGTCCTGGCAAACTACAGTTCCCAGGATTCTTTGGGGGGGAAGCATGACTATTTAAAGTGTTATAATGCTGCTTTGAAAGTATAGTGCAGATGGGACCTCTGTGGTGCACAGAAAGTGATCAGAGCCTTTGGCTTTCATATCTCTTTCGTTAATTACTATGTTTGGTTCTGTGTAAGGTGGGCCAGGAGACTTTTGCTGGGTACATGAAAATCCATCCCTTATGTGTGTTCTGGAAGCAGCAGATAGCAAGAGGAATGGGAAGGACTATCAAATACGATCGTAGTATTATGCCTGTCAAACTTTTCCTGTAGCCAAATGCAACACACACATACTGTGCCCACATTTTGGAATTCTGTGTTTATTTGAGTGAGAAAAGGGGGGAGGTGCTTTTCTTCCTGATGAGAAATGGAAATAAGGGGATTAAAGGCATCAGACGAGTGATTTGTAATTGGTCTCCTGGCTGCCCTCCTTCCTTTAGCGGAGTGAATAAAATGGCACAGAAGGACTTTATTAGCAGCAGCTTTCTTTCCTGACTCTGGGATTAGAGGAATACTTTAACCTTGACACATTCATTCTATGTCCACAAAACATCACTTTTAACAGTCTTGTCTCCATTCCTCCTCATACTTGTCTGGTTCTGTTTCTGCTTCATGCCTTCCTTCAAAAAACTAAAAGAGGATTGTATAGTGTCCCCTATCTGAAAGTTAACGCACACACCCAACTCTGGTTATCTTTGACAGCAAGAGCATTAGGGATTCAACCTAACATTCCAAACTTGGTTGTCAGAATAGGAGAACAAGTGTTTATCCAAAGGTCCACCTATGTTGGATTAGACCAAAGGTTCATCTTGTTGGGCATTCTGGTTACAACAAAGCAAATGCTTTGCTTGGGTGTTCACTTTGCTTGGGTGTTCACCCAAGAGAAAGCAGTGCCCAACCTGGTGATAACAGAAAGAATGATACAAGGAGGGAGCTGTAGCCCAAGGTAGGAAAAGAAGTGGTAATGGATGAATTCATTTAAATGAATTCATAACTCTAGGACCTGATAAACTGCACCCAACTGCACTCATAGCCAAGTAAGATTGTCTTCCATCAACACGGTCTTAACAGTGAGTCCATAAGTGACTGTGGAGGCCAATTCTAGATTCACATGTCCTTCCACAGTGGAGACATAGGTTTCCAGGCAGGAGATGACCACGGTGAGGGTTTGCCAAACGTGTCTTCCTCTTAGCACGTTTCTCCCTTTCATCCTGAGTTCGAGCGTCTTTAAAGTCCATGACACCTTTGGTAAAGGCTGTTCTCCGATTGGAGCACTCGCAGGCCAGTGTTCCCCAGTTGTCGGTGTTTATACTACTTTTTTTTAAAGATTTGCCTTGAGAGAGTCTTTAAACCTCTTTTGTTGACCACCAGCATTGCACTTTCCATTTATAGGCTTGGAATAGAGTAGTTGCTTTGGCAGACAATAATCAGGCATACAAACATGACCAGTCCAACAAAGTTGATGTTGAAGAATCATTGCTTCAACACTGGTGATCTTTGCTTTTTCCAGTACACTGGCATTAGTTCACGTGTCTTCCCAAGTGATGTGTAAATTTTTTTGGAGACACCGTTGATGGAATCTTTCAAGGAGCTGGTGATGGCATTTATAAGTGGTCCATATTTCACGAGCATACAGTAAGGTAGGTACTACAATAGCTTTGTAAATAAGTCCTCAAACACTCTGCACATCAACTGGGAGAAAGCTGCACTAGTAGAACGCAGGCAACGCTGGATTTTGACATCACTGTCAGCCCTTGTGGAAAGATAACTGTCCAGGTAGGAGAAGTGATCAACACTTTCCAATGTTGTTTTGTGTTTGTTGGTGCAGCACTTTGGTTTTTTGGATGTTGAGCAATAGGCCAAGCTTTTTGGTAAGCTTCTGTGAAGATATTTATGATGGTTTGGAGGTCATCCTCTGAGTGTGCACACACTACGTTGTCATCAGCATACTGAAGCTCTATGACAGAAGTTACGGTAGCCTTACTCTTCGCTTTCAGCCTAGTCAGATTAAAGAGCTTTCCATATGTTTGATATATGATTTCTACTCCAGTGGGGAGTTTCCCTTCGACAAAATGTAGGATCATGGCATTGAAAATAATAAATATGACTGGAATTTTGAAATGGAGATGCTGGAAGGTGATGATCTGTGTACCCTGAAGTACCCTGCAAGGACATTTATGGACTGTGTCTGGACCTGTGGATTTATGGAAAGACAAAGAGAGGACATTCTGGACATTGTTGTTGGAGAGAGATGGAGAAATGTCTGGGGGGAGACCCCGAGATGGCGAAGGAAAATGGCTAGAAAAGGGATAGGGTGAGAATATTTAAAATACAACTGGGATGGCTCACCATGGTACCCTGAAGTCAGTGTGTTAAGATTTTAAGAATTTGAACTAGTGAAGAGATATGTGAATGTTTAATTAGCAGCAGTTTAAGTGAAATAAGATATAAGATCTGAGTTAAGAAGTAATAGGATGTATTTGGAAGTAAAAGTAAATATTAAGAAGTTGTTTAGATTTTTTGGATGATTTGAATTTTAGAAGTTATTAAAATAAATTAGAATTGGAACCAAAGGAGAGAAAACGGGGGAAAGTCACCCCATCTAGATTCGAACAAGAAATTTTTTTTTGTCTTATAAGCAAGAAAAAGAATTATTGGTGTTTTTAGTGGTGGTTTGTATTTGTTTTTCATTATGTTTTGAATGTTGCGTATGTGTTGTTTTATGTGTTTTGTTGTTCTTTGTTTTGAAAAAAACCCAATAAAATCTTTATAAAAAAAAGAAAAAGAAAATAATAAATAGAGTTGGGGTGATAACACAACCCTGTTTAACACCTGATCAAACTCTGAATGGTTGCATATAGGCTGCATCAACAGAAGTATTGTGTCCCCCAAAAGGAAAGTAACAGTCCTGTCTATTCTGCCTTGGTCAGACCACACCAGGGTAATTGTGTCCAGTTCTGGCTGCTACAATTTAAGAAGGATATTGACAAGCTAGATTATAAAGGGTCTGGAAACCAAGCCTTATGAGGAATGGTTGAGGGACATAGGTATGTTAATCCTAGTAAATAGGAAACTGAGAGGAGATACTTAAAGTGCTGCAACTTGGAGAATGGAGCAATCTTGTTTTCTCCTGCTCTGGAGGGTAGGACTGTTCCAATGGATTCAAATTACAAAAAAAGAGATTCCAACATCAGGAAGAACAGTAAGAGCTATTCTACAGTGGAACAGCCTTCCTTGGAATGTGACGGGCCCTCTTTCATTGGAAGTTTTTAAGCAGAGGTTGGATAGCCACCTGCCATTTATGATCTAGCTGCATTGCAGGGGGTTGGTCCCTTCCAACTCTGCAATTCTATGATTCAACTATTGAAGGGCTTATTAGCAGATGTTTTCCATTAGCCTAATACTTCGTTCCATCCCAGCTCAATCCTGCTATCAGAGTCCCATGGTAGATGAACCTCTAAATGCCTATAACCAAGTCCCAAAATTGGGATACTTCACAGGATGGAATAGGTGGTGATGGGAGGGTAAAAGAGAGGTAAAGGGTGCTCTTTGGCATATACAGATGGTGGAAGGAAGAATGCTTAGTGAGACATCTGAAAGTTAATTGTGGAATAAAGAAATATCCCTCAAAGGTATACATTTCCCCTGTGCACTGATTTATTATAATTACAGAGTTTATCTATACCTTTTTTCTTTATCCAGCCACATATTTGAGTTGCTTTAGATTAAAGTATATGTCTTGTTAATTATGGCATTTAGTTCTCAAAATGTAATTGGTGTCTGGTGCTCTTAAGCTCCTATAACTCTTCTTGTCACTGTTTCAAGGGGGCCTGTTTAATTTGCCTGGGGTAAGCTAAAATGGAAAGTACCGTCTTACTTAAGTAATTTGAGTTTCTTCTTGTGGCTTTAGTGATTTAATATCACTCTGGTGTGGAGAGGGAGGGAGGAGGAAAGGAATAGAGTTTGGTAGCCCTGTCTTGCCAAGATTTAATCAAGCTTCATGCTCTGTGCCAATAACAATTTTAATGGCTTTATTATGTCCTCTGAAAAGATGAAAGTAGCAGTGTTTGTAGTAAACAAAGCAGCACTGGACACTGAGCAAACACACAGGATCAGACTGACAAGCAGTTTCTCACAAAGCCTTTCATTTTTTAAAAAAATCTACATGGAGCGCATAGACGCTCATGTGTTTGTATGCACACAGACACTTCAGCGTGAGTGAAGGGAGCCATTTCCAATACAGCATGGCATTTTACCACAACCAGTTAACCATTTCCTTCAAAGTCCAGTCTAGTTTTGAAAAGGACCAGGTAAATTACTGGAATGGGTGACTGTTGATAGTTGTGGATATAACAGTCAGGACCTCCATCATAGCACTTACAGCACTTTGGGAAATTACGTTGGGAAGAAGTACAGCCCCAATGGCTTTTCAAGATTCATTTAGAACAATTGTTGGTTTTTCCTTTATCGTTCTGTGGTGGCAAAATTTTGGAAGCTCTGGCCCTGACTGAGAGATCTTTCTGCTTGGGGAAACTGAGCACATAACTGTAAACCAATTGACCACTGGAAGAAGAGAAAAGGAGAATGCAATGCCTGAATTCTGTATTTATCTATGGGAATCAGAATCAAGTCAGGGGTGCTGATCATATGACAAGCCGTCTGCATATGGTGCTGAATGTGGGTTTTTGCTTCATACAACATCTTTTTCTACACACAAGCACTGTTCTGATCTCTACACAGATGTGTGAAACACCTTGGCTAGATCTGGAACATCTAAGTTTACCCTAATAAAATATCCAATAATGACTGAAACGTCTTCTTCCTAGGAAGAATGATGAACTTTCTTTAAACTTAGAAATAGGCAATAAAAGTTTTAAGTTATGTTATAATTGTCTCAAGTCCAACTGCTGAAAAACCCTTTTATATTTAATCCAAGATAATTTCGTTATTACGTATCATGATACTTAAGTAACTTGAGAAAGTTAAAAAGAGATTCCTACATAATTTTCTGTCCTCCAGGCTACTCATAAAGAGAATGATGTATCGTGCAAAAATCTTTATTTTATAATCACCGTAAACTTTAATTTGATAGAGTTAGAAATCAGTTTGAGGCAAATTCCACATCAAAATTTAGAAGCCTCATTTTTGGCAATCTTTCTGTAAGTGTTTTTTCCTCTCCCCTCTAACTGCAACTACTGAGGTGCAAATATACCATATGTCAGTAATAAACTCTTTCCTGTGACCTCTTCCATAACTTACTGGCATCAGCACAGCTTGTGAAATGCTTAGACAAAGCTTTAGGGTAGTAGTGTGCAGCCTCTGTATATACAAGACCTAACTTTAATGCCACAACCCCCACCCCTGATCTATCACCGATCTTTCCCCTTGAAAACCTGCTCTTTAAAGCTGAATTGGAGCAAATGTCAATTTGGGTTTTCCATGGATTGACCTCACAAGGTTCTTGTGAAAATCAAATTAGATAGCTTGATATACATTGTCCTAAGCTTCTTGGATGGTGGTGGTGGTTGTTTAATATGTCCTTAGAAAACAATGAGCACCTGAACTAGAGATGAGACAAAGCGTGTTCTCCCATTAAAGAGAGCACGGGTTGCAGAAGGGTTAAAGGAGCAGCTCCAAGTTAATGGGAGGGGGTTTTGGGCTGGCCACAGCTAGGATTGGTTAAGGCAAGTTGCTGGGGAGTTTAGCATGTTGCTAGTTGGTTGATTGACAGTTCTTGCCTTTAAAACCTAAGTTTGTGAAACTTTGGTTTCACTTTTGCGGTGTGCAACGGATCTCCTAGAACACTCGGACCACCTGGAGGACAGTGGAGTGATCTTCTCATTGTCTGGTTAAATTTCTTCATTTCCCCTTCCTTCCACTCCTCTCCAATCCCTTAATTACTTTAATTCCCCCTTTTTTCCTGAAAAGAAATAGTATGGCAATAACACATCTTCTATTTGTTAGGGCCTTTTATCTTTTCTCTTTTTGAGTACTGCAGACCATGATTTTTGATGTAAGCAGATTGCTAAGAAACTGCTTCAAAATGAGGAGCAGAAGGAAAAGAAATTGTAAGTACCATTTATAAGATATTTAAGTCAGGGAAATCTTCTTATCCATGTCTGCATTAAAACTTGCACTTAGGGTGTTAATTCAGAAGAGAGGCTGATATCCTTTTAACATATGCTATTTTTGCTTAAGTATTGCATGGCAAAATGGCTTGTCACACAAAGTAGCCTTTTGAGCTGTGCACCAGGTCTCAGACATGGAGGAGTGATGAGAGAAAGTGGAGAAAAGCCCAAAGCATGGAAATTTCAAAACCATTTTTTTCACTAAATTATTTTCATGGGCTCATGCACCATTTTGTGATTTCAGGTATGGAAGGTGACTTTGTCCTTTATGTGATGTTAAGTGGTTGGTTTCATGAGATCAGTCTTCAGCAATACACCTGGGGAATGCTGGAGCCAACAGCCAATTGTTAAGCAAAGCAGGTCGTTATGAAAATTCACTCCTACCAGGCACAGATTATACCTGCACAAAATGTGTCATGTCAACAATATAACCCACCAGCATTTATTCAAATTGCCTAGAGGAGATTCAAAACCTTTGGTTGTTTCAAAGTCCAGATAAATAGGGTTGTTATCAATAGAGGACACTGATGAAGAAGAAACCAGGAGTGAGGACACACTAAATTCACACAATCATTCAAGGGACTCGAGATAATTGAGATTTTATGTATTGCTATGATGTGGCTCATAATGAAATGGCGTGTCAACTTAAGTGGAATCAGTAGCTAAGTTTGTTCTTTTGTCTGTATCATATTCGGGCACATGCCTCCCCACCTTTGTATTTCTGCACAAAAGTTATTGAGTGCAGATAAAAGATCAGCACCTGGTCTATAACTGACTCATCTTGCTAGTTTCTTATGTGATTCACTGGGTGGAGGATAGCAAAGTAACCTGTCAATAAGTTTCCAGTAAACACAGGTGAGGATGAGCATAAGGTTTTCTGCACTTGAGTATCACAGGAAATGCCTGATCAAAATCTGCAACCACCTAAGTTTCTTGACTTACTGACCATCTGCTTAAAACATCCAAACTCATCCCCTCAGGCCAGTAGGAGCTGACACATTTAGCAGCTGCCTTTGGCTGTAATGCCAGTTTATCTCTTTACTACTCCATTCATATGCAATAGATCTGTGTTCCTGACAAGGATGCTCTAGCAAAATTAGGAAACAGGGTTACCTTCCCCCATGCAGACACAGCTGGTGTAAATTTTACCTATCCAAAACTAGTGGTAAGGGCGGAGATGGGATTCACTTTGGAAATAGGGAAGATCCAGAGCTGTCGTCACAGCTACCTACAACTAAGATTGGGCCAAAATCCCCTGCTCAAATTTCCTAAGAATATTCTCCTTTAATAAATATGCACAAGACTCAAACTAGGAGACAGTCAATAGACATCATAGTGGCAACATTTATTTTTTTCCTGTTGCAACAACAAGAGTATTTCATTAGTATTCTAAGTATTGGTCAAAATTACTATTGGGTGCCTTGGGAAGACTTCAAACATGAACCTTAAAGCAACATGGAAGAGTACAAAGGGAAACTGAAACAGGAGGATCAAATAATTCAACCCATGCGGCTCAAGCCAGATGTATACTCAAACAAGAAGCAATGACAGGCATTCACATGAGGCTTGCTCTTGAATCAGATTTGCTTAACTTTTTCCAGATAACACTGCTGCAGGGAACTGCGAGTGAGGTAAATGGGGAAATGGTGAGAAAATAATTAATCGGGCATTATTCGTGCAACATAACTCAGCAACAAGAGCAATACAACTAAACAGCAATCCTAGGCACACTTACTTCAGAGTATATATGTATAAAATTGAGCTGCACACCTAGAACCTATGCCAGATTGATTCCAACCCCAAGGTTTAGGGAAGGAAGGAGATTCTTTGAAGAGTCACTCTTTGAAGAGTGTATTTCATTGGGAACTGGATGCTGTGCTCCCAAAGACCGTTTTGAAAACCTTTGCTTTAGGTCTGAGCAAGTTTAAACCTATGTCATTCTCTCTCAGGCCAATTTTTTTCAGAGCGGTCTTTCTGCAGCAATATCAACAAAGAGCCTTCTGGCACCATCCGCAGAATCAGCTAGTTAACGAATATGTTTTGTTGCCTTTGTTACTTTACAAAGTCCCTCCCCTTCCTTTTTAACCTCTTGCCAAAAGCCAAGGGGCTGAAGGGCAGGTGGGGTGGGGAGAGAGGAGAGGAGAGGAGAAACGCTGTGCTGAAAAATGAATGGAAGTTTCTGTTCCGTGTACATCTGGGGCCCATTAGTGAGAAGACTGGAACTGAAGGCACTTTGACTAGGCAACTTCAGCCTTCCTTGGGCAAAGATCATGCAGATTGGGGGGGGGGGGGTTGTTGCGGTCTTAGTGGTTGATGAAACCTCAGCCGTGCAAAAGCAGGCTCCCAGCAGCTGCTGTCGCCACAACCATGGTGCGAAGTGCACTCCTAGGTGAACACTCTCCCCGGAGGACTGGAAGGGCTGCTGCCTCAGAAGTCAAAAGCCATATGAAGAGATTGTGGCATGTCAGAACGCACTGAAAAAATGTTCCGCCTATGCTTTATTTATTGCTTTCCTGTATTTATATAATATTCAGCTTCCTGAAAGTAATTTGTTTTGGATTGTGTAATGTTGGGCAGAACATCAAAGGCATGTTAATCAGTGGCAATAAAACGCAAAGGTTTTATGGTCACTGAGGTATTAAATATTGCTAATAAATTACAGGGTTAGGATTTTTAAATGAGCAATTGCTGGAGAAGAGCATCAATGCCAAGTCCTAAAAATACTAATTGCCATGGCTTGACTTATCAACAGCTCCAAATAACTGGGCTTTTGAAGAAACGTAAGTTCTCAATACCAGGTGCTTGTACAATATGAAAACACACAAATATGTTAAGGGCACATCCAGATAGTCACTATTTTGGGGTGGAATTCAATCACATACTGGTCAACCCAGGATGCACCATTTAAATTGATTTGGAACTCTTGTACAATATACCTGTTTCTGCGCCCTGTCCCCCAATCAGACTTTTTGCAATAGGGAAACTGACAAGAAAATGCACTGGAAAATGTAGGGTAGCACTTGTTTGATGCAGCATCAAATATCCTCCTTGCAAGCAAATCAGAATGAATGCTCCATAAACAGCTGACATCAGCTAACTGTTCCACAAACTTTGTACAAACAAATTGGGATGAATGCTCAATAAAAAGGTTGTCTGGAAATGACCTAAGTAATATTTAACACTTTCACCTCAAGTTTCACCTTCAAAGCATTCTATATATAACTCACATTTTTTTAAACGTTGAATGGTTCTTCTAAGGACCACACAGTAAAGTGGGGTCTCAAGGTGTATACTGTACAGACCTTCCTATTGTGTTTCTGTAAAATGGGAGCAGTGCTTATTTTCTTGGTAGAGAAAGTTACAGATGTGTCAGGTTCAAGCTGGAATTAGACATGATGGAGGTTGCATGGTTACCATAGAAAACACCAGTGCCACATTTTGACCTTCCCTACTACTAACAAAGAATGGGACCACAAAATGCATGATGTCTTCATACTCCAGTTTTCTATATCACCACAAGCAGCAGCCAATGAAGTGAAGGCAGAGGATCTCAAAGTCCAATGATGTCACATTGTTCTTTGTAGCATGTTATGTAGTATTAGGTATCATGGTGAGGAACAGAAGAAGAGTCCTGTTGGATTGGGTCAATGACCCATCTAGTCCAGCAGTCTGTTCTCATAGTGGCCAACCAGATAACCACAGAAAGCCTGCACGGGGAGTCTGAGCACAACTGCACTCTCCCGAGTGCTGCAATTTCCAGCAACTATTATCCAAAGGCCCTGCTTCATAGTATTGTAAGAGGGGGAGGGAATTCCTGCGTTTCTTTCACTGAAAGTGCCTTCACAACCGCAAAAAAAATGATATTCTTAGGCCACTATTTTAGTACTTCATTGGCAGGTTGTATCACAGGCCTCAAGAAACCTGCTTGGTCATTTTTAACTTGTTCCATGTGTTCACTTCAAGGAGAGAAGAAGACCTATTTGACTTTGCTGAATGATAGAGGGTATGAATTTACAGGTAACGTTCTAAACATGAAATAAGAATTGCTCTCTTTATGCGAGAGAAGCCAGGAGACTTGAGGTTAGAAAATTCCCAGTAAATTTATTAAGAATGGAAAATAGCTTTTCCAACAGGCTGGGGTGGCGTTGGCTGTGGGAAGATATTGACAGATTCCCCCCCCCCCCTGAGAAATTTCCTGCCGGGATAAAAAGGACAGCTGATCAAGAGTGTTTGTGGTTTCCTGAACACTTAGTTTCAGTCTGGATGTCCTAAACATTATTTTTATTTTTTGTTGGAAGCATTCGTGTGTTCATGGATTTCCTATGGGATGAATAATTCCTTTCTCAAGCATTCATAATCTCAAGGTTTCTCACAGCAATTACATAAAGTGTTCATCTAGGTCGGGGGTCAGCAACCTGCGGCTCCGGAGCCGCATGCGGCTCTCTGACAGGTCTCCCGCGGCTCCGGCATGCCCCCTTTCAATGCCCTTTCAATAATAATTAAATGGTTATCGGCAAAAAAGGGCCAAAAAACCCATGAATAATCCGCATCAACGTTGAACAGCTGGGCGATCTTTCTCAGCCCTCTCGGGGTTCCCGAGGACAGACCCAAGATTGATGTCCACCTTGACCACTCCCAGAGAGAGGAAGCGACTTCTTCACACCAATAAGCGTGTGGGGAGGGCTGAGCTTTTACCACCTCGCCGTGCCGATTGGCAGGACAGATCGCCCGCCTTGGCGCATAGGCTCGGAGCCGGGGCCTTACCGCCGAGGTAGCCACTGAGGATGAAGGCGGGAGGCGGGCATGGGAGAGCAATGCTTCGTCCGGCCAATGAGCCGCCGGGATGCCTGTTCCTGTTTGAGGGGAACATGCCAATGAGGGTGGCGTTAGGGCGGGGAGAAGAAGGAGCTGGGCTTTGCGAGTTATCGAGAGAGAGAGAGAGAAAAGAGTCGGGATAATAAAGGCGGCGGGAGATGGCGGCGGCGGCGATTGGAGCGGCCCCTGTCGGGCGGAATCCTTTTCAAAGCTGCCGCGCGGAGGGCGGAGCAGGTGGGCCAGGCGTCGCCGTGACGGGAAGGCGGTGATGGTCGCCGACAGGATGAAGTAGAGCTGCTTTGGGGCGGCGGCAGCGAAAACATCCGGGCTGCTTCTGAAACCTCCACCAACCGGTGCTTCGCCAGCGCTCGTTGCGGGCGGTGTACATGCTCAAGACGGCCCCAAGGGTGGCTCGGGGGCCCGGAGCCCCGAGGCCGGCACGCTGCAGTGCCTGGTGTGATTTCCCCCCCCAAAAAACCTGTTTTTTGCTTTTTGGCTTTTTGCCTTGCTCTCCCACCCCCCTCTCTTTTTCTTCCTCCCCTCCTTTTTTAATCCAAGGGGAGAAATCCCATTTTTAAAACAAACAAACAAACGAAAAACAAACAACCCCCCCCACAGCTGCTGCAGCCACTCTATTTGAATTTTTATTATTACCCTTTTCTCCCTCTATCCCCCCTTTTGTTTTTGTTTTCAAAAAAAGGAAAAAGAAAAAGATTTTCCCCCTTTATTTTTATTTTTTAAACTACTACATATTTTTAATAGATATTCTCCCCACCCCACCCCACCCCACCCCCAATTTATATTTTTCCACCCCACTTTTCCATTCCCACCCCCCCTTTTTCTTTCTTTATTAGTTCGCTTGCCAACCTATCTTAGAGGGGGAAGCCCTCTCTCCCACCCACCACACCCCCCAAAAAACAACTTTGAGCTGAACTCCAAAAAACAGGGGTAGATCACTGCTGAAAGTAGATCACAGTTTCTTGGGAGTTGGCCACCCCTGGTATAAGACATGTAACTAGAATAAAAATTTAAAAAAACCAAGCAAATAATTGTAATGACTACTGTAATAAAGCACTGCTATAATTATGTATAATTTCCCTAAAATTTTGGTTTCATTCGCCTTTCCGTGCTGAAATGTCACAACCTGAACGACCATGGCTTGCCCCCCCCCCCTAGTTTTGATCCTGGGTACGCCCCTGAGTCAATGCAAAAAAGTAATAACTTATTCTTGTTGTTTTTACTAATTATACTTTGCATTGGCTCCTATACGTTATTTATTATTATTGCATTAAGGTAAGAAACAATATACGCAGTGTTCTATTTGTTTTAAATGTCGCAATGGTTTTGCGGCTCCCAGTTGTTTTTTCCCCCTTTGGAAACGGGTCCAAGTGGCTCTTTGTGTCCTAAAGGTTGCAGACCCCTGATCTAGGTTAATGAACTTTATTTGACGTACTAAAAAAAAAGAGTTCAAAATCACTGGTTAATAAACTACAGTGCAATCTTAGTCACAACAACTCAGATGTGAATCCTATTAAATTCAACAGGACTTACTCCCAAGTAGGAATGTCTGAGAATTCCAACAGAAATGGAAACAGGAGCAGATTTTGCCATTATTTGCATGTTTGCCAGCGGTCAAGAACAAGAATCACGCAAGTGCTATATTTTGTTTTAGTCTGCAAACTTGTAAATAACTGCATTATTTTTTAATGTTTCTCTTCCATTCAAATGCATTGGAATTGATTATGTAATCAATTACATAATTCATTATATTAGTTTCAGCAACAGTGGATAGTGAGATGAGATGAACAATGTAGGTTTCAGCAGAAGATGATTGGTAGTGGATAAGCATAGCCTCCAACATTTCTCTGATAACAATAGCGACATCCTATTCCATAATAATTTTACTATTTAAAGCCCACACATCTGCCTGGGTTGTCCCAGCCACTCTGGGTGGCATTCAGTATATTCATATATATAATAACAAAACATTAAACATTAAAAAGCTTCCCTATACAGGGCTGCCTTCAGGTGGCTTGGGAGTCGAATAACCCCAACGTTTATCCAATTAAAATAGGGACATCCTAAGGAAATGTGGGGCATTCCATGATCAAATAAGAAACCAGGACAGCTCCTGTTAATCCGGGACTGTCCCTGGAAAATAGGGACGCTTTGAGGGTCTGGATAAATAATAGCATGGACAGCAACAAACACAGGAGGGGATGAAATTGCTCCTTACTCCCAGGAAAGTGGGAGCTTGGATTGCAGCCTAGTGGATGCTGGGAAATGTGGAGTCAGTAGTAGTGAAGTTATCATGCAGCCTGCCCTACACCCTTAAAGTAACCTGGAGGATGTTGTCTTGTCACCAGTGTTGAAATAAAATTAAACTCCCAGCCTGTTGGGCTTCTGTATGTGCAAGGGGCAGGGGACGAGGTGCCATCATGTCCTCCTTCCTCTCTTCTCTCATTTCTTTGGATGCCTGACTTCACTATTAGTATTCTGCCTTGTGCTTCAACCACAGTTTCTTGGCTTGGATGTCAAGGGAAACTACAGAAGCTGCAACATTAGTGCTAATGCCAGGCATGCAAGAGAGGAGAGGAGACACAAGCAAAGATTAATGTACTGTATGTGGACACATTATTTCATACCAGGCCGAACTGTGCCTTAGTCTCTTTTTATTGTTTCCATTACCTTTTGAGCTATACAAACTGTAACCAACAACAGCAACCCTTCCAACACTTCTACATTGAAAATGGGGACATCCTATTCCATAACAATAATTTTACTATTTATACCCCACTCACTTGACTGCGTTGCCCCAGCCACTCTGGGCAGCTTCCAACATATATAAAAACATAATAAAACATTAAACATTTTGAAAAAAAAACTTTCCCTATGCAGGGCTACCTCCAGATGGCTTGGGGGGGGGGGTCAGATGGCTCCATACCCTCCAACATTTCTCTGATGAAAATAGGGACATCCCAAGGAAAAGCGGGACATTCTGGGATCAAATCAGAAACTGGGATGGCTTCTGCAAATCTGGGATGTCCCTGGAATATAGGGACACTTGGAGGGTCTGCAATAGGAAATAATTTTGGGGGGGGGGGAAACCAGACAAACCCTGAACATTGTATGGAGTGCAGTATCTTTATGCTCACAATAGACTTACATTACAATATTGACTATCCTGCTCTGTTGGTCCTCTTCTAACTCTATGGCAGGCAGAACATTTCTCTTGTAGAACCCAGCTGCCATACTCTATCCATCCAGCCACTTGCACCAAAGCCTTCTGAGGTTTTCAAATGCAGGGTGACTTCTACACTGGCTGCTCCAAGTAACAGTATTACAGGCCCCATTTGCTGCAGAGGGACACACAGACACTTGGGACTCATCTACACAGCTGCAAATGAAACGTTTTCAATGTGTTGTAAAGTGCAATATACAAACAAGACACTAGATGGTGAGAGTGAGCTATGCAAAATTCAGTGTATTTTTCAAAACCTTTTTTAAGAAGGCATTTTCACAGCATTTTTTCTATGTGTGTAGATTCCACCTTGGGCATATGTAAAACATTCAGCCTGTGAATCCTGGAATTCCTGCTCCCTGCCTTCCAGGCCTTTTCCATCTGGCCTGGGAGGGTGACTCCAGCTACAAAACCTGAGGCTGCTGAACAGACTTTTGGTTGGGGTATGGTTTAAGGTTTTGTTTCATTTTGCTGGGGGAGGGGTTGTTGCTCTTATTGATATTAATTTAATGCATATTTATTTGTAGAACCTATTGTGATTTAATATTGAAATTATTGATTTGGCTGTGAATTTTTTGATGTGTTTTATTTATTGTTTATGGCTATTTTTGTTATACTTGCAATTACAGTATGTAATTTTTTTCATGTCGTAAGCCACCTTACATGGCTTTAATTATGGAAATGTAGTATGCAAATAAAATGATGGTGATGGTGATGAAATACCACAAAAAGGTAGACTTGAAACATATTCTGGCAATATGGCATCGCTGCAAAGGTAGTTACTGTAAATCTGATAACTCTTTGAAGACAATGGAAAGCTTGTACAGGTTATGTCACACTGCAAATTTGTTATGAGATTAGAAGTGACATACTATGTGCATTGTAGAATAGAAAAGGAAATGCTTTTACAATGACCTTTTCTTCCCTGAACATTCATTTCTGATTCTCAAGGCTTACCAATTCTACGAGTGAAATCCTTGTTTTGAGTTTATACACATACTGCAGCCACTCTCTCTTTTCGTTTGCTAAACTTCTTTTCTTATGGTAATATACTTTGGTGTTTGGCTGTTTTAACTGCATTTTAAAGTGTTTTATGTTGTTGCTGTTTTTAACTGTTGATCGTTTTAAATATTGACCTTTATTTCATACATACATGTTAGCAAATTATTGAAGGGATACATTTTGCACAGAATAGAGGTTGAGCCTAAATTATCAGTCTGGATTAAAATCACCTATAATAAAGTGCAAGTGTCTCTGCGTGCAGTCCCTGTGTCCGTGGGATTGCGCTACTGCGCATGTGCCCCACGGACAGCCGTTGGGACTTGGAGCGCAGAGACTTCGGGCGGCCGGGCAAAACTGTTGAAGTGGCGGGTGTGCGCGCTCACGTGGACTTACTTCTAAGTGGCAGCGGCCATTACAAGTGGTGGCGGGCGAGCGATGTCAAGCGAGAGTTGCTCGGTCAGCTCTGCGTGTGTTCCCGATGTTGCTAGGACAACAGGGACGCTATGCACAGAGCTGGCTACATCATGCGGCCCTCGCGTTATTAGAAAAAAACCCGAGATAAGCGAGAGCCGCTCAGTCAGCACTGCGCATGTCCCCGACATTGCTAGGGCAACAGTTTGACCACATATGTTCTAGCGCCCGTTAATTTAACGGGGTTAATGTACTAGTAAACCAATAAATTGTACTGCCCTCCTTGGCAATAACTGCACCAATGATGGTCTCCCCTCTTGAAAGTGGGACAGTTGGTTCACTTCTGAACTATTTTACAGGATCTGTATATGACCAGGGAGCAACCGGGGACAATAAAGCCATACTCTTCCAACTCTGTCAAAAGATAAATGATTCCCAAAAGCAAAAGCATGTTTGTGCAGTGGTATCTCCCTGGTCCCACCCCCCACCCCTTCTTTTTGAAAAGCAGCATCAGGAGCTACAATCAGGAATGAAAGAAAGAAAACACTGGGGAGAGGGACAGCTGAACCTTTCCCTTCCTGTCATTGAACCCCCACGTCTCCCCCACAAAATGAAGAAAAAGTGTGGGTCTCATTTCTTGTGGGGAGAAGAGCAGTTTGGGAAGGGCAAGTTTGAACAAACTAATAGCAGAAAGGGAAGAGAAAGCACCCCACCACCAACCTGTTCATGAAAACTGCTTTTCAGAGAAAATTGGATGATGGGTGGTCTACCCATCTCCTGTCTGTCATCCTGGGTAAATGGTATCCTTGGGCAGTTTTGGTGACCTCACTATCCCACTAGGGACCACTCATGCCCTAGGCAACCTGGGTGCAGTTGCTTAAAACTGCCGTTTTAATTTTCCAAGAATACCTTCAATACTATATTATGGGTACTGTGGTGATTTTTTTCAAAAGGGACACCACCAGGCCCACCCAATATACAGCACAGCACTGCCGCCGCCGCCGCCACTACCAGGTAAACCCACTGAGGCACACTGGTATGGGAAGGGACCCATCTAAGAGCACTGGGAAGGACTAGCCAGGTTTTTGGGTTTTTTTGCCCTGGGTGAAGCCCCCTCAATTCCTGTCATCCACTTCATTTCAGCAAAACACAGGCCAAAATTGCCTCCATGTTGTTCTGCCTCTATGCCCTGACAGGATATTATAAATGTTGAGGAGAGTGGGGTAGTGCTGATAGTATTTACAAAGGAAAGTGGAAGTATTTTTATGCAATCTGAGATTAGAAGCCAAGATAACATATTGCCTTTCCCTCTTCTACATAAAACACCCACATGTGAGATTGTGAGTCTTGCAGGCAAGAGTATCTGAGTCAAAATATGTTCCACATGAAAGTCTCAGTCTATAAATTTGACTGCAGCTCCTGATGGGGAAGGAAGACAGGAAGGAAATCCTTCAGGCTTTTTGTCACACACTGATATTTCACAGTCATGTGGAATATCGGCATAATTTCTTTTTATAGATACTAGTTAGAAGAACAGCGTTCATTTGTCCAAATCCGGAATTACAAATACAGTGATCATGAAAGTGATAGTTATAAGATGGGATATATTATGGACCCTAAAATAATAGGCTATAAGCCTCTGACTAAAATCCATTTTATTAAATGTGATTCTGGTAGGTTCTTCACAATGCTGGTAGGTTTTCTCACAGGGTAATTTCACCCCTCCCTTACATTGTACATTTTTCTTATAAGACCAACCACGTGCCTGACCTTTATTTAGGATTTTTATGTGTCCTACATTATGATGATAGTCCTCCACTGATATCAGTCCTCTATTTGAAGGGGGGGTCCGGTCTGAGTCTGCTTTAAGGATAAGGAACCCTAAGAAGGGAGGGGTCTCAAAGCTGCCCACCAATGGTTAGTGCCCAGGGGTAGGCTTAGCAAGCACACAGATGGCCCAATCAGATTAGACTTCCCCTGTCTGTGAAATGTATTCTATTTCTGTTTATATTATAGAAATTATTTCTACATTTTATGTATACATAAAGATTGACATGCCCAATTTTATGACCTATTTTTTCCCCAAGGGTCCTCTTTTTCAGAGATGTATAAGTGGACATGCATGCATTGCAGATAAGTTGAATTATTTCTTTATATCTGTCTTTACAATGGAAGTAACCTTTGTAGGAAGTGGGTCTGAGGAACTGAGGCAGATAGGAGTGATGAGATATAAAATTTTAGGCTTACGAGGCAAACTGACAAATTGCCAGGTCCAGAAGCCACCCACAGGAGAGTTCCCAAAAAACTCAAATGTGAATTTGGATACCTTCTACCAAAACTATATAACTTGCCCTTCAGATCAGCCTCCATGCCTGACGGCTGGAAAGTAACTAATATGACACCATTTTTTTTAAAAGGTGATCAGAGGCGTGCGTGCGGAGATGGAATCCTGTAAATTACAGGTTTATTAGCTTAACAGCTGTCCTGAGAAAACTGATGGGTAGTACTCATAAAGATAAAATAGCCAAGCATATAGAAGAGCAAACCTTGCTGAAGTAGAACCAGCGTGGCTTCTGCAAGGGCAAGTCCTGCCTCACAAACAGTTCTTTGAGATTGTACTTGGGCTCAGTAGCATAATGTGGGTTGCCAGCACCCGGGGCCATGCGGAGGGGTGGGTGGGACGGAGGCAAACAGACAGAGTACGCATGTGCATTCAACTGCCTAACAGTGTCTGCATCACCCAGGAGATTGCAGTCACAGAGATAAGATAAGAGTCATTCCACTGTCTGGAGAGATCACTTCTTAGTTCTCATGGAGAAACCGTTTTCAATGGAGCCCAGCAACAGAAGCATGCAGCCATATTGAGGCAGTACCGGGTGTTGAAATTTTGCTCCCCTAACAGTTTTGTGCCTGGGGCAACCGGTCCTGTTGCCCCCTGTGCTACGCCACTGCTTGAACTTTCTGAAGGCTTTCGGCAAAGTACCTCACCAAAGACTCCTGAGTAAGGAATAAGAGGAGAGATCCTCTTGTAGATAAACAATTCTTTAAGAGGCAGAAAGCAAAGAGTAGGAATAACTGGACAGGCACTCCAATTTTAAACAAAGTAGCAAAACTATTGATTTTTGCCTGTGTAGCTTGGCATGACATATATAGAACAAGCAATATAATGGAGAATGCCTTGTTCAGATCTAGATTTCTGATTGGATGGAGAGCAGTTAGTTAGACATTTTTCCAAGTGTTATTTTGTACTGAACCTTGGACAGACTTTGCAACATTTAATGCATATTGGAGTAACGGATCCAAATAAAGAATCAAGACACAGAAGCACAAATGAGCTTATCTGAGGCCAAAGAAAATGGAGCTATTCTAATCAACCAGACTCCAAATCAAGGACCAGACTAGAGCAAATTAGATACAGTGCAGCTGATCTTAAGTCAATAATCAACAGAGCCCAGGCAGTTCTCAAAGTCAATGAGGCAGAAAGATTTAAAGCATGACAAATTCAACACAGCAAAGCAAGAGCAAAACCAAGCTTTCCCCTCTGCCAGCAACAAAAATAGCTTCACTGAACAAAAACACAATTCCCATGTAGCATCCTAAAACCAGAAAGAGATGTAGATTTGTCCACAGCCAGAACTCTAATAGCTTCTGAAGCATTGTGAAGATGTTCTTCTGAGGGGGCAGCAAAAGAAGAATAATGTAAATACTGCATATAGATTTTAAAGCCCCAAATTTATATTAGATTTCAGAAGGCGAGTATCTGTCTGTATCTAGGCCAACCATTTGCAAAAGTCCCTGAAGCACTCCTAAGCTGTGTAGTCTTTTTGTGCTTTTCTGAGTCCAGAAATCTGCACTCACTCAGTAATTCATTTAATTTTAGGATGTTATATTAAGGTAGGAATCCAAACATTCACTTTGTGCTGCAAAGATTAGGAAGCACAGTGAAACACTGGGCAGTTTTAAAAGGCCATTATCTTGTATATTGAAGTCTACATCAGTTCAATACTCTGTAAAAGCTAATATTACCATTTCAAAAGGATACTGGTGCATCCTGTTCTCAAAGAGAAAAATGGTTTCAAACTATGTTTTGCCATATGCAGTGAATGGAGTGAGGGTCATACTGTGACTTTGGCAATGTCATAAGAGTCTAGACTATTAGCCAGTGCTTTTTTTCTGGGGGGAACGCAGGGGTATGCATACTCCTAAACTTTTTGTGAATCTAACAGGAAAAGAAACTAATTTTTAAAAATAGTTTCTTCTCTAGCACAGTGAATCATCAGTTCTGTTGAACAACATGGTGAATTGTCAGTTCTGTTGCTACCCCCAATGGCAGTCTCATTTCTTGTCACAGTGTTTCCTGAGCCTTAGATGGAAGCGAGTGTTTAATGTGTGAAGTAGGAGTTGGAATCCAGCACAGTGATTGGTCAGTTTCGTTGTTACCACCTGCAATGGTGGCTTCCTTTCCTTTCCTTTCCTTTCCTTTCCTTTCCTTTCCTTTCCTTTCCTTTCCTTTCCTTTCCTGGTGTAATGCATGTTTTTTGTACTTTTGTCCATTTACTGTATTTATTTTCCCTGATTTGAACTATAAAATTGTGATTTTCTTGAGTCAAAATGAGAGTACCCCTAAATGTTTTTTTTAAAGAAAAAAAGCACTGCTATGAGCTATTGAAGAACTATAGGTAAAAGATTAGATCCATTTAGAAGAGAGCTGGTGCAGTGGGGAACTATGCCATGAAAATCCACGAATATAATTTAATATAGTATTTTTTAAAAAAAATGTTTTAACTTACTACAAGGACAGTGTTGCTTTTTCACAGTTCACCTAGATTTAAATAAGCAACACACACAACATCCACCACAATCGGGCATCTTGAAAGTCTAGTATCATTGGACACATATGGAACTAAGCTCCAGTTACAAATTTTGTGGTGCTTTGAGAAATTAGCATTAAGACGCAGCTGAGGATGTGAGGAAAATTGCAAAGGAGGTGCTGAAAGTGTGACAGACTCCAATGGAGTGGAAATCTTGACAGGACCATAGGAAAGGATGAAAGACCATGGTACTGTGTTGAATGAAGTGAAGTACTATCAGAGAGGAAGTTTAAATGTTTCTTTGATTGTCCTTGATGTTCCCACCACACTTGCCATTCTTTCCTGCCACACCAGTGTGGTGCTCCACACTCTTTGATTCCAAGCAATCTCATTCCATTTTAAGGTCACTGATTCCCACCCCACCCTGTGATGCCCTGTGATGATCCAGTTCCATTTAAGCCAAGCTTGAGACCAGGAGATATTTAACTCTCTTGGGAATTGCAGAGATCTTAACAGAAAGAACAACAACAAAAAAAAATTCATTCCAGTAGCACCTTAGAGACCAACTAAGTTTGTTCTTGGCATGAGCTTTCGTATGCATGCACACATCTTCAGATACTTCTTCAGATAAGTGTGCATGCACACAAAAGCTCATACCAAGAACAAACTTAGTTGGTCTCTAAGGTGCTACTGGAAGGAATTTATTATTTTATTTTGTTTTGACTATGGCAGACCAACACGGCTACCTACCTGTAACTTAACAGAAAGGTTCTTTTTTCCAAGTGTTTCTGGAATTTGTTGTTGTTGTTGTTGTTGTTGTTGTTGTTGTTGTTGTTGTTGTTGTTATTTTACCACCCAAAGGTGTTTTCAGAAAACACAAAAAGACTACTTGAGTCTTTTCCAGGTATGGGAAAGCAAAAATGGGGTATTTTCAATAATTTTTTATATATATTATATATATTATATAAAATATGATTGAAAATACCCCATTTTTGCTTTCCATACCTGTTAAAAGCCAAGGGAAACAAGCACCCAGACTCAAAGAGGTAGTGTAGGGAAGAGTTCCTTCTTTATGAAACTACTGAATAGTTTATATAACGTTTTCTTTTCCGAGCAGTTTATATTGGATCACCCTGTAGGGAGAAGAGAAGATAGAATGTGTGTGTGTGTGTGTGTGTGTGTGTGTGTGTTTATTGCAGAGAGGGAGGAGAAAGAGACTTCTTTAGCATAAGCAGAGTTCATTGTGATTTCATCCCCCTTATCCTGTAGAAATGAATAGATTCATTCATTGCAATTAAGAGGTATGGGAGTGGGGTTAATAATTTCAAAACTGCATACCAAACAAAAATCCATTGAATCTTCATTCAACTTGGCCTATTCATTTCCTGAATGCTTGTGGTGTATGCCCCCAGGAAGGGACAAATCCAGACCATGCTTCTGTTCCAAGGAAGCTACAAAAATCTACAACGTAGCCCTTTTCCCAGACAGGCCAACATTGTGTCACAGTCTCTTCTTGTGTTCCACAGAGCAGGCTTCTCATAAGAAGTCACTTTTTAAAAAACAGCTCAAGAAGTCTTGGAGCTATTAACACTTTAACTGCTTATAATCAGGGGCACCATCTAAAGGACATGGTGTATAGACTCTCTTCCTTCTCCCCAGCAGCGTAGCATGGTTTACTGGCACCGGGGGGGGGGCACAAATATGCGGTGCATGGAGGGTGAATAGAGCCTGCCATGCCAGCCCCACTGCTGCTGCCAGAGCGGGTCCCCACCCACCCACTGGAGCGAAGTGGGGCAGCCCTGTGCTGCCTGCTTGCCTGCGAAGAGAGGGGCCCGGCCTGCAGACACAGCCCTTGGATCATCCCAGCCTCACTAAGTGGCTCAGGGCTGGCAGGACAATGTGAGAAGGATGCAACAGTCATGCACCCTTCGATTCCAGCCTCGCAAAGCGAGGGTGAAGCTGGGATCTGAGGGCATCTAACTGTCACGGCTTTCTCATGCCACCCTGCCAACCCCGAACCCCTTTGTGATGCTGGTATCGTATCTGAATGATTCACCCGGCGAAAAACGGCTAATTTTTTATTTTTAAAAAAACAGGACAAAAGACAAGTGAAGATAGGTTTAAAAACAAATGAAAACCTAAGGCAGATACCTTTTCATCCATATGGAGAAGCCTGCCAAAACCAAAATGCTTCAGTTCTTTCCAGGAAGTACAGAGGGTGTATGCCTATCATACCTGAGCAAAGATGCTGTTCCTCCAATGTTCTGACAGCTTCCTATGTTCATAGTGTGGGGAAGGTGTATTAGCCAGTCAATGAATATAAGAAAAAGCTGTTAGAACATCGGTCCATCTAGCTCAGTATTGACTCTACACTGATTGGCATTTTTGGATTTTCTGAGGATCCATTCCCAGTCCTATTTGGAGAGGCTGGGAACTGAACCTAGGGCTTCTTGCATGCAAAAGCTACAGAAAATTGGGACTGGGTCATGTGGTCCTGTAGTTTGAAGTAGTGTCTCTGGCCAAACAGGTCACTTTCCATAACCTAACACGTCTGTAAAGAACCCTAGATTTAAAATAAACAACCATTTTCTTAATGGTGCATAACTATGTAAGTAGCTAGCGAGAATATTTTGTTTATACCCCTGCACTGAAATATCACCTAGGCCGGGGGCATTGCAAAATAGATAGATCAGTGGTTTGAAATATTAAGTCTCATACCCCCAAGGAAAGAGCCGGAGGAAAGAGGCTACAGACAAATACATCACTTACATGTGGTTTGGAAGGCTTCCAAAATGGGACACACAGAAGCCACGTTTTTCCTTTTTAAAGTGTCACCCTTCAGGTACAGAGTACAAACAGCAACAAAACCATAATCTCCTCCCCACATGAAAGAAGGAGAAGGGAGAATTAGGCAAAATGCCAGCTGCCTGCTGCTTAGAGACATACCACGTCACACCTTGTGTTTTGAAGTTCATTAATAAACCCAAAATATTGACACTTCAGGGGACTTGTGGGTGGAAGCCAGAGGGTTTTCCCTCTCTCTCCTTCTCTCCTTTAAAGGCTCTAATTAATTTATTCAGCAACACGACTAATGATTGAGAAGAATATTCCTTGAGGTCCTGCTCATGGCATGTCCCCACCACAGCTCACATGTTTGCTGTTGAGTCTAGAGAAGCAAATAGTGCCTGAATGAACATACTTATATCTCACTGAGTTATTGACCTATGCATTCTCACCCATGCATTCTCAACTTCACTAGTTATTTATCACTGGCCCATGCCCATGGCCTGATCCTTCAATCAATGCAAAAGGAAGCCTTTGCAATAACACTGCACTGTAAAAATCCCAAAATACATGCTCTGTCTTTGAAATTTTCATGTATAACAACAATTCACACATTTCTGGAGGCAAGTCTTTGATGAAATTAATAATATTACACACTGCAGCTTTGTACCTACAGCTAAGTTGGCAGTATTAAGCACATTTGGACAAGAACTTTAGGACACTGTGCCCAGAATCCTCCCTGACTTTTTTTAATGCTTGGCAGCAAAGTTATAAATAGCTCACCTGTGGAGGAGCAAAGGTTTCCCCTACACTAGAACAATAATATAGAAAAAATATAGTTCTTGGCATTAATGGACAAATGAACAAAACAAACTCATGCCTATAATAAGTGAGCTGAGACTCCTTTGTGAATGAATGGTATCCATTCATTTTGTTCGAACCATTGAGAGACATGTCATTCTGTTCTGATATACTTGTGGCATAAGTAAATTAAGTCCTATTATGGGGGTAAGGAAGAAACTACAAAACAGACAAATGAGGACGGCATAAAATGCTAACTGATGATGACAGAGTCAGTCAGGTGTGGGGAGATAGAAAACCAAAAGGAAGGGAGAACAAACTGAAGTGGCTGGAAAAAGAGGACAGAGAAAGAGACTCACAGGGGTGGGAAATAGAGAGAAACATCACATTGACTGGATAGGTTATTTCCTGTCTCATTCTAAGAAACTATTTTTAGATGTCCCTGGGAACAGAAGTGAGAGTTGTCTATAGAAATCAATGGAGACATCCAATATTTTAATGTCACTGAGACTGGGCACGAGTGTCTCCATTGCAAAAACCAAAGAAATCCAATGAAGATTGAATTTGTCAAAGGGGCATGAAAAGCTGACTACCTGTTTGGGGTGGAAGGCAGATATCCATGGCAGACAGGATGGAAGGGAATGGCTAGAACCTTAAAGAGAAGCACCCCACAATGCTAAATTTTGTTTTAGGACCGTACGTGTTTTGTTTTAGGACCGTACAGTATCTGAAGAAGTGTGCATGCACACGAAAGCTCATACCAAGAACAAACTCAGTTGGTCTCTAAGGTGCTACTGGAAAGAATTTCCTATTTTGTTTCGACTATGGCAGACCAACACGGCTACCCACCTGTAACTGGAACTATGGAAGGCACCACATTGAGCCGCATGAAATGGAAGTCCATCAATCTCACCAAGAAACTGGTATCTGAAGAAGTGTGCATGCACACGAAAGCTCATACCAAGAACAAACTCAGTTGGTCTCTAAGGTGCCACTGGAAAGAATTTCCTATTTTGTTTTGTGTTTCTTTATGTTGTTCATTTTGTCTTAGGCTCCACCTACTCCTACTCTATATATTTAAAGCAGTATCACACCTTTTTAAACAGTCTCTGCTGCCCACAAGTAATCCGGGAACTATTGTTTGTTGAGGGTGCTGAGAGTTGTTAGGCTGCTCCCTTCATAGTGCTGCAATTCCCAGAGTGGTTTAGCAATCAGTCCCTTTTCCCAAGCGAACTTTGAGAACTGTAGTTCTGTGAGGGGAATGGGGTCTCCGAACAACCCTCAGCACCCATAACAAACTACAGGCCCCACAATTATTTTGGGGGAAGCTACTGCTTAAAATGGTATGGTTCTGCTTTAAATGCATAGGGCAAATTGGACCTCAGAGCTTCATCCTTCATCTCAGCAACTTGTCTGTAGGGTAAGGATTGTGAAAATTCTCCTGCTCTCTTTACCTGATTGCTGCCTTCAATCATGATCACTGCATTTCTTTTTCTACATCTGCATCTGACCTGTTAAACGCTTTTTGTTGTTGTTGTTGTTCATTCTGGAACTCACCACTGCCTCTGGCCTGCTTGGACCAACAGCCACTGCTTCGCAGGTCCCAGGTCCCTAGATGACCTAATGCCTGATCCTGCTGAGGTTTGATGGACTTGCGCCTTGATGAATAGCTAAAGTGGTGTGTTGAGTGCAGGCATCAGTGCCCAATTGATATAAAACTGACCCATACCTTAGGGCCAGACAATTGACAACTGTAGCACTGGGTTGTCAGAAACTGATTCTGAAAGATGCTAAATGAAAACTCTTGCATTCTAAACATCGGCCAGCAATCAATCAAAATGTAGCAGAGAAATCGCTTTGTATTCACATGATAAAACTTGTGCCACCACTATACCCATCACAACATGTTAGCAAGTGTGACTCAGTCAGTACGTTTTGCACGCAGGAAATAAAGATTCCAAAGATAAGATATTAGGGGTGAATCAATAAAGAGTTCTCTTTTACATATCCCAAAAGTCTAATTAACTTCAAAGTAGTTGATATGAATATAATTAAAGAGAAGAACAAACAGCAAAAGGGGTGGGTGGGTGGGAGAGACCTGATTTAATATCATCACTAAAATGACAGTGCTGGGCTGTGCGCTGAACCATAGGAAACTATGCTATCAAGTTAACATAATTGTTAAACAAATAATAATAGTGACATTGTATGAATTTAAATGTAGCAATGCAGATGCCTATGTTAGGGGGGGGGGGAAACCCAAATAAAATAACAAAAAGAAAGAAAGAAAAGGAAAGGGGGGGAAATGAATAGCCAAGTGGGACTATTTTTAAATGGCCAAAATGAGATAGTGGTGATTTAATGAGCTGATGTAGACATCAACATAAAATTAACATCTGGAAAGTATAGTAGTGCTATTTATGCTGAGATGAAGACTAATATATCCTATAGAATAGGCCTTAGTTGTCTGAGAGCAACTTCGATAGAGAATACACTCATCCTATTATACTTCACTGATAACAGGGCAATAGTTCCTTCATTTTATGAGCAAGTCAACTATATTTCCAGATGTGGAAAACTTTCAAATAGAAGAAACATGCAAGGCCTTAGAATATATGGGTTCCCTACTAAACAAAGATCAGCCATGCTAATTGTGATTGTGTCAGAAAGAGTCTGACATTGATTGGCAGACTGTGATGTTACAGAATAGCCATACATATTCCAACTTCTCAGGAAACAAAATCTGTTGGCCAAAAATTTCCACAGTCCATCCTGTGAGGGAAAGAAAAGTTGTCACTTTGATTGGAAGCATTGCCACCTTTTCTGTTGAGGTGTGTCAGTGGCAAGCCCAGCTGGGTGGGGTTGCACCAGTAGGCTACTTGGGAAACTTCTACTGCTCTGGGTAATGCTCCATTTTGTAACCTTGCTGTCTCTCATCACATAACAACTGTGCTATCCTACAAGAGGGATGGGGAATCTGTGGCTCTCCAGATGTTGCTGGAGTACAACACCCATCAGTTCTGACCATTGTCCATGCTGATGGGAGTTGGAGTCCAACAACACCTGGAAGACCACAGGTTCACAGTCCCTCCCCTAGATGCGCCTGAAACTGACGGTGTTGGTTTCACCCTTCTGATCCAGTTTTGGCTATGGAGGTTCTCTACTGATCAGGTCTTCATTCTTCATTTCCCTTTTCCTTTTCCACCCTGTGATCTAATCATTCCAGGCCCAGATTAAGACTATGAAGGGCTTATGACTAATAGGAAGTATGTAGTATGTAGAACATATTGTAACAAATAAATAATTCATAAACTCATCAAATGATTTAAATTAAAATATGTATTTATTTTTTAAAATATTTTTTTCCAGACATAAATCATTCACCACACTCGTATCATCAAACATGTTCTTTTCATTTTATTTCCTGGCTCTCGTTGTGGCAAAATTATGAATCAGAGTCAACAACGTGTTTGGTTTTGTGGGCATATTTGCAAGCTAGAGAAACTCTTCTGGGCAGCAAACACACACACACACCACAATCGGGGACACAACTGGCTACTGGCTACGGTAGAAGACTTTTTTGAAGCCTGATTTCAGCAGAGGAAGGGATGGGGAAAGAGGTTCATGCATGCACCACAATGGTGATTGTGATGTCATTCCTCCCAGGGGCTGAAGGTGGCACACAAAAATAGGTTTCGCAACAGCAACCCTGTGAGGAAAAATAAGGCCAAGAGAGAATGGTTGGTTCAAGGTCACCCAGTGAGCTTTGTGGTTGAGCCGGCAAACTGAGGGCCTAAAAAAAATGAGGCCCTGGGGCTATCACTTTAAAGGTAAAAGTAAAGGACTATTGGTTAATCCTGCCTTGAATTCTCACTTCAGAGCCCGTTTTGGAGAGACAAACTGAGACAGCTTTTATTAACGTCAAATAAAATACAGCATTAAATGTCTTCAGAGGGGAAAGTATGACTGCCTCTCTTGCTCATGGTGCTCATCAATGCCTCTCCCTCTTTAAGAATATGATTAAGGGGTGTCAATGTACTAATGGCATAATCATATGGAAAGTCCTGAAAGGACCATCATCTCATTTGGGGTTTACGGCATATATATACACACACACATATACACTGGCATGCTCCTACCAAGTGTTAAATGAGAATTTACAGTGGTGCTAATTGAAGCAGCATTTTGGTGTTCACTGCATGCTGTTAGGAAAAATGAGGATCTTTTTGCCGGAGATTAAAAGTTTAATAATATCTTCTTTATGTTTACACCAGTTTAATGCCAGAGTTTAAAAAATAATTATTACAGCAGGTTGTTAATGGATTAGACTGGCATTGCTCCCTCGCTGAGTTCCACTTTCTCCTCTACCAGCTTTAGTGCAGTCTGTTGTCATCTTCTAATTAGCTGCTCCTCTTTTCACTTGGCCGTCTGGATGGTTTAGGGGGTATTCCTGAAGCCCACATTAATTTGTATTTTCCAGCATTTGCTCTAAGAAGTTGGCCTTGCTTTTAAAACTTTATTGGATACAAGACTGCAATTGAGAAAAATGAACCACTTCATGTTTCTGTGGCCCATTATTCAGGGAGCTGTGATCGCCACCTTAGGTGGCTTTGGAAAAGGATTAATGGAGACAGAATAATGGAGGAGGTCTCAAACTGAGGACCTAGATGCCTTTCCTAAGGTATCATCAAGGCAGACCTCAAACAGATGGTGCTTCAAGCCTGTTTCCGGCTCTGTTACAGCACCACCTTTGTCATGGTCAGAAATAGTACTGTACTACAACTTTGTCCCCCCCAGCCAGATCAGGTGGTCTGATCATAGCTGTCAACTTTTCCCTTTACTTGTGAGGAATCCTATTCGGAATAAGGGAATTTCCCTTAAAAAGGGGGGGGGAAGTTGACAGGTATGGGTCTGATGAACCAACAGGGGCTTGGCTACCCCTATATAACTGTTGCTCCAGGTTTGGTTCCCTGCCTGGGGTGGAAGGTGCTGAACAGAACCTTCTCACCCCTGATGTCTTGCCTGGCTTGCTCCTGACCCCTGGCCCAATTTAACCATGCCATTTCCATTTGACCTTGTTGGACCTTGACACAACTAGCCTCAGGCAGCTGATTTAAAGTGTCAGGAAAGACAGCGCATTGTTAGTTGTTTCATTTATGATTGTTGTATTTTTACTCTCAGGTACAGTGGTACCTTGGTTTACAAACTTAATCCGTTCTGGAAGTCCATTCTTAAACCAAAGCATTCTTAAACCAAGGCGTGCTTTCCCATAGCAGCGTGGGACTCAATTTACAAATGGAACACACTCAACAGGAAGCGAACATGTTCTGCTTCCAAGGCAAAGTTCACAAACCGAAACACCTACTTCTGGGTTTGCTGCGTTCTTAATTCAAGTTGTTCATAAACTAAGCTGTTCTTAAACCAAGGTACCACTGTAGATGTGTTTGTGCCAAAATAACTTAGCCAGCCCTATGTCCTATTCATGTTGACTTGAGCAGGGACGCCATTTGCTCTTCTACCTCAGGCAAGAAAATGCCTTAGGCTGGCCCCTGGATGTAGACAAAGGTCATGGTAGCTAAATGGACCATCAATGTACCTTTGAATATGGGGACAAAGAACATATTCACCTTCACACTCAACTTGTTGTGATATCTCTCCTTCTTACATAGCTTCAGCAATCCCTCTCACTTGAATGAACACTTTCAAAACCATGCTGACCTTTTTGAAGCAAATTCTGCATATACACTGCCCTGCAGTGTAGATTTTCCTGTAACCACCTACTCTCTGCAAAACAGTGTGGCTTCACAGATCGGAGCCTAGAGATGGGTGAATCTGTTAATTTTGATTTCTCTCGGCTTTTCACTTTCCCCAATTGTAAGTTCAGTTATTTCCAATATGATTTTACAAAGTTTTTTTAAGTCTCGTGAAAATTCATCAGCATTTTTGTGCAAATTTCTCCCAGTATACACAGTTTTATATGCAATTTTCTCTACTAAATACATTTTTGAAAAGGTATCTCCCTCCCCCAATATAATGGGTTTTTTTAAATCCTAGTTTCAGTAATATATGCATTGTTGTGCACACTTTGTATATGTCTTTGTACAGTCATACCTTGGAAGTTGAACGGAATCCATTCCAGAAGTCCATTCGACTTCCGAAACGTTTGGAAACCAACGCATGGCTTCTGATTGGCTTCAGGAAGCTCCTGCAGCCAATCGGAAGCTGTGGAAGCCCTGTCAGATATTCGGCTTCCAAAAACAGTTCACAAACTGGAACAGTCACTTCCAGGTTTGTGGCATTTGGGAGCCAAAATGTCCGAGAACTAAGCTGTTCGAAAACCAAGGTACTACTGTATATGCCTTTTTGTACATATTACTCTGCATTGCAAAATTTGAAAAATTGTGATTTCCTTAGCATGACTGTGTTTTGGTTCATGTATTGTTTGGGAAAGTGTGAATTAGGTAGGTTTGCCCTTAAATGTGAACTGAATCAATTCCCCCCCCCCATCGATATGCCAGTCAAACTCATTCTCCAAAGTTCGCTGTGCACCAGTTATTCAGGCTTAAAATCAGGGCTGCAGCTATCAATCTGGAATCTGATCTAGTTTAAAAAAAAAAAAAGTTCAACGCTATAGGATTCAAAATTGTATAATGAATGAGTTAGCAGAATTATTATTTGTGTATTGTATTATGTATGGCTGTCTGTTAATAATGCATCTCTCCCCAACCCCCAACAGTCTCACTGAGGAGTAGCATTTTAAAAATAATTTGTTAAGGATGCAAGGTCTGTGAAAATAGACCTTGTTTCATATTCAAAATGTAATCTCTGCCAAAGAACAAAGGATCAATCCCATTTTAAAGATGCGTTGTAATTTGTGCTTTGAAATACCATGTACGTCTGGACTTGGAGTGCTTCCTCTTTGATAGTTCATTTGTGGGAAGGAGTTTGTTTTTTATTCCCCCCCCCCCCCCGCTCATTCATGTAAATTCAGTGGCATATTTTAAAAAATTAATGTCGCTGCTTGCTCTGCATCCAAGGTGCTAAGAATAAGTCTCTCTAGAAAAATGTAAATATTCATTCATTTATTTTTTGAAGCGGGCATGTTTGAGAATGATATCCTTTGTAGTGTTGTTGCAGACAGTGAAAAGGAGATGATCCTTGGCAGTGAAATTTACAGTAGCCACATCTAAGAGAATCAAACACTCTAGCGCCAGTGCACAGGCCACAGATCACTATTAATATATGCTGCATCTGGTAGAGAGTCCCCATGCCCCCGATTTTCATCTTCTGTTAGCAGCTGCTACTGAACTGAAGCATTCCCTGGGAAGATGGATTAATGTTTAAACGACTCTGGAAATTATGGCTCTGTGATAGGAGTAGGAGTTAGCACCCTCAACAAACTACAGTTCCCAGGATAATGAGGGGAAGCCACTATTGTTTACAGTGATACAATACTGCTTTAAATCTACAATGCAGATGGAAGTAAACCCCAATGAACTTACTTCTCTGTTGATGCAAGTAGGGAATCTCTTACAATTGTTCAGAGGTGCCAGCTTTCGAGGGGGGGATATGGCGTGTGTGTGATGTCACATGTGATGTCGACATCACAAAAGCATGTGTGTGATGTCAGGAGGAGCCAAGGTGGAGCTAAATGCAGTGGCTGAGCAGCTTCAGTGTCTGGTGTCTACTCTTCCTCCCGCCAGGGGGAGACTACTTCAACTGACTGTCCTTCCCCTCTGTGGAAGGAGGAGGAGGAGGAGGAACTGGCCACTGGAGCCATGCCATGCTTGGCTCCACCCTTCGCCTCTGTCCTTTTTGGACATTGGGGGGCACCCAAAAGGGCTCAGCCCCCAGGAGCTAGTGCCCCTGCACTTGTCAGAGTTCTAGTTGCATTATGCATTGTAAGAGCATGCAATGGATTTCTGCGTTGTGCCACATGCCTTTAATTTTATTTATAAAAGTATTTGTATATTGCCCATTCATGTAAAATTTAAAAGCAATGTACAATATATACAAGGAAAGATAAAACACTGTAAAAGCAATACAAAATAACCATTGAAATGACTGGCTATTTTTTTAAAAAAATTAAACAATTGCGCAGACCTTTCAACATTTTTTTAAAAAGTCTCCAAGAGATGCCTGAATATCTGTACCAAGGATGCCTGCCTAATCTCTGCTGGAAGAGTGTCCCACAACATAGGAATGGTGACATTAAATGCCCATCTTCTAGTTGAGGGCAGCCGGGTCTTTGTAACATGAAGATGACTGACAGTGTTCCTCTGGAACAGGGCTGCACAACCTGCAGCCCTCCAGATGTTTCCGGACTGCAACTCCCACCAGTCCCAGTCAGCATAGCGGGTGACCAGGGATGATGGGAGGTGTAGTCCAACAACATCTGGTGAGCCGCAGAATGTGCACTCCTGCCTTGAATGATCACATTTTTGACAGTTCTGGTTTGAACTTGATTCAATAAACAATTAAACTGAACAAGCAGATTAATACTGCTCCATTTCATAGCAGCAGTGTAGTGTGGGTAGATCTTGTTCAAAGCGAAGTATCATTCACATCATCTCTGCATTGAATCTTCCACTAGAGATGCAAGAAGGCACTGTTTTCCATTCCAACCCATATTGTCGCATGCAGCGCTGTTCCCGTTCTACTGCAGTTTGGCTTTTTGTCACATAATTAATTGTGTAAAATTCCACCATAGATGACAGCAAGATGAATAATGTAGTTTTTGTCAATACATTTATCGTGGTGGAATTTTACATAATTAATTATGTGATTAATTGCATTATTGTTGCATTATCCCACTCCGTTAATTTCAATACAAAGACCATTAATTTCAATAATTTAGAGGGGAGAAACAACACAAATGGGCAATCATCAATTACCCATTGTTTGCAGACTGAAAACAACAGCAACAGAAAATACTGATTTGCTGGATTGATTTCTGTTCTGGACATGGGGCAAATATGTGAACATCAGCCATGTCTCTTATTTCCATCAGAATGTAGACATCCCTAGCTCCAATAGTTCCCATCTGCTGGGACATTCCCTATTTTCTGGTCTCTCTCCCTGGAAAAAAAATGCATTTGAGGGAATGTGTACAAAGAGTTGTACACTGTACACCTGCACTGTACACAACTAGAATTCCTGGTCAAAACCTATGGAGAAAATTCGTTATGTTTATGTGCATTGGTCTGTGAGCAATTACCATACCAGTGGCTACGCATACCATGTCCGAAGAGTCTTCTATTGAAAGATGGGCTTTGATACCAACATCACACCTGCACTGTAGCCAAAAGCGTATCAATATTAATAAATAGAACAGCATATATTATCCCTACATCATGAACATTTATTTGTAACAAACGAACAGATTTGTCAAGGTCCTGCAAACTTAAAATATGTCAATATTAACCACCTTAATTGTGTTCCCCACTAATCTCTCTCACACACTTATTAAATGAAAGAAAAATAAGCAGTTGAATACTGAAGAGAAGCAGGAGTGGGTCTCTGTGATGAATATGCCAAGTGTAATCCAATTTGCATGGAAACATAGATGCTGTAAACATTTATGCATGATTTGGGAGGAACTGATCTAAATGTATAAACTAAAGGTACGCATTACAGAAACAGCATAAACATTGATTCCCATAACTTCTCTGCAGTAAGCTGCCAGGTATAATTAATTTGTGCTCCTGGCCATATTAAATTGCTAACAAGCATAGCGTGTTTGAAATAAAGCAATAATTTAAATAAAATGCAATTAGGGATCCACAGTTACTTCAGTCTGGGCAAAGTGACCCTTATTTCAGCAGCACAGTAGTTAATGAAGCTGGCATTAAAAACATTTTCACCCTGCTTCTGAATGTTATCTTTATATTCACTCAAATGTCATACTGAGCCTAAAACAGAATTCCATTAAATGCATTTCACAGTCAGAAGGTGCAAGAGATAGCAGGGCTGTGAAAATGGAGACTTCGTGGAAGCCCCATGTGATGGAAGGCTGGGCCTGGGACTAAAGAGTAAATGAAAAAAAGCGTAACTGGATACCATGGTCTAAGGAACATTCAGAGTCTCTTATATGAGACCTGTTCACTTTTGACTGTCTTGATAGCTTGTCGTGTGCACTCTCAGGTAATTTCTGCCTCTAATTTATTCTTTGAAATCCATATGAAGAAAGACATAAAAAAGGATTCAATATATTTTGAGGTTGATTCTATCATACAGGAATCTTGTGAATAGTGTGGGGAGGTGTTGAGGTTTCGGTATTAGAGACCTCAGCTGTTCCTCAGAACAACAGTTCCCAGAGCTCCCTGAAGAGAAGGAATTACTGTCAAACCGGTTATGGTCTGTAACATAGGTAAAGGGTAAAGGGACCCCTGACCATTAGGTCCAGTTGCGGACGACTCTGGTGTTGCGGCGCTCATCTCGCTTTACTGGCTGAGGGAGCCGGCGTACAGCTTCTGGGTCATGTGGCCAGCATGACTAAACCGCTTCTGGTGAACAAGAGCAGCGCACGGAAACGCCATTTACCTTCCCGCCGGAGCAGTACCTATTTATCTACTTGCACTTTGTGCTTTCGAACTGCTAGGTTGGCAGGAGCAGGGACCAAACAAAGGGAGCTCACCCCGTCGTGGGGATTCAAAACGCCGACCTTCTGATCAGCAAGCCCTAGGCTCTGTGGTTTAACCCACAGCGCCACCTGCATCCCTCTGTAACATAGATGACACTACAAATACTGCATTTGGATCATCCATAGTGGCAAATGAAAAACTCATTCCCCATTAGCAGAGGAGGGTATCCAGCTGGTCTTACCTTCTTCCATTTGCTCTGCAGGAGAGTCTTATTGCAAATTAAGCAAGCTTTGTCCCAGTCCTGCATAGAAGGCTCCTCCCACTTATTGTTCCGCCTGCATAGAATTGGATTTTTTTTCTTTTTCTTTAGAAGTCCTCTCAATTTTTGCACATTATATTTGTGGTAGAAATAACTGTCAGTTCCAGGGAACAGTATCTTTTGTGATGTGTAGTAAAAATACTTAACAGCTTTCTCAGGAATAGAAAACCACTGCCTTTAATTCATTGTAGCCTGTAAATTCTGCTATATTGGATACCATATAGTTATACTATGCATCCAGTGGTTTCCAACCATATGCTGGACCTTCATAGAAGATGAGCCCTCAATCTGCTTTGTGGTAATGTTTCTAAACTTGTAATGTTTACTACTGGAGATCTTAGTATTTCCATCAGAAGGATCTGCATTGACTGCAATAAGTGACAATGATAAACCTTTTTTTAACTTGAAAGCATCCCTAATTTTTATGAAGTAGGGTTTGTTTTGAAATACCGGTAAATGTTCATAGAATTTGTTGCTTCTTTGCCTTTTTGTTGCCAACCAACATTTCAGCTTCCTTCCAGTTTCCCCCCCTACATTGTTATTTCAGAGGGGGTGGAATACTTTTGTTACACAAGAGGTGCCTGGAGATCATAGATTTTCATCGCATTAAACTACTGTCATGGGAAAATGCCCGTTTGAAGCCATAAAAGGGCCCTGTCCGACAGAAGACACGAGAGAATGGCACAACAAATTATGTGTTTTCGCAGCCTGTGAAAGTGTGCTGTGCTACTTCTCAGGAAATCTTAACAGCAACAGAAATAGTACGACCCATGATAGATCTACAGACCCCAAGGCGAATCCAAAGCTCTCAGAGCAACTGGTCATTAGAAATCATGCCGGCCTACAAATATGTGGTACAGATTATCATCAATAGTTTTCCTTTGCATCCATCTTCTGCAATTCTTTTGTTAACTTGCCTCAAAATGTGACATTGATACCAGCACTGGAGAAATATCTGTCTGGCATTTTCCCATCCTTCTGCTCACAGAGGTCAGCTCCCAAAGAGCCCCTGATGACTGGAGCTAATGTGTGTTTTAGTCTGAAACATCTGGAGGACAGCAGGTTGGGAAAGCTTGCCCTTAGGAATGCACAGGTGCTCCTACACATGCACTCTGACCTCTAACTCCCCCCCCCTTAAGCTGTAGTTCCTTTCATTATGGGTTACAGACTAGTTTTATGTTTTGTAGGTAACTTGTCAGGGCTGGCAGAGGGGGTGTTTAGGAAGGAGGTATAAAACTCCTTATTTTACAGACATTCCCATACAGGGCTTTGGATACAGACCCAATCTTTGATAGCTGGAAATCATAAATAGTTAACCCTGCCTATCTACAGTTGTACCTTGGTTTTCGAACAGCCTAGTTCTTGAATGTTTTGGCTCCCGAATGCTGCAAACCCGGAAGTGAGTGTTCCAGTTTGCGAACTATTTTTGAAAGCCAAATGTCCGACAGAGCTTCTGCAGCTTCCAATTGGCTGCAAGAGCTTCCTGCAGTCAATCAGAAGCTGCGCTTTGGTTTTTGAACGTTTTGGAAGTCGAATGGACTTCCGGAATGGATTCCGTTTGACTTCCAAGGTACGACTGTAATTTCTTAATGACTCCATGCAGTGTGCTACATAAACTATACATGTTTTTTTACCAGCATTCACAGGGCATGCAAGCTTCCTTTCTCCCAAACAGCAAGAGCAGTCTTTCCATTGGGAGAAGGGGGCATTTAGATAGTGATTTCAAATGGCACTACTTTCATGTGTACCCAGCTAAGTACCCTTCTAAATCTGAAATGTGCTCTGTGTTGGTCTGCCTTTGAATGCTTGGAAACAGCAGTAAACTCACAAATGCCCAGCAGCTAAATTACCGGCTAGAACTGGGTGAAGCAAAAATATATCTCTAGTATTTTTTATTTTAACAGCTAAATGGGTTCCTAGCATATTTCCAAGTACAATTCAAAGTGCTAGTTTCGACCTCTAAATCATTAAGCAGCTGACTTCTTTACAGATCACTTTCTCACATATGAACTGGCTTGAGTGTTAACAGCATCCTTCTAGGTCCTTCACTAGCTGGGTGGCCATTTGTCTTACTTTACAGAAGACTGTCCACTACTTGAAGTGCTGACAGATGACAGTCCTCTGTTTGAAGGCATCCTCTCTCTGAATGGGCAGTCTGGTCCAAGTATAATTTAAAGATAAATAATCCCAAGAAGGGACAGCAGGAGCCTTGGATTTGTACATCCAAAGTTTGCCCCTTGGATGGCAGACTAAACTGGTACACAGGCCACAGTTTCCCCACTATGGTGAGATGCACTGAATTTGTATTTAAATTTAAATCTGTACATATAAATTAGCACATGCACATTCTGTGCAAATCTGTATCTTCTTTTCTTCTCTGTCTGTTTGCCTTTTTCTCTTCTGCATTTCCTCTTCTGGGGCGCTCACAGGGTTGTTGAGAGCCAGTTTGGTGTAGTGGTTAGGAGCGGCAGACTCGTAATCTGGGGAACCGGGTTCGTGTCTGCACTCCTCCACATGCAGCTGCTGGGTGACCTTGGGCTAGTCACACTTCTCTGAAGTCTCTCAGCCCCACTCACCTCACAGAGTGTTTGTTGTGGGGGAGGAAGGGAAAGGAGAATGTTAGCCGCTTTGAGACTCCTTCGGGTAGTAAAAAGCGGGATATCAAATCCAAACTCTTCTTCTTCTTCTTGTTGCAAGGGAAACATATGGAGGGAGGGCGATGCCCCATTTACACCCACCAGTGGGACAAATATGTTAAGAAACACTGACTGCTGCACATTTTGTTCCTAGGTTATGCCTGGGCACAGTCTTTCCTCCGCTTCAAATCTCCAGTAACAAAGCAGCTGCCGTGACCATGGAAAAAAAAGCATGTATGTATATTAAACAAAGACAGCAGGACTTCTAAAGTATTTTTTTAAAATGTAATCTGGTCTGCCAAGAGGTCTAGCACATGGTATATGCAGATGTAGGCAGCTTTCATACCAGAAATTCCTGGAGCACTCTTCCAGTGTGAAAGACAAGAGCATATTCCATTCATCTGAATTGCAAAAAGATAATAAAAGAAGCTGTAGGTTCTATTTTCTATCACACTTGTCTGACACAAACTTGCAACCTAGCTGCTGCAGTTGTTTCTACTACTTGTTTCTTCTTCTTCTTAAAATAGATTTTTATTGGGTCGTTTTGTTGTTGTTTTCTGTTGAACCTTCGGTGAATCCAGGTTCTACACAGGCATTGAGAATGTAATTGAGTTCTGCACAGCTCAGTCACCAGGTTCTTTATGCAAGGTTTATCCCAGGTTAAGAGCAAAAGCCTGGGTGCGAGAGCAATGGGCCACATTGTGCTAAAAGAGACAACACACACCTAATTCACTATAGCGGTTGATTTGTAA
Source organism: Lacerta agilis (assembly GCF_009819535.1). Lineage (NCBI taxonomy): Eukaryota > Metazoa > Chordata > Lepidosauria > Squamata > Lacertidae > Lacerta > Lacerta agilis. Next base: position 51,375,740 of record NC_046320.1, read on the forward strand.
GCACTATCCATACATAAAGACAGGTGTCCCACCCCAATTTTTTTTATTTTATTTTTTTGCTTATATAGCACAATACCTGATTTATTCAAGCTAAGATGTCTTGTCCATAATTTTGTCCAGCGGAATGAGCCAAACTCAGGGCCTCTTCATAATCACACTTTTAACAGATACATGTCAAAAGTTTAGAGGCCGCTCCAGACTGCTGGTTTTTTGGTGTGTTTTTGTTTTGCAAGTGCATTCTGAATTGACACGTGAGTGGTGGATTTATACTGAACCTCCCACGCATCAGGATTCCATGTTATGTGTTGAGTTATTCTGTGGTGCTTCCCCAGTGTTCCTGCATTATTGCCAGGAAAGGAAAAGCAGACATTTTGAATGGGTCTGCTAGCACATTTCCATACAGCAGCTTATTGTGGACTTGGTGCTGTTTTGCACAGCATCCACATGAAGGCATCGTCATAAAAATGGCACCCCATATTACCATATTGGCAATGGTAAATCAGTGGGTGGGGGGAATATGGGATACATTTTGATGAGGAGCGCACTGTGAAGACACTGCACAAAGCATGCATGTATGCATGCATGTATGAACAGCATGGAGTCGAGAATAAAGTGCCATGTGGAAGTGCCCATAGGGTCAAGTGAGGGCCAGGCTATTTAGAATGCTTGAGAGACTGTTTGGATCTCAGGAAATATGTGAACAGATGCTATGTTCTTCTACTATTTGTACTTATTAAGCTCCACCTCTAAGTTGGGAAATAAAGCTAAGCCCCAGTCCATTTCTGGACCTGCTTGCAGAGGTTGTCTCTGAGAATAATTCTTGCATTTTTCATAAGTTCTATCAACAGAAGTAGAGCAAGAATTGATTTGAATTTGGTTCACATAAAGGATTTTTCTTTTTGCAAGACTATATATTCAGCAACAAATTTCTTAGGCTGCAAAACCCCCTCACTGAATAATACAGCAGAGAGCAATGTATGAGGTCATTATCCAACATAATAAAATGCAAGACTGAAAAATTAAGGAAATTTTCAGAAGTGATGTGAATAATACATTTTCATCTCTAATAGCCTCAGCCTATACAAGCTTACTTGGAGGCACATCCTTCAGAATTCAACAGAGTTTGGTTCTCTGTGTGCATAAAACTACAGCCTCGTTTAAAAAGAAAAGTTACTATGATTGCTATGGTGTGGGATATGGGAAACAGCCATATACTTTTTTTAACCTTGCCAAGTTCAAGTTATTGTTCCTAAAAGTGTGACTGTTTGATTCAGATTATCTGTGCTCTCTTGTTCCTGGAGCCAGATGTGATCTTCAAAATCCCCATTACTGGTTATTGATTGCTATTTGTGTGGCAAAGAGAAATCACATTCAGGCACATTAGAAAATAGTGTGAGTTTGTGTGTGTGTGTGTGAAGAGAGAGAGAGAGAGAGAGAGAGAGAGAGAGAGAGAGAGAGAGAGAGAGAGAGAGAAAGTATTTCTATAGCTATACTCAAGTTAGCATTTGTGTATGCATCTTATTGGTCAGTGGGACATCATCATAACATTTTAGAAAGTTCAGTGAGCAACTTTAAGAGTCTGTTGAGACAGTACCTTATTAAGTAATACCTTTCTGCTCAAATCGCCATTGGTCTTAATCTCCCCACCCTCCCACTGCCTTTACCATTCCAGCTACCAGAGAGTTTGGCAGCTGTCTCTGGGTTTTTAAGAACCGATTTTGTCATGTCATTGGCCTTTTGGGACAAAATATACGGAATCATATTCTCATCAGGCATCCAAATAATTTCATTGAAGAGGGACTGTTTGTTAAACTCTTGTCTTTTTCACTAGGATAGCTGACACGTCTTCAAATGCCTGCCGACTTCACCGAGTGACAGCTGTGCGGAATGGACCGGCATATCACAGGCAATGTGCAACAAGAGATAAAATGATGGTTTGGACTTCAAAGAAAGTGATTGTAACCATTCTGAAGTCAAAGGGTTTGCTGCTGCTGCCATTGCCAGTTGGTTACTCCTAGCTCAAGTGGGGGGGTCTGAGCTCCCAAGTATTTGGAAATTTTCCAGATCGCCGAGGTGCTATATATTGATCTGGGGTGAGGCGTGAATGGGAAGACGGCAGTTAGAAAGGAGCCAACTGTCATGATATTTCCGTTAAGTCTTGTGTGGGTCAATTGCAAACAGTTCCTGATGCTAGATCCAGATTAATTACATTTGCATTCCTCCAGAAATGCTCAGGAAAAGCATATTCTGCTTTGTATTACTCTGGCTTCACAATGAGAAGGCATTAAAAATGATAAATAGTTCGTGATCATTTTAAGGAAGAGAATTATGAAGTTAGTCTCTTTAAAAGATGGTTGGTCAATTAGAAAAAGAAATCTTTAAAATTCACAGTTATGTAATATCTGTTTGTCCATCCATCCATCCATCTATCCCATCTACATCACTTCTTCCAGTGTGGGGTTGCATTGAATGCTTGTATATTTAGACAACAGCAATGCTGGTCAACTTTAATAATATTTATGAAATCCTTTGAAAAAATGGAAAGCTTCCAGAGCTTGTTCCAAAAACATCAACTGGATGAAAAAGGTGTGAAATTAACCCAGTGAGAGAAATAATTTTGTGGAATTGTTGTCTCTCTCCGTAACTTTGTCTCCATATCATTTTGCTGATACATCAGTACATTTGAGTGAGGGTTGCTCCTTTGAAGTCCATGGGGAGATACTTCTGATTAGACACACAAAAGACGGCACTGTTAATCTCTGATTCACCCCCTGCTTTCAAATAAAGGAGACGGTCATTTCTTCATGGCAGCAGCCATTCTGAATCTTCAAAATTCGAGAAACACATCGTAGAAAACAAAATTGAACTCCCAATTCCCATCCCTCCAAAAGGGTGATACTTCTGTACTGTTAATCTCTCAGGGACTGAAGCTGGGATCTTTTCCTTGCAAAGCAGATGCTCAACCACTAAGATGAGGTCCTTCATGGCAGAGCAATGTTTAGATGAAGAGCCATTGTGACAAACTTACTGTGCCAGGCTTAGGGTTAGAGAGGGTTCAAGTTTGCTCAACAACATACAGGGTCACAGGACTCAAATTTGTAGCTCCATTAATACTGTGCATATCAGAGTATATATTACAAATTAGGGATGGATGAATCAGTCAGTTTGGGCCTCTCTTTTTTCCAATCTTCACTTTGCTACGTTTGCACATTTGTTTCCCTCCCCTCCGCTCCCAAAATACTTCATGATAATTTGTCTGCATTTTAGACTCTGTACACACCGGAGCTTAATGCACAAATGTTTCAGAATACAGCCACAATAAAACATGGGGGGGGGGGGGCCAGGATGAGTCCAGGATGCACTAAATTGTCCTCTGTCTTTTCTGCTATATCTAAACTTGACTTCTTAAGTATTCCTCACATAAAGAAAGGCAGGGAATCTTTTGCTACCAAGGGGAATTCAGCCGAGTCAAACCAAATTGGAGCCGCCATAATAAAGATATTAAGTACGCCATTTACAATTGAAAGTATTCTGCACAATGTAGCACTCAAGGTGAGTCTCCCTCGCTCTTTCTTTCCTCTGTTACTGTAGTTAAACTCCATACCTGGTTTGACGGACCAGTGCTTTTGAGCTAGTCAGCACCTGCTCAGAGCACTTGATACAACTCTTGATCTCTTTCAAGTGAAGCCAAGGAATCAAGACTTAATTAGTAGAGAAATATCTCTTACACAGATCGACCCAATGCAAATTCCCCGAGGGACAGAGATTTGTCTCTATTTGGAATCCCTACCCCAGGCTTCCTCACTCGCTAGGCGGCTTGTGTGCTTTCTTGTCATCTGGCAGACACATCTATGTGCTGCATGATACTTCGAAGCACAGGAGACTTCATGTCTTCAGGTAAAGGCGAGACATGTTGTAGCAGCTTTGATGCGTACTTATGCTCCCTCGGTGCCAAGCCAAACAAGACAGAGCGACTTGCTTTTTCTGATGCTCTTCACAAAGATCTATTTCTTGGCTCCTTTATTGGTTCGGTTAGCTTCAAAATATTTTAGGTACTTTTTTTTTTAATCCTAAGAATAGCTGTCCTTCAGTGCAATACTTTGTTGACAAGATTGTCCCAGGGCAGATTAAATTATAGTGGAGTGCAGGCAAAGAATTATACATCCCCCCTTTAAAAAAAATGACATTTGAAAGGGAAATTACTGCAATACAGTACATTTTGTGCTCATTTCGGATGAAATTATTGCAATACATTTTGAGCTCGTTTTGAATGGCACTTCTCAAAGAGGTCTACGGGATTTAGAAGCACTAAGATGAAGGGGGGAAATCACTGTCAAGTTTATATCTCTTATGTGCTCTCTCGCACTCTTCTTGCTTTAAGAGTAAGCCATCATCTGGGTTTGCAAACAACACTTTTCTGTGCATTGCTTTACTGTCTCCTCTCTGAGATGGGAGAGCCATCTGAGCTTCCTGCACTGCAAGGAAAGAAAGAACATAGGCAATTCTCTCATGGGCTGAAAACTGGACTGGTCATGTGCTTAAAGGGCTAAAGTGAAGAAGAGCTGTGTAGCCACACTTGTTTTCTTACTGGACTCCTTTAGTGTTGCTGAGGCATCGCTTTTCCTCTTGAGAGTCCCATGGACTGCAAAAAGATCAAACTTATCCATCCTTTAAGAAATCAGCCCTGAGTGCTCACTGGAAGGACAGATCCTGAAGTTGAGGCTCCAGTACTTTGGCCACCTCATGAGAAGAGAAGACTCCCTGGAAAAGACCCCGATGTTGGGAAAGATGGAGGGCACAAGGAGAAGGGGACGACAGAGGATGAGATGGTTGGACAGTGTTCTTGAAGAGAATGGCATGAGTTTGGCCAAACTGCGGGAGGCAGTGGAGGACAGGGGTGCCTGGCGTGTTCTGGTCCATGGGGCCACAAAGAGTCGGACACGACTGAACGACTGAACAACAACAACAACTTGTAGCTTCTGTCTCTTTTGGTTCTTCTTATTGAGCACAGCAGAAAGATTAGTGATGAAATGACCTCTAATATGTTGATCAGCTTCTATTCCCCATCGGGGAAGGGCTTTAATTATTTATTTCTACTTTTTATTTTTGTCTTTTCTTTCATTTATAGCATAGAACATAGAAAACTGCCTTACAGTAGGTCAGAGTAAGTGGTCAACTAAGTTTTGCTTAGACCCATTAAAAGTAATAAGCTTGACTAAATTAAGCAAAGAGACTGAGTTTGGAGGTGGAGATTTCTTAACAGAGAATTATTAGCATTACCAAACTATAGTTTTCAGTTAAAACCAGTATAAATTTGTAATGCAGATATGTCATTACTCCATACAGACACATGCAGCTTTCTGCTTCCCTTTCTATATGTGTAATACTTTTCATATGGTAAGGGCCTGATTCTACATCCTTACACAGGGTTGGATAAAAATTAAATTGAAATTCTCATATTTCCAGTTTGTTGTTTTTCTTTTTTTGGTATCTATATATTTGATAATGCAATTCTAAGCGTATTTTGAGATAAGTTCATTAGAAATTAATAGGGAATAGTTCCCCCGAAATGTATTTAGGGTTAGAGTGCCAATAACAAAATCAAGGTTTTTGAAATATGAAGCTTTGGAATAACTTCAGACTTTGTGAATAGCACTTAAGAACATTCACATTTCTCAAGACAAGGCTTGAGTCAAGGAAAAGAGGTGTGCTCATTTTAAAGCATGTGATCATGTGACCAAATTCCAATTCATCCAATGTTCCATTGTAAACTCAAATGTTTCCAGTGGAGTCGACCTTTGCTGTAAATTCTAATATCAAACTATTCAAGCTATTTTTAATTTCAGTTGTTCTTCTATACATGCCAACCTTAATTTCTTCCCTTTTGTGGCAGTCAAGGGATCTATCCACTGTCATCTTTGACAATCAATCATACACTCTGGTCAGTAACTGAAATAAATTGATTCATTCATACACAGTCAATCATATTGTTGCTTTATGCCTCTTCCTTTAGAAATCCTGATCAATTAGTGGCATTAACTAACAGATGACGCACAGTAGAGCTATGTTGTGTTGTGATAGAGAAACATTATGTTTTGTTGGTTTATGATTGAATGCAGCTGCTGGGGAGGTGGGAATCTTGGCAGAATCTTATCGTATGAAGTCCCAGCCTGCAAGGAATTTTGTTGAATTAAATTAACTATGTGTGTGTGTTTGTTCTCTAAAAAACGAAAAGCAAACATGCAGGCCAGTCTATAGAAATGGATTTTCCTGCAGCTCATCTTCTGCTTCGTGTTCTCTGCTCAAATTTCTCCATCTCTTCTTTGCTGAGCTCTCCATATGCCTCTGGGATCTCTGGACCAGACTTCCCCAACATGGTACTCTCCAGATGGTTTATACTAGAACTCCCAGCCAGCAGGGCCAATGGCCGGAATCATGAAGTTATCAAAAATATCTGAAGGGCACCAGATGAAGAATGTTGCCCTGGACCATATTAATACTGGCTCTATTAATAATAATAATAATTATTATTATTATTATTATTATTTAGGGGTGCTCAGTGGACATTAGTGGCTCCTCCTCCTCCTCCCCACTGCTAGATGGAGAGTCTGAACCAAGTGTGTACCAAGGCACACACTGAAAAGGGCAGGCAGTTGTGCAGACAGGGAGTGGTCTTGTGTTTTCACAGTCCCCATGTTGCACATGCCCAGATCGTTGGTCATCAACCCCTGGCTAGCCAGGGATTTGCATCACCACCACCATATGCTCACCTATTCATTTTCTTCAATTGCTTTTTTGTTTCTACAACACAAGGTTGATGCTTCCCACATGAAGCTAATGCTTCCATAAGAACAGCAATCCAAACGGAGAGGGCGTGTTGGTGTCTCCTCCTTCTCCTCCTCATCCTTGCCACCATGGCAATTTTGGTAGATTATTAGTTGGACCTTTTGTCAGGGCATGGATGCTTATGGATGCCTAGACATACCTACTGCTGATGCTGAGCATGAACCCAGTGCTGAAGGAAAGACTTGATAGCTGCATTCTAGGATTGTGCATGATGTTTCTGCACTGGTCCAAGTGTGTGTGGCACTTCATCATGGTCTCTGACCAATCCACACTGCCAATTGGGATTAGTTTTGCTACAGTGTGAAGCTATTGAATCGTACTGTCCCAGAACAGGGGCATTAAATGGAACACACTGGAGTCACTGGACTTGTGCTAAAGAATTTACAAAGATGCCAGAGAATAAATGCTAATGACCAGGCCGGTTGTGTTGACAAGGAAACTATTGTAGAACTGTGACCAGCATCTGTCAAAGTACTTCCCTGCCTCACATAGCCATTTCTTGTAAAACCAAAGTTTATTAGACACTTAGGAAGAGAAGTGAAACAACAAATTTAGGAAGAGAACTGATGCAAAATAAATCACAGAGCAACCTCCAGCATTATACAATACAGTTTGTTATAAAAGAATAAAAGGGTTCAGCTCTGGTGGACCAAATAAAGTTGGCCTATGTGGAGCACTAAAATATTAGATTCAAATCCCTGACACCCTTCTGTTTATGCTTTGAGATGGCAGAAATAAGCAGCCTTCGTGCACTGCAGTGGCAGCGGCAGCAATAGAGAAGCAGTAGCTTCTGGAGGTCACTGGCTCCTTTCGATTAAAAGGGATACATTGAAATCCCAGCACCTCAGAAGCTCCGCCTGATTAGCTCTGGTAAAAAGCTGAATGACAACCGTTTTCCCAATCTACTGAAGCCATGCAGTGAAATGGAGCAATCCTGCTTGAGATGGGATTTAGACTTTTGTAGCCTGCAAGGGAGGTAAAGGGCTGGTTTTAATCCATCAACAATGCTTTCTCTCTTGGAGATCTTGAAAATTAATAGCATAGACTGGGCACTACCTCTCCCCTTACACATCCAAAATCTGCCAGTCAAAGGAGGTCTAGATGTGAAAGAAAGAAGAGGAGTGATATTGTCTGCTGGGAGTGTGCAGCGGCTTCAGAGAAATCCAGAACATTGAGCCAAAACAAGGCACTTCAGATGGATTCTGGGCTTGTTCAAGGTGAAGCAGGATATGCACAAGGCATCACAAATGAAAGCAAAAAAATAAAATAAAATAAATTCCACCCCTGAAGTGCTTCATGGTGTGTTGGTTACTCGGATGCCAAAAAACTACTACGGTACAGACAAGTGCCTGCTGAAAGTGAAACTAATATCTCTAGCCTTACCATATATGGAAAATCTACAAGGATAGCGGTAGAGCAAGTGCCAAGGTGGGAAGAAGAAGGAGGGAAGAGTTTAATTGTGACTGACAGACCAAGCTTCTAATCAGAGGGAATTATTTTACCTGCACTCTCTGAACCAAAGATTTTGGGAGGAAGGTGAATTCCGTTTAGATCTCCCTTTAAAGGTGCTTGTCATAAAAAACTGCTGGACTAATTTGTCTGCTATTTGACAGGATACTTATCTAAGAGAGCCTCTCCCACATATGTTATTTTCAGAGCGATTACACACAAAACACATGGGGAGATTAAGTGCATTATTATTATTTTTACCCATCCTGCAAACTGTAAAGCCTAACCTTCAAAAGCTATCCTTCTGAAATTTAACAGGATTTGTCTCTTCATAAGAGGCTACTGTACCTGCAATTTTCATTCACTTCTGCCATAAAATAAAAATGTAGATGTTTTCTTAAAAAGAAAAATAACCTTTAAAATGCTCAGCAAAAAGTGGGGGGGGGGGTTACCCCTGGACCTATCTGGGTATATTTAGTCAGGCTTACAGTAATCCACTCTGGAGGGGCTAGTGTGCTGAAAATTTCAAGCACTTTTGACAAAAGTGAAATGTTATAGCCATTTTTAAATTTCCCAATGGGGGGGGGGGCTCCTGGTTTTCTTATCTTAGCCTTGGATCCTGAGCCACATTGGGCACTTCAGACCAAGGTAGGCTATTTTCCAAAGCACCAAACTGAAACCTGAACTGCATCTTGTACCGTGGTCCCTCGGGTTAAGAACTTAATTTGTTCTGGAGGTCCATTCTTAACCTGAACCTGTTCTTGAGAGCCAGTGTGGTGTAGTGGTTAAGAGCGGTAGACTCATAATCTGGGGAACCGGGTTCGCATCTCCGCTCCTCCACATGCAGCTGCTGGGTGACCTTGGGCTAGTCACACTTCTTTGAAGTCTCTCAGCCTCACTCACCCCACAGAGTGTTTGTTGTGGGGGAGGAAGGGAAAAGAGAATGTTAGCCGCTTTGAGACTCCTTCGGGTAGTGAAAAGCGGGATATCAAATCCAAACTCCTCTTCTTCTTAACCTGAGGTACCACTTTAGCTAATGGGGCCTCCCGCTGCCACCACGCCACTGCCACACGATTTCTGTTCTCATCCTGAAGCAAAGTTCTTAACCCAAGGTACTATTTCTGGGTTAGCGGAGTCTGTAACCTGAAGCGTCTGTAACCTGAAGCATCTGTAACCTGAGATACCACTGTAGTCAATGGTGTATGCCCCTACTGTCTGCACTTTCCACTTAAAATAGATCAGATCAAGATTTATTATATTCACACCAACAACAAGCCTAAGGAGATTGTGACTATTCCCATATTACAGGCAAAATACAGAGAATAAGAAAGGACACCTTTCCACACAGGCAGTCTATAGTGGAAATCAGTGTGTAGTTGTTGAGCATTCAGTATGTGGGATCCAAATATTTTCTCCCCCCAAATGCTTCTGTTACATTCCTTTTTCCAGTACACAAAACTTCAGTATATTGTGTGTATGCATGCACATGCACGATTATTGCCCTAATTAGCAATTTGGGGCCATCTTTAGAATATGGTTGATTGTGCCTAAGATCTGAGCCTATGTAATGAGTTCTAATTGTTAATGTCTCCTTTTCAGATGGCTCTTTTAACCAAGATGTCTTGGTTTCTGGATTTACCAAATTTCAAACTAATATAGGACTAATTTAACTATTTAGGTTTCTCCAGGCATTCCTTTTGAAGGAGAGACTTAGAAATTCCCCCTTGCATATTTCTCAAGAAAAGCAATGTTTAGGACAATAAAAAGTCATGGCATTTGGCCCAGCAAGCACTGCTGCTGGGAAGCTAGCTGCTGCAATTAGGATTGCAGATTTGCTGGATTTGTTTTTCTGCATTGCAACTTTTTTATGGTACCTGTGATGCAGCTTATTTTCTGAAACCTGTTTTGTTTAATCTTTACATCACAGTGAATGTCCTAACTTCAGTGACTGCCAAGAAGTCCAAGCTTAAGAACTCATATACAGTGGTACCTCGGTTTAAGAACAGCCCTGTTTATGAACGATTCGGTTTACGAACTCCACAAAACCGGAAGTAGTGTCCCGGTTTGCGAACTTTACCTCAGTCTAAGAATGGAAGCCAAATGGTGGAAAGGCACCGGCAGCGGGAGGCCTCATTAGGGAAAGCATGCCTTGGTTTAAGAACGGTTTTGGTTTAAGAACGGACTTCCGGAACAGATTAAGTTCATAAACTGAGGTACCACTGTATATATTCACTGTGATGTACAGATTAAACAAAACTGTTTCAGAAAATAAGTTGCCAGTGTATCCTAAATGTGATTGATATATGTCTGAAATGTGGAGAAAATATAGATGTTTTCGAAATCCAACTGAGGTTGTCAGCATTTGCACTTGGACTTTCGCTGTTACCTATATATACAGGTACAAGATTGACCATGCAAATGAAGGTCAATCCTCCTCAAAATACACTCACACTTAACACTACTGTTGCAGAAACATGAATTGCAGACGTGTTTTGAAAACAAGTACGAGAAATGCTCAGCACAGAATAGGAGCCGCATCAGCATGAAACACTTCAATTTTTCTATGGGTGCCTCTTGCTTTGGGGCTTTTCTGCTCATAATGATTAAAAAAACAGTCTCCAGCAACCTGTCAATGCTACCATACTTGAGAGGCAGAATTCAGATGCAGATTGCTCTAAATCCGTTTAAGCCTTTCGACCATTTGAGTATGAGTGTCTGCTTGTATGTGTGTGTGTAAGGGTATATTTATAAGTCTATACATCCATTTACTGCATGCACACATGCTCTTTGACCCTTGCACAGGCACATACAGAGAGACAAAAAACACACATAAACATTTAAAAAGTTCAAGCAGAAGAGTGTTTATTTTCCGGGCTACTTTTTTTTTTTTTGTCAGCTGCTCCTATGCACCCGTCTTATAAATATTTCATGCCCAATATTTAACATTATTCTTTCCCCAATCGGATCAGCTTTGAAATGCTCCTCAAAGTGAATTCTCTCCTAACAATGGCTTGACGTAAAAGCCTTTTTTCCTCTCTTAAGAAGAAGAGGCTGCACATGGTCTGCTGCCATAGCAGCATGAATAGTTCCTATTTAATGGAAAATCAAAGATACTTTACATTAATGCAGTGAGTGCAAGTGGGGAGGGGGAGAATGGAAAGCTGGACACATGTGCACCCTTCTGCTTGAAACACAGAGGAAAAGCCCACCTTCCTTCCTCCCATCCCATTATTGCTCCCCAGCCTGGATTTGAACCGTAATGGGAAGTGACAAGTTTATGTAAATGATCCGCACAAGGATTTTGCTCTTGTAAAACAGAGCAGTTACTCTGGGCTTTCTAATTATTTCATGCCTTGTGGTTCTGTGATAGGGCAGAGATGACTATACTTGAAAAGTCTATTGTGATTGACAGGCCACTGTCCCCCTGGAACTCATTAAGGTCTGCTGCGCTTTGTGAAAGGGGAAGAAAACCCTACCGGGCAAAAAAATAAGAAATCACCCTAAATAAAATAAAATAAAAAATGTTTTAATCCCACTGCCAATGGCATTTTCTCAGTTTATTTGTTGGGAGTTCTGTGTTTGTGGAAAACTCTTAAAATAGAAGGAGTTCAGCTTGCTTGCTCCAAAAGAATCACTGGTTTTCAGCTACACACAAACACACACCCCAACTCCTAGGGGCTGAAGGGTCTTTGCCCCCCCCCAATAAAATATTTGAGGGGGCCAGCCCCTCCCTAAGTTGATAGGCATTGCCATTCAAATGGTGGACATGCATTGTATCATGTGATCAATTATGTGGGGTGGAGCTAACCTGCCCCCCCCCAAAAAAATATTCAAGTTGGCACCCCTGCACACACACATGCATATATATCACAGCGATAACCCACCTTTTGCGTCTGCATGCACTATGCATTTATAACCTGGCCTTTAGAGAAACCCTCAGAGAAGCTTACTGAAATAAGTATTAAAAAGAAATGACACAGGAGGAAAAAAGAATGGGGGCGGGAGAGGAACAAAGCAAGCTCAAGAAAAAGGTTGCACTTTTTTATACTGCAGTTATATTAATTCTCTCTATGCATATTCTGACTCTCCAGGAGAGCAGCAGCAGCATCCTGCCCTTAATAAAAACTAAAAGCAGTCCATCCGTCCCCCCTCGTAGCTGACTTGATGGAATTAGAATCCTCACAGGGAGGGTCTGGATTCAATGCTCTCCTCGTGCATTGATTTAAGTGATGATTGTGTTTGTTTAGCCCTCCATGGATGCAATCTTCTCCCCAGGTCAGATCTAGGAGCAGAGTAGGTGACCATGTCCAGACCCAGGAGGACAGCTTCTGTCACGCTGCTCTTTCCCCAGACTTGATGGCAGTATGTTTTCAGATATTAATGTTGCTGAATTCAAATGCGTTGGCTTGATTGTAAAACAAATAAATAAAATAAAACCCAGTGGCAATAGCTATAAAGATGATAAAATCTAGGTCCTCCGCCTTTGAGGTTTCATTTACTTACGATATAGATGTCTGTCATTCTTCCATGATGGAACTGGAAGTTGCAAGTCGATGGCCCGCCACCCGCATGGGGTAAATAAAACACACGGACACAATATTTTAGGTTAATGGGCAAAGTAAGGCCACAACATTGGTTACAGCGTGTGAGTGGTATTGGCTTAGGCATTGGAAAAGAGGGTTAACAACCAGTGGGAGGAGCTTGTTGATGCAAATTCAACTGGAAGGGGGCAGAATGAGTAGAAATGGCGCTTCCCTGGCTGTTTGAATCCAGACCCCGCCCCCCAGCCAGCCCTATTGGCAGGCTATGGGGCTTGGCATGGCAGGAAGGAGGGGACAAGGCAGTCCCCCTGCCAGCGTGGGAAATGGCCCCCGCCCGCAACTCCTCCCCTCTGGAATGAGGAGAGGTCTTGTCTGCATAGGGTTCCCATATAGTCTGCCACCAAGGCAGTGACCACATTCAGACCTGCTCAGCTTCAGAGACATTATTGTTACTTAAGTCACTCCAAAAGAAGATGTCGGAGCACTCTAAATCATCTGCTCGCTTACATGCACGGAAAATAGAAGATCTAGCTGAACGGCAACAAATGGAGACCTACATTGACCATTGCAATGCAACCTTGATTTTGATTATTGCATAATTATAAGAATATTGTATAATCTTAGAAGGTTGTATAATAAGGGAGTGTGGTCGGGATGTAGCTGTGATTAACATGAAGAGAGCTGCACTTCTGAATTTGAAACTACAACTACTGACATTTGAAGCCCATTCTTTCCCTCAAAAATACTGGGCGCTGTAGATTATTTAAGAAGAATATAATCAAATTCAAACAAGTTCAGAGGAGGACAATGAAAGAGAGTTAGCGGTATGGAAAACAGCTGATAAGGGTGGAGGAACTGCTTTGTTAAGCCTGGAGAAGAAAAGGTTGAAGGGGTAAATGATACGTTCTTCAATTACCTGAAAGATTGCCATATATTCAAGACAAAGCCTTGTTCTCCAATGATGCAGAGGGAAGGGCTGGCGTTCATGGGCTTATTACGTTACATGGCAGTAGATTTTAGCTGAACAATTAGGAGATACTTCTTGATGGTAAGAGCAGTTATTTTGACAATGGAGCCAGTTACCTAGAGACCTCCTCACTGGAGGTCTTCAAGCAGAGACACTTGGGGATGCTATAGGTTTGCATTTCCTGCACCAAGCAGAGCAGCCTTCCCTAGCCTGGTACCTCCAGATGTTTTCTCCCATCAATCCTGACCATTGACCATGATGTCTGGGAACTGTAGTCTGGAACATCTTCAGATCATCAGGTTGGGGGCAGAGTTTTTGGACTAGCAGAGTTTTTGGGCTAGTTGGCCTACAAGCCCCTCTCTGATTCCAGGTTTCTAGGAACTCTGCCAAGGAAGGAAAAGTAATAAAGAAAGCTTAAGAGCTGCCAGCTTCTTTCCTATCAGAGGCTCTTTTGCCAAAGAGAAATTCGCTGTCACAGCTTTTCTTGGTATGCTTTCACAGTAACATATTCAAATTACTACAGTCAAACAGCTGTTCGAGACAGAGAAACCCATGTCTGAAAAACAGTTGGCAGCCTGATCCATGCTTTTTGGTTTTCCTAAGAGATATACAGATTTAACCAGGATGTTTGTAAAAGTTCCCTAAACTTCCATTAATTCGTTGACTGTGATGCATCCTAATTTCAGAACTAAAGTTTCAAAACCAGAGCTGACCCATTTTGATATTTTTAACATCAGTAGTTAACCTTCTCTGCATGTGTCTTACCCCTAGACGAACCGCCTGCTAGCAACTTCTCTCATATTCTACTTTGAAACGTGCAATTACGGAGCACCAAATGATTTTTCCTTTCAGAACCTGACATGGGCATTATTAATTTGTCCCAACATTAGCCGGCTGCTTTCCTTTTCATCTTCATTACACAACTATACCTTCCTCAGAGGTCTTGTTTACATAAAACACTGCACACTCGGATGAGCTGACACTTAATGAGTTTCAGCCTAACCACTACAGAGCAAATAAAGTGTGCTTGCTCTTTTTAATTATGAGTTAACTAAGTGTGTTAAAAGAAAAGTTGTGCCGAAATATGCCAGTAATCAATCTATCTATCTATTTATCTTTCTACACACACACACACACACACACACACAGAAAGAGAGAGAGAGAGAACAAATTGTAAAGTTTGAATTGAAATGATGCTGTACTGACTACCAAGCAGAAGTGCTAGAGGGATCTTGCTAGCTTTCATATTTTATACTCTTAAGATCATTGGTTCCTCCTGCATCTAGAAGTTTTGCCTGCAGGCAACTAGAGGCCTACAACCAAAGATAAGGCTGATTATTTCAAATCAATCAAAACTTCATCTCCCATTAATTCTATAGCTTGTGTATGTACAGCAGCAGTTAGGGCAATGTGGCTGTGTTGATAGCCCCTCTGAAGCCGCGGCAGGGCAGGGGTAGGGATCAGATCCACCACACCACCTGAAGCAAATGGCTTGACCTCACTAATGAATGGGTCACCCCTGGATGGGAAGCTGGAGGTTGGATTTCACCAATTAGCTGATCAGCAAGATTGTTATATAGAATGGGCAGTCCTACCTGCTTTGTGTGTGATCTTTCAGTTGAATGAAAACAATTGTGCCCATTTAGACTGCAAACCCCTTTTGGCAAATTGATGCTAATATCTATTTATCCTTGCTGTTTAGTAGTAAAGCTGATAAAATATTGTGAGGTGTAGTAGTCAAGTCAGTGTTTTTTTCCTCCGGGGGGGGGGGGGTGGTACTCAAGGGTACGCAGTACAAGCACCTTTTTTCTAAAGAAAAGCATAGGTAGTAGTCATCCAGAGAGGAAATCTACAAAATTGTTTGATTTATGAGGAAAGTGACTACAGCCATTTATTTTATTTTATTTTTCCTTTTTGCCACCTATGCAAAACAGATTAGATGTTTATCTCCTGAGATTAGTTTCTTTGGTGCCTGACTGTCTTAGTACAAAAGTCTGGGAATTTCCTGCAAAGCATGCAACATGCTTGAGGCCTCTAGTTTTCAATATTTAGTTTGCCAGAAAACTAGGGTGTATTTTTGGCGTCGTTCCATTGTGATATAATTCAGGGACTGTGGAAAAAGATGGAGATGGGAAACACTTTTTGATTTACCCAGTGCTAGTTATCTCAAGCTAGATTAAAAAACAACAAATTTCTCTTCCAAAAGTAATACCAAGGACAGTCACATCAGTTTTCACTTGTTTACTGGTTGAAATGGTAATATGCTTCTTTCGTTTCTTCATAGTTATAAGCAAGCCATTTATCTTCTCCAGGTATTTCTCTAAAATAGCAACAGCTACAGCAGGCGCTGCAACCTTCCAATATTTTGACTTCACCCCAAAAGCTACACTCCTTCATTGCCAACAATAACAACAATGTACCACAGAGAAAGTCTGTTGGGATGGGGATTGGGGAATTATTTGCCTGAGCAATTGTGGGACAATATGGAGAGGAGAGAATAAGATAGTTGCCACCTACTTGAGTTTTTGGAGGATGTTGTGAATGGAGAAAGTGCCATCTCCTCTGCTTTGGCTGCCCATAGAATGACTTTTTGAAAAGGGGAGTGATGTTAAGAAGTGCCTTGTCATCTGTCTTCTCTTTGCTGCCTATTGAAGATGTTGAAAAGTGGGAGAAGCCTTCTTGTCCACTGTGGGGTGTTTTTTTTTTTTTTAAAGAGACAAAGTGTCATGACCCATTTGCTTCTTTCCTCTTAGCTTTGCTGCCCACTATCCTTATGGAAGTGAGAGCTGGACCATAAAGAAGGCTGATTGCTGAAGAATTGATGCTTTTGAATTATGTTGCTGGAGGAGACTCTTGAGAGTCCCATGGACTGCAAGAAGATCAAACCTATCCATTCTCAAAGAAATCAGCCCTGAGTGCTCACTGGAAGGACAGATCCTGAAGCTGAGGCTCCAATACTTTGGCCACATCATGAGAAGACTCCCTGGAAAAGAACCTGATGTTGGGAAAGATGGAGGGCACAAGGAGAAGGGGACGACAGAGGATAAGATGGTTGGAAAGTGTTCTCGAAGCTACCAACATGAGTCTGACCAAACTGCGGGAGGCCGTGGAAGACAGGAGTGCCTGGCGTGCTCTGGTCCATGGGGTCACGAAGAATCAGACACGACTAAAAGACTAAACAACAACATCCTTGTGGAGCCAGCTGCTGCTCTGGCCATGGAGAAGTTTTTGGAGTGTGTGTTTGTGTGTGTTGGTGGAGGAAGAAGCACAAGATCCACTTATTTGCTGTTCTATTTGTTTCTTTTTCGCTGCTTTCCACCTTCATGGAGCAGCAGGCACGAAGCTAGTATAAAAAGTGTATGTTGGGGTGAAGGGGAAAGCATTAGAATCACTTGTTCTACATGAATGATTTCCTATGTTGAGCTTTCTGGTCTCCACCTTTTGGTAGAAACTCAGAGCAATAGAAATGTCAGTATACTTACTGGTAATGCACTGCTCTTGAGGGAGCCAAACAACAAGCTACCAGGTCCAGTACCATTTTCTCCAAAACATGATTGGATATTAAGATCAGGCAACCTGCTTAATGACTGACATAAAGAAAGGGAACAATGTGTATAGTAAATGGAAAGTATTCCATGACAACACAGTTTTCTGCACAACTGTATAGCAAGTTTGTGATATAACTTCATTTTAATTTGAACAGTATATTATTAAGAACTCTATGTAATGACTGCACTTTTCTTTTATGTGTTTCTCTTATACAATAATAGCTGCATTCATGAGCAGATTTCTATAATGATTATTCACCAGCAAAAGTAGGAAAATGAAGTTCCCACACCTTCTTCAGTTAAGTAAATTTGTTGAACTAATCTGAACATGTCTAACTCCAAATATTAATATTAATATCAAGACTATGGGATTAGGTTGCAACTATATTTCTTAGACTATCCGTGTTATTGAAATAGTGTTCTTTTGCTGTTAAAGCATGAACAAAAAAAAAATGCTCTCCACAAAACAAAACTACACAATTAGTACTATCGTTGTCTTCCGTTTCATACAGGCAGTTGATGAAAAATGTGTTTTTGCGATTTATTTCTTTCCCCCCCTTAGGGTTATCCACAGAATGCAACCAAATGCTTATTCAGTAAATTAAGTAAATTATCTCCTTCCCAGCGGCTGATTGGCTTAGACAAAGGAGATGGTAATTATGAAGTCTGGGTGGTTCCATAAAAGTGGTTCAACCACAGAACATGGGCCAAAGATATGTGGAGCCAAGTGTTATTCCGACACAGCCAAAAATATGTCTGGATGAGCCCAGCAGAAGGTTGCTCTGCAAGCAAATTTATGGCAAGTGTATTTAAAAAGCATTTATAAAACATGTGTCAAAGGGTGACCTGATGCTGGACAAAATGTGGGTTTTACTCCAGATTTGAGGGAGAGGTTTTGTACACAATAATAACTTGAGAGTGTGATACTGTGGTTGGAAAATTTCATTCATACGCAACTGTGATAAAACCTGCCCTCTAATTTCTAAAAAGAAACCACCAATCCCCAACAACTTCCCGTTTCTGCTTTGCTTCACCTGAAGTTCCTAGTCGCACTTCTACCATTTCCTGTCCTGCACCCATGGACCCTTTCAAAAAGGTTAAAAAAAAATTAGAGCAGCTATTCTAGAGAGAGTGTGGGAGTGTAGGTTTGGCCCCCTCTCCCACACTTGATCAGTAAGATTGCTTGCATCATCATTCTCCCCTCCCCCCTTATAATTTTTTTTATTAGTCCAACCAAATGAGAATTGGGGGGGGGGGGGATAGAAAAAGGCAACTGTTGCCTGCTGAAAAGTAACGCGGGAAAGGACAGCACTTTACAACACAGGTTGCCCTTGGATTGCTGTGCCTGATGCAATAATGCATTTCTCATTCTTGTATTTGCAATTAAAAGAGGACAGGAAACACAACAATAAATTTTGTGTCATGTGGAAGCACCATTTTAATCAACTTCCAACTAACTACAGAAATACAGTGCATCAGAAACACTAAACAATGCTAATATGGAAGGAGTCTTGGGTTTGCATTTATCTACTTACTTGATAGACCCTTGCAGAATCCCCTACAATTAGTCCCTAGTATTTTTTTTCCGTTTTACCAAGTAGTGAGGCTGTGTTGTTACTGGATATAAGCTTTGGAGGACATCTGTCACAAATTTCACAGGAATTCAGGCCTATCTCCACACATGTAGCCAAACCTCTTCCTCTAGTTAAACAGCTCTCTAGCTTATACAAATCCTGTATTTTCATCCTGTATGCTGCCTGCCAGATGCCTGAGACTCTCATCAAATCATACAGAGAGAAAAAATTGTACTGTGCATGATAACCCAGAGGTGGTTGCCCTATTCATATGGCCTTCTGGATGAAGAAGATGACGGTTCTTGGTTTCCTTCATTTACGCTAGAAGGATTTAAGCTGCAGCTGAATCCTGACAGGCACTTCCTGTCCTGCATACACACCCTTGTCAGGGAGCTCTATGGAAGATATCAAAAGAGGATTAGCAGTGCTAGGTGTCTGCATGTCAGCTGGAGTTGAAAATCTCAAACAGCACTAGCAGGATTTTATTTTTATAAATCTCTAGCCCACTACAGTGCATCAGCCTCTAAAAAATGAACTTCATAGTGAATTCACACAAATGGTCATGAACAAACCTTATAATTCCCATATAAAATAGTATGGTTCTGCTCAGGGAAAATACCCATTGGCTTCCACATTCTCTGCTTAAAAACGAGAGTGCCATTGGGATGAGGAGTATATTTGGCTCTCTGATTCACTCTTTCCCAATACACCAAACTTTACTGACAATTGTGGTGGCATAGCTGTCAACTTTCCCTTTTTTGCGGGAAATTCCCTTATTCCAGCGCCGTTTCCAACTGCAAAAAAGGAAGTTGACAGCTATGGCCGTTTCCCAATGCAAGAAAAAGGAAGGTTGACAGCTATGCGTGGTGGACTCTACATTTTACAGATTTACAGAAAAGTTTCATTGCTTACACCAAAGAAACTGGGGGGGGGGGCAGAGCCATGTGTAAAATCTTCAAACTAATAGCAAAGTTGCAGATCAGGTGTCCTATGATTATGACTAAACCACATTCTGTCTTGAGTCCCACTTGCCCAACCCTAACTCTTACATTTCCCTAGGCTGGCACCAGGACAACTGGCTGATAATTGTACACTCAGAAGGAGCATTTGTAGTACAGCAAAAGAAAACACTGTCCTTCTTTGCCACTCTTCCTTAATTTTTATAAATTACCTCCATAACTCATTTTCTTTTGCCTTCTCCCTTTGATGACAGTACAGACTCAAAAAAATACATCATGCTATGAGAGCCATGTCAGCAAAATCTTAGGCGCAACTTGTGTTTTACAACAACAAAAATTGCTGGTTGGGAGAGTTTGGTGTTATTATGCAATTTAAAATGTGCATGTCATTCATAAATCACATTTTTTTTGCAGACATACATTTTCTGGAAAGAAGCATGTAAGCACCTCGCTTGCTCACTTTTTTTTTTTAATCAAATCACAACACGGGTTTAATGAGAAAGCCACAAAGTATTCTCAAACCTGTCTGTAAAATATTAGGGAAGCTGTAATGATCTCCCAATACAGATATAGAAAGAGGAACCCTTACTATATCATAGGAAGTCTCTAGTCATGGTTGGTGCCCCAGAGGACAGTAGGGCACAAGGCAGGAAAGCCAATGGAAAGCCAGTGGGAGGCAGGGGATGCTCCCATCCTCCTCCCTGCTCGTTTTACAAGGGCAATACTGAGGCCACATTTACATCATACAGCACTATGAAACCACTTTAAGCAGTCAGTTCTTCCCCCAAAGAATTATGGGAGCTGTTGTTTGCCGGGCTGCTGAGAGTTGCTAGGAGACCCCCATTCTCCTCACAGGGCCACGGTTTTCAGAGTTCCCTGTGGAGAGGGATTGATTATTAAACCACTCTGATTTGTCCAGAGTCCTACCCAGTTTACAGAAGTCTTAGTGGGGGTGGTATACTAGATTTTAACTTGGCCATAGAATCTAGAGCATTCACAGGATTATTGTAGGGCATGCCCAGATGTAATCCGCTTAATCCACTTTAATTCATGGTTATCTGAGCAGGTCTCAAGAAACCAAGAAGTAGACAAAAGCAGAGGTAATTGCCAAGCTTGCAGCTGAACATGGGCCCTGCTAACCTCTCAACTTGAGCACCGTTCCTCTCTAGGAGATGTAAGATGTGCCAAGCTCCAGTTCTGCAAGAAGGAAAGCTGTGCTTATAGCAGGGAGCCCAGCCTTCTCTGTTGGCCCTGGGGCAGCAAGCATTTACTTTTTAATGGATGTGTGCCCTTTAATTAAGGCGGTAGAATTAAACCCTTTTGAAGCCATGTTTGTGTTTGTCTTGTTAAACCCTATTATCGATTACAGACCAGCGAATGCAGCGGCCAAATGCAGACAGACAAAGATGAACACGTATGGGCCAATGCCAGAAGCAGACGCCTCCTCCCTTCCTCTGCAAGAGAGTCTGCATATGTTAAAGATTGTATATGCAAAGTCATCGTGTGGTAACTTTTATAGGCCCAACTTCTGCTGATGAAAGAGTAAGCTATCAAGTTATTCCGAAAGCAAAAGCGTGACTCATTGTGAATCATTCACCAAAAGAGTTTGTTCTATTAAAACCTCTCTCGGTGATGAATGACATGACAGCTGCTTTGTTTGCTTGTTTGTTTGTTTTAATATATCTTTTCTACCCTCACGCCAAAGAGCTTTGAACAGTACCTGTAGCCTATATAAAGGGCTGAAGGTCTTTCAAAGAGCCGCCAACTTTTTCTGCTGGCTAACAGAAGCCTTATATGCAAAATGTAAAGAGGAGAAACTTTCCCCAAAACATCTCTCTCGCACATCACATAAAACCTTCAGGAAAAAAAGTTGGCATGTCTACAAACTGAGCAATGGCCCAAAATAAATAAGCACTGAACTGGATTCAAAGAACTGTGAACAGAGAGAAAATACTGCTCTGTAACTATCACTGTTCCACAAATGCCAACATAAGAGCTTGAGCAAGAGTTAACAGAATGCTATAGAACAGCAGTTTTGATGGAAAACCTCAGGCTTGTGCAAGAGGTGTGTAAGCTCTTGTTACCATTCTTGAGAAAGATCATTTTTAGATTTTGTTTGTTTTGAGACCTTTTCTGCCCAAGGTGTCATGAATTGGTTGGATGTAGAGGGATGGTGGAAGGAACCAGCTGGGAAACCACCAAGGGAAGAAGCCTCAGAGCTCAGGAAGTGGTGGTGGAACAACAATGAGTGATCAGAGGGAGAAGAGGTTCTCCCCCCTCCGACTGTGACCATGGTCTCCCAAAACGAGGAGAGGCATGAAAAGGGCAGAGGATAGCTTGGCTAAATGCAGGCACAGTCTTTGATTGCTCGGGGGAAACCCTGGATTAGCAGGGACTTTCGGCAACTGATTCATGGGGCAAGACCAACCGGGGATGAGCTGCTGTGTTCATGATGCTCTGCCAAGTCTGTGCAGATTGTGTTCTTGCTAATAAAGAGCTAACTCCAATTCGCATGGTGTGATTCACTGCCAGTTCACTCCTGACACAAGGGCTACAATCCCTCATGTGGAGCTTTCTGAGGGCCGCATGCTTGTGATGCACAGGACCAAAGGCAAAATTGGTTACAGCAGTGGATGCAACTCTTCTTACCTCTGAATAGAAGAAGAAGAAGAAGAGTTTGGATTTGATATCCCGCTTTATCACTATCCGAAGGAGTCTCAAAGCGGCTAACATTCTCCTTTCTCTTCCTCCCCCTCCCTCCCTTTGAGAGACTTCAAAGAAGTGTGACTAGCCCAAGGTCACCCAGCAGCTGCATGTGGAGGAGCGGAGACACGAACCCGGTTCCCCAGATTACGAGTCTACCGCTCTTAATCACTACACCACACTGGCTCTCATTACAGCTAAACAAATCAGAGATTACTAACACATACATTTCTCCATCCTGGTAAACTTGAGGCATAATCACAGGTCAGGGACACATTCTGTCCAAGTAAAAGCACTTGTGAGGGGGTGTGATTTGGGGAGGGTATGTGACCTAGAGATTGTCCTGAGGCTGGATAAAGTCCTGGAAGGCCACACTTGGCCCCCAGACCTGAGGTTCCCCACTTCTTCTCAACAGCCTTCCCATGAGCAGAAGAAACCACCCATACACTCCAAAGGCCAACTTTTTATTTGGCCATGTCACTAGCTAACTCAGTGACAACACATGGACAATACACAGAAAAGGACATGGTCTAAGGGGACACAGAATCTTAGAATTGTAGAGTTGGAAGGGTACATGAGGGTCATCCAGTCCAACCTCTTGCAATGCAGGAATCTTTAGCGCAACATGGGACTCAAACCCATGACCCTGGGATTAAGAGTCTCATGCTCTGCTGTCTGAGCTATCCATGATGCAACACCCTTTCTCAAGCTAAGCAGGTCTGGTCTGTGCTGCCTGGCTAGAAGGCTATCACCTGGAAACCCTTGAGTCCCAGAATGGAAGAAATGCAGGATATAAACAAACAAGCAAGCAAGCAAGCAAACATTTTTTTTAAAAAAAAATGCAGCTAAAATGAGTAGAACAGATTCCCTCCATCCCTTTCTATCTCAGTGGGTTTCCCCCCCTGATTCTCATGAAGAGCCAAATGCAAAGGTAGAAAAGATGGTCTGGTCCTGTAAGTAACAAGGAGAGATCAGGAAAGGCAAAGGGATCACAGAAAAAGCCAGTTCAGCCTGTTTGGATGCACCACACTGATCCACTCATTGGCTGATGCAGATCAAAAATCTAGTACCTCAGGATTCTCCTGACTTCTGCTGCTGAAAGCCCTGGACCACAACTAAAAGTTGGGTTGCCTTTCTTCTTTCCCGCTAGAGAAGGTGTGGTGAACCTTTGATCCTGCAGATGTTGCTGAACTACAACTCCCACCAGCCCTAGCAAGCATGGGCAATGGCCAGGAATGATGGGAGTTGTAGTTGAGCATCGTATGGAAAGTCAAAGGTTCCTGTGCTGCGGCTCCATGCCTTTAACAACTTAATGACAAAGAAACATTTCAGAGGGTTTCCAGTTTCCAGTTAGAGAGTCTGTGTGACAGAAGAAGCTATCAGAACTCATGAAAGATGCTCTGTCTTTCCTTCAAGCATCTTATTCCTGCAATCCAGACACAACATGACTTTAGGCCACTGGAAAGTATACAGTTCTGAAACACGAACTTTGCAAATGTTGCTCTTTTGATTTTCATATATAAGGAGTGGGTTTTTTCTTTTCTTTTTCCACCTTCCATATTTGGACCAAGTAGGCCGCATCCATGGATCTGCCTCCAGCAATGTTTTATGGGCAGATATAAAACTAAGACATGAAAGTTTATTATGAAAAATGCATGCACAACCTCAAGTCAAGTGGGACAACCTGGCGCCACTATAACTGAGTAAACACATTAACAAGGCAAACAATGCAGTGACCCTCAGAGTGGAATCTTCAGAGCTATTGGCCCATCTCTCATGGTACCACGTTTCCTCCTTTGGAACAACTCTTTGTAAGGTGGACAGTTTTGCAGCCACCCTTTTATCTGTGGCGTCACGGATACACTTGACTCTTTTGAGAGTCATATATCCATACCATATATTTAAAGCACAAGGCTTCCCCCATGGAATACTGGGTACTGTAGTTTGTTAAGGAATAAACTACAGTTCCTCACATTCTTGGGGGGGGGGGTGCCATCACTGTTAATGTGGTAGAAATGTGCTTTAAATGTATGACATGGATGTAACCTCGGGTGCTGTTCAACAATCATTTAGAAAAATAGAATCATAGAATTGTAGAGTTGGAAGGCACCCCAAGGGTCATCTAGTCCAACCCCTTACAATGCAGGAATCTCAACTAGAGCGTCCATGACAGATGGCCATCCCACCTCTGTTTAAAAACCTCTGATGAAGGAGAGTCCACCACTTTCTGAGGGAGTCCGTTCTGCTGTTGAACAGCTCTTACCACCAGAAAGATCCTCCTGAATTTTAGTCAGAATCTCCTTTTTGTAACTCGAAACCATTGGTTCAGGTCCTGCCCTCCAGAGCTTGCTCCATCTTCCATGTGATAGCCCTTTAGATATCTGAAGATGGATATCATATCTCTTCATATCCCCTTAACTGATAAATAATATTTTGGAGGAAACTGTAACATAGCTTATGGTCTTCAAATGTGACATTGCATCAAGGATAGGAAGAGTGTTATTTTAAAAGAATAGGAATTTAAGAACAGGGACTATTAAAAGTATTTAAAAGATCAGAAATTATTAGATCCGGCCAAAGCGGCATTCCTGTCAGCTGTTGTGACACTGGTTTGCTTTTTGGCAGCTACCATGGCCACTAATAGAACATTCTACTATGACAGAGATTTAAAAACTACTCTAAGGTAAAGGTAAATGACCCCTGGACGTTTAAGTCCAGTCAAAGGTGACTATGGGGTTGTGGCGCTCATCTTGCTTTCAGGCCAAGGGAGCTGGTGTTTGTCCACAGACAGCTTTCCAGGTCATGTGGCCAGCATGACTAAACCGCTTCTGGTGCAATGGAACACCATTTACCTTCCTGCCACAGCAGTACCTATTTATCTACTTGCACTGGTGTGCTTTTGAACTGCTAGGTTGGCAGGAGCTGGGACAGAGCAATGGGAGCTCACCCCGCCACGGGGATTTGAACCGACGACCTCCCAATTGGTTTAGACCACAGTGGTTTAGACCACAGCGCCACCTGCATCCCTTAAAAAAAACACACACACAACCCCTACTCTAGGAGACCCTGAGATACATTAGAAACTTATCAGAAATTCCTCAATAAGATCAGTAATGGAAGAAAAATATTTCCAATAGAATAGCTTGGGTGATATAGCAATAAAAAAATAATTATGTCCAGATCGGAAAGAAAATTGCAAGGCTGCAGACAGATAACCTGAATCCCAGGGCAAAATATAGCCTTGGGGTCCTTCTCCATCCCACCATATGCTATCAGCAGATAACATAGCATATTTAAAGTACATGGAATAACTACGTAATTCATGTATTATATAGTTTAAGCATGCAATCATGATACATTCATTAATAGCTATGAATGCCAATTCATGAGCTAGGCAAACCTGCTTTAATGAAATGCATAAGGACTATTTTCATCATTGCATCTATTGATGTTATTTACGATTGTTAACAATAAGTGCAGAAATTATCAAATACCTTAGCTGAAGGAAGTAAACAAGGTGCATCACACAGGGGTTCGTAAGGGGAGAAAGGACAGAGTTACTAAAGGAAAGAGAATTTCTCCAGATAGCTAGGGATAGTAGTGTTGTAGCAGCATGAAGCTGTACTTGTAATAATACACTTATTAATATTTCAAGCTGTGCATATATTGGATGCATTTCTTCTTCCTTTGCGGCATCTCACAACCGCAAGGTTCGAAATTAGCAGGGAGCCAGGTGCATTTTGTGCCTAAAGATTCTCCATTCTCCCAAAGATTCTCCCAAAGTCTGGGTGCCATTTTTTGCACCCGGCTGACACTCAAGGATTACTGAGATGTACAGGTATGTGCTTTGAAGCCTTGAAGACTTATGTTAAGGATAGGCAATATGTTAAGAAGTAACAATAAAGAGTAGAGTGTTTTGAAAACTGTAGTATGGTGCCAATTTTTTATTGTAAACACCAAACTAAACATGTAGTAACAGTTTCTGCTAAAAATGTGATATTAACAATGTGTCAACTTATGTGATTGTGTATTAATTCATGCTTATCAAAATAATTAATAAAAAATGTTGCCGACCCACCCCCAAATGGTGACTAGACATTCTGATTTGACATGCACAACCCAGGTCCCAGAAGCTATTTGGCTCCTAGCTTTTCTATCCCAGTTTCTAACACCGCACAACCGTATTGGTATATACACCTCTTCAGGTTCCCTCCATCGTTCTCTGTTGTTTGCTTCCTGCCTCCACATAAGCTCTGCTGTTTTACATTGCCCATACATCACATAGGTGATCGTCTACTTGGTCTTTTGAAGGGTCTCCACATTGACACTGCTTTATTCCACTGCCCCCAAAGGAGGAAGGGCACATTTCGACCAACGATCAGGCCAGCATGGAATGATAAGGCCTAATATCGTCCATGCATGCATTCCTCTTATAAAAATTAAGAAATAATAAAAACACGTCATCAAAATGAATCACTAATATTGTTCTTTCACGTGGATGAATTCTGTTTATTTTGCTTGTCTTGAACCTATTGGATTTAATCCCAGCATTCTAAAAGTTAAAATAATTTCCCTCATTTCATTGTAACTGAAAGGTTCACGATCCTACAAACAACTTTCATAGGTCAAAAATTGAATGCTCATTACTAAACCTTTGCCCTAATCCAGCTTTAGTTATTTGTGACAGTTGCAAGAGTAGCCCAACTCCATGTGGATAGAGTTTTGCATCTTGAATGCACTTTGGGAGTGCATCCCATTCCGAGTACTGCAGTGAGGCAGATTGCATCTTCATTTGGGCTGCACATTTGAATGTTAATTTATGTCACCATAAATGTATGCATGTTTATGCATGTGCATTTCCTTGGTTGGAATATGGCATTTATTTTTAGCTTTGGGTAGACTGTATTTGCAATATGTAAACTGCCTTGTGTTGGTGATGCCCCCAAAGTTAGCATATAAATCATCATCATCATCTTATTTGTATGCCGCCTTTCCATAGTTAAAACAATGCTCAAGGCGGCTTACAACATGACAAGATTTACATAATTACCAACATAACAAAAGCCATAAGCAATAAAGAAATAAAACACATCAAAAAGTACACAACCAAATGGGCAAAACAATTTCCACATAAATCATAAAATCTGAAACTAAGAATACAGCATTAATATCAACCACAATTTAAAATGGCATAGATAAAAAATAAAAGCAATTAAAAAAACAGAAACAGAAATGCAGCCCTCTCTGCCCAGCAGCAGCAGTGGCAGCATGGAGCCTGTCAAGCCCCGCCCCAAGTCAGGTGGAGAGAAGCAGGGCAGGACCCTTCAGGCTCCCAGCAGGTCAGTCCTATAAATCAATTCATATATAAATAAAATATTAATACAGCTAGTACGCGTTAGTTTCTGGTTGCTGTGTTTTGTAGCAATCGTCATTTCGCAAAGCCTTCCAAAGCAGACTGACATGCAAGGTATCTCAGTGATCCAATCTGGATGTTATCAAGGCACTTATAACTGTGGCTAGGACTCATTTTTCCAAGGGTGCAGCAGGTGACATAGCCAGGCATGATAAAAATTTGCTATTCTGTAGCATAGTAGCATTTCTGGGTTCAGAGGGTCTCTACAAGAGGCTGAATAATGGTCCTTTTAAAGAGGGAGATGCTCCTTTTATCTTTTGACTGACTTTTCTTCTCCTGTTGCCTTCTTTTCTCCTGTTTTCTTCTTTTCTTATCAGTTTCGGTCCTTATCGATCCCAACACATGCTTACATGCCCTGGCTGCATATGTTGCAAGCAGCACAATCTGCTGTCATTCAGCCTCCATGATCACAATCCAATCCTCATCTGTCTTGAGGAAGGTACGCTTCATCAAAGTTTATTTGTTGTCTTATTGAAGCAGAGATATCCTCTAATACACACACACACACACACGAGTGCACAATGATTACATGTTATCTCAAGCTGATCAATATAATTTATGTATGGGACTGTGAGGAAACCAAATAAGCATTAAATGCATTCATGCTCCAGGGCTGTTCCTTTCTGAGATAACATCAGATATTAGCCACAAACACTTGGCTCTTGCTATACTGATCCTGACAGTAATCAGTTTTTAATTACGTACATCTCTATCTCTGGGTGTTTTTTTTATCACAGGGTATAAATGTGCAAGTATTTTAACTACTTGATTTAAGGTCTGGGGTCTTAGAAAGGTAGAGTCTTCCAGCCACAACTGTGGTGAAGCTGTTCTCCAGCCAGTGATGCTGAACATGTTGGGACAGGGATGGTGTTAGAATTAGGTAGCGAGGTCTGGGTAGCTTTTGTGTGGCAGCAGCCCTGCAGGTGTGTAGAGCTCCTCTTCTTGCCACTTTCTTGCCTCCTTGCCATCCCAGTGAGTGCAGTGTCACCTCCACAACTCGGAGGACAGCACTGCCTCCATCTTCCACACGAGCCACCATTACCAACACCATAATGAAAGGATCATGAAAAGGTTGCCTCATACCTGGCAGGGGTGTCAACAGGAATTTCTGGACCTCTCTGCTCGCAGCCTCCCTGGGTCAGACAATTTGTCCATCTAAGCCAATATTGTTTGCTTTGACCGGCAAAGACTCTTTAAGGTCCAAGGCAGAGGCTGTTCCCATCACCTGTGACCAGAACTTCAAACTTTATTATGAACACCAACAAACCAAAGCATTCAGAGCAAAAACTTTTTCAGGTCTACAAATCTTTCAAGCATCTTTCTCTCCCCCCCCCCCTTGATTTCATAGTAGCTACTGAGTTTGAAAAGAACAAATGAGGGATTATAGTGGAACAAGTGCTTTATTTCATAACAACAAATGAGGCTGGTGGGGAACACAAATGAGTGATTATAGTGGAACAAGTGCCTACACACAATGTTTCCAGCTTTTTAAGTCAATAATAATAATAATAATAATAATAATAATAATAATTAATAATAATAATATTGCCTCTCTGTCAGGGTAGATGTCAGACACTAGTAAATATTGACAATCACAAGTAAATTCTGGAAATGAAGACAAAGTTTGTTGATAGCACTTTGGATTTTTGAGTTTTACCAAAGGATCTCAGAAATTATGTGCTTCCTTTTCTGTCATTAAATACTACTTTTTGACATATATTAAACATAATATATTTCATGTATTTATATTATATATGTAAATCACAACAACAAACAACAACAACAACAACAACAACAACAATTTATTTGTACCCCGCCCATCTGACTGGGTCTCCCTGGCTACTCTGGGCGGCTTCCAACAAATATTAAAATACATTAGAATATCACAGATTAAAAACTTCCCTAAACAGGGCTGCCTTCAGGTATTTTCTGAATGCCAGGTAGTTGTTTATCTCTTTGGCCTCTGATGGGAGGGTGTTCCACAGGGTGGGCGCCACTACCGAGAAGGCCCTCTGCCTGGTTCCCTGTAGCTTTGCTTCTCGCAGTGAGGGAACCGCCAGAAGGCCCACTGCGCTGGAACTTATATAATGCCACAAACATATTTTATTAAACAAAGGATAAGAATGAAAAGAGTATACTGGGTTTTGATGTTAAGTGTAATTTCCATGCCAGAATTCAGGGCATTAGGTGATTTCTAACTCATGTACAGTACTTTAAAAATGCACACTTGATGGAGTTGCCATATAAGGAAGAAAAGGCACAATTCTAAAGAACAGACCCCCCCCCCCATGGTTTAATAGGGACTATGCTAATCAGATGGACTGATTTCTCCTCAGAGAGCACCACACGAGAATGATATGAGGCCGTTTCAGTAGAGTCCCACATTTTTTTGTTTCAGACCTGCAGGACTGAAGAGAAAAAAGCTCTGGCACACCAGCGATCCAGAACTACAGTCTGCCATTTTGTCCTCAGTACGTCGGACTGGAAATTACTATCATTTTCTACAAGTCACTATGGCACTGGCCCTACCCTTGATGCAGTGTGGCTTACCTGGCTTTAGCCTTTACCACTGATAGAAAACGTAGGCAGTGGTTAAATGTCTTGGTACCTCAATTGTGCAGGATTCAAGCTCTTCTGGGAGCCCCCCACATGCAGACTTCCCTGCTGTAGGTGTCTCCATGCTCAGTGTATGGACATTGTAGGTGGGTCCTTTGTAGTCAGCGGTGGAGCATATGCCCGCGCTGCCCAGGGTGGGCACACTCCTGAGGGGGCATGGGGCGCAGAGGGTGCCCTCCCATGCACCACAGTTCAGGGTAGGAGAGGGGTGGGGAAGCTGCTGCTCACTCTCCTCCTGCTTTCCACAGCCAGGTCAGACATGACATGGCAACGGAGCTGCTGTGGCCAGGTGTGCCTCACCACGGGCGCAAGGTGTGCCACCCACTTGCCTGCCATTTTGTCACACACCCCTCCGTCATGACACATGGGGCAGATCGCACCCACCGCACCCCCCTTCCTACGCCTCTGTTTGTAGTCAAAAGAACTCGCTTCGCATGAGCAGACTCACATGAGGCGTAGGGGCAATCAAGAACCTCAATAATAAGAGTTACATCTCACTGCAAGTGGTCCTTTGATATAATTGCCGGCTAATCATATCCGGTTCCAATTATTATTGAATTGTTATTATTATTCATTGCTCATTATACAGATATCTTAATATTAAAGTGAATATTAGTAAAATGAAATTGCAAGGTGGATATATGTTGTCTATATAACACTGAAAGTGTTTTTTTGTTTGTTTGCTTGCTTGCTTGTTTTATGACATAAAACCTTATCTTCCAAGGATCTCAAGGTGGTGTACATGGTTCTCTTCCTCCCCAATTCGGCCTCACAACAGCCCTGTGAGGTAGGTGAGAGTAAGAGGCTTTGAGTGGCCCAAGATCACCCCGTGAGTTTCATGGTTGAGTAGGGATTCGAACCCTGCTCTCCCAGGTCCTAGTCCAACACTCTAACCATTACTCCACACTGTTTCCCCCTTCCTAGATGATGGGAAGCCTCACATTTGAAAAGAAATGAGGTTCCATTAAGCTGCTGAAAGTTAAAAGACAACATGGTTAGCCATATGAAGCAGCACTAATTATTAAATAGGAAGAAGCAGAAAGAGTAAGAGTTGAAGAAATTTCTGCATTGAAAAGTGAGAGTTTCAAAAATAATAGCCAACTTACCCCCATCTTTTTTCCCCTTATTACAAGTCTGAAGGTATCTGAACCCTTCAAACACACACACACACACACACACACACACACACACACACACATTCTGGTGGAAGTCTAACTTAGATAGTATTTTGGACTATGAGAAAACCAACTGAAAGAAATGATTATGAATACTAGCTCTTTGAGGCATGTGTACAGAAACAATGGATTCTATTCATTCTGGCCCAAACTTGCCATCAAAGACTTAACTTCAGGAAGCAGAGTTATAAAAGGAAAAAAGACCAGATGATCAGTACTGTTGACAAGCTGAAGCAGTTCCTGTTTGGTGGTTGACGAATCCTTAAGTGTTGTGCCCTGCATTTGTCATGAAAATACCACACACACAAAAGTTCTGACCCAGGAGGTCAGGAGAGCATGAAGCTCTCTAAAGCAGCTGCATAGTACATACTGATCACTCATGAGGGATTAATATTCTGAAAATCTCATAAATAAGAGAAGTACCGGTATGTTTATATGATGGATGGCCTGCAGTTATGCTGGACTCATGATTGACTAGAAATTATAAAGTCGAATGATCTAGTCTACTGTACTTCCTCAAGTGTGTGTGTGTGTGTGTGTGTGTGTGTAAGTAAGTAAGTATAGACCTATTTACACGAGAAATTTGACAACCAAGGCAAAAACAAAACTTTACATTGCTGGCCACAAAACATCTGCCTAAACCCTTTCTTCTACAATACTAAGGCCTTTTATAGGATTTAGGGTCTTCCCACCTCCTAAACCGCATAAAACAGGTGTCAGCTTTCCTATCCCACAGGTTAGCCACCTTAAAATAACAAGGTAAGCTCAACACTCCACATGAACTAGAAATGTCCTGAGCATAAGGGGGGGGGGGAATAGAAGCCTCTTTTGCAGAGAAAGAAAGCTTTTGAGAAACCAGAGGACAGATTTAGGCATGGCACCATTCCAAATACTGGCAAAACATTATAGAGTTCTATAACAGCATAAGAAGAAGCTGCTGGATCAGGCCAATGGCCCATCTAGTCCTATTATCACAGTGGCCAGCCAGATGCCTAAGGAAGACTGAAAGCAAAACAGCACTCTGCCCGCTTGAAATTCCCAGCACCTGGACCAGGTATCCAGGGACATGTGACCTCTGACAGTGATGGTAGAACATAGTCATTGTGGCTAGCAGCCTTATCCTCCATGAACACCACCCCCCCAATAAAGGTGTTGTGTTAAGCTTTTCCTTGAGTGGTGTGAATTAGGCTCACTTGAGTACCCCACCCTGTTGCTCCATGAATCCATCCATGTTGGTGGCCATCATTACCTCTTGGGGAATTGAATACATAACTTCTGCTATGTTCCGTATGAAGAAGTACTTTCTTTTGTCTGTCCTGAAACCATAAAGACATCTTATCACTGATCTTAAGAGTTCTAAACCGTGTTACAAGTGGTCTAACAAACCGGTCTCATATGTCTGCTGTCTGCCATTTTGCATGAGATGTTGGTGGCCCGTAAGAGCTAACATGACCATCCCAAACTTATACTGATCCTATCTTAATCCCAAAACTTGGATCAATGTTTAGCTGCAGAACTAAAGATCACTGCCTGTGGCACTGTACCTAATAGCATTCAGCAGTAAATCTCCTTTAACATTTCCCACTAAACTTCAACAGTCAGGGCACTTTCAGAAAATAATAATGTGTTAGTGTAGGGATGGGAAATGTCAGGTCTTAACCTTTGGAATATCTCAAGGCCACACCCTTTCCCTAGACATATCCTCATCATAGCTGTCAACTTTTCCCTTTTCTTGCGAGGAATCCTATTTAAAAAGGGAAAAGTTGACAGCTATTATCCTCAATGAGTGTGTTTGCCTGGCTGGAATGCATATTTGCGCTCTGATCATGATTATTGCTTGCCTGGATGGAGGATAGAGAGAGCGGTGTGTTGGTTTGTTTGTGCATGTTGTGTAGAAACTAGCCTTCTGCACAAAAGTAACATTTACATTCATTGCTCCACCCACTTATGTCTCTGGCCCTGCCTGCCACTAGCATTTGGCCCCCAGAAAGTTGCCCAGGAAGGAAGCTGGCCCTTGAAAAATGTTCCCCACCCCTGAGCTGCTTTTCTATGTGATGCACACAAATACTAAGAAAGAGAGGATGCAGAATGGAGCATCTAAGAACATCACTCCTTGAACTACAGGTTGAAAGCCAAAGATATTAATTTGCTATTTATGGATAAATAAAGATATACTGCAGAAATTTGAAGGAAAATAATATAATTCTTCTTATGCTCTGTAATACTGGCATCTTTAAGTTTAATGCCTTTTCAAAGAGATTTTTGGCTCAGTCTAATACTCAGCTCTTCTAAAGAAGGTTGTTGGATCACACTTGAAAGTATTATCCTGTCAGAGGAAGACCACATAACCACAAGTGATTTATTTATTTTTTATAAATATTTCCAACTGTAGGTTATTATGCTGCATTCACCAACAAGCCTGGCTTACTTTGTGTCTTCATAATTGCTATAGATGTTTTCATTTATTTAAATTCAAGCTGAGCATCAGCTGTTGTCTCCCACTGATAAAGGCTGAGAGCCCCAGATGTTGAGCTCCTACAGTATTATGAAGGCTACCGATATAGTTCTTGACCAGGAAAGATCAAAGAAGCAAGCAAGATGGATAAGACAGGAAACTTTGGAACTAAGGCACCGGAACTTGGGGAATAAATGAGGAGACATAAATTTAAGCTATAAAGTTGGGAGTAAGTGGCCATATGAATAGAAAATTGTTCTTTTCAACATTTTAATTCAAGTTTCACTATATACGCATCCTAAATAAGCCTGACACAAATTTACTTTAGAGTCTGACCCAAAGCCAATCTAAATTAATTCGGGCAGGTCTTGCCTCTTCTTGCAAACCATGAGATTAACTTCTAATAATACAATACTACCCAACACAACACCCTTATTCATTAGAGCAAAGGTTTTCCTTCTTATGTTTCTCTCATAACAGAGGTAGTCTATGCTTCTGGGAAGGAGCTGGGAATTTAGTTTGTCTGTGCCTGAAACATCTGAAGATGAGTCCTTGGCAGCTTCACAGTCTTTTTAGTGTCAGAGAAGGGTAACTTTTAGGCATGTGCAAAGTTCCCGTTCCTCTTCACTGCCTGCTTCTGAATCTGAGAGCATTATTTCCAACCTGGAAATCCCTGCTTTTGGAAAATAAACACCAAGTGACTCAATCCAGCTCCTATAGATATGGCAAGCCAAAGGCGTACTGTTTATTTTAGTGCTTGAAGTATTTTCACTGGTGCCTTGCCACAATAAAACTGCAGTCTTCAAAAATCTCCACAACCTCCTGTTATTATCTTCACTTTTTTTTTCCTGTGGAGGGGGGCAGGGAGTGGTTTACAGAATGAGCATGGTACAGATGTAACCTAATTAAAACAAGCCATTCCTTTGACTGTAGGGCAACTCTCTGACTCAGCAGAAGCTTTCAAAGCTTTTAAAATAAACACCAGTGCCTTGTTCATTGCTTGCACCTTAACCTGTTAAAGCCTCTCCGGCAATATATATAGGCCTCAAGGTATGTGGAATGTGGTGAAGAAGATTACATTGTTAAGGATAATCCAGCCCAGGGAAGAAGGATACATCTCTTGTCAGTAATGGAAACATCAAGGTTCTAACCTTTATGCCAGGAGTGGAGAACCCAAGCTGTCGTTGGACTCGTAACTTCCATCACCACCAGCCACTTGTCAAATGGTCAGTGATGTTGGGAGATGTAATCCTATAACTGGAGAGCCACACAGCTCCCCTTGCTTTAAGCCATAAACGTTTCAAGTTAAGGATACTCTAGGATCTCCTTTTCCTGCATATATTCTGCCCAGAAGCTTGGGTCACCAGGAGAATCCCTATTCCAAGCAGAGGCATACTTAAAGTCCCAGTCGTACCTTGGTTCTTGAACTTAATCTGTTCCGGGAGTCCATTCGACTCCTGAAATCATTCAAAAACCAAGGAGAGGCTTCCGATTGGCTGCAGGAGCTTCCTGCAGTCGAACAGAAGCCGCGTTGGACATTCGGCTTCCAAAAAACTTTCGCAAACCGGAATACTTACTTCTAGGTTTGCAGCATTCGGGAGCCAAAGCATATGAGTACCAAGGCATTCGAGAACTAAGGTACGACTGTATCGGCAACCCTCCCTCCTGGGGGAAAAAAATCACTTTAGCACAATAGTCACCAGCTAAGAGAGTCCCACACAAGAGGCAAGTGGGGAGGAAGGAAGGGCCTAATCAGATCTCCCAGGAAGGGGGGACTTCAAAGGCCGTGTACACACACAATAGTTGGGAAGAGTTCAAAGCCCCCATTGGTAGCCAGTGTAAAGAAGATGGCAGTGTGCGGGGATTCGGTGCTGGAGCTTCCCGTGCGTGAGTCTAAGCTACCCACGCACGAGATACCAGTTGCCGGGGATAAGCGGCCAGCGTTCCGCGTGCGTATGGGCACGGGCGCCGGCCAAGTCTCAATATCTGAAGGCTCGTGAGTAAGACGGAAATGACTCTGAAGATGCGTGAGTAAGTGGATGCCTCGAAAATAAATAGATGCCTCAAAAATGAATGGATGCCTCGAATCTGAATGGATGTCTCGAAACTGGACTTGAAACCACTTGTGACCTCCTGCACTATCACTTAAAGCAAAGGAAACTAAACCAAGGGCAAAGTTAAAGCATTAAATGAAAACCCCTGTCATTTTTTGACGACAGAAATTAAATCCAAACCTTTTCCCCAATAAAGACAGACACTGAAGTTTCTTTTATGGCTTTGGCTGACCCGCATAGGCTCTTACACTTTGCTGTTCTTAGCCCTATGCTAAGCTTTCCCTAAACTCTCAGTCCCTACACCGCCAAATCTTCCGCAATACTAAACTAAATAAAACTACACCGAATAATCTTCCGCGATCTAACCCTATGCTAGGTCTAAAAGCCTAACTAAAGCTTCACCGAAAGATCTTCCGCAAACTATACCCTGACTAAAATAAAACCATCCAACCCGTCCAACCCGCTCCCAAAAAGCCCTTAAACTAAAGCTAACCCAACTGAAATCCAACTGAACAAAACGTCCCTAGAAAAGCAAAAAAACCTCTTCCTAAGCGGGGAGCCTCAGCCTTTTATTGATAACCAGGTATGACATCATGATCAATATATTAACCAATAAAACCACTGTTGCTGCCCTCCAAAAAGGTGGGAAGCAGAATAAACGTCCATTGATAACTTTGAAAACCTCTGGAACTACAATTTTAGGCGGAGTAATCCCAGTGGCAAAATGCCTCCGCTCAAAAGTGAAAGTGAAAGCAAGAGTCAGTGGCAAAGTGCCCACTGACTCCAAAACGGAAGGATACGAAAAGTAGTGCATAATAATCATTAAAATAAACAAATAACCGTGGATCTTTAACGGATCCACGAAGTGTATTCCCACAGCAGTGGAATAACCACCTGTCCCATCACCCACCCACCCCAATCTCAATTTTTTGCACCTCTTGCCTCACACAACTAACTCTGCTTCCTTGGTAGGAACAATCTGGGGTGATTTTTTTTGTGGTGGGGGTGCTATGCTTCTGATGGGGGCCAGTTTTGCCAACCTCTAGGACACCCCTGGTTCCAAGTTCTCTGACCCTCAACTATACTGCCAGGATAAGCAGAACAGCCAGGGCTTCTTCTTTTTTTAGTTGTGACTCCCATTTCCTAGTCAAGATCACAGCTAGGCAAATGCTATTTAAATTCAGAGTTTGGAGTTCTAGGCCAATCTACTTTGTTTTATGCGTTGCCAAATTTTATTCACTTTTACCATTTAAAAAATGTTATTGCTTGATAGGTGTAGTTTTTAATGTGTTTATTTTTTCCAATTGTAGCTTTTACTGCAAGTCTCCTTGAAGGTTTCTTATCCTAGTCAGTATAGGGAGAATATTAATTTTGAAAACAAATTTGATAATACATGCTTTATTGCATCAGTTCATAATGGTGCCTATTTCAAATGACAACATGCTGTTCAAAACACATGGAAACAAGGACACGGTTATTTTCATGTATTTTAAAGAAGAACGCTGCATTTAAAACGCATGAGAAATGCTCTGTGAATTTTCTACTGAAACGTCTACCCAAATGCAAAATACTATAAGCCATGCCAGTGACGGTATACTTTATGACACCAGTCACACACATACCTGAACACCTTTTGTTAGGGTGATATTATTTGGGCTGCCTCTCATGCAGCTTGCAGACTTTCCCCTCAGTTCATCAGGCTCTAAATTCATGTGATGACATTTGTGAGCAAGTGGGTGGGGAGCAAAATTGACTCCAGGATTGACAGAGAAATGCTAAGTGTAACTGCCCAAATTATTGTTTCAGTGGTTAGGAGACTTCCCTTTCACTGCTCAAGGAATCTCAGGGTGGGAGGAGAATTTACTTTGGAGTGCACACATAAAGCACATTACCCAATAAGAAAGGCTTTTAAAGCCACAGGAACAGAGCCAATAAAAACAGGTTATCTTGGTTAGTATATGAACTTCTGGAGGAATTTCACAATATGGATCATGTCACACTTGCTGCCAAGATTTATGCATGTGTGCTTTATCTATCCATATATGTGGTCAGGTTCAGAAGGAGGAATTTGACAGTGTCAACAACCCATACCTCATAAATGGAAGATCAGTGTGTGTGCATGGATGCTTCCTTGCAACTCTGATGGAATAACACAAGAGAAGCCTATAGAAAAACTAAAAGAGGAATAAATATTATAACAACATGAATATTTACTTAGTAGCTGGCAAGATGGAGGGGATATTATGATAATGTTTTGTTTTCTATGTATATTTTGCTGTACAATAAAAAATATTGCTGAAAGCCAATAAAAAATACTTGCAAAAAACCCTAGAAGATCACATTTCTAGAATTCTGTACTGCATTAGAATATTCACAAACAAACACAAATTATCATCACAAACTTAATGTGCTCCATTGAGCCTAAGATGTGGGTGACAGATAAAACACAAGAAATAAAAGGGTAAAATTCTTCCCTAGTTGTGAGGTAGAGGCAGAACTATATTGGGTTTGGGTGTGTATTTTGTTCAGGGTTTTTTTAAAAAAATAATGCATGTTTTCCAGAGTGTCCAACCAGCTCCCTTTGGGAAGCCCACAAACAGAATCTGAAAGCAATGCCCATCCCCCACTGTTGCTCCACAGAAACTGATATTCAGTGACATACTGATGCTGCCCATGAAGGTCTCATGCAGGGCTGGCCCAAGTCATTTTGGCACCTGAGGTGAACCACAAAATCCCCACCAGCACCAAGGTAGAGAGGGTAAGTGAAGATTTACATGAGGAACAAGGGGAGAGGGGGGATAAAGATCCACACTGGGAACAAGGGTGGCAGGAGACCAGCAGAGCCTCCTATTTGTCAAGAGGCCACTGTAGGGGCAGCACTGGGGTGAGGCTGCCAATGAGGTGGCAGATCCGCCCTCCAAGGAGCATGCCACAGCAGTTGCCATCATCACAGCAGTGGCAGCGGCAGCGGGCAATGGATTCCTTGGATCTGCTGCCCCTGCGGATTCTGCCACCCAAGGCAGACACCTCACCTTGCCTCATGGTTGAGCTGGTCCTGGACTCATGGAACTATCATGGCTAGCATCCATTGATAGGCTTATTCTCCATTAATGCATCTAATCCCTTTAAAAAAAAAAAAGCTACATAGTGGTAGCAAATTCCATACAATTGTGTTCAGTACTTTCTTTTGTCTTTCATGAAATTACTGCTGATCAGTTACATGAGTGACCCTAAATTCTAGAATTAGAAGGGAAAACTGAACTTTATCCATTTTTATACACACCAGATACTACAGAAGGAAGGAAGTTGCTGCATGTCAGCTATGAAAAGAGTCAGCTGAGATATATTGTCATAATGGCTGTTGCTTCGGACAATACCGTTGGTCATCAAGGCACTCCAGAAAGCTGTCGCCTATGACATTCAATTTATAAAGTTATTCCTTGTATTAATGTTACATGCCCTCAAATGCCAGTGCTAGGAGCTTCTACTACCCAATCATTAATACCAGTTGGAGATTATTTGGTGTCTTTATTTTAAAAACACACAGAACAGCATACAGACTCCCGCAGACTTTGCACAAAATATGATGGCTGTGATGATTATGCCGTCCACGATGAATCCAACTCCAGATTGATGAGTCTTCCACATTTATGATGATAAGTTCCATTACTCCTCAGAAAGGACAGGGCCTAGGCAAAAGCAAGAGGCTTTAGCAAATCACACAAACTCTCTATGTTTTATCATCCAAAATAGGCCTCTCTGGAGCCAATTTAATGGGGTGTAATGTATACCAGACCCTTGCTGGAATAAGTCACGCTCTGTTCTCTCCTCTGATGTATTGCCAATAGGGAGCTCTATCTTGCTGGCTACATTTTTATTCAGAGATGCAAATGCAAAATTTAGCATCTGGAGACATTACGTGCATTTGTGACACTCTTTTGAAAAATATTTCAAGTTCCATAAATCAGTAGATATGCTAGGCACAATTCCAGACGTTTCCCCTCATGCGAAAGGTAAAATATGTTTTTAACATTAAGCAACATTTATATTGCATAGTCTGTTCAGGCTGCATAGGCCTGCGGCAGATCCATGTGTTAAAGACTCCCAGCCAGGCTAAGTTCCAGTATCAAAGCCCAGTTAATGGGGAAGTGATGTCAGGGAGTCAGTCTGCAGGGAAATAAGGCACAGGTGGGGGCAGGTTTAGTATCCCTATGTGTGTCCCCTATGTGTGTCCATTTTGCTCTTAAAATGCCTCTGATCCCCCTGATTTATACAATAATGGGATAAATATTCTGAGTCTTTATCATGAACATGAAAAGTTCTGGTCAGAGTACCACCCAATAGATGTGATTCAATGACATGTCATCTTCTTGATGAAGTACCAGTTTCCATTTTGAATGCTTTAAAACAATAACAACAACTTGAGAGAGCTTTAACCTCAGTTGGAGGTTGAATACAAGGATCTGCAGAACAGGAGAGGAAATTGACCCCAAAATGTTACTGTATACTTAAAGGTCACCTACGTACATCGCTGACTGGGACAAAGCTTCTGTGGTGCCACAACCA
Source organism: Lacerta agilis (assembly GCF_009819535.1). NCBI lineage: Eukaryota > Metazoa > Chordata > Lepidosauria > Squamata > Lacertidae > Lacerta > Lacerta agilis. The sequence goes on from NC_046320.1 coordinate 51,416,606, forward strand.
TTGAAATCAGTTACTCCCAAATATGTATCAGATGTCAGGTGCTTGACCTCATTCATTGCCGTGTTCTTCTGCAGTTTTTACAAGTTACAGTGGTACCTTGGTTCCCAAACGGCTTAGTTGACGAACAAATCAGCTCCTGAACACCGCAAAGCCGGAAGTAAGTGTTCCGGTTTGCAAACATTTCTCGGAAGCCGAACGTCCATTTTGGTTGTCGGCATTGTTTCCAGGGCCAGTCAGCCAATCAGATGTCGTGCCTTGGTTTTGAACGTTTTGGAAGTCGAACAGACTTCCAGAACGGATTGAGTTCGAGAACCAAGGTACCACTGTACTTCTGATTTATCAGCACCAGCAGCTGTTATGAGTATTTTTGTGGGGGTTAGGCCTGCGCCCCATTGTAATTCCTGGAATAGCCAAGCTAGCTTCCTGGTAAGGCGATAGCCCGGGTGGTGAGCCATTAAGGAGAACAAAGGAAGGAGCTCTGTGAGAGACAGAAAATGGGTGGGTTCCCCTCCCTCAACTCACGGAAGGACAAAGGCAGAGTTGAGAGTGGAGAGTTGAAGGATGTGAGCTAGAAGCTAGAGCCTCAGACCTGGAAGTCAAAGAGAGTCAGAGCAATGTTTGATTTATGTTTAAATCCAAGGCTGTGGCTATGGGGGAAGCAAGGCCCCATTGGAGTGTTATTGAACCCCTCAATCATAGGCTCAGGTTGTATACGTGTAAATAAACCATATATCATAAAGAAACCACAGCCTCCGGTGTACCTCATTCCTAAAGGAAACACAAGCCCTTTGTAAGTGCCTGGAACCCTTGGAATCTGCTCAGAGATTGGGATGGTGTACAACACAGCTTTTTCAAGATGTTTCAGTTCTTTATTTGTAAATGCATTTATGAATTCTTACAATAAACAACTCCACCTTACCTTTCCATGGGTAGTAGTGTGGTTGCTGCTAAAAATCTGCTCTGGGTAACTGAGTTTTAGCTCATTTTTCCTGGGGTGCTTCCAAAGGAAGCCAAGGGTATATGGCCAAGAAAGCATGCAGAGGGGAAGGAGGGTATAACAGCTTCAGGTTCTTCCAGATGAAATAGATCATTTAGATACACTAAATCCAGGTTTAGTATTTGGGACATTTTTGGATTGAAATGGCATTGGAAAGATGATCCATTTGTGAAGAATCATAGAATTGTAGCGTTGCAGTCCAACCCCCTGCAATGCAGGAATCCTGCCCATAGCTATCCCTGGCTGGGCTCGAACCATCAACCTGGTTAACAGCCAGACACACTGACCCATTGCAAAATAAGAAATAAAAAAATTCATTCCAGTAGCACCTTAGAGACCAACTAAGTTTGTTCTTGGTATGAGCTTTCGTGTGCATGCATCTGAAGTGTGCATGTGTATCTGAAGAAGTGTGCATGCACACGAAAGTTAATACCAAGAACAAACTTAGTTGGTCTTTAAGGTGCTACTGGAAGGATTTTTTTATTTTTTTATTTTGTTTTGACTACGGCAGACCAACACGGCTACCTACCTGTAACTGACCCATTGCAGTACAGCAGGTCTCAGTTAGTTCTACTATACTTCTCAGTGTCTTTCAATACTTCTTACTGGTTTAGGGCTGATAAGCACCGTTTTTCAGTGGTTCTGGTTCTTGAAAGATTCAGGAAAATAGTATTGGAGAGGGTCCAACTTGACTCCTTGGCATATTGTGTCCTGCAGGATTCTATCCTATGCTCGTTAAGATCTGCATGAAACTGCTGGGAGAGTCATTGGACTTTGCTATCATCAGTACAGTGGTACCTCTGGTTAAGAACTTAATTCATTCCAGAGGTCCATTCTTAACCTGAAACTGTTCTTAACCTGAAGTACCACTTTAGCTAATGGGACCTCCCGCTGCCGCCACACCACCGCCACACGATTTCTGTTCTCATCCTGAAGTAAAGTTCTTAACCCGAGGTACTACTTCTGGGTTAACGGAGTCTGTAACCTGAAGTATTTGTAACCCAAAGCGTTTGTAACCTGAAGTACCACTGTATGCAGTTAATATCATCTCTCTCTCTCTCTCTCTTGCTCCTCCAACAAAACCAAAGAAACAACATTACAAAGAGAAAACTCTGCCACATCAAACTCAGGTACCTAGAGGTTCAAATAACCAGAAACCCCAACAAACTATAGCTCCACAATTACAAGCCCCTGTGGTGACAGATTGACAGAGACTTGAGGAAATGGAACAACACCAGCTTCACCCTCTCAGACAAAAAAGCCATGATCAAAATGATCACCCTTCCAAAACTAACCTATTTATTCCAAACCCTCCCAATCTGGATTCCCCCAACTCAACTCCAGAAGTGGCAGAAAAAAACTACACTCGTTAATTTTCTCACACAAAAAGCCAAGAATAAGCCCCAAATACCTGCACCTCCCCTCCTCATAAGGAGGATGGGGAATCCCCAACAAAGAATTGTATTACATTGCCAACCAAGTACGCCACATAATACTGTATATTCTAGAGGATGAGACGAAACAATGGGTCCACTTGGACCGTCGAAAACATCCCCACAACAGCAAACCCATTTCTCCAAAACAAACTAAAGAAAATCCCCACAACTCTGAACAGGTTCACATAGTCCATGTTTAAAGCATTGGAAGGGAAAAGCAGGCAAATTGTCCCCACCCCCACTAACCCCCATGACCTATCACCCACTATTCCAACATGCAGCACAAAACCTCCAGATGAAAACCTGGCAAGCCAAAGGCCTAATCTGTCTAAAAGACTTCTACAAAAACAACAAACCCATACCAACACAAGAAATACAAGACAAACTAGGGGACATCCAAATACCTTGACTAACACATCATCAACTACATGCCTTCTTAAACAATCCAGCAGTAAAATCAGCAGCCACCAGGCCCTTGACCACCTACAAAAACCTTCTCCTGACAGCAGAGGGACATGGCAAAGGGATGGTATCCACAATATTCAAAATACTGCTCAAAAAAACCTTTGATGCAATCAAAGAACAATGGGAGTACAACATAAGCTATTAAATTAACCCAACCCAATGGGTTAGAATGTGGTCTGAACCTCCCTTTAAGTCCATATCAGCCAAAAGAAGGGAATTCACTCTGAAACTCACCTACAGGTGGTACTTAACACCATGGAAACTGGTGCTGATACGCCCAGGAACCTCACCAAGATGTTGGAGAGGCTGCACCTCCACAGGCGCATACCTTCACATGTGGTGGGAATGCCCTAAAATTGAAGCCTTCTGGACAGCAGTCCTACAAGAGATCTGCAAAATAACTAAACAGGTATTAGAACTCACCCAAGAACTGGCGCTATTGAACATCTTCCAAGATCATAATGACCACTCACATTATGCAGATCTTATAATCCACCAACTCTCAGCAGCTAGAAGCCTCATAGCCACACACTGGAGAGACCTGTCAGGAGTAAACATAGACCAATGGTATCAAATTGCATGGGAAACGGAGTTACCAGAAAAGTTAACCAACAAACTGAAACTGACACGGGGACAATAGTATGGCTGCCTTTTATCACACACACACCCCAACAAGACAACAACAGGAATCCACCCGACAGCCTACAAATCAATCTGGTTTACCTGACCCAACAAGCCCTCCCCCGCAAATGCAAACAAACCCCACTGCAGCCAACCACAGAAAACCAACCACACCCTGCCCCCCCCCAATACTCTCACTACCAAGGGAATGTAATAAATGAATAGAAAGATAACCTGCCCAGTTGACACTGACACAAAACCCCACACGTACAATATAGAAAGGAATATAAGCCTCACTACACCACCCCTCCTCTCCCCACCTCCTCTTCCTCAACCTTATACTGTACTCAACACTAATGTCTCACAACAAATGTAATTGATTTGTAAGAAAGACTGTACAACCTGAAAAAAAGAGACAAGGCATGTACTTTTGTAAACCAAGAAAATCTTTAATAAATATAAATAAATAAATAGCAAAGCCAAAGAAACCATAGAAGTTCTGAACCAGTGCCTAAAATCAGGAATGGGCTGGATGTGAACTTAATCCAAACAAGAGAGTGTTGGTGCAAGTCTTCTGACAGCAGGGACAATCAAGTTTTTGGTGGGACTGTTAAAATGTACGATGACCATTCCAGGCTGAACATATACAGTAGCTGCTGAAAGACTGGCTTTTATTCAGAAAAAAAAAATCTTCAAAAGATGTCTATTACCTAGTATGAAGTGTTATTCTACTCAGGCAGGAATTATCAGGTGGCCAGAGAAAACGACCAATCTTGATAATTCTATACAAATTTTATTCATGGCCCGTGGCTCTCTGAAGAATCAAGGTTCTAGCTTCCTGGTAGCAGGAGGAAGTTTACATCCTGTTTTTCAAAATTCCCTTTAAAAAGAAACTAGCAGCTTGGCTTTTTATACAGTAGGTTTTAGAGACAGAAAACCTTCCTCCACCCCCATTCTCGAATGAGAGAGAGAAACATGTCACCCTTAAGCAGTTCCATCAAGGGATGAAATTTTAAATCACATCATGTCTCACACCCATTTCTTAGTGCAAAATAAATCATTCTAACAGAGTGCAAGCCAATTTTTACTTTAAAAAATGTTGTGTCCTAAGGCTGTCTTCTTGAACTTCAAAAGCACACTTCATAATTACTCTACCTATCAAAGGAAACTCAATATTTCACCTCCAACCTCATTCTACTTGTGTTATAATTTTTAATTGTTAATCAATTATATTAATTTTAAGCTGGTTATTTTCTCTTGAAATTAAATGTTTTGTAGAAGCATACTCAAAACTTCTTTTACATGAGCATATATCCCTCAAAGTTATATTGTGGTGAGTTGTTTTATAATGATCTTCCCCAATTAACTCATGTATTAGGGTTTTAATCTCACATTTCCTTGTTCTAATTTGATTTGCATGATTTCCTCCCCATCCCAATTTCTGAGCTATTTCCAGTTAAGGTCTTCAGATTCCAGAAACTGCAGGATTTTGTACCTTTTATATTTATTTTACATAAACAGAGAAAATGGTTTAACTGAGGTGGGGTCTAGCAAAGTCACTCTCAGTGGCCTGTTTAAAAAATGGCAGTGAATCCTTCAAACTGTAAGTGGCATCCAATTCAGATATTAGCTAGCAAACACTCACATTCTGTGACACTGAGTTGAACTAGTTCAGACAATTGGTCTATAGAGCATCTTTCAAATGCAAAGCATCTATGACTACAACTGAGACCCTATCTGCACTATACATTTAAAGTAGTATTATACTACTTTAAGCAGTCATGGATTCCCGCTAAGAATCCTGGGAAGTCTGGTTTGTTAAGGGTCCGCATTCCCTAGAGTACCCTGGGAAGTGGGACTGGTTGTTAAACCACTCTGAGAATTGTAGCTCTGTGAGGGAAATAGGGGTTTTGTAATTTATTTTGATACTGCCATATAGGATTTTGATAGATCTTTTGGTACACACTTGAAAAGGGAAAGGTTTAAAAACTACAGTCATACCTTGGAAGCCAAATGGAATCCATTCTGGAAGTCCTTTCGACTTCCAAAACCAAGGCGCAGCTTCTGATTGGCTGCAGAAAGCTCCTGCAGCCAATCGGAAGCCACGCCGGACGTGTCACACTGTTAAGAGCTTCCAAGGAATGTTCACAAACCAGAACACTCACTTCTGGGTTTGCAGCATTTGGGAGCCAAAACATACGAGTGCCAAGGTGTTTGGCTTCTAAGGAACTGGAAATAGTAGTAGTAGTAGTAGTAGTAGTAGTAGTAGTAGTAAAGTATGCTTCAGACGTAACACCCAGTGAATGGAAGCCATAGAAGGAGGACTCTGGAGATTCCATTTGGATGCCCTACACATTTAGAAGCTCTTAACAGTGCGACTTTAAATCAAACCTTTATAGGTAACCAATGTAACAAGCAGAGAGGGATACAGTCCTGACAGCTCCAACCAGCATGCAGTCAGAACTAATAGGCAGTTGGAAGCATTTTTTGACAAAGTGAAGGTTTTAACTCTTCAAAGAGAAGACTCACTTCCCTCTGCCTTTGGAGACCATAGAGAAATGAAGTGGTAGCATGTTAGTTCTCTGTTTATAAAATATATTCCAGTAGTTTTCCCACATAACAAGTGGTGTGAAACATTATTCCTGAATCTCTTTCTGCCGATGGCGCAAGCAACAGATGTGGCACACTGGAAATCCCAAAGATAAATACAACATCTGTTTGCTGTAGCTTTGTTGGACTCCCAAGGATGGAATGTGGACGCCTTATGGGAACATTACAGATACTTGTAATCCTAATTTATTCACTGCTGATTTATTTATGCATCTTTGTTTTTTAAAAAATCTGGATAGCACACACGGAGATTTTAGCATGAAGATATATCGTTAGTTGCTGAAAAGCGAACATTTTGTTCAGATACCCCTGGTTCAAATCTCAGTAACAAACTTATTGGACAAAATGCTAGCCACATTCTTTTCTCTTTAACAAACTACACACACAAAAATAATTACATGAAACAGCAAAACACATACTTATAACCAATACATTATCATATTTATCATTTAACTACATAGAAAAATGATTGTATTCATAAACGATTGTTTATTCATAAATTCAGTAAGTGGGTTTGTTTTATTTATTTCATATCCCTTTTCTCTTAGCATTGGTACCTAAATGTGATTCCGAAGTACTCGGAAAGAGTGTATTGCTGCACAACACCCCAATCTCCAAGCACTGTCCTAGGTGCTTACCCCAGGTTCAGTTTCCTTGGAATGAGGGACAGTGGAGACTGCGGTGTCTTTACAATATATGGTTTATTAACACATATACACAACCTGAGCCTACGATGGAGAGGCTCACAGCATTAACATCCCAGAAGGTCTTGCTTCTCCCATAGTCATAGCGTTGGATTCATGCAGAAATCAAGCAAGGCTCTCACTCTCTAGTAGTTGCTGCCTGCTTCTAGCTCAGCTCTCTCACACACCTCAACTCTGGCTTTTGTCCTCCTAACTACAGACTACGAAGTTGTCTGGCACAGAGCAGCTTCTTTTTTATATGCTAAACAGCCCATATTTAGGTCCTTTACCAAAAAGCTGGCCTGGCTATTCCAACAATGGAATCCTTCCTTAGATTTTAACTTTTGCTAGATCCAGGGAGCCGTCCACTCAAACACATGACAATGCATTTTAGCCAGAACCTCCTTCATAATTTCTTTTTTATAAATTAATTCTTTGAAACTTAACAGTATTCCCATCAACTTAATTCCTTCTTAGTTGTCTGCACTGAAACCACTGTGGAGTTAGACACATTTGGGTTATTTCCACCCAGTAACCATTGTTAACAATTTCTTTTTATATGCAATTACACAATTATTTATCCAATTAGATATTTGGCCTCAAATCTTAAAATGTTTGGCCTCAAGTCTTAAAATATTTGTTAAACATAAAAGATGTAAGCAAAGATATATTAGATGTTAATATTATTTTCAAGCTATTCCAAACACCTAAGGCTGCTTCTATACAAAGATTATATTTTACCAAATATTTGTTGTCCTTTTCTCTCTACTGTACTATGGAAGGATTTTTACACAGCTCTGCTCTTCTTTTCAATGTGGAGTAGCCTTTGAAACACTGAAACATAATATAGCACATGGGTCATTGTAGAGAGCTTTAACATAATCTTGAAACAGCTTGCCAATATGTCATTTCTCTGACAGAGAATATAAGTACTTTCATTCTATACAATCAAATGCTTTTTTGAAAATCAAAGCTGTTTCAATTTTATTTTGGCATCTTTTGTTGACACTCTTTTTTGTACTAGTAGATAGTAAATGACTCATAATAAAACCTGTCTGGTCTGGGTAGATATTTGTAGTTATAATTCTATTTAGCCTCCATGTATCTATTGTGTCAAGAATTTTATAATTTTAATTTAATAAAGTTACAGGTGGGTAGCCGTGTTGGTCTGCCATAGTCAAAACAAAATCGAAAATTCTTTCTAGTAGCACCTTAGAGACCAACTGAGTTTGTTCCTGGTATGAGCTTTCGTGTGCATGCACACTTCTTCAGGTATCTGAAGAAGTGTGCATGCACACGAAAGCTCATACCAGGAACAAACTCAGTTGGTCTCTAAGGTGCTACTAGAAAGAATTTTCGATTTTGTTTTAATTTAATAAAGATACTGGTCTATAAAATGCAGGTAACATTGCATCTTTTCCTTTCTTATAAATTAATACTATTTTTGCACTTTTCCAAGTTCTGGCATATACTTGGTTATTCTATATTCTCTAAATAAGTTATTTAATAATCTCATGAAGATAACTGAGAAAGTTGTATAAAATTCTGCAGGTAATCCATCCAGACCAGCTGTATTCTTATTTGTAAGAGATCTTATAGTTTCATAAGTTTATTGAGTGCTGATATCTTCAGTCAATGTTGGAAATGAAGTTTAATTCCATCAGTTTTATGTATGTATGTGTATATATATATATATATATATATATATATATATATATATATATATATCTCCATCCCTCTGGTTGTGTTGATTGGTATAGTTTAATGGGGGGGTACTCTCTCTCAAGGGATGTGGGTGGCACTGTGGGATAAACCACAGAGCCTAGGGCTTGCTGATCAGAAGGTCGGCGGTTCGAATCCCCGCGATGGGGTGAGCTCCCATTGCTCGGTCCCAGGTCCTGTCCACCTAGCAGTTCGAAAGCGCGTCAAAAGCGCTCCAGGGTCGGACACAACTGGACCTAACGGTCAGGGGTCCCTTTACCTTTACTCTCTCTCAGTTAGTCTATTTTGTTCTAAAATAACATATGGAATCCATTTTTGATCTTGCTCCTTGCTAGTTTACATGCTAACAGCTCATCAGCTTTGTTTTCTTTTTCAAAATATTTATATTGAGTAAAATTATATATTTACTCATTGTTTTATTTTGAGTAAAATTCAACATTCTGCTTTGTAAACATTTTGCAGATCTAACCAATTTCTATAGTTCTCAAGTCTGCTCATATTGTAACTTTATGCTATTGTTCTAAATTCTTTATCTTCTTTAATTTAGAATGCTGATAATTTGACATATTTATTTTTTTTAAACCTATTACAAAGCTTTTGCTGTATGCTGAATTATTTTCCAATTTCTTCACTTGTGACATTAGGTTGGAAAAATTATCGCAAATGATTCTGTATTTTCTGTACAGTCATATGATTATTGCTGGGGGCAGGGGGTTACAAGCAAAAGGGGAAATTGGCAAAAATTGTCCCTCCACTCCTGTTCATGAAAGAACCCTGCTGAATCCAAGTCATTGCTTCCAGTCACACATAAATGTTTGTTAGGTGCTTTGTTTTTTTAAAGTTAAGTGGTCTAGAAATTTTCTAAAGAAGATAAGAAAATAAAATACATATGTTCACAGGGATTTAGACGTGTATATGTATAAACTCTTTATGCTCCATTTTTACTTTAACTGGACTTGAGCTAAACTCTGCTTTAAATGGTCCAAAAATCCTAAGAACAATATGATAAAAGGAGCAATGAGTGCTTATAATGTTATGAAAATGTATTAATTACTTTCTTCTGCTTTGATCTGTAAGATTGGGCTGGCTGACTGTTCCGAGAGCTTGCCTGATCAGGCAAAAATATCAAAGTTCATCCCAATGATATTTTTGAATAGTGCCTTAAAATCATGTTTTTCCTTGTAAAATATGCGGCATGTACAGACTCTGCGACACTGGGGATTGTACTGGCACTCATTCGGCAATGCTCCATAATTCAATCATGGCTTCACCACACCTGAATAATTCAGCCATCTTAACCTCTTGCCAATAAAAACTTCTTAGCACACCAAAGTATCATTTATTTTGCATTACACCCTCAGGCACTATTCTGTAGTTTCAATTTGTAATTGCTCTTTTTTGTTTGAGTTCAAGTGTTAAGTTAGATTTTCAGTAAAATAATCAATCTTCCTCCCATTGAAGAGAGAAGGATTCTGACACATCTTTTAATAAAAGCATTGGTTGATCATCAATTATTAAAACAAAACATAAAATCCAAGCCAGTTTGGTATCTAGTTTCTGTGGGATAAACAGCCTCATATAACCAGCATGCTTAACTCTAATAAATGCATGAAGGGGTTAAGACCATAGAGTAAGCTGTCCTGCCAGGCTTAGCTAGGTCACTGCCCCTCACCTTGGCTTGGAAGGAATGGTTGTTGAAGCTCTTCATTCCCCCAGACTACCATGTTAACTCCTATGAAGTAGCTTACGCAAGCCATCTTTGTGCTTCTATACAAATAATTTAGAAACAACTTTGGAATCTAAATTTTACTGCCTGACTTTGGAAGCAACTTAGAAGCAGGTATTTTAAAGCTCGAACAGCCTATATTTCTTATATTTTGTGATTCAGAATCAGAAATCAGTATATATGGGCCAAATCTCATCTGTTGGCTAGCAAGGCTACTCTTATTCCCTAATAACTACAGTGGTACCTCGGGTTACAGACGCTTCAGGTTACAGACTCCACTAACCCAGAAATAGTACCTTGGGTTAAGACCTTTGCTTCAGGATGAGAACAGAAATCGGGCGGCGGCGGCACGGCAGCAGCGGGAGGCCCCATTAGCTAAAGTGGTGCTTCAGGTTAAGAACAGTTTCAGGTTAAGAACGGACCCCCCAGAACAAATTAAGTTCTTAACCCGAGGTACCACTGGATTGATATACAGCCGTACCTTGGTTTTTGAACAGCTTAGTTCTCGAACGTTTTGGCTCCTGAACGTCGCAAACCTGGAAGTGAGTGTTCCAGTTTGTGAACTATTTTTGGAAGCCAAACGTCCGACGGGGTTTCTGCGGCTTCTGATTGACTGCAGGAGCTTCCTACAGCCAATCAGAAGCTGCACTTTGGTTTCCGAACATTTTGGAAGTCAAATGGACTTCCAGAACAGATTCCATTCAACTTCCAAGGTACGACTGTATATCATTGTTGTACTGTGAATTTTGAGTCTATGGATTGCAATAAAGCGCTCTCTGTGTGTGTGTGTGTGTGTGTGTGTGTGTGAGAGAGAGAGAGAGAGAGAGTGATTTTAAATCTCTGCTGGGATTCTCCCACCAAATAATATTTGCCCCAAACCTGGATCTAGACATCCAGGAATTCTTTTATATACTTATTTATCCTCCTACCAAAAATTCCAACACCAACAATTTTCTGGGCCTGGTACTTCGAGGCTTGCTACACAGTTGCATAGCTTTGGTCCCTGTGCACTGGGGCGGGGGGGGGGGGGTGAATGCCAATGGAATTAAGTCGTATAAAAAAATACAGCTTTTTGTTGTGTGTTTAAAAAGTTGAAGGAGCTCGTGTGCAGGAGGCAGAAGCAGCTGGGCATGCAGCAATGCATCAGGTCAATGTAATGGCCAGCATTACTCACTGTAACCTGTAGCAGTGTAATGTCTGTCAGGAACAGAAGTGTGCACACCATCAAGGCTCCTCCAAGATGGATGGGGGTAAGAAATGGGTTGGCATTCTCTCTTTTCTTCTCCCTGTCTCCTTTCTTGCTTGCCACTAGGGATGGAAGAATTTGTTAATTTTGGTTCTCTTGGTTTCTCATTTTTCCAGTCTGAAATTCAGTTCTCCACATTTCTGCAGTAGCTTTCCTGGTAGCATCTGGGGCAGTGTGAGGACGTCCATATTAACACATCTGTGGATTTTGGGGGTTTTTTTTAACCCTCATAAATCCTTCAATATTATACAGCAAATTTCTCCTAATGAACAATTCTCTGTTCATGTTTTTACTAATGTACAACATTTTTGCAAGCAATTTTTCGTAATGTATGATGCATTTTTGTATGTTACTTTCATTTTTATGCACCCCCCCCATCGGTGCATTGTTTACAAAACAGTGAATTTTGAAAGATGGCTGTATGCCAGTTCTAATGTTGCTTTTGAAAGTGCAAATGTAATAGATTTGGCTTTAAAGGTGAACTGAATCAAATTTATCCCCCATTCCTACTTGCCATTGACATGATGAAAGCCTCTGAAGGATTGTTCTCACCACCCAGTTGGCATTAATGAAAAGCAGGCAAAGGAAGAAAACAGGAAGAAAAGCAGAAATAGGATAAGACCTTCCTCTTTCCCACCCCTTTTACTCACCCATACATGGAACTTCCATGTGCAGAAAAAAGCAGAATTGTGCTGGAAACCATTGGTCACACAGATGACTATGGCGATCAATATATAGGAATGTTATATGCAACAATCAGGCCCTTCTCTCCCATCAGTTTTCCATTGCTCACCTTTACCTTCACCGCTCATGCAAAGAATTGTAACTGGCGCCAATGTTACAATCCTTTTAGCGCCGGGTTAAGACTTTTTCTATTTGCTCGGGCATTTTAGATAGCATGGTTTGTTGGAATTGCTGTACTCTGGTCTCAAGTGCTATGTTTTTAGTTTGTTTCATATCTTATCATAAATATACACTTTATGTTTTAATTGTATTTATATCATGTGTGAATAATTTTATTCACACTTTTGTACCCTGCCCTGAAACCTTCTGATGAAGGGTCATTAAGAAATATTTTAAACAAATAACATGAAAAAAGCAAACTTGTACAAAACAACAACAACAACCAGATAAAGATTGCAATCCTCAACACACTTAATAGAGAGTAAGTTCCATTAGACATGAACATGCCATCAGATTGAGTCTTTCCAAGTAGGGCTGGGAGTGGTTCCTGTCTGAAACCCTGGAGAGTTGCTTCCAATCAATGTAGACCAGAGGTGTTCAATCTTTTTGAGTCCACGACTCTCTTGACCAACCACACTCTTTCTGTAGCACCCCTCAGAAACCCAGATATGTCACCCCTTGCCTGCAGAGCTGGCAGCCTCTCACCCTTTCTTGAACACCCTCCCTTATGGAGTGTTCCCTCAGCCTCCTCTCCTCTCCCCTCTACTTGAGAGTCCTCCAGGCAGCTGCTGCTGCTGCCCCTGGTCTCTGAGCTGCCCACCCCTGCCCCAAAGAGAAATGCCTCCTCACACTGCCCCACAGAAGCCTAGGAAGAGGATGCCCCCAGCCTTAGTGGCCCAAACATAGACTGAACAAAGGTGAACATGAGGCCAGCATCTTATTTTGGGAGGCAGCAGTTGCAGCAGCAGGCGCTGTTGGGCCTGCATATCGAAAAGGTTCCCCTTCAGCACTGGGCACTCAGCTCCCAAGCAGGCCTTACACACAGCAAGCACAAGAAAAGCCAGCACACTGCCTGCCTGCCTGCCCGGCCTCCCACTTGTTTGTCCATTCCCAACAGCAAGTGTTGGCGGACTGGCTGGCTGGGCTCCCTCACCCACTTGCTTGCTTACTCCAAGGCCATCTCTCAGCTCCTGACAACCAGCACCCCCTAGCCAATCTCAGAGGCACCATTCGCCTCTGGAGTTTGTAGCCTTGGCTGCTGCAACAAACAGCTGTGCATGCCTTTGGGAGGCAGAGAGGCGAGGAGGGAGGGAAGGAAAGAGGGACAGAGGCCAGTGTTGCCCGCAGCACCCCTGACCAACATTCAAGGCACCCCAGGGTGCCACAGAACACTGGTTGAAAACCACTGATGTAGGCAAGATAAACAATGGTCTGACTCTGTATAAGGCAGCTTCCTACGTTCCTATGAATTGCTGTATTTGGGGCTTCAGCTCAGGACAGAGGAAACCAGCAGAATTCAGCAAGTGGTGTCTTTGCGTTAGTGAAGATGCTTTTTGCTATTGTGGAGAGATCCAAGCCACGGTTGGTCAGTTTGAGGACGGTTGTTAAGCAGGGTTGGGGTGGGTCAGGCCCAGCCAGGTCAATCCATTTTGATAAGAGTCTTGAGTCAAGAGAGAAATCTAAATAGCAATCCCAACTGCCCTGAGGGAAGCTTCTGAAAGATTTTATCTGCTGCCAAATCTACCACTTCAGGCAACCAACTCATCTTGTCTCATAGTAAAACTGCTTCTTAATACAATACTCCTCATTAGCCACATTTCAGTGGACATTCCTCTTGCTCACTCTATGCCAGAGGGAGTTGGGTTTGATACTGGAACCCACCCTCTGTGCATAACTTGACACTAACACAGCAGATATGACACTGATTATTGCCAGATCTTCAGCTCACACCATGTTTAACATTAAAAAGAAGTCAATGTAATGTCTCCCCCCCAAAAAAGACCTAAAATATACCCCGCATAAATTCTGTCACTCTCCAAAGCATTTGGTTATCCAAGTGCACTGTGTGTCCACCATGTACGTCAGTTTCAATGTGTAACATTTATGAAAAGAAATCCTAGTAGACTTGCAATTTGTGGATTTCTTTTTATACATGTCCATAGAGTATTCCGTATTTATCCTCCCAAGTCACCAAGAGTTACACATCAAAGAGCGTGTTTGCATTTCTATAATAGATAACAGCACTGACTCAGGCTCCAGGGTTTGTACAAACTATAAACTGAATTAACAATCTCACATTTGTATACTATAAAGATTAGGCTAGGAGGGGAGAAGAAAACCTTGCTGCAGGTGAACTAAACCTTCCCAGTGCCACATTCTTTACCATTACAATGGAAATCCAAGTGGGCAACATCTTACTTTAGTGTGCGACAATTTTCCAATCTCCTTCAAGAGCTAAAGAGTCTTCCTAGATCTTAGGATTCCGTTATCTGAACTTCAAGTAGCCCATATTTCATTATTTCATTATTTCATTGGCTATCTCTGTTGCCGACTTCACTAAAGCTACATACAGGAACTTCATGCAACTTACTTGCCACAGAGCATATGAAGAAGGGCCTCAGAGGATGATCTCAGGGTCTGGGTAGGTCCATATACAGAGATATGGTCCTTGAGGTATTGCAGTCCTGAGATGTTTAAGGCTTTATAGGACAAAACTAGCACTTTGAATTGGGCCTGGAAACTAATTGGTAGTCAGTGCAGTCTGGCCAGGATTGGTGTAATATGCTCAAACCATCTTTCCCCATTGAGCAACTTGGCGACAGGGTTCTGCAGTAGCTGAAGTTTCCAAACTGTCTTCAGAGGCAGTTAACACTTTAACACATTAAAGTAATCTAACCTAGAGGTTACCAGAACATAGACAACAGAAGTTAGACTGTCCCTATCCAGATAGGGATGTGTCTGGGCCATCATCCAAAGCTTGTCACCTTGGTGGATGACTTACTCTGGGAACTGGACAGGGGGACTGTGTGCTTGTTGGTTCTGCTAGACCTCTTGGTGGCTTTCAATACCATCAATCATGGTATCCTTCTGGGTCACCCTGTTGGGATGGGACTTGGAGGCACTGTTCCATCCTGGAGGGGCAAACCCAGAAGGTCGTGCAGGAAAACTCCTCTTTGACGTCTTGATCATTGGCCTGTGTGATCACTCAGGTTCTTTTCTGTCCCCCATGCTATTTACCATTTACATTAATCTGCTAGGAGACGTTGTCCGGAGTTTGAGGGTTTGGTGTCACCAGCATGCTGATGACACCCATCTCTATTTCTATTTTCCACCTAAATCCAAGGAAGCTGTCTTGGTTCTAAACCAGTGTCTGTCATCAGTAATGGACTGGATAAGGATGAACAAACTGAAACTTAATCCAGACAAGACAGAGGTGTTCTTGGTCAGTGACAGGGGAGAACAGGGAATAGGGGCTCGGCCTGCGCTGAATGGGGTAACACTTCCCCTGAAGATACAGGTTCACAGTTTAGGCATACTCTTGAACTCAGCCCAGAGTAACAGATGTCCAGGTCTCTGGGGTGGCCAGGAGTGCATTTGCACAGTTAGAGCTACTGTGCCAGCTTCATGCATTCCACAAGATGTCTGATTTAGCCACAGTGACACATGCCTTAGTCACATCCCTTTTGGATTGTGGTCTCTACATGGAACTGCCTTTGGAAAGTGCTCAGAAATGTCGACTGGCTCCAAGAGCCACAGTCAGGTCATTGATTGGGGCTGGTTATAGGGAACATATGAGTCCCTTGCTAGAAGAACTCCACTGGCTACCTGTCTGGTTCTGGGCACAATTCAAAGTGCTGGTTATCACCTGTAATGCCCTACACAACTTAGATCCAAGCAATCTGAAAGACTCTATACGCTCATACAAACCTGCCTAGGTTTTCAGATCTTCAAGGGAGGACCTTGCTCTCAGTCCCACCCCCCTCACAGGCACACTTGGTGGGGACACGGGAGAGGACCTTCTTGATTACTGTTCTCAGATTTTGGAATTCCCTCCCTAGAGAAGCCAGGCAGGCTCCCTCCTTGTTCTTCTGCCGTCAGGTGAATACTTTCTTGTTCCAACTGGCCTTTGGAAATTCACTACTTTTAATGAAAGGGCAGGTGCCATGCTGTTCTTTTTGCATGTTTTAAGCTGTGTGTGTGTGTATCTCATTTTGATTTTATCAATGTTTAATTGTATTTTGATTTTTATGTTTTTTATGTTTTTAGCTATTATTGTTTCTATCTGTAAATTGCCTTGAGCCCTGAAAGGGCAAAACGTGGGATATAACCTAAATAAGTAACAACAACAACAACAACAACAACAACAGAAAGCATGCTAAAAGTGCTGTAGGAATGCCTGGTGAGAAAATACCAATAAAACCATTGTAGGTTTTAGTGAATCTAAACTACATTGCAATGCAACCTGAATTAAAGAATTCATAGTTCCCAGTGGAGAGTCTAGCAATTACTGTGTAGCTTAAACCACAATACTTGCAACAGTTAAAAGCTGTGGCACTTTAGCCTGCAGTTCCTTTGTTTTAATTGCTCTTCTGGTGCAAAGCTGTCTAAAGAAATGTGACATCTCTAGCCGGGTGAAAACAAGGGCTTGCAAGAGGAAACTTTTTATTGGGGCCTGATGCTCTGAAGAGGAGCACTTGGCCAAGTGCCTCAACTATATGCCTTTTTCTGTGGTAATGAAGATTGTGATGGCTGCTTTACTCAGTGTGTCTCTGCTGAACACCACTGCCCACCCCATCCTGACCTGCTAAGCTTACAGCAGGGCAGGCAATGGCACACAGCTTCCAGTACAGGTGGCAGCAGCACCCAGAAGAGAAGTGGCAGGTTAAGTAGCTGCAACCACCGCCGTTATCTTCATTTTTGGAATGGCCACCAGGGTGGCAGCTTGCCTAGGGGCCCTTGAACCTGGTGCCAGCCCTGCCCAAATCTGCTACTTGAGGCAGCTACCACATTTCACCTAATGGTACAGTGGTACCCCAGGTTACGCATACCCCGTGTTGTGGACGCTTGAGTTGCAAACTCCCGCAACCCGGAAGTGTTTCCGGAGTGCGCACAACCTGCACGCAACCCCTGGATGCACAGAAGTGTTCTGCACATTTCACGCATGCGCAGAAGCGCTCAAATTGTGCTTCTTCTGGGGTTTTTTTTGTGTGCGTTCGTGATATGCATGCCCGCGTTACGTACCGGAGTACCACTGTATGTGCCTATATCCAAAAGAAGGCTGAATTCAACACAGACATCAATTTAGATTTCCTTGCCTTTACTGTTTGCTCTTTACAATCTCTGTTTTAGTCCTCATTTAGCTGTCTGCTTCTTGCCAGACTCCACAAAGAAGGCATCATGGCACAGAGATAAGACTTCTTCTAAAACAACACTACAAACCTTTATTCAAGACAACACATTTCTCTAGTTCTGGTTTCTACCCACATTTATAAGTTCCTATCATTTACAAACCTTTTGTACCTGTCTTGAGACATTAGTTTCAGTTACTTCCAGTGGGAGGTTGAAAGGATTATTCATCTCCAAAATAAAACAGTATGTTCATCAGTGTTTCATGATGACCAAGAAAGGTTTACTCCATACTCAACGCACAATTTTATTATTGCAAACCACTCACAAACTGGCTCTGCCCTTTGCCAATGTGCAGTGGATCAGAAAAAAAGGTCAGAACACCACAAGAGAATGGGCAAAGACCATAAACCTAGAACAAACATGCAGATTCTGTCCTGTTAGATAGCATTAGTGACTTGCTTGATAACTGCAAGTCTTGCACTTTTTCATGCCTATGGAAAGTTACTCATATTTCTCTTCCTCTTGCTGGGAATTGCCGTGTTACTTATGGTGCAAAGCCATTGAGGAGAAGAGAACAGGCAGGCAGTATTTCACAGATGTCCCACATCTGTGCAACTCGGTCGGCCTGCTTCCTTCTCTTAAAAAGATTTACAGCACACACACACACACAAAAGTAATAGAATTAGAGTATAATGTCACTACTCATCGTTTCTTATGCACACATCAGTACACAAGCACATATATACATTTGCACTTTACTTGACATCTTTACTGTGCTTTTTTTCAATGGTTCCCCAAAAGCAGATTACTATTCTCCATTTTAGAGACTGAGAACTGAGGCTGCAATCCTATACACATGGTTAACCTGAGAGTAAATACCATTGAACTTAATGGGACTTATTTCTGAGTTAATTTGCATAAGAGGCTGGTGGGCTGATTAAAAAAACAAATCCTAATCCACTGAACCACACTGATTTCACCATTAGGGCTTTACTTGATACTTATGCCTGGGGGGCAAGGCAGGAATAAATAAGGTGACTTCTGCTACCAAGGACAGTGTATGAATTTTTTATTTTCTGGAACAGTATTAATGAAACTTCTAAAGACATGCCCTCTTGAAATGACTTCCCATTGCTGCATCATGTATTTTCAGATTATCAATCACCCAAATGGGGCAGTGCCTTTCTTTGTGCTAAGTGACCCACTGATGAGCCTATGTGTTGAACCATCTTCCTCATTATCTGAGTTCAGACCAGTTTCAGGGAAAATCAAAGAGCTTCATGTTTGTCTGCTTCTTGTTTGAGATACTGCCTGTCACCTCTAGGTCACAGGTTCGAATCTGGCCCATGTCAGTGGTGACAGAAAGCTCTTACCATCTGCTGACAGCTCAGTGCCCTGTGTGAAATGAGCTGGAGGGTTGGGGGTTGTTTCTGTGAAAGAGGTGTTACAATCACACCCAGAAACACCAGTTGGTACTTTTTGATGCTAGGCTCACCTAAAGGGGTCGGTTTTAACATCTGGAGCTGACCTCTGCAAGATAATATTGAAAATTATGTATGGATGCAAGGCATTTGTATTATCACTGCAAACTCTCTGCCAACATATGTAGTGTTTAAATAGGGAGAAACAGCAGAAAAAGAGGGGAGATATTGCTCCTTGCCACTGATACAATCTCATGATGCAGCAGTCCCTAGGTCTTAGCCATTGTGAAACTGGAAGCAATTAACATAAACATTCATTCAGATTTAAAAACCAAACCCAAACTTATAAAAAGAGATGATTGCAGTGGGCTTATATGATGTTACATAAAGCAATTGTTATACCGTGTTTTCCAATTATCTCATCATTTTTCTTACTGCAGAAAGTTTTTCTTTTTCTTTTTTTGGAAGCAGGTTTGATGTGCACTGTGCAAGAATGTCAAATCCACTAACTGAGCAACCTGAATTTGCTGGTACAGTATGTAGCTGAATCTCACTCACAAAGCACTGATTGCCTGGAAGCAGCTTGCATCGTAGTCACTCATTCACATGATACAGTCTTCTACATAAGTGCACTCCTGAAATAATTGGAATGCACCTATGTAGAAAACAGTATTGTGTGAAAGCATCCACAGTGAGCAAACCCTCAAGAAACTAGCCCCAAGTTTGCAATCCTTTGCCTATGTACTGAAGACTAAGCCCTAGAAAACTCAGGGGACATATAGGGTTGGGCTGCAAGACATTTTTTAGTGATCCTATGATAAGGCGGAGGATAGGATAGGATAGGATAGGATAGGATAGGATAGGGATGCAGGTGGCACTGTGGTCTAAACCACAGAGCCTAGGGCTTGCCGATCAGAAGGTTGGCGGTTCGAATCCCCGCAATGGGGTGAGCTCCCGTTGCTCAGTCCCAGCTCCTGCCAACCTAGCAGTTCAAAAGCACGTCAAAGTGCAAGTAGATAAATAGGTACCGCTCCAGCGGGAAGGTAAACGGCTTTCCGTGCGCTGCTCTTGTTCGCTGTACGCTGGCTCCCTCGGCCAATAAAGCGAGATGAGCACCGCAACCCCAGAGTCGTCTGTGACTGGACCTAATGGTCAGAAGTCCCTTTACCTTTACCTTTATACTAAGACTGAGCAGCTTATTTGAATATTTTAGCTGTTCCTCTAGTGCAATGCTAATTGACCTACAACCAAATTTGTACAGCGCTTAAGTTGCCCATAATAATTAGGGCCTAGAGAATCCGAGTTCTTGCCAAAAGCATTACTGATCTCTAAGCCCTTGCTTCTTGAACAGTACAATCCTATGCATGTTTATGACAAGCAAACTTTCTCTAGTAAGCACAGGATTGCAGCTTTAATAACCAAAGGCATTGGGTAAAAGGCATGACCTTTTTATGCTTGGAGCTATTTCTCTCTTGCTTATATTTTGCTGGAGAATGCTGGTACTGGAGAAACATT
Source organism: Lacerta agilis (assembly GCF_009819535.1). Taxonomy (NCBI): domain Eukaryota; kingdom Metazoa; phylum Chordata; class Lepidosauria; order Squamata; family Lacertidae; genus Lacerta; species Lacerta agilis. The sequence goes on from NC_046320.1 coordinate 51,437,081, forward strand.
CCTCTTCTGGGAAAGCAGTTAAACTTTTAGCCCTTTCCACCCCTTTGAGTGCAATGCACAAACAGCTGCCCTTTGGTGACACTTGCCCCTTTCCAGCAGTACTGTTGCAGGCAGCCAAGCCCTGACAAGTTCCAGGCTTATCAGGGTGGAGGTATATGATACGACACCACCGTTGCTATTCATAACTGACCAGAGCAGTCACAACAACATCTTGGTCAAATGTTGCGGGCCCAGTATTCCTGGTCTCTCCTGGACCAGGCATCCTGCACACAAAACATCTGGCTGGAAGCTGTTAGGAGTGCTTTGTCTGGTTGCAGCAGCCTCAACGGAAGGTGAACAGCTGTTTAAACCATGCATTAAGCACTCTGATTGATTTAATCTTGCGATTCCCTCCTCCCGCCCAATAGCTTCACTGGTCCCCATGATATTAAGGTAAGTGTCTTCCTTTGAGGATTTATATGCTGTCCAATCTTGACTCAAACTGTACAGCGTGCAGTCTTTTCACACTTTGTGAGACAATTCTTTGTAGCTATGTGCTCTTGCTAGAATGCAGAGAATCTCACCCAACTTTTTAAGTGAGTTTCTAGCCCTGATGGTTGCAGAAATACCTGTGGAAATGAATACTGCTGCTTTCCAGGTGCTAGAAATTAACAAGGGCTGGATAGTGCTATTAAGCTTTCCTTTAAGTATATCAGCTGGCCACTTTCAGTAGACAGAATTCTGAAGCAATGATGAAAGTGGATTTCAACTGCCACAACATATACTAGCCCTTTGAGCTCAAACATGGCCTACACAGCATGCTTATTCTTACATGAATACAATAGCTTTAACACCTTTTCTGTGCTTTGCAAATCATGTGAATCGGCTTCTTCCTTCACCTACTGAAGACCACCAGATTTGATCCTCTTGTCTCAGATTTTGAGTTGACAGCAGAGGACAGAAACATTAACTGTGCTTATACCTTGTTTATACAGAGTAACTGCCCACCCATGAGGCAAGGTGAGCCAACTGCCTCAGGTGGCAGGATCCACAGGGGTGGCAGATCTGGAATGTATTGCCTGCTGCAGCAGTGGCAGTGGTGCAGCTTTGGAGGACAGATCTGCCACCTCCTTAGCAGCCTGTCCCCCATGCCACCTCTACCGTGGACTCTCGGCAAAGAGGAGGCACTGTTTCTCACCTTCCACACCCAGAGAGGAAATGGTGAGGTGCCCTTTGGGGTCTCCTGAACTCTGCACCTGACCAGCCTAATTCAGAATGGGCCCCTTCCCCACCCGCCCGCCCTTGATGGCCTTTGTTTCCCACTTCAACCATCAGGCAAGGTTGAATTTATTCTGCCTATTGTTCCCGATGCAGATTTTCACTCCCTTGTCCCTGATGTAACTCTTCACTCCCCACTTCTTCCCAGGGAGGTATGTGTGCGTGCCATTTTGTGGTTTGCTTCAGGTGCCAAAACATACTGGGCTGGCCCTGGTAGTGGCTTTCCTTTCCTTCTCATCTATCTGATGCTAGTCACTCTTTCACTCATGAAGCACCCAAAAAGCAAGAAAAATATACACTTGACAGGAAAGACATCCAAGCAAGAAGTCTATTAGTATCTTAGCCTTATCACTAACCTCCTTTGAGATTTGCGGGGGGGGGGGGGCATTGAGCCACCACATAGCCCAGAATACACACTGTACCTAGTAAATGACTCGTGTGAATAGTTTGCCAATAGCACAACAATGGAAGATTTTGCATACATCTACAAATGTACTGAAGTGATGTTTGGGGACTGGAGGGGAAGGAAATGCACACCTCTTTTATACCTCTGATTATCTATTCCTCCTCCTGCCAACCTAGCAGTTCGAAAGCATGTCAAAGTCAAAGTGCAAAGCGGGAAAGTAAACGGCGTTTCCGTGTGCTGCTCTGGTTCGCCAGAAGCGGGTTAGTCATGCTGGCCACATGACCCGGAAGCTGTACGCCGGCTCCCTCGGCCAATAAAGCGAGATGAGCGCCACAACCCCAGAGTCGTCCGTGACTGGACCTAATGGTCAGGTGTCCCTTTACCTTTACCTTTATCTATTCCTCCAGAATATCTATATTTCTGGTTATTCTGATATTTATTTATTTTTCTTAAAAAAAGTTAACCCACCATAAATGCTCTTGAAATACACTGCTTTAAATATACTGAACACATACCAGTAATTAATCTTCCCCTCTTTTGCTGCACCTGAAATCTCTTCTTCCCAAAACCTGTAAAGACCATTCAGATAGTTTCAGGCAGATTTGTGGTTTGTATTTACAATGTGCCGTTCAAATTATTAGGCTACTATTACACAATGCAGCCTAGGCTAAAAAATAAAGTGAACAATTATGTGAGCAGGACTCAAGACAAATTGGGATCCTAAACCCCTATGGAGCCTGATCCTATTAATGTTTACTCAGAAGTAAATAATCACTTGTATAATGGACTTTCCCATATAGGATTCAAAACAATGGCAAGGGCAATTTAGGTTACAATCCTCTGCATACTTACTTGGGAGTAATTCCCATTGAACCTGGTGACAATTACTTCCAATGAAACGTGTGCAATATCAGTAGGCTGATGTTCTACTCAACAGGTTCCTTAAGAGACAACTTTACAGGAGAAACATGTGTTGTGCTTACTGCATTGCAGAGGCCTGCAGTCATGTAATGCAATCTTACCCATATTTACTTGGATGCAAGTACCACTGTATTCAATAGGTCTTGGCTATCTACCTGGTAAGTGGACAAATGAATGCAGCCTAATATCCATGCTTCCCTGGAAGCAAGTTCAGTTGGACTCAATACGTCTCATTTCCAAGTAGACATGGATAGGGTTGTGCAAAGAACAGGCATGTCCAACAGGTAGATCGTGATCTACTGGTAGATCACTGGATGTCTGCAGTAGATCACTGGTAGATCATTGGTTCCCCCCAAAGTAGCTGAACATCTGTGGCTCCCCTAAAAAAAACCCTCAACATTTTACCTACTCCCTGAAAAAACTCAACCACTTTGACACGAACCCCCCCCCCCAAAAAAATGGGTCTTCCTCCTTCCTAATAAAAGCTCAACAACTTTGACCTGAACCTCAAAATTGGGGGTAGATCACTACCAGTTTTTAACTCTGTGAGTAGATCGCAGTCTCTTGGGAGTTGGCCGTCCCTAATTTACAACAATGCAGTGTCTTTGATACAACTAATTTGTGCAGACTGCTTTGGATTATATCCTCATCGGGAATAAGGAAACATCACTCTGCACATAATTAGAAGCACAGACTTCTAAGAAGTTTGATCCTATGCAGATTTATTCCGTAATTAAGTCCCACTGATTGCAAATATGCTTACTCCCAAGTAAGTGTAGGACTGCCACTTCGCTATTACTCCAGATGTTCCACAGATGACTCTGGGTCAAAATCTCTGGTTTACATCAGCCTCTGCGAGGATGTTCAGTTTGTCCAATGGAATCACTCAGATCACTGACAGCGGAGGGGGGGGAATATAGTTACAATTTTTGAAAACCATTTTAGTTTACGGTTCAGAAATAGCACCATCTACAAATTCTTTCAATGGCTCTAATACGATGCAGTTGCTATGTTAGCAATTCCATAGCTAAGGCTAATTCCATAGGAAACGGCTCCATTTGAAGAGCCTATTATAATCAGCAACATTACACGCATTTGGTTCTAAATATATTTGCCCTGGCAAAATTGCTCTGTTTTTAAAGGGGCTGTCACTCGGTGGTATTCTCTAACTCCCCCACCCCCAATCGCTGCAGATCTGCCAGAGCTTACTGTGTCTGAAAGGAGGCTCCCTAATTAGGGATTAATCTGGGAGGCAGCTCTCTCCCCCTCTCTCTCCTCAGTGTAGCACTGTTATGATTAAGGTTTTTGCAGTGAGTCATAAGGGGGGGGAGGGATAACAATAATAAAACCTTTCATCAGCACCTTTGTTCTGATTGTTTCAGCTGGAGGAGAGACGTGCGAGGCATATATTTGTTGCTGAAATAATATTGACAGTGGAAGACATCGAGCTACACGGAGTGCAAATTGAGAACAAGCCATTTTTCTTTTCCCAAAATAATTGCCAAATTGCCAAACAGAAATCTGGAAAAGGAGGCGGCGGGGAGGGGAATCTAACTAGTTTCCGCTGATTGCTTTTATTTTTACACCATGTGTTCCCTCCAGTCAGTCTGTTGAGGGGGCTGGAATGCGTCCAGGCTTAGCTGATCTTCTTCTCTCCCCCCCCCCTTTTCCCCCTTTTTATTATTTTCAATTCACATTTCAGATCCAACTCCCGAAACTCTTTGATCTTTCTTTCTGTCTCCTTACCCGGAAGAGAACCCTAGCCTGCTCAGCTGGGAGCTCTAAGCACACGTGGAAAACCTGGCACGGCTCCATGTTCTTGCCAAATTTAGTCACACAAAGAGGCCAGTAAGGGGAAGAACAAGAGGATGAAAGAGGCAGCCGGCGGGACATCAAAGGGAGCCGCCGCCCCGCCCCCGAGGGCCCCGCTAACCCCGCCCCCTGCCTATATAAGGGCAGCCTCGCCGAGGTGGTCTTTTCTCACGCAACTACTGCGCTGCGACTTAACGCATTCCCCTGCGATTCCCCGCTTCGCTTTTTCCACTGAAATGCTACACTTTCCTCTTCCCCCGCAACTCAACAAAAATATTAATTTATAAAGATGCTCGCTTTTTAAGGCAGCCGTTGTAGCTCTCTTGCCAGGGAGTAAAAGTCCCTTTCCGTCCTACACATACACGCACACATTATTCCTTCCACTTTCCATCCCGGTTTATTTCTTTTTGTTAAGGAAGTATCCGGTCGTGGTTGCTGCAACCTTCTGCACGCTCCTCGCAGGAGTAAATTCCATTGTAAGACGAGAGAGGGAGTGGGAGTATACGTTTGCTTACTAGAGAGTAAATGGGACTTACTGCCGAGTAGACCAGACGAGAGTATTTAGGTGTAGAGGGGTTTTCAGAACAACAACAGCGCAGTACTTTTCTGTGTGCAATCCACACAACAGCACTTCAAGCGGGGTCGGCCCCCGAACCTGTTTGCAATGATTCCTAGGTTTAGGGATAAGAGAAGGGGCGTTCTTATCTGGAAGTGCGCTGAGTGGCTTGGTGCTCGCCGTTCGCCACAGATAAGAAAAGCCGGGGCTCCCAGAGAAACTTTGAGAGCCCCTGCATCTCTCAGTTCAGAAACTTCGCTCCTGAGCCTGTGCTAGTTCCTTTCTCGCTTTGCCTCTCCTCTTGTATGGTTGGCAGCCGTGCTGTCTGCATGCAACTTTTCTCTTTGATGATGCGAGTTTGCAGATGATGATTGTTTTACAGCCGCCGTAGTCATATCCTGATTGTCTGTCTGTGACGCTTGGAAATCACATCCCTTCCACTCAATGACATTAAACTCCCAAGTTCAATTCACCACCGTTGCTCCATCACGCATCTTCCACCTGTCCAATCTGACGCGGTTTATTCGGCTCGTTTATCAGAGAAGCCCCCCCCCCCACGCTCTATTGGCCTTGCAGAGTTCCCCTCCTCCGAAGTTTCACTCTCTGACAAGGGTTTCAAACCGACACCTTTCAACTAGACCTCCCCTGGTTTTGTCCCTTGTTTAACCCTCTCGAGCCCATGAGCGTCCTAAACCTAATTAAGTGGTTAATAATTACTTAGGAAGACGTGGCTTGAGAGCTCTGGATCCGCGTCATGATGATGGGTATGTTTAGTGGGAAGCGAAGGGAGTGGAATTAGCAACAATGCCGCAAGTTTGCCTTGTTCCTTCGAGAGATAGCGAAACTGCTGAAAAACCAATTGTGTTCCTGCTTTGATGCCTCAAGATCAGGCGTAGCCAACGTGGTGCCCTCCTCCCAACGACTTCCACCTGCCCCAGGCAGTAAGTATGGCCAATGGGGATGGGAGCTGGTGTCCAAAAACATCTGCAATGCACAGTGCCGGATTTACGTATAAGCTAAACAAGCTATAGCTTAGGGCCCCACTCTCTTGGGAGGGGGGCAAAAAAAATAAAGGAAAAAACAGCTGGATGTACATTTCCAAAATATAAGATAAAAAATAACAAATAAAATAAAACATCCATACAGCAACAGTGTTTTGTGTTGTGTAGGCTCCTACGATGTAAGTAATGGGCCCCGCCTGCAATATAAAGGGCCCCATTACCTTCAGTAGTTTAGGGCCTCATCAAAGCTTAATCCGGCCCTGGCAATGCACCACCAATGCTGCCTCTGGTTTGGACAGTGCATTAGCTTGCTACCAGAACGTGCTTTCCTCATTCCAGTTAGATCTCCTAACATGGTTTCTTTTCCCTCACCCAGTTTTTAACATCTCAGACAGACCATAAGTCAAGAACTCTCTACCTGTGTCTATCTTTTATGCGTCCAATCAAGCATCCGGTGTAATCCTGTGCGCGCTTACTCGGAAGTGAGGCCCACTGAGTTCATCCTATGCACATCTAAATGCAATTGGACTTGGACTTGCTTATGAGTTAAGGCGCGGTGTGTAGGATCGCAGTCTCAACCAGGGAGTCATTTCTATTGAACCCAGTACAGCTTACAGCAGAAAATTGCATTGTAAATCCGGCTCAGCCTGACCCTATGCATTTTTATTTAGATGTTGACTAAATCCCAAATAAGACATTGTGCTGTATTGGATTATCACCTAAAGTAGCGATCCTAGGCGTGCTGAACCTGGAAGGGGAGAAATCTCAATGAAACGGGACCCTGTTCCAAGGAAATATGCTTCCTTTCGAGCTTTGTCTCTGGAGATGCCCAGGAACATCGAGCCTCCTGGGTGCTATGCGCAGCTCAATCCTATAGACACCATCAGAAGAAAGTCTCACGGAGTTCAATGATGCCAGACATGTGGGCATTAGGCTGACAGTCTAGGCCCTATACGGGCTTAATCGGAGGTAGCTCCTGCTCACACCAGAGTAACCCCCCAAGTAAGAGTTACTTACTTCTAAGCAAGCCTGTTTGCAGTTCAGCACAGGAGTGCTTGGACGCCCGCTTTCCCTTTCTCCCAACACTTTCCTAACCTCGCAGTCTTTTTTTCCCATCTTTTTACCTCCACCCACTTCTGTACCACGAGGAATCTCTAGCCCTCCAACCATCCTATGAACTCGAGAAGAATCTCCTTGACAGCTTTGCGTTGTCTCCAGTCAAATCTGGCGTTGGAGTTGAGGTTTTCCTGAGTTTATCTATCCCCTTGTCATAAATCATTAAGTTTCTAGCCCCCGCCATCCCAGCTTCCCCCTCTTCCTCTTTAAAAGGTTCCTTCCAAAAAAAAAAAAAAAAAAAAAAAAAAAACTGGGATTGGGAAAACCTCCAGCCCACATGAAAGGCAAGAGGGGTTCCTTTTTTGCTTCAATTAAAACAAAACAAAACAACCGCGCCTTTCCCTTTAATTAAACACACAGTTTATTTTGCAGGAGACCAATTTGGCGCAAGGCAGCGCTGCTGCTGTTCCGATTTTAGCCCCTCTGGCTACGCAGAAGAAGGGCATCGCTGCAACCCGGCGGAACTGCGCACAACATGCCTCTACTCCCGCCCCCCCTCCAGTAACTCAATTTTATTTTTTAAAAAAATTAGCATCAAGAGCATGTCTTTTGCAGAGAGTGTGGCGGTGCTAGGAGGTAAAGCGTGTTTACCAGCCGATGGGGATGCAGGCTGATAGAGAAGGGAGGAGGAGGAATAATAGATTTAGGGCAAATTTCAGAAAGAGGCACAAATCCTTCCCTAATTGTTTTATTAGAGGGATCAGATTAATACTAAACCTCCGTGTGAACAGTACTCCCTGGAGAAAGCTCCTCTCCTCCCCCGCCACCCTCCTCCAGGGTCCAGGAACGGTAAACAGCACCAAAATTGACACAAATCTCGTTGGAAGTGGAAAGGATTTCAGCACCCTTCCTCGATTTTTTTAATGGCAATAACAATCGATTAGACACATGCTAATTGGAGACCCAAATGCCTAATCGTTATGACAGCTAATAGAGTTCTTTTCAAAACAATGCCTTTCCGAGGGTATTATTTTTGCTGTTAGTTATGAGAAAGGTTTCTCTCTCTTTTTTAATTTAAAAAGGCTGTTAAAATACAATTTATTTCAAGGTTCCCTACTAATATATATACGGTTTATTTAAAAAAAAGGCAAACCCTCTCTGCCTTTTTAAAGGGGATCCCACGTAAATGGAGATATAAACAGCAAAACATTAAAATCACACATGCCTGTTAAAGAAAATCCTTAAGCTTATCGAAAGGGGCTTGGTTGGTTTTCCGAAGCAGAAGATCTCTGTGCTAAAATACATCAAATGGATCCTTCCCTTTACGCACTGATTCTCAGCCCTCCTTCTCTCCATCTTCTCCCCCCCCATCTACTTAAGCAGTCCCCATTAGGTAGTTCAGACTACAATGATCTCGTGGGCAAAGGGAGGGATTCTGCAAATAAGTGTGGCAGTCACAACAATTAACATGGAGGAAATAGGATTCGAATTAGGAGGAACAAGATCAAAACTTCACAAATCGCCCCTTCAACTTCATCCAGGTCCCAAGCAGCCTCCTCAGCAGAGAGAGGGCATGTAGTTTTGTATCACAACTCTGACAAGCACACCTTTACGTAAAGGTAAGCCCCATTCATTTCAATGGAAACTTGCCCAATCCCATTAACCTGAACAGAACCGATTCCAACTGTAGTCCTTTAGGAATTTGAGAACAAAGCCCCCTTTGAACAGAGTGGGGTTCTTCTCCGCATGTCCCATGCAACACTATGTGCCCCATTGTGACCCAATAGGGCTTACTTCTGAGTAAACAGGCGTAGGGTCATGTATCAGAACCATGTCTCGGAATCCCTACATGTTTACTCGGGAGCAAGACCCATTGTGTTCAGTGGATTGGAATAGGATTGCAGACCTGGGATCTTAGAATGCAAGCAACACCCCCATGTTTTTATGAGAAAGGAGAAGAGGAGCTACCTCCTTTTTCTATGTAATGCACTTGCTTCTAGCTAGCACCGTAGGGTCTCGTTTCTCTCCCTTCTTCCCCTCATATTTTTCTAGTGGATTTTGTACTTCAGAGGGGGGGGGGTTGATTACAGGTTGCAGGAAGGAAGTAGTGTCACGAAAACATGCCACATTTGCTTATTCCACCTCAATTTTTGAAGCAGTCTCGTCACCAGAACCCGTTTATCCTTGTACACATATACCCCGCTGTCTTAGAAGGAGTTGAAAACGTTCTTGGGGAACGGATGAAGGATAGGACTGCACTCATGGGCTATGATATTCCTAAGGCACCTTTCTCGTGTGCTTTTGGGGCGACTTAAAAACAACTGTAATTCTCGCACAAAAAGGATGCAAAGAGCACAGATATTGGGAAGACCTGTCTAACTTAAGGGCAGTTGCTTCCAAATAAAACACGCAAAGCATCACGCTAAGCGTTGGGAGTTTTCTTTTGCACATCACTGATTTAAAAACATAACATTTATTTCACTTTATCATACTAGTAACTATACATTGTTACTGGTAAGGATGGTTTTAGTTATATGTACTGTGCCCATAACGTGGTTTTTTAATGCAGTCATAACCTATGCTTGTGTACTTGAAAGTAAGTACCACTCAGTTCAATGGGACTTACTTTTCAATAAATTTAATGTACGCAAGACAGCAACCTTAAAATGATAGTGGGTAAGCGTCCTCCTTTCCATTTTTCCCTTCCTAATTCAAGATTCTAGAACTCATTACTATTCCGTCCTGACAACCGGAAAACTATGTAGCTTTGTTCATTTTGGATCCCTTTCTCTATCTCTTCCTGCATTACCGATTTTAGCGACTCTGTGTGTCTGTGTCTAAAACTGTAAATAAACAAGCAAAAAACACACCCACACAAGCAAGCTCCCCCTTTTCAGCCACAAAACAATTGTGTATGTATAAGCTTCCCCCTCCTCTAAAAAAAGGGGGAAGTCTTAACAAAGCAGTCCTAGAAAAACATCCTTGTTCCAGATTTGTCTGAAGATGTTCAGATAACTATTATTTGCCCTCTCTGGAGAGGCTTCCTTGGGGAGGGGGAGAGTGAATTAGAAACCTCCACCCCTCGGAATAGCAATTCCCTTTCCACCCTCATCTCTTTTTCTGTCTTTTAAAACTCAGCCCATCTCAGATAATAATAAATAAGAATAATAAGCGACGCCAGGAGAATTGGGGAAGAGGGCAGTTATCAGAGTTAAAGTGATTAAAGAGCAAACAATTAGGAAAGAGATAAGGGAGCCTTTCTTGGTCGAGGGGAGGGGGAGTCACATGCGCGCATTGCTACGTCTTCCCTTCCTTTTTCAGCTACACCTTTGCTTTATTCTCACGCAGGCACCTTTCCCTTGCGTGGAACTGGATGGCTGAAATTGTTTTAAACTTGGATTGCTGGGATGGCTTCGGGTGCATCTAATAAGGAGAGAGCTTCCATCCCACTCCCGTGCTTTCTAAGCTGGGTTTAGGTTGTTTTTCCTCCCCTCCTTCTCTGTATGGATACATTTCGTTTTTCTCTCCCTCTCTCAAGAGCGTCTATCAATGCGCTGTCAATCAAAGCGGCGGCTTCTCTTTCATCTTCTTTCCTCCCGCCCCCACCCTTTCAACAGGGCGGGCGAGAGGGGGAGAGACAGAGAGAGGAGGTGGAGAAGGAGTGGGTGGAGGGGATGTTAAAGTTACATTACAGAGGGAGCCAGAGATAGAGAGAGAGGGAGAGACACAACTGGCTTCCCACTTCACACGATCCCCGCGTCAGCTAGCTCATCCTAGCTGAGCGGCTCCAGAGCTGACCGCCGGCGCGTCGCCCCCACGCGCTCGCACGACCGCGGGAACACGTGTCCGAGCCGCGAGAGGGGTCCAGCAAGCGGCGCCTCAAGCGAGAGAGAACCCGCTCACCTCTCCCGCGCGGGAAAGCGAAGGGGAAAGAGAGTGAGAGAGCGCGTTTGCGAGTGCGCGCGCACCTGGCTGGATTTCTTTGACGCGCTAATTGGGCCGCGGCGGGGGAGCTGCGACACCTGGACCAAGAAGAAGTCGACGGAGAGGAATCAGGCGGCGGCTCGCCCTTCTCCCCCTCAGACTTCCGCAGCCCGACCCGCACACTCAGTTTGAGAAGCGGGGGAACCTGGAGGAGCTCTCGGCGTTTTCATCTTCCTGAGGGAGCTGACTTTAAAAGTTTCATTTAAGGAGACACTCCCACCCCCCTTTCCTGTCACGCAATAACTTCTTCACTTGAGGGATTTTCCGGCACCACTTCTTCAAGAGAGAGAGCCGAGGACAGCAAAAAAGAGAAAGAGGGGCGAGAAGGTGGGGGAGATCCCTCTTCCGTAGCCAAGGGACAAAGGCAGAGTCGTCCTGGTGTGTGTTTGTGTGTGCGCGGCGCGCGCGACTTTTCCTCCTTCCACCTCTCCCACCCCAAGCGGAGGTGTCTCTCTGGCGTTTTCTTTCCCATCTCCAAGTTACCACAGAAAAAGGCGAAAGGGGAGGGGGGAGCCTCTTTTAACCCAGCCAAGCACCCGCCCACCTCTCTCTCATAGCTTCCAAACATCCAAATAGTGGTGTTACTTTTTGAAGAAGAAAAAAACAACGGACAGTTGTCTTTATTTATATTCAAGAACGTGGCGCAGGAGTAACACAGGGGTCAACGAGAAGACTACAGAGGTCTTCTCTCTTCTTGTTTATCAAAAGAAGGGAGGGGAGGGGGGAGGCCAGAGGAGATAAACGCCTCTACGGGAAGGGACGCGATCTTGCCCAGACTTTCCTGTCCTCTTTTGCTGCAGACACAACAGAAACCGGGAGGGGAGGGGTGACGCCTCTTTTAAAGGCAGGCTGGCAGACAAAATAGCCGGGCCCGGCCGCGCTCGATCCCTTTCCTCTTCTCCCCTCCCCCAGGTGTTTGGGTCTGGATGGCATGGAGAGGGGCGGGCGAGGAGGAGGAGGGAGCTGGGCTTAGGCGGCGAGGCGCGTGGGCTGCGCGGCTCGAGAGCCGGGGAAAGTGATCGCCGAAGACTTTTAACTTCCCTCGTTCCTTCTGTTCTCCTCCTCTCCCTCTCTCCCTGCTGCCCTCCCTTCTTTCCTTTCCTCCTCTCCCTTTATTGCCGGGGTGGAGCAGCCTCTCAGGAGCAGCCACTATGCCTCAGCTCTCGGGAGCCGGAGGAGGCGGCGGCGGCGGGGACCCGGAGCTTTGTGCCACCGACGAGATGATCCCGTTCAAAGACGAAGGCGACCCCCAGAAGGAGAAGATCTTCGCCGAGATCAGCCACCCGGAGGAAGAGGGCGACTTGGCCGACATCAAGTCGTCGCTGGTGAACGAGTCGGAGACGATCCCAAACAGCAATGGGCATGAGGTATGGAGAGAGAGAGGGAGAGATGGGCACAAACGGTTGGGGGTCTATGCGAAGGGCAAGGGGGAAGCGCACAACAGCTGGCGGAATAGAGCAAACTTTCCGGGAAGGGCGACGGTCAAGTATCAGCAGCAGCACAATAAAGTTGTGCACAGGGTACAACCCGGTTTCACTCTTTGGGTGGGCTTCGGGGTGGGTTGTGGGGAGAGGCTTCGTCTTGATCCTTTTGCCCTCTTATCTCAAGCAGTAAATCAAGCAGTGAATCAGCCTGAGCTTGATAAAGTCTCTGGAATGCATTCGAGTGGGTGGTTTTGCTATTTTGGGGCTAGAGGAAAGGATGTGGGGGTTGGGGGGGTGGAAGAGTAGGTTTCTGGCAAACTCAAGACTACCACTCCTTTTCAGGGATTTTGGGGGCTGTTGTTTTTTCAAGTGTAGAATGGTTTTTCTTTCTTTTAGGCTAGCTAAGGAAAGGGCCTGTGTGCGCGCAGCGTGGAAAACGGAAAACTAAGCCGCCAAGTGGGATACTGTGTTGACCACGGCGCTTTGAAAACTGATACTCCACAGTTCCCCATGAATGAATAGCGCTTGGCGCGGCGGAGGAGGGAGTGGAGTTGAAAGCTCCGCTTGCTGCAGTTCCCCCCTCCTTGGAATTGGGGGTGGGGGCGGGCAGAACAGTTGAAGAGGAGCGGTTGTATTGTTGTGAAGCTACTTTTTAATCTTCCTGTTACCTTTCCCCTAGTTTAAACCCGTTTTTTGAGTGGTGGGGAGGCATGTATTGGGAGTATGGCAGAATGTCTCCCCACCACCACTACACAAGAGTTTTGCTAAACTGGCCTCCTCTGGTTTTGTTCCTTGTGCGTTTGCAGATGGCTATCGTGGCTCAAACGTAAATCTCCCACCTGGCCTGAGATTAAAACTTGAGTTTGGTGCCATATTCCTTACATTACCATGGTTACTCTTGGTGCCCTGCCTTGCTGTGGTGCACTACAGTAGCAAATAAGAGTACATAGAGACACGTGGGTGGTTAGGTGGCAGCTCCCTAACTCTGCAGAAATAAATGAATGTTGTATGAGCAGAGCAAGAAAAACACTAGAAAGTTAACTTCCTGCACATCTTTCAAGGAGAGATTTTTTTTTGGGACAGTACTTCACAACCAAGTTCAAACTTTTTTCTTATGTACATTTGTTGCCAAAAGAAATACCTGCAGGCTGAATTCACTCGTGCCTAGATCAGAAGTTTGCTTGCTGTGAAAGGAGAAGAACCAGAGATTTTGAGCAATTTAAGTAGATGGTTTGGGGGGGAGGTTACCTAAAAGATTGACTCCACCCTTTCATGCCTGCATATACTTTTAAGTTATTCATCAGAGGATGGAGAGGGCCTTTTCTCTGCTGGTGCCCTAACTATGGAATGTCTTCTCAGGCTTTCCTGGTGCCTGCATTAAAGTATTTTCAGCACCAGGCAAATACTAATTTTCCTTCTCCCCAGCAATTTAAAATTATTTCTTACTGGGTCTTTTGTTTAAGAATGATGTTAGGATACTTGTGGAAATTTTTATTGCTCTTAGTAATTTATCTGATGGTTATTGTTTTTTTGTGATCTGTCCAAATGACATGGTTAATGGCTGGTCCATCATTTAAAAAAAAACAACCAACTTTATTTTTGTAGCATCTGTGGCTTAACTGTGGCTTACAAATTGAAAGAGCTCTTTTTCACCATTGCTTCTGGTATTATTTTGCTATAGTGGTATCTTAGGAACCTAGCCAAGGTGGTGCACCCTACTACTAACAGTTGGGGAAATGGTCCCAAGTACACTGAAGTCAACTAAATTTCACTAATGATCAACATCGCTTACAAGGAAGGGTTTTGTTTTCTGAAGCCTTCAGACTAAGGTGCATGGAAGTCAACAGAACTTGTTTCCAAGAAACGACACACTGAGAAATGACCTGCAAACCTTCAATGTTGGGTTGTGCATTAAAGGTTTATTTTGAATTTCAGTGTTTCTGGATTGCCTTTTAAATTTGGATGAGCTTGCATTGATTCAAATGGAGTTGAGGTCTTTGAAATGTATTTAGTTAATTAATGCGTACTGGTGTGCGTTATTTGCAACCATTAACTATATATTCCTTATTGGGCAGAGGTGACTTGGCCATGGTATTCCTACATTAACTTTCAACATTGGGCTGTTGCAATGTGCTCTATGTAGGGCTGCTCTGGAAGACTTATCAAAAACTTCAACTGGTTCAAAATGCTGAGTTGCTGCTAGAACCCCTATAACCTCTGTTCTAAAACAGCTGCATTGGTTTACCCATTTGTTTTCAGGCTCAATTTAAGATGCTCTTGGTTGGTAAGATATGGGGGGGGGTTGCTCCTCCTGGTAGTTCTGCTGCCCTAAAAAGTTCAGGGAAATGGTGGTCTAGAAGAGGGCATTCTCTGTGGTACCCCCTAAGTTCTGGAGTTCGCTCAGCACAGAGGTGTGTCTGGCACCTTCACTATACAGTTTTCAGTGAATGTACCTCTGCCCTGGCCTTGGCACCTGAGACATGTGTTTTCAGGACCCACTCTGTTCCTATGACTCTAATTTAAACTGCTTTTAATGCTGGATTTGAAATTGTTGTAACCTGCCTTGGGACCTGCTGGTGAAGGGCAGGTAATGAATTTAATAATGATGATTGTAAGTCCATATACCCCCTCACCCCCGAAAAATATTGTAATTCATTATTTTCCATGAGTATGGAATGCAGTGTGAGTGCTTTCTTCCCGAAATCAGTTTTCATGGCACAGGAAAAGGCAGGTTTGTATGAATCACAGGATCATATAATAGCATTAGGCCTCAAGAGTAGCCATGAAATTTCTCGGGTTAAAATCAGCAAGGTCAGAGCATTAGCCATAAACTCTTTAAAGGATTTGCATAAACTGTTGGGCAACTTACCAACACTGAAACAAAATAGGGATTTATTCTTTTTTTAATGAAAAAAAACAAGGATAGTTCAGAGACTACCACAATATATGTTTCACTAAAATGAGGTTGTGCAAATTAAGGATAGTGGAAGCTATTCTTGGATCACTATAAAATTAAATACTAGCGAAGTGGTGCAAATTAAACAAAAACATAAAACATTTTGTATTAAAGCATGCTATCCTGTGGATAGATAGCTAGAGGAGAGGGGGAGACATAGAAGTGTTTATGTGGGATTTGGACATTATCATACATTTTTATTAAGGGAAGATATAAGGAACAAAATAAGGTAAAAATGGATGGAAATGTACCAATGGCATGTGATATATTATTTTTTTTGGTCCAGGTTTCCAGGCAAGGCCAGTCTCAGGAGTCTTACCACGAGAAAGGCAGAGAACACCCTGAAGAAGGTAAGACAGATCTTTCTTTAACACAAGTTATAGATTTTGCTGCTATTTCCCCCCTATTCATGCTTTACTTGCATGCAGGGCATTTCTGTATTGACTGTGGGTTGTACTTTTAGCCCCGCCCACAACTTCACAACTCCTTCCTGCAATTGCTGCCATTGCAACAATTGCAGGGAAGCACATTTGCTTGCATGTTAGGGGTGAGGCAAAAAGTGCAATCCTGCTCCGCAGTCCTTAAATAAATGCCTTGCACCCTCGCATCAAGTAACAGCCTGGATGTTGGTTATTGAGGCCAGTCTGCATGCAAGCCTTCTGTTTCAAAAATTGCCTGTGTGTGTGAGTCTGGTCTGCACTGGGACATGTGTGTCTGTGTGTTTGGGGGTAGTGGGCTTAACTTTTTGCCACCCACTATGAGTCTGGGGTCCCTGGTGCCTGCAATTTGCATAGGAGCAGATTTTTTAGATGCCAGTTGCAATTGCAAGCAGCCTGACCTGGATCATAGTGGGCTGTATGCCCCCAACCCAACTGTGAGGGTCTCAACTGGAAACACCCACATTTACATTTAAATATAAATAAAAAAGCTTACACTCAAAGGCAAGCAACTAAGTAAAGTCACATAAAGCCTGGCCCCAACTAATGTTAATCTTAAGGTTTTTCCATGTGAGCCACTTTCTGTGTTGTGCCATTTTCCACAAATCACTCCTGTGTACAAAACATTTTGATCAAATCCTATGGTATGAATATTTATGTACTGTAGCACGTATGTGCTTCTCTCCCACCAGCAACTATAGGTAATTGTATTTGTAGGCTTCTCTTTCAGGCTTAAAAAAAAAGTTTAGAAGGAGTTATTTTGGCAAGTACTCACTTGTTCTATAACACGATGTAGGAAGCATAATTCAAGCAGCACAGTGGTTATCTGCTAATTAACTAAATATTTTGGATGGCCCCCAAGCCACTATGTTAGGTGAGGGCTTTGGTTTTTTTCCAGTGAAGCTGATTAGATCAGCATGATTCTTACTGCAAATACATATCAGTTTCAGTTAAATTCTCAATATAAAAATGTGTTTGGGGTTTTTTTGTCACTAGGGAATGGTAGTGAAGGGTTGGGGGGGAACTCTGTCAGTAAGACTTGTAACATGGAGTCTGTAAAATTCAGCATTTCATTTGATTGCAAAATAGCCATTATTATTTAAATTACATATTAAGCAGATTAGAAATGGAACCCCCTGTGTTGAATAGGCTCACCATTAGCAGCAGGTGTTGTTGTACAGAAGGCTGAACTCTTTTCCTTATTAATTGCTTCTAATTGGCCACGGTCAGAACAAACTTTTTCCTGCTGCTGGTGTAGACTACCAGAAGGAAGCCTTAAAAAGAAAAAAGAAACAACCCCCCCCCACCAAAAATCTAGTTACAATGTCCTTGTCCTTAACTGGAGAACAGAACGTGCAGGACACTTTCCTCTAAAGATTAACCTATTCTCAGATGTGGTTGTAAATGGATGTATTCGAAGTTTTAATATCTGTGATGCTTCGTGGGCTGAGCTCCCTCTTGCCTGGAAGTTTGATATCTTCAGATATAACAGAACCGATTAAAATGTGGTGGTCTAAGGTATACTTTAGTGCAGTCCTTTTAATAGGTCTAAGAACTTAAAGATGCAAACCTTGAGCAGAATGTAAACCTCCCCCCCCCAAAAAAAAACGTAGAGCTGCTGGAAGAATGAGTGTCATCTTATATAGAGACACATTGGAAACATAAGTGGCAGGGCTAAATCAATAACTCTTGCTTTTTACAGGGAAACGCAATGATGGTGGCTTATATAGTAAAGGACCTTCTTACTCTGGTTATTCTGGGTATATCATGATGCCAAATATGAATAATGATCCATATATGTCTAATGG
Organism: Lacerta agilis; assembly: GCF_009819535.1. Lineage (NCBI taxonomy): Eukaryota > Metazoa > Chordata > Lepidosauria > Squamata > Lacertidae > Lacerta > Lacerta agilis. The sequence goes on from NC_046320.1 coordinate 51,454,699, forward strand.
ATCTCTTTCTCCACCAATCCCCAGAACAGTAAGTTTACTTTTTATAAATATATGTATGCATGCATATGTACACTCACAAATCATTCTTTGGAAATACAAGCTTTGTTTACTGATTAGCAAGCCTTGGTTTTGGCAGGATTTGAGAGGAATGCTTACTGCTAATTAAGGTGCTGACATTGCATACCTGATCTTTAGGTTCCTTTCTAGCTCTGTATATGCTTTCTAGGAATCTTGAACAGTTTACGGTAGAGCATAAGAGGTGAATCACACAGAATGGCATGGTGGTGTGAACCCATTGGCAAGTGGTGTATGTGTGTGGTGCTCATTGTGAGCTTGGCTTCCCTAGGAAGTTGCAGGTGGTTGCTTGAGGATGTGGAGGCTCCTCTTAGTGTTTGTCTTGGTTGAGCTGAAGAGGCTGAGTTACAATCTCAAGCCAGCCTATGTTGAACCATGCAATATGGCAGTAGCCCTTTTATGTCAGAATTGGTGATCAGTGTAATAATATATACAGGGTCTTGCAAACTTTTTCCTGCTTTAACATCCTTTTTCTGAGATAATGCATTCTCAGTGCCCTTGTAACCCTCCTAATGCCTTCTTCTAACTTGAAATAATAATAATAATAATAATAATAATAATAATAATAATAATAAATCTGTATAAGGGATGTGCTTTAAAAAGTTATACCTCCTTGGTGGTCTCAGTAACCTACCAATGATAGCTATAGTTTTCTAAAGTAAGTTAGGTTTTTCTTTTTCATTGAAAGCTACTTAAAATATGCTAACTTCTCAAAAGTCCCAAATTCTATCTTTTTTTTCTTTGTTGGACATTTTCTAGTATACCTGAACATGCTAGTTTGGGTTTACGTATTTATTTATTTATTTTATTAACAATAATTGTGTAAGAACAAATAAGCAATCTGATTTTTAAGGGCTATTGAATTAGACAGTATTTCTTATTGTAAGTTGTGAGTGGGTTAAGTGAACCAGCTACCTCTGAGCCCTTGGTGCACTGGGAGAGACCCCAATTTGCATTCCTTTTTACCTCTGGTGCTGAAATTCAGTACATTTTTCATATAAACATGAAACTGTTAACTTTGGCATGTGACGAGTGTTTTCACTGCATGTATTTACACAGACAGAACACTGGGATTGGCTGCATCTCTGTGACAAATATATGTTTGGTGGTGAACATGATTTATCACTTTGTGATTATTGAAGTGACCCTAAAGTTCCAATTCTGTGCTTACTTATTTTAGAGATTGTCCCATTGAAGTATGTGGAACTTCAGAGCAAGCATAACGATAGCACTGTCTGTCTGAGGACTCTTGATGTAAATATCCCTCTCTTGTTAGTTGAAAGGATGGTGATGGCTATAGGGGTTAGGATCTATAGGGACATATATTCTGTGCCACTGATCTTGAGTGAAATGGACAGATAAAAAATGGTTATATATACTGCTTTTTCTTCTTTTTATAAGTATGCATTACTTATGCTTCTGAACATGAAGGAAGTATGTTAATCTTTGCAAGTTCTGGAAATAAGCCAAATAGTTAAAGATTCAGTATGTGAAACAGCCGAGATCCAAAATTTTATTAAAAGTTATTTCCTGGTTGAGTGCATCTTGTTCATGTTTGTGACTGGCTTACTTTAGAGGTTAATAATTGCTTTGGCTATCTGTATTTGGCACATGCACCTGAGAATACAAATACTGTAGTGTACTAGTAAGTTGTCATTGCATTTGTGTTTATTGCCTCGTAAACTTCCAAGATGGTTATGGAAGGAAATAATGTATACAAATAATCTAACCCTAGATGTATATAAATAATCAAACACTGGCAGAATCCTGTTGGAGGAACCAATGCTTCCTGGATGTTCTTAGCCTATAGAGCTGTGTTTAATACTAGAAAAGGGAAGAGAGAGTGTGTGTTAAAAACATGTGTTTATAAACACAGAGATAGTTTTAATAGCAAACTCTAGGAGCTTACACAAAGCACTATTATCAAAATAGAGGTGCTATGATGGGAATATGTTTTTTGGCTTTCTGAAACATAAAATCTTGCTACAGAGCTAAACAGTTACTTGAAACTGCTGTGTATTCTGCTTCATCATTACCATGTCTTGAATAAAAAGGCAGATGATTGACAAAATTGTGTGTTTGGGCATGTAATTATTATTTTTTTGAAGGGCATTGTGAATAAGAAGTGAGAGGAGAACTTATCAGAAGTGAAAACTAAGGACTGTTCTTGCATTTTAGCGAAACGTCTTACATTTTCTGCCCTGTTGACATCAGGTTGGTTTTGTTTTGCCACATTGTGCTTCAAGTTACATAAAGGTCTGTGCCTTTGTGGGTATGGTTATAATGTTATTCGGTGATAGAAATCACGGCATTTTAAAACAGAATATTCTTGCACAACTTCCAAAACTTGTCTGATCTGAGGCAACTAGAGTTCCCATGAGGAAAACCCCCATCTGGTTGGGACTAAGCTTGACAGAGGAAAAATTGCCTAGAGGAATATTTGCAGGGGAAACTGATGGCCATGGGAGGAGTTTGACATTCCTCTTCTTACTTGCTATTTTTCTGCTAGAAATCCTCCCTTCACCTTCATGTTGGTGTTACCTTGTCAAACATGTTTTCCAGGGTAATGCAGTTTAGCCATTAGCTACCCTACATTTTATCATGGCTTCACCTTCTGGTTTCCTTGTCTATTATTCAGCCAAGTTTTATTTAGGGTGGACCCACTAAAATAAAGTAAGGTCCATTAATTTCAATAGGCGTACTCTGAATCAAACTTACAGGTAGTTGAACTCTTTTTCTTCAAAGTGAAGATGGTTCAGATAGATTTAAAAGATAGACTTTTTATTTAAAAAAATGTTGTGTTGGACTGACCATTTGTTTGTGGATTTGATTCCTGTGGAATTTCTCATTAGCATAACAAAGCATCTGCCGGCTACATCTGTTGCCCCAGAGGTGTTAGCTAGGATTTGAACCACCTTGGGGGCAGTGAATTTTTTGACACTATTCTGGACAGCCTGGTTTTCTTAATGTGCAGGGAATCTGATGAATACCACTGCTTACAATATTTAAATTGAGTGGCTTGGGAATCATGATTAGTCGAATGGCCTATTGCTGATGAATATTCTGCTGCAAAAGTTTTTTTTTGCAGTATGTAAATAAGATTTTTTTTTTAATCAGATGCTAAAATTCTTAGTGATTATTTCTCCTTAAGATGATGACCTAATTTTGCACTTCTGACTACTGCTGCTGGGGTGGGGGTGGGAATTCCACAGACAGAAATATGCATGTAATGTTTCACAGAAATTCAAACATCTTTATTTTAAGCTTACATAAGGCTAGTATACATAGACTTGTATACTATGCGAGTTTTTACCAATTTTTCATTGAATAACAGTGTTTGCATGGGGTTGAATAACAGTATTTGCATGGTTTTCAATGTGTGAAGGAAAGTATGCTGCTGAAATAGCGAGAGCCAGCCAGTTTGTAAAAACTGTTTCCCCTATGGTTTTATGTAAATGCCTTTTGAGTTGCACATCTTTGTATATGGTATGTTCAGTTACCTCTCAGGAAGATCCACGGAGGTGGCAGCCTTCTGAACATATGAGCAAATCCAGTTTGGGTATCAGTTTGGACATATTTCTATGTCTTGGATTTCAATGAATTTAACTCATAATATTAGGCTTTGAAATGTATCATTTTCTTGTGGCAGTGTGGCTCCCTTGCCATCTCCTGTTTGGAACCCTTTTCTTAAGACTGTTCATGCAGAAATGAAGAAAATACTGGGAAAGATGAAAAAATGTGGGCCACTATAAGGCATTATAAGACCCAAGGCTTTCAGGGTCAACTCATGAGACGCTTGCAAAAAGCACATCCTGAAGCAGTGGCCTAAAAAGTAAGGATTGTAATACAACTTTTTGTGAAAAGCTTGCCGCCAGACCTGTTGTTAAAAAAGTCACCAGCTCTTTTTTTTATTATTGTTATTATTATTCTGAAATATATCAGTGCCGCCCTTGAACATCTCGGCTTTCAAGCTTCCAACTTACTGGGAGAAAAACTGCTATAACCATAGAAGAAAATGGAATGAACAGCTGGAGCAGCAAAAGGCAGCAATGTTGTTCTTCATAAAGCAAGTGCTAATGCAGCACATATGTCAAGAGGGAGACTACAATACTTGTGAACATAGCCTTGTGTGCCTTTTGGCGGCTTCCATCCTAGCATAAGTGTGAAGAGTGTGTGTGTGTGTGTGAGAGAGAGAGAGAGAGAGAGAGAGAGAGAGAGAGAGAGAATAAAGATTGGTTTCCTCTATATTATGGCACTTCAAGTGAGATTGGTTTTAGGTATCTGTCCTGGAGCGGGATCTATCCTTTTTTGCATTTCTTGAGTGTTCCTCTAATTATCTCACATTATTAGGCTATTTATATGTATCTCTTTCCAAAGCAATTAGAATAAGGCTTGAGTAAGATGTAGGGTGGCAAGTTTAAGTAATTCTATATTATGTGGCCTGTGTTCTTGGCAAGAAGGCTCCCCCCCCTCCGCCACCCTTTGCATCTAAGCATCCTGGTTTTCATTCCCAGCTGGAATAATTAGACTGAACAATAGGCCTCTTGGCAGCAATGAAAGAGCCCCCCATATGTTCTGGTATAGGCAGTGAACTAAATACCACTTTTAACTTAAACTCTCACAATGCTATTGTTAGTATTTGAAGCTGGACTTCATCTTGTAGTTTTCACAGACCTCAGTCTTGGTGATATCCAAAGATTGTGGCTTATGGTTTTAGATTGCAGGAATTACGTGCCGAGGGTTGTGTACAGTGGGGGTCACTCAACTGATGGTAAGGCTTCCATCAGTGGAACAGGGAAGGAAACAATTTTCAGTGATACCTCCTTATTCCTGCAGCAAGCTCCCATCTCTCTCTCTCTCTCTCCTCTCCCACCCACCCACCCCCTGAATTTAGTGGGGAGGCGGAATCACTGAAAATTGCTTCCCTCCCTGTTCTGTTGAAAGAAGCCTCACAGTCAGCTGAGACCACGTTTGAAAATCAGGCTGCTACTAAACGCTTGATGATATGACAAGAGAGACCCAATTTAGCTTCAAATCATAATGCCTTTATTTTATTTTGAAGTTCTCATGTGTAGCTCATGAAACACGTGTAGTCAGGGAAGGCAGCAAAACTATAAATGATGCGATTCCTCCATTGAAGGTACATACACATTATTACTGTATCCAAGGTATGGATCTAATATAGAAGTCAGCAACTCTATTTTTACACCAGAGACCTCACCGATTACTAATAAGCTTGAGATAACACAGTCAGCTTGTATGCTTAGAAATATGGCTGTAATTGGAATATCTTCTTCATGTACACAGAACTTGGCAAATGATGTGTAGACATATTCACCCTGCATTCTTTATTCTGTTCTTTTGGGGGCAGGAAATGTTTATACCGGTACTTTTTAGGGGGTGGGGTCTGAAGCACAGAGTGATTACTGGCAAGGGGAGAGATGGTGCTGGGGGAGTGGTAGACAAGATCTTGTACAAGGGCCGATAGCCACTGTAAGCCCTTTTCAGCCACTTCCCAGCTCTCTGAATTTGCGTGATCACGTCAGTCCATTCCCTAGTCTGGTTGTGCTGTTGATGAATGCCAGGTTAGCCTGAATAAAACATTTGTGCTCCATGATTCAATTATGAGATGAAGGCTGACCTGGTATGTGTTATTGAGAAGATCTTGGTGGGCAATCTTGCCTCCCATGGTACCCAGTACAGCACCAGCCCAGATTAGAAGTTACTTTCATCCATTAGATTTCAATTGTCCTCACCAGGAAGCCAGTCCATCTTGTCATTGAATTCAGGGGTCTGTTATTTGTGTTGGGGCTGGATAGGCAGAATAGGGATGCTGTTGGTGTACCAGCCACCCCACTGCCCAACAGCCTCCATGGGTGTGTGAGTGGCTTCAGATAACCTCTTCATAGTGGTGGTAGTTGGGACTTCAACATCCATGCTGAGGCCAACTCCACACAGTGGTGGAGGAAGGGGGCGGTGGGAGTCCACCCCAGGTGCCATCTTTGAGGGGGGGTGACAAGAAGCTACGTCTGAAGGATCCTCCGCTCATGGCTGAACCCTCCACTGCCGTCTGTGCACTGCTTGAGCAGCTCCGTCTGCATACCGCCAGGCGGCGCATGCACAATGGCGCTATGTACGGTGCCGCACATGCGCCCTGCATACAGCACGTGCACCTGCATTGTACGTAGCGGTGCACGCACGCGCCCTACATAGTGGTGTGCCACGCATGCACTGTAGGTATGGTGCACGCACATGCACCACCAGGCAGTTTGCCCTGCCCCCCAGCACCGGGTGCCGGTTCTTCTTCCTTCGCCCCTGACTCCATTGCCTCCATGATAACTATGGATCCAATATCCCCTTTTAGGCAAGGTGCTGAAGAAGGTGGTACCAGAACAACCTCAGGCATGCTTGAATAAAACCAGTTATCAAGACCTATTTCAATCTGGCTTCAGGCCTGGTTTGGGGACTAAAACTGCCTTGCTCACCCTGGTCAATGAACTTTGTCAGGAGAAAGATTATTCTAGAACTCTCAAGCATATTTGATACCATTGTATTCTTCTGGGCTGCCTTCAGGATTTAGAAGTTGGGAATGATGTTTTGTGGTGGTTTCATTCCATTCTCTGAGGGGGCGTTTAAGAAAGCAGCATTGAGTGATTTACACTTGGCCCCTTATGAGTGATCCTGTGGGGTTCCATAGGGATCTGTCTTGTTGCCCGTGCTCTTTAATATCTATAAGAAACTGCTGGGAGCAGTCATCTGGAGATTTGGAGTAAAGTGTCATCAGTATGCTGATGGTACCCTGCTTGTTTTCTCTGTTGTATCTGCATTGGGAAAGGTAGTGAAGGTCCTGAATCAGAGCCTGGAGGTTGGAAGGGACTGGGCCAATAAATTGAAGAAGAAGCTTGGTGAGATGGAGGTTTTGTGATTGGGTGGTTCTCAAGTCTGGAAATTGGCAGTGGTTCTGGGTGGGATTACTCTCTTGGAAGGTACAGGTTTGTAGATTTGATGCTCATAGAAATGGACATTTGAGGCCCTGGTGAGGTCAATGGCTAGGAGTGCATATACCTGGCTTCAGTTGGTGCTTCAATTCTGGCCATTTTGGGCTGGATATGGTTTTCCGTTCTCAGGCAATATCTAGAATGGACTATGCATGCACTTTACATGAGACAACCCTTAAAGATTATACAGAATTTGCAAGTTGTGCATAATGCAGTTGGCAGAGTGTTGATAGCAGCAGCGGGCTAGTTGTATATGACTTCTATTCTCAAACAGCTGAACTGGTTCAAGGCCCAATTCTAGGTGCTTACTGTATTTTTCCGTGTCTAACACGCCCCCATGTATAAGATGACCCCTATTTTTTGGGACAGTAACAAAAAATGGGGGGTTGCCCAGAGTTATTGAGCTTTTGGGGGGCACCACCGCCAATCGCCCTACGGCTTGCCCACCACTACAAATCATCTGCATGCTCACTGCCAATAGCACACCTGCCCACTTGATGCAACAGGAACAGATTGCACGCACGCCTCGCCGCTGCCATAGATCAACGTCCAATTGCCACAGATGCAGCCAATCATCAGCAGGCCTTGACGCAGCAACCAATCACACGCCCAATCGCTGCTGCCAATCTCCTGCTGGCTGCTGCCACCAATCGCCCATCCCCCCCCCTCTGCCTTCCTAGCATAGCTGTCAACGTTTTCCTTTTTTAAAGGGAAATTCCCTTATTCCGAATAGGATTCCTCGCAAGAAAAGGGAAAAGTTGACAGCTATGCTTCCTAGTGGTCCCTGCATTAAATAAGGTGTGTAATGGAAAAAGACTTTATGGTGGTAGCTCCACATTTGTGAATGGCTTCCCCATTGAAGCGTGTCTTGTCTCAGCTTTATGTTCTTTAGTTATTAGCCTAAATGCAAAAGTTTGAATGCTATGTAGAAGTAATAGGTCCTATGTTTTGTTTCTAAATTCCAACCCCCCCCCAAAAAAAACCAACACGTTGCAGTGAGGCACATTTCGCTGGCATGCTGCTGCTTAGCCGGGCTGAGAAAAGGTAAGTCAGAAGTTAGGTTACTTTTAAAAATGCAACACTTCCCCCTCACAAGAAGACAAAAATGCAAGCGGCAGGAATACATCAAGATAACATTGAACAATATTAGGAAAAATAGTATACAAAAAGGAAAATGGAAAACAGAAGATATTGTAGCTGAGAGGATTGGAAGCAGAGCACTGGGTGAGGTGGGGGGTGGTGAAGGGGTGGTGAAGGTGAAAGGTGGTGGAGGGGGTAAGAAAATACACAGGAGAGCGATTATGGTTGTATATGAAAGTTTTTTTTTAGTTAATGTATGAGAGAATGTATGCAAATGTATGAATGTATATTTGTAAATGTTTATATATTTTAACAACAAAAATTTATTTATTTATTTATTTAAAGATAACGTTGAACACATCTGTCTAGGTCATGCTTGCATTTCTGCATATAATAGGAAACCTGTGGATGTATCAGGAGAGCTTTTATAAAGTGGGGGGGGGACCCTGTACAACAGAATCAATCTTGAGGCTGGCATTTGTACAAAATTCAATACTTTCCTTGTTAGATGTTATCCCTATACAGTCATACCTCAGGTTACGGCTGCTTCAGATTGTGCGATTTCGGGTTGCGCACTGCGCCGAACCCGGAAATACCTGAATGGGTTACTTCCAGGTTTCGGCGTTCGTGCATGCACTGAAACGCTAAATTGCACTTTGTGCATGTGCAGAAGCGCCAAATTGTGACCCGCACGTGCGCAGACGTAGCGCTGTGGGTTGCGAACATGCCTCCCGCATGGATCACGTTCGCAACCTGAGCATCCACTGTATTAATTCTAAGTTGAATTGTTGCTGAACTCTTTATTCAGCAGACATTAAAAAGTTGACTAGTGTACTGAAACTTTATTGGTATAATTGTTTTTAAAAGAATTATAGTAGAATAACAACTGTTGATGTGCTGAAAGACCATTGAATAAAAGGCGCATCTTCAGCACCATCAAAGCAAAATGCAAAGCCTCCTATAGGTAGAACAATTTTTAATATTTATATAGTCCTTTTGGGGGGTGTCATTCAAGGATATCCAAATCATGATATTTTTTAAACATGACAATACAATGCAGAGAGAGAGAGAGACAGAGAGAGAGAGAGATGTATTATATATCATATGTATTTATTTAAAATTAGCTATGCAGTTAAAATGGTGCAAGAAGCAGAGCTTCTCTGATTGCTGTGGTAAAAAAAGAACTCATTCATGGGATAGTGGTTTGTTAAGGAATACATAAAATTTTAGGGGGAAAACAAAATGAACATACAAAACACTGTCTAGTTGTTGATGGATCCACTGCACACAACAGCCCTTTTCACTTGCCATTGAGTTGATAAAGAGCTTTTCTTTTCCACACTTACTGGGTTTGTGTGTGTGTGTGTGTGTACACCCCACCCCAACAACAGCTAAAGGAAGAATCTTACTGGTACCACCGATGCGCACTCCTCTGTAGTTAAATGCCACAAACAGTGAAAGGTCACATGGTATTTTAAAATAATCACACTTTGTTAGCTTTCATAGGCTTAGGATTGGAACCCCATGTCTACCTCCACTGTGTGAAATCAAAGCTCTGGTGTTGCTTCTCTTTTGTAACCTGGCATGGAAAGCACGATTCCCAGTAGAGAAGCAGTGGATGGGAGGAGGGGGCTGGAAGAGAACCTGCTGTTCTTTTTCAGCGCCTGCCCAGTAGGGCCCCAATTCTGCATTTCCATCACAAACGCAGGTCTAGAACATGGGCATGGGGGAAAGTAGCTAATAAAAAGGAGAAGTTGGAAGGGCAAGGTGGTGAGACGTTGAAAGGTTAAGCACCCACCAACTCTTCAGTGGAAATAATGACCTTCTGAGCCTCTCCTTACAAAGTTGCCGGTACTAGTTGCAGCTGGGCTTTGAATAAACAAGGCAGAGGCCCTCAGTTCTTGCAGTTCTGCCCCCGGAAATATCACTTAGCAAGGAGAGCCACAATGCCCCCATGTGTATTTTATTAGCAAAGAGACATTGTGCAACTAGCTGCTTTTGCTGTGTATTGCAGTTTTGGCATGGATTGTTGTGCTTGGTTAGTACTAAAAACATTACTTGGATATAAATGTAGCTGATTATCTGGTTGTTAATATACTGGACTTGGCTGAAAATCTAAACATACCCTGAATTTCAAGTCCTGTTGAAACTGGTGACTTGTTTCCAAGTGAGCAGTTTTAAGATTAGGGTGAGTTTATGTGGCCTAACATTTTAGCTTAAAGTATTTTTGAACTGCAGTGTGTACTGTACTTGGTTATTCTATAATGTGAAATAAAAAAGGCTAGCTAACTCTCAGTTTATGTAGCACTTGTAACTTACTAAGGTTTAAAATTATCATTCTATTTGCTTGATGGCTCTGTTATCCAGAAAGTGAATTCTTACTGCAATCTCTGCTTATATCTTGCTCCTCCTTGCAGAAGATGAAATAAGCGTTCCAGATTGTCTTCACATCCAATTTAGTGTCAGCCTCCTGAAAGGATTGTGTGAATCAGCTCTGACTATCCAAAGTGTTTGTTTGTGTATGTTTGAGGTCGTCTGGCTCTTGCTTTTAACCTTTCATGAAAAAGAAAAAGTAACCGCAAGGATGATACGGTTGCAGAGCCAGCCACTTGCTAGGGGTAAGAAGTATTCAAGTAGTTCGATAGAGAAATATGGATCAAACTGCCCTCAGTATCCTTATGTAAATATGCTTTGTGAGTTTTGGGTGGCAACCCTCCATCAAAATCATTTATACTCCAGGCTATATGGGAGACAAGTATATGATACTGATAGCATTTTATCTGCTCAAAAAGTATATAAAATTTAGGATTTCTAAAGGAATGGCTTATTGTTTTTCAAGCTATTCGACAAAAAAAGAGGACAGTGCTTGTTGTGCATATTTAGTAGTTGTGTTGAAGAGAAAATTAAAGGTGCATAAACCCTGTCCTTTTTCACAAAGCCACCATACTGAGTGATAGAGCAGAAGGTCTCAAAGGATACAGGGAAGGATAGATTTTAGTAGAATTGTGAGGTCTCACCACATGCAAAGGAGAATTGGGCTTCTGTTGCTTGGGAACTGTAGTTTATTAAGGATGGATGCCAAAAGTTGTTTAGATGACCCCTCACAGAGCTTTAATTCCCAGCACAATTAACAAACAACACTTCCTAGGATTCCGTGCAGGGAACAGTGACTGTTAAAGCGGTTTGATAATGCTTTAAATATATACTGCGGATGTAATTTAATAGTGGTAGAAAAGGGGGGAAATAATAGCAGCCTGCTAAGAAAGAACACTCACTGGTTATCCCATTGAGATGGTGGTTGCAGTGCAGTGCCCATGGGAGCCTGCCCATTTAAATTGGCCAGTTGTGGGTAGGCAGGGTGAGGGGGGGGGGTGCAGCTTGGCTGGCAGACCTGGGGTGCCTAGGCTTCACTTAGGTACATTAGCCACCCATATAACGGGACTGCGGCTGTTCTGAACAGTTCATTCTGAGCTGGATTCCCCACCCTCCTTCCCTGATCTTAGTGGCTAATAAGCAGTTAGTCCTTACTCAAGGCTTTGCTATGGTACTACTCGGTTGCCATATTTAGGACCAGGCAGACAAATTGGGCCTGTCTGGAAGCTTTGCTTGCCTCATAGCAATTGTCACAACTTTCATTGTTGGCGGATAAGGCATTGGGTTTGTAGTCTATTGGGGGGCACCCCCAATGCCCTTAAAACCATGGTCAACCCAGCTGGAATAATCAATGAGCAGAATGCCTACACCAGAACATGCTTACATCTGTAATATATAAAAGTTGTGGCCTAGCCTATTTGGCCCCAAGGTTGGTGTCCTGTGGCTTCATTTACTGGTTTTGCTGAGGGCCTAGATGGCTGTGAGCACACTGCACCTGGGCCCACAAACACAGGAGAAAATAATCACCTGTCTAAATTCACTTTTCAGGACTATTAGAAAACATACCTACTTGCAAAGCTAGTAAGAGAAAGGACCCATTGTTTGCAAGAACTGCAGTCCTGTCCTCCTTTGCTCCTGGCCACCATGTCTCTCAGGAAGACTACTGGAGAAGAATCTGCAACATGGATGCTAAATGCACTGAAATCAGAAGTCAAATAAAAGAGAACCCATAATATTTTAAACACAGTTGGATTATCTGGGGACTCAATTATTTTGTTAGCATTAGGGTTGATGAGGGATAAGTTCACTCATGCCAGAAGACTGAAATGTAGCACAAATACTGACTTAAAAGATTTCCACTCTGTCTGAAGCCCAAGAGAGATGTGCCCCAATCTTAGGAACATGCCTGGACTAAATGGACTTAAGCCTAGATCTTCTGGTTTAACAGGTTTAGATGAGAGCACTAGCAAATGCGTTGTTCTACAAGGACAAGTGGAAATTCAAGGCATCCAACCTCTTAAAAACCTATTTATTTTAGAACTTCACCTCTTAAATAATGTATTCCTTAAATTCTCTTGCCACATCGGCAGGAATGTTAAATTGTTTCTACTTGTTTTAACTGTCCTGTGTTTTTAAATGAGGTTGCAGCTATTATAAGCTTCTTTGTATGCTGTTTGTTTTTTAATGCTGTGCTACCTGCATTGATGGTAGCAGTCATGAAATTAGAAGACGCCTGCTTCTTGGGAGAAAAGCAATGACAAACCTAGACAGCATCTTAAAAAGCAAAGACATCACCTTGCCGACAAAGGTCCGTATAGTTAAAGCTATGGTTTTCCCAGTAGTAATGTACGGAAGTGAGAGCTGGACCATCAAGAAGGCTGATCGCCGAAGAATTGATGCTTTTGAATTGTGGTGCTGGAGGAGACTCTTGAGAGTCCCATGGACTGCAAGAAGATCAAACCTATGGTGCTGGAGGAGACTCTTGAGAGTCCCATGGACTGCAAGAAGATCTCAAGGAAATCGGCCCTGAGTGCTCACTAGAAGGACAGATCCTGAAGTTGAGGCTCCAGTACTTTGGCCACCTCATGAGAAGAGAAGACTCCCTGGAAAAGACCCTGATGTTGGGAAAGATGGAGGGCACAAGAAGAAGGGGACGACAGAGGATGAGATGGTTGGACAGTGTTCTCAAAGCGACTAGCATGAGTTTGGCCAAACTGCGGGAGGCACTGAAGGATAGGCGTGCCTGGCGTTCTCTGCTCCATGGGGTCACGAAGAGTCGGACACGACTGAACGACTGAACAACAACAACCTGCATTGAGTTGGCTAAAGTTAGAAACATCCAGTCTTGGAGAAGGTAGAGGCCGAATGCTTACAGGTTCAGTGGCCTGAGACTTGAACCTGGCTTCCTTAGGGTAGAGACCAGGTAGCAGGTGAGCTGAAACCAAAAGCTAACCAAGACAACTGCTCTTAGTTGTTCCAGCACAGGGATTCTTAAACTGGTGTGCAGAATAGTACCAAGGTTTGTGTAGGAGGGAGGAAGCAGCTCCTGCCTCCTCCTCCTCCTCCTCCTCTATATACTGCCCTATACCCAGAGGTCTGAGTGGTTCACTGAATAACCGACCTTGGGATGTTTCAGTGCTGCGCCAATTAAGAACACAGAGTGGCACCTGGCTATGTTGGCATGTGAGGAGGCACAAGTCATTCAGCCTCAAAAGGCCCCATTCATTTGTGGGGAGGGAAAAAGCAACTGGGTAGAGTGTGCCTGGGAAGGGACTTCAGAGAAGGAGCTCTATCATTCCCACCTTGCATTGGGTATCATCCTGGTTCTGTCCCTTGTCTTGTGGAAGAGTTGCCTAAACAACCAGGATACGAACAGAGATGAAGGCTGTTTTGACTATGATACCAGTGCAATATTGGGGTGGGGGTGTTTCAGTTATTTTATTCACATTTAATTTATCTAGCAAGGTAGTGATATTAAAACAAGTTCTGTGCTTTCATTTTCAGAGCAAAATGTTAATTCTTAAGTTTTATAAAGGCATATTTACAATAATTAGCTAAAGTACAATTAGCATTAGGAAAAACAGATCAAGTGGTTTGCCTAGACCAGATGTCCCCAGAATTACCAGACCTCGGGCTGCTTCCTCCAGTGCCAATCGTACGACAGGCCGGAGGGTGGGGCAGTGCATGCCCACACGCTATTTGTGGCGCACTTTTGGGTTGACGGAGCACCGGAAATAGCTTGTGTGCATGCGCACGGGCCTCCACAGACCTGGAAGTGTGCCGGAAATTACGCCTGCGCATGCGCACAAGCTATTTCCGTCGTTCCGCTGACCCAAAAGTGGGCAGCCGCACCGCGCCAGTAAGGGTGGTGGCGGGGGCTGGATAAATGAGCCCCTCAGGCCGCCTCCAGCCCACGGGCCTTAGTCTGGGGACCCCTGGCCTAGACCCTCTGCAATTTTCTGTTGATGGGGGGGTGGGGAGTGTGAGAACCACTGTTTTAATGCAAAGTTAGACATAAGCATTTTAAGCAGCCTGCAGCATGAAGCTCCGAAATGATATGTGGTGAAATTATTCTTTCTGACTTGCCACCTGAGGAGGAATTTGTACCTCTTACTGTGGTAATTCCCGCATCTGGGTAGCTTTACTTTTTGTGTGTGTTGTGTGTAGTTTACTACTGAAGGCACCACTTCGTTATACTTCTTTTTAAAGTATTTTTTATTAAAGATTGTCTTGATTTACATAGGTACGTGCAATGTCTCTCTCGTATTTTTCCCACGTAACATTTTTACAAATTTGTTGAGACATTAGGAAGAAAAGGGGGAAAGAGGTGGGCGGGATGGGGAGATGGGTGGGGTGGGGTGACGATGTTTCTATTTTACTTAATATATATATAGGGTTTGGTGTCAGCATTGTTTGTGGAGGTTCTCTGTTGTTTGCTTGTGCTCCTTTGGTGGTGAGAGTGGTCTTATATACAAAATTCTCACATGTGAAAATCAGCACCTCTTGTTGTTTGTGACTAGTCATATGCATGGTTTTTAGTAAGCTTCCAAGATACTTGCAAAAAGTCTCAAGAGACATATCTGACACTTTGCACGTTACAAAGAAGTGAATATCCTGCCATTTTCCATGCACATTTGATTTGATTTATACCTCATGTTTCTGCCATAACATTCAAGGTAGCGTACATTGGTTTCCTAGGTGGGTCCTGACTGGACCCACATATACTTAGCTTTGGCAAGAGTCCTGACTGCATCCCTTTAAAACCTGCCCCCAACAACCTCAACTTAAAGGTGCGCATAGGGAAAAATCAACATAAATAAAAGTCCCTAAGCCGCTTGGACGCTTGGGAGCAGGATCCCTGTGTAGCACAAATTGAGAACAAATAGATCACTGCATTGCACATATGGAGAACATTATTCTGTTGCTTCACTTGCAGAGGCCATTGGCATTGGAGCTGGTTTAAAGAGTTCTTAAGATGTACTCTTCCTGCCTAAGCTGGAATACATTTCAAATGCTTTGGGCTCAAACCAAGCTGGCAGGTCCAACTCATACTGTGGAAAGTAGTACGGAAATGTTCAACCAAATAGTGGGTTTCCACATGACTCCACAGGATGCATCTTACAAGACATTTTGTACTTTGTTCAGATACCCAAGTGTAAAATGCATGTCTATCATGTCGGTTATAATGAATGGGGCACACATCTGTGTATATTAACATTTTTATTCTTCAAAATGGCACATAAACCCTTTCCTAGTTGCCTTATGTTGAAGGGGGAAACAGTGTCTCAAGCAAAGATGTGCCTTTCATACAGCGTGATTGGTGGGGAATTTATGGTTTTATATTTATTGTACTTTTGTTGCCTCTTTCTTTTGTAATAACATGCTGTTCTCTGCTTTGGGGGGGGCCTTTGGACCAAAATGAGGTATATAAATGAATTATAACATATAACATAACTGGTGTAATACGTATGTATTTTGTGCTTGATTAAAGAAGCTGGTATAGGTGCTATCACTATTGCCTTTTAAACAAAAGTTAAGTTGCTTGCATAAGAACCTACACAGGAGAAGATGAAATAGTTGTTAAGAGATTGGTGCAAGTATGGAATTTTTGCATTCGTCACTGAAATAGGTTTGGCTTAGTCCAGTGCTTTTTTTTTTTCTGGGGAGACGCAGGGGGACACATACCCCTAAACATTTTGTGAATCTAAGTTTGGCCTCATTGAGGGGCAGTATTTCAATATGAGCAGGAAAATGAGAGTACCCCTAAACACACACACACACACACGAAAAAAGCACTGGCTTATTCTTTCAGCCTTTTTTAAAAAAAACAAGATGTTTAGTATTGGCATTTGCATAGTTCATTCAGGTACTGAAATAAGCTAGTGATCACTGCTACCTAGGAAAATGGACTTCCTGCATACTTCACTTGCAGAGAAGACAAAGGGGTTTCTAATTGGAGAGGCTGAATTAATCCTTCCTTGGGTGGTAGTTTTGCTAAAGGACTGCTTATGGGGCAGTATGTGTAGAAGCTGACCAAGCTTGCCCCTGTTTGAAAGTAGAACAGTGGTTGGTCACCATAATTGATTTCTCAGTTATGTTTATTAGGTATTGAGGGGTTGCATGATGGAATGGAGAAAGACACAGCGACGATCTGACTAGGGATGGCTTCTTTAGCATTCAAATGTGTTTTGCTACCCATGTGTTTAGCTGCTGGTTTCTTGTTCTCCACCATAAGAGGCAATAGCTAATTAACTCTGGTTTTACTGAATTTTGAGAAATTCTAGCTAAATGCATTAGTAATTTAATGTGTTTTCCCAAATGGATTAATCAGCCAGAAATTCTCAGGACAGAACTGAAAGTATGTATATGTAACTTAGATTTTGTGTGTGTGTGCGCGCGCGCGATAGAGAGATAGAGATAGAGAGAGAGAGAGAGGGGGAGGCTTAAAAATCTATATCAGAATGCTGGATCATGGAACAAGAATGCAGTGTTTGTCAAGATGAAAAGATGGCTACGTTTACTTTGGCTGAGATAGTGAGTGGAATGTCATCTTGATCAATCATGGCAAGGTTGCTTAGGAATGGCCGGTCCATGCCTACAGAGTGAGGGGTTTCGTTGCTAAGTTTCAGTGTGCATTCCGATAGTCCGATGGGCATCTCTAACTATTTAAAAGATCTTGAAAACATACCATTAAATAAATATATATATATAGATTGGTTGCCGAAATGATTTGTTGACAAAAGAGTTTATTTCTCTAAGCCAGAGGTTGCTAGTCCAGCCCTTGCTGGTACCATGTTGCCTGTGAAGACTTCCAGTGGTGCTCTAGGCAGGTGCCCTGGCCTCTGAACTTTCATTTTGGGGTCCATTAATTTCAGTGGGTCTAATCTAGGTAAAACTTAGTTGAATACCATCCCTTTTATTTTAACATACAGTGGTACCTTGGTTTGCAACCGCTTTGGTTTACAACTGTTTTGGATTACAACCACGTCCAACCTGGAAGTGCGTGTCCCTTTTTTTTTTATTACAACCCATTTTTTTTGGGGGGGGTTACAACCAATTTTGGGGGGGAGGCCCCATTGGCGAAAGCGCGCCTTGGGTTACAACCTGTTTTGGTTTACAACCAGACCTCTGGAATGGATTGTGGTTGTAAACCAAGGTACCACTGTACCTCATAAATGTTACTTATTTATTACACTTACCGTATTTTTTGTGTATAACATGCCCCTGTGTATAAGACATTTTGGGGGACTCAAAGTTAAGAAAGTGGGTGGAGATTTTGGGGGGAGGGTTGCCCAGAGTTGTTGAGCTTTCTTGGCGGGGGGGGGGGGGATTGCCGAGAATCACTCCCCTGCCGAAACAATCTCCAGCTCCCGGCAGCAACCAATCCCCCGTCTCCCCCACTGTGCTACCCGTGTATAAGACGCGCCCAATATTTCAATACTACTTTAACATTAAAAAATTCTCATCTTATACACAGAAAAGTACGGTATATTCTACCTTTCTTCCAAATGGGTGCTTACAACTTCTACATAATAGGTGTGTTCACCAGGCGTGCTTAACTTTGAGTAGACTGTTGCGTAAGGAGGTTCACTTAACTCCATTTCTTTTGGCTTTCTGTTACCTGGTTAAAACATTTCTGGCAAGCGTTTGTCTTGTCAGGATAATGGAACTGCCCTGAACCAGCTGCCTTCTTGTTACAAAAGAGTGTTTTTGTCCGCTGTGCCTGTCTCTGATTTGCTTTTCTTAATGATGTTTATCTTGCACCGTTTTAATATAATACTAATGGGAGCTTCCATAGGAAATTGTTCTATAATGAAAGGGTGGGGTGTAAATAAACCATTTTAATTAATTAACAAATGTGTTGGTAACATTTCCCTCTTTCTGTGCTCCCCCAAAGGCTAAGCATCCTATTTCCCATCCCATAGACCACCTGAAAACTATTCACTGAAAGACGAAACTGTGGATTTGGCAATGCCACTATTAGGGAATAAGGACAGCTTTCATTGAACTGAAAGTATAATGGATTCAAGAATAAGTAATTGCCCACTCATTTGAGAATAAGAAGCATTGGGTTTCAAATTCTAGGTAGGCAAGATATAGGAGTCAAAATAGTAAGGGAAACTTGTAGAGGAACAAAGATGTATAGGGGGTTGTGCAGCTGCTTTCCTTGGAGGAACATAAAAGAAATGGTTGTGCAGGTAAAGTAACAAATGGGAATACAGTGCTGCAGAAAAAGTAAATTAAATAGGAAAACATTCCTGCTGTTGCTCTGGACTTTAACTTTTCATAATTTTGCCAAGAGTTTGCCTTTCCTGATAGAAAATGTTATTTTCCTGAAAGGCAATTTTAGTGAATTTCGGTTGAAGGCCAACATAATATAAACAAGAACTTAGTATATTCTTCAGCACTATAAGCCTACAGTCATACCTTTATTATTAGACCATCCCATTATTGCCCCCCCCAATTTACTTTCTCCATTGCTCAGTTGCCCACAGCTGCCCCATTCCTCTTCCTCCAGAGCAAGCTTGTTCCCTCTTCCACGTGATGGGCCTTGAGATATTCGAGGATGGCTATCGCATCTTCTCTCAAGTCTTCACTTTCCCAGTCTAAACATACCCAGCTCCTTCAACTGTTCCTCATAAGGCTTGGTTTCCAGGCCCTTGATCATCATTACGTGTGTGCGCATGGTGCAGTGGTTAAAGTATTTAGTTGTAACTTGCTCTCTTTGATACACAGGACGAGGTTTATGCTGCCCAGGCTTTAGACACCAGAGGCGCGTTGAGAGCTCTCGTAAACATCAGAAAAAACATTCTGACAGGAAGAGCTGTTCCACAGTGGAACTGTCTCCCTCGGGAGGTTTTTAAGAAGAGGTTTGATGGCCATCTCTCATGGATGCTTTAGCTAAGATTCTTGCATCGCAGGAGGTTGGACTAGATGACCATTGCGTTCCCTTCCGACTCTACAATTCTCTGACTCCATAATGCTATGAAAGGGTGAAGCCAAAATAAATTGAAGGCAAGCAGGACTGACGAGGACCTGCCAAGCTCTTTTTTGCACTCTTAGGTGATCTGATCATTGGACAACCTCATTTACAAAGACTAGTCCTTGAATGCACCACTATTCCAGTACCATACCCTCATTCTGGTTTATCTCACCCTTCCCAGACCAGATGTTTATTTCTTGTAGTGGATTTATTTATTTATTTATTTATTTATTATTATTATTATTATTATTATTATTATTATTATTATTATTATTATGCATAGTGTCTGTCTAGGTGAGTCCCAGTTTGGGTACAGCCCAGGATTAGGTGTGAATTGCATAAGCTGCACAGAAGCATTTATTGGCCTCTGTGTTTTAAATGCACTATTAAATTCAGCAGACATCCTTTGGCTTTAATATGTGTAACTGAGCACACACACATTGGAGAAGTAAGTTTCATTAAATCAACAGAAGTTGCTTCAAAATGAATTTCTACTTTTCGGGTGGCATGTTGCCATCTATCCTGCACCAAGATGATTTTAAACAGGACTTCTTTGTGTAAAAGACTGAAGGCTTTCATGTCTTGGGCAAGGCACTTGCATCTTTCTTTTCTAATTATTATTATGAGTGAAGTTTGAAATGGTATGTTTCATAACTCGATAAATCCATATACTGGATTTCTTTTTTCTTTCTTTTTTTAAAAAGTGGTAATTCACTGAAGCATTCATTACTAATTTAAGGGATTAAAAATGAATTTGGTTTTGCATTTCTTAATGAAAATTTTGTACTATGAGAATATTAAAAAGTTGATTGATTTCAGGGAATATATTACTGCAAGGAAAGGTGTCCATATTGTTCTATCTTAGATAAGATGCTGCTGCTTTAGTGGCTAATGTTAAAGCACTATTTTTTCTAGTCTGCCTTTCTCTGTGAAGTCACTCTTTATTTTACTCTTCAAGCCTCAAAATGTGTGTGAATAATAAGCAGTTCGTTTTGTGTGGTCCAAGCTATAAAAATGCCCCTTGTGTTCTTTCCGAATGAAAAACATGGTTTTCATTTTGAGAAATTTTGCATAATTTTTTCTTCTGTGTGTGCTCACACGCTTTTTCTTTATTATTTTGGATTAAAAACAAATGCTTCCCTGCTTTAACTTTGCATGTTCCAATTACAGAGTTGTGAAAATAAGTCATCTTTCAGCTTTTTGTTTCTTTAAAACAGCTATCGGTGATGTCAGAGTCAATACTAAAAGCATTAAGAATGCTGGCAGAATGCAATGCAGCTGCAGTCCAACATGATGCTGAAAATGGGGTTGAGAACATAAAGGCTTTCCATATTCCCAGGGCGCACAACTGCTTGCGGCCTTGGCTTTGATCTCTTCAAAGGCTGCTGCCTCCTCCTAGATGGAGAGACTTGGCTGCCACTCGCTTGCATTGAAAAAAGGCAGAGGTCTCTATTCAGGCAGAAATCAATCACTGTGCAGAAACAATTATGTGTAATTCAACCATCATGAAAACAGGACGAGATTATGGGTTTGTTACCTGAGTGACTGCGTAGAGATGGGGGAACTCTGAACACAGGAGTCCTGCTGACATGCCACATCTTGATGACAATTATAGACATATGAATGATGTAGCAGGCAGGGGAGGCGTGATGACAAATGCTGGGCACACTGTCCAGCAGAGCAGAAAATGAGGTTACAATTGGGAGGTAATGTTTGCATATGTAACCATATTTCATCAAGCTGGGCAACTTCAGGGAACAGGCTAACTGGGCTGTGGCAAGGGGAAAAAAAGGTGTGTGGTGGGGTAGTCGTGGCACTTGATATAAATACGGAGATAAATTATATATTGGAGAATGTTGTCAAAGGATTATGTCGACAAGTATCCCAGCAATGTTTGAAGATGTGAAGGTTAGGGGGATGGAGAGAATGGATCATGAAGACTTGGAAGGGGCAGGGGAGCCTTGGGTAATTCTGAAATAAGCTCTAAGGTTGCTTTCTAGTGCTAGTGGTGGTCTGATGAATTGCTGTGTGTTTGAATTGCAAGAATAAATGCGTCCCACTGCTTTCCCATCCAAGTCGGACATTCAGGTGGCTTCATAACCATATTTTTGTAGAGCTGAGGCTTTTTTTTAATGTGCAAATATCTTAAAGCACCTATCAAAACATTTCAGCTGCAATACTCTATTTAATATGCAAGCAGACTTCTTAAAAGGGTTTCCCCCCTCCTCTCTCTCCTTTTTTTTTTTTTAAAGGAACAAGATGCATTTGGAATAGCGGGAGTGATGGAACAACATACTAGATATTTTTTTAAAATAGTATTTTATATAGAGAGCATCATTCATAGGTGGGTGTTGTTGTCCCCCCCCCCCAAAAAAAGTGTCACTTCACCTTAAAATACATGCTCACTTCCCCATCCCCAAGCAAAATAAAATGCAGAGAGATGGCTTATTATAAATGGCATCACTGCTCAGTTTGATACACAGGACTAGGTTTACCTTTTATGCTGCTCAGGCTTTAGACATCAGAGGCGTGAGAGCTGCTTTGAGTTACAGATCTTCAAACAATAAGTCAAAACAAAAAATCAATCCCTCCGGTCCCTGGCTGCAGTTATCTAGAGATAAAAGAGAAAAATAAAGTTATGCTAAAGCAGATAGAGGAAAGGAACAGATATGCCAAGGAAACACAGAGGACAAGTGCAGAGTTGAAGTGGGCCCAGTGTGAGCCAACATCAATGGATTTTTATCTTATCAAAAAGTTTTAGGGTTGCCAATTCTTTTCAGTCTGGATCCAGCCTGCTCCAGGGTAGCCTGAAGCACTGGCTTCAAAAAAGTCACTTTCTTCCACTCTTAAATATAGCTACAGAGGAATTATAATACATTTCACTCACAAGTGTAAAACTTTGCCACATGCTTCAATAATAAATTAAAGACTAGAATAATCCTCCCTTTGCTAAATGGAATATAAATTGAGGTCTCTTTAAAATGTTGAAAGGCGTATACTAACAAGAAAAAGTGACAAATGCATACTGAGTTTCCCGTTTCTCATTTCCCGTTCTCAAAGTCACTGCAAAAGATTTTTGTCTAATTTGAGGCAAAAGTGTAACTTTCTGTAACCAAGGGAAAGAAATGGAAACTACATTGCAGGGGTTGGACTTAGATGACCCTTGGGAATCCTTTCAACTCTGCAATTCTATGATTGTATGCCATTAGGCAGAGTGAGGCAGGTGTCGGATGCCTGGGGTCTACAGGAGCCTCCATGGCCGTTACCCCTGAAACCTTGACCATTCACTTATATTGGAGATCAGAGCAGTATATATATATGTTACATAGCCTGTCACTCACCCCCTAAACTAGACTTATGTGCTCAGGGTGTAGTAGAAGCTGACAATCTGTTGCCAGTATTAGTATAAACTCACCTGCCAGTCCAGTCAGCTTTGGCGCATAGCATGAAGAAAGTGTTATCTTGCCCTTTGACTTTGGGCAGTAAAATGTTTGTGGCTGGTGGGTGCTTCCTGAGCTAGGAAGCTTGTTGAGTGCACATTCTGGATGGTGTTGCACCTCTCCCAAGGAGTAGATTAATAGTGTGAGGGTGCTCTGAGAGTTATCCTTATCACTTGAAGGTTGCATAGCCTTAGGGGCAAGGAGGCTATTCCTAGCTATGACCTCTCTTGGGCCAAGACAGCCTAGCTGCATTGGTAGATGCTGTGGCAATCGCTTGATTAGATGGCTGCAATGCTCACTATGTGTGGCTGCCCTTGGAGTTGATCAAAAAGCTGCAGCTAGTTCAGAATGTGGTTGCCAGGATGCTGAGCAGCACGCAGCACCACAGCATGGGATTAAAAAACTATCAGGTCTTAAGGAACTGCATGTTTGCTACCAGGCTAAATTTAAGGTGCAGGATAATAGGAAGCCTTAAACAGCCTGAGACACAGATATTTTGAAGGGCCTCTCTGTTACCACACCTGAGATATGGTACTACACCCCCTCCCCGGAGATGCACTTAGCCCCTGCCCTGACAGTGCTGCAGCAACATATTAAGTTTTATCTTTCAACAGGCTTATGTGGGTGACTCAGTTAAAGAACTGCGCTCCTTGCTACTGACAACTGGGATAGCTCACTTGGTAGAGCATGAGTCTCTTAATTTCAGGGTTATTATGGGTTCAAGACGATGGGTTATGGGCAAAGGATTCCTGCATTGTAGGGAGTTGTACTAGATGACCCTCATGGTCCCTTCCAACTCTGATTCTATGAATTGCTGTTTTTGCATTGTAGTTTTTATATTTGACCATGTTATATTTTGCTTAACTGTTTTTATCATGTGCATGTTCCAGTTTCATGAAATGCTGTGTGTTCCCCTGGGAATGTCTGGGTTGAAGGGTGGGCTGCAAGTTGAAAGAATATACATAGAGAAATGACCAGTGACCACCCTAAGTGATACAGAATGGAGAAAGTGTGCAGAAGGAAAGAGCCACAGGTAGCACATCCCCTAGTGCCACTGTTCTGATCATATTTGGATCATATTTTTGCCTGTTACACAAGAAAAACATCACTTAGGGAATCTCAGATTTGGCCCAAATGTTTTGCAGTTTCATAAGAAATCTAGTTTTTGCCTAGCACAAATACAGCTGAAGACTTCAACTGCCCTACATATTTGCAGAATAATAAATACTGAGCATCTATATCAGGCTTCCTCAAACTCAGCCTTCCAGATGTTTTTGGCCCAAAACTCTCATGACCCCTAGTTAGCAGGACCAGTGGTCAGGGTTAATGGGAATTGTAGTCTCAAAACATCTGGAGAGCCGAGTTTGAGGAAGCCTGATCTATATGCTTGTTTTCAGGCAGGGCCGGCCCACTCATTAGGCAATTAAGTGGTAGGACCACAGGGGCAGCATATCCCAATGTAGATTTTTATCCCTCCATTGTTCCTAACATAGATATTCACTCGCTGTTTCTTTCCTGGTGGGAGGGAGGCACCATTTTGTGCTTCATTTCAGGTGCCAAAGATGTCTTGGGCCAGCCCTGTATTCGGGGGGACTTCTAAACTTTAGAACCTGAAGCACTATGGAAAAAACCACAGTATTGTGTATGTTGAATACATTTTTGTGTGTGTGCTGTGTGGGCTAATAGCTGGACATAGGCAAAAAGATGCCCCCCACCTGTTTAAATGGATACTTTTTCATATACAGTATATGCCTTTTCATGGAAACCATTTCTTTAGCTACCATAACGTACCATCACAAATAAGCTACAAATTACAATTACGGTATCTGTTTTGTGTGTTTCATGCCAGAATCTTGGGAATTTATAAGTTTTGTATCCTATTCAAAATTGAATATTGAATGTCCAGATAAATGTAAGGTAGCCCTCCTTATGTTTACTCAGGGGTTGGGATAAGATGGTAGCCAAGTTTCTGCAACCTGCTATTTGCAATAATGTAGTCACCAAACTGTAGTAGCAGCTGTCCTGAAGCTGGTTTTTGCAAGTCACCAAATTCATGCAGAATACTTTTTGTGGCATGGGACTTCCAATGTATGCTTTTCACATGCTCCCTTTTAAAATCCTCACATTTTTGAGAATCTCCTACTTGAGGATAACCATGCATGGCAATTAAAATCAGTGGACACCTTCCCACTAATGTCAATTAAATCTGGATTAAAACTAGTGCTGTCATTTTGACTTATACAAGTGGATAAACCAAGATTTCTTACAGTTTTAATTGATTAAATCTGCGAAAATTTGTATATGAATAACACAATTTCGAAGGAGAGGAGGGATTAACTTGTTTTAGATAATGCCTGTCACTTTTGCAGCATGCATTTTACAAGAGGCACTACAATGTAATGGCTGTACTTGTATGTCATGCTAAACCAGAAGTTAGTATGGTATGCAAAAGCATGAATTATTGCAGCAAAGCTTTGGGCCATGTGCTCTCCTGACATATCTTCCACTGGGGCTGGGAGGAGGGGTTCAGAAGCTTTTGCTTCCACTTTGGATTAACCAGCTTTGGGACCCAGAACTGTGGTTATTAATCTCTTTATTGTGATTAATTTAACAAGCCAGCTTCTCTAGTTATGGTTTTAAGTATGATAGTTAATGCTAACCACAGTTTGTTGATCCATACAACATGACAAACCATTGCCAAGCCAAAGCAGAGGCTTCTGAACAGCTCCTCCAGGAGGAGAAGGGTGGAGATTTTTCATAATTTTTATGGGTTCCAAAATTCAGCTTTTTGGGGGAGAACACAAGAGATTCCCTTACTACAGAATTTTATTTGAAGTACAGAGTACAAATTATTTATTAGAACCCGAGTAGCCGGTATCATGTTTGCCTATCTCCCTATACTTTGTATGAGTGAATTTAAACCAAATACACGTTTTATTTGCCTTGCATTTAAAGTAAATGGTAACTACAGGTTATATATCTACTGCTGGAAACTTACAGGGCTGCTATCTAATTTCAGATTATATGTTGTTATTTTTTGCCTCATTCCATTGCCCTAGAAAGGGGGGGTCTTCTCTTTCACAATACTTGCATAATTGTTATACTATATTAAGTAAGAATAAAACTTATTAAGTACTTAATTACTTAATTATTAATTAATTTATACCACGCCCATCAGGCTGGGTTTCCCCAGCCACTCTGGGCGGCTCCCAACAGAGGACTTAAAACAGAATAAAACTTCAAACATTAAAAACTTCCCTAAACAGTTTTTAATGTTTTTCCAGTATTTTCCAGTATTTTTTCTTGCCATAATATTGATTACTTAACAAGGATGTTGTGTTCGCTCCACATTCCATATTACTTCAGGGAGGGGAAGATAATTATGTCCTAAGCATGGTGTAGTACAGGCTTCAAACTTGGCCCCACCAGCTGTTTTGGGACTACAACTCCCATCATCCCTAGCTAATAGGACCAGTGGTCAGGGATGATGGGAATTGTAGTCCCAAAACATCTGGAGGACCGAGTTTGGGGGTGCCTGGTATAGTGGTTAGAATGTCAGACTAGGATCTGGGAGATCAGTGTCAAAATATCCACTCAGCCCTGTAACTTACTGGGTGTCCCTGAGCCAGTCACTGCATCTCAGCTCAACCTACCTCACAGGATTGTTGTGAAGATAAAATTGGGTGCCTGGAAGTGCACAGAGAGGGGCATTTTTAGGTTATCTTTGCTTTTAAATACCATTGATTTCCATGGGATTGTAAGTTAACTGTGTACAGTGTTGCAGCTTAAGTTGGATGTAATGAACTACCTCTAAACAAAAACAAAACACCACCCCAAAGATAATTTTGAATCTATGAAGTCTCTCATTAGTCATATAATTCATGTCTTTGAAATGGGTACAAAAGTACAATCTCTTCAAAGGACACCATGGGAGAGTTTATCAATCTGCAAGGGTGCATTAATCAAGTGTTTTAGTATATACACTCTTTAAACATAAATTGTCCCCTTTAAAGCTTTCTTTCCCTTTCTGATCCCCCCTACAGCTTTCTAAGGTAAATTAATTACAGTGGTCCTTCTGCCAAAGAGCAGATTTAATTTTTCCCTCTGCACAATATGCAGCAAATCAGAGACAAACAACACGACTGAGCTGAAATTACACAACTCTTAAGTAGAATTGTTTAGACTAGCTATTTTCCTCCATTTGGAATTAACTCTGAATATGATACTCTGATACTCTGCTGTTTCCAGAACCTCAAGGTAGAGTGACAACAACAACAGCTAAACATTATGCCAAACATATCCATGTTTGGCATAATGTTTAGCTGTTGTTGTTGTCACTCTACCTTGAGGTTCTGGAAACAGCAGAGTACTAGGAACATAATTGATATAATGGCGATTCTAGCAAGATTAACTGAGATGTCCACTAGCAAGATCATAGAATTTTAGAGTTGGAAGGGAGCCTGAGGATCATCTAGTCCAACCCTCTGCAGTGCAGTAATAATATACAGCTGTCCCATACAAGGATTGAACCTGCAACCTTAGCATGATCAGCATCATACAATCACCAGCTGAGCCATCCATGCTGACCAAGTAATCTTATTAAAGCATATTGTAGAATGTCACTTTATGATATTGGGTAACTCAACTGTGTAGATTCTTACGGGGGGGACCATTTAAAACAATTTACTATACTGATTCTGATACATATACTCAACTTAACTCTAAAGTTAACATAAGCTTATGTTGTGTGGTGCATCCTTGTGTCTCCTTAGACACAATAGTTTATAAGAAGTTAAGGTAGTATATAGGTACCATTGTCACTTGCAGAGCATTTAAAATTGTGCTTTTGTTTTATTTTTTTCACTCTCCGTGTTGTTACAGAAGTTGTCAGACTAGAGGTTATGATAGTCTGTGCACATCACAGACAAAATGTCTACACCATTGTAAGGACCTTGCGGTGGTTGCTCGCGAGTAACGAGGCAAAGTCCAGCCTGTCTCTTAACAGGTTTATTATGTACACTATATACAGTGCAGAGGTACAGTTTTCATGTCTGTATCAATTGCACACAGAATCTGGGAGTGGCCCCTTCCGGTTGCGACCCCAACATAAGAATTTCATCACCCCCAGTCTCTGCCTCCCCTCCTTGCGTTTTACACCTCTGTGCGAAGCAGGCGACGGAAGTGGTGTGCCTCCCTCCTCGCCCATTGGGCGAGGGGAGCGCAGGGTCTCTCCAGCTTCCCCAGAGCCCCTACGCTCATGGCCCCTGGCCTCCTGCCCTTCCCCACTGGAGACGTCGCTGTTTCCTCCACTGGAAGAGGTGCTGCTAGTCAGGTGGGGCCGGGGCTCCCTGTAGCATCCCAAGAGCCCTTCCACCACCTTGCGCTGAACCGGGGAGAGTTCCCTGACAACCACAAAACTTTCAACACTTTTGAGAAGGAAAATTATTTGTGTCTCCATAAGCATATTCAAATTTATGGTTTCAATTAAAGCCACAAGAAGGTAAAGCCCACCTAATTATCAAGATGTGCATAAGGCTGGGGTGGTGATGGTGGCGGTAGATGTGGCAAGATCAAGTGGAATAAGTTTCCATATGTCACATTCGGTGATTTTAAGGCTGCCTAAAATCAGTTTATTTTTATTTTTTTATAGCAACACCTTCTGAACTTTTGCTATAAAATATTTATGCTACCAGGTTACTTAGCTGGGTGTGTGCATGTTTGTGTCTGCTCTTGCTTTTAAGTTCTGTGTAAAGGGACCCGGTAGTCCAGTTTGTTATCCAAAGAGGAAGCATTCTGACAACCGTATCTGCTTTCTCATCTTAAAATAATTAGATTACAGTTAAGAAAGGTCCTAGAAACCTTTTATAATTTATAATAGCAGGTGAAAATGACACTGAATGGGTTCCAGAGTTTTTACTCAATACATTGACATGGTGATTGCTTTCATTTACAACTTCTTGTGCTTACTATTTTAAAGCCAAAGTAACCAAAGAACCTTCCCGAGCCCTACAGCTTCCTTTGTGAGAAGGACAGCTACAAGTGTAAAAGCAATTCTGCAGCCCAAGGTATAATGACCGACTCCAGGTGGGACCACTTGAGATACACTTCTTTTTCTACAGGGAGATAAAGCCAGCTGCTCTCTTGTGAATGGCTTTGTACATTGAATGGATGCTATAAGGCAATAATATGCTACAAATGCAATGCCTGTTGTTTTTGGTATGGCTGCTACACTTTCTAGCTTACCCGTCTTACAACAGGGATTGCAGGATTCAGAAATGGTTTCTGGTTACTTTACAAAATTATAATGGGGAACAGCATCTTAAAAGTGCTACAGTCAAAGCCGTACACCAGAAAAGCAGCCGTGCTCATACGTTATTAATAAACAGCATGTTTGACTTAGCTGACTCCAAAGCTTAGAGGAAAATACAGCTACAGCTAGTTAAGTAGATGTATTCATGAAATTTGAATTCTATTATCCATGGTCTCTTTCTTTCTTTCTTTCTTTCTTTCTTTCTCTTACTGTAATCTGGCAAATCAACTATTTTATTTTATTTTATTTTATTCTTAATCAACATCTTGATCTCCTCCAGCTGGAATGGTTAACCCAACTTCATCCATTTAAAAGGACAGTGGGCAAAATATAATAACGATCCACCAAGCTTTATAGGGTTCCTTTATCTCTAACATGTACTTGGGCTGCAATACTAAATATAGCGACTAGGGAATATTCCCCATTGGACTTACTTCTGAGTAAACATGCTTAACATTGCACTGCAGCGTGAGTTCATCTTTATTCAGCATTGGACATTTGATTTAAAAATGACCGGAAACTATTTTGAATACCAACAGTTGGATTTTCATTTCCATTTTCACACTTTAATTCCAGTTCTCCCAATAGTGCCCCACCCCTCAACATTCACATTCTGTAAAGATGTTGCTACTTCTTTGCTTGTATATTACCTTTGTCCAGCTTTCTTTTGTGGTAGAGTTGTGGGGTTTTGCCCATTTCTGTTTGCAATAAATCTAACTCAATAACGGGTCCAGCTATCTTTTGGGGCAGCTTGGCTGTTGGTCTGCGTCAGATAAATTACAGTACTAGGTCAGGGAAGCAAACTGTACTGCAAGTAACAGTGGGGGGAGGAAATGCACTAGTTACTTCGGCTTGAGGGCAGTATGCAAGAGCCTCATCCTGTGATTCCTATCCAGAACTGCTTCCCAAAGTATGTTCAGAAGCTGTAATTTGTCTCATTACTATCATTTAAGCAAACCTGTACTGGGCATGGGAGGAGGAGAAAGGGGGATGGACCGCCCCGGGTGCCTTTGCTGAGGGTGTGACATTTGGAGTGCTGCCCGCCCGCGACTCCCAAGCCTACCCCGAGCCATCGGGGGAAGGGGGAGCTACGCCGCCTTGCCAGCGGCATTCCCCCTCTTCCCCCTTCGTTTTGACAGCTGGGGGAGACTTGGAAGTTGCAGGTGGGTGCCGCACCGAATGCCCACCATGGGTGGCTCGCTCCACCCCCAGATGCAGGGCGTGCACGCCACTCCATGTGCTCGAGCAGCTATCCCACGCCTGGGAGGGCACCCTCCACACCCCACACCCCTCGGGAGTACACTCACCCTGGGAAGCACGGGCATATGCTCCACCGCTGGTACTGGGTTAGTTAAAGTAACATTTAGGATGGTATTCCTAGGGTTGCATCCAGTGAAGTAGTCCCATTTGCACAAGGCTTTCTGCCCATGCCATGGGACTTGCCTTCCCTCCTGTATTCCTGCATGCCTCTGCATCCGCCGCCCCCACCTGCTCTTATTGGCTTTCTTCAGTGGTCTATGTTGTCAGAGGCACCACCTTCGGCCAAATATTGGGGGAGGGGGGCAGCAGCGCGTTGCGTTTCTGTGATGTGACACACATGTCATCAGGAGGAGGAGGCCTTCCCCAGCATGGTGCAGTATCAAAGGCAGACTCATTTTCATTTCTGTGGTTTCAGCTGGCTCCAAGTAAATATTCAGGCATCAATTCGGACAGTACATGGAAAATTGCATGGGCACCTGCTGAATTGAACTGCAGTGCAGTGTACACATGGACTTTTCCATACTGGCAAGAGTTCATTCTGACTACTTCCCCCACCCCACCCCCAAAATAGCATGTAGTTCTTCAGTTTTGTTCCTCCTGGACACAGTGCGTTGCTCAGTCAATATTCACTTCATGGATATTGTGTCTTACTAAACCACAAAATGTGCATGACTCAGCGAATTTAAGAATTGTGAAAGCTACTTTGTAAGTCCAAAGAGGTGCACCTTGTTTGTTACTGTGTTACGCATTTTTGTTTTTATGTTATAAACTGCCCTGTGATCCTTGGATGAATGGTGGTGTAACGATAAAGCCTTTCCAAACCTGAAGCAATAGCACAGAATATATGTGCTATGCGAATCGTGTGGCTGTGCTTCTAAAAATGTCCATAGAATGATGTATCTATATGATTTGACTTTGCACTGTACAGTCTGAGGACAGAAAGGACACCGAAGAGCATTTATTTGATATTCAGGCATGCGCGTACATGTGCACACGCACACACACACACACACACACACACCCCAGTTAAATACAGTATAGATAGGCTATTCTGGGGGGGGGGGTGCAATTGTAGAGAAATATGTGAAAAGTGCTTTTCTTCTTCCCAAAAGCTCAGAGAAGAGACAGCAGCTTGCCTGGCTTTACTCAAAAGTCTAATCTGCAAGTTCACCTGGTAACCAGATAAAGCGCTTCCGTTAGGTGCTGGGCTGAAGCTTCTGCTGTGAGAGATGTAGGCTGGAAGAGTGCTTGCAGGCATCAGTCTCACTCCTAGTGGAATGTCTGACCTTTCCCAGGGCTTTGATCATGCAGGCTCACAGTTTGAGATAATGAGCCCTTTGCAGAATCTGGAAGGGTGTGTGGGGTGGGGGGTTTAGAGGCAGCTTTGATGGGGGTTTTTTTTTTTAATTTTTTAACCTCTTACCTGTGTTCCTGGTCTCTTGCCCATGTTCTCAGTTTAGGGTGTGTGTGTGTGTGTGTGTGTGTGTGTCCTAAATGTGTGTGCACTGATTTCAGAATATGATTACCTTTACTTTATAAGAAAAAGAACTTTTACATAGTAACCAAGAACTCTGTGTGCCCAGTGAAAGCAGCCAAATCAGGGGGGGGGGGGGGAGAGAATCACAGGATATCATGAAACTGTGGTTTCCATTCAATGTTGTGTTGAGACTGAAGTATCTGCGGCATATCCTACCACAGACTCAAACTGGCTTAGTAGTCATTCACTTCAAGGGGGTGTAGGAAAGGGCCAAAGCAACAACAACAACAAAATTCTCAGCATGTCAACAAACTTCATATCCAAGTATAGATAGATAGTCTGGATATAACTAAAAATGGTCAAAGAAGCTAAAAGTGGTATAAAACCTATATACGATTGTTATAATGTCTAGCACTCCATTGCATGTGGTGCTGCTTTGCTTCAGGTTTTGCAAGTACCTTATGTATTTTAGCTTCCATTGTACAACTTTGAGATAGGATTAAAAAACAAAAAAATCTTCCACTGACTGTATGCATCTGACTGTATGCATCCCTGTATAAAATACTGCTGCTTCAGCCCATCTGAATTAGTCCCACAGCTGCTTGACTAAATATAAATAGGATGCTAAACATTTCACATCTGGAGGTTTGGGCAGGAATGTGCTAATTAGATAAATCTTGATTCATTTTCTTTAAGCTATAACTAAAGCCACATAAGCACCGAACCTGTTTTTATGTATGCTGAAAATAGGCTTGCTTTAACAACTTTGCTCATAACTGTCTAATTCTTTGGGTAGAACACTGAAAAATGGCTTTGGGTTTGTGTTACAAGTGTTTGATGCACGATCCAGCTCTTTGTACACAGCTCTGTTCTGTAAACAGACAAACATTAAACCAATATATATCCTTCAGTTTTATCCACCTTAAGTTACTGAAGCAGTACCTTTACTATTTCTCATTATGCATACTGTACAGTTGCTGCTATCAGTCTGACATTGCAAATACATATATTAAACTACCTGCTTTCTCTATTGTGGTGCATTACATCTCTGTTGGTTAGCATCTCATCGAAACTTCAAAAATTAACATCCTTGTGAACTAGATTTGGGACACACTCTGAAATTGTTTTCAGTTCGCACATGATGCTAAGCCGACCCTATGACTTTACATGAACACACAGGCTTCCTCTGCTCCTGCTGCACTACAGTGAGCTACGTCATGGTTTGGCTTAGCATGTTGTCTGAACTAGAGCTCATGGTTTATCTTGCACCAGAAAAACCATAAGCTGTAAACTCAAGAACAAGCCTTGGTTACAGCTTGTAGCTTTTCTGGAGCAAGACAAACCAGAAGCTTGGGTTCAGATGACATGGTTAGCTAAACCATGACTTAGGTCACAGCAGTGCAGCAGCAGCAGAACTGAAGCTGTCCTATCTGGGAGCCTATGCATTTGCACCAAATCATGGTTGGATTGGTCAAATCCAATTTATGCAAAATGTGTCTGTATGTGTGCATGCATGTGCTCACACCCACATGATATGAATGTAGCATTGAACTAAAGTCCAGAGCGTCTTACTGGTGTCTGCTGGTCATTGCTTGCTTCACTAGTTGCGTTTCTTACAATACCTTTTAATTGCCTTGTAAATACTTGACAGAATTTAATCTGGCAGATATTGGGGCATGTAAATATTTTAGCTGTAGTCCTACCCCTAGTGTTAACCACAAGGATTTCTGATGGTTTTCACTATATGGGAAGATTGATGGCAAAAATTATTTCTCTTATCTCTTGGATATTTCATGGCTATAAATATTCTTTCTAATGGGGTCAGGAATATTTATATATTTTTTTAATGAAACAAGAGAATTTCTAGCTTGCCCTTTAAATTATTTTCTGTTCTTTTTGTAAACTGCTTTGAGGTGGTTGTTTTTACAATCAAGCAGTATATAAATTTTATGAAATAAAACAAATGACAAGTTACAAGGCAGCAACACTACAATAAAACCAATTCAGCATTGCTTATAACAGCTGATAAAACACACAGCATCCTAAAGCACACAGGGAGCTACAAATAATGAATATCCTTCTGACTGCTTCTTAATGTGAACTCCTTGCATATTGCTTTAACTCCAATGGGACACCACCACTCTGGGAGAGCCGCTTGGTTTACACTGAGGGCCACGCTAAAATATATAATCAGCTGGAGAACTAGTTGACATAAGCAGCATATTTGGCATTTTGTTTTCAAGAACTTGCTCATTACCTTGTGTACTGTAATTTTCATTATTAATTGTTGGCTTCACATGTGAAAAACTGAGGTAGACATTTGGGAGCAGTGGAATTGGTAGAGTAATAGTTATTAAAAATGTAGGCAAATAGGTAATTAAGGAGAAGAAACAGGGTCCAACAGGATTGGCAAATAGACCTGCTGTATAGTTTCCCTTCTGAGTCATGTATGGTGTGCAGGCCTTCACTTGCTACCCCACATCACTAACCCCACTTTCCCTTAAAGCAGGCATAGACAAACTCGGCCCTCCAGATGTTTTGGGACTACAACTCCCATCATCCCTGACCACTGGTCCTGTTAGCTAGGGATGATGGGAGTTCTAGTCCCAAAACAACTCGAGGGCCGAGTTTGCCTTTGCCTGCCTTAAAGCTTGCCATGCCCACTCACCTGTCCCCTTGCCAAATAAGTTGGATCAGATAGCCCTTCAAAGAGAGGAATATCTTCTGACAGTCCTTCGGGCAGAGAACTGTTCCCTGTAAAGTACATTATACTTTCTTGTACC
This sequence comes from Lacerta agilis, assembly GCF_009819535.1. Classification (NCBI taxonomy): domain Eukaryota; kingdom Metazoa; phylum Chordata; class Lepidosauria; order Squamata; family Lacertidae; genus Lacerta; species Lacerta agilis. The sequence continues at coordinate 51,489,478 of NC_046320.1, forward strand.
CTATATTCAGTTGATCTAAAACAACAGCAAAACCCTAACCCTCAATTAAATTCTAGCCACCATTTTACACATATGCTTTGGTGCGCGTGCAGGGGGGGGGGCAGAATCAAGAAAATTCTGCACACTTTAATACTGCATGCAAGCATGCACAGGTGTGCAAAGACAGACACCCACATCCTGCAGTCATAGTAAAGTATGAATGCATCTTCTGTGCTTTTAACTTGCATGATTTCAACCATACGTAGCTGAAGGCAGGCTGGTTGAAATTGTGCAGGCTAAATCCAAGCAAGGTGGAGAGCTTTAAAGCTCTTTTTGTGCCAAGTCGGCTTGGGGTTACTCCATGGAGAATGAGAAGGAGGGAATTGAAACTTATTCTGCTGGGGAGAATAAGGACCCACTAGCTGTTGAGTCAGGACCCACTTGTTGAAGTTCAGTGCTCTATACAACCTACACAGGCAGAGGTTACAACTTCTCTCTTGGATTCAACAAATAGCACTTTAACCCTTCCCTTTCTGAACCAAATTGCCTTTGCGTCTGTTTTTTCATCTCCCTCCTCCAACTGCAGCAGGGGGCAATTGTGATAGGGAGTGCAGTGAGGGGGAGAGTATGTAACTCTTTTTTCCCTCGCACACAGTGGTCCATGTGAAAATAGCTTTCTCTCCAGCATTTTTACTGCCCACAGTCTAGAAGCAGAGTTCCAGTTTAAAACAAAACAGCAACAACTGTATGCTGCTAAATTATCCACATCAGGAAGCCTCATATCAAATGCCACTGGTTTCTTACTGCTCTGGGTTTTCTTGGCCCTGAAAATGCTAATGGAAATTGTGGGGTAACTAGCCTCTTAACACCAACATGCTTAAGTCTAATTAATGTGTGAAGGAGTTAAAACCATTGAGTAAGCTGTCCTGGTAGGCTTAGCTCACCTTGGGGAGGGACTAGGTAGTCAAGACTTTGTTTGCTTAGTCTACTTGAGAAGCTCAACCACATGGCTCTCAATAATTTAGGAGCTTTCAACACTGTAACTAAGCCAGGTTTTACTGCCTGTGCAACTTTTTCTGAACACTGTATGGATATAGAAAACCAAAGAACTAGCCAATACTTAAAAACATCTCATTTGTATTTAGCACTGAGGCTTGTGAGGGAATTTTTTTTTTTAGCATTTTTTTAAAAAATTGTTGAGTTTCTTAGCTTGAGCCTTGGTGAAGACTCTTGTGGTTGCTGGTTACTTCCCCCACCCCACCACCAGTATATGTAATATACCCAGATTTCGAGCCTTGCTTGGGAAGTCCTACTTAGAGGACTCCAGCATTTGCTGAAATAGGCATGCATAATTAAAAAAAAATAAAACAACCCATTGCCACTAAAATTGCAACTAATTCTTTGAAATTGCGTTAATGAATAGGAACTTCCTGTTGCAATGATTTAGAGCAGGAATGGGGAACATATGGCCCTCCAGATGTTGTCCCTATTTTCCAGCGACAGCCCCGAATTTAAAGAAGCTGTCCTGGTTTCTGATTTGATCCTGTAATGTCCTGTTTTTCCTTAGGATGACCCTATTTTCATTGGATAAATGTTGGAGGGTATGGAGCTATCTGACCCCTGAGCCATCTGAAGGCAGCCCTGTATAGGGAAGTTTTTTTTTTTAAAAAAAAAAAAGTTTAATGTTTTATTATGTTTTTATATATGTTGCAATCCACCCAGAGTGACTGGGGCAACCCAGTCAGATGGGTAGCATATAAATAGTAAAATTATTATTGTGGAATGGGATGTCCCTATTTTCATCGGAGAACGTTGGAGGGTATGCTCCTGTCCTGGCCAGCACTGTAATACACATGCACTATCAACTGAATATCTGGCATGTGCCCACCCACCTTAAGAGAAACAGCTATGACTCCATCTCCCTTCCCTAAATCTGAGCACTGTAGCTGTTATTTCTACAGTCATAAACAGCACTGATTGTAATCTATGGCAGAGGACAGTAACTGGAGTAACTTAAAAGCTAAAACAGTTCCTTTTCTTGGGCAGAAGCCATTGACAAATGGCAAGATGTTTATCAAACATACGAAAAGGGCCAGGTGGCAATCCTATTCTTCATTTCTCTTTTAATTAACTCATCTTAATAGAAGCACACTAATTACACGGAGGCGTCCTCCCTTCACAGGGACTGTAGAAGTGAAGTGAAGGTTGCAGACAGTGATATGGTTTTCTGGCAGGTGAGCATGGTTCTGTAGTCATAGACAGAAAACCAGCACGTCCTGTGCTTTCTAAAACCTTTTCTCTTTGCATGCCAGCTCCCTTAATTATTGTGTGACTCGGTCCTAAAATAAACCCTTTAAGTAGTCCTGATTTTCATAGTATTCCTGCATTAAACTTGTGTTCATCTTTAGCAAGCACTCCTGGGCAAACCTTTTGTGGATATCCTAAGAGCAGTACAGTACTAGTATGGAGATATTGCCTTCTTTTACACTTTCACACGACGTTTGTGTTATTAGTTCAGTGTAAACAAAAAATAAAATAAAAATGAGATGCGCCTATATCAGGGAAGGTTTTTACACAGTGGTAGAATGAATGCAGAGTTTAATGTGCCCAATAAACTGAAGCCCATTCCTGGCAATATGGGTGAATGGTTCTAACACGAGGAGGATTACATTCAACCAGTTCTGGATGAGGTTGCACTTTTCTTGAAAGAGAAGGGGTTGTATCCAATGAAACCACCTCAGCCTGAACAATGGGATTTACCCACCCTTTCCTATCCCCATAGGCTCCCTGCCTCCCCACCTCCAATTTGTTCTGGAGGATTTGGGGGGCGGGGAGGCTGTCCACAGTTAGTTCTCAGGTGATGCATGACTTTTTCCTAATGTATGATCTGGCATGGGTCTCAAAGATATTTATCTAAAAAAGAGAGCATAATATCTTGAGTGACTGTGTGTGGATCAGATAGTCAGCTGATATTGTGTACCGTATTTCCCGGCGTATAAGACGACTGGGCGTATAAGACGACCCCCAACCTTTCCAGTTAAAATATAGAGTTTGAGTTACAGGTGGGTAGCCGTGTTGGTCTGCCATAGTCGAAACAAAATAGAAAATTCTTTCCAGTAGCACCTTAGAGACCAACTGAGTTTGTTCTTGGTACCAAGAACAAACTCAGTTGGTCTCTAAGGTGCTACTGGAAAGAATTTTCTATAGCATTTGAGATATACTTGACCGCAGATTCTCCACCTGGTGTATAAGACGACCCCCGACTTTTGAGAAGATTTTCCTGGATTAAAAAGTAGTCTTATACGCCAAAATATACAGTAGTTAGATTTTGACAATCTGAATGCCATACTACTGAATTTGGAACACCTGTTCTGTAGCTTTCTTTAAAAGAAAAAAATCCTAATCAAACCCTTTTTTTTTTTTAGTAGATAGGCCATTTTTTAGCACAAGGCTGCACTATTCATACAGATGTTTTCTAAGATGTGATGCACTAAATCCTAGATAATTAACATACTTGGGTTTGAAGTTCAAATGATATAATATAATATATTCAGTAATATCAGGAAATGAACTTGATTGCACTCATTATCTTGTTGCACATTGAGGCTAACTAAACAGTCACTCAAGATATGAATTTGTTTAGCTGTAAGAAGAATTAAAACTAATGGGGATAAGTGGGTTTGGTGGGTACAAATATATCCCTGCTAGATTTGAGTGGTAAATAGCTCTATGTGCTATTCTGTTTGGAGGTATAAAAAAAACCTGTGCATCACTTTTGGCTTCTACCCTAACCCTCAAGGAAGTCCTCAAGTTAGTGCTGCAGTGAGAATCAGTTTGGGGTCAACCACAATTGTCTTCTAAGGCTACCCTGGCACTGATGTGGGATAAGAAAGAGCAGAGCAGCATGACTGACTGATTAGGTCAGCTTTATTCCAATCTGCTATTGTTTTTAAATGATGTGTTCCAAGTGTTGCCAGTTTTCCATACGAATGAAATGCACACAGTCCTGCTTTGCTGGAATATACCATAGATTGGCAGATCATAGTCTTGGAAATGCTTGCCAGCATTCTTAATTGTTCAGGCAAATCACAGTATTTTTTAATGGCCCATACACATTCTATGTGTCTGAATATTTCAAAGAAAGGCCAGGTTTCTAGATGGATATAGATATATTCCCTTTCAGTTTGAAAATTGCCCCAGAGGTCCAGTTCTCACCCCCCCCCACTCCCCCAAGACAGCTAAGGCTGTACATAGAAACTCATAAGCAATTGAAGCCACTACAGTTTGAATTATGGTGCTGGAGGAGACTCTTGAGAGTCCCACGGACTGCAAAAAGATCAAACTTATCCATCCTTAAATAAATAAGCCCTGAGTGCTCACTGGAAGGACAGATCCAGAAGTTGAGGCTCCAGTACTTTGGCCACCTCATGAGAAGAGAAGACTCCCTAGAAAAGACCCTGATGTTGGGGAAGATGGAGGGCACAAGGAGAAGGGGATGACAGAGGATGAGATGGTTGAACAGTGTTCTCGAAGCGACTAGCATGAGTTTCGCCAAACTGTGGGAGGCAGTGAAAGATTGGCATGCTCTGGTCCATGGGGTCATGAAGAGTCGGACACGACTGAACGACTGAACAACAACACCACTTTGGAAATGATACTTGATACTTCAGAAATGTGTTCCCTCCAGAACTGATTATGAGGGTAGGGCGAGGGGCAGGTCAACGATCTCTGTATGTTTTGTAAAAGTGGTATGCATAGCACCAAGAGGTTAGTGGATAGTTGTGCACAGCAGTGATTGTCTAGATCAGGGCAGTTCAAATTTTTATACCAAGTGGACCACAAGAGTATTTTGACAAGGAGCCTGCATGCCGCATACAGCCTTGGTGTGCTGGGGAGGAGGAGGGAATGAGCCCAAAATTTTATGCCCTTGTACTACCTTCCCAAAGTTGGCTAAGCAAGTGCTTTGGGAAGGGGGTCCTCCCATTTCCTTCCCAAAGCTAGGACAGCACTAACTAGGCTTTGGGAAGGAGGAAGGAGGACTCTGGGACCCTTACGCCTCCTTCCCAAAGCCTGGCACCTCTCTTATTTAGCTTTGGGAAGGCAGTGCAAGGGTTAGGGGAGTGGCTCAAACTTTGTTGAGGGCCACGAGAAAAGGCATTGAGGGCCACATGAGGCCCTTGGGTCATGCGTTGGACCACCCTGGTCTAGATGCTGTAGTCCCCCTTTCCTTCTCCCTCTGAATCAGTTTTACAATGGCATATAAATGGGTTGTGCTTTTAAAAAATAAAAATAAAAATGTGCCAATTGGAACTTTCCCCTTAAGCCACACCAATGGTGTGTGTGTGTGTGCATGCGCTCCTGGAGAGGGTTATCATGGCAAGGGAAGAAAATTACAATTCTTCTCATGCTGTGCTCCCAATAACCCCCCCCCTTTCCTTACACACAGCTGTAATTAATTACAGAAAATGAGGAGGCATAACTGCATGCTATTCATTAACCATAACATGTAGTGTGAACCTAAGATTTTGCTGGAATAATACAGTCAGAGCTGGGAATGATCAAAAGGCATCGGCATGGCACAACTGAGTTGCAGATTAAGCCCACAGTATGTACTGAGTTGGGAACTGAATCTTATGACTTGCCTAATATGTATTAAATTTTAAGAATTTCTAATCTTGTAGAATTCTGGGAGCAGAACATTTCATAACAAAAAAGTACACATTTGCAAAATACAGTATGAAAAATGTGCAATCTGAGTAACTGGGAAATCTAATGTTTGTGTACTGTAGGTTTCAAATCCATTTAAAAGAAAGGATTCTGCCTGTTTTCCTTTGACAAATTTGAAATGTGTGCTTTAGCTGCTACAGGAATAAGCAGGCAGTTTTAAGTCAAACATACTATATGACTTGGCTAATAGCAACACTCCAGCTTGGGATATGGACAGAAATAATCTCATCTCTCTTTCTGGCCTCAGTGCCAATGAGAGGTCCCTGGCAAAATATTTCAGATGAGCAACAGCTAAAGCTGTCAGGCAGAACAGTCCAAACAGAGAATCTGTTGCGCTGGAGGGCTTTGGATGAAGCAGAGATGTTTTGCTAGCCTCTGTATAATTGTAGGAGGGAAGCCCGCTGGCGAGCACCTCAGTGTACTCACCCAAATAGCTGGTGAGTCAAAGCTACCACCAGTAGTATCCCTGCTGGCAGTAGCCAGCAGAGAACCCGAAAATGGGTGTTTCAGGGTGGGAAGCAGGGCTGGCACGGTATCTGTGAGAACCCTACTGTTGTCATGTGACAGCATAGAGTCCAATTTGGTCCTCCTTACCATGCCAGCCTGCAACTTGGCTCAGTAGAGGGGCATCCCCCCCCCTTTCCATTCCCTTCTCCACCTCCCATCCTGGCTGGCATGAGCCCTGGGGCTATGAATGTGACGCTGGCTGCAGCACTCCATTAAGCTCTGCTGCTGTTGCTAGAGGTGGGGGATTAACTGTCCTCCTGTGATACTGTGGGTCTTCAAGAGGTGAGTTTGGGAATGTTTTTCTTGCAGGTTTTGAAAATATTCATGCCCTGGCCAGCAAACCTAATAGCTCTTCCCCTGTCCCCAATTTATACAACATTCACTCTTTATGGATAGATTCTATAATCAAAAGTCCTTTGGACAGAAATTTAGAGGCCATCAATTTAACCAGCCCATGTATAGCTATTCCTGCAGAATCCAGAGCTGCTGATGAACCACACAATCTTTGAGTTCCTGACAGATGCTGGAATCCCCCCCCCTGGGGTAGTGGGGGGTGGCATCCTTGTTGTGCAGCTTCACCACCTAGTGTCTACCGTGTTTCTCCTAAAATAAGACATAGCCATAAAATAAGCCATAGCAGGATTTCTATGCATTTGTGAAATATAAGCCGTTCCCCAAAAATAAGCCATACCCCGAAAATAAGCCATAGTGACGCGGCACCTCCCATTAAAACAACCTGGAAAGGTGTGGCTATGCAGCGTACCGATGCGACGCGGTTAAAATAAGACATCCCCTGAAAATAAGCCATACTGTGTTTTGTTGAGGGGAAAAAAAAATATGACGGTGTCTTATTTTAAGAGAAACACACTATATTCTATAAGAGGGAAATGGTTTTGAATAGGAAAATGGCAGGAAGGAAATTCTCCCCCCTCCCCCTTTCTTCACTTCTAATTGTGGTCTGCAGCTGCTACTGTTCATTAAAAAAAAAAAAGTTGGGGGAAAGTTGCACGATGAGAGAGAGTGGCACAAGCTAAGGCATTCCAAAGCTTTGTAGTGCTGTGGGAAATAATAATGAACTGCCTCATCAGCACTGGGGGGGTGGCCCCAGAGGCGGAGAGGCGCGAAGGCGGCACGCCGGACCCCCCCCCCCCCCGCACCCCGCACTCTCCCCCAGATGCCCCGGACACCACCTTCCCTCCCCGTCAGCCCACCACCACCACTACTCCCCGGGGCACGGGGGCACTGGACGGATCGCCGCACCACGGCGGCCGATGTGCCCAAGACGGACCTGGTCGTCATAGAATTTTAGAGTTGAAAGGAACCACGAGGGTCATCTAGTCCAACCCCCTGGACTGCAGGAATCCTTTGGCCCAACATGGGGCTCAAATCCACAACCTTGAGAACATGCTCTACTGACTGTCCCACAGGCAAATAAATTGCTAACTGGAAAGTAAAGCAGTTCACCCCTCCACTCAGAACGCAAAATATTCCTTAAAGCTAATTCTATTGCATCATAAAGACCACATTCAAATTGCCACTAAAGTCAGATGAAAAGGTGTTATTTTATTTGTTTAAAAATGTGCAAATGTGCTTGAATGCTTTTTTAAGTTCGAAAAGATAATAACTTTGGCTTTCTTTATTGGGTGAACACAATCACCTGGCTATAGGGTTTTTTTTGTTTTTAGTATAATATTGCAAAAGAGCTGGAGCCTAGTATTGTATGTAACTTCTTTAAAAGGTGCTGTGAAACTCTATAGCTTTATTTGTAAAATACCTCCCCCCTTTTCAAACTGGTCAGTGGGGGCCTTATAGGCACACTCTCAGGTTAACAGGCTTGAGTGTTCCTTTGCCATTACCCTTTCATGTCATAATACATTATGGCATCCGTGTGACAAGGTGCTTTTAAGCATGACACTGGGCTATTTAGTTTTACAGACCTGTGAAGTTCTGCATTTTTCTGATACTTTTGCTTTGCTCATCCAGTCATCAGTGTGTGGTGCAACCTGTAGCCTAGACACTTAGATGCTAAGTGAAATAGTTTTTGTTCAGCTACATCTGCATCTGAAAAGTGATGCTTCAGTGCAGACCTTTGACTTTTCCAGGTATAAGGCCTTTTAAGAACATAGGAAACTGCCTAATTCTGATTCAGACTGTTTGTCCATATAGCACAACATTGACAGTAGCTCTCTAGGGTTTCAGGTAGGAAACATTCCCAGACCTACCCAGAGATGCTAGCGGTTGAACCTGGCATCTTCTGAATGTAAGGCAGATGATCTACCACTGACCTATGCCATTTCCCCCAATGAGTAACTACCGGTAATTAGAGGCAACTCAACCTTTCACCCTTTTGTGACTGTTATCATTACCATTCCACAATGGAAATTGTTTATTTCTCTTTCACATATCCATACTCGTTAGTCATTTATTCCAGCAATGAGTTGGCCAGCCAGGGCCCTGTTGCTTAAGAGACAAAGAAACTGAACACTGTGTAACATTACTGCTGAGTAGGAGTGGCTCACTTTGTTTACTCTACTTAGTATATACAGGTGTTGGTTTCCGAGACTGAAAGTGCATACGGAAGGGAAGATACTTCATGTTGACCTTGGAGAGGGTATGCACCCGTTTTGAGTATGGTTAGCTGGTCTAAGGGAAAGATACGTAGCTTATGTTCTATGTATGGGTGGGGATGTTGCTGGGCTAAACTCTCATCATTCCTGACCACTGGCCATGTTGACTGGGGCTGATGGTAATTGGTGTCCAACAATATCTGGAAGTCTACAGGTTCTGCACGCCCATCTAATATAGTTTGCCCCCAATTTGCACCCCCCTTATGAGATTAAGTTGCGATTTGATTCTATGATTATTATAATGGTCCAATATGCGATGAATCACACCAAATCTGTTTGCTGAATATATTTCTTTAGATATCTGCTCAAAGGATGGTCTTTGTTTTTCTTCTCCCTCTGGGTGTAATACTGTGTTCAGAGGAATGTTTGCTTTGAATGGTAGCCCTTCTGGGAAGAAAAACAAAATCTTGTATAACTTTTTCAAGCATGAGATTAGTCAGAGATAACCAGAAAGCAACTTGTTTAAGGGAGCTTCCAGACTGTCAGTGCTTTGCAGGAGTGATTCAAGTGCACACTGACCTGGAGTGCTAGTTTTTTTTTTCTCATATGAAGTGGGTTAAAGTGCTCTGTTGCCCTAGTGCAATAAATCCACTTTAAAAATTGACCTTTTGTGGTTAAGAAAGTGACAAGGAAATGCACTGAAAATTGTGAGATGGACTAATGGCTGGCGTGTAATCACACCACAAGCAAATCAGGATGAATGTAGGTTGAACATTCTTTGTCATATAGCCACCCCATAAACATTTCAGAACGAATGCTCAATAAAGATTGGAAATAGTCTAACCACCACGTAAGCTATGTGTAAGCAAATTAGGATGAATACTGAATAAACAGGTTGCCTGGAAGGAGCCCTAAGCAAAACCAGGTTAGCAGCAACATTGTTTAGAAGGAAGGAATAAGTAACTTGTGTAGTTGTTTAGCTGAGAAGGAATCAATGAGTTGTTGGTCAAACAATGTCCAGTCCAGCCTCTCTCCTTAGATCAGCTGTCCCAAAGCTGTGCTTTAGTTCAGGAGAGACAGGACACAAAGGATTGCTAAGCAGCTCTTCTTGTCGTCATTTGGAGCTACTTCCAGGCAAAGACAACTTTAATTGATCTATGCATCACTGTGAAATTCATTGGAGGCTTCTGAATTGGCTCCTAAGGGGACATCTCTGCAATCAGGTTCCTGCTTCAGCTATGTTGGAACAATGGTTTAGAAGATGGCTCCTGATTAAAGACCAGCAACACCATGCTGGCTTACTCTGAGCAGCTTCTCCCTACTGGTTGCAAATACAACTTTGAAGGTTGGATACATACAGTATCCTGTTGTATTAATCCCTGCAAGTTCACTTACTTTTCCTGATTAGTTTATGGACAGTTCTGTGTTGTCTTTGTATCTCAGGTTGCTACACAGGAGCCAACTCCTAGGGGCCAAGGTAGCTTCACACACAGCCCTAAAATATTTGAGGAGGGCACCACCTGCAAAGTTGATAGGCATCACCATTCAAATGGTATGCATGTGCCGAGTCATGTGATTATGCAGGGTGGGGCTTACCTGCCCTCCCCCCATATTTTATTTAAGTTGGCACCCCTGGGTTGCTACATGCTTTGTGTTTTAATCCATTGTCCATTGCCTAGCATGTAATCATAATGGTGCTTCGTTTTGTGTAATTAAATTTTCTCCAGACTCTGACAAATTTGAAGAATCTTGACATTTCACAGCAGCTGTGGTGCAAGGTGGATATGTATGTCACAGGGACAGGGAATCCTTTTAAGCCTGAGGGCTATCATTTCCATGTGGATAACCTTCTGGAGGCCAGTGGAAAAAATGAGCAGAGCAACATATGTGATTCTTACCTTTGTATAGTAGGGTACAATCCATACAAGCAAAAGTCATAATTTCCACAAAGACACACACACACATCTCCATCTTCCACTCAAGGAGGCAAGAGGCATTATGACAGTTCAATGACACATTCTAGTCAGGCAAACGCACTCAAGAAAGATGTGAAGCAGGGCAAGTGAGGGGTATGATGACCTGGCAAGGCGGCATGGCCTGCAGAGAGTCCCGAGGGCCGTATAACGAGGCCTGGAGAGCCTGAGGTTCCCCACACCTGATAAGTCAGCTCAATTGAATTTAGTATTCTGTTCGTATTCAATTCTGAATTAGGGGGAGTTGTGCTTGGTCTTTTGCAGTGAACTCCAAAGTACTGTCTATTTAAATGCCTTGATGTTATTTTTAGATTTTTTTTCTTTTTTGTTCTTGCCTACACCCACCTTCCAACTTATTTAAATTGCATCCTGCCTGCAACATATAAAAACATTTGGGGGGGGGGGAGTGGAGTGATGTAACATCAAGAAAACAAGTAAAAAGAGAGAGAAAAAATCTGCTATTGATTTTTTTTTTGCATGAGATGGAGATGGGAGTCTTTATATGCGAAACCTGCCTTCCATGTATGTTATTCCTGTACCATAAGAGAAAAACTGTGAGGATACTATTGGACTGGACAGCTAGGCACTCCCTTCGCCATCTTCACCTCACCTTTGAGCTCTGACATCACAAGGTCCCAAGCTCAATCTCCAGTTGAAGGGATCTCTAGCAGCTGGGGCTGAGAGAGACCTCTGCCTAAGACCCTGAAGAGCCACTAGTCTTAGGTGAACAAATGGTATGAACTGGTAGTGTTTGTTTGTGTGTGTGTGTGTGTGTGTGTGTGTGTGTGTGTAGTAGTAGTAGTAGTAGTAGAAAAGATTCTACTGCTTCTTCTTTTTTAACCCTTGAGATCAGTGGTTCCCAAACCATTTTTCCCCATAGCTTTCTAGAGCAAAAATAGTCAAGTGTTGTCCATTGAATCTCTGAGATAATGGTAGCATGTTGTTTCTAGTAGAACCTGGGCAAGGTTCTCTCTTACAGGAGCAGTATAGGGTTCTGTACAAGAGTTGGGTTGCCACCATGTCTGCTGGGACAGAAGAATAATTGTTTTAAAAACATTGGCTCATAAAGAAAGGCGCAGATAGGCTTGAAAACCTTCAAAATGCCAGCAGGAAGATTTCCAGGTTACCCTGTCCTAGAGATTCCTAGACCTTTATTTGTTTTAAACGTGCAACCCCGCCCTGCATATTTAACAAACACCAAGCCAGTTTATAAAAATATTTAGAAATGCAAAAGGCCTAATAGTGTTTGTTTCTTGTTGCAGTATAATTATTGGGTCAGATAATGTAAGTATTAGAATAATACAGATCATGTTCTTAAATTCTTAAAAGTGCTGGAAAGTTCATTTTGTTTGCATATTGCCAATATTAGATCTAAAATGCCACTGTCTTAATTCACTTTGCAAACCTTTGTTGTTGTTCAGTCGTTCAGTCATGTCCGACTCTTCGTGACCCCATGGACCAGAGCACGCCAGGCACTCCTGTCTTCCACTGCCTCTCGCAGTTTGGCCAAACTCATGTTAGTAGCTTCAAGAAGACTGTCCAACCATCTCATCCTCTGTCGTCCCCTTCTCCTTGTGCCCTCCATCTTTCCCAACATCAGGGTCTTTTCTAGGGAGTCTTCTCTTCTCATGAGGTGGCCAAACCTTGGCACTGTCTTAATTCACGTTGCAAACCTGTATGACACAAATCTTTGCTGTTCCCTGTTATGCACATCAGCAGTGGTTTTCCACAGTGCCCTCAACTTTTTATACACCTCAGTGATGTCTGAACAAAGGCAGCCAGCCAAAGTGCACAAATAGAAAACGTTGTTGTTTTTAAAGGGGGCAGAAGGTGAAAAAGCTCTTTTTGGATGTCTTATGCAGAAGAAAGCAGCTTTTGTGCTATATTGGGAGCCTTTTGTATGGAGGTTAAATTGGAAGGGGGGAAATTCGGAGGCTAAAATGAGCCCACGGACCCCCAGCCGGCTATTCATTTTTTAAATACACTTTTATAATTAATAATAACAACAACAACAACAACAACAACAACAACCACTCATTCATTCAAACATGGATTCTCCCAAAACATCAGTGTAGTATTTTTAAAGAAAAGAATAATTTTTATTTTTAAAGAAAAGAATAAAAATCAAAAATCAATATAATATCTGACAGGTAATACATCAAATCTATTCAACCAGCTAAAACAATACAGTAAATAGCTTGGGCAATTAATTGGGTACCAGAAAGAAACACTGAGACTACTAGTCTTACCTCCTTCAGGAGGGTATTCCAAAGTCAATCGCCAAAAAGGCACTGTCCTTCCTAACACACCTTTCCTAGAGATAGAACTTGGAAAAGGGCCTAATCTGAAGGTCTTCATGTGAGGGGCAGGTAGATATGGGGTGGGGGGAGGTGTTCAAGTGATTTAGCCCTTTGAAGGTACTTAAAGTACTTGGAACTGGGCTTGAGAACAAAATGACATCCAATGTACTGTAATTCCTTCAGTATATATGCTTCATAGCTCCCATCTAGACCAAGGCGGTCCAACTTTTCATACCAAGGGGGCTGCAAGGTTACTTTGACACAGAACCTGTGGGCTGCATACTGCCTTGTCATGTGTGCACGCAGAGTGGTGGTGGAGGGAGAGCGAGCCCTACCTCCTAGTCCTGGAGCTGTATTCCCAAAGCTGGCTGAGTGAGGCACTGGGCTTAGGGAAGGAGGTATGAGGCTCTGGCAGGGTCCTAGAACCCTCCCATCACCTTCCTAAAGCTAGGAACTCTGGCAGCAGAATTCCACACTAATTGCAGCTTCTTAACCATTTTTAAGGGCAGCCCCACATGATCCTACTTGGAGGTTACAAAAGCATGGATTGCTGCAGCCAGGCTATCCTAGTTGTAGAAAGGCCCAGCTAACATACCAGCATAAGCTGGCTAAAGGTGTCCTGAACCACTAAGGTCTCTAGTGACAATACTGGATTCAAGAAGCATCCTTAAGCTGCATTCCTGCTCCTTCAGGAGGGAGTGCAGACTCGTTCAACACATGCACAGCCCATTTCTGATCCCAGAAGCGATCAATTCACAGTGCATTCATCTTATCAGGATTCATCTTTAGTTACTGGCCAATTACTGAGCCCAAACAGCAGTTCAGCACCTCCTAAGAAGAGTTTGGATTTGGATTTGATATCCCGCTTTATCACTACCCAAAGGAGTCTCAAAGCAGCTAACATTCTCCTTTCCCTTCCTCCCCCACAACAAACACTCTGTGAGGTGAGTGGGGCTGAGAGACTTCAAAGTGAAGTGTGACTAGCCCAAGGTCACCCAGCAGCTGCATGTGGAGGAGCAAGGAATCGAACCCGGTTCACCAGATTACGAGTCTACCGCTGTTAACCACTACACCACACTGCATGGTGGTGACAAAAGTTCCCATAAATGCTCATCTTTGAAAATGTTGCTTGCTCAGTACTGTTTTCCGACATTTTTTTTTCTTTGTTTCTAAAGTATTTGTAGTAACAGTAAAACTAATATGGTTTTCTTCCCAGAAAATGGAGGCGTGTAGCTATAGATAATCTGAATCTGGGTTTCCAATTTGCGTCTTTTAAAAAAAAGAAGAGATGGTGGCCATTTGAGCTATCACCCTTGGAAGCCAGCTGCTATACCTTAATGAGAATCCATACAGCTTTTATTACTTGGCCACAAATAATGGTCCTAATGCTTGTTGGCTTTAAAACACCTATGAGTAGCACTGCTTTTTTCTCTCTCCCGGCTGTTCACTGTCTCCCTCTTGCAAAATATAAGACAAGGCCAAAGCTTAAATTAAAATCCTCAGGTTCTTATCTCCTTCCCACAGGAAAGCAAATCTGTGTTGAAAACCGTAAAATTAAGAGGAGAGCAAGGATAGCATAATTTAGCAAAAATTCATGGCAGAAGATTCTGAGCCTATATGACTGGAGGGATAGGTCAGACATTAAGATGATACCACTTGCTAAAGCAGGCTCCTTAAGGTGGTGCTCTGAAAACAAGGGAAAGTATGCAAGGGGGGGGGAGACACACAAAGAAAAAAAAATACAGTATGACTCTGGCTTTGTGTTCGTTCGTTCTAAACTAGAAAGGCTTATTATGCGCAGACACTTCTCCTGCGTTGTTTTTTTTTTAAAATACAGGCCAACAAATTCTGATCACATTAGCATTTGACTAAATCTGGATCAGTTTCCTCTTTCCTTAGCTCCCAATATTTTACATTATTTGAAGTTCTTTTTAAGCAGTATCTGCATTTTGATCTGAACCGTCCCTTTCCTGTACAACCATCCGTCATGATCTTAAATTTATGAGCAAAAAATATATATATTGCTTAAGGGGGATCCAGTAGGAGTCTCGTAAAAATACGCTAAGGTTTCTTTCTTGATAGCATGGCGCCCATCTACAGAGAAAGAGAAAATTAAACTACAGAACATGGTGTAATAATGCAAATGAGTCTCAAACATTTTCTGCGTTTTGCATAGACTTAGCCTGTGGGGAGAAAATTAGGAATTATTCTGGTAACTCCAGCATTTTTTTTCAGCTTGAGGGGATTTCTGCATGTAGTAGTGGAATATCTTGATTTAAAAAAAAAAAAAAAAAAAAAACGCCTTGCTAATTTCTAGCAAATACTGAATACAGTTTTGTTATATGAGCTTTGTTTTACCTTAACATCTTTGGTGGCACTACTCTGATAGAGATGACTATGATTCAGTAAGGTGGTGGTGGTGGTGTTTTTTTAGTACAATTCCATTATTATTCCTTTTGTTTTATATGAACTAGGCTCCCCCCCCCCCCCCGCACAGCATTGTAGTATCACTTTCAGAGTAACCTAACTTTGGGGTTACATGCAGTTTGGGAGTGGGATGGTCTAAATAAAAATGAAGCAGTATTGGGAATCTTCATATCTACCATCGGAATACACTGGTGAAATTGTATTGCATGACTTGATAAAATATGATGTCTTGGGAAGAAAATGCACTCGATGAGATTGCAGTGAGAAGAGGACTTGCCTTGGAGAGTAGGTCCATGAACTATGGTGGTGGGCAGATTAAATGTAGAGGGGCAGTAGTGAATATTCCTTTACCAGTACAGTCATACTTCGGGTTACGGCCACTTCAGGTTGTGCAATTTTGGGTTGCACACCGTGCCGAACCCGGAAGTACTGGAACGGGTTACTTCTGGGTTTTGGCGCTCGTGCATGCGCAGAAGCATTAAATCGCCGTTTGCGCATGCGCAGAAGCGCTGAATCACGACCTGTGTGTGCGCAGACGTGGCGCTGTGGGTTGCGAACGTGCCTCCCACACGGATCATGTTCGCAACCCGAGCGTCCACTGTACTATAGAAGTCTGCCTTTCATAGTATGTTATCAAAATAACAATAATATACATGTCTTTAACAATTTTTTTAAAAAAGTTTGTAAGACCTGGCACAGATTCTCCCTAGGCACTGGAAACATAAAATAAGGTGATGACAGACACCAGCACTGCATCTGTATCAAGGGTGGGGTACATGTGACCATCCAGATGTTTCCGTACTCTCAATTCCCATCCGCCGCAGCTAATATGACCATTAGTCAGGGATGATAGGAGTTGTAGTCCTGACAACATTTGGCGGACTGCAGGCTTCCCACTCCTGATCTCTGTGAATGACTCCACTGAGACTTAAGCATTCCCACGTTTAATGGTGAAAACGTCATGGCAGAGTCCAGACTGAAACTAATGGGTGCTCCAACCTGACAGTCACACTGTTTACACCAGTTGTTGTTTACTGCTAGATCCCTGGCTGCATCTCTGACATATTTACCATCATACACCAATTAATACATATTCCCAAAGAGGCGGGTAGCTCCTCGCACCTTCCCTTTTGAACTGTAGTGGATAATTTGCCCTTCCTGCTGTTTGGTTGGCTTCCCCCCGCCCCCGGCCCGGTGATGAGAATATTGCTGTGTGTGAAGCAGGCCTGTATGACTTCTGACCAATCACAACAAATGCTGCCCCAGCAGCCATTAGTTAAAGCTAGCACACCTTGTGTTTTCAGTCCTAGGTAGATGGCAAAACCAGAAGGTATGTCAAACCCCTGGCAAGTCACCTTAAAAGGCTAGTGGAGTAAAGGTTGTGCGGATCCTGGTGGAGTAAGGAGTTTGTGGAAAACTTGCCTAGTCTGGTGACCTGAGGGTGTGCTGTGTGTGTGTGTGTGTGTGTTATTTAAACTGTCACCTTTATGTACATTTAACTGCTTGTTTATTTAAAAGCTAGGCAGATAAACATGCTAAAAAAAAACCCTCACAAAAACGTGACAAGCCCTATTTAAAATAAAACAAAAAATCGCTACCAATGCTTTTTGTTTTTTGTTTGCAGTCCAACAAAGTACCGGTGGTGCAGCCTTCCCATGCGGTCCATCCTCTCACCCCACTTATCACCTACAGTGATGAGCACTTTTCTCCAGGGACGCATCCATCACACCTCCCCTCAGACGTCAACTCAAAACAAGGTGAGAGGCCTTAATTGATTTGCAGCCATTAGACAGAATAGCCAGCCATGTTTTGCCCTTAGCTCAGGGGTGCTAAAGGCAACAATTATTCTGTCCTAATCTTAATCAAGGAGCCAAATGCCTAGGTTTTCCTGGTTCACTTTTGTGGAAATAACTGCAATTGAAGTCCTTGGCGCCCCCTGCCATTTTATCAGTGTAGTACAAATTACCAGTGCATTAGGAGGTACTTTCCCCCAAATTGGCTTCCGATAGGTGATAGGTGGATGCTATGAACCTTTCTTAATGACTAACCAAATTCTGTTTTAAAATTGAGATTAGGCTTCCTTTAGAGGAAACCAAGAGGCTGTTCAACCCGAAGCTTTCCCTTTCATCCAGCTTTTTCATCTGCATTTGAATAAATAATAGCCATTTCTTACTTGGTTGGTTGGTTTTCTGAAAGTTTAGCTTGGACACTAATCTTAATTTCAAATATTACCACAGAATCTTAAAAGCTGTTTATGGTGTGCTTTCAGAATATGAAAGTGATCTTGCATTATTATTATTTGTGTGTTTGCTTTCGGATACCTGAATTTTTAACTTTGCTTTGTAATAAAAATTTCATGTGTTGTTTTTTTCTTTGAAGAATAATTCCCCAAGTTTTTCCTACAGTAATATATGAAGTTTCTAATGGGTAAAAATGTAGAGGCTGTATGTGCTTAGTTGAGTGGTAGAGCATTTGCTTTGTGTCCAGAAGATCTCATTTTCAATCCTCAGCATTTCCAGTTAGGGCCAGAAGGGTCCTCTGTCTGAAACACTGAGCAGTCACAGCCAGCCACTGTAGACAGAATTGAGCTGGACAGACCAATGGACTGACTCAGTATAAGGCAGCTTCTGTTGTTCCCATATTTTATTGCCTAGACTGCTGGAGCGTAGTTGTTGTTCCTTTGAATTTTGGAATGCAAGAGACAGCTTAGCTGGCTTGGGGAGTGGCACTGCATTGATTGGCCACTCTCCAATCATTGCTGATGATATCTACTGTTGCAATTGCTTAGACTCTAGTACATAGGTTAGAGTGGTTGTGACAGTTTAGGCTTGGTAGACCATGCTACCGGTATGTTCAGCAGTGCCATTTCTGAAAACAACTGAAAAATCTATGGTGAGAGGGGAGAAGGACTTAGAAATAAGGTGCTGTTGGCTCTTTAGTGTCTCCTAGGCAATGTTGTGTCCCATGATGTGGTCCTGTCCAAACCTGCCATTTTGGAAAGAAGTGACCAGTCACATAAATGTGGTTTTGGACACATCCCTGATCATCTCAGATGTTGACATGTTGCTAAATTACGTACCAACCCATTGGAATTTAACCAAAGGGCAGTGAGATTGGCTGCTGCATGCACTCACAGTGGCTAAATGCTTAACTGGAAGGAAACTTCCTCTCTCCTCCTCTGCATCATACAATGGACAGAAAACATGATCCAACTGGCCGTTTATGAGAAAGAGCCTTCCATAAGCAGGAAAATGATGGGAAACACTCAAATATATGGACCCTCTACACAGACTTGCTTGCATAAACAATGGATGCTGGGCAAGTTTGGGATGATAAGCCAATTCTCTCTCCCCTCTCTTCACATTGGTACATAATGATTGCTGATTGTAAATTTCTTTAATTATAAATGTTCCTTGTATTTGTGAAATTTGTATTTGTCCCCATTCTGTATATAACATATTCACAAACATAAAAGAAGTAAAAATATTCACACACATAAAAGAAGAAGTAAGGTGCTAAAAATGGCTGGTTTTTCAATCATTTATAATCTGAATTTGGATATGAGACAGCATCTCTCCAGCAAGAACTTTTCCATGTGACATTGTCTTGTGTCCCTGGGCAATGCTCCATAGTCTAGCACGCAGTTTAGCAACATGTGTGGTGAGGGAAGCATGGTGTGGCAAGACCAACCCCATCTCCTTGGCCTAGACATTGTCACCAGCTCTGCTTCTGGATCTGGGGGAAACAGAGGAGCACTTCCCTTTATCAAGGGTAAAAGAGCCAGAACAGGGACTGTTTTTCTCATGTCTCGTGCCTTTTTAGATTTTGAGCCTGAGAGTAGGGACTATCTTAGAACTGATTCTTGAAAGCTGCTCTGAGAGCTTTTATTGTTACTAATTAATTGATCAATATACCACCCTTCACCCAAAGATCTCAGGACAGTTCCCAACATAAAAATACAGGATAAAAACACAAAATAAATAGTTAAAACAAAAAACAAAACAATAACAGATAAGGAAAATAATAGGAGTGTAGGAACAGGGACTTTAAGCTTGTGCCCCCCTAGTGTTTGTAGCTTGAACCGGGGGGCCCACACCATCTATTTGCCACATAAACTTTTCTGCCATTATGGCTTTACTTCACCCACCCCCAAATGTTGAAACCTGTTTTGATTATATTGAATTTTTATGTAGTCAGATTCTCCCCCCCCCAAAAAAAATGACAGGGTCACTTATACCTCCTCTCACTTAGAATAGAGGACTTTACATAAGAAAAGAGACCTGTGATTTTTGCGTTGGTTCTTTAATGCACTAGATAAATCAATGGTTTAATGGTCTCTGTGACCATAATTCTGTGTGCCTCCTTGGGGCATGAGATTTAGGTAGAGCATGAAAACCATAGTGCTCATCTGGGACTAGGATTAGCTTTAATCCTTGAGGTGTTTTTTTTTTTGAGTTTGTAGCATTTCTACGTTCTTGAGAATGTGAGTTGATGGATCATTTCCAGTGGGACTTCCTTATGCCATTGCAAAAATACTAACCAATACAAAAGATTGACCTTGGCGCCCACAAGAGTCATAGACAAGGAGCTTAGCTGAAGCTGGAGTGACAATCAGGAGCCAAATGAATCATATCAAGTGTGACCATTACACGCCTGAAAATGATTCTTAATTAACCACCGATCCTCTGTGGTAGCAAGTTTCCAAAATCTGTGAATCACAAGGGAAACACAAAAAATGTACAAGCAGCAATTTACCTAATCTAATAAGTCTGGTCTGCTGCCTATTTGGAACTGCTGTTTTTTCTGCTCCCTTGGCCCCTCTGAAAATGTTTCATTCTGATTTATTTTTCAAGACTTGTTTCCAATTGAACCTTTAAGAGAGAGAGAGATCATATAAACTTCCCCATATACTTTTATTTTATCACTTTTCGCAGGGTGGGGAATCTGTGGTCTTCTAGAAGTTGTTGGACCCCAAAAGAATCTCCCTCAGACAGTATAGCCCAATGGTCAGGGATTAAGGGAGTTATTGTCCAATAACATCCAGCAGGCCAGAGATACTCCACCCTTGACTTATAGGCTGTAACCTTCTTCCTCTCTTTCTTTTTAAATCAGAGTGAAAATTAACCATGCTATATAAAAACTACTGGTCTTGTGGCCTAAGCTTTTGTGAACCAGATCCTCCTCCATCAGAAACACGAAGCAGTCACCTAAGTGGGTAGGTATATATATGTATATCCTAGTATAGAGAGAAGGAATCTTTTAAAAATTACATATCACGTATAAATACTGAAGACAAAAGGTCAGTCAGTGCAAGGCAGGACAGCTGGTGCATCACAGTACCAACCAGAGCACAAATGAATACTGAATCCAATCTGGTAAGCAGTCTGGGGAAGGGTATCTGTAGCTCAGTGGAAGGGCATCTTCCTTGCATGCAGAAGGCCACAGGTTCAATCCCCATCATTTCCAGGTAGGGCTGGGAATGATTCCTGTTTGAAACTATGGGGAGCAGCTGCCAATCAGTGTTGACAGTACTGGCCTAGGTGGACAAATGGTGTGACTTGATATAAGGCTGCTGTGCAGTGGGGCAAACAGGTGAGCATGAAGAATGATGAACTCTCAAGAACAGAGCCTTACACAGACCCAACCTTCTCCACAACTTTTCACTTCACAGTATGTTCCCAAAACAAAGCCATCATCTATATTTTTCAGCGTTATTTTCTATGCAAAACTCCTGCATGTTGCAAGGGCCCACAAGAGTGGTGCCCTTAACTTACCTGGCAAAATTGTTAACCTGTTCAGTCTCATGCTGACTTAGACAAAAGAGTCATGTCTTGTCTTGGAAACTCTCTTTCCGGCTCAGTGACATCTGCATATATGTTGCAGAGGTTTACAGTGATGAAAGTTTATTTCCGCCATCCCCAATTCAAGGAATACTTCAGTCACATCACTCAGCAGGGCACTGGTGACAGCAACTATCCTCTCGACACTGGAAAAGAGTTAATGTGTGGACCTCTCCTGGTGGTTTCAATATAGATTGGACTTTTACATGGAACGTTTATATCTTCATGCAGCTTGCTGGGGTCAGAGCTGCAGGGGGAACCTTCCTACAGAATTTCAGGAACAAATCTACGCAGACACACATCCTAGCTGCTACCCCAAATGCAGAAACTAGATAATCCTGTTTCAGATTTTGGCATTCTCACAGGACAGGTGCCTAACTAAGAAGAGCTTATTCTTAGGTCCAAAATCACCTGCAGTCATACTTATCTTCCAGGCATCACAGTCTTCCTGGAAACTACAGTTTGCTGACATATGCTTCAAGCTGCCATCCAGGTCACACCACAGAATACATTGTCTACTGGATGATGTAACTGCATTTATCCATTCCTTTGGTTAGAGACTACCACTTTTCAAGTTTTACATAATGCATTCTTAAAACAGGAGCACTCACTTGGGAAGAGGGAAAACCAGATCAACTAAGTCAAGGCAGGTACAAAGCAGTTGCTGTCAGTGGATTGGACCCAGCAAAAGGCTAACTGAATGTCATTTACTGTCTACAGCTCATCCTGGAAGATGATAATTCCACCTCACAACACCTTCTTAAAAGATAGCACTTCTTAACTGAAGCAGCTGCTAACTAGCAGCAATAGGTCACTTAATGGAGATTAAAATATATATACTGGTGCCATTTTTTTACCCTAGCTATTTTGGCAACACTGTCATGGGACCAAACTACAATGGCCATAAAATCAAAGTCTCGTTCATCTACCCATCCTCTAACATGGTATGACTGAGCAGTGATGTCCTTCTACCATTGCCTTAAATCAAATAAGTTTATTTCTCATGCAAGAAGATAAATGGGCACAAATTGGTGATATTTGAATACCAGCAGGGGAGCATTTCAATTCCCAGGGCATTTTTTGGTCCCAGGAGATCACAAGATCACGGTATTCCTATGTAAGTTTCAAATGTGATGAATATGAGTCTCTTAGCAAATTTGATGCTCTGATGTTTCATCTGAGCAAATCCTAGGAATTACTAGATCACTGCAGAGAGCAATTGTTAGGTGTGTGTTTAAGCTATTGATCTTGCAATGCCTGTTCATTATCAGCATCCACTAGTCAGTGGGTTACATCCGTTCCGATTGGATCTTGAAGTCATTTGTGTTCTGCATAGCACTGTGAATCACTTACTGCTATGTCCTGTATTGCTTGACCTTTTGACTTTGCTTTAGAAACACAATCAATCACTCTTCCTTCTCTTTGTACTCGGGGTATATATACTTACCCACTGAGTAGAGTATATATCTGACAAAGTGGGCTCTGGTGCATGAAAGTTTATGCCACAATCAATTTATTAGCACTTAAGATGCTGTAGATTTTGTTGTTGTTGCAACAGATAGATAGCTATAACTATCCCCCTGGAACATGAAATGCATTCTAAGAGCCAGTGTCTAGATTTTATTGTAGCTATTCACACCAGATCCAAGGCTTGGATTAACAGGTTCTTACAAACATTTGTGGGCCTTGGGTAGATATCCAAATTTGCTAGATGCTGACACCAGCCATTCTTACAAAGTGGCTATATGGCAAGTAAAATCACTAATTTGATTGTTCCTTCCAACTCTAGAATCCTATGATAGAATCTGTGACTGTTTCGTTGAATGACATAGTGGTTTTTAGTTTTGTTACCATAAATGATGTGGATAAGTAAGTAACAACTTAAGCCCCTTAGAGGTTTTGTTCCATTTTCTTCTTTTAATTTATGGACGAGTTGCTTCTATTTCTTTTTAACACAGTATTTCATAATTTGATGACCAAAATGACAACTTGCGCTCTATGCTCTTCAACAGGCATGTCCAGACATCCTGCAGGTCCTGATATGCCCACTTTCTATCCCTTGTCTCCTGGTGGTGTTGGGCAGATTACCCCACCTCTTGGCTGGTAAGAACCTCCTGGTGCTTCCAAACTAAGTTTGTGTGTGCTTGCATAGTTGTGTATGTGCGTGCTTGTTTTTGTTTTTAAATAATAATAATTGCTGCCTTTCTGGGCTTGAGAAGTATCTCCTACCTGTTCACAATTTTAAAAAAAAGAAGAAATCCATGGAGATGCCAATGAGTAAATAACGAAGTAGCAATTGATAGTAACTAGCAATTGTTTCATAAACTGTAGGTTTGTATTTACTGAACTCTAGTATATATTGTACCTTCAGCATGGTTCATTTGGCCCAGTGGGGCATGTACATGAATGCCACTGAGCATGTACACTGCCTTCTTGCCACTGAATAATTGCAGTTGATTTGCTCAATGCACTTTCCATGTGGCAGATGGGTCATTTTCATAGAGTCATAGAATTGTAGAGATGGAAGAGACCCCTAAGAGCATGGGTAGGCAAGCTAAGGCCCAGGGGCCGGATCCAGCCCAATTGCTTTCTAAATCAGGCCTGCGAACGGTCCGGGAGTCAGCATGTTTTTACATGAATAGAATATGTCCTTTTATTTAAAATGCATCTATGGGTTATTTGTGGGGCATAGGAATTCGTTCATCCCCCCCCCCAAAAAAATCGGTGCTGCTCCCTAGCATGTGTGCACACGCCCTGACGTTACAACGCATGCGCAGCATCCAGGGTGGAGTGTGCATGTGTGGACATGGGTGGAGTCCACCCAAGATGCCGGGCGTGAGTGGCCGGCACCCCTTCCGTGAGGGCGCGGCAGCGGCAACTTTTAAGGCTGCAGCGTGCGAACAGCAGCACAGACAGGCGTCTATGCTGCTGCTCGCACGCTGCAGCCTTAAAAGTTGCCACTGCCGCACGGAAGGGGTGTCGGGTGGCGGCTTGGGAGTGGGGGGGTGGCGCCGAGTGTCACCTTCCCCCCAGGCTGGCACCTGGGGCGCTCCGCCCCCATCACGCCCCCCCTCGGTACGCCACTGTTTTCAGCATGTTCATAGTGCAATCACAGCTAAAGAAAAGCCGTTGCAAAGTGTGTATAATTTACCTTCAGTAAAACATCCCCCAGTCAAATTAATAAATTGTACTGCCATCCAGCAAGAGAGTGATTCAGACATGGATAACAAAAGAATGACATCTGCAGTGTAGTGAGCTAAAATGATATATTCTTTAGAGTTCTATAGTTGGCAATTTCTGCACCTCTTTTGATTTGTTATACTGGGAGTGTGCATTTTGCCACACACATCAGACATGAAAATTCCACAGCTGTAGGCTCTCCGCACCTTGTTAGATTGGGCCCAAATCTTTGAGTAATCTTCCCTCGATATTTTGGAAAATAGCAGCAAAATGGCTCTGAGCACCATGAGTAAAAAATGGCTGCAACTTTTCAAAATGACCTTGTAATTAGAAGAGAATTTGAAAGAGCAGGATGTGTGGTGCCCATTCTCTTTTGTACAGCTGCTTTTACACATTTCTCATGGTTTTGATTCTAGCTTTTAAGTTTTGGCATTTTCCTTGAAATGCTTTCTCAATGCAGATGTTTTTGCAAAGAGGGTGAATCTGGAGGAAAATGCTGATAACACAAATGATGGAAGTCTAGCACAGATTACTCTTACACTCTGCTTACTGTAGCTGAAAATGTGCTATATTTGGGTTTCTTTTTCCTCTCCCCCCCCCCCTAAACCCTTTGGTGCACTGGCCCTCCCTACTGCACACACGCAGAGCTCTGTTTAAGTGTGAAGACTGTCATGGTGAGCATAAGAAAGGGGCAATAGCTTTGGAAATGCCAGTTTCTTAAAACATTAAATCTGTCAATCAATAGCTCTGCTTAAATAGAATTGAGCGAAGTCTTTCAAGGGTAGATCAATTATTCTCTCTGAACTTTGCTACTTAAGTGTGTTGAATCCTGCTCAGAAGTTGCATCAATGCAAGCTGGAGGAAAAGACAATGTAAACTAAGCAGAAAAAGTTCAAAGTATTTGAAGCAATCAATTTGTGCTAGTGAGATATTCTGAAGAAGACTGGAACTTCAAACCAAGAGTTCATTGGTTTGTTTTCTGTGTGCACTGCTTTCTCTCTCTCTCTCTTAAGATTCATGTTTTGCACTCAAGTTGCTTGCATACACATTTTTCAGTAAAAATACGTGCTTAGTTTTCACTACCGAAAAAAGATAACTGTACCCATCTTTTCAAACCATATTAAGTAACTTCAGTAGGCCATGGAACAGTGATGCTGTCAACCAGGCAATAAGCTCAACACCTTGCCTAGAAAAAGACTAGGCAAAAACAGAATCTTATGAAGCTGCAGAGGGCAGGGGTGCTTCTTATGCTTGTCTGTATGGTGCACTCAAACTTCATTTATACAGAAATCATAAATATTATAAAATGCAATTAGTTTGCAAATATACACAATCTTTCCCCAAGTATATTGATCCAATAAGATTTGGCAGGACTGTTAAAATAATTAACTCAGTACCCTATCCATTTTATAGAAAGTGTTAAAGGTTAAAGGCAGTGTTAAAGGTTATCCAGTTCAACATCTATGGTGGTGGTCTTTCTCAGTAGGGAATCTGTAGAACAGGCTTCCTCAACCTCAGCCCTCCAGATGTTTTGAGACTACAATTCCCATCATCCTTGACCACTGGTCCTGCAAGCTAGGGATCATGGGAGTTGTAGGCCAAACACATCTGGAGGGCCGAGGTTGAGGAAGCCTGCTGTAGAACCCTAAATCAGAACGCAGTGCAGTATGCTTTCGTTGATACCTAGCATCTCAACTCATTGGTATTTGGTAAAAAGGCAAGCTCACTTCTGTTACAGTATTATTGATGGGTTCCTTTCTTCTGTGACCTCAGGCAAGGTCAGCCTGTATATCCCATCTCAAGTGGATTCAGGCAGCCCTACCCACCCTCACTTTCAGTCGACACTTCCATGTCAAGGTAGGTCTAGGTGCGGAATGAGTGGCTGAGGTGTAACTGCTGGAATTAGAGGGGCAGTTTGCTCCCCTGCTTGCATCCTGGTGTATGCCTCTGCTTGCTATCCCCTTCCCCCAGTCAGCTAAAATGCATTTATACCTATAAACTATACTGTGTATATACAGCTTACCTAAATCACATGCTAATGACCTTCAGCATATAGTCACGGCTGGAATCTGAAACAGCCTACCCCAAACCTGGTGCCCTCCAGATATTTTGGACTACAGCTCCCATCAGTCCCAGCCAACATGGCCCAGTAGTCAGGAGGAATGGGAGCTATAGTCCAAAACATCTGGAGAGCACCAGGTTGGGGAATGTTGGTCTAAAGGCACATGTTACCGCAGCCTTGCTGAAGCTAAACAGGTCTGGGTTTGATCAGTGCCTGAATAGGAGACTTCTTGGAAACCCTAAGTAATACTATGAGTAACGCAAAGAACAGTGAAATATAAATGGTGGGGGGAGAACGGATAGTCATTCAAACTGCACTGGTGTTTGTCGTTTTGCATCACATGAATATAACCACTAAATATAAAATGGTCACTCCTTGGGTCAGAGTCGCTTTGGCTTCACTCCCTGCTTCTGTGCTTTACTCTTTTCATGTAGATTGCAGCACCTCAAAGAAATTTCCAAGCCCAAATCTGTTTTAAAATAAAGGCAATGAAGCTGTGTACACATGGTTATATCTGTAATAGTGGTGTGTGAATGGGTGGCAGTGTTGGTGCAAGCAAGCAGCACTAACTGGGACTTGGCAAGGATAACACTTTCGCGTCACACTTTACATTTCTGCGCTATGGGAAGGTGGGCTCTATATCCTATGCTTGGTGTACCCAAAGGTTTCAGTGAACCTCTGCATATTTCACACATATTTAAAACACACAACTGTTGATTAACACAGCATTCACATTTGCTATTTAGGTGTGGGTTCTATCGCATTTCTTTACATGTGCTTTTATCACGTAGGGACCAATCCTATGCACAAGAACCCAGCGTAAAGCACACTGGTGTAAGTTAAACTTGCATAAAGTTACACCAGATTCAAACCCCATTCAGCAGTGGGACTGCTGCTGTGCCTAAGCCTGGTGTTTAAAATAGTGTTCTATGCCAGGTTGCCAAGTCACATGATCAAGTTGAATGGGCTTAGGATCCAGCCTAAGTCATCCCCTCTGATCATGCCCCTGCCACATCCCTTTCTGCTGATTTACGCCAGCCTTGGTTAAGGCTGGATGAGCAAATTACACCACCATATCTTCAGCTGAGCCAGAGTTGGGAATTAATGCTGGCTAAGACAGGAATCAGCTGGCTGAGCCATAGATCTGCTGAACTGCTCATCCTGGTGGATTTTGTCATAGGATTGCCCCTTTAATCACTGTTTTTATGCATCTTTAGAAATAAGATGTCTTGCAAATTCCTAGTTGAGCAAGCCACCATTAAGAGTGCATGCCCAATTTCCCTGCCCTGTGAGTTTCTTGATGGAATACGCAAGAAGGTTACGTTACAAATACAATTCAGGCAGACGGGGTGAGAAAACCAAAGAATCCTCAGAGGGGGAGTAGCAAACTAGTTCAGTAATGCCATTTTAAGTATTATTTCAATTTATCTGTGGTATGAGCCATCCCAATAGAAGCACAATGATTTGGATCTGTTCCTAAGGCAAAACACTAGACCATATTCTTTCCTCCACACGCTTGGGGACTTAAAAGTTTGATATGCGATCAAGTAAGGTTGATGAAATGGGAGACAGGTTTTTATGTCCTTTTATAAAGATACACAAATTACCGTTGTTAGAGGTTTTTTTTTTTATTTTTCTGCATGATAATTACTACCTTTTGTTGGCTGGTGGTGGATAACTCAATATCTTTTATACTTGTGTGGAAACAGTGTTTTTGGTTAAGGGCTTTATTCTTTTGAAATTATTGGCCATGTTAAATTCACTTGTCTAATTCCAGATTCCCAATTCCACAGATAACAGGAGACTAAAAACTCTATTTGTAATACACGTTTTAGCCAAATAATTGTTTCCCACATTGGTGTATCATGGTCTCTTAAGTGGTATGAATGAGTTGCCTCCTAGGCATGTCTTGAGTGATTTGTAGGTATCCTATACTGTGTTCGAGTTCCCATTATGAAGAAGACTGCACTCTTTTCTTTTTTTGTAGGTTTTCACATCATATGATCCCTGGTCCTCCAGGACCCCACACAACTGGAATCCCTCACCCAGCTATTGTAACACCTCAAGTCAAACAAGAACATCCACACACAGACAGTGACTTAATGCACGTGTGAGTTTTCCTCTGGTCTTTAATTGATTTTTCATCTGAAATGCCTTAAAAGTTGAGTAAGCATGGCAAATAAGTAGTCTCAGTCTCTCTTTCTCATTCTCTTTTCCCATGGGAAATCACTGAATCTGTATCTAAATATCATGTCAATGTTTGGTATTCTTCAATAAAGAAATAGTAATTGCATTACTATTTAAAAAATATATTAAAAAATTAAAAGGGGGGTGGAAAGTGGACAGGGTTCTGGGGGGAATGACTTTGGCAACCCTGCCCACCATTGTACCCAATGGGTTTTGACTTTACATAATTTTGGTTTTAGGCACAATCCCTGGAACGTAACCCCATGTTAGCTGCATGCTTACAAAATCCTCACCTCTCAGAGTAATGAGCATATCGGGCGGGATGCAGCTGTACACTGGACTTCAGGCTTCTCCAATGTTTTCAGAGTTTTAAGAGGAGAATGCACATGAAAGTACATATTAAAATATTAAATATGTATTTAAAGATTATTATTTAAAATGCAAGTTAATGCAGAGATAGAATGGAATTAGGCAAAATAATTATGCAAATTGTGGAATTTTGCAAAAGTGACAAGTGTCTAGAATCCCTAGGACCAGTGGCATTCTTCAGTGATAAAATTCCCAAGCTTGACAAAATGGGTCTTTTGGGAACTGAACCCTAGAATGAAATTCCATTGCTCAGCTTTCCTCAAGTACAGACATTTGTTCTGGAGATAATGTGACTCATCCTCGTCATTTTAGGCAGAATTTGCTGATCCAAATGTTCTTAAGTGGAAAAGCCTTTCTTTCTTTCTTTCTTTCTTTCTTTGTTTGTTTCCCATCCCCACCTGTCTCTCAAAAGATTTCCCCCTATATCCTGTAAGCTTTTTTCATGCTCTTCTTTGCACTCAACTTGTACCCACCACCACCCTCCTCCTGCAAAAGCACAACACAACACCTTGCCACTTTATTTCCTGCCTCCAGTTCAAGTTAATGGCCTCTGACCATCTTTACTCAGCATGCAAGGGGTTGCTGGTGCTAGCACTCATCTAACTAGAAGCCTGGGGTTATACCTGGGGTTGGTGGGGCAAGCAAGTTAGGAGGCAATGGGTAGGCTGTGGCACTGAGGGCTACCTGAACGTGGGTCCCAGCCCACTGGTGGAGGAACATTGTGATAGAACATATAGGGTGCTTCCTCTTCTCTCCAAAAATGTGATAACCACTCAAGCATGGCTGCTTAGAAAAATAGTTGGTCATCTGAAATAAAGTGTTGAAAATTGTAACAGTTGCTCTTTCTGTATTTCCTTTCCTCCTGCTACCTTTAGGAAGCCTCAGCATGAACAGAGGAAAGAACAGGAGCCCAAAAGACCTCACATTAAGAAGCCTCTGAATGCTTTCATGTTATACATGAAAGAGATGAGAGCGAATGTCGTAGCAGAGTGTACTCTGAAAGAAAGTGCAGCTATCAATCAGATTCTTGGCAGAAGGGTATGACACAACCTTATTTGTGTATGTGCATGTTCTGTGTTCAGTATGTGCTGTTCAACAAACCCTTGCCCCAGTACCCACATCGACAATATAGTCACTGGCTATTGGGAGCTATGTGATGCAGTTTAAAATGAAACCAAGCAGTCTTGTTTTGTCATAAACCAGGGGCCCATAAGGTAAAGCATGTGTTTTGCATGCATAAAGGGTCAAATTTAAGTCCACAAATCTCCATTTACAAGGCTCTCACGTAGGAAAACAAAAGAGACTCCTGACTGTGACCTGCTTTTCAGAGAAGTCAACCCTAGGCAAGACCAGAAGTGGGGAATTTCTGATTCATGAGCCTAATACAACCCCCCCCCCCAAGGCTTCCCAGGCTGGTGGCCACACTCACTGGCCACACCCACCAGCCCCACACCTGCAGTCATATATGACACCAGGTGTATGGCAGGTAAAGGCAGGTGTTGGCCAATAGGGGCTTTGCAGGCACTGCCAATGGCAGTGCTTGCAAAGCTCTGTTGCACAGTGCTTCCAAAGAGCTCAACAAGCAGCACAAAGTGTCAATCATTGGCATCATTAGGATGTCAGATGATATACACCTGTCGAAGTTCGTTTGTGGAGATGGAGGGGAGGTAAGGTTCTTGCCTGCCACATGACAGCAGTCCTCCACCCTAGACGCACCAGTAGTAAAAGGCAGCTTCATATTTTATGCAGATGTGCTATCCATGTGTCATAAGACTGTCAGTGGCAGTGGAACATGAGTGGGGAAAATCCTGTTGCTCTTATGTCCTGTTTGTGGGCTTCCCATACACATCTAACTGTCCACGGTAGTAAGAGAATGCTACACTAGATTGGCCTTTGTTATCCACTTGTTTTCATGCTTTGATTTGAATAAATGTATACAGATAGCCATGGTAAAATATGCAGAAGTCGTGCTGGAAGAAAGAAGTACATTTTGCAGTACATGTTTCCTTTTCTTCTGCAATATTTTCATAGGATGCCTTCCTTAAAGTATTAGCCAGTACTTTTTTTCTAAAAAAATGTTTAGGGGTACTCTCATTTTCCTACTTGTATTGAAATGCTGCCCCTCAATGAGACCAAACTTAGATTCACAAAATGTTTAGGGGTATGCATACTCCTGTGTCCCCTCAGAAAACAACCCACTGGTATTAGCAATATGACTACTATTTTGTTGCATTTGCAAGTTGAGACTTTCATTTTAAGTCTGAATTTTAATTCTCTTCTGATACTACTTTAGCTTTCACTATGCTTGCCAGTTACTTAAACCCTGGCTTTTAAAATGAGACTTGGCGTCAAAGTGATTAGGGCTCTATTTGCAAAGAATACTATAATGTTTATTGCTTGGGTTCTATCAAAGCACGGTCTCTGTGTTTTATTATTATGCTGTGTAAATACATCATAGGACAGAATATACCTTCTTTGGTTTTCACAAACACTGAATTAGCTTAAGCTCTTGTCTATATTTTGACAGCTTTCTGCAAGACTTACAAGTCCAATTACCTCTCGTCTCCCAAGGTAGCTCCTATGTCCTTTATTCCATGATTGGTCTCAGTGTTTGATAATGGCTTACAAAAGATAGCACCTAGGCAGGAATCCAAGTGCTGCCTTTCTGGGTAGACAGCTGTAGCTGTACTCTAGAAAGTACACTCAAATTTAGTTCCATGGAAGTACCTCTTCAAAACCTTAAAAAAACTTTTCATGCCAAATATTTTGGTATTTAAAGGGCAAAAGAGTGTGAATGTACTGTCTGCTGCATTTGTGTTGTGAAACAAACCACTTTTGAGGTGTAGAAGTTTGAAGATTATTGGGCAGGTTGAGAGAAACTTCCACACCACATTCAATAATATGCATACATTTTGGAACCCATGGCATGGGTCAAAACAACCAATAGTCCTTCTAGATCTGGACAGTCCAACATTTCATACCAAGTGGACTGCAAAAGTACATTGACATGGAACCCACAGGCTAAAATTTGACACTCTCCAAGCCCTCACACTGTCTTCTGGAAGCTGGCTAAGTGAGGTGCCATGCTTTGGGAAGGAGTCACGAGGCTCTGGTGGAGTCCTAGAGCCCTCCTGCCTTATTCCCAAAGTTGGGAAAGTGCTAAGTAGGACCCTGTCAGAGCCCTCGTGCTTCCTTTCCAAAGGCCAGTGCCTCACTTACTGAGTTTTGGGAAGGCAGCCCGAGGGCTGGGGGCAGGCATCAAATGTTGTCAAGGGCCACCAAAAAAGTTATTGCAGGCTGCATGTGGCCCTTGAGCAGCATGTTGGACCATTCTGTCCTAGATGAAGGCAAATGTAACATTGTTAAAGTAGTGTTGACAATTTGGAAGCATTGTAGGTGCATTCAGCTGAAATTTCTCATGGCTCTCTGGCTTTGAGTTCTGGAGGGTGGAGAGAACTAGGATGAAAATTTGCTACATAAGCTGGTTGTTCACTGTGCTGGCTGGCTAGTGCCCACTACGAGGTTCCCCAATCCCAGAACATTCCTAAAGGAAAAGGGATCCTTCTAAAAGTTAATGAGAAGGTGATGGATTATTTATTTTCATTTGTATAATATCTTTCTTATTTTTTGTGCTTCAGCATGCAAAGTTAAAATACATAATAAGCTAATAAACAAATTAGAGTGGTAGTCAACTAAGTTTTACTCAGAGTAGATCCACTGATATTAATGAACATGACTGAGTTAGGTCCCTCAATTTCGATGGATCTACAGGTGAAACTCAAAAAATTAGAATATCATGGAAAGGTTCATTTCTTTCAGTAATTCAACTTAAAAGGTGAAACTAATATATGAGATAGACTCATGACATGCAAAGTGAGATATGTCAAGCCTTTATTTGTTATAATTGTGATGTTTATGGCGCACAGCTGATGAGAACCCCAAAGTTGAAATTGTTAATTCGGGGTTCTCATCAGCTTTACGCCATAATCATCACAATTATAACAAATAAAGGCTTGACATATCTCGCTTTGCATGTCATGAGTCTATCTCATATATTAAACTCCAGTAGCTAATGAAAACAATTGCTTACATAAATGGACTTTTCCACGATATTCTAATTTTTCGAGTTTCACCTGTATGTAGTTGAATTACCACGTCTAGTCTTAACCATGACAGCAATAAAACATACCTACTTAAGAGCACTGAGTGAAGGATGGGGAGAAAAAAAAATGTATATATGCTGCTTTAAGAAATAAAAATATAAGGAAATAACAATAATATTTATACCCCACCCATCTGACTGGGTTGCCCCAGCCATTCTGGGCAGCTTCCAACATAATAAAAACACAGCAAACGTCAAACATTAAAAACTTCCCAATACAGAGCTACCTTCAGATGTCTTCAGAAAATCGTGTATCTGTTTGACATCTGATGGGAGGGTGTTCCACAGGGCAGGTACCGCTACTGAGGGCCCTTTGCCTGGTTCCCTGTAAGACAAGCCTGCAGGATCAGGCCAATGGAACATCTAGTTAAGCTTCCTGTTCTCACAGTGGCCAACCAAATGCCTATGGAAGCCTGCAGGCAGACCATGAGCGCAACAGCACTCTGCCCATCTGCAATTCCTAGTACAGTAAGTAGTATTCAGAGGACAACTTGCCTTAAGTAAGGGTGTAGAGTGTGTCTGACGGCCAAGTGAGTATTCATTTTGTTGAAGTGCATGTCTGTAGCTTCCATGCCTGGAGGAAGCCCTTTGCAGGGCTCAGCCAAAGGACCTGCTCATTTTGTATTTTCTCATTCTCTGCTCTTACTTTAGGCTGCATTTCTGTGCAGTGTTGCACATACTGTAAAGTTACCAGCCCCCTCCCCCAGTTGTAAATCCTACATTCTCTACAGCTAACCACATTTGACAAAGTAGAACAGAGAATGGTTATTCCAACATTTCAACTAGTGATAGAGGGGGCATTATGTTTGCCCACCACTTTATGCACCGTGTTTGGGTTTTCCCAGCAGCCGAATGTTTAATTAACAAAACTTGTTAAACACACGCTGTCCAAGGATGAGGGAAGCACACTGGGACTTCTCACTGAGCCCCGTCCTATGTGGGCAGAACTTATGGGGTGATGAATGGGTTGTTTGCTCAGGCTGCCTTCCGAAGGACACATTTGAAGGAAGAGTATTTCCTATGTCTGTACACAAGTCGCTTCAGCCTGAGGTCAGCTGGCTCTGTGCATCTGCCAACACACAAGAGGATTTGACTATTGGCATGTTACATCAAATATCACTTTTCTAGTATTTGCAATGGCCTGCTAAAAGCCAAACTTTGAACGCAGTGGCAGATGGCGCACAACTGAAATCACCTTGTAGCTGGGGGTTGGAGGGAAGAGAGAACGGTGTTGTGGGAACCTATCCAGACTTCTGTTTCCAAAGCAACTTCAGTACACAAACTTCAGTACACAGAGAGAGAGAGTTCTGTTTAAAAGCATTGAAATGTTGCTGCCACAAAACCTTTCCCAACCCCACTTACCAAATAAATTAAAATAGTGTTTAAGCACTGTTTGTACATTTGTATAGAAGTCTGGGATAACTGTACTACATGTTTCCACAGCTCTCGGGTTGCTATTGCTCCTAAACCCTAACCGATCCCATCGGTTAATTAAATTAAATAACTGGCCACATGTGTAATTGCCCATCAGCAGCAAACAATAAGCAACCAAAGGAGAGGGGAAAAAACTGAGGAGAGGCTAAAATGTTGGGTAACAACCATGTCTTGCATAATCATGGCAAATTATTCAGAATATTACATTTGGGTGATAAAACATAGATGCAGAGATGTTGATCTAACCTTTGTGATTTCCTCTGGAGGAGCCCAAACCTTTTTATTAGAAAACTATCAGCCCCTTGGGAGGAAAGCAGCATACCTTCTGTGCTTCTGCTCTGTCCCCTGTTGGCTCCCTCCCCTGTTCCCTGCTGTTTGGCTCTTGGAAGCCATAAGCTTCTACCCTCACTTCCTGCTGTGAAACAGCTGACAGGCAGCTGCGGGGGCTGGAACTGGCTGCTTCTTGAGAGCAAAAGCTGCTGTGGCTTGGAGAAGGTGTGTGTATGTGTGGAGAGCCAGAGAGAGAGAGAGGGAGAGGGAGAGAGAGGGAGGGAGAGCGCTGATCACTTGTTCTAAAGATTGCCTTGCACTGGAACAGCTGAAGTCCAGTCCTGAAATGCCAGTTAATCAGAATGGGTTTTGAAACATTAAACTGAAAAGTTCACTGTAAACTATAGTAGTAACCGCAACAATAAAAAATGTTGTTCCAGTCTCAGTCTGTGACGGAAATCGGGAAATATAAATGCTCCCAAAGGAAATGAATGACTGGAAGTGTGACAGAGCTCCCACTAAAGACTGAACATACCTGCTGCCCCTTTGAGAGATGGAAAAACATGATATTCTATTGCCCCATCACTGTTGCTCAGTGATGCTTCTGACCATGCAAGGGACATGAATGTACACCAGTGAGTAAGAGTAGCTGACTTTAAAAAGATTATTATTTTTTATAACTAGGGTGACTTCTTACTCCAAGCCCCTATCTCCTGCATCCCACCTATCAACTGCTACCATTAATCTCACTTGCAGAAAGCAACTAGCAAGATAGACTGCTTTTACCTGTCTGTCTGTTCAGATGGTATCCACTTCATGGTCTCAAAACTTTGCAATGGCTTTTGAGTCTCTTACGTACCAAAGCTAAATTTATTCTAGCTCAGGCCATTTCCCCTTCTAACAGTAACTTTAGATCCTGTTGTCCAGATTTATTTTTCTTCAAAGAGTCATGCTTTTGTTTCCAAGTATCAGTTTAACATCTTTAGCAGTAAGATAAAAATGAATATTCCAAGTTGATTTCCCCTTAAACACAAAATAAATATTTAACTCTTTGCATGGACTGTAAACTCCATATAGAAAGCCTTGACTTATTCCAAAATTCAGCCATCTCCCTTTACAGTAAATTTTATGACACAATTTTAAATCGAAACTTTTTTGTTGAAAAGTTTAACTCTTCATTGTTGAAGCAATAAATAAATCTGTGCTGCTTCCTCAGTATACTTTAAAAACCCAGATCTTGGCAACAGGAATATGCTAACAGGAATCAAGGTGAGGGACAGAACACTGTACTTCAGCTATCTTGAGAAATTGGTGTTTTGTTTTTGTTCGTTTTAATTTATTTTTTAAACTGTCCAATCTTTTGGAGTGTGAATAAAGTTTCCCTATTTCTACATGAAGAAAGCACAATGCCACTTCCTTTGTTTTGAAACCATGCTTCTCTGCCATTCTTTGGCAGACGAAAAAGGAACTGAAATTTTCTTGAAAAGTGATGGGAATTAAGGGTCCCTTATCAGCTAATAGCCCATAGATCAGGGGTCAGCAACCTTTTTCGGCTGTGGGCCAGTCCACCGTCCCTCAGACCATGTGGTGGGCTGGACTATATTTTGGGGGGGGGGGTAATAAACGAATTCCTATGCCCCACAAATAACGCAGAGATGCATTTTAAATAAAAGCACACATTCTACTCATGTAAAAACACCAGGCAGGCCCCACAAATAACCCAGAGATGCATTTTAAATAAAAAGACACATTCTACTCATGTAAAAACACACTGATTCCTGGACCGTCCGTGGGCCAGAATGAGAAGGCAATTGGGCCGCATCCGGCCCACAGGCCTTAGGTTGCCTACCCCTGCCATAGTTGCAGTACCAGTTACTACCACAGCTAAAGGAATAGCATACATGGTGGTCATTCTTCAATGTCAGGCGATCCCTAAGAACAGGGGTCAGCAAAATTTTTCAGGAGGGGGCCGGTCTGCTGTCCCTCAGACCTTGTGGGGGGCCGGACCCACCCTCTCCCGAAAGTACCCCCTCCCCAAAAGACCCCACCATCTCCCGAAAGGACCCCTCGCCGCCATTGCCACCTCGTCTTCGACAGTTTCGGCGTCATCCTCTGCCTCGGCCAGGAGTCCGCGGGGCGCAGAGCCCATGCTGCTGGCCTGGGCAGCGGAGGAAGCCTCCTCGCCGCCACCGCTTCCTCCCGCTCGGCTCTTGGCCATACGCGGCCGCCTCAGTGGGAAGGAAGGGGCCTTGCCCTGAGGCATCGGTGGCTTCAGATTGGCTGCAGCAGTCAGTCCCTGTGCAGCGTGGCCTCTGCGCCGTGCCAGTTTAGCGCAGGGACTGACCAAGTAGGTGACAGGGTCCGCAAGGTTCATGGGCCGGATTAACGAGCCTGGTGGCCCACATCTAGCCCCTGGGCCTTAGTTTGCTGACCCCTGCCTAAGAACCTTAGAAGAGCCCTGCTGGCTGAAGGGCCATCCAGTCAAGCATCCTCTTCTGCCAGTGGACAACCAGATCTCTATGGGAAGCTCTCAGACAGGAGAAACGCACAACAGCACTCTCCCTCCCCATGTGATTCTCAGCATCTAGTATTGAGAGGTATACTGCCCCTGACTTTGGAGGCAGAGCATAGTCATCGTGGTTGATAGTCTTCCATGGAGGTTGAGTCTATCTTCAAACACTATCACCACTGGTATGCCAACAAAGTGGGTTGGAATTCATATGGATCTTATTACTTAAATAATCCTCTGTGTATAATATGGTGCTTCTCTTACCTTATGTGTTTTCCCATGAACCAGAGAAATTAGAACTAATGCTGTCCTTTATGTTTAGCACGTTCTTGTACAAAAACATAACATTTGTTCTTTCTCTCCTTATTTGCAGTGGCACGCATTGTCCCGTGAAGAACAAGCTAAATATTATGAACTAGCTCGGAAAGAAAGGCAGCTACACATGCAGCTCTACCCAGGCTGGTCTGCAAGGGACAACTACGTAAGCCGATAATTTACACTTTCTTCAGCTAGCATTTGCAGTAGTTAGGTGAGGGTAGCAGCTGGGCCATGAGAGGCAGCGTCGGCCTTGTGTTCACTTTGAATTAAGTGCCATTTATTCTCTTGCCTTTCTTTAGATTGCTTCTACTAATCTGGAATTGGCCATGGGTGTGTTCCTGGTTCAGCTTTATGCCATGTGACAAATAACATCAAAATGGCAATTAAGGGATAGATTGCTTTGCAAACATCTGGAGCACTGATTCACACATGTCCCCCACCTGATAACTCTTTTGACGCATGTTTATCACATGGTTAATAAATACACAGACAATGAATCTCTTCTGAAGGTGGCTTGTTGGATTTCCCTGGAACTAATCTGATCTGTATGTTTGTGCTTTGTGTTTAAGGCTGTTTGTGTGTGGATTTTATTTTATTTTATTACAAAATCGAAAATTCTTTCTAGTAGCACCTTAGAGACCAACTGAGTTTGTTCCTGGTATGAGCTTTCGTGTGCATGCACACTTCTTCAGATGCATGCACACGAAAGCTCATACCAGGAACAAACTCAGTTGGTCTCTAAGGTGCTACTAGAAAGAATTTTCGATTTTGTTTTGACTATGGCAGACCAACACGGCTACCCACCTGTTATTTTATTACGTAGGTAGAATGGATGTGAACTAAATTTCACACCTGGATTTGAAAAGAACTGCCATCTTCAGCTGTAGACGTATTATAAATTAATTATGAAAACTGTTTAGTCAGTGCTGCTTTTAAAAATTATACATATTTGATTATGAAAAAAATTAACAGGCTAGACTGCTCATACCAAAACCCAATGATGATACTGCTAATGTTGAACAATGCATTTTGCCATTTACTCATTAAAACTTATCTGCCTGTATTTTTTTAAAAAAAAATCCATACCCATGATAGCCTAGAATCTATTTGTCTGGGAATTAGCTAAGATTGCGCCTTGATCACTCCTAAATAAAGAATTCAAAGAGAAGCCTA
This sequence comes from Lacerta agilis, assembly GCF_009819535.1. NCBI lineage: Eukaryota > Metazoa > Chordata > Lepidosauria > Squamata > Lacertidae > Lacerta > Lacerta agilis. The sequence goes on from NC_046320.1 coordinate 51,528,462, forward strand.
ATCCCAGACCTAGTTCTTACTTTGAAAATGCAATGTGTCACACAATCATAAAAAACCTCAATCCTTTGTTTGCTACAGCCATAATCCAGCATGCCTAGTTAATGATAGGTAAATAGACTTGCCCCTGAGTAAAACTCCATAAAAGAGCCACTGAGCTTCAGAGCACAGAGAATCTCTTTTGCCCAGAATCTACATTCACTTAATAAAACCTTTTGTCTGTTCTTAATTTAAATCTCTTCTGAAAGACTTGTTCTATCTTAATGAATTGTGTTAAAATGGGAGAGAGAAGGGCAGTAAGCTACTAGGAGCTAAGGATATTGAGAGTTTATGCTGAAAACATGTGATAGCCAGTCCAACCTTTAAAGTTGCGATCTCTTTCCCCAGCTGGAAAATGCTTTGCTTTCTGTCAAACACCCAGACAAAAATGTTTTGAGGCAGTCATGAGTATTTGCAAGAGGACAGATGTCGGCGTATGGGTGCTGGAGCTCCTCGTACACGGCCTTGGACTGGTTATGCACGAGGTACCAGTTGTGGGGAAAGCGGCCAGCGTTCCGCGTGCTTTTGAGCACGGTCGCCGGCCAAGCCTCACAGTCTGAAGGATAATGAGTAAGCCAATTGAAGACTCTGATGGTGTGTGAGTTCCTAGTTGCCTTCTTAAAAGAAAAGTTGCCTCGTGAAATAAAATATATACCCTGACTCTGAATAGGCGGACCCAATTAAAGAAATTAAAAATTTTACTTTACTCCCCCCTTTAACCCCAAAGGAAGACAGACACCGGTTGTATCTTTAGTGGCTTCGGCAGAACCCGCGTAGGCTCGTCCCCTAAGCTAAGTTCTCCTAAGCTTAAAGACCCTGCGCGCCCGATCTTCCGCGAGGCTAACTAAATAAACTAAAACCGAAATATCTTCCGCGGGCCTAACCCTAGGCTAACCTAAAAGAACCTAACTAAAACTAAAACCGAATGATCTTCCGCGATCTAACTCTAACTAAAGAAAAACCCATCCAACCCGTCCAGCCCGCTCCTAGCCCCTTAAACTAAACTTGACTTCAACTAAAACCCAACTAAAAGACATAAACGAACTTCTCCTGCCTAAGCGGGGTGCCTCTGCCTTTTATTAGGGAACAAACGTGACATCATCATTAGTACTTTAACCAATAAAATCACTGTTGCTGCCCTCCAAAAAGGCGGGAAGCAAGTTTAACGCTCATTAACAACTTTGAACATGACCGGATCTACAAAATAAAGGCGGATTAATCTCATAAGTGAACCACACTATTCATTCATGCTTTCACTTTCGCTTTTACGCGCAATTATACCAAAAGTAGACCTCGAAAAACTTATAAAATAACCAAATAAATATGAATCCATGGCGGATCCGTGAAACGTATTCCGACATATCATCTTTCTTTTTTTGTTTTAAATTAAATTATTTTTGATTTAGTTATATAAAAAGGAAGGTTAGAAATATCATAAGCATTTATCTGACACAAACATTACCATTTGTTTAGATATAGAACTCGACATGAAAGGGCAGAGCATCAACAGTGCCAACAGTGTCCACATCAAAACTGTGATATAAACACTAGCAACACCATCAATACTCATCCCCCTCATCAGAGGAAATACTTGTACAATAATGTAGCAATAAAGTCATGAAAATAACAAACCACTAGCCGAACATAAAAAGTGATCGATCCGATACACTGTAAACCTTTTAGGCATAAATATATACTTCAATGTGTAATGTAACACAACAAATCACCTTATAAGCATGTATACTTTCGCGTGCAGCGTAAAACAACAAATTACTCCCCAAACACAAGAGAGGACCTGATGCAGGTCCAAAATTAAAAATAACGAATAACGACTGCCCAAACATAAGAGAGGTCCCGATCCGGGACCCAAAATTAAAATATAACTAGAGCTGGGGCTATATAGCCTACCCAGACCCCTCCCCCATTTTTTTTAATTTTTATTTGGAAAACTGAGGAAAAATGGATAAGGAAACATAAAAGGTGTGTGGCACTGAGGCTACAGAATCGAGGGAACTTTCAGGAAGACAGATTCTGGACTTACCACAGCGACCACAGGTAACGGGGAACTAGGGTCCGATTCCAGAAAGGGGATTTAAGGCACCTAAGTACAAGTGGTTTGCGCCACTAGAGGGAATTTAAGCTACCTATATAAAGGTGTCCCAGCCAGGATGAGGATTTAAACCATCTACGCAAGGGTTTCCAGCGAAATGAGATGGGAATTAAACCAACTACATAAAGGTCTCCCATGAACAGCAGGAAACAAGGTGAAGGGAAAAGCTGGGAACCTGGTTTACTGCCAAAGGTAGCATATAGAGGGGAATTTTTTCAAAGAAAAAGGGGTACCAAGAGGGTAGGATACCACCAGACTTGACATATATATCTTGAACAAATCTGAGAATGACCAATATTTTGACCAAAGGAAATCATTTCAAATAAAGTATATAAATGTTATCACATTTTGAATTGCAACTTTTGCAAGCACAACGAGGAGATTTAGGATCATTGAAATAAAACATATATGCATGAATATGTCTATGACTAGAACTGCACAAAGACAATGTTTTTAACCTTACATAAACATTTCCATATCATCAAAATTGTGACGCTCTAAATGGAAACCATTTCAGAAAAGCTTTGCATATATAAACATCCATGTCATTAATTATCAAGCTATAAGGAAAACACATGTAACATGCGAGGCGGATATTTCAAGAAGCATACAAAGGTAAATATGCAATTTTTACAAATACAATATAAAGTACAAGACAGGTTTAGAACTGCAAAATGGTGTTGGAGAGGAGGATGAAGACGATGAATGAGTTGCCGGTCGCCTTCTTCTCCGACTACACACGACCATGTAGAAGAAATAGTCCTGGAACTCAGGAAAAGTTCATGGAGCTCAGGAAAGTACTGAAACATCGAGCTCTGAAGAAACAACGATACCTGTAGAAGAAAGAAGGTTAAGCAAGCAAATCAAGGTGATCTGCTAGTGAATGCAGGTAAGAGAATAACTGGAACAAATCCAGGCAGCCAGGAACCAGAGGCCGCCCAGAGGCAAACAAAAGGCATAGGCAGTAGGAGGGTAAGGCAAACTGCCCAGAACTCAACTGGTGCTATTAGTGGAGCACCTTTGAAGAGTCACTGCATTTGACACGAAATTGAGAAGTTAGCGAGTAGCTAACAACCAGAGTTGGAAATCACGGCTTGCGATGAAAAGGGAGCATCGAATTTCACGCAAAGTTTGTCCAGCGTGTTTCTTGAATGGAGAAAGGAGTTGAACACACAAACAGGTGTAGGAAATAGGGGTTCTTTCCGCAGAAGTAGGGACAGTCCTCCGCTGAGAAGATTAAGCAACAAGGGGTTGTCGTTGAAGATGCAGGCTGGCAAGTACCATGCAGGGCTACATGACTTGACTTTCAGGTGAAAAGTTCCTTGCGGAAGACAGTACTTCTGAGCACAAGGAGGAACCGTCTGAAGAGCCTGTAGTAGAGTTCTTGGTTGATGCAGGAAAAGATACTCCAAAAGAATACCTGGGGAGATGCGGAGCATATTTGCAATCAGGTAGAGAGCAACAGAAAGCAGGTGAAAAGGGTTTGCGGTTTTGGTTGGAAACAGGTATGCTGCAAGAAGTGATTACAGCAACCCGTAGGCACGGTGAGTACCATTCAAAATCAGCCAACAGAATGCCCATGCGAAAGACAGCACGGAACATAGCAAGGAACGTCCCATGGTTGGCGATTGGATCACTAAGACAAGGGAAAGTTTCAGCGGCGTGAGAGTGCTTGAAGATGCTGCTGAACAGAACTTGTAGACAGGAGAATTCACCTTACCAAGCAGTGAAACTTTCCAGGAGAACTTTGCAATAGGCTTACTGCAAAGGACAGTTTTAAGACTATCAAGGGAACGCTCTAAGGTCAATGACTGTGGAGCTTTATCCATGAGGTACTGACGGAGAGTAAAGGGTTGCATGCGATCCTGGTGTAGCAGCTCTTTGATTAGGGCCTCTGCTGCAGCGAGCTTTTCTGACGTCAGCGCCCATTGGTCGACCCATACAGGGGGTCCTTCCTTCCACGTGAGTGGAAGAGCATGTACTGGCGCTGATGCAAAGGCCCACATCAAAAATGTGTATGGACAACAGTTCTTGCTTTAGACAATAAGTCTCTACCCCAAAGGGTGATAGGCACATCCATAACAAGTGGACGGAGCTGCACCATGGAGCCTGAGTCTGACTGGAAGGTAATCGGATGTACGCTCTGGTGGGCGGGTTCGAAACCTCCGACTCCGAAGACTTCCTGGGTGACAGTCGTTGCCCACTGGTCAGGCCAATCTTTTCTGGCGATCACTGTAACATCTGCGCCTGTATCAAGAAGACCCTTGATCTTTCGTCCACCCATTTCTAAGACGAGATGAGGGCGTTCTTCTGTAATCTTGATTAGCGCCATTGCTGCCTGAGGAGGCAAAGAGTCTACAGGAGCTGTAGGCGTAGAAGTAAGCAAATAAAGTCTGGCAATTTCTAAACCTTTTGTCAGGACACAAGGAACAGTTGAAAATCCTGGAATCAGCAACTGTGATGAATCTGTGATTCGAACTAGGCCTGCAGTCAGTGTGACTGTGGCAGGGAGGCGATCCATCCTAGGCAAAATAAGGCAAATTGAGGTGTCTGGGAATGGACCACGAATGGATGTTGGCAATTGCTGAGCAAACCATGGATTTGAAAAGTAACAGTCCTCTGTTAAGAAGAGTGGTATACCTGGGACAGAAGATTCTTCTTGTTCTTCGTTGGCAGTGTTTGAAGACATCTTTTTGGCTTCGGGTTTTTTGCACTGCTGAAGTTGGCAACTCTGAAGCTGCTTTGCGTTGAGTTGGCAAACTTTAGGTTCTTCCTTTGGTAAGAGTTGCTGATGCTGTTGAACCTGTTGGCATTCAGTCAGTTGTGTATCAAACTGGCAGGATGGAACTTCTTCTTTGACACAAGACAGTTGAAGTTGTTGTCCATGATATTCATTTGGATGTGGCGGGCTGAGCTTAAACGCTGGAGGCGACACAAAGGTGTGGACATTGTTAACTGGAGTGATGTTTAAGCTTCCACAAGAGGGAGCTGTCTCACTCACTTGCATTCTTTGGCCACATGGAAAGTGATCATCAGCTGGGCTGCTACCTGGATATTGCTGTTTCATCAAGGGCAAATGTCCTTCAATGACAGATTGACCTTGACTCAAAGGTGAGTAAAGCTCAGGTGCTGTAAGGTTGACCTCAGTAGGATGTCTTCTCAACGTTGAAGGCAATTCTGCGATCAAAGACTTGACTGTGATTGCTTGTTGTGAAGCAGGGGTCACATCAGCAGGAACTGAAGGGCGGTCAACAGAAGGTGAACCGAATGCTGTGTTCTCTACTGGAAAGGCAGATGATGAAACCTCTGGAACCTGAATGCTTGATGAGGTCACATCTTTTCTCTGGACATCTGGAGAGTAGATATCTCTCTGGATCACTCTTTTTTCCTGATGACCTGGATAAGGAGTAGCGTTGTTCACCTTTCTGGGACGATTGACCTTCATGATGTTCTTGAACTTGCACCCTATTGTTTTACCGGGGCCGGGGCGCGGCCCGCAGAACCGTTTCCCTGAACTGGAGATGAGGTAGGTGATGTATTTTGTGGATTCAAACGACAGTCGTTCGCCCAATGAAATCCTTTCTGACAGATGGGACATCTCTCTGGCGGCTTGGCAGAAGGCCTTGGCGTTGTTGTGCACTGCGACCGGAAATGCCCATCGCCTCCACACCCATAGCACTTCTTGACTGGCGTAGAGCTGTCTTGACGTGGCATCTGTACCGCAGCTGCCAAGAGCTGTGCTTTGTAGGAGTGGGTACCGACATTCTGGCAGACGCGTAGCATCTCAGTCAATGTGGCATCTGGACGAGCTGCAACTGCTGTTAGGGCATTCTTGCAGTCATCATTGGCATTTTCAAAGGCAAGTTGTTTTGTCAGCATGTTTCTGGCATGACGATCTTCTATCTGGCGTTCCACTGCAACAATCAGGCGATCCACGAAGTCCCCATAAGGCTCCTTTGGACCTTGCCTAACTGCAGCGAATCCTGATACTGAGCTAGCATCTGTGCGATTGGGTAGTCTGCGCCAAGCTTTGACTACAATATCTGCTATGGTGACGAGTGCGGCATCAGGTATGGCTAGCTGTTGATTGAGATTGGAGTAATGTCCTGATCCTGTGAGCATATCTTCTGTGGCAAGTGGCGTTGCACGTCTGGCTGCTACTTCCTTCCACTCTTGCAGGCACAGAAGAGCATCTGTAGGTGACAGGAAGGTGCGAAGAATCAACTTCCAATCAGATGGCAGAAGTCTACTAGTGGACAGTCCTTCAAGTAAACTTCTAGTATAAGGAGCTTGAAGTCCATTTTCGCGTATGGCTTTTCGCAGTTCACGTAGTGTTTCAAAAGGGATGGCTTGATATCTTGCAGGTTGTCCTCCATTAGCACGAATCACTGGAAAGATGTGCATTGGATCAGCACTAAAGTCTATTTGTCCCAAGGCTGCTTCTAAAGCTTGAGTTCTGCAAATGGGTTGCATTGCTGTAGGGTCTGCAGGTGGCATCAGTGAGTTTAAATCTTCTTGATGCTTTCCAAATGATGAGCCACTAGATGGCGCTAAAGAGTCTTTGACATCTGGATGCCTTGAAGATGGCTGACTATGAAGACAAGATGGCTGACTTGAAGTTGGATGAAGACAAGATGGCTGACTTGGAGTTGGAGCATAAGGTTGTTGGCTCTGTACTGCAAGTCCTGGCATCTGGATCATCATTGTTTGGCTTTGCTCTTGTCTTGGAATCTGCATTGGCATTGGAGGTGCTGAAGGGTTGGTAAATTGCTGTTGTGCTGCTTGCATTGAAGCTTGGATTGCTGTTGATTGGAAATCAGCTTGCTGCAAAACTGGAGCTGCTGGCTTGAGCGCGGCCTGCAGGGCAGCAGGGTTTGCTGGCAAAAAGGCTGCTTGCTGCTGCTGCTGCTGGATCGCTGGCAAAAGCGCGGCTTGCGATGGAGGAAGCGGGACCGTTGCTTGGAGCGAGGTCCGCGGCTGCTGCTGACTTGAAATCGCTGGCTGGTAAAAGGCCTGCGATGACTGCTGAGCGATTGGCGGTGGGGCAGTCCGCGGCGGGGCTTGAAAGGCCGACGGCGTCTGCTGCACCGGCACAGGCGGCAATGAATCTGGCAACGACAAATTGGACAAGGGCGAGTGCGTGTACGACAACGGGGCCTGAACTGGCTGCTGCGAGGGGGCCGAAAATGGCACAACCGCAAGCGGCAGCACAGGGGCACTATTAAAAGCAGTATTTCCTAAATTCACTGTTCCATTAAGCAAAACATTTCTTGGAGCGATTTGTTGAAAGCAGTTTCTTACTTTGCTCCATACTAATTGTACAGGAATTCCGATTTTCGGGTTGGCCATAAATTCTAACCCGATCCTTTCCCATGAGGCTAAATCTTTCGTTCCTTCTTTAGGGACCCAGGGACAAATTTCCCCAATAGTTTTAACTAAAAGCTCTACTTCTGATTCAGAGACAGGGTGACCATTTCTTTTCAAAAGGTACAATAAATCTTCACAAAATTTTACTTGAGCAGTTGAGAGTGAGGAGCCCATTTTTTAACACTTTTCCAAAACTTTTCCTCCCCCACCCGTAGGCTTCTACTAGGGGACACCGGTTCTACCCGTAGGCTTTAACCGAAAAACCTGGCACCCGTAGGCTTTAGCCAGAAAACCTCCGCCCCCACCCGTGGGCTTCTACTAGGGGCTACCGGCCCTACCCGTAGGCTTTGACCGAAAAACCTGGCACCCGTAGGCTTTTGCCAGAAAACCTTTCCCTCCCACCCGTAGGCTTTTCGGGAGACACCGGCCCTACCCGTAGGCTTTGACCGAAAACCCTGGCACCCGTAGGCTTTTGCCAGACCCTGGCACCCGTAGGCTTTTGCCAGACCCTTCCCACCCGTAGGCTTTAGGGAAGACCTTATTCTGCCCGTAGGCTTACACTAAACTCCTTGCCGCTGTACCCGGGGACCCCTTGGGGCAAAAATACACGCGCGCAATTTCTATTTACAGTACTTTGGGCAAGCGGTGGATTCGCGCTACTGCAGCGAAATCCTGGATAAACCGGGCCGTTATACCTCACCACTCAATGTCTGTTTCCGAGCCACTTCCGATATGTTGCCTTCAACCGGAGTCTTCGTGGAAGCGATTTTTGACTACGCTTTGCCTCAGAGAGGGCACCACTTGTCGGGGTATGGGTGCTGGAGCTCCTCGTACACGGCCTTGGACTGGTTATGCACGAGGTACCAGTTGTGGGGAAAGCGGCCAGCGTTCCGCGTGCTTTTGAGCACGGTCGCCGGCCAAGCCTCACAGTCTGAAGGATAATGAGTAAGCCAATTGAAGACTCTGATGGTGTGTGAGTTCCTAGTTGCCTTCTTAAAAGAAAAGTTGCCTCGTGAAATAAAATATATACCCTGACTCTGAATAGGCGGACCCAATTAAAGAAATTAAAAATTTTACTTTACTCCCCCCTTTAACCCCAAAGGAAGACAGACACCGGTTGTATCTTTAGTGGCTTCGGCAGAACCCGCGTAGGCTCGTCCCCTAAGCTAAGTTCTCCTAAGCTTAAAGACCCTGCGCGCCCGATCTTCCGCGAGGCTAACTAAATAAACTAAAACCGAAATATCTTCCGCGGGCCTAACCCTAGGCTAACCTAAAAGAACCTAACTAAAACTAAAACCGAATGATCTTCCGCGATCTAACTCTAACTAAAGAAAAACCCATCCAACCCGTCCAGCCCGCTCCTAGCCCCTTAAACTAAACTTGACTTCAACTAAAACCCAACTAAAAGACATAAACGAACTTCTCCTGCCTAAGCGGGGTGCCTCTGCCTTTTATTAGGGAACAAACGTGACATCATCATTAGTACTTTAACCAATAAAATCACTGTTGCTGCCCTCCAAAAAGGCGGGAAGCAAGTTTAACGCTCATTAACAACTTTGAACATGACCGGATCTACAAAATAAAGGCGGATTAATCTCATAAGTGAACCACACTATTCATTCATGCTTTCACTTTCGCTTTTACGCGCAATTATACCAAAAGTAGACCTCGAAAAACTTATAAAATAACCAAATAAATATGAATCCATGGCGGATCCGTGAAACGTATTCCGACAGACAGATTTATATGTTACTGTTTGTTGCAGAAATGCATCATTTCAAGTTACCACTCCTTATTACAGTTATATAGAGCTTTTGGCTTACAAATACAGGTCTACAACTTGAATCATGGCTTCAAATGTTGTTTTAGTCTATTACTCATTGTAATATATGTAATTGGGGTCCGGCAGCCTTTTTCTGAAACAAGTTTCAATGTGTCTGATTCCTGCAGGTATAGTCACCTAGGATATTTTATTATTTGAAATGACTTCTACTAGAAGAAGTACTCTTCACACTTAAACAACTGAGTAAAGTTTAAGCCACTTTGCAGAGCCCAGAGCTCGGTTTTGAGAAGGATCTTTTTTACACTACACTGAAACTCCTAAGGAACTTCAGTTCTTTGTACCTGAATATAGGCAAAATTGTCAGAAGAATAAACCTTGGGGGATCACATAAATATGAAGATATTGAATTTGCTATGGCTGGAAAACCCCAAATGAATATAATAGTTAAAAATAACATGGAGATACAGTGGTACCTCGGGTTAAGAACTTAATTCGTTCTGGAGGTCCGTTCTTAACCTGAAACTGTTCTTAACCTGAAGCACCACTTCAGCTAATGGGGCCTCCCGCTGCCGCTGCGCCGCCAGAGCACGATTTCTGTTCTTATCCTGAAGCAAAGTTCCTAACCTGAAGCGTTATTTCTGGGTTAGCGGAGTATGTAACCTGAAGCGTATGTAACCTGAGTTACCTCTGTAATCAGAAATGGCATTTGATGTGCTATCACCCTTTCACAAATGTTAAGTATTTTGAAGGAAGGTGATTATATGATTGTAAAAAGTGTCATTGTCGTCATCCCCCCCCCCTTTTCTTGCCTGATACAGGGAAAGAAAAAGAAGAGGAAGAGAGAAAAGCTACAAGAGTCTACTGCAGGTATGCTTTATGAGGTAGAGCTTCATGTTAAATGTGTGTGCTATTTTAAAAATTCAGCACTTCCTTTCATGCTTATTTCTGGTTCTATATATAGAATTATTTGCACAAACACTGCTATATTGAATAGTACATATTCTGTTGGATACTACTGCTGTCTTTATTGCCTTTTCCTTCTACACTCAGTGGGGTGTCAAACTGCAGACTTACTCTCATTTTGAGGGAATGTATGGAATCCAGCTCTGTACTGTGTTTCTACATTTGGAAGGGAAGTGTGGCCTTCCCTTTTCTTGGAGGTCAGTACAGGCAGAAAGTCTGGAGATAACTGATAACACCTGCAAGTGCAGTTTATAATACTTTCCAAGTGCTCTTTGCCAGAGGTCTGCACAGACAGAAGAAGCACCATTTGTAGGACAATCCAACCTTTGCTACTTCTTTGTACAAGCTCATGGCAGCTGAAGATTGTTTGCAGTAGCTGCAGAATTGCCACCACTACCCCTACACATACAGGCATGGACGTTTTAAAAAGGAAGCAGCGGAGGGCTGTTTCCTTTGATTCCACTCTGCATCCTGGTCTAGCTTCAACAAGCAGCAGCTGGGAGCCACTACTGGTTGAATCATCGTCCCTACTGACTCTACTGACCTCCAGAAGTATGGGGGGCGGGGGAACAAGCAGCAACAGGGATCTCGGGTCTACACATTCTCTCACTGCGAAGATAACTGGTTGACTGATTTGGTATGGGGATGCTGCAGTGTTTCATATATTCTCCTATAGTTCTCAAATGTAATTAATTTTTTAAAAAAGACAGGAGCAACTGGTCTTTACTGCTGCCTGGTAGGTTGGCTCAAAGCATCAGTGAGGTCCTTTCACTTTTTTGTATATTAAATAAAACAAAATGGCTGGTATAAGAACCATGAAAGGCAGAGGAAATCAATCGGCAATCAATATTCTAGTAAAATACCTTTTATTTGGGGTGTGCAAAAAAAATAAAATTCTTCAATGGAAATTTGTTTAAAAGCAACAATCTTCTACAGGTGCAGCCCCACGAATGACAGCTGCCTACATCTGAAGCATGGTAAGAATATTTCTAAAGCCTTTCTGCTAAATTTATTATTATTATTATTTTAAAAAATTGTCTCTCTCACTTTGACTCTTGAACTATATAGCACATGGCTTTTTAAAGTGCTTTCCTCCTCAAATGAATGCTCTCACAATTGATGGTTTTTATACCGGCTGTGTATTTTAGCCCCAACTCTTTTTATTATTTAACTTGCATGAACCAAACTGAGCATACCTCACTGACTAGCTGCAAGTCTGCCTGTAGGGCACAAAAATGATTTTACAAAGTCAGGGATTGGGAGCTTATGGCCCTCCAGATGTTGTTGGACTCTGACTCCCATCAGCCCCAGCTAGTAGGGGTCATGGGAGTTGGAGTCCAGCATCTTATGGCGACCTACAGGTTCCCCATCCCTGCATTACCATTTTGGATGGCAGTGCACTGCACAAATCCTCATTAGAAGTGAGTTAGAATGGTTTCTAAGCACCCAAATTAATTTGCTATAATCAGTTACAAGTATATAACAGGCTGGGCAGCAGAAGGGAGCACTGGTTTGACATTCTAATGCTCTAATTTTGTTTGAATGTCATAGTTACGAATGCTATAAGGAAGTGGATCTTTATTTAATCTCTTTTGACTCCTTTTTCCTATAACTGCATGTGTTAAATGTTGGGTGTGGTAAATACCGCAGTACTTACAAAGGGATTAAAGCTGCAATGATTAAGGTAGATATTGAAATTAATGCCAGTAATGGTTATGTAACTTAAATGTCTGCTAAAAGTGCAAAGGTTAAGTTTCACATTGCCATGATTTTAAACCTGAATGATAGGCTTTTCTACTGCTTAGTTTACTAGCAAATGAGCTATTGTGTTGCATTGTGTGTTTGCAGAAATCTAGATATAAATTAGCTTCAATGCCATTGAGTTTGGGATATGGTGTTAAGGGTTCAATAACATCACACAAATTTTGTTTCTTTGCCTACCTCTAGAAAGCCCTCTGCTGGCTCATTTGCAAATGGATGCTTTATATCTGTCTGCTGCTCAGACTAATTTTATGATAGGAAATGTAATGATGACGGAAATTGTAGCCTGTCCTTAAGCAGTTTTGGAGGTTTTGTTTTGTTTCATTTTCTTAAAAATCCAAGTGATCCTTTCTCTACTTTTTCTGTGGTGGATTTGGAACTTAATTATCCTCCAGCAGTTCATCTCACATTTTTCACTGAAAGCTTGGATAATATAGAACATAAGTAAAGGTAAAGGTACACCTGACGGTTAGGTCCAGTCGCGGACGACTCTGGGGTTGCGGCGCTCATCTCGCTTTATTGCCTGAGGGAGCTGGCGTACAGCTTCTGGGTCATGTGGCGAGCATGACTAAGCTGCTTCTGGTGAACCAGAGCAGCGCACGGAAACGCCGTTTACCTTCCCGTTGGAGCAGTACCTATTTATCTACTTGCACTTTGTGCTTTTGAACTGCTAGGTTCATAGCTGTCAACCTTTCCCTTTTTGCGGGAAATTCCCTTATTATAGCATTGGAAAACAGCAGGGAGGGTTGACAGCTAGTATATAGCAGTGGGAAACAGCGGGGGGGGGGGGGTTGACAGCTATGCTAGGTTGGCAGGAGCAGGGACCAAGCAACGGGAGCTCACCCCATCACGGGGATTCTAACCGCCGACCTTCTGATCGGCAAGCCCTAGGCTCTGTAGTTTAGACCACAGCGCCACCCACATCCCTATAATATAGAACATAGTCACACCAATTCCATGCATAGAAATCGCAAAACATGAGGTTGGAGTGAGTGACGGAATGAATGAATGAATAAAAGTCTCATGTCTCTTTCAAGTTGAAGGCATGTAGTCTGGATCAGTTCTCTTGAATACTGGGAACATCACATTTTCCCACCAAGCTATTGCTTTTGGGGAAATGAGATATCCTTAAATAGACAGGCTCCTCTGAGGATTCAATACAACAGATGACCGAACCACTGCTCATTTTTTGTGTGCTATAAATTGATCATCTAAGAAGCGTTATGAGTTTAGGAACCAAATGAGACTCTAGCCGAAAGCATCCAGTGCTCAGGAAGAAAAGCATTAAATATCCTGGATAGCTCCTATGAGCTCCTTTCTCTTGTCTTCCTGACCTTGTTGGGCTGCCAACACAACTCTCCTTACCCTTTCCTTCATTTCCTAGTGCTGTCCTTCTTCTTAACCCACACTCCTCTAAATACCCAAATCTCTTGTGCAAAAAAGTAGATATATGCATAATCCTATTGATAGAATTTGGGGTTGTTGTTGTTTTGGCACTATGTACACACAGCTGCTGCTATATGTTGCCCTAAGCAGAGAACAGGACCAAGAAGTACCCGTCATAGGAAATGGGCTTCCAGCAAAACAAATGCAGATGATAAAAGCATCCAAGACACACGGCTGAATGTGACTTATTATGGGGGGAAGCCTATAACATGGCCATTACTTAATAATTTCTCAGGGTGGTTTCACACTTGCCTGCCAAGTCCAGCTTTTGCATAATGCGATATACTTTAGTCATTGGAGTTTTATTAAGCTGTTGGTGGTGTGTTTTTTTGTGTTTTTTTATGACCTATAGTCACTATTATGACTTTAAATTATTAGTTACAAATATAAATATAAATATAAATAAATATTAGGAGGGAGAATGAAAATAAGACTGCCAGTTTTTTCTTTATCCAGTTCTATGGTGTGGCCACATTTTTAACACTATGTACAGTTCTGCTGACCTTGTCTCAAAAAAGGGTAGTGTTTTATTTTCATTTATTTAAAAACATTTGCATTGTGAAAACAAGAGAAATGCAGTGCCCACAGAATTCAAGAGAATCCAGTACAAGTAGTCAGTCTTGCGTAAACAGAAAGGTTTCCAGCATGTGCCAAAAACACAAAATAGTTTCTGCATACCTTAATTTCTGAAGGCTGTTTAACATGGTAGGTGCTAGTAAAGGCCCTACTCTGATTGGCTGCTAAGTGGACGTGTGACACCACAGGGAGGGGGCTTACCTGACCTTAGTGACTGAGGAAATCCCTATTGTAGAGTTGGGAATGGTGAAGAAAAAGTCAACCAAAATGATCATGGCTTGAATCTCTTTCCGATAAGGAAAGGCTAAAGTATTTGGCACCTCTTAAACTGATGACTTCAATTGAGACTAGCAGCACAATCCTATGCATGTTTACTCAGAAATAAGGTCCGTATAGTTAAAGCTATGGTTTTCCCAGTAGTAATGTATGGAAGTGAGAGCTGGACCATAAAGAAGGCGGATCGCCGAAGAATTGATGCTTTTGAATTATGGTGCTGGAGGAGACTCTTGAGAGTTCCATGGACTGCAAGAAGATCAAACCTATCCATTCTGAAGGAAATCAGCCCTGAGTACTCACTGGAAGGACAGATCCTGAAGCTGAGGCTCCAATACTTTGGCCACATCATGAGAAGAGAAGACTCTCTGGAAAAGTCCCTGATGTTGGGAAAGATGGAGGGCACAAGGAGAAGGGGACGACAGAAGTTGAGATGGTTGGATAGTGTTCTCGAAGCTACCAACATGAGTCTGACCAAACTGCAGGAGGCAGTGGAAGACAGGAGTGCCTGGTGTGCTCTGGTCCATGGGGTCACGAAGAGTCGGACACGACTAAACAACTAAACAAAAACTGATGACTGCAATTGAGACTAGCAGCACAATCCTATGCATGTTTACTCAGAAGTAAATCTCACTGTGTCCTATAGGGCTTATTTGCACCATTTATGTATAGGATTGCAGCCTGCTGAGGAGGGCAGGATAGAGGTTGATATCATAAAACACCTGGATTTTTAGACAATATTTTCAGTGAGTGCAGTAATCATGGTGCCCTCTGACTACTTCAAGCATCTTGAAAATGACAGAACATTTTAGGTGTCCCCATGATTGAACTATGCCATGGATTATTATTTTTTAAGAAATGCAATCTAATCTGCATTTCCATGTTCTGATTTGAACACTGGCCCAGGAGGTGTGAACCAAGGAGGTTTGCTTCAAACTGTGGACTGAACCAAATTTATCCCATATCCCTAGTTCTTTAGAGGAAAAACTTAACTGCTAAGCAAAATTTATCCAGCTGATATGAGACTATATACTAAGTTATCCAGAGGCAACATAGAGTAATGGAGAAATTATACGGTTTGTGTATTTCCCTGCTGATAACTATTGCTTTGAAATGTCTAAGTATATATAATAGAAAATGAAAAAGCCCATAGTATTGTGCTAAATGGTGAGAATATTTAAACATGTCTGGCGAGCCATACCTTCAGTTGTGCAGCTCATAATGTCTTGCCGCAACACACATAGCTCCCCTAAACCCTGAAATGTGTGTGTGTGTGTGTGTGTGTGTTACTTTTATTGAAATAAAAAGAAGTAGCCTAATAGGTAAAAATTGAATGATCATATTCATCTTGCATTCCCCTTTTAGATTATGCCTTTTTTTGGTCCTGTTTGCATTTCCTAATACTTATCAGCAGTGGCTTTCTTTGTAAGTATGGATTTCAACTATGCGTAAGGGGGGGAAATCAGTCCTGACAAGTTCTCTAGGAGGCTGTTGTATTTTTCCAGAACTGGGTGTGCTGTATCTTTACCTAGAAAACACGGCTCTTCCTTACCAGGTATTATATATCACAATTCCACTTCGTACTTGTGCAGGTGCCTTGATGGCCACCTATTGGCTGTTGTCTATGACGTCTCCTCCCTTTCCTGTCTCTTTCCACATGTGAATTCACAGCAGAATTAACACTTCAGCTACACTTGAAGAAGTGTGCATGCACATGAAAGCTCATACCAATAACAAACTAGGTTGGTCTCTAAGGTGCGACTGGAAGGAATTTTTAAATTTTGTTTTGACTACGGCAGACCAACACGGCTACCTACCTGTAACTTCATTAATGATTTTATATTTGTTCTCATCCCCATGTACGATGCCCTCAGTGACATTGTTTATTATTACTGTTCTGGTAAAGTAAGGCAAACAGAAAAAAATTCAAGCCAAAATAGTGTATCTATGTAAAGACCTATTTGGCAGGTTCATATAATACTCTCTTAACAAAGAAATGCAAGCGCTTTGCTCTCCTTCCTTTACGTTTTCCCAGTGGCCACACACCCCTCTTCTTCTTCGACCTGCTACTTGCTAGCTGCTCTTAACAGAAACAGCGATCTTTATTGGCTGAAAGTGTCTCCCTGCCCCTGCTGTGTGGCTGTGATTTTTCCTAAGCCGTTGCAAAGAGGAGACCAAGCCCATTTGTCTAATTAGGGAAAATTAGTCTGCCAGAGAGAACAAGCCCAGCCAGCCAGCTAAGAGTACAGTACTGAGCAAAGCCTCCCATCAAGACCATTTTGAAGATAATACCATGTTGTACTTTGATTTAGGCCCAGATTGCATATTACTTTTTCTCACACAAAGTGAAATTTAAACACATTGTGGCTGACCTTCTATGGCTAATACGTTTGATTGAAAAGCACTCTCTAGTGGCAAGAAGCTGGAATCATCAGCCCCGTTATGATAAATTGGAGGATGCATTTAAGTGAGGGAATAGTTGTGCAAAACCAATTCATCAAAATTTCACTGTATGGCAACCTTCTTTAAAGTGCTAACATGCGAAGAGTGAGAAGGGGATCTTGCTCTGAGTCATCCAAGAAATTGGCGGCCCCAGAATAATTGTATATCCGTAGAACAAGCTTTGAAAATCAGCCATTATGTGTCAGGGGAAGTGACAGGGAAGATTACGTCTGTAACTGTTGGAAGTAAAAAATATTTGTAATTTTCAGTTAATTGTACAAAATCCAGGTTTAGACTGTAACCTTGTGGCTGATCTGCAATTGTGGTAAGATAGATTGATTAATTGATTGAGGTTTGGTGACACCTAAAATTAGTAAATTAAAATTCTGCAGCTGTTAGCTCAACTGTTGGGCATGAACTAGTGTGCAAGTCTATTTGTTGATAACTGTTTAGTGTATAATATGATGACGTCGCCAACTCAGTAAGATGTAGCACCAAATGCTTTCTATGAAACTCCCACTGGGTAGAGCAAAGGCACACCAGATGTACAGTCCAGCCTTCACTGTTAAACTGTTAAGACTGCAGAGAGGTAACAACTTCAGTCTTCTTGTTTTGTGTATAACAGGGTGACACCTGGTGGGAGAGAGGGAGAATGAAACACTTAATTGGACTTGCTTCTTTCCCAGTTAAGTGTTGCTGTTGCGAACACGTGTATTTCACACTGTCATCCCAGAACAGCTTCACTTGGCCAAGTAAAAGGCTAATCTAGTCAGTCGTGTGTGCCCAATCGAATGCATCTGGGAGGCTCACAAGGATGGCATAAGGCAGGGGTGAATGAAGAACATGTGGCTCTCCAATTGTTGTTCTCCAGCCCTCATCAACCTCAGCCAGCATAGTTTACAGTGAGCTGTAATCCAACAATATCTGGAAGACAAGTTCCTGATTCTTTGCATAGGGCAACAACCCTCCATTGTTGTTGAACTCTTGAGTGTGGTACCTGGTACAGTAGCAAAAACTATTGTGTTAGCTTTCCCCAGTCTGGAGCCAGCAAAAATTGTTAAGACTACAACTCCACTCTCACCATCCCTGAACCACAGGCCAGGCTGGCTAGAAAAGGTGCTGGCTAGGAATGGGAACTGGAATAGAAAACATTTGAAGGACCACCAGGCTGGGAAATGCAGCACTATGGACATGAAGGCTCTCTTTTGCTATTATGGCTTATAGCCGACTGTGGTTTTCTCTAACCCATCTTGTGGCACAAATGTCCAGAAAAGACAAAGGAACTGTAGTATCCATGGTTAGTGCTGAATCTGGATGTTCCTCTCTGACAGTGCAGATGGATGAAGAATTGTTGGGTCTCAGATAAAAAATGGCTTTTGCAGCACCTGCTATTACTATGAGAGCTGTATGAACCCAGTTGCTTTCCAGTTGTCCAGACCTCAGTTTAACAGGACAGATGAACTCTAGGCTATTTCTGGCTCAGTCGCCTATAATGTCATCATGATCACATTACTTTTATCTCCGACCCGGAAATAACTGTGGTCAGAGCCCATGTAAATAGACCCGTTCAGACTGACTTCCATGGGAATATCATGTTTCACAGCCCCTTCAAAGACTGTCTGTTGGAAATTACATTTAAGCTAAATTTCCAGATCTTAGGCAGTATCTTTCCACCTCAGCTCAGTCTATGACTGCCTTGCAGATTTAGGGCCAAATATGTACACTTTCAAAATAATTGCATAATCTAAAACTCCATTTACAATGGCTTCATATGAATAGAGGTGGGGATGGAATTTGGGAGAGTAGTGTTTCACAGTGTGGCTCCAATAATTTCTATAGGGTAGATTTGATTATCTGATTTTTAAATTTTTCTTTACTGCTTAATATATTTGAAATATCTATAAGTGGTATACAAAAAAGGAGCAACAACAGACAACTTGAACAAAATATTACAAAAGTAAAGTTATAAAAATGTTACACTAATACAAAGTTTTACACACACACACACACACACACACACACACACACACAGGACCCTCAGAATGCAATCAAAAACCGAGGATCAAAGGGCTGTCAGCAAGTTCCATTAAGAAAAATAGAGAAATGCACCATGGAAGCCGTTCGACTTCCGAGGCACGTTCGAAAATGGAAGGATTCACTTTCGGGTTTTTGGCGTTCAGCTTCCGAAACATTTGGCAGCAGAGATATTCGAAAACCAAGGTTTGACACACAAATCAATATCTGACAATATCTGACACACCCTCCCTCTCAGCCTCCAGGTTCACACCCAGGGTCCAAGAAGGCACTCAGCTCACCCACAAAATCACACAAGAAGAAGAGTTCCTTGATTTTTATGGGCAGGTCCAAGGTGGATGGTACTTCCTCAGGCTGCCCATGGCTGTGTCCCATTCAGCTGCACTCTCCACACCCAGTGCCAGGTGCAGCAGGTTTGCTGAGTTTTCCAAGGGGCCCAAATGATGGGGAAAGGGCTTCCCTCCACTCAGATTTCTTCATCCTCTGTCCTAGCCTCCTCCTCTTTCAGCTTCTAGGTATTAGAAGGTTGTGCTGGTGGAATTATGCTTTTGACAGCCAGGACTTTAGCTTATGTGTCCTGCAAGGTTCTGACTCTCTCTCCCCTGCCCCTCCAAACCATTTAAAATATGCACAAAGCCACTGGACAATATGGGGTATGGACAATGTTAATCTGGCAATTTGGGGTATGGTGTCATCGGTATGCAGACACCAATACTCTCCATCATGCCTGCAAAGGTCATGATTGGGTATTTGAAGTCAGTGAAAGACTGGATGTGGGCTAAGAAACTGAAACTTAACCTAGACAAGAAGTACATGGTGTAGCGACATCAGTTGTTCAGTTTTGGAGTGCTTCTACCTCCCATTTTGCTCCTGGATTTTCAGGCGCTGACTTTGACCGCCTTTGACTGGTGTACTAACTACACCTGTTCCTGGATAAGGCAGACCAGGCCACAGTTGTGCATGATTTGGTTCCATCCAGTTTATACTACTGTAGCACTCTCTGTGTAAGATTGCCTTTAAAAAGTATTTGGAAACTACAGCTGGTACAAAATGGTTCAGCTAGTTGTGTGACCAGAGTCATTTCTTTAGAGCATAAGACTCCATTGTTGTGCCAGATTCACTAGCTTCTAGTCTGTTTTCAGCTAAACTCAGAAGTATTGGCAATTACCTTTAAACCCTAAATTGCTTGGATCCAGGTTACCTGAAAGGCTGCCTCCTCCAATGTGGCCTTGCTTTCTCAGCTCATCAATGGAAACTCCCCATTACATCCTGCTGCCATCAGAGTTGCAGCTGGTTAGGACACCCAAGAGGATGTGGAACTCCCTGCCCCAAGATATCCCTGCCCTCTTGGTAATGGTGTTCGGGGACCTTAACTTAGCGGGCTGATTTTGTGTTATTTCCCTTATTAGATTGCTCTTATATAGCACGACGACTATAGTATAGCTGGTTTAACATTTTTCATATGATAGTTTTTAGATGTGAGCTGCCCTGGGTGCTCTAGAAATATAGCGGAAAGTGGATAGATGGATATGTATCGTTAGGAGAGTCATGCATAAGGTAAAACCTTAAAGTGAAACTTTCCC
The DNA here is from genome assembly GCF_009819535.1 of Lacerta agilis. Lineage (NCBI taxonomy): Eukaryota > Metazoa > Chordata > Lepidosauria > Squamata > Lacertidae > Lacerta > Lacerta agilis. The sequence goes on from NC_046320.1 coordinate 51,548,836, forward strand.
ATTTTTCAAAGTCTAATTAATTTTTGAACCGGTTTATTTGCAATCATTTATTGAAACTGATTGAAGCCCATGTTGAAAATATTAAAAGATTAGCACCTGTATTGAGGTTATATTAATATACAGTTTAATTATCAAATTTAATTGGTTGGCTGCCCTAGATTACCATCAACAGGAAATGGCATCTGCCTGCCTTAGATTTATAGTCTTCCCCCCTTCTGAAGCCTTGATTTGATACCAGTGTATCCTTAAATTGCATTCCAAACTGATTAATATCAGATTAAATAGCCAGAAGTTTAGTTGGTCAATCTACCGATTTATAAAACTTGCAGCCCTGACAGAATGACACAAGGGAGTTAGTGATTCAATGACATTGCACCCTATTAAATTAGTGAGCTTGTGTTTAGATCAACAGGGTTTAAGAACTGTGGAATGGAACTGATAACTGAACTCAGAGGGGTGCAATAAAAATGATTATGACTTAGGAATGCATGACAAATGATGAAATGTTGGAAGGCGATGGTCAGATGTTGCTTAGATTGGGATTATGGAATGTAGCTTTTCTCAGATATTTAAAAGTGTGGGCACTGATCACTGGACCAGTTAAGGAATGCCAATAGGAAGTTTGTTTAGGATGCAACCAAGTGGACTATAGAGCTTAACTATAAAGTGTTGTAGAAAGGAACAAAACACATGGGGGAATGGAAGGGCAACCTCTAAGAAGCTCTGGGGTAAAACAGCTGTCATTTCTCTGTGGTTTTAATCATGAGGTTGCTGTCATGGCAGAACTTCGGTTTGATTCACTTTCCTGTCCCTTTTAAGCTCCGACTCACCCATAAACGTTAGCCTGAAAACATATTTATTCATGAGCAAATCCAACTGAAATAACGAAATAACGTACTCCTATGTAAATGTGTCTCTGCTCGCTCTCACACCCCTTTTAAAAATGCAGTGCAAAAAAGGAAAGACCTTGTTGGGTACTTTGGGGGGGGGGGAGAATTAAATTTCAGCCTCTGATCTCTGCATGTCGCAGGTCTCAAATTATGCACCCTTTCTCGGTGCCAAAATTTCAGTGTTATCTTTTAACAGTGGACCGTTTTCTTCCCCCTTTCTGCCCAACTTTTATTTCTGAGGAACGGTTTCCTTCATTTCTCTGCAGTCAGTTCTCTGCACTACACCATAACCCAGAATACGGGGATCTCGTTGTGGCTCGGGCTCAAGGCTTCACATATGCTAAAATGTGACTCGCAGCGCTTTGCTTTGAAGCCTAACCACAGCCAGGGAGCTGTAATTGCCGTCTTTGATTGCGCCGACTTCACTTGCGGCTTGGACTTTGCTTGGGCATGCCTGGCTTGGCGAGACTTCAGCTGCAGCCCTCCAGTGAAGCCTTAGATGTGGGAAGTCTTCAGTCTCTGTAGCACATACCTGTGGTTTCTTGAAAAGAATCCTGGCTTGACCTGTTTTATATCTGTAAGGCAACACCATAGCTGTTCCTTTAAGGCTCCAATCAACTTATTGGCAGGGAATGGAAGCCGCTTCCCCTTTGTAGCTTACGCTTGCAGGAGTTTGGATGTTTATTAATATTTATTGCTATAGGTATTTAGAGCAGGGGAAGGCCTTTTAGTTCATGGACTTCAGCAGAGCTACTGAATTGATTCACTATACGATTTCTTGGCAAATGTGTAAGCACGGACACACACACACACACCAAAATCAGAGGCAGAAAACCTTGAACTCTGGGTAGCCTCCAGGGAAATTTTAACTGTTGTATTTGCAGGACCACCACCCCTCCACTTTGGGGGAGGGGTGGTCCGGTGCAGGAAAATAAGAGGTAGGAGGTTGTTTAAAAAGTGCAACTGTGGCAGTTTGAAGGAAAATAATGACGATTAAAAAGGTCCGCTATCGTGAAGGAGGCGGCCAGAGCAAGGCCACGCACATTATTTTAACCTCCTCACTTCAAAGGAGGTCTGCTGGTAAGAGGAGGAAAAGCGGGAACCATCTCAACAGAAGGGCATTTCATTTCCTTCAGCAAGGAGTGCATTCCTGGCTGGTAACGGGGAATAACTCTGAATTGCAGTGTTTGTATCGGGCTCTGTGAACTTCTGGCCTGGCGCCTCAAGGCCGCTCCTCAACAGGAAACACAATGTTTTAATGTAAGACTGAGAGGAAAACCTTCCCAGGAAGAGCAACCTGGACCAAACCTTTGAAAATCTGGGATGAAAAGGCCCAAAGTAAATATAGATCAGCAGGGTGGCGCTCTCTCTCTTGCCAGTGTTCCTCTGCTGTTTGCTTTGCCTCTCTCCTTTGTGCTCCCTGGAAAACCAAAAGCCCTTGTCACGTGGCTCTTTTGATCCCCATGTTTTCTGGAGCAGTTTTTTGAGACAGGAAGCTGAGGCAGTTTTTTGGTTTTTAATTTGGGGGAGTAAGAGAGTTTTATGAGGAAATGGGAAGTAGGTTAAGTCAGTTACAGACCACCTCCACTGAAAGCAGGACTTTCCCAGAAAGCACTTGACTTTGCTGTTTAAAAAACGTCAGGAAGATTTAACTGCGACAAATGGTAACGTAAAATCAGGGTCCTGGCAGGTGCACGTCATATGAGCAAGTAAAGGAAAAAGGAAACTGTACACTGTAATCTTAAACGCTGCACAACAGTCTTTGTGTTTCTGTAGCAGTTTTATTCATTTTTGGTTCATTCCTCCCTCGCTCATACGTACATGTGACCACACTTTTAGACAGGTGCCATATATGTTGATGGGGCAAAATAAAATAAAAAATATGATTAGCCGCTGTGGAAAGGCAGTCAGTGCAACCTTCTGTGCACATAAATAACCTGGAGAACAAATACAGGTGTTCATGTGAACGTATGTACTGCTTGTTGAGTGTCCATGCTTAAGTTCTGATAAAGGTGTGTTAAAATTGTGACGTTTCATGTTCAATTTAATCGGCCAAGCACACAGATTTGAAAACACTACATTTCTTTTTCTTTTTTAAAAATGGAGTCAACCCCTCAAAATGTAACCGTAGCATTAGTCAACAGCTGGATAAACCATGTAGCAACATCATCATGCCTCATACCTAAGTAGTAAAGCAGGCACCCCCAAACTCGGCCCTCCAGGTGGTTTGGGACTACAATTCCCATCATCCCTAGCTAACAGGACCAGTGGTCAGGGATAATGGGAATTGTAGTCCCAAAACAGCTGGAGCGCAGAGTTTGGGGGTGCCTGTAGTAAGGGAATATCCTGTATCAACCCATTATTGGAGGCCAATATGAAAAACTGCAAGCCATCCATAAACCTGGCTTGATAAATTAGCCCTAAGCACTCCAGGTTTTCCCTAGGGCTGTAGTTTTTTAAAGCAACAACAATAGCTTGAGGCCCTGTAAGCGAGAAGTACTGTACAAACAGCAACAGCGCAGAGTGTAGGCTTTTTACTGTGACTGCTGTAAAGCTAAGGCATCCTCTCTTCCCAATAGCAGTTGGGACATTATTGTGTTGCTGTCGTTACACAAAGTCTGCAGGACCTGTTGTTTCAAGCTAGCTTTTGACTGCAGTCCTTCTGTGGGTGCTTAGTCTTAATCGTTGGCTATTGTTAGCAATGACCTTGTTTTGTAACTACTGTGAACAATGGAAAAAACAGTATAATGTATTTCAGTTAGTGTGCCTAGTCCGACCTTCAAACTACATTCGCAGAGTATGCGGAGGAATAGCAGAATCACACCTGTTGGCCCCCATCCCTGGTCATGTGTGAAAGGAACTATCCATGTGTTTGTTACCTGCACAATTGTGTATTTTATATGCGCACACACACAAGTACCAAGCACTGTGTGATCCCAATCACACACATATATAAACATGTGCACAGCTGTGTTCTATTCTGATGCCGGACATGTGGAAGTCAGGTAGGGAGCCTGAGGTTCCATGCCCCTACTCTAAATGCTAAAAAGTAGTATAATCAAGCTAACAAACAACAAAGTGTCTTGATACTTAAATATATACCCTAAAACTTTTCACCTTTCTGTTCCCTGCAGGTGGAAAGAGAAACGCTTTCTCAACATGCAAAGCAAAGGCAGCGACATCAGGGCCCCTTCTCGAAATGGAAGCTTGTTAAAATCTCCAGGCATGTCCTTCATCTGCACAGACCACCATCAAGGAGTATGTCTAGGATGCCGACAACACTTGCCCCGATGTCACTGCTTAAAAAGACACTGAACCATAAAGACAATCACTGCCAGGCCCCTTTGCTATCATGGAGTCCCAAATCTTAACACAATAAAAAGAGAGCAAGAAGAACATGTCAGAACTTCCCCAGTCAGCAGAGTAGCTTCTTTCCTTTTTGGTCTTCGCTCCGCCTTACACTCCTGTTTGTATCTCTCATGCGTTGTCAATGCTGAGTCAGCAGCAAATATAGTTCGGCTGTGTTTTTGTTTTGCTTCAGCCAGAAGAATGATGTAAAAGCCAGCAGCAACTCCCATCCTGGCCCTTCACACCGAAATGAACACACTTTAAATTTGTCAAGGAAGGCACAACCCAGTTTATTTAAATGCTGCAAAAGGATCGATCTTGGATTTTTAGCTTTTAAAAAAGAAAACTTGAATGCTTTTTATGTTTTAGTTATTTCCTTGGTGTACATTTTTTTGAGCTTTTAAAGAAGCATCCAAACTCCTCCCCCCTTTTTTTAAGAAAAGGAAATTCCTATCCTCTTCCCCACCCTGCAGGAGAGGAACCAAAATGTTTGGAGGACTGTGGCTTTTTGTTCTGTTAACACTTTGTATATGTGTACTATGGAGTTTGCTAATACTAAACATAACCCATCAGCTGGTCACCAGCCATGTTCATCTATTTCATTTACTCAGTATGTGTAAAGGCAAGATATTTCATCAGGTCTGACTACAGCGAGCTCTCCTCCTCCACCTACCCTGAATTTCCTTGTAAAGAAAAAAAAAGCCCAGCACTTGAATTATTATTACTTCAATTGTTCTGTATTTGTATCTGTTTTTGTTAGCCTGTTTAGTGGGATTTTATGCCAGTTGTTGAAATGAGCATCGATGTACCCATTTTTTATTTTTTAAAAAAACTTTTGCCAAAAATACCCGTCAACCAATATATATTTTGTCATTCCAGTATGAGTTAATGTGCTGAGCATTTTTTTTTTGGTTTGTTTTTTTAAATAAAAGCTTTGTAATAAAACTACAAAATACTTTATGGCTGGTTAAATGAGTCAGGGGAAGGGGGCCACAACTCAGCAGGAAGAACATTTGCTTTGCATGCAAAAAGTTCCCCGGTTCAATCTGCAACATCTGCAGAGAGGGCTGGATAGGAGAGATTTCCCTGCCTTGTAACCCTGGAGAGCCACTGTAATTGAGTGCAGATAATACCTGAGCTAAAAGGACTAATATACCCAGACTCAGTGTAAGGCCACTTCCAATATTTATGCAATGCTTTCCAAAACAAGTGGAAGTGGTATCATGGTGTCCAGCGATACTTCCTATTAAGTATGCTTAGGAATTCAGTTTTAGGATGCAACAGCTATGCCACTTTTGCATAACACAGAGCATTATCAACAGGCCATTTGTTCTTCCAAGACTTATGGCAGGAGAACAGAAGGAAAAGGCACACTGCTTTGCAGGTCATCTAAACTAGCAGAATGCATAACACTTCACTAGAAATGGTTCCTTTTGTGCATGTGTCCCTGGGAAGCAAAGTTAATTCAATCAATCAAAAACCTTTATTGGCATCACTTACAAACATTTAAAATTATTAAGCCAGTACATTCTAGACGTCACACCATCAGTTCAGTCACCTACCAAAGGGAAGAAAGGCCAGCAGTCCGTTTCCCTCTGTGGGACTCCAGCAAAGTCTGGGACCTGCAATGCACTTCTGCGGCTGAAAATCAAACAGAGGAACTCAGCCACTGTCCCGGTGAGCTCCTGGTCTCTCCCCTGCAATAGGAAGCGTACAATCTCTATCTCTGGCCTCCATGTTGGAAAACGTAGATGACTTTCGTTTCAGTGTATCTGAAGAAGTGTGCATGCACACGAAAGCTCATACCAAGAACAAACTTAGTTGGTCTCTTAAGGTGCTACTGGAAGGAATTTTTTATTTTATTTTGTAGATTAAGATATTGTTGCTGAAAATCATCATACAATTTGCATTTGAGGACCATATGAGCTAGCGTTTCCACTGGGTGTGTGTCACATGGGCAGATCCTATCTCCTTCTGCCATCCCTGCAAACCTACCCCAGAGGAGGTTGGAGGGGTTAGAGTTGAACCTAGCCAGTGTAAAAGCCCTCCTTTCTAGCGGTTTAGATAGAAAGTGTAGATAATTGGGATTGAATTCCTGCACCCAAGGGAGTTGGAAATGAAGGGGGGGAACATGTTTTTTTCCGCCGCTAGAATTAGGCAGTTGGGAAAGCCACGGCACCTAGGAGATCCTCAGAAAGCCCAAGTTGACGTATCTTGTAAAAAGTTAATTCAATATAAAGATGTTTAAACAGATTCAAATACGTTACCAAATGTGCGATAATTCTAAAAAAAAAATTAAGCAATGTACGGCACAGACAGACATCACAGCAGTGCAGTAAGTCATAGCATAGTTTCTGGTACAAGAAACTTAATTGCTTGCAAATTCCTTTAGCTTTAAATGCCTTTGTGGGAGTGAATCCCAATTAAAACCTGACAAGTGAGTCCTTGGGGGGTGCCTTCAGCCCATGGGCCACATTTTGTCCAGCAGGTAGCTCTTCTCCAGACCAAGCCCCCACCTCCACCCCTGACATCACATGTCGGGTATGGGGCAGGTAAGAGATGCGGCTGGTTCAGCTGCACGATCAAGTTCGCCATAGGAAAATGTTGCGTGCAGTTAACCCACGCAGAAAGCAGGGTAGAACTCAATGCAGGGCAGGGAGTTCAAGCTTCCTAATCTGCAGCATCAAAGCATGGCTCTTTGGAAGCCTTGAGTGGTGCTTTGAAATCACTATCTTCCCCCAACTTCACCAGGTGGGCTGGTCAAGCCAGTTCTGAGTCACTTGATACCAACTTTGCCTGCCAAGCTGCTGAGGAGGTACTGGTCCGCCAACCCCAAAAGGTTCCCCCACTGCTGTCCTAAAGTTTGTATCTGGACTTGAGTTGCTTCGTCTAGGTCAGTGTTTTTCAACCTTTTTTGGGCAAAGGCACACTTGTTTCATGAAAAAAATCACGAGGCACACCACCATTAGAAAATGTTAAAAAATGTTAAAAAATTTAACTCTGTGCCTATATTGACTATATATAAAGCAATTTTTCAATTTTTCCCACGGCACACCAGGCAACATGCCGCGGAACAGTGGTTGAAAAACACTGGTCTAGATCAGGCATGGCCAAATGTGGCCCTCCAGCTGTTTTGGGACTACAACTCCCAGCATCCTTAGCAAACAGGACCAGTGGTCAGGGATGATGGGAATCGTAGTCCCAAAACAGCTGGAGGACCAAGTTTGGCCATGCTTGGTCTAGATAGATGGTTATAAAGCAGGCTGCACAAGGCACTGCTTTGTTTGAGCAGTCTGTTGTAGCCTGTGTGTCCCCCCCCCCAGCCCTATCCCGCTACAAGCTTCCTTCTAGTGGTGGGCTGGAATTTGACTTTCAGGGCTATGTCTCAAGTGTTTATTGGGGAAGGAGATGTGCTTAGTGTTGCTGCTGCCATGGCACGCACAGCCTGTTTCCAAGCACCCCTACTCCTGCAAGGCCATCATCTGCCTTGCATTCTGCCACCTGAACCTTGTTCACTGCCACACAGGATCCGGCACTGGTGGTTCTTAAGGTCTGAGAGCAACACTTGTAAACCTGTAGATCTTTCCAATGCCACTTCTCAGCCTCTGACCTCACTGCAGCTTTTATGTCTCTATGTGAGCCCCTGAAATCTGAAAAATGTGCAGCAAAGTCTGCACATTCATTTTGATGTTTATACCACAAACTGGAACAGTTGGCAAAGGGTGCCTTCACAAGGCCTGAAAACAGCTGCTCTTAAGCATTCTCCTCCCCACCCCCCTTTAAGTACTTGTGTGTATCCTACCGTTTTGTGCTGCTTCATCTTCTGAAGTCTGACATAGTACTGCAACCTGCTGCTGTGACTGCCTCACTTGAGAAGTTTCTACTGTGTGGCTTGGTCTTAGCTTAGGCCTCCTTGTTCGATATGTTGTTGATATTGCAGACAGCTGAGCAAGTTAAGGCTCCTGAGCTCTGGAACAGAAAGGCTGTTGGCTTTGAACAATGAACTCTGTTTTGAGAGATAGCAGCCACTTTACCTATGCACCAACTTCACATATGGCCCTTGGGGATCTGCTGTGAGCATTCAATTACGCTTGCAGAGTACGTGTTTTACAGAAACTTGGTACAACCTATGAGTGCACAGGTAGACTCAATTTTTCAATTAGCACTTCAAGACCTGGTAACCTGCAAGACCACCCTTTAACGGTGTCCAAAATTCAGGCTGAATACTTGCACTTTTCCACCCAAAGGTCAGTTTTTTTGCATATAAAATGTAGTGATTCACTAGTTTTAGCATGACTTTTCTATTGTTTAAGAGTGCTTTAGGCCCTTCAGAGAAGTGGCATCCCCAGCATCTTCTGGGAATGTCCCCTACCTGAAACCCTCAAGAGCCGTTGCCAGAATTACATAGATAATATTGAGGCCACATTCACACCATACGTATAAAAGCACTATGATACCATTTTAAACAGCTGGGTCTTCCGCCAAAGTATTCTGGGAGCTGTAGTTCATTAAGGGTGCTGAGAGTTGTTAGGAAACCCCCCATTCCCCTCACAGAGCTACAATTCCCAGAGTTCCCTGGGAAGAGGGATTAACTGTTAAACCACTCCCTTACCTCTGGTCCATGTGACTGGCTGTTGCTGGCAGGAAGCCACAGCTTTCCCTAAATGTTGTAGGGAGAGCATAACTATGAACAGCAAACATCACATTTCATTCTGCACCAAATGTGGTAGGAGAAAAACATTGCACTATCAGTCAGGTGCCCAACTCAGATGATCAGTAATAGTACCAATAGTATTTTTTTGATTGGGGGCAGGGGAGACAAGCAAGCTTCACAGTGACCTACATATTCACTTCAGTGAATGTTTAATTCACAATTAAATCGTGACAATTTAGGGCTCTGACGGGTATCCGTTTATCATCTTGGTTTACAGCAGGCATAGGCAAACTCGGCCCTCCAGATGTTTTAGGATTACAACTCCCATCATCCCTGACCACTGGTCCTGTTAGCTAGGGATGATGGGAGTTGTAGTCCCAAAACATCTGGAGGGCCGAGTTTGCCTATGCCTGGTTTAAGGCTATGCTGCCAACAGAAACACTTGTCACAGTACAACTTTTTAACAAGCCTCTGACTCCCTTATTTTCCTGCATTTCTGTTTGCTCCAGTTCCTTCCTATCTATAGCCATAAAATAAGGCAGATCCAAACACTCATTTTCTTCCTTTCCTTTGCCAGCCCAGTATTCTCCAAGAGAAAAGGGAAGGGTAAGTCAGGGGAGGTCTCTACAGTTCAGCAGAGAGGTCTCTCTTGGTAGTTCCACCACCCTCAGAAGCTCATGGAGGTGGTGGGCTGGGAGAGGGCATTCACTGTGGCAGCCCCTTCCTTAGTCGTGAAAATACAGCTTTCGGCAAATGCAGAAGACCCAACTCTTTTGACACCTGCCACCCTATTTTTGCAGCCGTAGGTTGTTTAAGTTGTTTTTAACATTGTATTTTAACTGTTGTAACCTACCCTGGGACCTTAGGGTGAACCGAGGACAACCTATTAAAATAGTAGTTGTAGTAATTAATAATAATAATACTACTACTGGGAAGGGATTAGGCAATATGAGGTTCTCTTTCGTGGGGATTGCATCTATATGGAGAATTTAAACTCTATATAGCTTAACCTGAACAAAAATATCCGTTTATCACTCATGCAAAGCACTTTCACTCCTGCTGGCTTTGCATCCTTGCCAGACTCTTAATGTAATTTAAGCCAGGTATATGGAAAAAGAAGTAAATCCCAAACAGCTATACTTGCTATCTTTGTATCCAGTTCTTAGCTACACCCCCCCACCCCCACATAGCCAAAAGCAGTCGTCTCAAACTTCATGCATAATTTCTGCAAGGCTCTAGTATTTTTCCTACCTGAGAATATAAAGGAGAGGTGGAAACCTGTGCCGTGAATTTAGTGGAAAATCTGCATAAGCTTTAGTTGCAGTTGTAGCCACACTTAGATGCATAGCTGTCAACTTTTCCCTTTTCTTGCGAGGAACCCTATTCGGAATAAGGGAATTTCCCTTAAAAGGGGGGGGGGAGTTGACAGCTATGCTTAGATGGGTGGTTTTTAAATGAAGAAAAACGAAGGCTGGAAAGATCATACCGCAGTTTCCTTAGCAAGGGAGCCCCCCCTCCCCCCTTTTAAATTATTACGTAGCTTAGGAACTCTCGGCTGCTGTTCTAAGTCTCCTTCACCTAAGTAAGGCAAGTATACGCATCCAGGTTTAAAGCTGAAAACCTATACAGAGACAAAAGAATAAAGGAGATAATGGTGTAGGTATCACTCCTTTGCACCAATAGGTGCAAGCTTGCCTTTTAATAGATGTTACTGGTTGACATGCAAAAACTGTTTCCACTTGCATTCAGAACAATGCTGTCATAATGCCACCTACTGGTCAAGAAGGAAAAAGGTAAATTAAAAGCAGTGCGCTGCTTATCAAGATGACACTGGGACTATTTTATTCGCGTTCAAGTGTCCGGCCTCTTAAACAGGATGCTTGTTACAAGTCTTATTAACTCAGACCCCGTTTATTTGGCCTTTGAGACAGGGAGCTTATGAAAGAAAGGCACTTTTGAGAATGTAAAGCTCTCAGAATCATAGATCAAGAAAATCATTAACCTGGGAAAACAATTGCCTCAAGACGCATTGTGCATTTTGATTATATAGTAGTGTTGACGACTTCTTTTTAAAAGCCCTGATTAAGTGGCATTCCAAGTTACATCCAAATGGTACAAAGAGGTTGTCCTTAACTCTGGAAAAAACATGGCAAAGTTCATTTGTATTTGTAAAATCCTTCTCCAGTCTTCTTCCCCAGCTTCTTCTCCTCTACGAGTTTATCCAGCAGCGGGCTTGGAGCAAAGAGAGGGTTGTCTGGCTCCAACAAATGCCACCCTGGTGAGAGAGGGGGAAAGGAGCAGGGCGTGCCCATTACGTAAAGCCTAAATTTGATCAGATGCTTGTTATCTTCAAGGCCTTCATTCCCAACTAACTCACATGGTGTAGTTGAGAATGGAGGGGGAAACTGCATACTTCACCTGCTCAAAAAAGGACTGGAGGGGAATTCCAGGACTAAACTCTGAAAATCCAGCACCTCTTCCTTCCCTTGCAGCAACCTCTTCCACTTTATTCAAGACTAAGGACAGCTCTTAGTGACTCAGGTGATGTTATGCAGATTCCCATAGTGATGAGAACTATAGTCCAAAACCCATAGAACCACAGGTTCCCTGAGCCTGCTCGAGGAGCGCGCGCGCACACACACACACAGCCCCAGGACCACTAAAACTCTCCCTAACATAGAGATTGTGCTGATGTGATTGTCATCTTTAGCACCTCCAAGTGAACCGTTGACAAAGATCCCTTGCGGTGGGGGGGGGGGAACCTACCATAAACAGTAGTTTAGTCAAGCTCACTCTTACCAGAAGCAAGACTGAGACAGACAATAAGGAACCCTCTTCTGTGATTCTCAGGAAGAAAATAGTCACTTTCCCCCCATGTGAAAACAGCAACAGAATTCAACACAACTGAAGTTTCACAAAGCCCCGTTAGCAGTTTGCAAGAACAGGGGCAGGGGACACACCCTATCTATTTTAACTTGTGAGTCACTTTGGGTTTCTCTTTCGATAAGGAAAGATGCATGTGTGTGTGTGTGTGTGTGTGTGTGTGTATACACACACACACACACACATATACATATATATATATATAATCATCAAGCTCGTCAGAAAAAATGTACATACCATCTATAATATATTTACTGGTATCCAGACCAACGTAGTCCAGGAGTTCAAACGGGCCCATGGGATAGCCTGCCCCAAGCTTCATGGCAAGGTCAATATCTTCCTTTGCTGCATCTCCTAAGGACACAGTTAACGGGCGGGTTAACAAAGGTCAGCATCTGTTCTCCCTTCTTTCGAGGCCTAAAACTTGGTTTCAACTCACTAAGGCATTTGCGCTCTGCACTCTATAAAGCAGCAGCTTTTAAGAAGGCTTTGCTGCAGAAACTGCACAACGTCCGTATACCAGTTAATAGATTATCACTAAAAATGTGGCTTCCCAGTGGTTTGGGGTGGGGACCATCTGATGCCCTGCTTTTAACAGGGCTTGACTCTCACTCCTCCCACCATTTACCTACAAATGGAGGTGAGTGGGCACAACAGCAGGGTCTGCATGGCAGTAGGCACATGCATTGAGGCCCAACATGAGCACAGCAAACAGAATCCTGTGCAGTGTAAAATGATTCCATGACAGAGGCTTAGGAGAGTCTTCAGAAAGCTGTGTTAAAGTAGAAAGTGCTCCCTGAAAATGGAAAGTCTGAAAAATCGTATGCTAGAACTTCCATCTTACTTTGAATTTTTTTTTTAGGAGGGTGTGAGTAAAAAGCCAAGGACCAAGCCATAAACTACAATTTAATATATAGAATTACACTGGCCTTTACCTATCCTGCTGGAATGAATAAAACCTCTCTCAAGTCTGGCAAAATTAAAGCAAAACATCGTGTTGCAGTGAGATGCCAACATTTTCTCTTTTTTTACCACATTAGTTTTAATGCATTTTCCAACAAGTTCTTAAAATCCCAAGTCTTAAATTTTTAAAAAGCCACATCAAAAACAAAAATCAGGATGCTACTTAGCCGAAGGGAGGGGGCGAAGACTTAAATTAAAGAACACATTTAATCAGACAAAGCCACATCCCGTTTCTCACCCATGTAAATTTAAAATGGTTATATATTTTATGCATGCAGGAATGCAACATTTAACTGAAGCACTTTATATGGTGAGCTTTCAGATAAAACAAAAGTTGTTTCCATAATGCCACTCCTTTGCTTTTTGAAAAATCACTCTAATTTGTTCTTATACTGCCTTTGAGGAGTAATTAGCAGTATTTGTTGATGGATAAGCAAGAAGTATAGTTAATTTTGTTTCACAAGCTGAAGACACTTTTATGAACTACAAAGGGAGCTTTTAATATTTAAAATATATTTGCGGAGATCCTGATAATGGAGGTCTTTCATCTGCAAGGGAAGGCTGCTTTCCAAATAAAATGTTTGAAATAACATTCTTAATAGCAGACAACCATGAAAGGGGGCTTAATCTGAACAGTTACAACAGAGTAACTTTCTCTTTAGCTCTTCACACAACAAGCCTGTTTCCTTTGAAGACGACAAGGCTCATTTCAAGGCTGCCTCTCAGGTATGAAAGACAAAAATAATTCCTTATTTCCATCAACACAGTACCAGGGCAAGAACTGTCCAGCACTTTGTGCTAGCAGTTAATTTGCCCTCAGCTCATTATTCCTACTCCCATCAAACTGTTTTCTTCAACCCCATCTACCGTATGAGCCACTGTAGCAGTAAAATGGTACACAGAGAAGAGAAATGGATCACAATGCCCCAAGACATTTTCATTGCTCAAAAACATTTGTGCTGGCCCAGGAATGTAAGAAAGACTGGTAAAGAGAGAACTATGGGTAGATCATAGGATCCAATCTCCCAAAGGCCAGTCCTTTTAAAGCAAGTTTCCTATCTCTAACGGCATCAACTACAGTATGTCTTTTTGGGAAATTGTTTGTTCCTGATGCAGCATTTGGAAACCGCTTAAGGTACCTTAGCCAAATTTTGTGCAATGGTTCCTGAGATCAAGGATCAGGCTTTATGTCAGCAAATGGACACCATTTTGAATCAAAATGGTGGACTGGATCTTTTAAAATTGCACTGATTTTAAGCACTGATGTAAAACTGCACTTATTTTGCTGGTTTCTTAAAATTCCCAAGCAATGCCAGATAAGAGGCTAATATTGATGACATAAAGATGGGTTTGAAAGTATGAGCACCACACTTGCAAAAATAAATCTCTGAGCAAGATTTCCCATTGCTGCAGCAGGCCACCTGTACCTGCCATAGGTCTTTACAGAACCCGATGTACAATTTGGATATTTTAGCCCAAAGTATACCCAGCCTGGGCAAGAAGAACAAAACTCATTATTCATTCTGCTTATTGATGTAGTTTTTTTAATACTCACTTTTCAGTTCATGTATTTAGATTCTTTTTGGTTCCAATTTTGTACATAAAATAAAAAAGCTTTAGAACAACGTTGTTCAGTACAATGCCTCCAACTGCAATTTGGCACCTCCCAGTTTAATTGAAATGATAATTAATACATCCAGTTTCAGAGATATCCTCTGTTACAAAGCCCAATATGCTAATTTTTGGTATGGGTTTTTTTTAAAAAAAAAATGAGTCAGAGTTGTAATGTCAGATACACACTGTGTTCTATCAAAAAGTCTGGATTGTTTTTTTTTTTTTTATAAGATTTTTATTATTTTCCAATAAAACAAGAGAAACACATAACATAACATAAACACCAACATTGACACAATAAAAAAACACATTACATAAATACAATCAACAAAGAAAACAATTAAAACAAAACCAAAACCAATACATACCTAAACTGGAACACCAATCTTTCTCTTACTACTTAACAAAATCTAGTTTCTGATCTTCTAAAGCAGTGTTTCCCAACCTTGTGCCTCCAGCTGTTTTCGGACTACAACTCCCATCATCCCTGACCACTGGTCTTGCTAGCTAGGGATGATGGGAGTTGTAGTCCAAAAACAGCTGGAGGCACAAGGTTGGGAAACACTGTTCTAAAGGGACCTCCCCCGCTTTCCCTCCTCTGCCTTCAATACTAATATACTTTGGTAACATCCATTTTTAACATTACAATTCATTATCCAACCTTTTATAATATCATAGAAACTTAACATCTTATAGTATCATGAAATAATTCTAAAATCAATCTTATACTTCTTTTCACTTAAGCTGCTGCTATTAATCAGTTACATATCTCTTCACTAATTCAGAATTCCCAAAATCATAACATCAAAATCTTAAAACTTAACATCAAAATCCTAAAATCTTAACACACTATCTTCAGGGTACCATAAATCCATCCTAATTCAATTTTTATCATTTTCACCCTATTCCCCTTCTCACCATTTTTCTGCTCTCTCCCATGCCCCCCCACCATTCATCTTTACATTTCCCTCTGCTGTCCTTGTTCAGTATCATCTTAAAATTTATAAATCTCCTCCTTGGGCGCCTCAAGAGGCACCAGCTCAGCAACTCCATTTCGCAATTTTGGTTTCCTTCCACTTGTGTCTTCAAAAATCTTCTCAGCTTCATCTCTGGACTCCCACTCCAGAGACTGAATCTCGTAGCTCCAGTCAAAACATCAGCCCTGTGTTTCTCACTACACCAGAGCCGTCCATTTACCTGGGGTTGCTGAATCAATTCGTCCCATTTCTCCAGCACCTGCCCCAATTCCCTGAAGAAGTCTACTTCCAAATTATCAAAATTTTCCCAGATCTGGCTGGTCTCTCCTGCTCCACAACAAATTTCTTTGAAATTACGACCTAACCAGTCCATTTTCCGATTCACAAACTCCAATTGCAGAAGGATTGTTCTTTGTTCCTGGGTAATACCCGGATCTAGAATCAGTTTAAAAGCGAAAGCAAGCATGGTTGGAGAAAGCAAAGGGTGTCAAATGTCAGTAATTTTCCATCCTGCGTGTTAGTTTTCCAGCGCCATTTTCCCTGAGACAGGGTGCCAAAATTAATTCCAAAAGCCACAGAAGAGATATTTCCAAAATCTTCAATCCCTCAAATTGGGATTTAATCCATCTTCTCTGTCAAAGTGCTTCGTAGCAACATTGTGTCTAGTAATGCAGCTGCAGCCGCTTGAAGCTTAATTACCTCCTCTGCACAACAAAGGAGAGGGACGGGCTTCCTTTTAACATCCCTCCCGGTTGCCAATTATTCAAATGTAAATCCAATTAGCCCCACACTTACAGCAGCCGGGGTTCTTCTTTTTTCTTTGAAGTTAGCAGGAAAAGCTTGGTGCTCAGGTCTGGCAGAATTGCTGCTTTGATCTCCCGGGGGGGGGGTGCATCCGCCTCTCCAGTCCCGTGTCGGTAGCTCCGCTCGCTTGATTTTCCCCCCTTACGAGGGTCAATCAAGAGCAGAGACGGCACGTCTGGGACCCACGAGGCCGCGGTCCACGGGACGCTCTTCCCGTGGCTTTAAGGGGCCCTTGGCGCAGACAAGGAGACCCCTAAAACCCCCCGGGGACTGGAACTGACTCAGCTCCGCTCCGCCATTATCCGGCACCAAACCGGAAGCCCAAAAAGTCTGGATTGTGGCCATGCAGACTGTACTAACCGAGTGCCAGCAGAGTATGCAAAATGGCACCAGTTCTCTAGTCCATGTTATATTGTCAACACTGCTAGATAATGAACAAGATGAGTACATGGGGAATCTAAGAGCAATACTTTACTTACAATGAAAGAAAAGCAGAGTGACGGGGTGAATGAGGAAACACATGTCAGAACAGATCTGGTGTGGACTCTCTCAGGTTGTGTGCATATCTCAAAAGGGTTTTGTCTAACTTAACAAAAACACAACCAGTTTCACACAAGTATCTACTTCACAGAGGTAATTTCCCCACATTAACAGGAATAGTTTCAAGAATTTATTTTTCATTCTGATTTCTGAAATGCCAGAGAAAACGATTGCTCGAGAACAACGTTCCACAGCACAACACAAATAAGCCGTTTATATCCCACAAAGCAGAACTCTGTTTATCTTTACCCCTCTCAAAGAGCCGAACTGCTTCCATCAGGTAAGGCACAAGGAGCCTGTTGACAACAAACCCAGGAGTGTCCTGTCAACAGAAAGACAGGGATTAAAGTGGACCCTATCAAGTTCTATAATGATAAGTAATTCCCAAATGTGCCTACTAGGTTGAAAGCAAGAGGAAGGAGAATCAGCTACAGAATACAATAGACAAGTGGGGCATTCCTTGTTGCGCCAATAATAATATATTAGCATTTACAGAACGCATTCCAATGTTCAAAGTGCTTCATGTACGTTAGCTTGTAACTCTGCAAGTTAGACTAGTATTATTAACCAATGTTTATGTGTTGTTTCTCCTCTTCCACTTCAAAGCAGATTACAAACAACAACAACAACAACAACAACCCATAATTATAATGCAATTACTAAAGCAGAAACCAAACAGCAAGAATTTGAAGAGCCAAAACGAACAGTCAATAAATTATATTATGTAGATCTGGCGGCTGCTGGTGATGGCAGCTGAAGCTGAGAAGCACTTGTCTAAGACCACCTACTGGCAGATTTAACTCAACGACTTCCTGAGCTAGTCTTAGACATTATAGCACACTAGCTTGTCTCATGAGCATCATTAATCTGTTCTACAATTTTTGTCGTTTCTACTATTCCCTTTCGTCCTGCCCCAAATCTCTTCTATTTGGCTTGGACTGGCCTTTCAGATATGATGATCATTTGTAATAAATCTAGTCAGCAATGGTGGCAGGTGGCCACTGCGACTGGAAGAAGGCAATGAGACCAACACTCGGTGGAACCACATCCAAAGGCAGGCAGAGCCAACTGATTCTAGTTTTCTCCCCATCCTCTTCCCTGTTCGAGTTCTACAAAGGCAGCAATGAAATTAAGGAGGAGGCAGCTGACAGCCAGAACCACCCCTCGGATTGGTAAGAAGGCAGGCAGAGGGGGCTGGCGGAGCACTGAGTCTTATATTTTTAAAAAATCATTTTTGGTAACCTGTTGTCTGTGATTTTTTTTTTTTTAAATTAAAAATTAAAAGGATGGCTTCATGAGCAGAGCAGAAAAAATCCAAAATGCAGCCAAATCTGAAGCACTCTGAACTTACCTGGACCTCCCTCCCACAATATAAAATATACTTGCCTTACAGGAGACCGGATTCTTCCCCAATGCTTTGCTGAAATCCATGAGGGACTCGAAAGTCTTTTGGCTGGTCATTGGCGTCTTGACAACCTAAGAACAAAGCCATCAAAGGTGGGTGGGCTGGGAGGGTTATCTCTTTATGTCAACAACCAATTTAACTTTCATAAAAGCAGCCATCCTGAGAGATGGGCTAACATAGTACTTGCTCACACATTACACTGAACGCAGGTACACACTGTCTCTACACATGCAGAAGGGGGGGGGGTGGATTACTGGCCTGATTCTGTTCTTATTTTTATTATACACTTTATGATTTCTAAAGCTCAACTATTATGTATGCAGACTATCCACTTACTGAACGTTAATATTGTTATTTATTAAATTTGTATACCACCCTTTATCTGTAGATCTCAGGGTGGTTCACAACCCGTGGATCTCTGGGGGGGGGGGGTAATGTGGAGGTTTTGTGTACACATACCATGCTTTCCCTAGGTACACGTAATCTATACCAATCAATCAAACAAACAAAAACCTTTATTGGCATCACTTACAAACATTTAAAATAAATAAGCCAGTACATTCTCGACGTCACACCATCAGTTCAGTCACCTGCCAAAGGGAAGAAAGGCCAGTAGTCCGTTTCCCTCTGTGGGACTCCAGCAAGGTCTGGGACCTGCAATGCACTTCCTATCATGGGACAGTCATTCATTCATTCATTCATTCATTCATTCATTCATTTATACTCCTGTGTGAATTTATTTACGGGGGAAAGTAAAAGGTCTAAACACACAAAAGAACTTTGACATTGTTGAGCAAATGGGAAAGAAAGCAGAGCAAATAGTTGTAAGATACTTGGTGGGGTAAACCAGACCTTTCAAGCACTGAGGGACCAAGTGGGACTTTTGCTCCAGCTAAGCCTGTCTTGTAGCAAATACAGTGGTACCTCGGGTTACAAACACTTCAGGTTACAAATTCCGCTAACTTGGAAGTAGTTCTCTGGGATGCGAACTTTGCCCCAGGATGAGAATGGAAATAGCACGTCAGTGGCATGGCAGCAGCAGGAGGCCCCATTAGTGAAAGCGTGCCTCAGGATAAGAACGGTTTCAGGTTAAGAACGGACCTCCGGAACGAATTAAGTTCGTAACCCGAGGCACCACTGTACAAGCAACAAGAAGACCCCACTGGGATTGCAGTGCAGAAGAGCAAGACATGTTTTTAGATGCCACAAATGGCACACTTAGTCCAGAATGTTTCCAAATTACTGTGTGAGAGATCTCTTTTATATATTTTTTTCCTTACCATGTGGACCCTAGAATAGAAATGCTAGATTTCTGAAATGCCTCCTGACATATTGTCTGGGAGATGGTGTTAAGCACCAAGAAGGTGATTGGAAATAACATGGCAAGCAGTCTGCTAGATGTGGTGCAGCTCTGAATAGCTGAGGGCACTATGCCTCTGAACACCACTTGCTGGGAATTTCAGGTAGGGAGAACATAGTTGCACTTAGGCCCTACTTACATGCTCCCCATAGCCGTCTGTTTGGCCACTGTGAGAACAGAGTGTTGCACTTTGGCCTGATCCAGCAGGGCTCGTTCTTACATTCTTAATTAGGATGTGGGAAGCATTCATATGATTAAGATCCAGAAAGGGGGGGGTGGGAGTCTGGAGTGGGGGGAATTGCCAGCTTTAGTTCATAATTATTATTTTTTATTAAAGATTTTCTTGATTTACAAAAGTGTGTGCAATGTGTCTCTTGTATTTTTCCCATGTAACATTTTTACAAATCAGTTTTGGTTGTTGAGACATTAGGGAGAGAAGGGGGGAAAGAGGTGGGTAGGGTGGGGGATGGGTGAGGTGGGGTGACAATGTTTCTATTTTACTTAATATATGTTTGTGTAGGTTCTCTGTTGTTCGCTTGTGCTTCTTTGGCAGTGAGAGAGGTTGGGATTGGCGTAAGGTGTGATTGTTCATTTGTGGTTGGCTGTGGTGATCTCTAGTTTCCTGTGTGAGTGGGGTGGGTGGGTGTTTTGGATCAGGTTAGCCATATTGATTTGTATGCTGTTTCCCATACTACTTGGTACCATTGGTCCATGCTTACTCCTGACAGGTCTTTCCAGTGTCTGGTTATGATGTTTCTGGCTGCTGAGAGTAGATGGATTATAAATTCTTTGTGTTGTAAGTGGGCATTATTGACTTGGAAGATGTTTAGTAAGACCAATTCTGGGGTGGTTTCTAGCACTTGCTTGGTTATTTTACATACTTCTCGTATGGTTGTTGTCCAGAATGGTTGGATTTTGGGGCACTCCCACCACATGTGGAAGTATGTGCCTGTGGAGGTGCACCCTCTCCAGCACTTTGGTGAGGTTCCTGGGCATATTAGCGCTAATTTTCTTGGCGTTAGATACCACCTGTAGGTTAGTTTTAGGGTGAGTTCTCTTCTTTTCGTTGATATGGATTTAAAGGGGGGTTTAGACCACATTCTGGTCCATTGGGTAGGGTTTGATTCTGGGACAGTCATTTTAAAGAGCTTTCCTTGTTCTTTCAGGGACGATCAGCCGGAAGCAAGTTCACCTGTTTCTCAGCAGCCCCATCGTGGCTCCGGTTCTCTTGACTCTCACCATTAGAGGAAATCACAGAGCCCCACCTGAATATCCAGCGCCACCTTAATTGAGCAGCTTTTACCCTCTGAACACCTGTGCTATCAAAATAGCACTAGAAGTGACCAGAGCAGAACAACAAGCCTATGGGAAACCCTCACTTGGCAGGTGTGCCTAGCACGGACTCCACTCACTTGTTGGTGCCAGATACACCTTCTCCCCCAGACCTTCCAAGGGTGCTGACATAATGTGATAGCTGTGAATCAATATGCTGTTCTTACTGCTCATTTTTTAAAATTTTTGTTTCTTAAAAATCTGATGTTTAAATCTCATCCTGGTTTTTTACTGTAGATTAACATGATTCTATCTGTGGTGCAAAAACCTGCCCTGGGATCATGACTGATCAAACGCGGAGACAGGAGGTAAAATAATAAACAAACACACAAACATGGAGAACCTCTGCAATACACAGGTAGCACGACATGCTGCAACATTTTAGAACATTTTCAAAACCCTTTTACCTCCACAAGTTTCATCAAAGGCACTGGATTAAAGAAATGTAGGCCGCCAAAACGGTCCTGCCTCGTGGTAGCATTGGCTATCTCCGTGATGGGCAATGATGAAGTGTTGCTGGCAAATATGGTATGCCTGTGGAGAAACAACATGCATTTGGGCATCAGTTGCAGCTCTCTGCTCTCAGGACTCTATAGGCTATTATGTATTTTTATTCATACCCCACATTTTCCCCTACAAGGAGTTCAAGGTGGCATACATGGTTCTCTCTCCTCATTTAATTTCCACAACAATCCTGTGAGGCAGGTTAGGCTGAGAAGCAGTGACTGGCCCAACACCACACAGTGAGCTTCATGGATGAGTGGGACCTTGAACGCTGGTCTCTCAGGTCCTGGTCCAACACTTTACAGACGGAAAGATACAGAACCCTGGAAATTTACTGCTTCAAATTAAAACGCCTGGGAGCAGGCACATATAAGGCCTTCTCTTGCTTCCCGACTAAGCGCGCCTGTGAGGGTGGCAGGACCACCCACTAAACATGTCAAAACCTGAACAGGTTCGTATGAGGCAGTATGGTCTCTCAGCTTAGGCCAAAGCCATATAGAGCATTATAGGTGATAACCAGTACTTTGAATTCTGCCCAGAAACAGACCAGTAGAAAATGGAGCTGTTCTAGCAAGGCAGCCGTATAATTCCTACAACCAGCCCCAGTCAGCAATCTTGGCTGCAGCTCTTTGAGCCTGATGAAGTTTCTGAGCACTTTCCCAAGGCAGCCCCACATACAGCATGTTAAAGTAATACAGTGGTACCTCGGGTTAAGAACTTAATTCGTTCTGGAGGTCTGTTCTTAACCTGAAACTGTTCTTAACCTGAGGTACCACTTTACCGGTAACTAATGGCCACCGGAGCACGATTTCTGTTCTCATCCTGAAGCAAAGTTCTTAACCCGAGGTACTATTTCTGGGTTAGCAGAGTCTGTAACCTGAAGCGTCTGTAACCTGAAGTGTCTGTAACCCAAGGTACCACTGTAGTTTATAGAAGCAGCAGGGATGCTTGACACTGAGGTTCAAACGGCAGTAACCCCAATGTTTTTTTTGGCACCAGGTAAAAACCTATTTCCTCACCCAGTCCTTTGGCTTAGTTGTTATTGCTGGAAATCGGGTCTGGCCTTCTACTACTTATACTGTAATGCAACATATTAACTTACATTAGTTATGCTTATTAGGTGGTTTTTATTGAGCATTATACTTAAAATAAATTGTGATTGTATTTTAAGTTGGTTGTACTTGTGTGATTTACTTGCTCTTTAGACATGCAGCAGTTGAACTATGTCCCATGTACCCAGAAACAACAAAACCTTACTAGCTGCAGTGTCAAAAAGTTACATCTTATTTCATAGTCTTCAAAGTGCTGTGTGTTTCTGAATCTCAAGTAAAGATTCAGTGATACAGAAGTCATAGCCAGATGTCCCTCCTACAAGCTTTCAGTTCTGAGTAAGAGTCTACATGGTGCACTCTTTTAAAGTGCATCCTTTAAAATTCCAGCACCACTCCAATATCCTTAATAAAATCTATTCCCATATTTGCAGTGCCACCTTGTGGGATATATAATGGGAATCAAAATTAAAATAGTATGGTTCAGAGGTCACCCCTCACTGTTCCATTTTCTGCTTCAACTAGTGAACTCATTTTCACTGGTGACCTAATTTTGTAAGTCTCAGAAAGAGTCAGTCTGTTAACAGGAAGACAGAAGTGTGGTCCAAATGTACAAAAAAGGGGCTCCTAGAAGTGGTAAAGCCCAATCAATTCCAATGAATTATTGACAGGTTTAATGCAAGAATTACTCAACTGTGTGGTGCAATTAATAATAATATTAGCTGCAGTTTAAAGTTTGCCACCTGATTCATGTAGTACCCATCTGAACTAATTATGTGTGGTGCTCCTTGTTCCAGAGCCCAAGTGGCTGCAGTCAGTAGGAATGCCTTTTTCCAGTTATGGCTGGTAGGCAGCTGCACCTTTTCCTGGACACAGGTACTTTTGCCACTGCAATTCATGCACCGATAACCTCAAGACTGGATTACCGTAACGCACTGTGAGGTTTCCCTAAAGGCTGGTCTGGAGGCTGAAACTACACAGGCGACACCTCACTTGCACATGACCGGAGGGAAATATGTAAGTAATTCAATTCTAACCTGAAATGGCAGGAGAGAACTGGAAAGTCCCCATGGCCTGAGCCAAAGAGGATGTCCATGAGCCAAAAGTCCTTAAATGACTCCAAGGGGTCCAAAATGGCGTGTGGGAGCTCTTGCTGCTGCCGCACTACTCGGCTCAACAGCTGCTGGGCAGGAAGCTGCAGGTACTGCAGTGGGCTCCCCACTTATGCACATTTTGCTTATGCACACGAGGGCCCCCGGAACGAAACTTCTGAATAAGTGGGGAGTCGCCTGTATTGCAAAATGCAGCAGCTAAGCTGTTCGCTGGGGTGTCCTGCTATGTATACATTACATGCCAAGAGGTTACTGGGTCAAGTTTGATGCTTTCGTTCTCCCATATAAAGCTCTAAACTTGGGACCTGGTTAGTCGAAGGAACACCTCACCCTACTTGGTCTGAGGCCCCCCCAGGTTGTGCTCCAGTCCATGGAGACTTGCTTAGTCGCAGGTCGTGGACTCTCCTTCCTTGGAGGTTTTAAAGCAAAGGTTGGATGGCCATCTGTCATGGATGCTTTAGCTAAGATTCCTGCATTGCAGGGGGTTGGACTAGAATGATGACCCTTGGGGTCCCTTTTCAACTCTCCAATACTATGAGTCTATGGCCAGGGAGGGCCTCTCTGCAGTGGTGCCCTGTCTAGGGACTGCCATCGAAGCTGATGCAAGCACCAACACTGATGGTGTTTCAAAGCCTGTTAAATGCATACAGGTATTTATGTTCCCAGGCATTTGTGGGCAATTAATTTCAGTGAGACCTTAGTTCTACCCTGGATTGTGAGCTGTTATCTTTATCTCACTGAAATGTTGTTTTTTTTTTAAATGTTACTGTACACCACCTTGAGACTTGATGCGAGGGGTGGCGCAGAATGTTTTAGTAAATAATAAATGTAAAATGTAACAGACTACTAACTACAATGGAAGAAGAATAGGAGTCAGCAGACTGCCCACAAACATTCAGTAATAACCAAATCAACCTGATAAATATACCACTTTAGAACAGGCCTATATTATATTAATCCCCCCCAGCCTCCTTAGCTGGTTATTTTATCAGTCTAGAAAAAAGTATAACGCTGCTCACTTAAGGGTAGGATTCTTCAGAAACTACAGTGGTAGCAAAGATTAAATTTCTTTAGCATGAGCAGCTGGAGGCCTGGGCGGGACTTTACATAAATAATTGGTTGGAGGTGGCTCTTTGGCATGGGGATATCTTTTTAATCTTTGCTCACAAGCGGAGAACTGCTCCACCTACTTCCACTTCAGAAGTTAGTATCTTCACTCAGTTCTCAGGCCTCTCCCCGTGAGCAAAAGAAAAAGAAAAAGAAAAAGAAAGAATGAATCAGGGGATCTTCAAATGATTAGCTACCACCAAATAATATATACGGAATTACGATGAGCTTCCAAACTTCCTGTAGAACTTAAATCTTCATACTGAATGCTTGCACTGCTGGTGAAATAGCTGCAATATTTATTTTCTTTTTCACTTTTAATTGAAGAGGCACCTCTTTGCCCAAATTTTTGGGGGGAGGTAACAACTCACCAATCAGTTTTGAAATAATCACCGTCTGCTTAACGATTGTAGGTTTCACATACCAGCTCATAGTTCCCTCTCCAATTTAATCTGCTTTCAGTAAGTGGAGGGAGAAACCCTGGAAGCAACAACCCATTTTGTGATATCCCAATAATCTGCCTGCAAATTCAAGTCCCCATCTGGAAGCACCCAAAAAGTCTAAATATCCCATCAGTGAGAAAGGGTGGGTGGATAGGAGATTTCGGCTTGCCTCCTCTCCTCTGTACAGGCCCGTATTTTAGTGAAAACTAGTAGATAACAAGGACATTCTGCATTAGTTTTGTAACATTTTATGAACATACTCTGGTGCAAACTTATCCAATGTCTTGAAGAGCTCGTTTTTTACTGCTAAGTTTTCCACAATGGCTTCCACTACAAGGTCAGTGCTGTGGACTACAGAGACTGGATCTGTGCTCGTGGTCAGGTTCTTTAAGGTCTTCTCAATGAACTCAGCGCCAGCCTGAGAAAAAACAAAAATCTGTTCACAGAGCATTTCATTTGCCTTCATAGGAAGGATTACAATTTCAACGGTAAAAATGTGTTTCAACAAATAAAACAAATATAGTTCTGCACATTAAAATTAAGAGCTCCTGATAGCTGTGCATGAATGCTGCAATCCCCCTGTCTCCTAGCACACCGCTGCTCGTAATACACAATATAGACTGTTATCATTACTATTATTAAATTTGTATACCGCCCTGTATCTGTAGATCTAAGGGTGGTTCACAATATAAAAAACAGAAAATACATAATAAAAACCCAATAATTCCCCCCTCCCAAACACATTTTAAAAGGGCAGCAGATGTCAATCAACCAAGTTTAACCTAGTTAAAAAGGAACATTTTTGCCTGACATCTAAAGGTGTATAATGAAGGCGCCAGTGAAACCTCCCTGGGGAGAACAGTCCACAAACAGGAAGTCACTAGCAAAGTACCGTATTAACTTGAGTCTAATGCGCCCTTAATTTTCACAATGTAATTTGTGAAAAAGGTGGCCAAAAATGGTGAGCATTAGATTTGAGTAAATACAGTAAATTAACTCAAGAGAAAAGCAAATAGCCTCAATAACTGACTTGACAATGAAACAGAAATAATTCCGATGGCCACCTACTTGGGGACACAATGCAAGCTGCAAAAGGAGACTTTTTCCACAGTCCATGCTGCCACATGGTACACACAATTATGTGTTATTTACCAGTGTTCAGCCGGTTTTCCAGCAAGACTTGCACCACTTGCACTCTAGTTCTCGTCTGGCTTCTTTCATAGCCTGGAGCAGCTTGGGCTGCGCAAAGCTGGACAGGACACTCAAGAAGAGTGATAATGTCAACCGCCCATTTCATCTCATCATTTCATATCGAGAGACCAGGGCTTTGACAGGATCACCAGCTTTCTCAACTGAAAAATTCCCCAGAACATCCAGGAACATATCCAGCTCCATCAGTCTCTGAGGGTGCGCCATGCAAATGACCACCCTGACAGCAGGGAACTGCCACTGTCAGTCCATACTTAACCAAATAATGGTCTGGCCATGAGAAAGGGAGAGCATTGCCTTCCCCACTATCTGTCAGTTTGCACTGATCAGATGTGTAGAGATCTTTCCTATTCTGATTAATACAAGATGATTCTATAAGCTACTAGAAGCTTCTCTGTGTAAGAGAAGCAGGCAGTAGGGTCATGAGTTGTTTGGGTTATACCTTCTGGGAAGCTGGTTTGAACTGGTTTTCTTATCTCTTCCAATTAAGGTCATGCTGACTATAAATATAGGCCAGGAGGAGCCTGGATTTTACTTTCTCTTTCTATCTCTTTTCCTTCTGGTGTGGTGTTCTGTTTCTGTATGCTATAGTGTTAAGTTTTACTCTTGTTATAAGTTTGTAAGTTTTTGTAAATGCTGCAAATGGATATTTTTATGGACTGTGCCAATCCTGAATGTATCTGGATTTGGGACCATTACACTCATTTGCCTTCAGCACAAATAAAGCTCTGCTGGATGAAGTACTATTGCCTCTGGTCTATCTTTGGGAACTCTGCAACGTGTTTAAGTTTTTTCCTGCACACGTATGGCACTATCTTCATATCACTTGGGGCAATATGTAAGGATGGGAAGGGCAAGATTCAGTTCCCCAATTTGCTAAGACGTGTGTATGTGCAGGTCCACACAAGCAAGTGGTTAGAAGGGTTGTAGACTGTCGGCAGCCCTAGGTACTGAATGTGAATTACCTTCTTACAATTCCCTTTTGCAAGGGTAACATGTGCAGAAAATCGGCCTACGTATGGAAGTTGGCTTCTGCTTGTTGACTGAGGTTGGGGGCAGGGGAAAGAGCAGAGTTGTTATAAGTGTGGAATTCACCCCAGCTCTTGAAAGGAATATATTTAAAACATTATGCTAATCTAACATTGCTGCAATTGTCTATCTAGGCATTAAAGATAAACAAACAAACAAGGTAGATTTGTCGCATGCAACCATCATTTCCAATATTTATAAATAATAAAGATCGCACCTCAGGTTTGTCTGCAAACTTTTTCTTTGTCAGCTTTTTCAAACTATCCTCGATTCCTTTCTTGGATTTATTCAGTATTTCATCTGACTGGTCCACTAATATAACAGTGTGGCCAGTGGCTGCAGCAATCTACAGGAAAAACAGGGGGGGGGGGGAAATGATGATGAAAAAGGAAAGGAACCCATGGAAAAAAGAGGTGCACACCCATTACTAATATTTATTTATTTCCAGTTACAGGTAGGTAGCCATGTTGGTCTGCCATAGTCAAAACAAAATAAAATAAAAAATTCCTTCCAGTAGCACCTTAGAGACCAACTAAGTTTGTTCTTGGTATGAGCTTTCGTGTGCATCTGAAGAAGTGTGCATGCATATGAAAGCTCATACCAAGAACAAACTTAGTTGGTCTCTAAGGTGCTACTGGAAGGAATTTTTTATTTTATTTATTTATTTATTACATTTATATTCTGGCTAACAGCCAGAGTTCAAGGTATGGTTCTGTCCTCACATTTTATCTTCACAACAAATCTGTGAGGTGGATTTGTGGCTGATATTGTGGCTGGCCCAGGGTCACTCGGTGAGCTTCATAGAACTCCAGTCCTAGCCCAACACTCTTAACCACTATACTGCTCTGGATCAGCAACACAGGAACCTAACTTATAGCAAATAAGACCATCACTCCAGCTGCCTCAGTAGCCTACTGTCTACACCAGGCATGGCCAAACTTGGCTCTCCAGCTGTTTTGGGACTGCAACTCCCATCATCCATAGCTAACAGGACCAGTGGTCAGAGATGATGGTAATTGTAGTCCCAAAACAGCTTGAGGGCTAAATTTGGCCTGGGATTGAACTGGAAACCTTCTGCATGCAAAACAGAGGCTCTACAACTGAGCTATGGCCCTTCAGTGCCAAGAAGTGCAGCTAAACATCTACAGAAAGAACCCAGCATTGTTCAGCAGCCGCCAACAAGGATAAGGAGCTACCTTCTATATGGAGCTCAGATCTCTGACCCTATCTCCTTATCAGACAGATTATCCAACCTTCCCAGTGTTACATCCTTGCAAACAAAATATACCCATGATGAAAACTGCAAAATTATAAAAGCAAAAAAAAGCAAAGGGCCTTGCTCCAGTTTATCATCTGGGTACATACAGAGGATGATAAGCAGAAAAGAAAATGCCATGTGTGTTTTGTTTGAGTGTGTTTTGAATCTTCTTCAGTTCAACCTTATCTAGTTTTAGTGCCCAAACTCAGCAGCAAACTTTTGCAACAGTCTTCAGACTAGCAACTGAAACTGGTTGTGACCCCTAAAGAATAATTCAATTTGAAAAGTGTTGAGCTTAGTAACAAAAACATATGCGTCTGTGCACCTAGAGATCTCCTCCCTTCAGGCCATAAGAAAATCTAAGAGCTTTGAAGAAGTTCGAATCATCTGTCATTGCTATGTGCCCAAAGTGGCAGTGGTCCCAATTGGGAACAAGAATTAAAGCAAGCAATTGGGAACAAGAATTAAAGCAAGAATTAAGTGGTGGGGTGGGGTAGTTTTTGGCACTCTACCTTCTGGGGGAAAAAACAAAAAAGGGGGGGAGGGGTGAAACTGATGAATCGTGAGGGAAGACCAAACATTTCCCTACGTACCAAAGGGCAGGCAGTATCACTGCAAATGGAAAATGTGCCTCAGCCAATCCTCACATTCCTTACTGGAGCAAAAGGCACTCAGCAAAAAGAGACAAGGGTGTTCAAGATGAACCTTCACCTGTCACACCCACATGGTAACAGAACTCATTTCCTGTTTTAGAAAAGTTACTTTGTAATAGCAATCATTCCCCCCCCCCCAAAAAACCAGACATTCTCTGACATGGCAAGACCTAGTTCTAGAATTTCTGCAATACGAAATGTGCTTGGAAATTTGAACATATATATTAAATATATATATATTTGGGATAAAGGTTTCTGCAACTAGCTGGGTAGTGCATTTTTATGATGTTAGCAAAATACCCTTCCTTATGGGGTGTATATAAATAAATGGTTGCCCTTTACTGCACCAACTTTTAAGTGTATAAAAGGTAAAGGTAAAGGGACCCCTGACCGTTAGGTCCAGTCGTGTCCAACTCTGGGGTTGCGGCGCTCATCTCGTGTTACTGGCCGAGGGAGCCTTGAGTAACTTGAAGACTTGCATACTGCTACATAAAAGATAGTATCTTGCCCATTTTGTAGATTCTAAGCAAATTTGGGAACAAGGCCAGCACAATAAATTTTGCTGCCTGAGACAAAGAACAAGATGACACCTCTATCACTGCATGTATAGAAGCCAATTGGACAGGAAGTTGAATTTTATTTAAGACTGTGCTCAATGGGAAGCAGGCTAGGGGTAGTTACAGGTGTTGGTTTTTTAATGTTTCTATAAGCAAAGAATGACAAAGACATTTATGTAAAGAACACAGAAATGATACCATAATACCAATCTGCAGTGCCTCTTGGATATGTTAAAATAGAAACTTGAGCAGTATACAGTTGTACCTCGGGCTACATACGCTTTGGGTTGTGTACTTTTCGGGTTACAAACTCCCATAACCTGGAAGTATAACCATCCGCGCATGCGCAGAAGCGTTTTTCGGGTTACATATGTTTCGGGTTACGTACAGCGACCCGGAACCAATTAAGTACGTAATCCGAGGTACGACTGTAGTAACAATCTGGTTATGGAGTTAATTACTATATTCCTTTTACTTCAACACATCCTGTAGAGAAAAACACACAAGGGATGTTAGCACCAGCATTACAGGAATGGATCAGACCAATTATTTTTTAAAAACAAAACAAAACAGAGGGATTGTGCAAAGCTCAAATCGTTTTTTATTTGAAAATTCACTCAATTTCCCCACAAGACAGAGGTATACTGTTGGAGGGGTGTGTGGGAAACACTTTTTGGTGTTCCCACTTTTGTGCTTTAGTCTGTTTTTATTACCAGGGCTTTTTTCCAGCCCAAACTCACTTCTGGCACATCTCAGGTAGGCCCCATCATTCAGTGCCGAGGGCCTTCTGGCGGTTCCCTCACTGCGGGAAGTGAAGCTACAGGGAACCAGGCAGAGGGCCTTCTCGGTAGTGGCACCTGCCCTGTGGAACATCCTGCCATCAGATGTCAAGGCAATAAGCAACTATCTTACTTTTAAAAGACATCTGAAGTTTTTAATGTTTAATGCTGTATTGTGTTTTTAATATTCGGTTGGGAGCCGCCCAGAGGTATAAATAATAAAATTATTATTATTATTATTATAGAACAAGGGAGGTGTTCGTGGTGAGTTCTGGCAACTCTTTTTCTAGAAAAATAGCACTGCTGCTAACAACTTTAGAGTCTCTGAAGAAACAGGCAGAAGAGCAAACATTTGTAACGTTTTTTCCTCTGCCTTTCCAAAAGGCAGTTTACAATTAAACAGGAAAACCACAATTAAAGAATATCTGTGAAACCCAATGTGACATGCAACTTGCAACAGCAGTACCCAATGTGACATGCAACTTGCCCTGCAGCACAATACTGTTGAGCAACACCCACAACCTAAAAGAGACAGGCGCCAGCTCTTAACAGATCCTGAAAGGCAGATTACCAGAAGAGGTATAAAAATCACATGTGACTGGAGGGAAGGTCCACAATCCTATCACCACACCCCAAAAAACCGTCCCTTATCACAGCCTCACACAGAGGGAACTCTGGGTACTGTGCATTTGTACATTGTGTTTTATGGTCTACTATTTGCACAATCCTAGACCACTGAACACAATACTGGTTTCTCCCTTGGCATAGACAGGGTGGTTTAGGAGCTCCTTTGCTGCTAGTGTTTGAAGTGAGAACCGAGTCTTCTTGCAAAGGGCCCTCACAGCTGCAAAAAAAATTAAGCAACCATATGACAAAACGTGATCATGGAGGGGGATTAAGTTGCACTACTCATTATTAGTCCCTACGAGGTAAATATCCCAGATATCTGGATGGTTAATGCATTTTTCTGCAGGGGCAGACAATTCTAATTTTTCTCCCCCCCCCCGGGGGGGGGGTAAATATGTAATAATAACTTGAAATTTGATGCTCTCTCCTCCTGCCTAAGACCTTGAACACTTACCATGACATTTGCTCAACCACATTCCACTCAGGCCACACGCATTTCGCTGCCTATCTGATATGAAATGTGCATCTTCCCAGCCAAAACAACTGAGAGCAATTTTGCTTCTGGCCTTCAAAAAGCCATGCAACTGAGGCACAGCCTTGAAGTGGGAAGGAAGGCAGGAGAACCTGAGCAACAAGCCTGCACTAGCCATGCACTCAAGTGGGCGGGAAGCCTCCGAGTTAATAACACCTGCAAAACACACACACGTGTGTACCGTACACACGTGTCAGGGGGGGCAAAGGGGTGGGGCACGTTTACCACGTCGGGAGACCAAGCTTCCCAGCTGCTCTGAGAAACCCTTACAATAACATTGGCATATAACCTACCAATATCCTCCACTTGTAAAGGGGCATGAAGAAATTAAAACACGAAATTAGTTCCTGGCAAGAGGCTCCTTCGCCAGCACAGAGGAATTAAGACTGTTACGAGTTTGTGAGGTTTCGGGGCACCCAAAATTTCCTGGGTGCAACGCAAACTCGTAGCAAGAAAAAAGAAAATGCCTTCTTGGCAAGTGGACTCCCTGAAGTGCTGCTGCTGCAGCCGCCGCCCCCTTTGCAGCAGCAGCAGCAGCAGCCGGCGCAGCGCCCCTTCAGCCCCCCGCGCAGCTCACCTGTGCGATCCCGGCGCCCATGAGGCCGCCGCCGATCACCGCCACATGCTTCACCACCAGTTTCTTGGCGGTGGCGGTGGCGGACGAGAAGCGCACGAACGGGCGGGTGGCGAAGGCCATGGCGAACCGCGCTGCGCTCGGGCGGGGAGGAGCAGGAAGGGTGCGAGGAAGCCCGGCGGGGTCGAGGGGGTGGGCGCCGCGGAGCCGCGCGCAGAGCAGGAGCCTCGGAGGAAGAGGAGGAGGAGAATGGAGAAGAGGGCGGGAGCTCGGGCCTTAAAGGCGTCCCCCCGCCTCCGCCACTTCTGCAGCTCTCCTCTGCATCGCCTTGCTTGCTTTAGGCCCTATGGGGAAATGTAGGTGCCCAGCTCGTTTCCCCCTGGAATATCCGACCCTACCCTGCTTCGGGCTGCTATTCAGACGTTGTTTTCCGGCAAAAGAAAAAAAAATGCACGCTCAAAATATTCCTTCGGGAAAACTCCTGGCAAAGGTCACGTCTGCAGCCTGCATTTAAAGCACCTGGCTCCCCACTCACCAGGAATCTTGGGATTTGTAGTTTGTGGCGGTCCCTGCAGTGAGGGCTGTAGGTCAGGCATAGGCAAACACGGCCCTCCAGATGTTTTGGTACTACAACTCCCATCATCCCTGACCACTGGTCCTGTTAGCTGAGGATGATGGGAGTTGTAGTCCCAAAGCATCTGGAGGGCCAAGTTTGCCTATGCCTGCTGTAGGTGATTTAGGAGTGCAGCTCTGTTAGGGGTCCATGCTTAGGCGTTAAAACTTTTCACGTTGCCTTAGCAGCTGCAGTAGAGTTTGTTATTGCCATACGGGATTCAGCTGCAGTGCTAAAACATTCTAGGGAGAAAACCCCATGGAACACAATGGTCCTTGCTTTTGAGTAAACGGCCATAGGGTTGCGCTTGTTAAGTCAGACGCATTTGCTAACCAGAAATGGAGTATGTGAGGTCACCCTGCGAGTCTGTCGCTGCAAACTTTAGAGTTTAGAACTTGCTGCGCCATTTAAGTAGAAGATAAAATGGGCTGTAGCTTATGCCACAATGAAATCTGGAGCCACAAAACTATTGTTCACTTTACAAAAAGTGAAAGCAAATTATGACTGCCATCTAAAAAGACCACCGTATTGTTGTTGTTGTTGTTATTTCTACCCTGCCCATCTGGCTGGGTTTCCCCAGACACTCTGGGAGGCTTTCAACAGAACATTAAAAACAGAATAAAACTTCAAACATTAAAAAATTTCCCTAAACAGGGCTGCCTTCAGATGTCTTTTAAAACTCACATAGTTGCTTATTTCCTTGACATCTGATGGGAGGATGTTCCACAGGGTGAGCGCCACTACCGAGAAGGCCCTCTGCCTAGTTCCCTGAAACCTCACTTCCCGGAGGAGGAAACCACCAGAAGGCCCTCAGAGTTAGACCTCGGTGTCCAGACTGAATGATGCGGGTGGCGACGCTCCTTCAGGTATACAGGACCGAGGCAGTTTAGGACTTCAAAGGTCAGCACCAACACTTTGAATTGTGCTTGGAAATGTACTGGGAGCCAATGTAGGTCTTTCAGGATGGGTGTTATATGGTCTCAGCGGCCACTCCCAGTCACCAGTCTAGCTGCCGCATTCTGACAGTACCATAGTCAGTACTACGGTAGCTGCAGAAATCCAATCCTCTTGGCTGTTAGTATGATGTCATGTGCTCCGCACTTCTACAGAAGGGTTTAGTTTTTTATAGATGAGAGTGTACACTGGAGTTTTGTGGTGTGCCCGAGTAATATTTGCAGAAACAAGGCATGTTGAGAAATTATCTCCTTCACCCGCATGACAGATTGTGCTAAACTTTGGCAAACTATACCTTTGCAGAATCAACTCTACAAAGTTATAGTGGTTTTTGGGGTGGGGGTGGGATATAGAACTTTCAAAGGAAGGACAGATACATAACAGCATCATAAGCCAAAGGACAGCACTATTTGTAATTGGCATAAAATTAACAAAAACATGATGAATTCCAGGGCAGTTCAAAGAATATTGCACAAGGATGCCATTTCCAGCAAGAGGATTAAATCCAGATCTTAAGAGTGCACACTTAAAAGTTACAGTGCAATCAAAGGTTGCTTTGATTCTAAGTAAATCAGGCTGAGATGTTCAGGAGACAGCCATCAGTCAACTGAAATATTTCATACACTTTTAAAAGTACAGCAATTAAAAAATTGTAGCAAGAACATAAAGAGTTTTTCTAGATCACATCCAAGCTATATCCAGGCCAGCTTTCTTGTTTCCTACAACATCCAATGGGATTCCTCTTGAAAACAGGGCAACACACATCATCATCATCATCATCATTCCCAGCACACATTGCCTATGTGTATGTGCCCACTTGCATTAAACACTGCCAGATGATCCAGTTGTCTATTATTGTTACAATTTATTACCTGCCATTCACCCCAAGATCCCAGCTGCTAAGTAAGTGTGCTATGACATTTGGAACTTACTGTCATGTGAGGTACCCTAAATTACAGGAAAAGTCACAGCTCGGTGGTAGAGCATCTGCTTTGAGTGCTTAAGGTCCCAGTTTCAGTCCCCAGGATCTCCTAGAAGAGCCGGGAGAGACCCTCTGGAGAGCTGCTGCCCACCAGTGTAGACAATACTGAGCTAGATGGAGCAGAAGTCGCTACAAGACAACTTCCTGTGTTCCTATGCTAGGGTGCAACTTTTCCAGCCACAGCTGATCTAGCTCATTAGCATATATTTAAAATTATATGGTTGATTTAGAAATAATTTGAAGGCATATCTGTTTTGTAGCACTTTGTAAACAGTTTGTGGTTTCCTAGAAAGAATCATTGGAACAGAATTATTTGTTAAGAGATCCCTAGCCTGCCCTCCTTTCCACATCGCCATTCCATTCCTCCTGCAAAAAAAAAAGCATATTCACCCCTCACCAGTTTCAAAAACAGAGTCCTCCCTCTATTTTTTTGTACATCTGCAAATCTCAGGGTTTCTCTAAGCCTTCTGATAACTCCCCTTATTTGCAGTGATGGTATTGTTTTGGCTACATAAACTTAACAGTACTCACTTGAAATATCTCTTAGAGGGACCAATAAGAAACCAGCTAACAATAGATGCTCAAAATATCTGTTTAAAAAGCAAAATCGGCTTCCAGACAGTATTGCTTTTAAAATAAAAAGGTTTATTTAGACAAAGATTCATACTGAGAAACAGACCTCAGGCTGTATTTAGAAAGATAGGCACCTTTTAAAAATAGTCAGCAATGATCTCAAATGCTAGTTTCTAACAGCAATGATATATTCCATACTAAAATTCTAAACAAGGCATTCGTTTTGTTTTGTTTTTCATGGGGGAAGGGGAAGAAATAAAGCAGGCAAGGTAAACATCAGCAAGATATAGGCAATCCATGTAATATATATTATCATTCATGAGGCTCTTAACGCCTACTAAAATATAGAAATACAGATCTTTGGATCCTGACAAAATTATAAAGTGCTTCATTAAAAAGGCTGCCTTATTACAAGAGGGCTTACATGCCATACAAAGAATCAGTTGCATTGCCAGCCATGTCGCCCCCGCCACACTCTGGCTGTTTAACAGTAGTCAGCTGAAAATTAGCAGTGCAATTTTAGTTTTCCCATCGAAGTTTCCAGTTAACTAAGAACGGCCCAAGGAGTCCGAGTCACCTCTCCTAAAGGTTTCTCTGCACTGCAGGCTTTCCGTAGCTCATACCTGCACAGTGTTGATTCATAAGCTCCTACCCCGTTTGTCTCAAGTCACTACTTCCTTTACATGGTAATGAATTAGAAATGAACTCCATAATTATATCAAAGCAGCTTATCCTCTGCCAAAAAGGCCAGCCCAAGGCTTTGGCAGTATGGCTTGACCTCCCAGGATATGCATGTATTATCATACATGCATGTGTCTGGGGGGACTATTATGTGCCTGCCATCTTCCTAGATGGCCCTTATTTAAAATCACCGTATTTCAGATGCACACAGATAGCACAGTGAAGGGATGCAATTGCCTAAATTCATGCTAACCACACACACAAAATGTTCCTGTTGTCTGTGGATCCATGCATTACCATTTATGCCTTCCTATCCCCATTAGCAGGAATAAACAGCGGTACCAATAGACAAACCTTGTGTACCTACAGATGTATATACAATTTGAGCTGTGAGCCTCCTGTGGAAGTGATCTTCTCCCTCCTTGGACTAAGAGGAAAGAGATTCTGCATGGTTGAAGGCAGCAATGCTCCTGAATACCAGTTGCTGGAAAACACAGAGGAGAGGTGAGAGCTGCTCTGCTCAAATCCTGCTTGCTGGCTGACCCCCGTGAGAACAGGATGCTGGACTAGATGGGCCAGCAGGCTCTTCTTTATGTTCTTAGAAACCAGCTGTGCGCAGCACTGATTGTCTGGAATGGTGACATCACTAACCCACCTGGGCTAGAGTTTTCAACACTTCAGAAATGCTCCTATGTTTTTAGTATTAAAAGGGGATGAAATGCACATTTAATGGAAGAAATGCACACTCAATGCTTTGCAAGTTGAAAGAAAGAAAGAAAAGCAGTCAATCAGTCTGAAACATGAGGGAAGGGCAACCCTGAAGACTTGAATCAGGGGAGTGTAAGGCTGCTCTTTTCACAGTGAAGGCGGATAGAAGTCAGACTCACCCCACAGGAGCAAAAACCACAGCAAATCCTGTTTTTATTATACATCTCTCTGTACCTTCAATGCGCCCATTTTAAAGGATGTCACGACTCCTGTATGAGAGAGATATACCCACTGTTGTTGTATGTAAAACTGAATTTTTATGTTTTTCCTCCTTCATTTCTAAGCTAATATAAAAAGCCACTCAATGCCTGACACTTCCATTAACAGTCTCTGCACCAGTTGTCACTTTTCATCCTGCAACTTCGAGGACTAGAAACTTTTATTCCTTTTCCGCATTCAAGAAGCTTCAACACATTTAATGGAAGAGCCCACAGGCTAAGGGGAAAGTGCTTTATGAGCCTGTGGGTACCCTGTGGGCTGCAGGTTTCCTATCCCTGCTCAGGGTTGGAGATTTTGTTACTGAAGTGCATTTCATATATAGCCCTGAATTTTCGTAAGAGTAATACAAACTTCATGCAGTGTTCGTGTCTGAGGTTCCTTCATCTCTTTAAGGCAATTATGTTGAATGGAAATGGAGCTAAAGTCAGGCCAAATCTTCCTGCCATTGACGGCTTCTCCATGTCTTCGGGAAATTGAAATGTGAAATTTTGCAGGAGGCTCACAAACATCAAGAACAGCTCCATCTTGGCAAGCTGTTCTCCCATGCACACACGTTTTCCTGAAAAGGAAAGCAAAGTGGGTTAGAGAGATGAAAGGGGGGGGGAGAGACTTCACAGTTTAAATAAATATTAATAATCTCTATGGGAATCCATTTTTAAAAAAGGAAAGAAATGAATGCTACGAGGTCCAGGACGTATGCTATGATAACCAGGCTTTTAGTAAGGCCATTTCAAATTTATTAAGCTGAAAGACCCCTGAATAGAAATGGTATAAAATAATCCTCTTTATTCACTATCAGACTAAACTGGTTTTGCTGGATCCTGTCCTATATAAGACAGCTTCATATAACTTAATAGACCAGAGATAGGCAGAAGGTAGCTTAGAATCTCCCTGTTGATCTCTGGGTGATTTGAATTAGACTGGGAAGGGTTTCCAACAATAGCAACAAAAAATAGCTTCCCAACTAAATCAGGCTGCTGAAATGAAGAAAGCAGCAGGAGGAGGAGCAGACTATTGTGTGAAATGACTATGAGCTCCGTTCAGTTCTGGTACTGAAAGCAAATTCCTAGAATTAGAATGTGCTCAGAGGTAAATCCTGTTCTTTAACTTCTGAACCACTTAAACCTTGGAGTTTTAGTAAAACAAAGCCTGAAGCCTGTCCTCATAATAGACTGTGAACTGCTCTGAGATCTTATGAAGGGCAGTATATAAATCCTAATAAAATAAAATAAAAATAAATAAATAGGAGAGAGACCAGCAAGCATTTTCCTGGCCTTCATAAATGCTGAACATACAATACTTAATGTACACTGCTTTAAAGATGTCCTGCTATCAAGAGATGGTGTCCCCACAATCTGCATCCCCCCCATCCCTCCCTACACACACCAAACAGAGTTGAATTACCAATTCCAAAAGGAATAAATGTTTCTTTTTTGACGAGCTGGCCATTTTCATCCAGAAACCTTGCTGGGTGGAAATCATCCGGATTCTCCCATATGTTGGGATCTCGGTGCACGGACCACAAGTTTGGAATGATTACACTGCCCTTTGGAATAGTGTAGCCTTGGAGCACTTAAAACAACAACAACAACAACATCATATACACAACCAGAGAGGTACACAATAAATGACATTACCCTTATGGAAAGATTTTACACACAGACATATTAATCAAAGGAACATAAAATTCTTGTGTTTGGGTTGGTTGGGGTTTTTGTTCTTTTTCTTTCTTTACTGCATGCGTTTGTGGGTAAATGTTGCTTCGTGACTGTGAGAATGCACGCTTGTGCCATTAAAATGGTATTGTGGACTTCTCTAGGAGCAGGAAAGGGCAAATAAAACCCTCACCAAGGGCACAGAAAATGAAAAGCTTACCAAAAACACAGCCCCTTTGTTATCAGAGCACTTTGTAAACACAGGGGTTGCTTGCTTTAAGTTTGTCAGCTGCTCTGGTCCATGGGGTTACGAAGAGTCAGACACGACTGAACGACTGAACAACAACAACAACAGATACCATCTGACCTAAAGGGGGAGCACACCCCGTGAAGCAACACTGCAAAGTCCACGGCGCAGTTTACAGCAGCTGAAAATCAGCCCTGGGTGACTTGACTAGTTGCAAAAGCAGCTCATTAATGAAGTATCTACTGTACTACATGTGCAATGCCTGGAGGTGCAAAACAGTTCAAGCACTTAAGCCTGATCACAGTCCATTCTCACATCAGCTCTGGTATTGCTCTATAAAGCAGATAAATATGTGATAATGGACAATTTGCCTGCAAAACTCCAGACTCTCCTGTCCCTGGAAAACCTTGGAAAGCTGCTGCTAATCTAGGATAGACCAAAACACCTGATAGGAAAGACCTAGTATAAGAAAGCTTGTTCAAATTTCAGCCTTCCTTGTTTCTCTCCAATCTGGAAATCAGCTTTTGGCTAAATGAACTCGTACCAAAAAGTGAGTGAGACCAGCAGCCCACCAAAAACGCTTACCTGTAGTTTCTGAGGCCATTCGAGGAATCGAAAGAGGGACAACCACCGTCATCCTTTGAACTTCCATGATGGTTGCTTCTGTGAAGGGCATACGTGCCTTGTCCGCAAGGGTAGGGGGCCTGTTGCGCCCAATGACCAACTCAATTTCTTCCTGGACCTTTTCTGTGCAAAACAAGAGATAGTAAGATAAGCACTGGGACTAAACGGCTAAATTAAGGGTTCCAGGACACGTCCTCTTTTTCAGGGGTAAAATTTCTGTCCTGGTGGATTTTGTTAAATTTGCCAAAATGTCTCTGGCTATACTTTCCGGATGAGACATAGACATAGCTGGTGGCTGAAGGCTTTCCTCTTCTCTTCTCCTGACCCTCTCGGCAATACATCACAGCTTCTATAGCCTACATATAGGAGGGGTATTTAAAATGAGAGTCGCCGTAGCATCCTCATTTTTGCTCTTCAAATTAGGCAACCCTAGCTAAATGGGCTTTATGCAATTTGGTTACTTTACACTGGGTTTCTATGATGGCATCATGTGCTTCTGGGATTAGCGAGCAAGGCTGCAAAAAGAAGAGAGAGATTACACTCAGACCTCTCTCTTTTAACAAATTAAACACCAACTGCATGTCAAACACTGCCCTCCAGTGCCTACAATCAGAAGTATTACTGCTGTGATCCTAAAAATACTTGAATTAAGGGCACTTCCAGATTTTTGCTATTTTCAGGTGGGATTTAATCATATAATACTAGCAAATTCAGGTTGTGAAGTAAAAGTCTGCTGGGCTCTTGCACATATACAGTAATCAGCCTTTTTGCACTAAGGGAAGTGATGGGGAAATGCACTGGAAAGTGTGGGGTGGAAACTGCTTGACACGAGGTCAGCTACTCTGTACATAAAGCAGAACAAATGTTCAATAAGTAGCCAATGTCACCTAACATCCATACCAAACTTTGCCCGAACTAAACAGAATGGATGCTCAATAAACAAGATTGTCTGGAAGCGACTTTAGCCCCGGTACAATAAATGAAACTCGTATCTGAATTAGATAAGATTAGAAAAGATCTTTACAGTGAAGGTCATGTTAACACCTATCAGAGAGCTTTGTGTACCACAGACTGCCAACACACCATCATCTTTTGACATTCATGCCACTACGCATTTAACAAACAATCAAAACGCAGCTGTCTGTTTTCTGAAAGAAACTAAGACAATCAACTTTTGGGAAACAGAAAGCATTAAATGTACTCCAAGCAGTAAAACTGACTGATTTTAGCTGCTCATCACAGCTATGTGATTTAGAGATCGAAATGGCTATGGGGTGGAAAGAGAATGAAAAAAGCTGGAATATATCAAAAACATTAGGATAACCATTAAAACCAAATAAAAAAATTCTTTCCAGTAGCACCTTAGAGACCAACTGAGTTTGTTCTTGGTATGAGCTTTCGTGTGCATGCACACTTCTTCAGATACCAATTAAAACCAACTTTACTCTTTTAACATAACCCAACTATTATTTAATATAATATTTCATATAATCCGACTCCAAGGATACTCTAGGTCTTTGCCCCATGAGACATACAAAGCCAGTAATAAGAAAATCTAGGCTCTGTATGTATAATAACTTATTAAAATTAAGCCCATCTGCAGCCATCTACTTGAAACTGTCCAGTTTTTTTTAAAGAATTGGGGAGTGGGTTAGACACTGTTGTGGCAGAGGAGAAGAAATGTATTAAAACACAGAAACACTAATTCTGCCTGCAGCTACAACTCCCATCATCCCTGATCATTGGCCATACTGGCTGAGAATGATAGGAGTTAGAGTCCTACAATATCTCAAAGGCCACAAATTCCCAGCCCTGCTTTAAGCTGTTGGGAGTCTCAAGGAAGCCAATTAGCTATTCCTCCTTGGTTTCCTGTTTTTCTTTTCCCACCGACACTCAAAATTCCATGCTCCCTGGAAAACAATGAGCATGTCTGGAAACCAAGCCTTATGAAGAATGGTTGAGGGAGTTGGGAATGTTTAGCCTGGGAAAGAAGAGACTGAGAGGAGATACAAGGCCATCTTCAAATATCTGTCACATGGAGGATGGAGCAAGGTTGTTTTCTCCTGCTCTGGAAGGTATAACCCAAACCAATGGATTCAAGTTACAAGAAAGGAAATTCCAACTAAATGTTAGGAGGAGCTTTCTGGTGGGAAGAGCTGAACAGTCTCCCTCAGAAGGTGGTGGACAACCCTTCCTTGGAGGATTTTAAGCTGGGTTTGGATGGCCATCTCTCATGGGTGCTTTGGCTGAAATTCCTGCATTGCATGGGTTGAACTAGACCATTGGGGTCCCTTCCAACTCTGCAATTCAATGAACTATGTCAAGTACTCATTGAACTTTAGGCGTGAGTGGGTGGGGGAGTTGTCATTTTGAAGTTTGCTTTTTGTCTCTTTGCATACCTCAGGATTCACAAAAACATGCCCATATCTATCTGCTTTTTCCTCAGTGACCCTGTTTTGGGTTCCTATAAGAACACAGTAAGAGCCCTCTTGGATCCAACCAGAGCCTCATTTAGTTCAGGACCCTATTCCCCCAATGGCCAACCAGATGCCTATGGGAAGAAGCCCCAAAGGAAGACCTGAGAACAACTGCTCCCTCCATCAGCTACTACAATTCAGAGGTATATACTGCTTCATAGACAGATAGATAAAAATGGAAAGCTGTCTTTACACTGTAGCATGAGAAAATAGCAGGTAGGCAGGCAGGCAAGCGAGCGAGCAGCACGGGTGGCCACAGGCCAAGGAAAGCTGTTTGAAGGAGGGTGGGAGGTGCCCTCTATTAAACACGGTCGCAGCGAGACATAACAGAGGGGGACAGACGCTTCAGAGAGGAGTTTGCCGAACCACTCTCTGAAACGCCTCCTACCCTCCTTTAATGGGGAGCGAGGATTGGGGCAAGCTGTGAGGGGATGTGGGCGAAGTCTAAAGCAAGGGGGGGGTTGGTCACCCAGGCGTGGGGGAAGAGAGTTGGCAAGAAGGTGTGGTTGGCAAGCAGAGTGAGCAACAGGGGTGGCAGCCCCATGTGTTGTTATGTGTGCGCCTAGAGAGGGAGGGAAACATCATTTTGACTAGTTCCCATGGGTAGCCTGTCAGCACCAAAGTACTGTGTTCACTGCTAAGAGGCCACGGGTGATTGTTTTCCATGCAAGATTCGATCAGAAGTGTGCAGCTATGGCCATAATATACACCCAGTTCTTCCCAGCAACGCTGTGGGAAACTCCCCAAAATGGATAGCTTGCATATTAAGAGCAAACCCAATTAAGAATCAGCCACTGGAGAAAGGATGACATTTACTTTGTTCCTGTGGGTGAAGCGACATGTAAAGCAGACTCCAGATAAGGGTATTGGATGTGGTGTCCGTGCCTGCAATGAAAAGGTCCGCAATAATAAAAAACAGGTAGTCTTCGGTGAAGCTGCTCTCGCTGTCTATCTTCCTTTCCTCATCTGCATGAAGGAGGTACATGTCGGTAAAGTCTCGGGGATTCTGGCTATCGAGGGTTTCCCGGTGCTGTTTGATAATACTCTTCAGGAAGGCCGTGATATCCAGCTCAATCTGCCTGAGCACCCGGAAAGGATAGATTGGGAGGTAGTAGAGCCAAGGGCAGATGTTGACCAGAATCATGTGACTGTTCAGGCTTATCTCCAGACCACGAGACATGAGCTTCAGCATGGTCTTGAAGCTGGCATCGTCATAGTCAAAGCGCCTGCCGAACGCCATCGAGCAGATGACGTTCGACACGGCGTTGCCAATTATGGGGAAGGGGTTGAACTTCTTGTCCCCGTGCTTCAGGATCTCTGCTTTCACATACTTGAATTCTTCAATGATTTTAGGCTCCAAACTGTGCTTTCCTAATCCAAAGTGACGGAGGGTCGAATGGGAGAACTTCCTCTGTTTCTTCCACACCGGGCCATAAGGGGCAAACACCACACCTGGAGGAAAAGAAAGGGGAAAAACATTGGAATTGAGAAAAGAGTTTTCGGTTTTGTTTGTAAGATACCTTGAAGCTTCAAACTACAGGAAAATCCTGGGTTCTCCCCAGTTTTCATTTCATTTCACTTCATTTCATGAGACGCGGGTGGCGCTGTGGTCTAAACTACTCAGCCTCTTGGGCATGCCGATCGGAAAGTCGGCAGTTTGAATCTGCAGGACAGGGTGAGCTCCTGTTGCTCTGTCCCAGCTTCTGCCAACCTAGCAGTTCAAAAGCACGCCAGTGCAAGTACATAAATAAGGAAGGTAAACGGCATTTCCATGCGCTCTGGCACTTGTCACAGTGTCCCGTTGTGCCAGAACCAGTTTAGTCATGCTGACACATGACCTGGAAAGCTGTCTGTGGACAAACTCCAGCTCCCTCAGCCTCAAAGCGAGATGAGCACCACAACCCCATAGTTACCTTTGACGGGACTTAACCATCCAGGGGTCCTTTATCGTTACCTATTTCATAATATTTACACACCGCTTGATTGTAACCCCCCCCCCACCTCAGAGTGGTTTATGAAAAAGTTCATTGAATCATAGCATTGTAGAATTGCAGAGTTGGATGGAAACACGAGGGTCATCTAGTCTAACCCTCTGCAACGCAGGAGTCTTTTCCCCAATGTGCAGCAGGAGGATGGACAAGATGATACTCTGGGTACCTTCCAACTCGATGATTATGTGATTCTAATACTTTGTGTAAAGATAACCACATGTTGTTGTTGTTGTTAACTGCATCTAGTTACCAGCAAAATTTAACAACAACTCCGGTTAAAGAATGGTTCCCACCTAGGAAATAACAAGATAATAGTAAGACAAGAAACAAACAAGGATAACCAGTTTAGTCATTGCTCACTAGGATTATATTCAATTAAGCAGGGGGGGAACCAAAATGAAAAATAGAAAATTACAGGAAGAGACAACAGAAACAACCAGAGTTATTGGAATTATAAAAACTGCTCATCTCAAAGACCCC
Organism: Lacerta agilis; assembly: GCF_009819535.1. Lineage (NCBI taxonomy): Eukaryota > Metazoa > Chordata > Lepidosauria > Squamata > Lacertidae > Lacerta > Lacerta agilis. Next base: position 51,593,303 of record NC_046320.1, read on the forward strand.
CCCTTCCCTTCTCCATTGGCTGAAAATAGTACTTAAGCCCTAGATTTTCAATGGTTGGTAAGTTCTCAAAGCTCCAACATGGACCCCTTTTTACTCTATGCTCTCAAGGACCAGCCTGACACTATGCTTCACTGCAGAAAAGGTATCCCCTTGCATTTCTTGCCTTGCTAGTAGTATGGGTTCTGCAGCAAAATTGCCACACTCACTTTCAGTAGGCTTTTGAGATAATTTCACTCTTTAGATCCAGGTGTGATTGTACTGTAGGATTTGCTGCCTGCTTAAATTGAAATTTTTCTGTCTGAAGCAGCATTTATATATTCCACCCCTTTCATTTCATGGAATATACCAGCTTTTCTTTATTTCTTTTGTGCGAGAACTTCTTGTGGGCATAAAATGAAGAGTTAACACATATTCATGACGAACACACATGCCGTAACTCTAGCAAAAGACCCTAAAGCGCTTGATAGTGCGTGCATGAATATACGTGAGCGCTGGACACACATTTGGGTTCAGACATGTACACTGGAACATACTCATCCTTCATCTAGGCAAGCAAGAAGCAGGATCAGGGTTCAAGGATGCATTGAGGGTGCAAAGTGAAATGGTTCAGGACTGTGGATTGGGCAAGCTCTGACTCCAATGTTCAAGTCCAAACTTGCATAATGGTATTATTTACACACAGTCTTGATAACAAGTTATCAGGTGCCATATCTTCACATCTACTATATACCCAAGAACATTTTATACTTGTGATGAAATTGTAGTTGCACTGTTGCCAAGGTATCATCAACTTGCTCAATTGGCTTTGAGACCAAGCAAAGGTATGAATTTGGTTGCCCCAGATGAAAATGCCACAAGGGGTCCCATTACACCACACCGACCCCTTTATCAGTAAGCTGCTGAAGAGGTATCACTTATGATTAGGTATGGGTGAATCGGCCAATTTCAGCTTCTCGCGGTTTCTCATTTTTTCCAGTCTTCAATTCAGTTCTCCACATCAGTTTGCAATTTTTTATTTTATTTTTAAAAAGCCCACATGAAAATCCATCAGCATTTTAGCACAAATTTCTCCTGCTATACCTATGTTTATATGCAACTTTGCTTAATATACACAAAATATAATTCATTTCTGTATGTTATATTCACTAATATATGCATTTTAACAAACCCTAGTACAAAGCTGTATACAGCTTGAGACTTGGACTTTTGAAGGAACACCATCTCCCACGTCAGCCTGCCTTCCCCACAGCCCTTCCCGATACCACCCATCTAATCAGAAGGGAGCAGGGTGGCAATGGGAGAAGAGGGCCTTTTAATTAGATAAGGCCCTTTAATTAAGACACATGCTGGAATCACATTCTGCTTACTTCAAAGCAACATACTTTTATGCAATTTCATAGAATCGTAGAGTTGGAAGGAGGGCTCCAAGGGTCATCTACTCCAACCCCCTACAATTCAGGAATCTCAGCTAAAGCATCCATGATCCAACCTCTGCTCAAAAACCTCTAAGTGTAAAAATTTCCTTAGTATAAAAGTCTCGTTGACAAGAGGAATGGGTCCTATGTTAAAAGGCAAACGCTTCTAGTCATGTTAGCTTTGCAGCATTGTTTTTTGAAGTATCTACTGAGAGCTACTCTAAATTCCTTTGCTCCTTGTACAAATCTCTGAAAGCTGCTATGGTGCTTAATCAGGGGTCAGCAAACTTTTTCAGCAGGGCTGGTCCACTGTCCCTCAGACCTTGTGGGGGGCCGGATTATATTTTTTTTGGGGGGGGGGGGATGAACGAATTCCTATGGCCCACAAATAACCCAGCGATGCATTTTAAATAAAAGCACACATTCTACGCATATAAAAACACCAGGTAGCAGGGCCGTCTCGTCCATAGGGGCTGGTGGCGCGGTGCGCCAGGATGCCGGGCCCCTAGGGGCGCCCCCGCGAGCCCACCGGCATACCGGGTGCCCCCTCCCCAACCCGCCCCCACCTCCATGGGCGGGCGGGCGGGCGCTCGCGCGCCGGCGGGTGGGTTGCAAGCCGGCCGCCCTCGCCTCCGGGAGCCCCAGCTGGAGCGCTGGAAGGGCGCGCAAAGCCCCGCGCCGCTCCAGCACCACGCCCCTCATCCCCCGCTCGCCCACCCCCCTCCCGAGGGGCGGCCAGCGCGGGAGGGAGGCGGGCGGAGAGGCGGCACGCCGGGGGCGCCGAGGGATAGCCACGCCACGGCGGCCAATCCCTCTAAGACGGCCCTGCCAGGCAGGCCCCACAAATACCCAGATGCATTTTAAATAAAAGGACACATTCTACTCATGTGAAAACATGCTGATTCCCGGACCATCCACGGGCTGGATTTAGAAGGCGATTGGGCCAGATCCGGCCCCCGGGCCTTAGTTTGCCTACCCATGGGCTAGATGTTGAGCTACCTGAGAATTCAGAGCTGCTGCTTTTTGGACTTGCACAACCAAGAATTGACTATGTTTCAGAAGACTGTTATTCTTTGCCCAGGAGAACCAAATTTGGACATGCATGATTATACAAAAGAGTTGCACAATATTAATTTGGAACTTTTGAGGGGTTGGGTTTTTTGTTTTGTTTTGTTACTTCCAAAGACTGTCAAAATTACAACTCCTGACTACACCGGGAGTGTGCTGACTATACAATAATCCCTGTTAGTGCATTTGGAAACTACATTTATCCGCAGCGATTTTTACAAGCCCAAGTGAATTGTTTGGTCAGAACTGGGAGATTGCCTAGTTATCTGGTGCTCCTTTCCAACTATTTTAGACTGACAGGGAAGCTGCTAAAACAAGCACAGCATCGCATGGCAAAGTGACCTTCGTTAGAAAGAAGAATCCTGAATAGGGATAGAACTCACAAACGTATAGGGATAGAACTCACAAACATCAACAGTATTCAATAACAGGTGCCTGTGGTTTTTCCCTTTGCAGCAGGTTATATAGGAAACCTGAAAGGCAACAGAAAATCTGCATATGCAATCAGCTACAACAGTCTGCAGCTTTCAACACACAGGTGCCGCTGGCAAAGAAGTGCTGGAAACAGCTACATGTGTTAATGCAGAAAAGATGCAGCCAGCAGCATCACCAGAGGCCGCTATCATTAGTGAAGTAACTTATCTTCCTCTTAATAAAGGACTGCCAACTAAGTCTGTCAGAGAAGTTAAGTACTCAGCTATCTCCTGTTAAACTTTATTGCTGCAGCAATAAAACCGCTAGCACATCTGCAAAGCTAAGCAGAATCCTGTAAGGTTTCGAACTGGATGGGGAACTGCATGTTGAGATTCCTGTACTGCAAGGGGTTGGGCCCTTGGGGTCCCTTTCTAACTCTACAATTCTTGGATTCTAAGATTCACTACTAACAGAATAGAGTACAGTGTGTGCTTGTTTGTGTGTGGGATGCCCATGACAGTTTGCAAATGGGTTCACGGCTCCAAAAAGGTTTGCAACCCCAGTGCTACAGGGATTGATGGCCAGCGAGATTGGCAATTCCCTCTTATATGAGCATCACCAACAGATGGCCAGAGTAAAATCAGATCTGTCTATAGGGTTCTGTATTTTGCTGAATATTTTACCTACATCCACAGACGCTTCCTTGGTCTCTTCCATTTTAGAACTTTACAGCCCCCTGAATAACTGCAAATGAATTATCACAGTTCCAACATTCTTATATACCAGCAACTAGTGCAGATCAGTGAGCGCAGGTGCTATGTGCTATGTGCTCACAAGGCCTCACTCCTGTCAGCAATCGAGCTGCCACATCCTGCACTAACTGCAGCTTCTGGATCAAGTGTGATGGAAGCCGAACATAGAGCACATTGTGGTAATCCAGTCTTTAAAGTCTGCTGGTTTTCCTTGCAACGGAGTCTTAGGCAAACCATGTAACACACTCCAACAATAATGTTAGCCTACCTTACAGGGCTGTTGGGAGGATTACATGCAGCACAGTGGAAATATTAGGAAATATGTTCCACCATGTTCAGGGAGCTTAGCTGCACAGCTTCAAGTAGCCTTTGCCAACCTGGTGCCCTCCAGATGTTATAGAACACAGCTCCCAGCAGTGAGTAATTGGAGTTGAAGCCCAAGAACATCTGGCTTATGACAATATATGCAAAGCACTCTGTTAATCCTAAGAAATATTCTCATCAAACCCCTCAATTAAAGACGTATTTCACTCCCTCCTTGACCCCATCATCACAGCGTGTCACCCAACTGTCATGCCTGGGGCCTGGCACTCTAAGAGAGCCCTGCAGCTGGGCCTGCCACTCAATAATCCTAATAGGGCTTCCTTCTTGGGTGCTTATTATTATTAAAGTTATATACCCCAGCCACAGGTGCCACACTCATCCCGCTTCACAGGCCCATGTATGCAGCTGCCAGGAGTCATAGAATCAGAGAACTGGGGAGTTAGAAGGGACCCCAAAAATCATCTAGCCCCACCCCCTGCAATGCAGGCCTCTTTTGCCTGACGTGGGCCATGAACCCACGACCCTGGGGAAGGGCTGCCGAACTGCCCCTTTGCGGATCTGAGCCCTTCCCCACGCCGCCCTCTTTGCCTTACCTTTCCTCTTGGAGATGAGGGCCACTAAGGGCACGCTGGGCCGGTCGCTGAAGACCTCGGCCTGGTTGACCAAGGCGTCCCGCACGGCCTCGAAATCGCTGAGTATGATGAGCGGCCGACTGCCCACGAACAGGCTGAAGATGCTGCCGTAGATCTTGGCCAGGGCGGTGAGTACCAGGTGGGCCGACATGGACCGGGGAGCGCCGCCTCCTCCTTCTCCCTTGGGGTGCTGCTGCTGTTGTTGCTGCTCCCTCCCGGCGCCGCCTTCGCCTTTGAGGAGCTGCTGCTGCCGGTCCACCCCCAGAAGCCGCTTGCGCACCAGCGGGTTGGGCATCAAGGCGAAGGCGAAGTTTCCCACCAAAGGCCACGGCTTGGGACCCGGCGGGAGTCCCTGCAGCGGCCGGCGGCCCAGCAGCCACCACAGGAACAGCAGCAGCCCGGCGGCCGCCAGCAGCGCCGAGCTAACGGGATCCTCCATCAGGGCGGGCTCGCCAGACGGAAGCCGTGCGCAACGCGATGCTTCCCTTGCGCGCGCTCTGCGGCCCCCTGGACTCTCACTCCGCGGCTCCCGCTACATCCTCCTCGCGGCGCCTCCGCCTCCGCCTCTGGTTGGCCGCCCGCGGGGGAGAGGAGGCGCAATCAGAACGCCCAGCTCGGGACAGAACTCCCCCGAGGCGCTGCGTCACCAGGGAAAGCGGAAAGGGCTTCCCTGACTTTGACCGTCTGGCCTTATCTCTCTGCTGCGCTGCACCCCAACCTATCTATATTTCTCTCTGTGTGCGCCCAAGACCCCAGGGTAAAGATTGCCGCAAAAAGCTCGGTGATGCTGGCGACTTGCAGCGGCTTGCTGCAGAGTTCAGGGAGGGAGGGAGGGAAGGAAGGAGAGCGCGAAGGGGTCAAAGGCGAAGAGAAAAGCGGAAAAGGAGGGGGACATCTTCCAGACCCACGTTTGTTGCAGGACAGGTGCATTCTGCAAGCATTGTTTGATGGTTTTATTCTTGTTATTTTATGTATTTATATCCCTCAGGGTGGGATTGGAGTTTTATTAGTTGATTCAGGACGCGTCCCTTGATGCTTCCATATTGCACCCCTCTGCAGTAGTTTCTAGTTCATAAGTTTATTGTTGTACTGACAAAACATGTGGCGATAGGGCTAATAAAATAATACAGAACATGAATTCATAATATAAGCAGACATCCATGATGTAAGAGAGAGAAGATGCCAAAGACACCAACAAGCTTAAATCTAGCTTGATTTCAGATTAAAGCCCCCAGTCACCACAACAATTTACAGGGATTTTATCTAAATGCTTTTCCTGATATTTTTTTTTGCAGTCAATGCATAGAGGGGCACTCTGTGTGTTACAGAGCTATTGTTGTTACTCAAAAGAAACCAAGTCATTTCTGCCGGGGGTACCTGAAATTAGCTGTTTCAGACCCAAAGCAAGTGAACTGAAGTTTCTCAAATGCCCTTTCAACTCCTTCCCACACCCTGCCCTGCTTCTGAATTTAACTCCACCTCAGGGCTGCTCCCTCCTCTTGTCATTTAACATATACAAACCAGCACACACCCCATAATGTAGAATGACACATAGTTGATAGTTTATACTATGCGATGTGAACTGTAAAGGCCCTTGACAATAAACAATACAAGTCACCCAAACTGTTGTCAACATACTCATCATCAGCCTTAGAAACCAAGGAGGCAACCAGGATAGAATTAACTATTTTGCTCCATGCGTCAGACAGTGATTGATACAATTTTGAGACGCACAGTGAATTTGACCAGGTCTTTAGTCTGTCTTGTTGTGCCTAATCTATCCATCCCATTTATACCGTTACAGAGCCAAGAGATTTCAGGGGTCTTAGCACTTAACCAGGGTTTGTGTTCCTCTGAAAGAGGCATAGCAGGGACTAGTCTTTTTAAGAAATGTGGTTTTTTAAAATACATATTTACAACCTGGTTTTGGTAGAGAAGGGGCACGGTTGGTGCTGTGGTCTAAACCACTGAGCCTAGGGCTTGCCGATCGGAAGGTCGGAGGTTCGAATCCCCGCAAAGGGGTGAGCTCCCATTGCTCGGTCCCAGCTCCTGCCCACCTAGCAGTTCGAAAGCACGTCAAAGGGCAAGTAGATAAATAGGTACCGCTCTGGCGGGAAGGTAAACGGTGTTTCCGTGTGCTGCTCTGGTTCACCAGAAGCGGCTTAGTCATGCTGGCCACATGACCCAGAAGCTGGCTGCAGACAAACGCTGGCTCCCTTGGCCTATAGAGCAAGATGAGCATGCAACTCCAGAGTCATCTGCGAATGGACCTAACGGTCAGGGGTACCTTTACCTTTACCTTTGATGGAGAAAGCGCTGGCAGCATTTGCATCCCAAGAGGGGCTTCTCCCTCCCAGCAGCACTTACAGAAAACAACTCCTCAGCTTAAAATGACACATTTCTTCCTGTGGCAACATCATGCCCCCCCCCTTACCTTGTCTATCTCCCCATCCCAGCTTACATGAAATCCTAAATCTGGCCTTCGCCTCTGCATCCCTTCATGGGAGGAGGGACTCACAGGCCTCTGCTGTCTGGCACAAGTATTGCACATTACTTTATTGCCAGCGTGGTGTAGTGGTTAAGAGCGGTAGACTCGTAATCTGGTGAACCGGCTTCGTGTCTCCACTCCTCCACATGCAGCTGCTGGGTGACCTTGGGCCAGTCACACTTCTTTGAAGTCTCTCAGCCCCACTCACCTCACAGAGTGTTTGTTGTGGGGGGAGGAAGGGAAAGGGGAATTTTAGCCACTTTGAGACTCCTTCGGGTAGTGATAAAGGGGGTTTCAAATCCAAACTCTTCTTCTTCTTTCCTTTGTACTACATGATGGTTTTTCTCCCGAGGCGATTCCTGGCCAAAAGACTGATTCAAACTGCATTTTTACACTGCTAAGCAGTCTTGCACCTTGGTGCAGGCTTCAAGCATTTAGTCCTCGCCTACATTTACTAGCCTTAAAATAATTGTGGTGTTTTCAGTACCTAGGACTTCAGGCAAGTACTTGCCTTCATCTTTCCATGTGCCACTGGTCATATTATGCAAAATAAAGTACTGTATTATGTAGCAGGTTACAGAAGGCAAGGATTCTTGTGTAGAATTAACTTTAATAATAATAATATAAAGCACACTGCAGTAGGGACCAGAGAATAATACAGTAGGTGGTGAAGGAAGACTATACTTTTAAAATAAACGATTTCAAAATGCAGTTCTCAACCATTTTTTCAATAGGCACTTTATTCTTATAGCATTGTTTTGCAGTGAAGTTTTTCAGAATATTACAAAATATACCACACCGCTAATACTGGTAAGTGTACATAAAGTCTGCAATTTACAGAACAAATAACTTCAAAGGCTGTGAAAATCTATGTAAAACAGATTCATGACAAACGTTTGCATAAGGCCAGTCACCCAAATCAGAATCCTGCCGTAATGTTTATCTCCCATTGTATCACTTATCAATCACAGCACAGGCATTTTATTAGAATGAGATTTTAAAAGGCACCATTTCTTAATGTAGTAGCAAAGCACAAATATATGCCTTTAAGTAGTGTTATTTTTCTAGAAAAAGAGGTGCCTGAAATCATCATGAACACCTCCCTTGTTCTCTTATCATGGCAGTGGTGCCCACCAGATTGGTGCTGGAACTGAGTTTTGGTGAGTTCTGGCTGAAAAAAAGTAGTGTTACAGGTTTGTTCCAGCACCTGCCAGCTCTTGGCAGCTCTCTCTTTCTCTACCACACAGAAGTGTTCACACTGTGCCTGCTTCTGGGATCTGCAGACTCTCACATAGTTTATTAAGAGATTGTGCAGTTTGACTGCATTTAACACTGCACAGGTCAGGCCAGCCTGTACTAAGCTCTTAGACTGCAGGACTGCAAAGCATTGATCATATTAAAGTTTTACTTCCTGATCAGTTGCTGCTGCTAACTATTGTGAATGAAGGACTTGGTTGAAAGAGATATTTCTCTTTTTTCTAGGATATATCCTCTACTCCCATTTTGTATATTACAAGTAGAATGTCACAAAGCTACATGTCCGGATAGGACCAAGACCAAAAAGGCACATCTACCACTCATATTTAAATTAGCTAAAACTGTATTGCTTTCCCCCAAGGATCATGAATTTGTGGTTTTGTGCAAATGCTGGTAACTCTGTCTTAGCAGTGATAGCTTCGCAATAGGTCTACAGTGGGCAGGATTTATTGAGTGGAAATACTCAGATATGTTTAAAACATACCTGTATGTATAGTGTAGAAACAGACTGTGTTCAGGGAAGTGTCTAGGGTTATTGCAGAAATAGCCAACAGAGTGCCCTTCAGATCAGGCATGCATCCCTGTACGCCTTTTTTGCGGTCCTCTATAACATTTCACGTACCTCCCAGCCCTCGTGCTGCCGTCGCAAAGCTGGGTGAGGTCCTAGACTTTTGGAGCCTGACAGAGCCTCACGCCTCCTTCCCAAAGCTCAGCACCTAGCTTAACCAGCTTTAGGAAAGCAGTGAGGGCTAGGGGGGCATCAAATTTTGGCCCCCTGTTGTGACAAGGTAGTGTGTGGCCTGCATGTTTCATGTCAAAGTACTCTTGTAGCCCACTTGGTATGAAAAGTTGGACTGCCCCACCTACAGATGTTGTGGACTACAACATCATGATAATCTGCCATGTTGGCTGGGGTTGTGGGGAGCTCCAGCCCCAAACATCTGGAGGGCACCACATTAACTACCCTTTGCACTATTGTTTCACTGCAGTAGGAGACGGTCTTTAATCTTCAGTGTAATGGTGCTTTGTATTATGTAATGATTTGCTGACCACGTTCCTCTTTTAAGAAGGGCGACACATCCATTGATTTTCACAGTGGATGTTTGCACTTGTAAAGGTTCAACATTAGTGAATGAAACATTACTGAGCAGTTTATGATCGTATCAAAGTGTTATTACAAGTTTGCAGTTCCAAACACACAGATACATCCCTGCTTGCAAGTGTGGTGTAGTGGTTAAGAGCGGTAGACTCGTTATCTGGGGAACCGGGTTCGCGTCTCCACTCCTCCACATGCAGCTGCTGGGTGACCTTGGGCTAGTCACACTTCTCTGAAGTCTCTCAGCCCCACTCACCTCACAGAGTGTTTGTTGTGGGGGAGGAAGGGAAGGGAGATTGTTAGCCGCTTTGAGACTCCTTCGGGTAGTGAAAAGCGGGATATCAAATCCAAACTCTTCTTCTTCTTCTTCTTTCCCTGCACAACTAGTATTTTGCTAGTGCATCTTTTGTAAATGTCATTTGTCCATAATTAGAATGAGCAGACCTACCGTTAAGTGTTTTTCATAGCAGGATACTTTAAAAAATGAAAACAGGTTTGCTTTTTTCGAAGATTTCCCCCCCACCCCAAATAGATTTTCCATACGCAATGTCACTGTTGTGGTAGCAGAGCTGTACCTAGGCTCCCTTGTACCCTTGCAAGGAGCTGTATGGGTGCCTCTGAAGCTGGGAGATACTGTGGGGAAGCCAACAACCAAACAGGCTATGGGATGGGCAAGATAGAGCTCCTTTAGCTTCATGACTGCTGGAGGAAAACAATACCACAATTTGAGTGATTAAAAAAAACCACAGGTGTTTTGAGTGCTGTTTGCAAACAAAAATGGAGTCAGCTAAACAAACACACTTATCTGGACTGAGTTGTCTCAAGTTAGGAAATAGTAACTTAAAAAAAAGCCCCGAGTGGCCTGGAGTGGGGAACTACATTTACAATACTTTTGAGTGTTTAAGTAAGTTCCATAGAGTTCAATATGGCTTACTAGCTTGTGTGTTTAGGATCACAACCTAAGGAACAAGTCTTTTCATTTATTTATGTGTAAGTAGAAACACAGCCATCTCTATTAACCTGCTAAAGGTGGAATAAGGAAATTTAATTTTTTTGGCTTACCCCAAAGTAAATGTGCATGAATTGCAGATTTACCTCTATTGAGTACAGGACTGAAGAAATGCAGGCAGTCCAATGCTATCCATGTTTACTCGGAAGTAAGTCTGTCTTTAAGGGACGCAGGTGGCTCTGTGGTCTAAATCAGAGCCTAGGGCTTGCCAATCAGAAGGTTGGCGGTTCGAATCCCTGCAATGGGGTGAGCTCCCGTTGCTTGGTCCCAGCTCCTGCCCACCTAGCAGTTCGAAAGCACGTCAAAAGTGCAAGTAGATAAATAGGTACCACTCTGACCGGAAGGTAAACAGTGTTTCCGTGCGCTGCTCTGGTTTGCCAGAAGTGGCTTAGTCATGATGGCCACATGGCCTGGAAGCTGTCTGCGGACAAACGCTGGCTCCCTCGGCCTATAGAGCGAGATGAGCGCTGCAACAGGCCTTATACATACATTTGTTTAAATTAGTTTGCACAGGACTATCATACAAACACAAGTCAATGTGTGTTGCACTATCACTGGAGCTCCATGTTCTAAAAGAAAAACTAAAGAAATGTCCTCATCCCCACACTTCATTTATTACAGTTTTAGCAAGGAATCAGAAGGGGGAAATCTATAACTAGCAGAAAATATCAAATCCTAAATACAGCAGTAACCAACCCTGGTATTTTGTGCTAATACTTTTTTTTTTAACTCAAGCTTCCCAAGCTATTCTGGCGATACCTGCAGGCAGTGCTTTTTTTCTTTAAAAAAAAAAAGTTTAGGGGTACTCTCATTTTCCTACTCATATTGAAATACTGGCCCCTCAATGAGGCCAAGCTTAGATTCACAAAATGTTTAGCAGTATGCATACCCCTGCATCCCCCCAGGAAAAAAGCACTGGAGGAAGTAATAAAGTACGGTATATCAGGTGTGTGCAAGAGGATGTTAAAACAGGATGCTAGACTAGATGGATTAAGCAGCGTCCAGTCCCTGTTAGAGAAAAAGGTGAATGAATGAATGAAAATGAATGAATGAAACGAAACTGTGAGAATGCTCAGGCACAGTGTAAGACTGAAAAATTTTTATCCAGTTCCTGGGAGTAAGCTCTATTGAATTCAGTGGAGCTTACTTTTGAGTAGACATGTAAAGGCTTGCTGTGTGTTACAACAAAGGAACAAAACACTCCATGAGTTTCCTTTAAAAAATGCTGGCTGAGAAACTATTGCAATTAAAGAGTTTAAAGTGGATTGGTTACATTTTCCTTCAAAATGTATGTCAGTTTCACCATTCCTTCCTTCAGTTCAGGTATTTTATTTTCAGTATAAACAGGATTGTTTTTGTAGCTGATTGTATGCAGCAATGCCCTTTTTATGTATTCACATTGGTGCAAACATATATGTTGTCTTCTAGATCCAAATGCGCACACACAAATATTATAATCAAGCAATACCCCAGTGCTTCTCTTGCAAATTTTCCCTTGTGTTCATTCATGGCAAAGGCTATTTCCAAAAAGGACAGCAGGGGGAGGTCTGATCTCTCCATCACTTTAATGTCCACATTAAAGTGTGGAGGAAAAAGGGAAAACGTAAGTAAGATAAAGGATGTTCCCAAGCCTTTCCCAACACTCATGCACCCACCCACCCCAACGCATGGGAGGGATCTTGTTCATTCGCAATACCAGTAAACAGTGTGTGTATCCAATGTAAATAAGATGCTGTAGCTCCTTTGCTGATTGCTGGGCTGCAAGCGTCAGTGGGAACAACAAATGGAGAGGAAGAGGAAGAGGCTGAAGGGCAGGCTTCCTCAACCTCGGCCCTCCAGATGTTTTTGGCCTACAACTCCCTTGATCCCTAGCTAGCAGGACCAGTGGTCAGGGATGATGGGAATTGTAGTCTCAAAACATCTGGAGGGCCGAAGTTGAGGAAGCCTGCTGAAGGGTTTGAGCACCCTTTCCATCAGCCGTCTCTCTTCCCTGAGCAAAAAGAGAAGCGCCCGATGAGCAAGGAAGTGAGGAGCAACGGGTGCAACATATAAGCCTGGGGTGATTTTTGTGGGGGGGGGGCTGTGCCCAAATTTGCCAACCCCCAGGTACGCCTCTATGTGGTAGTATACAGATAGTGCAACTTTTTTTTTTTTAAGAATAATACTGGGAAAGGTATACTAACTTTTCTCAAGCAACATTTACTAGAGTAAATTTTAGCTGCACTTTTTGCTTACTTTAGCATAAAGAAAGCGAATCCCAGTCAACTTTTATCCTGGGAAAAGCAGGATATGTTAGAGCAGGGATAGCCAACATTGTGACCTCCAGTTGCTGCTGGATTACAAGTGCAACTCTCACCATCCTGATTTTGCAGGGAGTTCAACATCTGCTTCTGTAGTATGATGAAAATCCAAGCTTTGAAATATTTATTCTGCTCAGGATGTTTATATCAAAATATATCAGCACTCAAAAAGTTTAGAGGATTTTTTAAATTAAATACAATGAGCTGGATCCAGACTAACAGTGTACTTCTATACATGTCCAATCAGAAGTACCGTAAGTCCCATTGAGTTCAGTGGGCATTACTCTCAGGAAAGTATGAATATCAGATTGTAGCCCAAGTTAATTGAACTCTGGTGCCATTGGAATAAACAACTTGAGTATGACTAGAGTCCTAACCTCACTTACCTGGAAGTAAGCCCTACTGAATTAAATAGAATTTACCTCTGAGTAGACATGGCTAAGGTTGTGCTGATAGTCATGATGATTAGAGTCTGACTTCAATGCAACTAGATCCAACCCATAGGATCCGTTTTGACAGGTTGTAGGTAAAGGGTTTGAAAATCTCATCCAGATGCCACTATCTTATACTTACAACTGCTGGGTTTAAACCCACAAAATACTGCATATCTACATTCATAATATATTCACTTCTGCCTCTTGAGCCAAACCAGAAACACCTAAGAAGCATACACTATAACAGTATTGTAGACAAAAAGGAAATTGAAATTATATTTAATGCAAAACATGTGGGCATACAATGCCTTTTTTACTTGAATTAATAAACCTTTCAAGATTCAGCCACAATAATAGGCTCACTGAAACTGATTGACATTGAACAGAAATGCAACATTATGTGTGTCCATTAGGGGGCTAACAGGCACTACACACAGAGGATTATATATCTAGGTTAAGTAACATATCCAGGACTTCTGTTGCCAGTCATCATACTAAAGCACTCTCCCCCCCCCTTTTTTCTTTACAAGATACAACTATGGCCAAAATCTTTAAATAAGCACCTAAAACAAAACTTGCTATTTTAGAAATGTTATCAGAGGCACTTCATTGACATCACAAGAGAAATCCACACCCCACCCCAGGGGGGAGAAACATGGCCAAGAAATTTCAACTTTACTGCTGTGGCTTGTTTAAAGAATATTTAATTCAATAAAAATCCATAAAACTGGAAGGAAACAAAAGGAGGAACGGCTGTGACCACAATAATGATTTTGAATGTATTCTAAGATTTTTGTTTGTTTCTCATTTGTTTGTTTATTTTTACTTTGCGATGTACATTATCTACTTTGCTGTGCCAGTTACTAATTTGACTTTATGTATATCATATTTCAAGCTTTTGAGCTATGCTTTTGGGATGCCTTTGCTTTGATAGCTGAAGGAGACTTCAGAGTACAGACTAGTATTTTTTATAGTTTTAAAGAGATAATGAAACTTATATTTATATATACCGTATTTTTTCTTACAATTGTTTTCAGTCGGTTTTTCAAGCAATGAAGTTTATTGGAAATATTTGGCTAGAAAGTTAATAGCAGAGGCCAGGCCTTCATAGCCTGTGACCATCTTCCCAAATGCAGCCTTGCAGCCAAATATGATGGTCTGGCCAGGTACTCAACAGCTCCCCTGGTTTGGTTTTGTAGACAGCAAAACCAAGAGGATTATTTAAGCCATTAGGTATCCAGCAGACATATCTGTTATAAGTTGTGCAGGCCTTTTAAACAATATACTGAAATGAACAAGAAAAAAAGCTCACTAAGAACCAGAATAAGCATGGTCAACAAAACTTGCATCATTTTTAATATTCTCCCTATTTCCCCCTATTTGTCAGGTGATTAATGCTGAAGCTGTTTTCAAGTAGTGTACTACTGTAGTTTACTAGGCATTCCTTTGCTAACAAGTTATCTAAAAGCTTATCAAATTACACTTACCATCTAAGGAGATGGATTCATTTATTCTCCACTTTAGTATTTCTCATCCAAAACAATAATCAGAAACCAAGAAGCTCAAATTTCACTGTGAATTATGGAAAGAGCTGTACAGTATAGCTGATTAAGTTCAATTCTATCTCTTTATAAATGCACTGGCCAGTTAATTAAAATATACTATTTGAATACCAGATGCTTCTGCTTTAGTGTTGAAAGCAATTTAGAAAAGCATGCCAAAGTCCCTCTGAAAATAATTTTTTTAAAAGCACAAAATTGCAGCTCGTTTCACCAATTTTGAATGGGAGATAAACAGCCCAACTTTCTCTGATCTACACTTGTCATCTAGGAACCAGCAAGATAAAATGTAAATGTTTCACTCACATGGTGCCCTCAAACCTAGGTGGTCTACCTTAGAAATTTAAAAGGTTAGCAATTTGATGTTAAAGTACAGAAACCAGGTTGAGCACTTGAAGAGACTATTTTTGCAAGTGTAGCTTTCAATTTCTGACTGAACCCCTAATGCACATTGAAAGGACACGAGGACTTTTGTCCACACAAAAGTTTACCATCAACTTTGCCACTTGCTTTTGAAACATCTAAGTTTCAGTCCAGCTTGAGGGTTGCTTCAAATGTCACAACATGCATCATGAGAACCACTTTGTTGTAGCAAAGTTGCATACAGGATAGGTGTAGATTGTTAATGTGCAAACATATGCACACATTTTGTTGATCTACACAGCTTAAATGCTATATTCATTCAGAAATGCTCTCTTCTTTATACATTTTGCCATGTTTGAAGCTGCCCTGAAATAGGACTTGGGGTGACTGATGTATTGCAACACCTCTACATACTTTCCTTTGTATTTATCAGGACTGTGACCCCCGTCTCCAATGGAAATCAAAATAAATTAAGTTTGTTTTAGGCTTAAGTTTTAAATCTGATTTTGTCATTTTATTAGCCACTGCAACTAATCGTTTACTGGTTAGTTATTAACCTTGTTAGTTATTAACACAAAAAGTTATGCATGTACCTGTAACTGGCCTGAGAGCAAGTAAGTTAAATATTTCTAGGAAGGAAAAATTACCGGTAAAAGTAAGGTATCTGGCTGAATTATCATACTTTGCTATCTTCTGTTACCATGATGCATTATTTGTTGTACTAAGATTTCCTGTTGCCAAAGTGATAGTCTGAAAACCAGAATTAGCTTTGCGGCCTGGCCTGTGAATGGAAGAAACACCCAGACCTACACACTGAATTTTAAATTAGAATAAAATTTCCAGTCAAATTCTCTCATTACTTTTTTAATGTCACTCTTTAAAGCATTATTATTTTAAAAAGTTATAGTAACTGATGAGGCTTAAGCAAATTCAATAGTTATTTTTCTATCTGTTTCTTTTACTGATTTTTTTTAATAGAAAAGCAATTGGCAACAATGAAAAATACATTTAACTACTAGATATTATAATGGTAATGACACTGTTTGATTCCTGTACAAAACAGAACAAAAAAAGTGGGCCATGTTAGCTTTCTTAAACATTAACTTAATAAATGTTCGGGTGTTTTTACATATACAGTTTTATATTACACAGAAACTCTTTGTTCAACCAAAAAAAATCTGTAAACAATAAAGTAGCAGACTGGCCACATGACCATTTAATAAATAAATATAGTGTTAGGTAATAGTGAAACAAACACACCTATTGCAGTGAATACCCTTGGCACAACAACTGAAATTCACACCAAGGAAAAAACAATGTGATGTTCATCTGTAGATGTATCACATCCAGCTCTCAGGCCCATTGTTCCATATTTTTTTGCAAAAATCGCACCATTTCTTTTTAAGCCTTCAAAAAAATCCTTTTGGAGCCTCCCTACAGAAGATCAAAGCCAGTGAGTGACTGGAGGATCAGTGGAAGTTTTGCCTCCCACAGCATTTAAATGGTTCACTCAATTTTATGTATTATTTGCTATACATGTGTAGATGCACAGTCATGTACAATCACAAAAACAATGTTAACAATCCTTCAGGAATCTTATGACTATTTAAAATTATAAATTTATACCTCTGAGTGCTAACAATGGGGTAGTCCGCACTCAGTGGTATTTTCAGTCATTGCCTGAAGGAGTATCAACATTCTCTTTCAATTACAGATCCTCCATTTTTTGAGCATTCGCTGCAAAGTGCATATACTCAAATGTGTTATGCACATGCACCACACATTCATGCAAGCTGACCAGCAGAAATTTAAATAATTCCCTTGCCTTACATATTTGTATTTTAACAATAAATTATTTTTTTCCTGTTGTTGAATGCTGACGATGTTAGTAGACATTATTTCTAACTTACAGTATCATCAGGTAAAATAGGTTTTATGGTCATATATGGATATATATATATAAAATTGTCACTTATTTTTTTAAAAAATGTAAAAAAAACAATAGAGGGTAGCTAGAGTATATGGAAACAGTGGCGGCATTACAGGGTTATAATATATTCATTCCCATAAGAGAGTATAAAAAGATCAAGGTTCACTTCTGCTTTCACCAGTTATGTATAACAAGTCTTGCCTTCACTAGTGAGAATAGTAAGACCACTGCTTGCCAACTTCTGTTACTCTCTGCATATAGCTAGAAAGACCAGTATTGTGCCTTTTATCGTTTACTATGGTTTTGCTCTTCAAACTCCACGAGTCTAAAGCAGATATTTTGTTTCAGTGCTTCTGTGGGATGAGTGATATTTAACAACAGATGGTGTGATGTGTTCTTTGGCACCTCTTAATCTCATTAAGAAACCAATGTCCCAGCTCTCCTCCTCCTCAGGAAGTGTTCTGTTGGCACCAGAGTGCCACTGAGTGCCAGTGTCTACTAGCACTGAAGAGTGGGATGAAACTGTACAATATGACTAGAAAAATATACCAAGGGGCAATAATTATTTCATTTGTGTCTACAATTGTCTTTTCTCAGATCAGTTGCACAAAGTTTGGTCCACTTCTGCAGTTAACAATCTAGTCATCTTAAGAGCTTTGGTTATAGCACAAATGTTTTGGTAGAAGTAAAGAACAATACATTCTCTTGTCTTCGTTTCCTTCAGGTGGATTTTTCATTGTCCTCTCCCGTTTTCTGAACTCGGGAATACTTTTTGCATGAAGACTTGAAACAGCTAGGGGGCCAAGATATTGGCCATGAGAAACAGCAAGGCACGGAGCCCTGTATATTCTTTTCAAAGAAATTGAATATTGGAAACCACCATGCTCGAGAGAGAAAGTTTGTCTGTGATGAGATTTTCAAGTTCTGCATTAAAAGGGGGGAGAAAATATATTAAGATCCTGCTGAAACTGTTTTAAAAAGAGCCATATTTAAACCATTAGAATAATTCTTATTTTTTCCTTAGAAAGAAAGCATATAAAACATAGGTATAATTCAGATAGGACAATCAGTTTCTCCCTGTCCTGCAGCTCAATATTGGTTTTCGTGTTGGAATTTTGTGATAACTGGCACCATTTGAAACAGAGTGCAGTAAAGTAAAACCTGGCAAGGTAGTATTATTTATTAACTCCTCATATTACTCCAAGGAGCTCAGAGACATATGTGGGATTCCTAGACCCCCATCAAGGTAATAAGAAGGCTCAAACCTGCTTAACTTCATATAGAAATTTTCTTTTGGTCATTCTTTGTGCTACTTACAGCAAATGGCTTTATTTGTTTTCCAGACTAACTACAATATTTTTGACCAGCATTCCATTCATATAGTGAAAATGCCTCTCCACTTACCATTAACCGATTCACAATTAAGTAAAGGAAGTTCCAGTAATTTAGGAAGGCATTCATTTAAACTGAACTAGATTTATGATGGACTTTTTATAGCTTCACGTGTATAGTGTAGTTAAGGCACTGGATATGATTTACCAAAACACAGTTGCAACAAATGTGTGCAGTTAGATGTTTATGGTGGGATTCCTGTGCACATTTACTTGAAAGTACAGCTGATTGAAAAGGCAGGTCTTACTCCTCAATGTGGGACTGGGATGTTAGGGCCTTTAAATTCAAATAAACTTCACCATGACATAACTTTTTCTGGATTATACCAGTATTTTCTTAGACCCATGAGATTTCCAAAGGGAAAGTAAAAATGCCTTTTAAAAGTCTAGCATAATTCAGCAATCTCATTTTAACATAATACATTTTGTAAAGCAGTACTATATATCTCAAGTACCTAACATTAATTTAGAAGCTGGTATTCCCGTTACTCACCTTTTCATTAGCCATTGAGTGATACCACCAGAAGAGCCTTGTGGTGATATAATAAGCAATGACAACATCTATAGTATAATGTTCATGTCCTACTAGGATGCAGATTATTCCAGCAACACTCATACACCAGCAGATCAAGTGATACCACCAAAAGTGACGAGGTGAATCTGCCCAAGAAGGAAAGCATATTAAAGAGGTTGAATATGGGAATTGTATCTACAGCAGCAAAACAGATGAATATGAATTTGAACTAATTTGTGAATGCAAATGCATGGATATGCACATGCACACACAGAGACATAAACTAAAATATTATATTTAGTTCACAGGAACAAGTTGCCATATAATTTGATCCCATAGTGTAAATTTAACAGGAGATAAATATATGAATGCTGGCTAATCAGCTGATTTGCTCAATTTGCACTATGCTACTGGCTGAGTTTGCATACAATACACATCTGACTAATGCTCCTAGGCGATATGGCAAAATACACAACTGCCATGCAGAAGGTCTTGGGCTTAATCCTTGGATTATTCAATTAAAAGAATTTTCCAGCAAGGAAAAAACCTCTGCCTGAGACTTTGGAGAGCTACTGCCGTTGGTGTAAATAGTACTGGACTAGAGATGAACCAATGGTAGTCCATCTATGTTCAAGGCCAATTGCATAATCTGCACCACCAACATTGCTTTATAAAGATGGGTTAGCAATATGGGCTCCAATCTGGCATCCAAAGAATACCACCTAGTCCAAAAATGATCAGAGTTACTACCTGTTCCCCATATTCTTCCCACTTGCTGCAAGCCTCTTGTCACTAGTCTTTGCTATCTGACACTAAGAGGAACATACTGGCAAGTAACGGAAGGAGTGTTACAGAACCATCACTACCATAATCCTTCATATTAAACTTACATTTTAAGATCTCTTAAAATTGTGCTGCAACAATCTGACATCCATAAAAGCATACGAGTAAAAAACAAAATTAATCCATTCATTCAAAGGGGTAAATGGTTCCCACCACCATATTACTATCTTTCTTTTTCCAATCCATGGCCACTTTTTATATGGTAGCACACTAATCATAATTATATTTGAGGAAGGAAAGAAGATAGCGAAATTAGATCAGAGAATCATTCATTTCCTTTGCGTTTTTTGAAGAATAACAGCACCAGTACCTATTTCAAATAAATTTAATCCAATTTATGTAATTAACTAAAAATACAAACAAACCAGTGCACTACTGCATTTTATTGCTCATTCCAAAAATAAATGTCAAAATGGAGGGAAGGAAGCTTGTACAGCCATCTCTGGCCAGGGAGTTAAATATATTGATAAACAGGGATGAGAACACAGGAAGCATCTTTCAGATTGGCAAAATGTCTGTTCAGAAAGATCAGTGGAGCATATTGCACTCAGCTTCAGAATAATGGAGCAGTATTTGCTCTTGCTTCAAACAGCATCCCCACCCCCCACCCCCATAATCACAAAGGAACAAGAAATTAGTAGATAATATCCTGATGTACAGTACACACCACTTTTATATAAAACCCTGCCAGCAGTATTCCAATGATTAAAAAGCTCTGTCTAGTCAGGGTTCACAGGACAATCTAGTGAAGAAGAATGGTTGTAATAGCCCTATGTCAGTAATAATAATTTATTTCCTTCCTTCCTTCCTTCCTTCCTTCCTTCCTTCCTTCCTTCCTTCCTCTTTTTCTGCAAAGGGCATATGCTAAATGCTAGATAGGTAAACTAAACAACAACATTAAATGGCATGATTAAACATGACCACAGTACATCTGTAACAACATCCTCACATAAAATAGTGCATGAAATGGCTATTTACCAACTACTCATGGAACATTATGTCCACATAATGATCTCCCACCTTCACTAATGTTTTAAAATGTAATATGTATACCGTATTACATTACCAGAAACTGTCACATATTCAGGCTTCATAGAACCTACATAGGTACATTCACGTTAATAGGAACATGCATATGCCAATGAAAGGCATGTTTTCCAGTTTATATGGAACCCAGTTTTTGACATGCTTGTCCTTTGTAGCACCAGCCTTCTAACAACCAAAATACAGTACTCATGAGTAAGTCTTCTAAAACTACCAGCTGGTGTAGTGAAGTGAGTAGAGTTTTGGACGATGACTAGGAAGACCCATCATTGGTTGATATTGGACCAGGAACTCTCTATCAGCCTACTTGACCCAATAAGGTTATGAGGATAAAGCGGGCAAGGGATCTTCTCTGCAATCCCAAATTCTCTGAAGGAAGCGTGGCATAAACATGTAAATAAATAAGGGAATATTTATTTTTTGAGACCTTGTGGCAAAAAGAAACAACAAGGAAGATAATGCCAAAGGGAAAAATAAGCAATTATTTCTGTCCTACACCAATTTATAGTATTGAACTAGGCCTGGGAACACAAACATCTTTTTTTTTCTAACTGAAGGAACAGTTTGCAACAAGCCATCCAAATTAGATAGCTGTGTTTAAAAAACAACAACCAAAAACTAAGACCATGAAGCCTAGTTTGCACATTATGATTGCCACACTAAGACCATCTAAAACCATACGAAACAATTTAGGAAAATAAGAAAGGCTTGAGGTGTGGAGCAGTTCATCAAGTGAACTGAATAACAGACAGGAATTCAACGTAGTGCAAAGCAGATTGCTCTGTTAGCGCACGCGTTGTTGCTTGCATGGTTTAACAATTAGCTCTTTCCTCCACCCACATTCTGTTCTAGGAGTTCTCTTCCCTTACCCAAGTCAACTTCAGGGGACACCTGGGGGGGAGAAGAGGGGAAACCCCAGTCCTTGCCTGTGGTTTCCTGGTAGCACTCATTAATTCAATCCTGCCCATATTTTCCAATTAAGTGCAAACTTTTCCTTGGGATAATTACATTCCCACAGAAAAACCTGGTAAGCTGCTTCACATGACTGATCTACCATGTAAGAGTCACCAAATGGAGCAATTTTAAACGTATCTCATGCACTGGCCAAAATGTCAGAACTGGCCCAGACTTTCTGCTATTTTCAATCCAAAATCAGAAGCATTTGCTTAGATTGGTGCATATACAGAATACTGAAACTAGTATAAAAATCAGTGGAGTAGTGTTGCTAAGCATTTATGCAAAAAACAAACAAAAAAACTACATTTAAAAAATTGAAACTTACATTCCTTGATAAATAGGTAAGTGAGTGTTAGCACTACAGTGTGACCACTGAACAGGAAATCTCCGCATAAGATGTGTGATCCTGTTATAGACAGTCCACCGCCGGAAATTAGTTGCAGGATCCGCTGAACCTTGGCTTGAGAATTTCCATTTAGCTAGTTTGTCATAGGGAGAACAAAATAAGAAGAAACACAAGCTGAAGGAGACTGGAAGTGTTTGGCTGGATAAAGAACTCCAAGCCAGCTGATTTGTAAAATAAATATAATTTGCATTTACTAGGTTTACCTTTGGAGCACACTGAAAATGCATTCCAGGCACAGGGAGAGTGGTGACATACATGGTAATGCAGCGGTAAAGGTATAAAGTTCCTATTATAAAAAAGAACCTTCGTCCCACTATTGATCTGAAAAATAATATTGAAGAGAGATTGTTCATGTAGTTATGCTAGAAGTACAGCTCCATAAAAGACTATGTCTGCAAAATTCAACATATCTTTCCCACTCTTAATCTGTACTCCATAGCATAGGATAATGAGTACAACAGGAAAACAGTTACAGCCACATTCTTATTTATTCATTTATAAAAAATACTTTTATACTGCAATGTTATAAAAATATCAAAGTGGTTTGCAACAATTATATATACATACACAATAAAAACCAAGCAAAAATTTAAAATCACAAACAAGCTAACTATTGCAGAATATGTTTTCTTAGTTGTCCACATAAGCCTGCCAGCATAGAAAAGGTTTCAACAGATGTTTAAAGGTTAAAATGGAAATTTCCTGCTGAATCTCTATTGGAAGAGTGTTCCACAGGACTGGGCCAATGACACCATAAATTTTACAGTAAAGTTTTGGATTTTTCAAGGTTTGCAACGTTTGACTGTAATATGTCTATGTTATGAGCACCAATATGCTCCAGAAAGAGCAATTCATACTTGTGGAACTACCAAGACATGCACGTCTCTATTATTTGACCACCCAAGTGTATCTTATGGAATATGTTATCATTGTTGTATATCACTTTTAAGGTTAGATTCTAGGAAGATGGCATATACATATTTTTCAGTAAAACAGCTGATGTAGAGCAGTGACAATTCATGCAAGACTTGATTGCTTACTACCCATACAACCAACTTTGAGAAGCTGCATAATTCATCATGTTACTAGCTGCTTCCTATACATGGTTGTGACCATAGAACTACTCCCTGCATGAAGGGTTTGGCACTGATGAACTGGAATATAGATAGTAGCATTAAATAGTAAATATTAAATATTTGCTGTGCTAGTTTTCTTTCAGGTGAATTGAACAATTCTACATGGGCGATCTCAGAAGTATGTCCCATTGAGTTGAACAGGAATTAATCCCAGATAAATTGCTATAGGACTGCATCTTAAATCACATTCAGATTAAATATAAATATGTTGCATCTTTGTTACAAATCCACTTGTTTTAAACATAATTATATAAAGAAGGAAAAACTGATAATCCAAAATGTTAGGCAACACCACTTACCATTTCTTTAGCAGCATTATTGCAGACTTGCATGTATCTTTCTTCTAGTATCTCAGTCCTTTCTTTTGTAAGTCCACATGATTAATTAGTAAATTATGATTAATAGGTAATACTCTGAATTCTCTTAGGGAGGGCCAAACTAGATGTGTCCTTGCTATGTGTAATGTTCACTACATATCAGTTTTTCCTAAGCTAACTGCACAGTTGAGGAAGCTCAATTCTCACTGTAAAGGAATCATTCCCCCATTGAGACTGGAATGGAAGTCCCCTCATACAGCTTTTTTCTAAAATCCCTAGCCACGCCGTAAAAAAGATTTCTATTCTGAACCCTGTAGGGAAGTGAATAATTAGTTAAAGACAGACAAGTTACATAACTGCCTATGTATTTAATTGACATCTAGTTTGGTCTTTAATAATAGTAAGAAAAGAAGCTGTGCAACTTACTTGTATCTAAGAAACAGCCACTGGATTGTCCATAATCCAAACAGTATAATTCCATTTATTTCTGATACAGAAAAAGCCCATTCTACACGATCAATATAATCAAAAAACTTATCTGGCAATGGAGGACTGAGCTCCTTGGGAGGCACCCTCTCATGTACCGCTGTGATAATGACAGTCGTTAGAATTAAGTTGAAGACAGCATACACAAAGGCAATGCCTGTTTTCCACCATTCTAAAGGAAGTTTGTTTCTAGATTCAGCGGGCATAGAAATCTGTATATAGTCTGGATACTTCTTAGTGCCTTTCCGCAAGCCATTGGATAAACCCTTTGGTTTGCTGCTGCTGTTCTTGTTCTCCTCACTGACAGTGAGTGTGGGTCGAGCATAACCATTTGCAGTTTCATTGTTCTGGACTTCCATGTGCTCTTCAAGCTTTGCTGTCTCTATGGTATCCATCAGGCCTAACACGTGCAACAAAATTAACAAATTCTTGTCTGATTTCTAATATTATCTCCTGCTTCTTTTAAAGTCTGCCTCCCGTAATTCCACCCGATCTTGGTCCTTTAACAAAGCATGTAGAAACTGGGGGTTCCAATTTAACTTTCAATTAAGGCTTCAGTTTTCCGGAAAGAGTCTCACAAGCTTTTCTTCCAGGGACCATCAATACATTCTCTGCAATTAAAGTTGACAAAGATGTAAAATTTGCAAAAATCGTCAGAGTTACCTCTGCATGTATGTTGGACAGTACAGGTGGCAACCATTTCTAATGTCCAGTACAGCCTTCCTGGGAGATGGCTGGACATTAGTTTTGAGCTCGTAACAGTTGCTTTCAGTACCTAGCAATTCTAAAATGCAAGTTGCTGGGCATAAAGCTTGTCTGGAAGTCACAACTTCAACACGATAAGGTCCTTCCTTTTTATCAGTTCTACAAGCTTGTGATTTATTAAGTGGAATGCAGCCCACCAGTAACCTTACAACAACCACACACAAAATTTATTATCCAATCACAGGTAACCACAGATCTAAAACAGACCATTTGAGCACTAGGGGGCAGTTAGATAGTTGGTAGGCTGCATTTGAATTCATAGTTGTGGCAAACTACTATAATTTCATAAATATGGGAATAGATTGTGGCTATTCAGCAATGCCAGATTGTTTCACTGTGTACACTCCTTTTGATTTACTCTTTACTATTTCAATTTTCCAGTCTGAGCCTTGTACCTGGGGTAGGGAGGAGAAGATGCAGATTTGCCCTATGGTACGTGAAAGTCTAATCCACTGGTTCAAGGCATCTCCATGTGCTGCAAGTCACTTAATTCATGAGTAATATCATAGGCAGATAGGGCAGATAAGTTTGATGGGACAGATAAGACTTCAGCTTTTAAAGTCTGCCCATTTACAAAGGGGAACAGAATGTCCTTAAGAATGAGGAAAATACATTTCCGTCCCTATGTCTTATTCCTGCTCTTAAATGTCCAGATGTGAAACAAGACAAAAGGGAATAGGGTGTACTCCAAAACAGGCTGCATGAACAAGTACAACGATAATGTTGTGAAGTGAGTAGTTCACCCTGTCTTGTAATACTTACCCATTCTCCTAAAAGCAATGAAATCTTAGTAACATTATTGTTTGGTGCAGTTTTTGCCCTCAGAAAAGTGGCATTCCAAGGAACTAGTCCTGGTACTTCAACCAGCAAAAAGGTGAAGTATTCCTTTTTAAAATTTGGGCAAAAATTAAACCATACAATTCCCCACTTGCACCCTCTAGCAAAACAGCCCAGAAACATGTGATTTTGCCCACTGTCATGCTCAGTTCTAATAATGATCTCTGGCTACCTGGGTCAACACAAAAAAAGTTTAAGTAAAAGGTTAATGTTACTTTCTGCCAAATGCCTGTTAGCAGCAGGTATTTGTTTTGTATGTCATAATGACAGAAGTATCCTATGTAGTAGGAGCTACAGAGGGACGGGCACCTGAGGGCAGAACTGATGGGTAGATGGGAGAGGTGTTTCTATTTCAGGGAACACAGGTTCTTTCCTGCAATACAGCCTGGTAATGGGGTGGAGGCAGGACTGGAGAGAAATATGCAATGGAGAATGTGGATTAAACACCACACACACACACACACTTTTCTCTCCAGAAAAATGCGTCAACCCCCACATTCACTACAAGGAGTGAGGAGAACCCAGGGCTGGGAACCCTTTTAACACCCTTGCCCTTAGAAACAGCTGCAAAGCTCTTTTTGATCTTTGCTTTCTCTCTCCTATCCATTATACAAGCCAAGCCTGACACTTTTCTTTTGATCTCTAGAAGCAGCACCAAATAATATGTAGCCATTAGAAACCAAGTAATTTGTATGCTCCAAACAGTGAAAGCAGTTGGGTCAAGATCACCAGGAACAATACACAACCAAGTAAGCAGTCAAAGGAATGAGTCCTGAACATTCTAGTCACTGAAGTTTATTTGTTCTGGCTCACCTTTGTTTCACAACAGTGTAAACAAAAGAATCTGTCAATACATTATCACTCCTTTAGAAATAACACAGTCAGTACAATAACTGTAAATCCAAATGAAGTTAAAACTAAAATGAAAATGAAGATTATTCAAAACACAATGTGCAAGTTTGAATGAACAAACAGGCAGACATTGGCTTCTAATGTTCTAAAACCTTAACGTATGATGACTATATTTTTATGGACAGTAGGCAAAATCTGAATTTTCTATTTACGTGGTGCTGTAAACTATGGTTAGACTAGCATTGGTTGGTCAAGTCACTGCCACAAGAGAGGCTGAAGTGTGCTTTGAAAGTTAAGCCAATATATTAGATATAATTCTATGCCCTTCGGAACCAAAAGGTATTGTGGAACATTTTCCTATTGTCAGTATTAAGGGCAACAAAGGAATATCGTAGGAAGGAGGGGAATGCAAGAATTTGTTGAGGCAGGTGACACTATAGCCAACAGACATGGGAGAGTCGTAGAAATATCAGGTGATACCTAGGTTCAAACTGAGTAATAGCTGAACATTGGGGCAATCCCTTGTTTTGGACGGAGGGGAGGTTGCAGTCCCTGCCTGCCCCTCCAAATGCTGAGGTATCCCGTTAAAGGGATCAGGGGGAGTGGCCATGTTCATGTGCCCGGGGGGGGGGCAGGGCCAAAGGCACTCCCACAAATGGTGGTCCCTGCTGGGATACCCTATTTGATGTAAGTCTGAGGAACCCCCACTTGGATTGACCACACGTCACTTCCGGCGGGGGGGCTGGAAGTATTTAGATTGCCCCATGCCCAAGCCAAACCTCTTTCATCTGTATTCAATAAAGTTGTGGCCTGTTCTTACCCAAAACCCAGTCTTATTCGTCTCTTATTTATATGGGTTGGGGTATGGGAAGTCTGATGCCTTGTTCTGCAACAGGATCAAGTATTACAGACTACCCTGAACTAGCAAGGAGGATGCCTACACGTTGTTTTAGGAAATGGGTTTAGAAAATATGTATATATGTCTTTGAATGCAAGAATTAAGCATGCCTTCAATTTTAACCCAGAAAAAAGAGAGAACGCTAAACTAATTATTAGTTGTTTGAGAAATACTGCTTTAGATTGCAATAATTTACGTGAAATACGTTTGCCTTCCAAGTAGCTTCTTAATCATCTCCCCCGGCACCTTATCTGCATGTATTCTGATAGAAAGAAACAAGTATGTTCATGTGTATAACCTGTAAGCTTGAGAAAGAGTGATCCAGGATACCAAGTCCATATAAAAGATGTGAATTGGAGAAAGTCTACTATATTGATTGTGCATTATTATTTATTTAAAGAAAACTGGCTCCTGCTTCTCCTTCCAGAATTCAAGTTTATTAGAACTGCTCCTTGACACTGGCTCTCCCTGCTCACTAAACCCTGCTGCTCCTTTAGCAAGCTCCGCTGCCTTATGGGATATCTTTGGAAGGAAAAAAAAGCTAAGAACCCTACACAAATCCGGAGTTGAGTCCCAAAAACAGTAGGAACTAGTGTGTCTCTGCACTCCTTTCTTGCCTCACCTTTTTCTTCTTCCTCCGACAGCAAACAAAACAAAACAAATTAAAATCAAAATCAAACATAACAGAATTTCCCATGACATTTGAATGAGGAAACTGATGTCAGGGCTCCATACAAACCAAAATATCAAAGCAAGGAATGCCTACTACCGGTATTAAAACTCAGATGCAGTTCGGTTTAAGCTGTTTTCAAAATGAAAAAATAAACTTCACTGCTTCAGTAAATAAACATATACTGAAAGGAGATAGTTTTATGTCCAGTAGTGCTTCTCTTTGGATATCTTCTCCCTATTGTTGTGATATTTAATAATGCATTCTACATCCTTCATAACTCTGCAGCACAACCTGCGGTTTTCCCAATATCATAGCTTAAAGTCATCATTAATTGGATTTGTTAAATCCTTGTGTTGTACTGTACAAAATGATTTTGCCAGGTTTTTTATATCCACTGGCTCGTGTTCAAAACTGGCAATGTCTTTTAAGATACTCAGTCATAAAGAACCAGAATACAATTGCATTATGTTTTTGCTTTGGCCATAGGCTATTTCAGGCCAAAAGGCTGATCTCCAAGTATAGCTTTCAAGACACAGGAGAGAACCATCAAATCAAGGCAGACAGCAAGCTTTTCTCAAATCAAGCACTTTACTTTGCAATATCATTTATAAACATAAAGCTCATTAGACAAATGATTGCTTCTTTTATGAGCAAGAGTAAAACACAGTGACCCGTTATCACCATAGTTTCAAGTACGGCATTATAAACACAATACATTATGAGCAAAGCATGTTGAGGATGAAGGATAAAGCAAGTTGGGATGCAGATTCAACTCTTAGCTAGTACACTGGAATAGAGAAGAAGTCAGAATTCAGGATGGGGATGAACTCCATAATTATCATACTTGGTAATAATAACTGTCCATCTGGGTTGGGCTAGACCAGTGCTTCCCCACCTTTTTTTGGTCACGCCCCACCATGCATCTCTAAAATCCTGATGCTCCCCTCCATGACACAATTCTTATTACCGGTATTCAAAAGTGAACTCCTATTCACATGGAGGAGGCCTAAAAGGCCATTAACTTGGTCTTAACGAGCTCGAATTGCCCCTCTGTGGGGCATGTGCCCCATGTTGGGAACCAAAAGACTAAACCCTTGTGATCCCTTCCAAATCATGGAATTCTGTGATTCTATGATAACGTATTCTCCAGAACCATTTGGGGCCCCAAGTGGATTGGAATTATTGGATTATCCCCATAACAGGTAAACCTGAATTTACAGAGGGAATGTATCAAGACTGGTGTTGTTTGAGGATAATGTGATGTGGGCTATGCAAATTAAATGGGAATGCAAACAGCTGCAAACACACAGTAAATTTTGATGTGGACAAGCCCAAAGTTTAATCATAGGCATATTACACTGAGTAATATGTACTTTCATTTACCCAGCTAAAAAGTGTGAGTCAACAGTCAGCAAAAGGAAAAGTGTAATTAGTCACATGCTCCACCAAGAAGAAGTGGCTCAGCTATTTTTAGGATGTGTCATTTTATTTATTATCACCATGAGAGGTTGTCAAGTGACATAGCAATCTGGAATATTTGTGTATTAATTATATAAGAGTTGATACCTAACTGTAATTTGTTCCTAAATGAGGCAAGATGTTACCACAGAATACTCAGTGACTAAAACATGGAGATAAAGAAATACAGTTACATTTTAAGTTAAGAAGCTTTACTATAGTTTTACTGCTGCCTCTCTTTCCATTTCTTGAAAATATAGACTCCTTGTCCATAGTGAAAAGTTTTAGCATTGGTACATACATATAAAGGGATGGCAAGAACAACTATAGTAATTAAAAATTAAATCCAAAGATACCTAGATTACTCTTGCTGTTCTTGACACATGAGTTATTATTTTGTGTGGCAGGAAGCAGCTACACACACTATGCTGAAGTAATCTTCATTAATGTTTGGATTTATTTACAGTTGTACCTTGGTTCTCGAATGCCTTGTGACTCAAACATTTTGGCTCCCAAATGCCACAAACCCAGATGTGGTCCGGTTTGCGAACGTTTTTTGGAAGAAGAACGTCCAACATGGCTTCCGCAGCTTCCGATTGAGTGCAGGGAGCTCCTGCAGCCAACCGGAGGTTGCGCCTTGGTTTTCGAACATCGAACAGACTTCCAGAACAGATTCCGTTCGAGAACCAAGGTACGACTGTTTTTTATTTAATCATTTCATAAAATTTATACAAAGCTTGATTGTAATTTGGCACTCTTTATTCAAGAAACGAGTTAAAAATCTAAATCCCTTATCTTTCTCTTAAAAAAACACTTATGGCGGACAAAATTCGATTTAAGATGGCCAGGTGTCCTCTTTTCTTTCAGACCACCCAATATTTCAAGGGCTGTCTGTAAAGAGTCCTTTGTCCATCTGGTACCAGACATACAGGATGTAATATGAAGTGGTCCATCTTTCCTTCTACTATTAAAGTCAAACACAACAGCTCTAATTCTTGGCTGGCTGGCTCTTGAGCTACAACAGAATCTAATGCCCCTGTAAAAAGTGAAGCAATGTTGTTCCTATGAACAGTATGGAAAAAGGAATATACCGGTACATTTCCTCCCATATAATATCTCTACAAGGAAGAGGAAATGACGTTGGTTACCTCCCTCCATATTTGGAGTTTGAGTTCACACATGCAGCCTGTTTTTGGTTTAAGTCAAAAGAAAGAAAAAACACTGCCATTCACCTGATCATAGTAAGAATCTGCCACTGAGTAAAGGGAATCACGCTCTACTGCCAGTACACCCTATTTATTTTGTTTGATTAAATTTGGGGAGGGGGTAGTGATAAAATGATTAATAGGCAGAATTGAAGGAAATGTTATTTTGGAGCAGAACCTGGATCATCTGGGTCATTATGGATGAACCAATGAGGGATCTGGGTAGCATATAAATTGAATAATATGCTGGGGGCGATTTGGATGGGAAAATAATTGGGTTTCTTAGGTAAAATTTAAATTTTAGTAATTATTTCTAACATTTGCACACAAACAAGCATCTGCAACTCTGCCCTCAGCTTGGTTGTGTATCCTTTTTGCTGATGTATAACTGGTCACCCTGCAGGAATGCCCTTTACCTACACACTGGACCTTTGTTCTTAACTTGTTTGTTGCAATATTATGTCTACATTCAAAGCTGCTAGACTTTCTGTATTCATGCATGCCTGATACTAGAAGACCAACTGAAGTGTAAAGTAAGGCACAGGCACTAGTTAGAAAGCGTAATTCTCTTCAGCATTAAGAGGTCACTGTTGATACTACTGCAAGTATAAGAGACAAATGTGAAACAACTCAGTTAAGACTGGCTGCTATCTGGCTCCTCCTTTCCCACAAATGTCTCATGGGTCATTCCACTTGGTCATGATTCATAACAGCAACTATGCAACATTACATAACCAAATTTACGTATCAATTCTATTTTTCCTCTTCCATCACCACCCATTTCTTTTTGCACTGCGTCTGTTAGGCAGTATAGCTGTACTGAAGCTGCCTTCAGTGCACTGGCAGGTAAGTAATATATAAATGCAATAAATAAACAAACTAGTTCAGGCATGAAATATTCATCAACTTTAAAAAGCAACAACTAATGAGCAACTAGTTTTAGCACTGCAAAAACTGCCAGCACAGACATTTCCCATATTTATATAAAGTATTTCCCCCTCATCTTTCTGCCCAAGATGATCTCCATGGCAAAGATGTCACTAAAGGCCAGGATAGTTTAGACCGGGGTCAGCAAACTTTTTCAGCAGGGGGCCAGTCCACTGTCCCTCAGACCTTGTGGGGGGCCAGACTATATTTTGGAAAAAAATATGAACGAATTCTTATGTCCCACAAATAACCCAGAGATGCATTTTAAATAAAAGGACACATTCTATTCATGTAAAAACACGCTGATTCCCGGACCATCCGCAGGCCGGATTTAGAAGGCGATTGGGCCACATCCGGCCCCTGCGCCTTAGTTTAGGGACCCCTGGTTTAGACGTCTGATGAGTTTCAGGTTGTGAGTTTGCTAGTGTATCATTGGTGGCACTTCTTCCTGTGTGTACTTGCCTTATACCCTGAAAATGTATTGCTTTTATCTTTTTAAAGTAGAAAGTGGGAGGGGGGGCAAAAATCACAATTTGATAATGCATAGCACATGCTTCTTAACACCTCTAGCAGGCCAGTACCTACAGTCAAATACTGGCACTTTTGCAACAGTCAAGTTATGTAGCCACAGCAATGACCACAGGAGCTAGGAGGAGTGCAGAGAGAAGAAATGCCATGGTGCATCTGCATTAGCAAAACCAGAAGCCTTCATCAGCCCCAGCTGTAATAAAAGATGTCTCTCGTGTATTGGTCTCTACACCCACAGCAGGCGATGTAACTCTCCAATGGTTTGCCTTTAACCCTAATGGCACTCTCTTCCATAGTCTCTTGAGACAGACAGATGCCAACAACAACAACAACAACAAAAAGGTGAGCAGTCAACAGAAGTTGATGTTCTTTGCCACGGACATCATTCCAAATATTTCTGCCATCATATAATCAAAGAGGAATGTATTTCCTTTGGGGTGAGGAGAAAGAAGAAAAGAAACCGAGTATACTTATTAAAAGAGGATTCAACAGGCTGCACAGCAGAATCTCAGCAGATCTACGTGGCCCAATCACTGTAGGCTATGCATTAGGTTGGGAATCAGTAAACCTATATACAAGTTTAAAGAAAGTCCAAGAAGCTTAAAAGGGAAAAACATCCTACTTTTCCTTCTGACCTGACTATTTAAGATGTTCTTTGATCCAAGTGTCCCAAGTGACACTTTGAACTGCCATCATAACCAGTTCATCCTCAACAGTTTTACAGAATGGCTGAGCTGTACATGTACTCAGAAAGATTCTGAGGCAACTCAGAGCAAAGTTGGAACTGTTTATGATGTAATCGTAATTCAGATGTGTAAAAATTCCTATTCAGAACTTTTGCTGAGCAGAGATTTGATAGGTGGTAATTTTCATCAGAAGTCTTACATTTCAGATTCTTTCTTACGTTAGTCAATGTTTCATTTTAATGGTCTGTTAGTAATGACGTTTTCCATC
Source organism: Lacerta agilis (assembly GCF_009819535.1). Classification (NCBI taxonomy): domain Eukaryota; kingdom Metazoa; phylum Chordata; class Lepidosauria; order Squamata; family Lacertidae; genus Lacerta; species Lacerta agilis. The sequence goes on from NC_046320.1 coordinate 51,626,535, forward strand.
AATATGTTTTCAACTATAGTATCAACTATGTGAAATAAATACTTTGCTTCCCATTGATCCCCTTAGCTTTTTCCTTGAACACTTCACAGCAGTATTTCACAAAACGAGTTTTCTCGCTGTCAGCCTCTAAAAAACCCAGGGGTAAGTGGTCTTAGATCAAGCTACTTTTTCTCAGCCAAACCTATTTCATAAAGTTGCTAGGACACTAGAATTCCCCTCAGTTTCTTGTAGGAAGGATAAGATCCAATGTATGAAATAGAAAATTACCACATGCTTTGCATATAGAAGATTCAAGGTTCAATTTCTAGCATCTCTATGCAGGGCTGGGAAAGAATGCTGTTTGAAATGCTGTGGTTAAAATCTAAACGATGGTTTGTTTAAATTAAGCTAACTTCAAACTGTGGTTTATGAAGTTTCCTTGTTTCAAACAAACCACAGTCGAAATTAACCACAAGTTAGGAGTCAGATGTAATGCTAAACAGCTAAATGAAAGCTTCCAATCACTTCATTGCAGTCACACTGGAAAAGGAGAGGGGGTTAGAAATTCCTGGAATTTAAGGATCATCTAGGTTCATTCTCATCAAGATAAACTGTGGTTCAGCATGATACCTAAATGCAACCAGTGTCAACTTTGACTGGCACCAGCTCTCTATGGTCTCAGACAGTCTAGTGACCACCTCCTGCTACCCATGATCATTCTAACTGGAAGTACCAGGGATTGAATGAAGATTTTATGCCTTCTAAGGATGTGCTCTATCACAGAGCTATGGCACTTCACCTACTAGTTCCCATTTATATGAAGAATGTTACCCAAAACCCTTCCTTGAAACATAAGCCATACAACACTAGTGATAAAAGGTTTCAGCAATTGGTGCACAGCAAACAGTATGGTATCAAGACTTCATAATACATTTATTATAGCCAGCCTCTTATTTTCTGCTGTTAGCCCACTGAAGTTGGGATGGGTGGCTTTTTAACCTTTGTATAACACCAAAATGGTCCCAACCGCCATAGCTAGATCACTGTAAATACCAGCACAAATAAAGGTGTGCATGATAGTCATTTGACAGTCTGGCTTTACCCAAAAAAGTCTAAGTTAAAGAGGTTTCTATTGACACAGTTAAAAACTCTCACGGAAAGATGTTATATTATGTGTCATAGTTGCCTTTGACTGGACTTAACCAACCAGGGGTCCTTTACCTTTTACCATAGTAACTGGCACATTAACACTATTATTCACCAGTAAAATGATTGCAACATACATCATTGAGGTCCTGGTTATTCAGAAGCAACATTAGACAATCCTAACCCAATTATCTCTATAATTGTGAATCACTATCACTTGCCTGACAAAAAAATGACAACTGCGATCTAGCTGCTTTCTGAAATTATTAGCAACTACATTTTTTTAAAGTGAATTTTGTAATTCCCTCATTATCATAGGAAGGAACATCAAAAGGCAAGTCAGTACATTAGAAAGGCATTTCATGATGAGAAAGAGGTATGTCCTGGGCTACAACTCTTGTCAGTTTTGCTAGATTTTTAAACGACTGTTTCAGCCCTATTGCTCCTTAATAGCTATATCTAAGATAGCAGTTTTAAAATAAATTAGTCTTTCAAAAACAAAGCACAGGCTAAAATTGTGGATTGGCACATGTCCAAATGATTCTAGATGCCATGCCTGGCTTTCATACAGGCATGCATACAACCAGAGTACTAAAGCAGAAAACAATTTCAAATAATGCTGCGTAATTGTGGACTGGTGTTTAAATAGAGATAAAGGAGAAAAGGAACTGTGGATGAAGAACTTTGACCCACTATAACATTTATAATATGTTAGTACCACCATAACACAGAAACAATGTAATTTCCCCAGCTTAATTAAAGGTACTATGCATATGGAAGCAGGATGCCATCTACATCCCTAGCTAGATGAGTATGTGTAATTAACTGCCGTGTGTAAGCCTGTTGCCCCACTGCTAGAACACCCTCCGTCCACAACAAAACAGAACAGATGAGGGTGTTCTGCAAGGTCAAGGTATTGCTGCTTGTCTGCTCTGCCCCAGGGCTGGGGAAGATAAGTGAGAATGCTGCACGCCAGAAAGCCTTCCTCTCACCAAGAGAAACATTGCAGTGGTGATGCTGCCACTTATGCTTTCTGCCACCTAAGGCAGCTACTTCACCCTGCCTCATGGGTGGGCTGGCTCTGATGACAGAACATATATAAAAATGCAGCACAAGTATATAGCATCTAAACATTCTAATAAACTTTTAAAATATAATACGGTAAACAAAATCACTTAAAAGATTCACACTACCCAAATCTAAATACACAACCTCCACATACACAATCACTCAACAATCAGGCTCTCCTTACACCATAACATTGCTCCACCACTCAATTCTCATGTTACTAAAAAAGCTCAAAACATTTTATTTTATTGGCTATGTTCAAGCATCACACTAAACTATATTTTAGTTTGACACAAATAAGCCCAGGTGAGCCTCAGGCCCACAATCTACTTACCCTCTTCGCTCTAGTGCAGTTGTGAGGAGTTTGGTGGTTTCTGCTTACCCAGCTTCTTATGAACTGGCCGTGGTTAATGTTAACTATCATTTCTCTGAAATAAGTTAATATTAGCCAGATGACACAACGAGCTTTATTTAAAGAAAAACAGAAACAGAAGTTTCGAAACTCATCTCCAATGCCACACAAAAAGGGGGTGGGGTATGAGTCTGAACCTCATTCAAAACAAACAATAGTTTATCTATATTTGTACCCCAGCTTTCCTCTAAAAAGCGCACAAAAGGGCATACATGGTTCTCCATTATCTTCAATCTATCCACAAACAATCCTGTAATGTTAGGCTGAGATACATTCTCCCCTAGGTCACCTGGTCTCTCAGGTCCTAATCCAACACTCTAACCACACCACCACAGTGATACTCGTATCACAGCATATTAATGTTTGTGATGAAGCCTGAGGTTCTACCTCCACTATTTGAGGCACTATACCTCTGAGTGGCTGTTGTTGGGAGTTGCAGGTGAGGAGAGTGCTGCTGAGCTCTGGTTCTGCTTCTGGGCATCTGCCCAAGGGCATCTGTTTGGCCAATGTGAGAGAAGACTGCTGAATGAGACGGGCATTTGGCCTGATCCAGCAGGCTAAAGGAGGATGAACCACAATTACTGACAACATCCATAGAGGCTAAGCAAACTTAGATTTAATGACAAGAAATAGAAACATTATTTCCTCAGTCAATAAGACTTACTTCTAATCCTAGGGACGCTCACATAACAAACAACAGTCCAATACTGATTAAGCCTATTTGTTATGACCCGCAGCTGACATAATAAAGAACATCTAAGAATAAGACTGTTGGCCTCATGAAACCACCTCAGGCTGCACTACAACAAAACAAGTAGGTGTAATCTACAGGACTAAAAGTTAAGAATACTTGAAAGTATAGCCATATTCAAAAAATGGATTTCACTAATCCAAATTATTGTCCCTTGGGGGAAAATGTTTTGTTTTCTGTCCAACATCTTACCAATTTTTTTTGATTTTGGATAATAATTCAATACCACCACCACCCCGTGATTTCTTCCATATCCCCCCACTTCATATTGTTACAAGGCAACCCAGTCTCTGAGCAGTGTGAGATTCTAGAAGTAACAGGCACACTAATCAGGCTCCGTGATTCCTTTTGGAACAAAGAGACACAGTGGAGACTGTGATGTCTTTATGATATATGATTTATTTACTCATGTATACAACCTGGACCTAGATGGAGAGAGGGCAGAGAATTCACACCCCAAGAGGGACTTGTTCCTCCTATTGCTGCAGCATTGGATTCCAAGAGACCCCAAACATCATGTCTGATCTTCTCTGTAGCATAAAACAGATTGCTCATATCATGCTCTGCACCACCACCCCCTCCAGCTAGCAAAAGGGACACTTTTTCCAGTTCGCTTACCTCATCCCCACTGCAATTTTGCCCCTCCCTCCTAAAACTCTGGCCTTTTTTTGTTGACGTTCTCATCTCATGGAGAAGCTTTCCCATTTTCTCTCCGATCCAGTGAGTCTCTCTTAATGGCCTTCTTAAAGGCTCAACCATTCCAGTGATTATTTCTTGATGGTTTTCTTGCCAGGCTGTTTCCTGGACACAGAAAAACTGGTTTAAACTCCAGCCCCCACTAGACCTTGGAATATGGGGGTGGCTTAAATTCTAACCCTTTACCGCAGAGATGGCCAAACTTGGCCCTCTTGATGTTTGGGGACTACAACTACCATCATCCCTGACCACTAGTCCTGTTTGCTAGGGATGATTAGCTGGAGGGCCAAGTTTGGCCAACACTGCTTTACTGCATCCAGGTATTTTAGGAGAGTATTGCCTGCCCACAAACTTATAACACTGTTGAAGGCTTTTCTGTCTATTATATTTAAGATTTGGACACAATAATTGTTTTAACATGTATGCAAGTCCTCAGCAGATGTGTCATCCACATTCATCTACAATTTGCTCAAAGATATTGTGAAATGCATGGATCTCCATGCTTGGATGAACAGCCATGGACAGTATAATTATTATTTTTTTATTATTAAATTTGCATACTTCCCTTCAGCCGAAGATCACAGGGCGGTTCACAACATATGCACGTAACTTTTTCTTTTACAGTTCCTATTTTCAAAGCAGCCATTTATCATAAAGTGGAACCAAGCCTTAACAGTAGCAGATTTAGTGTATTGTACAAATCTGTGTGAGCATAGGATTGTACCTGTGTGAGATAGCGGCAGAGCAAGCTGATCGGGTGCCTGGGGCGGCACATGCACCCTGCACCCAGGGGCACAGCCAGCTGCCCGCGGGGGCAGGCCCCTATAGCTGGGGGGGGGCGGCAGCGGGCGGACAGTTTGCGGATTCTGCGGGCGCCCAAGCCACCGCATCACTCCCAGGAGAGACGTGTGGCTCGGGCGCGCTGCAGGCCCCATGGTGAGTGCCGCCTGGCATTTTGTCACCCCCCTCAGAGGGGACACCTGGGGCGGCCTGCCTCCACCGTACCCCCTTCCTCCACCCCTGGTGTGAGACACTCCCATCTTGCAGTGCTCTCTTGAAGAAAATGAGCAGCTACTCCTTGTTCAAGACCACTCACATACATCCATTTATAACAAAGATTGCAAACAGACAGAATACCGGTACCAATAGGGATTACTTCCAAGACAGAGCCTAGCCTGCCTGCTAAGCAGCAGGATGGGACATTTACCACAAGTAGATGTCCTTGTGGATATAAGCTACCTGCAAGTGATTCAACATACCAGTAAGCATTGCCAGCCTGCTGACTCATGTAAAAGGAAGCAGCCTTATACCAAGTTAGAGCCTTGGTTCATGTAACCCAATATTGTCAACACTCAAGTTGCAGCAGCTCTCTAGGGTTTTGGATGGAGTCCTAACTGGAAATGCCAGGGACTGAATCACACCAAACCATGGTCTGCCATTATAGTTTAGATTCCAAACTGTACTCTGAGTTTCCAAACATATGTCAAAAACTTCGTTTAAAGCTACTTGCCTGCTGAACATGCAAATTTAGAGGTCACTGCTACTCAGGAAGTTAAAAAAAATAAAACTGAAAGAAATGTTGTTCAATCTATACTATATACTTTATCTGAACCAAAGTTTATTAGCTAACCCACACCATGACGTTTCTTACTAGTCTTCTGTCACAGTCCCTTAACTATGTTCACCTCTCTCCTGTATGTGTCTAACATGCAGTATTTCCATATACCATAATTCTACTATGATTTCAGTAATTCAGAAAAACTGACATTCCCCTGGTTTTGTTTAAAGACTAAGAGTCCTTTACACTGGCACCAAATCACTTTTATCTTCTGTCTAGTACCTACTGACATATAATATATACTAGCCACAGCAATGTGCATTCCAAAAAGTTACCTACCATTAAAAACTTGAAATAAAAAGCCAAGAAGTGTGCTATTAAAGGCCTTGTAATCTTGGACAACTAATAAAGTATGGGTGGTTCACCTAAATTAAGGAGTTTTTTAAATAAAAAAATGACTAGGGCCTATATACGGAACAGCTGACCTTGAAAACAAAAATTCTATAGCAATAACTGTTACTATGCACTTCTCTCCAACATGTTAGTGCCTTCATTCAGGGAGCATATGTAGGTTGTGCAGTATGATGCCACATATCTATGCAGTCATTAACCACTTTTGCATGCAAAGATAAACTATTAACCATGGTTTACCATGAATGAGCAGCTATTCAACTGTTCCCACCCTTTGTGCTGTGATAGGAAGAAACAAAACCAGAGTGTTGGCACATGTTAAGCCAATTATCTGTTCGGTTTTTTTCTCTCCCAGTTTTTCTGAACAGGATAACCATAGTATACACATTAACCAAGAAACGTGTATTTTTACAATCTTACAATCCAAGTTTTATTTTATTTTTCTCCACTTAGACAAAGAAAACTGGAAAATGTGCAAAAAATAGCAAGACGGTACAACTTACATTTTCAAAAGCCGAATATTTTACATAGGTCAGATGTAAATCCAACTGATTTCAATTGGAATGTACTTTCAAATAAATTGGACTGCAGTGTAGCTCAATCCTGTGCATGGGAATAAGTCCCATAAGGTTGAATGGGCTTACTCCCAAATGTATACAGTGGTACCTTGGTTTACGAACTTAATCCATTCCGGAAGTCCATTCTTAAACCAAGGCGTGCTTTCCCATAGCAGTGGGGGACTCAATTTACACTCAACAGGAAGCGGAACATGTTCTGCTTCCAAGGCAAAGTTCACAAACCGAAACACCTACAGTACTTCCAGGTTTGCAGCGTTCTTAATCCAAGTTGTTCATAAACTAAGCTGTTCTTAAACCAAGGTACCACTGTATAGGACTGCTGCCTTCTCTCCCTGTGGAACGCCGTCCCATCAGATGTCAAGGAAATAAATAAACAACTATCTGACTTTTAGAAGAAATCTGAAGGCAGCCCTGTACAGTGGTACCTTAGATTACAAACACCTTGGGTTACAAACACTTCGGTTACAGACTCCGCTAACCCGGAAGTAGTATCTCAGGTTAAGAATTTTACCTCGGGATGAGAACAGAAATTGTGTGCTGACGGTGCGGCAGCAGCAGGAGGCCCCATTAGCTAAAGTGGTACCTCAGGTTAAGAACGGTTTCAGGTTAAGAACGGACCTCCAGATCGAATTAAGTTTGTACCAGAGGTACCACTGTATAGGGAAGTTTTTAATGTTCAATGTCTTACTGTGTTTTAAGTTGTTGGAAGCCGCCCAGAGTAGTTAGGGCAACCCAGTCAGATGGGCGGAATAAATATATTAATAATAATAATAATAATAATAATAATAATATTTTGCTATTATTTTATTATTACCAGCCCAATCCTATGCATATTTACTCAAAAGCAAATCCCACCAAGGTCAATGGAACTGACTTTGCCCAGGTTTCAGTGAATGGCTGGTATAGTTAAACAGTTCTCTGAGCAGATGCACATCTGAGGAAACAGTAGTTCATCTGTCTTGCAGAAACTTCCCCATCAATGCCTGTTTTAGTTCCTAAATAAATCTCACAGCATCTGCTGGGACAGTACTGTCTGTGATTCTTAATGCCCTTTGGAATAATCTGGGACAGTAGTGTCCATGGTACAATAAGCCTCCTAACAGGCTGAGATCTGCAAAGACAGCAATGTCTCTGTTAAGCGCCATTCTTCCAGCATCTGCTTGACATATAGCTGTTCTGTATCCATATTAAAATGAAGTGTTATGGTACCCACATTTATATAGTGCTAAAAATATTGTGTAAAGACTATCTTACCTAAATGCAAATTAGACAAGCTAATACTGACCATAAATATTTTGCAAATAAAACAAATTAAATAAAAAATAATAGCCTATAAAAATATAATTTGTAAGCTAAAGTAAATCATAGAAAAGGGAAAGTCCACATTCAATCCTGTAGTCTATTAATATACATCCCTTTGTAACATAGATTGCAAACATGCAGAAGACACCAATAGAGGAATGTACAAGTTGGCAAAGGTGGTTTTCTGCTCACATTCTTTTTGAGCAGTTGGTGATGGCAGCCCTAGAACATTAAAGTGTTTACTTGGCTGCAGTCTTCAAACCACTTACTCCAGAGTACTCCCATTTTTGTAAATATGATTATTCTCAGTGGTTACAGCCATTAAGGCTGCTTCTCATGTTACAATTTCATATACACAAACTGATCCTTGTTTTGCAATGTGAAAATGGATGTAGATGTGCTCTTTTTTTGCCCAATACAGAAACTGAATCAAAATCAAGGAGTGCATTGTAAGGAGAAGGGGATGAGAGGCAAACACCTACATGGCAATTCTTAAACTAGAAGATGCATGATGTTCCATAAAACAACTTTGACTGTAGATGGAACTGGGGTCTTAAGATTTATTTACAAAAAAAGAGACCCTAAAGGTAGCAACCATTGCAGTCACAAACTTTAGTATAAACGTAACAGTTACTAAAAATGTAAACCAAGATTCTCAACTGTTTTATGCTTCAAGATACCTCCCTAAGGAAATAACCACAATTAAAAAATGGCTTGGAGTGCAAATTATATCCCATCTATAATGAGGTATGCAAACTATCATGCTTTCCTCTTTCAAGATTTAACTATAGACATACTTGTGTTTTGATTAATAGGATGAAATATGTTGAAAAGAAATGCTTGTTAGATATCTGCTTTCTTAATTTTGTTCAAATATTAATATAATTACCGGTAATTATGTGAATGGAAAACAAACATGCAGTTTTCAATTTTCTACTATAGTTAAGAATTCAGAAAACATTGAGTTGGATGCAGAAAGTTTCTTCTGCTCACATTATTATAAACTCAAAGATGTTCTGTTACTTGCTCAAGCTTGAGAGGAATCTACCTATTTTAGCACTAAATGAATCCTTGGACAAGCATTTGTGGAGAACTGCTAGTAGCTAATTGACTTTTGCTCATGGTTATTTGGATGCAAATTACTACATGCAACAGTTTCACGTGATATACATATAATCTGAAGGAAATGAGAGATTTCAATATGTGGCAATTAAAAGTTTAAACCCCAAATGATGTAACGGTATAATGATTGAGAAGTGTGGATTAAGAATAGGCTACGTATGTCGAAGAGTTGCAAAAATCTTTTAGTATCAAGTGCTCAAGGGATTATTATAGGCTGGAATACAAAGCAAAACATTCAAAGTATAAAAAGGATGATATTCTAATTTATTTAAATGAAGTTTGTGAACTGATCATAAAGACTTTTATGGTCAGAGAGAGACTGATTTCTCAGCCTGATTCAAGAATGTGGCAGGCAGGAGTGTACTTTCAATGCTTAAAAGAAAGAGGAAAGTCTTCTGGGAACAGACCTGATAACTGTAAACTCATCAAAGTAACTGGTCACATACCATATTTACTACCAGTAGTTATAGATTGTCTTCTTTTCCTGCCTAGTCTTCCTCATTCAGTAGCTATGTGTAATCCTCCAAACATTACAGAGTAATCTATAAGATTACTCAGGATTGAATGGCTTTGGGTTGCAACCAGATGGAAGCTACCTTTAAAAGTAATACACCTGAATACTAAATTTGTTTACTTTAAAGACAGGCCTACTGTTGTCAATACCCTTCACTTCCAAACAAGATTTAGATTTAAAACGTTTATCTAAAAACCTGCTACTATCTCTGCTCCATATCCCTCAAGCGAAATACTCAAGAATACAAGTACAGTAACTTTAAGCAGTTATTTGCAAACATTTGTCCTTACAGTACCCACTACACAGCTGACAGAAAGATATGAGGCCACTTTTTTGTGTGGGGGGAACACTTGTCTTTTATTAACATGACTTTCTACATCCATGAAACAGACTTACCAAACATAATATTACTAAGCAAAACAATGGGAATATGGAAAACACTTTGTTTTGTTTGCAAGTTGAATTTTTTTGTTTTAAAAAAATAACGGGAGCCAGGCTCAATCACGCTTAGCATAAACACATTAAATTCAACGAAACTTCATTTGGACACAACAACCTTAGGCAGCAAGGTAAACTCCTCCCACCCCAGTTGGATTTTACAGAGCAGTGGGCTCACAACTACATTGCAGCCCTGCTATGCATGGTAGTTGAAGTGGAAGGTGGACCACAACACTGGCCTGGACCTGGTACAGCAATCAGATCCAAATTGCACCCAACACTGTCACACAGATGCAGGACCAGCTCTGGATCCTATAGATCCAAAGCTGGCTCATCCCTGCCCCTGAAATATCACATTCAGCAGACAGAAGTGGGGAAGCTCCACTCCAGCAGTGATGCACAGGTGATTGGCTAACAGCGGCTGGGAGAGGTACACCTCCACCCAATTCAACACCCCCAGCCTTACATAAAGAGGATTCAAATTGTTCTGCCTCTGTTCTATAAAAGACTGAGCCTGAATCCAGCCCAAACTGCATTTCATACAGTAGTGGTATAACCTCTGTTTTTAGATAATAAACTTTGTAGTATAACAATGCTATGTGTACAAGCAACCTTACCATTAAAAAAAAATTCCAAAGTCCCTAAAAATCTATTCAAGATAAACTGAATTACAGAACATTTCTACACATATCTAATAGAGCTCAGTCAAATCCAGTGGGGTATCACCAAGTTCAAAACTACTTCTATGCAATTGTGACCTGTTAAAGAAAAGTTTGCCTACATACATGTATTTTATGGCAATGAAATTGAGCCAGAAATGTTTTGTCAGTTTGTTTCATATTTACAACAAACTGTCTTATACTGTCAACTTTTATGCAAGTCCCCAGAAACATCCTTCTGCTTTGGATGCAACCTGCACTACCCTGGGAGTAAGTCCAATTGAACTCAGTGGGATTTACTGGTGAACTGACATGCAAAGGACTGCCCTATTAAAAACTGAAGTCAAGCAGATAGAAAAATAAAAATGTTTTGGTGGAGATAAAGAAGTTTCAGAAGCAATATAAAGCATTTTAAGAAAAAGCAGTATTGGGTTAGTTTCATTCACATATTTGGCACCACAAACCTCCCCCACCCCACCCCCCATTAGATTTTTTTTGGGGGGGGGCAGCGCCATTGAGTTTTCGTTCCTTCCTATATACACAACTAACCCCTCGGGCTGACGCACCATCTCTTGAACTTACCTACTTACTTGGAGAGGGGAACAGCCTCCAAACTAGTTCTGCGTTCCAGCACTCAGCAGGAAAGTCTCCTGCATAGCCTCCAACCAAGCTCCTTGGCATTTGCAGTTCCTTCTGGCCAGAACTAGAGGCAGGCACTCCTACCACTGGGCTCGGAGCCGCAAGAAGAAACAGCTAGAATAAAGTTTCCTTTTCCCTTAAAGGCAGCTCACGCCCCCCCCCCCTTCTTCTTTTTAATCCCAGCCTCTTTAGACGAATGACATACGCACCGTTACCTCGGCAGTGCAACAGCTGGAGAGGTTTCCTCTGCGCGAGGGCGGCTCCTGGGAGACGGAGCCTCGAGGCAGACTGGACTGGCGGGGGCCGTGGCTGTTTCTGGAGGCGCCGCTGTGTTTACAGCCAGTTTCGTGCTCTTCGCTCGTCCCCTCCCTCTCCCTGCCACAGCCTCGCCTGACATCATTCATTCTCTTACATTCACACACACGCCCACTCCATTTCCAAACAGTGAGTCAGCCTAGCTCTGCTCCTATGCGAAGAAGGCTGGGCTAGAAAAACCGGTTGAGACCTCTAGAGGAAGGGAAATAAAAATAAAATGAGGGGAGGGGAGAAAAAAAAATCGAGCGGGGTGGGAAGCCCTGCTCCAGTCTGTCGTTAAAGGTGGGGATAAGGAGGGGTCTGCCACAAGGATCAAGGCACGGGTTGGTGCATGCACTGAACTCGCGTTGCAATTAAGAGAGTGGAGAGAGTTGGGGAGCAGATTCTGCAAGGAAACGAGCCAGCTCCTGTTTGGATAATCCTGCTCCTGATCTTCAGGCTACCTTAAACCGTTCTTCAAAAGAAGGAACTCCCTTTAGGATCAAACATGGGTAGAATATGATCGTTCTAACTGCTGCTGCTCTTTTCAGCGTTTCAAGGATCCTCTTTCGTGGTTTCTTATGCCTCCGTGGTGCACTTTTCATATCAGCTGCCGTCCTTCAAACTTTCCCCACCCACCCCAAACATAAGAGCCAACTCCTAAGGACCGCGGTCCCTTCGCTGCCTGCCCCAACAAAATATTTGACACACCCCCCAAGTTGATGGGCATTGCCATTCAAATAGTGTGATCAATTATGCAGGGTGGGGCTTACCTGCCCTCCCATATTTTATTCAAGTTGACACCCCTGCCCAGAAATGTGCTTGGCCGACTGCCAGCAATTTAGCTTAAGGGTTAAAGACAGTGACTTAAAAAGCCACCTAGCCTTCAAGTAAGACAGCACTGACCAACCTGCACTAAATTAGTTCAGGTTTCCCAGACCATCATGTATCCAGAGAGCAAAGTACAAGTTACAGCAGTGATGCTTGAAGTTATTTAACTGGAAATAAACCAAGGCTAGAATCCCTGGGCATGCTCAGGTTGCCCTATGCATTTAGAGCAGCCATGGCTTCCTTTCCACCCCCAATCCTGGGAGCTGTAGTTGGCTAACAGTGGCAAGAGTTGTTAGGAGACACACATCCTCCTCACAAAACTACAATTCCCAGAGTTCCTTAGGGAGAGGGGCTGCCTGTTAAACCATTCTTAAGAGTTGTAGTTCTGGGAGGGGAATAGGCGCCTCCTAACAACTTTCAGCACCTCTACCAAACTACAGTTCCCAGGATACTTGGCAGGGAAGAGAAGCTGTGAATTTTTTTAATGCAGCTTGAAACTGCTTTCAGTGTATAATGCAGATGAGGCCTAAGACTTACTTCAGAGTAGGCATAGATAGGACTGTTACCTGGGAGTAGCAATGGAGCTTAGTTCTAAGTGAGCAATGGAACTTAGTTCCAAGTGAGCAGGCCTAATATTGGACTGCACATGTATTAAGAGTTTTAGTAAGACATTTTCAACACAATTATAGAGCAGGAGAAAAGATACTTACATAAGAATGTCATTTAAATAAATAAATAAATAAAACAAATGAAATGAATCAGAACTAGTCCTGGGCCTTGACAAGTAGCCTGATATGCATACCAGTAGCAATTCATAAAGCTATTTCCACCACTTTTGTCTCTGCACCATGCTAAGTATCTTTGCCAAATGTTATTAAAGCCAGAGGAGCAAGGCTAGTGAAAAAAACGGTGGCGACTTTACACAGAAAGGGGGGATGATGTGATTGCAACTGTACAAATGTGACTGGGCAGCGGAAGTGAGAAGCGTAACAAGGACCAACTGTATTATCTGTGAATGGAAATACATTTGACAATATTTCACAGGTTAAAATGTTCACCTCGCGGAAGCTGTGCACGGAACTTCAATTCTGTACGGCTGATGTTTACTAACAACCGGTGGTCCCACCAGAAGTATGTCTCCTATACTAAGGGCCTAAACCTGGAATGAAATAAGAACGTCATGCTTAGGTTTGAAAGCTTTGAAGTCAGGATATTATATAAATACCTGTGGTCAAGGGGAAATCTTACCTCAGAAAACTCCCACAAGCAGTGGTAGTCCTTGAAACAACAATGGCTGCCCCATTTTCCGCATGGGTTGGTAGGCCTAGCATTGAACAGCCAGCTTGGCAGTGCCTAGGAAGCGTGCCTTGCGGTTGCTTAGCAACGGTGACAGATTTACCTCAGCCCCTTCTCCCAGGCCAGCCATTTTGCCTGTGTGGCAGATGAGCAATGCTGGCAACAGCAGCGTTAAAGGGAAAGGGCTGTGAGGAGAGGCTTGAATTAAGTGTGCCCCATTTATCTGGAGTACATTATCCAGATGTAGCGGATAGGAGTGTACAGTATGGATACCCAAATTCCTGTCACTCAGAGAGAGGCTCAGTGAATGGCCACCTGCAATCTGTGCCTCAACAAAGTTGTTAGGATGGTACATGAGATCATCAGAGTGCCATCCTAAGAATCTGGGACGGATTGGGAAATAAGAACAAAATAAATACCATAAGTCACCCTGTTTGTTTGTTTTTTGGACAACAGGTTCCTGTTGGTCAAAACAGCTGAACTATTATGTTCTTCGCACAGAATGTTAATGAAATTGTTGCTTGCCACTTCTGGCTGTTTTATGCCCTGTGTAAGGCTCAATATTAAGCAAGAGCAATATTTAGCTTTAAATTCAAATTACTTCCTATGAGCCGGTGTGAGATAAACAGTTCTTGGGTTGCCTTTGGTCACAGTGAATTAACTCTACGTTGCCTTTTTAAGCACAATTCACCTTCCCCCTTAGGAAAAGCCCAAGAGCAGACCTGTGTCAAAAGCCCTGCTAATAAATTTATAAAGTTGCCAACACCTAGCCTATGTGGAGCCAAAATTATGTAGTCAATATTCCACATACATCAAAAGCTTCATGTAAGTCAACGGTCCTTGAATTATTTTTTATAGTTATAGGTATAACTTTTTACGGTCATATGACAAAACTTGCATATAATATAACCAGTTTTGTCATTTAATGGTTTATAAGGCATTGAAAGGTATAACTTTATAGTATGAGAATTTTAATTTCTCCCTCCCAAACTGAGATTATTTCACTAATTGATCACATACACTTGATCAGCAAATTCCACTATATATTTCAAAGAACAGTTGACAACAGATCAGTTAGCCCAGAAACAACCCTTGTTTTGTGATTTCAGGATTTTCAGGCCAAGGAAAATGTGTTGCTCTTAAATTCTTTCCCCAGCAAAGAGAGCATGACTATAATATTAGATGCAACCATTTTCATATTATTTCAGTGTGATATGCTGTACAATGGCTGGGAAGGGTTGCATTACTCTTTTTGTTTGTTACTATATTATGTATTTTTGTGTTTTTATATTATAAACTGCCCTGTAATCCTCAGATGAAGCGTACATAATTTACTAAATAAATAAAACAATTTCTGTAGAATACGAAAAAACCCTACACATTAAGAGCTTTTCTTTCTAAATATGTAAGAAAAATTCTATTCTCAACAAAAGCCTATCAGTAGTGCATTTGCTTTTCGATGGGGAGATTTGATTCCAGTCTCCTCTTTTCTATTTGCTTTTTCTTTTCTTAAAAAAAAAAATCCTTTCCAGGGCAAACTTTTTAGTTCATCTGAGCTGAAACAAACTCAATTTTCTTTTTCATTGTGGCATTTCTTTCATGAGATCAGCAGTGGTATTATTGGAGATGGTATTACTATAAATGGATACAGCCTAGCTCGTGCATTAAAGTTGTGATGATTTCCAGAAAGATGCCAGGCAGTTCTTTAAGTAAGCATTATGGCTAGAATGCAGGAGACACACCAAAGTTCGGAAGATAAGAGATTAAAAATTGGGTCCCTTAGACTGGCTGCACTGTTGTCAGGAGTCTTTTAGACCATTTTTACACTCATGCTGTATACTTATTTGAGTAGTTTTTCTTTGTCTGTTAACCAGTAGAATGTGACTTCTATGTTCCACCTCTGCTTTACATCAACTTTTTTTCCACCAAACTCTCACCTGAGCACCTACGTCATTAATGCACTTTTGTCTTTATAACAGGCTTGTCAAGTAAGGAGATATTACCCCTCGACTTTGAAGGAAGGTAATGAGTCAGAGAGCAAAGACCATACAGGAACTGCGCAATTCAGTATGTGAAACTAATCCTCATCCCAGCATTCTAATAATACAATCTCCACAAACCACACAGAACACCCAGTTTGCTCCCTCCACCTCTGCTATTATCTGGTGGTTTGAACTGCAGAATCATGAGATCAGCACCAGCAGAATTTCCACATTTTTGGGTTCCCTTTGATAATTACCTGCATGTCATACACATAGTTAACAGATCTCCATTTCCATGATAATAAATGCTACATATGCTAAATTTGTGGCTGTCACAAGGGGAAATACTACAAAATATGCACACTAGAGAACACAATTCAAGAGATTTTGCCTGAGATTGCCCAGACTCCTGCACAGTTTCTGCTGCAACTGACTGAAGCTACATTTGCACCAGACATTTAAAGCCCCATTATGCTAATTTAGCAGTCATGGCTTCCCCCTAAGAATCCTGGGAACTATAGTTTGGTAAGGGTACTGAGAGTTTTGGAGGTACCCCTATTCCCCTCACTCACCTGCAATTCCTAGAGTTCCCTAGGAAGAGGGACTGATTGTTAAACCACTCTGAGAATTGCAACTTCTTATTTAGAAAATATGGATGGATACACATAATGATTGTGAAAGTGTGATTTCTTCTATAGATTGCATTGTATGTTTATTATTCGAAAATGATAACAAATATTTTAAAAAGTTTTTATTTCAGAATGCTGGGTATCTATAATCATGGATACTGTCATACATATGAAGGTATAAGATGGAGAAAGTGGCTAGATGCATATTACCTATAGTTGCCAACTCCCTAGCTAATGTGGCTCCTGTGCCAGCAAGAGAAACATGACAGGAAATTCAGTGCTGCAGCTGTTTACATACCGGTAACTGCAATTCCTGAATGGGAAAAGTTGAGTTCACTGTTGAAGAAAGGTTTTTGGAATGAGCACTATTCTTGCTTGGCTAGATGTTTGTTGCCTAATCTCACTCCTACTAATTGAATGCTATTCACAACTCTACAAACATTACAGCATACACTGATCAGAACAAGTAAGGCTACTTTATCTAGACTATTTTATCTACTATAGTAAACTAATTCAGGTCTCTTTGTCTAAACTGTTTTGCTGATGTCATACATTGATCTGGTTTCCTCATCACGTTAAGCCAAATTACCGGTATGTGTGGATTTTCCGACTGAAGACTGTGTATGCAGCACTCCTCCCTTGGTCCTGCTGCACTACCTGTGGCTAAACCATGGTTTGGCTTAGTGTTATGTCTGAATCCAGGTTTGTGGTTTGTCTTGCTCCAGACAAACCATGAGCTATAACCAAAGCTTGTTCTTTGCTTACCTCTTGCATTTTGCCTGGTGGAGACAAACCACAACCACATGTTTGGATGTAACACTAAGCCAAAACAAGTTTTAGTCATGGGTAGTGCAGCAACAGCAACAGCAGCAGCAGAACAACCAGCAACAGAGCAATGAGACCATAATATTCATTCCACAAAGCCATGCATATACTTGTTCATGCAAAACCATGATTTATATTGTATTTTGCATGTAAGAGAGAGAAGCAGAACAATTAAAAGGATTACCGTATTTTTCGCTCCATAGGGTGCACCGGACCATAGGGCGCACCTCATTTTTAGAGGAGGAAACAAGAATTTTTCCCCTGGTTTTCCTCCTCTAAAAGCCCTGTTTTTTTGAGGATCAGCTAAAAGTTTTGCAGCTTTTTTGCAAAGGGAAAAGCCCTGTTTTTTTTGAGGATCAGCTAAAAGTTTTGCAGCTTTTTTTGCAAAGGGAAAAACCCTGTTTTTTGAGGATCAGCTAAAAGTTTTGCAGCTTTTTTGCAAAGGGGGAAAAGCAAAGCTCCTTTTGCAAAGTGGGGAAAGCCCTGTTTTTATGGGGTTCAACTCACATTTCTGCAGCTTCTAAAGGAAAGGGAGCCTTTTCTACAGTTTCCAGACAGATAATCTAATCAGCCAGTCACATGTCGCTGGGGAAACAAACAACCTCCCTCTGCAGCACATTCAACAATGGAGGCCTGGGCAAGAGGGCGGGGCTGAAAGGGAGCCGGGGACTCTTATCTCTCTCCTGATCTCTTGCTGATCAGCTGCTGAGCGGGGTCCTTTCAACACTCCCTTTTCTCTTTGTAAAATAAAAACCATGATCCTCTTTTGGCCCCTGGGCAATTCAGCTCCAGGGACCACCATTCGCTCCATAAGACGCACAGATATTTCCCCTTACTTTTTAGGAGGAAAAAAGTGTGTCTTATGGAGCGAAAAATACATATGTGCTCTTTATTTTGAACGGGAGGTGTATTGGTTTTAGAACAAATCCCATTAGAACAGTTTTTTTTTATAAGTGCTGGACATTCACAGTGTTCAAAATTGAAGTAAAGAGGAACTATAGGTGTTTTAAAGCTCATATTGTTTGCTGAATGTCTTCACAGAATACGTAAACAAATGAACAGAATGTGACATATCTTTTAGTGAAACCACTAAAGACTCCATTACACAAACACAGGTAATGTCAATACAGCTTCATAATCCTTATTCAGCCCCTTTATACCTCTTTATTTGCATGGATTAACTAATCAATGGAACTATATTAGGACTGTGACATCTGCCACACATCCAAAAGAAGGACTGTGACTCAGTGCTTTGCATGCAAAAGGTCCCAGCCTAACTTCTCAGCATCTTCAGGTATGGCTGGGAAGAGACCCCTGTCTGAAATCATGGAGAACCACTGCTTGTCAGTAGACAATATTGAACTAGATGAACAGAATGTCTTACTCAAAATAAAGCAGTTTCTATGATCCCACTGGGAAGAGATATTGAACATGTGTAGGAGATTGCACTGGACCCCCTTCCTGATGCACAACTTATGAAAAAGCGTGCATAGAGTTTGTATGCATGTTCAGTGTACACTTTGGAAGGTCTGCAGCTCAGGGGTAAAGTGCATACTTTGTGTGCAAAAGGTCCAAAGTTCAGCCCCTGACCTTTCCAACTGGGGCTCAGAAAGATTCTCATCTGAAAACCTGAAGATCCAATGCCAGTCAGTGTACAACTCAGTCTAAGGCAACTTTCTATACAGTTATATCTACAGTTTCCCAAAGTATGTTTCAAGGGTAGATCTCTATAGCGTAGAAGGGGAAGACTTCTTTGCAAAGTAGCACCATGTTTATGAATTAAACAAATACTACTGCAAACACTAAGGGTATCCAGTACTGTGTTCTCTTCACACACAAATGCTTTTCTTTTGAAACTTTTGACTACTTATGGGAGTGGGAAGCTACAAAGCTTCCCGTGCAGGGAAAGTAATAATTCGGTGTTGCTTTTCCATCCAGAAGAAATTTTTAAAAAGGGGGTTAGGAATAAATACGTCTATGATATTCTGTTGTGGTGGTGAAAATACACTTCGTTTACTGTTTTTGGACACCCAGTATCTAAAGTTAGAAAATGACAGTAATTTCAACGCCACACTTTTGAAACTACACTTACCGTAACATGCAAAAGACTGTAAGCTATTTTCGAGGAATTCAGCCAAAAGCTTGAGTAATTAGCTACTTTCCACTGTGTTGCCCAACCAACCCTACCCTGTCTCACCTTCTAAACCCAGGATTATCCCCACCCAGATGGTATTACCTCCCCTCCCCACTTCCTTTTGAGGCCAGACCTCCCATCTGTGCTCCGCTTTTTAATGCTCTGCAGCTGGCCCACCTGCATTGCATTGAAGGGCAGATAACCCCAGAAGATTTTGAGTGCAAATGTTTTCTAAACAAATATATTCAAGAAGCCAATGCTGCTATTTTAAATTGTAAGCAGTTTGAACACAGAAACCAAATCTTCTTTCAAGTTACACAGTTTTCCTGCATTAGATAATAAATCCAAATTTTGGGCAGGAGGGGAAGGAACCAGTGACTCTAACGCAATACCCAAACTAGGTTGACAGTCTAAGTAGTTAATAAATAAATATAAATAACCAGAATTCTTAAGCCTTTATTCTTTCCTTAAGAGGAACGTACCCTGAAACATTATTATGAACACCACAGTAGATTTTAATTTAACTGCCAAAAGCCTAAATAAATAGAAATATCTTACCTTCCACATATGTTCTAATTCATTTATAACATCTAATAAAAACAATTTAAAAGCCAGTTACAAAACAGTACAAAAACAACGAGATGAGTTAAAAATCAATCCAAAATGGACACCTATGGTAGACGTATTCAGCCAGCTAGGAAGGCTTATCAGAACAACAAAGTCTTCCATTGTTTCTGAAAAGTGCAGATAGTGGGTGCCTATTGTATCTTGACAGCAGTGTTGTTCTGATATCTCTGGAACTTGAAGGAGAAACTCTCAGGATAGTTGCAAGAGTCTTGGAACAGGCTAGGAAAAGTGTGGGCTTGACTCAGATGAAAATCAGTCAGGAACACATAAAACTAGGTGTGGTAGAATTTTCATTGGGGTTGTTAATATTGAAACTGAAGTCCATTTCTCATGTTGCCAGACATATTTGCTGCCAAATGTATAGCCAACAGAGGGCTGCAACCAACTACAGCTCTCCAATTAGTGTGTCTTTATGATACATATGTTTGCAAACAGATTTTCATCACATCCGTACTTTGTGCCTTGAAACAATATTTGAAAAGCCATTAGCTGTACACCTAAAAATGGTATGTGTCTACATTCTACGGGAAATGCAGTGCTGCAAGAATCTTGTGTACTTTAGATTTGTTAGCTGAGCCAATGCAAAAGAATGAGCTGTCGAAATTGTGATTTGGTGATGACATTCAAATGACTCATGTGACCTGCACTGTAATGATCATGCCCTGACTGCACATTGGCAGTCTCTTGACAGACAGCAACTCTGCTGGATCAAAGTAGCAAGCCAGTACCATTGCTGGTGCCATCAGTTTTGGGTGTCAGAGTGTCTTTAAGAATGGTGTCTGTGCTGGGGAGCCTTTGCCTCCTATTCTAATTAGATAGGATGGATGCATCTCATCATCCTTCTTCCATATTTATCTTGCATGACAACAATGGCAGCAGAAGACATCAATACTGGTCTTGGTGTACTAAAAGCAATGTAGAATGCACTTCAATTGGAACCTATTCCAAGGACGGAAAGTGCTACAGAGTCTATTTAATGTAACCACATGTCAAAGCAGCTACAAAAAGAAACCGGTAGTTCCACATAAGCCTGGGATGCTGAGCTAAACCTTGAAAGCCTGCCAAAATGAAATCCCTGTGCTTTCCAATCCATTAGTACTTTTTATGGCAGTGTTTGTCCAGACACTATGTTTTGTTCCCAGAATTACCAGTGGGCCTGCTTTGTGAGCATCAGCTAAAAGTGTTCACTTTTCTTTCCACACATAATCCGACATTTGTAAGCCTTGGTTTCCTGATGTTTTCCAAGTGATGGTTGTTTGCTTGTAGTGTTCTGCTTAATATTTCTAAAAGAACTCCAGAATTTACATTAAAATCAAATAATTATGCACACATAAGCAATGCACAGATCTGAATGTATTGATGCACACTTCCTGCACACTTCACCAGTGGTAAGAAATTCCAGGGGCAATACTACCTAGGTTAGCTTTCTATTGTCTAGGTTAGCTTTCATTGGAGAAGAGCACAGGGGACTTACAAGACTTTGATACTGTCTTTCCTTGTCTCTGTTCCAAGCTGGTTTGTTTCTTAACTGCATCCACCTACTCTTATGTCAGCTGCTCCCCTGGCAGCGGGGAGGCATCACTTTTTCAAAGTTGTGATAGCTAATTCTTGATCTTCAGAATATTTCCCAACCATTATGTCCCCTTGGAAAAATATCAACCAATCTCCCTAACAAAGAAATGGCTTGCCAGCAGCTATAACAAAACTGTACTAACTCGGGGGATACCAGATCCCATTTTGAAATGAATGTACAAGTCTCTGTTTATCCTGTCACAACCTCACTGAATGTTGAAACCCACGGGCCATGTCCACCCAGAACTTTTCAACATCCTCTCCCTCTCCCACCACAACATATACATTCAGGGAAGGGAGCTGGTCACTGCAGGAGGGGAGTCAGCCTGGCTTCCTCACCAGCCGGACTAATTTCTGTCTCTTAGTCCCCTTCCTCTCTAGCCTCCCCTTCTGCCTCCAGTTCTAGACTGCTATCTACCACAGATTCTTCTGGCTCACTAAACCCTATTACCTCGTCAGCTTCTCACACCTCCTCCTCCCAGTCTGCTCTCTCTTCTCCCTCTGACCATGCATCATCATCTCACCACCAATCCCCTCACTCTGAGCCTTCTTCACTTGGGGGTTTCCCCAGATGGTGCCTCCCACTACTCCATTGTATCCAGCCAGCACATGACATCAAGGAAAGAGGCCTTAGTACAGTTCAAGGACACATTCTGTCCAGGGAAAGGCACCTGAGAAAAGTGTGGACCAAAGTGGTGCAGGTATGGCCTGGAGAAAGTTTAAAGGACCAAAAAGAAAGGATGGGGTGGGGGCTGCATTCAGGCCCCAAGTCTGGGATTCTCCATGCCTGTGTCAGGCCTTATGATGACAATGATGATACAGACATAATAGGCAGAAAGAATTTTGAGAAATTTGAGGGAAGGGGGAATAATCAAGATGTATACAATGGGATACCTTTGACCTGTTATTTATTTATTTATTTACAGTATTTCAATGTAATATTTTGAAGAGCAGAGCAGATTCTGTCAGAACAATAAAATGCTTACCAACTCTCTCGTCTACAGCTGTTTATACTCTTGACAGTACCGCTTTGGCTATTAATTTGAATCACGCTGAAAAGAAAGGTGGAAATTGTGGACAGATTTACACCAGGGGAAGTAAATAACAGTGGTGGTGAAAATGGGATGAAATCAGCAAATGCAGAGGAACAAGAAATTCTAGTAAAACATTTTCTTCACATCACTGTGCTTAGAGTACCAAATGCATGATGCAGAGGTTCTCTGGAAACATGCAATCTGTGTACCTCTGAATTGCAGTCTGTGTTCTGAATATTAATTTGATTCAAGGTAGTGCCTGAAAGGACTTCGGAAGGAAATTACAAATTATGGGAATTAGATATTACGGTACATGGAAATGCTTTAGCAACTATAACTGGGACAAATTCCAAGTAACTGCCCTTGCAATATAGGACTGCTGCTGAGTCATCCCACAGTGCTCTATAGCTGTGCCTTATTTTTGATTACTCATGCTGGCATGGCCTTAAGAGTTTCAATATCATCAAGAAATGATCAAAGATATAAAAAGGACTCTGAAGATTTTCTTTGAGATGAAATAAGGAGGCTGTAGGGTGGGTGGAACTGATTCAATTTATTAAGCCTTATTTCCTGTTTCATCTACCAACCTAACAGCATGCTCATCAAGATTTGCTGCTGCAAATCAGATTTTAGTATGCAAACACTTAAGATTGAGCTGTGCCAATAGCTATGCCAGCACAACACCACAAAATGTAATATTTGCCCATGCCAAAAGCAAAGGAGATGGTAGAAGGGTGACAGACAGAGAGCCCTTATAGACTAGTTTCTCACTCCCAGGTGTATTATGCAACATTTCATTGATGCAATATCAGCGCATTAGTGACAGATTTATACAGGACCACCAAAAAATCATTTCACTTCTGCAGTGCTGCCCCAGCCCCAATGTTATTACATTTTTGCTCTCTGCAGGGATGCTGTTCCACTATACACAACCAAAAGCGGGACAAAACCTTAGCACAATTGTGGTATAAAAAATTACAGGATTTCTGCTGTAAGTATTGGGACGTACATTGATTGGAAACAAAGCAGTATGTCCAGTATTCAAAGCAGGATTGTACAGTATATAACTGCCCTGATATCATCCTGAGCACAAATCATAATGAATGCACAATTAAAAATATGTGCTTGGAGGACTGCTGCCATGTCAGCCATGAGAGATTGCCCCAAGAGACTGCAACTGTGATGGCCTGGGAGTCAGACTCTGATGCTGAACCTGAGGGATCCCAGCCTGCACAGGATTCCCCGCCTCCAGAACCAGCTGAGCCGGGGCCAGGGCTTGAGCCTGAAGGATCCCCACCTGTGCTGGATCCCCAGGTGCAGGCATCAGCAGAGTCTGCTCTGGCTCCTGATGGGAGGGAGGACCCATTGCCTGCAGGTGCTCCACTCCCAGCCTCTTCAGAGGAAGCTGAGGCATCCCCTGGGTCCAGTAACCCACCAGCCTCTCCTGAGCTACAGAGGCTCAGGGCAGAGAGGCGAAGGGAGTTAAGTGTCTGCAGGAGGAGTGCTCGCCTCCAGGCCCGGAGGAGAGGCGAGTCTCCAGAGGATCGGGGCGGCCCTAAGCATAGGGCCAGATAAAAGCCAGCCAGACCCAGCCCAAGTTGCGTGAGCAACATAGTTGCAAGCGTGTGCTCAACCTGCAACCTTGTGCCTGAACCTGCCTTGGACCTTGACCTGCTCCCTGCCTCGCTCCCCGCCGGACTGACCTCCTTTGGACCCCTAGACCCAGGACTGGACTTGGACCTCGCTTCATGGACAAACCCTTGGGGCCAGCACAGCAACCCTTCAAAAGAAAAGAAAAAAGTCTTCCGGTGCAGTGTAATCTATGTGATTTAAGGAATAAATTAGGAGTGTGTAGGGAGAAGAGTGTGGCTCTGTCCTAAAATAGAAAATTTGCATGTTTTTACAAAAATCAGATGTGCCTGGTGGTTTGCTGGGTTTGTTGCTAGCATGAAGGTGGTAAGATCAAACATTTACCCTGTTCGTAATTAAGATGATTTTAAGAATCCATCTTTCTATTTTCTTTTTTCCACCTAGCAAATCTTGGATACAAAATTACAGGGCAGTTTCTGGGCAGCAAACTTGTGGGTGGCATATACATAATGCCAGCCAAGGTTAACATAGAAAGTCTCTGATAAAACTGTCTTCTGGAGGGTCTGTGACATTTTCCTAATATTTATGGAGAGTGGCGCCTGCTCTGTAATTACTGCTATATTTTGGTATTAAATAATTATATACCGTTTAATTAGCACATTCAATTTGAATCTTTCCTTACTGATTGGTACTCTACAGCCTGCTATTTATATGGCAAATTTAGATTTGTCTTTGGTGTTGAAAATGGCCGTAGATTTTCTGAAAGCTGGATTCCTGTTCCTCCTTATGAATTTCTATGCGTGTTTTAAAGGAAGGAAAGTGGCAGGAAAATGCACTGGATATTTGTTTGATGTGACCTTGTCTAACCTCCCCATAAACAAATCAAAACGAAGGAAGTGAAGCTACTATATATTTTGGTCAGGTTTTTTTCTTTGTCTGTCTATTCTTTTGTGCATTTGGACACCTCTTAAGATATCTAACAACATTTTGCAAGGTGGTTCCTGAAATCAGAGCAAGTTTTTATCTCTGCTTGGATGCTGGATGCCATTTTGAATCCAGATGGCAAACTGAACATTTCAAACTGCACTGAGTTTAACAAATTTGGCACGATAGTTCCTGAGATCATGGAGCAGGGTATTTTTATTTATTTTTTCTTAGAATTGCCAAGCAACGCCAGATATAAGACTGCTAGTCTCCACCCCCATCGTTCTGCCTGGACACTGAGGCCCAGTGCCGAGGCCCTTCTGGCGGTTCCCTCGCGAGAAGCCAAGTTACAGGGAACCAGGCAGAGGGCCTTCTCGGTAGTGGCACTCGCACTGTGGAATGCCCTCCCACCAGATGTCAAAGAGAACAACAACTACCAGACTTTTAGAATACATCTGAAGGCAGTCCTGTTTAGGGAAGTATTTAATGTTTAACGGACTATTGTATTTTAATATTTTGTTGGAAGCTGCCCAGAGTGGCTGGGGAATTATTATTATTATTATTATTATTATTATTATTATTTTATTATTTTTATTATTATTATTATTAAAAAACAGGTCACCTGGAAGTGATTTCTATCCAAAACTGCATGCTTAACTTGCTTTCTACCCCTTGGTCAGGCAGAGGATGAAAGGACAAGCCATTCTCCCATCTTTCTTGCCCATTCACAAAGGCAAGAAAGCTAACATAGGACAAGCCTGTGCAAGATCTTACCAAATCATTTCCCATAATATTTCTAATCCTGGATCTTTTATAGAGTTACTGGGTTAAAAGACACTCTGTGAGCAGGGGCGTAGCAAGGTAAATTGGTCCCCGGGGGCAAAAATTTTTTGCCACCCCCCCCCCCAGGCATGGAAAAGTCAGGTGGTACCCGCTGTGGAAAATGTCTTGTCAACCCTCCCATTGATTCCCCCCCCCAAAATGGTTTTACGCTATTTCATATTTTCTTACAAAGGAATAATAACAGGTAATACAAAAAAACACTTTTATTTATATCCCACCCTCCCTGGCCGAAGTCGGGCTCAGGGTGGCTAACATCAGATACATAACATTGGTATAAAATCAAACAATAATTAAATTACCTCCTAAAAACATCTCAAAATCAAATTAAAGTCTAATTAGATGGCTTTCCACAGGGTTAGGGTTGGGAACAGTAAGTGTTCTCTGAACTGAAATTTCAGCCTTCACGACATAGGAAAACAGCCAAGTGAACAGCTATTTTGGTGGAGGAGTGTCAAGATATTAACCGATATGCATGAAATTTCATATATAGCTATATAATCCCTAGTATAGTATGACAAGACCTTCGGAGCAGGCATTTTCAAAAAAAAAATGTTCCTTGATAGTTTGTCACCCCCTCCATTATGGAACCCGGGGCGGACCGCCCCCCTCGCCCCCCTTGCTACGCCCCTCTTCTCTGTATTATTGAGATCCACCCCAAAGCTATAACAGTTTCATCTCCCTTTCTTCCCCCAGCCAGGGTCTTTGCAATATACCCACACTACACACCCAACTTGCAATAAATAAGGGGAAGTTTTCAAGTAACTAATCAGTTGAAAACAGTTACTGTTTCTTTTTGAATACCTCCTTTGGTGTTTGTGCATTCCTGGTCATGGAAATCCCCTCCTATGAGCCACAGCCATTTCTTAGCATTGCAAGCAACTGCTGTTGTACTTTGCCATGGAAACACTCTTGACAGGAGTTAATAACACCTGTGGTATACCCGCTGTCCTATAGCTATGAGCCAAAAGTTTATTTTAGTTACCTTCATGTACAACTGCTTCTCTCATTTCAGTAAATATGAGGACAAGCCCTTAATGGGCAGTCACAGTCTTCAATTTGATTATGCTCACATGGACATGTTCCCATTTTCATACGATACTTATTTGAAACCATCTCCTGTTCCTCCTGAGTAAATTTCAATCAAGTAAAAACTTCATTTATGGTATTTATAATCAGGTAGCAATCTGAAGAGAGCTTTCTAGGCCACAGATCATTCATAGTGCTAACACGGGCAATTGGTTAGTTTATTTGCACCTTACACAACAAGCTTAGCAGCAGTATGTGGCACCCGTGACAACTTTGGGGGTCCTGGCACCCCAGAAAAACCTGCTGCTGTGCTGAATCCTTCCTAGATTGCACCGATTGCTGTAGGTTAAATAAATAAGGGCCAAAGGCAGAGATGTGATCAGAAGATGGGGTGCTGGCTGGGTTATGGTGGCCCTGTGTCCTACTTTACAGAGGGCAATTGTCTATTTTGAACCAAGAAAGGCATGAAGAGGGTGGAGGAGAAATTAGCTTCACACAGGTGCAGTCTCAGATTGCATGGGGAAAACCCTGGAGAGGAGGGGACTTAAGCAGCTATGGTGAGTGGGGCCAGATTCAAAAGTGGGTAGACCTACAAATGTACTCCTCCTACGGTAGGCTAATTCTTACACAGTGTGGGGAGAGGGTGTGTGGCCTGGAGTGGATTCTAAGGGCTAGATGGAGAGGAGTTGGGGGCCACATTTGTCTCCTGGGTCTGAGATCCCCCATCCTTGTCTCAGGATCTCCCAGTGTGGGAGGGGGTTAACCCGAGGACTCCCTCAAATCTGAGATTGCCCTGAACACAGGCCTGAACTTTTCTATTGGTGGTATTCCATATATAAATTATAATCATGATGATGATTACCGTTGTGTCTGATGCACTGCTCCTTTCTGCGAGACTCATTCTGCTTGAAATGTAGCCATCTGTAACAAAATCCAAATATTTATCTGCTTACTCACATATCAAAGCTGTTGGCAAGAAAAAGACCAATAAACTTTGTTCATATTTTTCCCCACCAATCTTTTAAAATAATTGAATGTGTTTCAGTCTCAGGAATAATAACTTAACTATCCATCTCTTTTAATGAGATTCTTCTTTCCAGTATATAGTATGTCTATTCTGATATACAGTTATTGCTAAGTATTATTCTGTTGTAAATTTTGACTGGCTAAATCTTCTGACCCTTCTAGGATTGTCATTTCTCTCAGCAAAGGATGTAGGTTGGTGGTGAGTGGGCTCTCGTTCATCCATATGTGTGTGTATTATTATTATTATTATTATTATTATTATTATTATTATTATTCTCCCTCCTTTTTCCCTGATGAGACTCAAGGCAGCTTACAGACAAAAACAAGAATCACTAAAACAGAAAAGTAAAAAAAACAAAACCAATTAAACATTGATAGAATTACAACTGTATACAAATATGAAGGTAAAGGTACCCCTGACCGTTAGGTCCAGTCGCAGACGACTCTGGGGTTGCGGTGCTCATCTCGCTCTATAGGCAGAGGGAGCCGGCGTTTGTCTGCAGACAGCTTCCAGATCATGTGGCCAGTATGACTAAGCCGCTTCTGGTGAACCAGAGCAGCACATGGAAATGCTGTTTACCTTCCAGCCGGACCAGTACCTATTTATCTATTTGCACTTTGACGTGCTTTTGAACTGCTTGGTGGGCAGGACCTGGGACCGAACAATGGGAGCTCACCCCATCACGGGGATTCGAACCACTGACCTTCTGATCGGCAAGCCCTAGGCTCAGTGGTTTAGACCACAGCTCCACCCGCGTCCCTGTATACAAATATAAAGACTATTAAAACCATTCCAATAATTACAATTAAAACAGCACGGAACTAGCCCTTTCATTAAAAACAGTTGGTTCCCAAAAGCCTGTTGGAAGAAGAAAGTCTTCAACTACCAGCAGAATGACAACAAGGAGGTAGCCAGTCTAGCTTCTCTAGGGCTGGAGTTCAAAAGTCTAGGAGCAGCCACCAAGAAGGCTCTGTCCCGCATCCCCACCAAACATGCCTGTGAGGGTGGCGGGATTGAGAGAAGGGCCTCTCCCAAAGATCTCAAACCCTGAGCAGGTTCATTTGAGGGAATATAGTGCTGTACTTAAGATAGCTTTGACACAAGCTGTGTAGGGCTTTATAGAAAATAACCAGCGCTTTAGATTGTGCCCGATAACAGATCAGTAGTTTGTGGAACTGTTGTACAAATTACTTAAATAGGACTTGGAAAAATGAAAGGGTCTATAATATTTAGATGTGAAATGCCAACTCTGGCTTATAGTTCTCAGGATTCTTTGGGAGAAGCAAAGATGATAAAGGATCTGAAAACCAAGCCCTATTTTTAATGGTTGGGGGAGTTGGGTATGTTGAGCCTGCAGGAGACTGAGGAGGTATGATAGCAATCTTCAAATATTTAAAAAGCTATCCATTGCAGTGCTATTTTTCTAGAAAAAGAGGTGCCAGAGCTCACCATGAACACACCCCTCATTCTCTTAGAATGACAATGCCACCCACCTGAGAAGTGCCGGAACTGAGTTCTTGTGAGTTGCTGACCACATGGAAGATGGAGCGAGCTTATTTTCTCCTGCTCAGTAGGCTAGGACCCGAACCAATAGCTTCAAGTTACAAGATTCCAACAACAACAACAATTTATCATTTAAAAGTTGCTCATCTGACTGGGTTGTCCCAGCCACTCTGTGCAGCTTCCAACAAATTAAAACACCAAACACAGCATAACATCAAACATTAAAAACTTCCCTATAAAAGACTGCCTTCAGATGCCTTCTGAAAGTCAGACCGTTTTTTATTTCCTTGACATCTGATGGGAGGGCGTTTCACAGGGCGGGCATGACTACTGAGAAGGCCTTCTGCTTGGTTCCCTACAACTTTCCTTCTCACAGTGAGGGAACTGCCAGAAGGCCCTTAGAGCTGGACCTCAGTGTCTGGGCTGAATGAAGGGGGTGGAGATGCTCCTCCAGGTATACAACTAAACACCAAGAAGAACTTTCTGACAATCAGAGCTGTTCAACAGTGTAATGGGCTCCCTCAGAAGGTGGTGGAGTCTCTTTCTTTGGAGGTTTTTAAACAGAGGTGGGATAGCAATCTGAGCTGAAATTCCTGCATTTCAGGTGGTTGGACGAGATAACCCTTGGAGTCAACTCTATAATTTAATGAAAGACTATCCAAGTGGTAAAAGTATGCCTTAAATGTATGGTTTGACTAAAAAAGAAACGAGAAAAATCCAACCTCCAAATAACGTCTTTGGTTTAAACTTGTTCATATATTGTTGCATCCTAAATCCTAAACGCTTTGCTTCAACAGCATTGCCCTTGTTGGTTTCTACTACAGGGAGTGGCAATAGTGAGTCACCTATTGTGGTAACCTACAGATTTGAGTGTGGTGGTAAGGAGAACAATACTGTTGAAGATGTAATCTTTTCCTAAGAACTATCTTATATAATAATGTCTCATATGACACCAGCTCCGATGGTTTGTTTGTTTACCTTCCACTTCTGAACCACTTCCCCGGTATGAGTGGGAGAGGTGCCACCAGGAAAGCTGAGCAGGAGAAATAAATAAGAGACTCTGTGTGTGTCCCTTTAGACTTTGTGCTGGGAGAACCCCACCAAATGTTGTTCCCTGTAGACCTGCATTGAGGGACTTGCTCTGCTTTCAAAGCATCCCTCATTTCTCACCTATTTGCATGTCTAGCAACCAACACATCTAACACCAAGGAGAAGGACCAAAGACTGCTCATGTTTAAGAGCCATGAAAGCAAGGGGTCAAGAATTAATGGGGGAATGGGACAAAAACTAGCACAACTAGCACATCAGCTACTACCTGGGTACAGGCAAACAACTACAGGGTTTGGGTGAACAGCATGGCTATTATGGAGTCTGTCCTGCCACAATCACCAAGTTGCTTGGAATGGAATTACTGTGATTCCAGTCCAGTGTCTGAACATCAGGTGAGCAGTTGGGTCCTACAGGTGCTGCAGCACTGACTATTACTTCTTCCCTTTATTTGCTGTCTTTCCCCTTACAAATAAAAGCTTTCTCCAGTGCAGGGCTGGCTGACCCATGAGGCAAGGGGATTCAAGGCGCCTCAAGTGGTAGGATCCATAGGGGCAATGGATTCTGATGTAGCTCTTTATTCTGCCTTGTCCCTGATGTCAATCTTCACTCCTGCCTTCTTCCCTGGTGGGAAGAGAGGTGCCATTTTGTGGTTTACCTCAGGTACCAAAATGTATTGGGCCAGGCTTGCTCCAGTGGACCTATGCTCAAGCAGAGAGAAAAGCAAAGAGTAGACTCAGGATTGAGGAGCATACTGGAGATAATTGCTGGTGTATTCTGCCACAGATTCTCTTAATGCAATAATAGGGCATTACTGGTGTATTTATTCTGCTTAATTGTTCTGTGATGCTTCCCAAATGCTGGAAGGGCTGCAGCAAAAGTAGGACAAACCCCGTCCCCCAGAACATTTGCAATATGAAAAGTTACAGTGGTACCTCTGGTTATGAACTTAATTCGTTCCAGAGGTCCATTCTTAACCTGAAACCGTTCTTAAGCTGAGGTACCACTTTAGCTAATGAGGCCTCTCGCTGTTCTCATCCTGAGGTAAAGTTCTTAACCTGAGGTACTACTTCTGGGTTAGCAGAGTCTGTAACCCGATGTGTTTGTAACCTGAGGTACAACTGTATTGGATTTCAGCAGAAAATAAAAGGATTTCCACTGATTGGAAATGAAGCCATATGACCACCCTAAAACCTTTGTAGGTGCAAAAAGTATTGAGAGGGGAAGCACATATGACTCCCCTTATACCAGCATGAGAATAATAAAAAGGATGTCTGGAGATGTCCAAAGTTAAGCTGGATGCTGTAAATGTCATGTGGTAAGGTAAAGGTAAAGGACTCCTGGATGGTTAAGTCCAGCCAAAGACAACTATGGGGTTGCGGCAATCATCTCGCTTTCAGGCCGAGGGAGCGTTTGTCCACAGACAGCTTTCTGGGTCATGTGGTCAGCATCACTAAACCGCTTCTGGCGCAACAGAGCACACGGAAATGCCATTTACCTTCCTGCCATAGCGGTACCTATTTATCTACTTGCACTGGCATGCTTTCGAACTGCTAGGTTGGCAGGAGCTGGGACAGAGCAACGGGAGCTCATTCCGTCGCAGGGATTCGAATCGCCAACCTTCTGATCGGCAAGCCCAAGAGGCTCAGTGGTTACCTTTAAATCTCAAATATGGCAAAATGGATAATTATATTTGTCGTCATGTGCTAGTAATTTCTTAGGGGGTAAAAACAAAACTTTGAAGAGTGTACCAAAATTAAAGACACAAGTTTTGGTTTCCTTTGAAATACAAGGAGATTTTCCATTTAAGGAAAAGATCATAGGGTTGAAATCTGGACGACTTCACTTAAATCCCCACCCCAATGAATGGTGCAACTTTTCCAAAGGCTTCCTTGTATGTGGGTAAAACAAATTCTCGAAATGAAGGGATTTGTTGCCACGTTTAAAAGGTCTGTTTTCCTTGGTTATAAGTGGAAAGAAGCAAGCAAATGTTATGTAATAGGCACAGTAGTAATGAAAGGGATCTTCAAGATGTGGTGACTGGCAGGAATGAATAAAGGTATCTGTTGAGAGCATTCTTTCTCAATGTGTAAGCACAACTGCTGGTTTCTTCATTTAGTGACCCTATTCAGGGTTGTGTCTACTGTCTGGTCTGCCTTGAGTGAGGGCTATACAAGAAAACGGGGGGGGGGAGCACACACCCAGTAATTAAAGCTTCTTCCATCCTAGTGCAGAACAGAAACTGACTAATTAGGGAGCAATTAAGCCCCTCTCCCTAGAATATTGCTAATCTCCAAGCCTCCCTGGAAAGGAAGCAATATAAGGGGCAGTACTTTCAAGGAATAAGCTTTTAATTAACATTGTAAGGTACCTTCGGTGAATGGTGCTTGCTTCAGAGAAAACATTATAGAAGGAGCATAAACATGAGGGAGGGAAAAAGTAAGACTATTGGTAGGGAGGAGAAATACAATTCAGTTGGCATTTAAATGTGAACCAACCAGATTAGCACCATTTGAAACAGCACGAGAACTAAAACACACCCATCCTCCAACATTTGCACTTCTCTGAATTTTGCAGGGCAGGGTTTGTTCTTGGCTACAGCTTGCATTTAGTGAGGAGGGGCCTTGACCATGAGTCCCACTTGGGACGGCATGCTAAGCCAAACCTTGGTTTAGTTTAGTTTAGCACAGCAGCAGGAAGGACACGGGGAAGAGTCTGCACGTGTTGCGTGATCCAGCTCATCGGCTGATCTTTTATAAGGCATCTTCCTGTATTCCTATTCAGCTAGACCTAGGTACTGAAAGAAGCCCTCAGACTCTGTTCCTTTGTGGGCTGGGCAAATATTTAAGCAACGTTCTAATTTTAACAAGGGTTGTTTAATACTCTTGAAGAACGGATTCATAAGGTCACCTTGTGGTGGGACTTCTATTTCTTGTCTCCCGTACCACTGCTAAAAGCGAGCAATTGAAAATTGGCTTCCCAAATATATTTCAAAGAACCCATCTGAAGCCTTTTCAGGGTGTGATAGCACAGAAAAGAACTCTGTATTGTACACACTGGGCATATCAAATAGCTCTGCACCCGCACACCCTCGCCTGATGACTCTGAAAAAGAAAACTATGTAGGGCCGTTGTGAAGAGAAAAGATATATATATAGTTCACATAATCTGAGCTATAAAAAAGTTACAAAAAGATAATAATGGCAATGATGGGTACTATAAGGGAAACAGAAGGAGGGCTTGCTCAGAAAATTAACATTAAGATGCTATATAGTAATCTAAAACAAAAAGGATGCAACAAAGAACAAACAGAACTAATATATGCTTATTAGAAGAAACAATGTGCAATTGCACCAAGTATTATCAAGGGAAAACAGTTCACAGAATGAGGATGTTTAAATGGCAATCGTCAGGTGAGCTCTCTTTATATTAACAGCGAGTTGAGGCCGAAAGAGGAATAGAGGGCAAATGTTTGGGCACCTGCGTTCTAGCAATTCTGCCAGAAAAAGAAAACATTTGGTCTTCTGATTCAAAGCTTTCTTTGTTCTTTAGCTTTTTACTAGCTTCTTTGATACCTCTTTGCCCTCCTTTCTTAAAAATTACTGGCAGGTTTCATTTCTCTCCCCCCCCCTCGCTCTGTCCTAGCATTTTGAAGTATGATTCCACATTATAATTTTCTGGAGAACAAAAGCTCCCTATTAACATACTTTTCTGCAGCACAGTGAAGGATTGCAATCTAATTTCAGAGAGATATTTGATTAAAATCTGATCAGTAAAGTCAACAACCTTCGAACATACAGCATAAAGGTATACAAGGGAATTGGCCAGGTAGAGTTAGGACCGCCCACACTCACAATAGAGGGTGTAACTTACCTGTTGGTCCTCAGTCAGCTCCTGAACTTCCCCCACCCTTCCCTCCCTCAATTTATGCCTTCTTTCGCAGTTTAACCTTCTTCTTTACAGCTATGCAGGCGCTGCTGTGGTCCTAGATGGTCACCGTTGAGGGACTGGGAAGGAATTCCCCTGCATTGGCAGGTTTTGCCTTCCCCGTAGCAAAACGTCACAACTTTGGCGGTTTGTAGGTCTTGGGCGGAATCCTTTAGTCTATCTTCTCTCAATGGGGGTGGGGTGGGGTGTGTGAAGCAGTGACCCACGCCCCCCCTGTGGCGGCAATCCCAGGATTCCCCGTTAAAGGGGTTATTTTGAGGGGAGGCACTGGCCATATGCCAATGGGTTGTTAGTGCTCTCCCCTACGATGCGTTGAAATGTGAGGTGATCTCTCTGCTTGACCAGACTTCTCCAGAGTGAGCCCAATCCCCACACACTTTGGATAACCCTGATGTTCCCCAGCTCCCCGGCTGGGGTCTGGGAAGGATAAACATCCAATGGCTAAGCCAAGGTCTTCCTCCATCTGAGAATTTAATAAAGTTGCGGCCAATTTTGGGTAACACGTTGTCAGGTGTCATTATTCCTCCCGGGGCTTGGAGGGGGGGTCTCTGCCTGTCCACGCAAATAGTAATTTGCACTTTGAAAAATATATATCTTAGGAACATAGGTAACTGCCTTAAACTGAGATCAGTTCCAGATTGACACCATTTTCAGGTGGGATTCAATTAGCACATGTGGCATAGTGGTTAAGAGTGTTGCACTAGGGCCATGAAGCTCTCTCTTTTTGTAATTTTCCCAATCTTACATTCACTTCTCCACATCAGTTTGCACTTTGTCTCTTTTTAAAAGCATGTCTTCACCAGCATTTTAGTGCAAATTTCTCCAAATATATACATTTTGTATGCCATTTTGCCTAATATATAGGACACATTTTTGTAAAGCATTTTCCCCTGATATAATGCATTTTCATATGTTATTTTTGCTAACATATATATTTATAAGCACCCTTTACCCTAGTATATGCATTTACTTGACTGAAGAACCGCATCACAAAGTTCAGAGAAGTGTGGATTTCAAAGGATGGCTGAGTTTTGGTCCATATGTTGTTTTAGAAATGTGAATTAGGTAGGTTCACCTTTGAAGGCAAACTGAATTGAATATCCCTCCCCTCCTTAGCTGTGCACTCTGAGAAAAAGCTGACTTTAGAACGCAGAGGCTGTTAGCTGTACCAGACCCCTGGAGCCAAACTGTTTGCCTGGTTTCTATAAGCAACTTTAAGAGATGATGATGATCGATTCTCCACTGGTGTTCAGAGGCTGAACGTGATGACATTCAGATCCTTTCCAGCTTCACGTTGGACATGCCTGCATTTACTCCCCTGTTATCTCTATTCTTAGAGATATGGATGCTTTTTCAAATCTCTTTAAAAGGGATATGAAATAAACTGTTTATCCTTCGAAGATAAATAGGTGTTCCAGAAGTGTTCTGCTTTATACAAAGAAGCACGGAAGCCAGCGACAAGACGTTCCAAAGAGCGAAGATGGAAAGGAAGGTGAATTAAGGGGCAATGCGAATGGTGGAAGATTGGACAGGGGGTGGGGATCCAGTTTGGAAGGAGAAATGATTGCAAGCATTTTTGGCTTTGGAATGGAGAACGGAAAAAGAAACAGAGGAGAAAGTATTTGGAAGAAGCATCTAACCGACCACAACTAACCAATATTTTTTGTGAACATTTATCCTCCGCTGGGAGCTATTCTACACAATGTTGCTTTTTTTTGGAAGGGACAGTGAGCTCTCAGTATGATCTCCTGCTACCTGATTCCATTGGGACTAGTTATAGGCCAACACCTGCTGATGGCTGTTGCCCACGGCATGTTTTTAAAAACAAACAGTCCCTCTCCAGGGTCTTGTCGACCAGGCAGTTTCTGTTATGTAGCCAGTATTCCCCCCCTGAGAGTTGGTACTTAAAGATCTAACCCCAAACAAGTTATGGACTCTTGTTGCCTTAGGAAGGACTGTCAACATTCCGTGTGTGTACATTTTGTAGACTCCAGAAACAAAAGCAGAGCACACAGTGAACCAAAAAGAACACAATGTGAAAAGACTGTCAGAAATTGTTCCGGGTGGTGACAAATTTCTGTTTTTGCAGAAAATTTATATATATGTGTCTTGACTAATTCCAGCATACCAAAATCTGGAAACATCCTGCGGAAACTGTAGGAACAATATTTTTTTTCTAATGATTTTGGGAATAAAGATAGTGGATAATAGTCCGGTGATGCATCCAAGGAAAGTCAGCCTAGAATGCAGGAATGCATAGAAAACCATTTGTTTACATTGTGACTCATTACATCTGCCCTTCTGTGACTTGTATGTAAGAGCAAGAAAGAAAGGGTGGGGAGGGAAGGAGACTATGCAGCTGGAGGAGGTCCAGGAGCCAAGGGGCTCATCCGAGGTTGCTATCTGTGCTGAAGGTTCAGGCAGTCAGAAAACGATGACAGGAGACAACCATGCTGCAAATCCTATGGGGGTGCTTGACCTGGAAACTATGATTAATTCCAGGCCAGGAGAAGGAAACAGGAAAGCTGATGACAAACAAGGAGAAAGAAAAAGGAAATGGCAGGCTGGAAAATGCTTTAAAAAGTGGCCAAAGGCAGGGAGGGGTGAATCCTGCTTCAGCTCTGAAGGGAAAGTTAGGGAAGAGGTGAATAAAGGATGGTTGTTGACCCTCTTTCCTCCCTTCCAGTAGAGAAGGAGGCTTCGATCCTGTAGGTGCTGCTTCTCAAGAGCCTCCACCACAGGGAAGACTCTTCAGAAGCAGCAGGATGCAGGGGGTTTGATCCTGAGGAGGTGCTGCTTCTTAGGAGCCTTCCCTAAGGGGTCTGGGGTGACTGGTGCACCATCCAAATCAGAGTTTTCTTCAGACCAACACTGGGGACCTGAAGCAGTGAGAAAGACACTGATCACCTTCCACAAGTTGGATGGCAAGCTTCTGAAATGGGAAGCCTTCCTGCTATGTATGCCAGTAGGTTAAAATTAGGTTTAGAGAGCCAATGTGGTGTAGTGGTTAAGAGTGGTAGACTCGTAATCTGGTGAACCGGGTTCGTGTCTCCACTCCTCCACATGCAGCTGCTGGGTGACCTTGTGCTAGTCACACTTCTTTGAAGTCTTTCAGCCCCACTCACCTCACAGAGTGTTTGTTGTGGGGGAGGAAGGGAAAGGAGAATGTTAGCCGCTTTGAGACTTCTTTGGGTAGTGATAAAGCCGGATATCAAATCCAAACTCTTCTTCTTCTTCTTCTTCTTCTTCTTTTGACACTGCACTGGAATGCAGATGGCCCCTTCTCTAGATACTAACTATCAGTTCCTTAAGAGAGTTGTTGAATATTCTTTTAACACTGACTGGAGGCAAACTTGGGGGCCCATTCACTGTTGTTCTACAAATCTGAGGGAGAATGAAAGGTTTTGCTTCCTGCTATAGAAGCCGATTTGCTTCAAGTATGCTCTGCTTGTGTATTTATTATGTGAAACAAATATAACAAAGACATCCAGCATCTCCGCTACTCTCTCCGCCAAGGAAAACTAAGTCCTGCAGTGATATCTCCGGCTTCTTACCACCTGGGGAAGAGGGGCTTGCATAACTTCATGAAAGTAGAGGAGACAGATGCTTTTATAAAGTTTCACATATATATGCTATGTGATCATTTCAGTTTGTTCTCTGATGAAAAATAGATCATGCACATTGATGAACAATAAATAGATAGGAGGTGAATTCAGTCTGCCCTGCCCTTGGATTATAGCCTCATAAATTATTGTTTGAACGATGCTTTGATCACATCTTTCAGTTTGACCCTTGGTTAAACTTCATCCCTATGAAATGCTATGTTTTTCACACTTATGAAAAATAACATATTACGCTCAATATTTGTACGAAGCGCTTCATGCTGGAATTCCGGACGTATAGGGGCAAGGTGGAAAAACATCATCTTTAAAACATGACTTTGAAAAGGAATATTTGATAACCGAAACTGCTTGAACCTTCACAGCTAGAGAACTGTTGTGGAGGCAGGTTTTTAAGTTTTCTAATTTAACTGGTTCTAATTCATTGGCTGTGAAGTTACTATTATCCAACATGAGCCATTCGGAACTGGCAGGTTACAAATCTGAGAGTACTGTCACTGTTTTGCAGGAGTGGTTCAAGAATGTACTGAGACTTCATGTTTCTGCATTTGAAGCGGTTTGAAAGACTCCAGTCATATCTGCACCATACATTTAAAGCAGTATCATACCACTTTAAACAGTCATGGCTCCCCCTACCTTCCAAATCTGGAAATTATAGTTTATTAAGGGTGCTGAGAGTTGTTAGGAGATCCCTATTCTCCTCACAGACCTACAGTTCACAAAAGAAGAAGAAGAAGAGTTTGGATTTGATATCCCGCTTTATCACTACCCGAAGGA
The DNA here is from genome assembly GCF_009819535.1 of Lacerta agilis. NCBI lineage: Eukaryota > Metazoa > Chordata > Lepidosauria > Squamata > Lacertidae > Lacerta > Lacerta agilis. The sequence continues at coordinate 51,665,336 of NC_046320.1, forward strand.
GTCTCAAAGCGGCTAACATTCTCCTTTCCCTTCCTCCCCCACAACAAACACTCTGTGAGGTGGGGGGGGGCTGAGAGACTTCAAAGAAGTGTGACTAGCCCAAGGTCACCCAGCAGCTGCATGTGGAGGAGCGGAGACACGAACCCGGTTCCCCAGATTAGGAGTCTACCGCTCTTACCCACTATCCCACACTGGCTCTCACAGAGTGGTTTAACAGTCAATCCCTCTTCCTAGGGGATTCTATAAATGTAGCTTTGTGAGGGGAAAGGGGGTCTCCCAGCAACTCTCAGCACCCTGACTAGCTAATTATCATTTATTTTATGATGGAGTAGGGAGCCTCTTCCCTGTGGGCCAAATACAGCACTTCAGCCCACTGTAACTGGTCCTTGGGATGGTCGCTGTGCCATACCACTTACCAAGCTCACTCTGTACTCTTGAATACTCTTGCCTGGTTGGAAAGTTTCCTTGAACTATGATGAGGCTTCTTGCTTAACTGGATTGAGAGATAGAGAAGGGATGTAGAAACACCTGGCTTCTGCACAGCTGGAATGGAGCCCACAGTACAATGATAAATCACAGTCATTGCTCCACTTCCCTATACCTCTGACCCTGCCCAACACTGGCATATAAATCCCTGGTAGGTCTCCCACAGGAGAATGCAGTCCTTGTGCTGGAAAACATATCCTAGGCCAGTTTATGATGTCTTCCCACCCATTATTAATGCAGTTAAAAGTGGGCTATAACTTTTGTTTTCATAACCAACAAGCACAAAGTTAAATCACTGCTGAGGTGCACTCACAATTGTGAGGCCTGGGGAGAAATGTAGAAGTTCAGTGTGTGAGCTCTGATGAGTCACAAAGACCTGGGTTTGAATTCCACTTCTGCTCCCAAGAAAAGGCCAAAGGGGTGCAGGAGATATGCTCTTCCTTTAGCTTCCCTCCCTTTCCCCTGCCACAATGTGGTCTTCCTGAGCCTCTCAATGAATCGTTTGAATTACTGGGATGGTGGTTCGATACACATTCTCCAAACACAAAGCCTGCCCATCCACAACTTGCAATAGCTTTGGGGGTCAAATGTGGACTTGGGGTGTGCAGCACTCAATTTCCCCTCCTTTGTTTTGAAGTTTCATAGTCATAAGGATTTTTTTTTTTTACATGGAAACATGCTCTGTCTTACAGTTGCTTTTTAAGGCTTGCATTGGGTTGCTCCAGGTCATCCTTGAAAGAGGACTTTTCTACTAAGGGTATGGCAGAGCCACACAGTGCACTGGCACCACCAATCCAATGCTTGTTAGTGGACCTGCATGGCCCCGACCTCAGGCCCACCCCAGAACCATTCAGATAAGCAGCAACAACACCAGTGTTGACTCCACCCTACTCTTGTCTTTTCCATTTCAGAAGGTGTAAGCAGAGATGGAAAATGGCCTTTGTCTTAGACAGACCTTAGATAGACCTTTGCCAGCGAAACTTCCCAGACAAAATGGAGACTTCAGACACAAGGTATGGGGTCCCACAATGGTGGCAAACTGATGTTCTCTGGCAACATTTGTGATGGGCTATAATTTTTTTCCTTTATTTATTTTGTGGTAAGGAACTTGGCTATAATGGACAGAAGCCTCCTTAGACAATATTACTTGGATTATTGTGAGCAGAAAGGAGAAGAAGAAGAGTTTGGATTTGATATCCTGCTTTATCACTACCCGAAGGAGTCTCAAAGCGGCTAATATTCTCCTTTCCCTTCCTACCCCACAACAAACACTCTGTGAGGTGAGTGGGGCTGAGAGACTTCAAAGAAATGTGACTAGCACAAGGTCACCCAGCAGCTGCATGTGGAGGAGCGGAGACACGAACACGGTTCCCCAGATTATGAGTCTACCGCTCTTTACCACTACACCACACTGGCGTGGGGGGTGGTTATTGCTACTGCAGCTCATCCTTCATGCTGCCCTAACTCCCACCGTACAGTCTTCGGTCTCCTCTTAGCACTGAGTGATGACAACTGCTCTGATGCATTCAATACAAGAGCATCACAGACCACCAGCAGACAACCAACCCAAATATGAGAGCAAAAGTGTCTTCAGAGCACATTTAAAGATGTTTTTCCACACCTGCCTAACAGCACATTTTGTACTTATTCTGTTATACAACCTAATCTTGGAAAGGACCTCACATTTATTTATGTCTGTCTGCAATGGAAAATACTGTCAAAAATGCTGACCTGGGAGTGGATATGAAAGCAGGCTTAATTCCTTTGGTTTTGTTCATACCAGTGGCCTCCTTTTCCAACACTTTGAGGATAAGTGAATATTTTTGAAACTTAAAACATATAACTAACATCAACATAGAAGGAAACATTCTAAAGAATTCGAGTATGTATATATTTATTTCACATTCCTTAAAAAAAAACCTCCTATTAAAATATTCCTTTTATAGTATTCAACTAGAATTTACTCAGAATAGGCCCAGTGAAAGTAATGAACAAGTTTGATTCATTAATCTCAATAGATCTGTTCTGAATAAAGCTTAGTTGAACACCACCCAAAATGCTTGCCTCTGGATCAAAAATAACCTCGGCCTTGCGGACTAAATGTGACCCTCCACAGATGTACCCAGAGATCAAAAGAATTTGTTTCTCTGTGTAACTACGGCAGTCCAAATGATATGTGCTCAGAAATGGAGGGAGGGAACAGTACCAACGAGGGAGGAGAAGCTGACGAAATTGATGGAGTATGTAGAATTAGCAAACCTAACTAACAGAATAAGAAAGCAGGAAGAAAGAGTTTTTAAAGAACATGGGGAAATGTTTGTAGAATATCTGACGAATCATTGTAAACAGGTTAAAACGTTAGCTGGATTAGAGTAAATTCAGCAGAATAAATGAAGCAGAGATCCAGTGAGAAAGGAAATCTATCTATCTATCTATCTATCTATCTATCTATCTATCTATCTATGGAGCAATTAGAATATGCAGAAGCAATGAATAACTACAAGGAACCATGGGGGGGGGGAGAAGTCAATGATCAATGTATTGTCGTATTGGTTAATGATATATATATGCCCCCCAGGCCTCTTATTGTGACTCTTTCCAGGCAACACTGCTTCCCCCTCTCCAGGCCACACACCTCACTGGCTGTGCTTTGCTTCCTCCTTGAGCATTTTTGCCTGTCTGGAATATGCCCTTGAACTCTGATAACGCCTCTTGCTTGCCTGGATGGAAGGTAGATTGGAGTGGGTTTGAATATGTAGAAACCAGCCTACTAGGCAAAGGTCAACTGCTGCTCCCACTTTGGTTTCTTGCCCCACCTCCCATTGGCATGTGGCCTCCATTAGGTTGCCTAGAACAGAATGTGTGTTGTAGCCCTGTGCTGCCAGCCACAGCAGAGCTCAGCGGAGGGAGAAACCAGCCAACCAGCCAAGTCTCGGGGGGTACCTGCCTGGAGGCAGAGTCCATATACAAGGTCCAGTCCAGCCCTGAGGTCAGGAGTAACTCAGTTCACATAGTCAGACGATATGGTGGTCAAGAATACCAAGGGTCCAAAGTCACAAGAAGCAAGGAGCAGCAAGGTCTGGTCAGGAAAGACAAATGTTGTTTCCAGCAACTGAATGAGGCTGGAAACCCTGCTGAAGAAAGCTGGAGCCTGCTGGTTCTCATCAGGAGCAAGAAGGCTTATCAGTAGCATGGGGAGTCACTTCACCTTCTGCTCCTTCAGGCTGCTGCTCAGCAGGTGAAGCTGTCTCCTGGCCCATGACAATGTGGCCCTTGGGGTAAAAATGGTTCCCCACCCCTGCAGTCACCCATGAACTACCTTAGGCAGCTGGGCAGGACGACTCACCTCTCCATCACCTGATACCATTACAGCATCAGATAATTGACAGATGAGTGACTCCGCCCACCTGTCAAAGTTAGCCCATGAGGGTGGGGAGATGAAGGTCTGGCCCACTGGTCCAGAAAGGACCCCCCCCCCCACTTCTTAGAGATCAACAACCTGTCTGAAGTGAGCCTCAGATTAAACCTAGAAACTACCTGAGATCTTCCAACACCTCTCCCCTGTCCCGCGAAGATATCTGATCATTTTTCTGAGACAGCTTCCAATGATTTAATTGCCCATCTCCCACCTGTTCTAGTCTGTCTCTAAGTAGTGCCCACAAGGCAAGATATTTCCAGCACCTTGGAAAGCTCCAATTGAACAACTTGCTCTGGTGAAGGTTGAACTGAGGCCTTAGAAGTCCCTGCCTCCCCTAAGCTCCAGCTCCCTCAGTCAATGCAGTTTTGTCTCAGCCCAGGGGTACTGCCTGTACACTCCTCTCTCTTGGAATGATATTCGGGGGCAGTTTCTGGAAGGGGGGGGGCGTCTATTTTTCAACAAAACTAAAGGCAGCTTCTCTTACTTTGCCCAGGCCTCTGGTTTCTGAATCCCCAGATACATGAATGACCATGGAAACTTGCAAGTTGCAAACAGATGACTGTAGACCCAGCCAAAGTTTAATACTTCAAAGCCCCATAGATTTCCCCCTACTGAAATCAATGGGGCTTCAAGTGATTCATTTTGCATGGGTGGTGCCCTATTTGGTGTTTGTGGTGAGGGAATACGGCTGAGTGCATTTCTGTAAGAATGCAATCTTTTAAGTTTCTTAGATGTCCTCACCCATCACTGTTTCTCTCTTTTCTTTTCCTGTTGACTGTTATTATTAATCATGATCACTTTCAGGATGAGGAGGCTCAGAGACAATTGCCCGGACCCACAATTTCAATGGGATGAGTCAAAACTAGGCAAAAACCTACTTTCCATATTCCAAAGGTTATCTAAAACTATCATTACTTATCCTAAAATGCTGCATTTACATAATTAAAACCCATGTAGGCTAATTTTAACATTGCGTCCTTATGATCTTTTTTTTCGTGTGACAAGAACATTAAAATACATTGCTGTGATTGTTGAGTTTTACTTAATAGTGCAAGAAATCTTGAGGGACATTTGCTATAAATAAATGGAGATAAAACTCAAGAGGCCAGCATTATACCCCTCTAGAAATAGCATCCTAGCTTTTCTTAAAAAAAAAAAAGTTTGAGTGACCTCTAGTGGAGAACACATACCAATACAGAAATTAAATTGCTTGCAATCTCTCCTGCTCTAAGATGGGTTACCTTTTCAACACTTCTGCAAAACAGCTACAACATGCAAATGGGAAAAATATATGCAGTTTCTTTCTTATAACAACATCTAAAATGAGACGATAGCCCAGCTGGGAAAAGCCTAAGGAATAAAGGTGTTTTTAACACTCCTTGAGAGCACCCCACTGCAAGTGCCTCCGATATAGCCGGAGGGGGGTGTTCCAAAATCTGTCCCGAATCTCCCATACTTGTGCTCCCTTGGATAAGACTCTGGGTTCTAATATTGTGAGAGGGGAAGAGAAAACATCTCTGTATCATTCATTTTCTTCACATTGTGTAATGTTTTGATCACTGCATCTTATTTAGACCCTCTCTGGGGAAAGTGTGAACAATGGAGAATGTGGACAGAGAAGTTTCTCTCTCTCATAACACTCTAACTTGTAGACATCCAAGGAAGCTGAATGCTGAAAGATAAACTGAATTTCTAAGCAAGGATCTGAGAATAATCTAAAGCACAATGATTTAGCAGTGCACTAAAATATCCTAATATTGTCGACTACTCAGACTAGACCCACTAAAATTAATGTACATAATTTACCTAACCTTAACTGTTAATTTTAGAGGATCTATTCTGAGTACAAATTAGTTGAATACCACTCTGGTTTAGGAGGTCAGTCTGTGAAGAATTCTGATTGTAAGCAAACCACAAATGTCAAATCTTATTAAATTTAGATTAATTACATGTGATTATTTAATCATATTGAATTTAGATGAATGACCTTTAATACATTTTAATTACACTTCTCACAATCGGCATTGTAAAAGGGCAAAGAATGAGAAAAGTTTATCTAATGTAAGAAAAATGTGTGTTGAAAGAATTCTCAAATAATCAATAATTTTTGGAAGCTTGTTTTCCACTGCTACTGAGCTATTTAATGACTGCTGTAAGGGGATGAAAACTTCAGGAAAGCAGGCTTAGGTGTTAAGAAACAACTTCCTGTTAAAAAGCGACTAGCCAATGAAAGTGGTTGTGCAGTTACATATTGTTTTTCTTTGTGGAGACGTTCAGCAAGGCGGTAGATCAGCCTACACTGGTTTAGAAGCGATTTTTCCTTTAAAATTCTGTCACGCTTGCAAGAGCCTGGTGAACCCCTGAAAAATCTCCCCATTTTTCATTTGCAGGGGGTTGGACTAGCTGACGCACGGGATCCCTTCCAAATCTACAATTATATGATTCTATGGAAACAGTGCTCACTAGAAGGACAGATCCTGAAGTTGAGGCTCCAGTACTTTGGCCACCTCATGAGAAGAGAAGACTCCCTAGAAAAGACCCTGATGTTGGGAAAGATGGAGGGCACAAGGAGAAGGGGACGACAGAGGATGAGATGGTTGGACAGTGTTCTCGAAGCTACTAACATGAGTTTGGCCAAACTGAGGGAAGCAGTGAAGGATAGGCGTGCCTGGCGTGCTATGGTCCATGGGGTCACGAAGAGTCGGACACGACTGAACGACTGAACAACAATGGAAACAGGCAAATCTTTCCGATTTCCCTGCAACAAGTACATATCTCTGAAAGTGCTTCAACAATGGGACGTGCCGATGCATTTGCACCACACCAAGCTCAGCCCGCTCAACCTCCCCGGGAGCAGCTGTGGTACAACCGAGTGGAGATGCGGGGAGTGGTGCACAGGGCCGGATTTAGGTTTTGATGAGGCCCTAAATTACTGAAGGTAATGGGGCCCTATATATGTCCAGCTGTCCTTTGTCAACAACCAATTGGTGTAGTGGTTAAGAGCGGGGGACTCGTAATCTGGGGAACCGGGTTCGTGTCTCCGCTCCTCCACATGCAGCTGCTGGGTGACCTTGGGCTAGTCACACTTCTCTGAAGTCTCTCAGCCCCACTCACCTCACAGAGTGTTTGTTGTGGGGGAGGAAGGGAAAGGAGAATGTTAGCCACTTTGAGACTCCTTCGGGTAGTGAAAAGCGGGATATCAAATCCAAACACTACTGTTTTTTTTGCGTTGAATATATGCTATATGGTAATTTATGGACCTAATAGGTATCTAAAGCCATTTGCCACTGTTGATATAAAGGTAAAGGGACCCCTGATCATTAGGTCCAGTTGCGGATGACTCTGGGGTTGCAGCGCTCATCTTGCTTTATTGGCCGAGGGAGCCGGCGTACAGCTACCGGGTCATGTGGCCTGCATGATTAAACCGCTTCTGGCGAACCAGAGCAGCGCACGGAAACGCCATTTACCTTCCCGCTGGAGCGGTACCTATTTATCTACTTGATGTGCTTTCGAACTGCTAAGTTGGCAGGAGCAGGGACCGAGCAACGGGAGCACACCCCGTTGCGGGGATTCAAACCGCCAACCTTCCGATCGGCAAGCCCTAGGCTCAGTGGTTTAGACCACAGCGCTTTATTTTATTTTATTTGTTTTTTTATCTTGTATTTTGGAAATGTTGATCTTTTTTTTCCTTATTTTTTTGGGGGGCCCCAAGCTATAGCTTGTTTAGTTTATACCTAAATCCAGCACTGCGTCAGGCCGCTCAACCTCCCAGGGAGCAGCTGTGGTACTACAACAGACCTCACTTCTCTGCATTGCATGATCCGCTACCGTCTAGCTCTGTGTGTGTGAGGGGGGGGGGGCGCAATGCAAATTATATTTTGAAGGCTAAAAAGAACTGTAAGGCTGGGATATAAATGCAACAGAGGTTGCTCAGCTGCCTTCCTCCCACCTCCGCCTGTCCTTCCACCACCACCAGCAGGCAAAAGAGAGCAGCGCCGGCCAGGCTAGAGGGGCAAACCCGGAAACACTGGTCCGCATCCGCCGCTGCTCCTCCTCCTCCTCCTCCTCCCCTTTCATAGGCCGGAGCCGTCTTAGACGCCGCCCTCCCCCGCCTCGCGCATTTCCCGCCCCCGCCCTCGTCTTCTCTCGCGTCTTGCAAGGCGCGCCCGCGCGGAGAGAGGCAAGCGCTGTGCAGCGTGGCAGTCAAGAGTTGCGCGCGCCCCCCGTGCGCGTGGCCAGAGCTCGCTCTCTCTCACTCCGCCCGGCCGCCTTATCCTCGCTCCTCCCCTTTCGGTCCCTTCTCCTCCTTGGCTCGCGCCCCACCTACTCCACCCGTCTCCGTTTCACCAGCCAGCCAGCCAGCCAGGCAGGCGCAGGCGCGCGCGCGCAGCTCGGGCAAAAGCCTCTCAGCGCCAAGCCGGCATCTCCGAGCAAGCAGCAGCAGCAGCATCCTCCCCTCCCCTCACGCCTCACCTCCTCTCTCTCTCTCTCTCTTGCTCCCTCCCCTACCCTCGCCTTCAGGCCCCGCGCCGAATCCTAGCTCTCAGCGCGCGCGCCTTGCCTCTACGCTCGCCCTTCCTTTCTGTCCCCGCACCTCCTCCTCCTCCTCTTCTTCTGCCAACATCCCCGGCGTCCCGGGCTCACTTGCAAATGGATTTGCCCGCGAGCCACTGCAAAAAAGTCAAGCTGAGCAACAAAGTGCAGAGTTGGGTAAGTGGTTTTTTTGGTGTTTTTTATTTTTTAAGCTAGCTGCAGTTTGGCAAAATAGCGCACCTGGTGGCCCCTTCCCAATGAAGAAAACAGTCGAAAGAGAAAAGAGGAAGGGGGAGAAGGATGCCGCCCTTTCGTTCCTGCCGGGATGCGGCTTTGCTTGAGCAACCTTTTGGCGTGGAGGTTTTTGCCGCTGGCTGCCGGAGGCTCGAGTGGGGCGAGCGCAATGCCTTGCAGCGCCTCTCTGCGTTTGCACAAGATGGGGCAGGCTTGGGAAGTGGGTGGAGGGAATAATAATGCAGTCTGCTTGGGATACGAAGAAGCCTTGTTCGCTCGGCAGGAGGATCGCATTTCAGTAGATTTCACTGACGTGTCTGCATTTATTTTTTTTGCTTTGAGGGAGGGAAAAAGAGAGGAAGGCAATTCATCTCTTCGCTCTCCTCGCTGCAAATGTCTCTGGTGTAGCCTGTCGTTATGAATGAGATTAAATATGCCAGTTCTCCGTTGCTAAGAGTGGCCTTACAGTGCCGTGTTTGCTTTAAAAGTTGTGGGTGGCAAGCATAACTGTGATGCAGAGGAGCATGTAACCTCATTCAGCATCATTTCCCCCCCTCTCTTTTTTCCTCCTTTTTCTTCATGTCTATTGGAGGAGGAAAGGAGTGGGATCTCAAGAGTACAATGTGAGCATTCATAAATCTTGGGCAGCCCCAACACTGAAGTTCTTTGTGGGTTGCCTGTTGAATGAGAGCACTGTGGAAGGAGGCATGAACAAACTTGGGTTTTAATTGCAAAGGTGCCAACAGGTCAATTTACAGTGCTGGCCAAAGGCTAGGAAACTACTGGGGGCAGTGGTGGAAAGAGGCCTTTGCTAGAAAAGAGGTGGTGGGTTTTGATGACATAATAAATAGCTGTAATTATGGGGGGGGGGAAGGTGTGTTGCTTTCTTAATGGATGATTCTAAAAGCTTTATCATGATACTTTTCAAGTGGAAGAAAAAATAGGTAGAAATTTAAAAGGCGTCCCTTACCTATTTCATGTCAAAGATTCTGCTTTAGAAAAAAGGACTAGTCTTGTGATGTGTGTTTAAACATTCATTGTGAGACCTAGAATCTGGCCATGTGGAACTGCCCGGTACCACCAAGCCAGTGGTCCATCTGCCTCAGTATTGTCTACACTGACTGGCAACAGCTCTCCAGGGTTTCAGATGGGGAAGTTTTTCCCAACCCTTCCTGGAGATGCTGAGGATTGAACTTGGGACCTCCTTCTTGCAAAATAGATGCTCTTCTACTCTGCTATAGCCTTTCCTAAAGGGCTGTCAAGGAGGGTGGGGTTGGGAAGTTGAGGTGATGCAGAGAGCATGTTATTGGCGGTTAGAATTCCTTGATGGTCTGCCTTCAGTTGGTTAGAGCGTGGCGCTGGTAAGGCCAAGGTTGCAGGTTCAATCCCTGTTTGGGACATCTGTATATTCCTGCATTCCAACTCTATGATTCTAAGGCCAGAATGAAGTCTGAAATGAGCGTTGAATAACACTAACCTCAGATTCTTGCTTGAATTCCATAGCTTCTTCTGATATGCCTCCTATAGTAGCACTTTAGCTAAAAGGAAAAGTGTTCCTGAGGAAAACATGTAGCCCAGAAGAGCAGCTGGAGTGCTCTTAGTTCACATAACCCTTAGCTAAATCATGGCTTAGCACAGGGGTTGCCAACCTTTTCAGGCCTGTGGGCACTTATGGATTTTTGAGTGAGTGCTGTCAATGCCACTCCTTCTGGTCACTTTTCTCCCCATCCCCTGACCAGATCAGTTTCCATCCCCCCAGAAGGCAGAAACAGAGATTGTGCATGTGCTTCACTTTTTCAAGGAATCTGGGTAAAACTTGAACCCAGCAGAATTGACCTGAGCCTTGAAACGCCCAAAATAATTCATGGAGGAAGTGGGAAAGAATGCCACTCTTGCAACTTTACCTTCAGTTCCATGTACATTTTGAGGGAGAAAATGTTAATCACTTCCATCACCACATGACCAAGGGGGCATTTGGACGGAGGCTTTGCAGGGGCTAGGAAAAGACTCTAAGGGTGCTGTGTTGGGGAACTGACTTAGTATAAGCATGTGGGTTCCTAGAGAGAAGTTCATGACCACTTCTCGCCTCCCCTGGTCCTGCTACTGTCTTGCAATCTGTGGCAGAGACATGGTTTGACTTACTGTACCTTTGAAACCAGACTCGTCTTTTGTCTCCTACAGACAAACCATGAGCTCTAAATGAAGAACAAGCCACGGTTACATCTCATAGTTCGTCATGTGACAAACCATGAAATCAGAGGCTCTAAGCTCCTGGTGGGGAACCTTTTTGGCCTGGGGTGCCAGATCTTTATTTCACCCCCCCCCCCCGCCATGCCAACTTTGACCAGAGGGCAGCAGCACCCTTAGTTGACATTAGGCGACTGATAGTTGGGTAGCTCTGCCCACCTTTCAAAGTGGACCCATGGTGGCGGGTTCTGCTTCATCCACAGGAAGCATGTTGGCAGAACAGCAACCAGTTAATGAGTGGAGGGTTTGGTCTTGCTTTCTGCAGGGGTCTGCTTCACCCTTCAGTTCCCCACCCCTGCTCTAAATCACACCTTGGTTCTGCCCCTGACTCTGTAATTTTTTAAAAAGTAAATTTTCTTAGCTCAAGTGAAACAAATTATTCCACCCAGCGTTCAAAAAACTCACCTGGCACCAGTCACATTGCACGACAGGCAACTGGCCTTTTGCAAGCAAGAGGAGAGATGTCTGGTTGCCAGGTTTGGTGGCTAACATTTCCATCTGGCTGGCTGGCGATGCTGCACCAGTTAGCTGGTTTGTGGGTCAGTGGGGCACCAAAAGACATGTGTCTCTTTTGGTGCTGCCCTGCCCTGTGAATCAGCTGATCTGTGGGGCAGCGCAGCACCAGAAGATGCACCAACAGGAGGCTGGACCTTTGATCTCATCCAAGAGGACTGGTTTTATGTTTTTATGGTAATTTATTGCCCTTTATTCAAAGTTTCAGATAATCAAAGTGTGGCTATCATAACAACTTGTTATGATTTCTCATCCTTCTTGTAAAGTAATAATTCCACCTCTCAGTCTTTCTGCCCTAGGGGTGTGTGTGTGTGTGTGTGTGTGTGCGAGCATACATGTGTGAGTTCATAAGCTTATTTATTTACTTTGACCACTTTATGTACCTGGTAATGTGGCTTCCTTGAGCCAGAGGCCACAATAAATTTGTTAGTCTTCAAGGTTGCATAAGTCTCTTTTAAAAATGTTACTTAGGGAAGACACCTGACCCAACACTCTTCTCTGGCTGTGCCCTGTAGGACCAGATCAGTAATAGAAAAACATACTCTTTTTGACAGTTTCACTGCTACTTAACAATGTTGACATTGAGGACTCCCTGGTAAGCTTTGAAAATGAAATGAGCCGGGTTCCTAGGAACACGGTTGGTTATGCAATATACCACACTAAAGGGTATCCAGTACGGTGTAGTGTAACTTTATCATGCTACTCAGTAACTTTGTATAACATATATAAATGACACCACTCCTTTTTAGCAATGCATGACTGCTATAGGTAGGAGGTCTATAGATCAGTGTTTTTCAACCTTTTTTGGGCAAAGGCACACTTGTTTCATGAAAAAAATCACGAGGCACACCACCATTAGAAAATGTTAAAAAATTTAACTCTGTGCCTATATTGACTATATATAAAGTAATTCTCTTGAATTTTTCAATTTTTCCCACGGCACACCAGGCAACATCTCGCGGCACACTAGTGTGCCGCGGAACAGTGGTTGAAAAACACTGCTATAGATAATGAGCTGCCAAGCACTCTGGTACTCAGTGGTAGAGCACCTTGTTGCTGAGGAAACCCGGCACAATCATGGACAGCAGATAAGTTAGCTTGAGAAAAGCCAACAAAGCTGGATTTCAGTCCAGAAACCTAGTAAGTCAACATTCCATCCCTTCAGGGTTCAGGCATCGTGAAAGTTCAGGGTGCTAATTCTGAAAAGGACGTTACTGACATTCCGAGGCACAACTTTCAAAGCAGCTCAGTAAAAGTTTGCACAAATGCTTCCTAAATCAATTCCCTCTCTTTATTTTATTTTTTTAAATTTTGGACTAATTTCTTTTCTAGTATTTATAGGGCTGGGAGGTGGGGATATTCCAACTGTTTCCCTTCTTTTTTCTAAGACCAGAACAGAACTACGTACCTGTTAAAGACAGATGCAGATACCCAGCCTTAAAGGCTGCTGTATGTAGGAAATCCCCTCGAAAATTTTAAGTGTGGGACAGTTTGGAGCAGAGAAGCCATTTCTCTCTCTTCCCCCAGCATAGGATTGCAGGCATGTGTTTTTTAGGCTTAAAGTGGAGTTTTGCATATTTCTTCAGTATGCACAACCTTGCCTAACCTTGGATCATGCTTCTCTTGATCGATGTGTGGTTCTGGTTTTTTTAAACGCTCTGAACCTGGGCAGGTGACCTTAGCGGGGATGATTTCCGTTCAGTTTAGTTTCAGTAAAACAAGGAAGGGGGTGTTTAATTGGCCTTGACGTTGGATTGGTACAAAAGCTGCCAGTAGCAAGGTTCCAAATAGAGCATAACAATTGCTTAGAGATTTTTATATCTTCTGCAAGTATCTGCATTGCCTGTTCTATTTTTATTTTTTTTACTGGAGTTCTGTCCAGATTACAGCGAATAGATTAGGTGGGTGGTGTTGCCGAGGTGGATATTTTTTTCCCAGCCTTCCTCACCCACTTCTCTCAAAATGTTAGTGTCATGCTTTCCCATCCGGTCTGTGGTATGCTAAGGAAATATAAACCCTAATAGGGAAGAACTGTAGTTCAGTAACAGAACATCTGACTCTCATGCAGAAGGTCCCTGGTATCTCCTGGGAATAGCATTTGCCTGAAACCCTGGAGAGCCACAGCCAATCAGCATAGACAACACTGAGCTAAATGGGCCAATAGTCTGACTGGATATAACAATATATATATGCAATACAATGGTACCTCTGGTTACGTACTAAATTCGTTCTGGAGGTCCGTTCTTTTTTTTTTTTTATAAGAATTTATTGGCATTTTTCCAAACAACATATACCCTCACCCACACCCACAAATACAAAACAAATATGACAAATACAAACAGTGTCAAGATTCTTGTAGTATCTTTCTAAAAAGAAAAATTTCTTTTTCCATATCTTGACCATTGACTTCCCCTGCCTTTTCACCTTCGATTTTATATCCTTAATCTATTTTATAACCATTTCTTCTGAGAAAAAAAAAAAAAAAAAAAATTAGTTCAATTATATATTTACATCAAATTATCTTTTCAACACCTTACTAGTAAATACATCACCATAATAATACCTCATCCTAGTTCTTCTTAATTCAATCTTATCAATTTCTTAACTTAATCTAAGTCTTAATCTTGCTCCTCGCATCAAATCTAATTCTTCTATCCTTAAGATTACTGCTAATAACATAAAAACTTGAAATATCTCCTTTCATATACAAACAAAAATATAACAGAGTATTGTTGACAGTATTCACCCTCCACTTTCGATTTGCCGTGGTAGACTACTTTAAATTTTGTTTAAGACTTCACCCCACACCCCCTCTGTCCATTATTCTTCTCCTGGTGGCATCGGCACTGAACATCCGTGTAACTTCTCTCTCCCAACGTCCACAGATCCAGGCACAGTCCATGTCTCTTCTTGCCACGAGTTCAGAGGTGTCCATCTCATCATCTCCCTGCTTCTTCGGTTCTTTGTAACGTTCCTTTTCTTCTTGTAAATACCTTAATTCTCTGTCCCTGGCCCCCGAGCTCACACCCCGGGGACTGGATATAACAAATCTTAACGTCGCCTTGGGGCTGCCACCCCCAAAAAGCGAATTTCTTCTCCGAAGTTGCTCACTCAGTTCTCTCCATCTTTCCATCCACTCTCTCAGCTCATTAGCAAGACATTCTTCATAAGTGTCAAAAATTTTAAAAGCCTCCTCTGTGGGCAATTGGTTCCCTTTCAGATCCCCACACAAGACTTTGACTTTCCTATAAACAAGTTCCACCTTCAAGGCAATGAGTCTCTGTTCATCTGTTAGTCCAGAGTTCAATACCAGTTCAAGGACAAAACCCAGCATACTGGCAGAGGAGGAGGAAGTGGGTGTTGTATTTCTGCTCTCCTCTTTGTTCAACGCCATTTTTCTGTGCTGAAGCGCAAACACCGCAACTTTAAATGGAGATATTTTCCTCTAATTAACTGCCCGAAAAAAGAGTTTGCCAGTCTCATGTGTCAATTTTAGCTACATTGAAACCAGTTCTGTAGCAGTAAACCCTCATTTGGTTACATTCTTCGGCTCGAAGGGAGGGAGGCAGGCTACCTTTCCCCTTCCCCCCGGATCGTTCCAAAAACGCGATTTTTAATCCAAATCTTTACTCACGACCACCGGGTTTTTAGCTCCATTCTTCGCAGGTAGAACTTGGACGCTCACCGCGGGCTTTGTCGCCGCATTTGCATCCCGGTTGGGGCATGTCCCCTGAAGCCCGGCTCCGGTTGTCCCTTCACCCCCACTCCCCCTTTACAGGGGGGGCAGGGGAAGGGTTCGGAGCCTCCGCGGGCACAGCCGGGGAGCCCAGGGTGCGGGACGCTCTTCCCGCACCCCAAACGGAGCCGCGCGCTGCGGTAGCGCGGCTCCTAACCCCCGGGATGGACAAGGCGCCTCGAGACCGAGGCAGCCTTCGACCACCCGGCGATGGCGTCGCCGCCGGAAGTCTGGAGGTCCGTTCTTAACCTGAAACTGTTCTTAACCTGAAGCACCACTTTAGCTAATGGGGCCTCCCGCTGCCGCTGCGCCACCAGAGCATGATTTCTGTTCTTATCCTGAAGCAAAGTTCTTAACCTGAAGCGTTATTTCTGGGTTAGCGGAGTATGTAACCTTGAAGTGTATGTAACCCGAGGTACCACTGTATACTATAATATTGTTCTCAAATAATACTGGTATATAGGCTATGCAATGGATATAGCAGAAGACTGATTGCAAGTCCTTTTTGACTAATTAGGTTTTTTCCAGTCATGACCAAATTTCTTCAAATACATACATCACTGAGAGAAGATCATTTCTTGTTCTCCACAAGGATGCAAATAGGATATTTCACTCAAATTACATTCTCCGGTTCTTCCCAGGACCAAAACAGAAGGCTTCCCAATGTGGAAAATCTACCTCTCCTTGTGGTATTGGAATTTTGTGCCCTTTCTAGGAAGCTAATGACCATTTCTCTGTGTTTCAATATGGACTATCAATTCTTACCAAACTTTGAAAAAACCCCAAAACATAGCTGAGCAAGAAGGGTTTTTTTTTCCTTCTAAAAAAGAGAGAGAAAAGCAATGGGGTGCTTATGACTAGAGAACTGTTCATTCTTGCTGCTTGGCACGCCAGGTAAGTATTCCCTGAAGTTGGCAAGCAGGCGTAGCCAATGCGTTTCTGGACCTCCTCCAGTTTTTGTTTAAGCAAACTATTATATCCCTTGTATTTTAACACTTCAGTTTGCTATCATGATGGTTCCTATGTCCAGGAAAGCAAAACTTGAAGATTATCAGCTTGCTTTTGTTGTTGCTGTGGAGATAATCTCATAATTTTGCTTTTCAAAGGAAGGTCCTAAGTCATATGTTAGTGCAAGATTTTACTTAAATGTTTTTGACTACAACGCCTAATTTGTTAAACTTCTGTTGATGTTTGGAGGTAAGATTACTTTTGTAAGTTCACAGTGCCTGTATGTTAAGAAGTGAGCAGCCAGCAGGAAACTGAGAAATTGTAGGCCTATGGTATATTTGGTACATGTTGTATATGTGACAGTTATTCCCCACTTTTTAGGGCAGTGTCAGCAGAGTTTCTTCTTGTGTCATAATTGTCAGCTGTTCTTTGTTGATGCAGGTGCCATGGAAAGTTGGGATGCTTATGGTTAAGTTATTTTAAATGCCCCCCCTTTTTTTTAGGTTTGACCTTTTGTTACAGCCCAAAGCCCAAGTATTCTTTCCTCTTCCTTGAATGGGCAATCTGGGTTGACCTTTGTTTCTCTGCTGCCACCATCATGATGTACCAGTAGTTCAGGCTACTGTGTCAATTTCGCAGGCAAGATCTAGAAATGCTTAGCTAAGTTCGGTGCTAGTGGACTTCAGCTGGATTTAGTTGGTGATGGCGCCCCATGAAGTCTACATTGTTTATCTGCCAGGAGAATGGAAAGAGAGACTTCTGGTTCCAGGCTCAGCTGTTGCTGCAGCAGATAATCGAATCGTAGAATTGGAAGGGATCATGAGGGTCATCTAGTCCAACCCCCTTTTTGCCCCACATGGGTCTTGAACCCACAACCCTAAGTTGTGCTCTACTGACTGAGCTAAGCTGATAGTCCAGAAGTTGGAAGAAACTTTAATTCTATCTTTATCATGCTCTGTATATTCTGCTTGGTTATAGTTTGATCCAAGGGGGTTCTGAATTCACATTCTTATCTCCAGCCTTTTAGCCAGGCTACCGTAGAGTCATATTTCTCTGTATTCTGAACTAGTAGCCTCATACCCAGTGTTGCTCAGGAATTTTAAGAAGCAAAAGGAAAAATTGCAGTTATTTGAAGTCAGTGGCTAAAATCAGTGCAATTTTGAAAGGTTCAGTTTGCCATCTTTTTGTATTCAAAAATTGGATAAATATATAGCAAATATGGTGGGAGCTAACAGCTGTTCTACTAATGGTTCTACTTAGAAACCTAAGCAAGGTGGTATTCTTTGTGACCCTCTTGGGGTGCCAGGGTGCAGAGAAGAGAAATAACTATTTTAAGGACCCCACACTACGTTACAGCAGGCTAAACCTGAGTAGCCAATTTGGTGCATTTCAGATGTGAACTGCAGCCCACATGATTCCTGAGTTATTGCCATGCTGGCTAGGGTTGATGGGAGTTGGGAGTCCAAGCCATCTGGAAAATACCATGTTGGCTATCCCTGGAAGCTTGTTTAGATAGAGATTTTGTCCTGTGAAACAACTTTCAAATCTTGCTCCGTTGAAAACAGACAGGGCTTTACAAGCCATCTTTATCGGTCATTGTTTGTGTAGTAATTCAGCCTCCAAGTAACAGCTGGAGAGATTCAGCTAGGAATCTGTTGGGTGACTGGACCGCTGCTACCTCTTAGCATAGCCTACCTTGCAGGGTGCTTGCAAAGATAAAATTTGTGTGAGTATGCTGTTGTGACTTGGCCTACTAAATGGATTTAGCTTGGAAGTGGAGGTGGAGTAATAACTTACGTAACACATTGTTAGTCAATGAAGGTCTAGGACATGGCTGGTATAGGGGAGGGAAAAACCGTTGTGGCTGTAAAAATGGATGTGTACAATGGTAAGGAGTGGAACTATGTTAGGCAATAACGTATTTAATTGTGATGAACTCCAGATCCTTCTGCTTTTTCTCGTTAGGCATAGACTAGAGGAGAAATGTCGTTTAAGTAACTTGAGGTTTTTTATGTGTTCCTCTTTTGAAAGACTAGTATAATTCCATTGTCAGAAGAATCCCAAGTGGGGCAAAGTAGATTGTAGGCAAATTAAATGTAGTAGAGACCAGAGTGGCTTTTTGCCTGTGGCTTCTTATTTTTATCTTGTGCTTGTGACTAGTGCATAAGGCTGAACTCTGTTTTCAAGAAGTTAAATTGTTTAAATGCTGGTGTTGCAAAATCATGAGAGGACATTCAGAGCTGCCCAATCCAAGTGCTCATAATTTTAATTTGGGAGTTAACCTATGGATTTCTGACTGCAGCACAGGGCAATACCCCCAAGACAAATATTGCAGAAGCCATGGGGAGCCCAAGAAGGAAATTGGTGTGTGTAGTGGGGAACAACTATGAATCAGGAGCTCTCCAAATCTGATCTCTGCGATGCTTTTGCTAGGCAATCTTTGTACCTTGCCTATCTCTAGCCTCAGCCCTATATCTACTATATGGAAATAACACTTACCTACCATACCAGGTTGTTGGCAAGAATTATAGTGAGATAATACACTTCTCGGTAGTGGCGCCCGCCCTGTGGAACGCCCTCCCATCACAGGTCAGGGAAATAAACAACTACCTGACATTCAGAAAAAACCTGAAGGCAGCCCTTTTTAGGGAAGTTTTTAATGTTTGATATTGTTGTATTTGGTTTCTGTTGGAAGCCGCCCAGAGTGGCTGGGGAAATCCAGCCAGATGGGCGGGGTACAAATAATAAATATTATTATTATTATTATATGAATCACTTTGACCTAGGGCTATACATACACTATTTAGTAAGCATAGATGCTGGATAGTTAATTTTGCCAACTAAAGGGGGTCATTGTAGCCAGAAGAGTTGAAGTTTATCATCCTTGGAGCAGTAGCTGCCAGATTCCTGAGTGATCTGAGAGCATCTTGCTGAATTTTGAACTGCCTGCTTACTCCCCTTCTTTCTTAGAACCCTTATCAGCAGGAAGTTGTGCAAAATAGGTCTCTCCCAGTCCTGGGATGCTACAAAACTCTGGTGTGCTTTTCAATACCCTGTCTTATGAAGAAGGCAGAATTGCCTGTGTCTCCTTCTTGGTCTTAACCAGCCTTCGCTAGGTGGATGCCCTCCATATGTTTTGGACTACAACTCCCATCAGCCCCTGCCAGTTGCAGTCCCAACAAGGGCACCACCTTGGCAAACACTAGTCTTAACAAATTTTGCTACAAGGAGCTGTGGAAGGCAGCCATCCCAACATGGCTACACGGTTAGTTGTCCCTTCCTTGCATCAAAATGGACCTTGTGCCTTTTTAGTGGCCCTGTTAGAAATCATGAAGAAGCTTTCAAACCTCTGTGCAATTTATGCTTGTTCAGTTGAGCCTAGAGTTCACTGTTGGTGGCTCTAAAATGTGATGGTGAAGTGCCCTGAAATGATGGACAGTGTCGATAATGTGTATGGATAGTAGCATAAAAGCATTTTCTTTTCTTAAAAGGATTTTCTTCTAGTTTTGACATGCTGCTGCACTATTTTACATACTTGAGGAAAATGTCACTGAAATCCACATTTATTTATTTTTTGATTGCACAGCATTCCGTTAATAGTTTTCGTTTGTGCCAGTTCGCTTTAATATGTTACCTGGATTGTCGAAAATTGATTATTTAAGGAAGTGAAGAACTTTACCTGTTTATTTCTTTCAGGGAATGCAGAGAGCTACCAATGTCACCTACCAAGCCCACCATGTCAGCCGCAATAAGAGGGGTCAGGTAGTAGGCACCAGAAGTGGCTTTCGGGGCTGCACAGTATGGCTAACAGGTACAATATTGCTGCCCATAAGTTTGCTCTGTTTTAGTGTGTTGTTTGCTCTCTTGCCATTATAAAGTGATGGCAGTGGCAGAAGGTACCAGCTAAAGATTTCCCGAGTAGCTCTTGCAGGAGCACAGAATTGCAAATTGACTACCTTTACACGGATTCCCTTTCACTATCTTCACTGAACATTTGTTTGTATGATCCCAATGTATCTTCACAGAAGGCTGGGGTTAGTGTTGGCTTCCTCATGTTTTAGGCAAGCAGTATGACATTTTTTATATAAAAAAATAGTTGCTTGGGAACATTTAAAACATTACAGTTTGGATTGAAGACTACTCATTCATTCACTTGGAGAGGCAGGGATTTCCACCAGCTTCCCCTCCATCTTTTGCTCACTGGGAAACTGATACATGCCTATGCAGTGAAATGGATGCAAGCACTTCTGCCATGTGGTGATGCATGCAGTTTGTTCACATTTTCCTGCACAGAGTGCTTTTGTCCTGTGTAGGAGATACGCAGCTTTTTAAGGCAGCTGACTTCAGGCATATACTTAAAAGCTGCAGGAGTTTTGTAGCCATAGGTGGAGTCCTCAGCATGCTAAACTTTGAAGTGTATCCCATTCACATAGTTTATTTTGGAGTGAACATGATTAATATTGCGTTTCCACTCTCCTAAATATGATGAGCCAGGCATGATTTAAATGTCAGTTCATCTATTGACTTTTATTGACTGGATCCTGTTTTTGGGGGGATTTTTTTTTTTTTTTTGGCTTTAAAACTAATGTAGGTTTGTCTGGAGCTGGGAAGACCACAGTTAGCATGGCACTGGAGGAATATCTCGTGTGCCATGGCATTCCATGCTATACCCTGGATGGTGACAACATCAGACAAGGCCTGAATAAGAATCTAGGATTCTCACCAGAAGACAGGGAAGAAAATGTCCGCCGGATTGCTGAGGTTGCCAAGTTGTTTGCAGATGCTGGCTTGGTGTGCATCACAAGTTTTATTTCTCCTTATGCCCAGGTGAGCACCCCATGTCCTCATTTTACACCGAAGTTGTACTGCATTTCAAGAATATGGTCAAATAATCCTTCCTTTGTTGAATATGTTAAATTTTGGCTGAGATTTAGGAGCCCCTTACATACACCAGAAATTGTATTTTTTCAGTGGGTGTTATATGCTCATCTGAAGGGGTTTCTCAGTAATCAGAAATGCCCCCTAAGGGGTGTTTGAGAGGCCATGGTGAGGACAAGCTTGGTGTACACCCCTTTGTATCCTGTCCAGTAGATTCAGTTACAGGTAGGTAGCCGTGTTGGTCTGCCATAGTCAAAACAAAATAAAAAATAAAAAATTCCTTCCAGTAGCACCTTAGAGACCAACTAAGTTTGTTCTTGGTATGAGCTTTTGTGTGCATGCAGGTATCTGAAGAAGTGTGCATGCACACGAAAGCGCATACCAATAACAAACTTAGTTGGTCTCTAAGGTGCTACTGGAAGGAGTTTTATTATTTATTATTTTGTTTTGACAGTAGATTCAGGTTACTATAAATTAAAAACAACTGAAATTAGCTATTAGACTCAGGAATGCTATAGAACAGTGGTTTCCAATAAGCTTAGTACTGCAGACTCTCCGTTTTTCAAAAGCCAAGCCATGGACCCCCTACTTTTGAAAATTTTAATATCGCTATGGTCGTTTTACTGATGGAAATGGCACCATGGATCCCCTGGGTGGGTTACACAGACCCCCTGGGACCCCACGGATCACCAATTGGGAACTTCTGCTATAGAAAGGAAGAACTGTGGTGCAATTTATTTGCAGATGTGTCAGTTGAGCTCACCAGAGGGTGCAGCTAAAAGCACTCAGAGTACTAGGTTCATAGCCTCCTAAGTGAGAATCACCTCAGAACAGCAAAATCGGCAACTCCTTTCCACTTTGCTTAACGTTCGCTGTCTCACTCCAGGCAAAACTGGCTCACACCTTAGTAGATACTGGCAGGATGCAGGGTTAGCTTCCCTTTAAGTCAAGATTTTTTAATTTTTGTAAACTACCTGTTTATTTAGAAGGCTTGGGGCAGGTGGCCACTAACATGGCATCTGGTGTGTTTTTGCCTGTGTTAGAGAGCTTAAGATTTTGGACCTGGAAATGGTTAGGCAGATAGTTAAACACACAGGTAATACTGCGGAAGGGAAGCTGGCAACACCTTGCATAGGCTTGGGAATGGTGCAAGATAAATCTGGAGCTAGTTTTCATTGTATTTCAAAACATAACCTTAGTCTTAGTAAGGCAGAATTTTTAAAACATAATTAGCATGGAAAAAATTGGCTTTTTAGAAAGAACATTGAATACCATATATTGGTATATTGAATACCCATGTTACTTTCTAAACAAGTCATTTTCAAACCATGAGTGACAAAGCAGGCTTTTAAAACTACCATTTTAAAAAAAAAACTTTTAAAAATACCAGTTTTCCTTTTTCACACTTAACATTAAGCTGAGATCCTTTGAAAGTAACTCCAACTCCAACCCACATGTGAACTGGGTGCTTTTTTCTGGCTCTCTGAGGCTCATTCACATAACGCTAAATCTTGGTCTAACATTATGTGCATACCAGCCTCTTGTGTTGAGCTTTGGAAGCTCTGTTCTTAGAAAACTTCAGATGTACAATTCAACTGCTGCTGTTCCTCAGTCTCTCTCTCCTCTCTCTCCCATCTCACAGCTCCATTTTTAGGAGTAGGCTGGGACTCATCACATCCACCCCAAAGGGGTGGGATGCACATCATGGCAAGTGTGGCAAGCATATGTTTTATGCTGGGCATATAAAAACGTTACCTACTGTGCAAGTCTAAATCAATTACTTGTTTGGTGTGCTTTGAAGACTAGCAGTCATTCAAGCAGATACAATATTTGATAACATTTTCAGTTAGCTTGATATGTAAGCAGCTGCTGTGTCTAATCATGAGACTTTGCAATGCCTTAGTGCAGGCATCCCCAACCTGCGGCCCTCCAGATGTTTTGGCCTACAACTCCCATGATCCCTAGCTAACAGCACCAGTGGTCAGGGATGATGGGAATTGTAGTCCAAAACATCTGGAGGGCCGAAGGTTGGGCATGCCTGCTTTAGTGTGTTTCATCCCCCCCTCCCTTCCAACATGATACCCTCATGTAGACATAGCACTGGTTCCCTGAAAATTGTGGTTTTGTAAATTGGGTGTCAGATTTACCACCTTCCATGTGCGTCAGCACAAACTAGGTTTTCTCTTAGCCATGGTTTGAAAGCCCACTTCAAACTGATACTACACTCGAAAGTGAGGATTTGTATTTGTTATTGATGCTGAGAATCAAGGTTACAAAGAAGCCTTCTTGTGTTAACCGTGACTTGCATAGGTACACATTTAACTGGGTTGTTGTTTAACGTGTTACGTGGTGGAAAGTTTTGTTTCTGCCATTGCTTTTCTCTTTGCTTCTTCTCAGGACCGCAACAATGCAAGGCAAATTCACGAAGTGGCAAGCCTGCCTTTCTTTGAAGTATTTGTGGATGCTCCATTGTACGTTTGTGAGCAGAGAGATGTGAAAGGCCTCTACAAAAAAGCTCGTGCTGGAGAAATTAAAGGTGAGCTTTCATGTCAAAAGTTATTTTATGGTGTCCCAACTGGGGCTGTTGGGCTATTGCCTACTGTACGAATAAGCTAATGACAAACAAAATGTAATGCAGGACATCTGCTCTCTGTAATACTAGGGTATAGAAGAGTACCCATTTCATTATTTTCTTACTTTTATATCTTGCCTTTTTAAAAAATAAAAAAAATGGAGCCCAAGGTGGCATAGGTGTAGTTCCCAAGTGGTCACCTACCCAGGTGCTGACCAGACACAGACTTGCTTAGCTTCAGAAAAGTGGTGGTCTCATATGCTATGTCTAAGCATATATATGTGATAGAGACACAACCCAGTAACACTGCAAAGAATCCAAATGGAACCATACTTAGCTGTCCAACTATTATTCATTCTCCCTGAGAGCAAAATTATTGATTACTCTGGCTATTGTTTACTCTGGATACAAAGGTGCTTTTTTAAAAATCCAGTATCTTCTCTCAAACTGCACATGCCCAACAAGATATGCTGTCTAAGCATATATATATATAAACAATATATATACAGTGGTACCTCGGGTTGAGAACTTAATTCGTTCTGGAGCTCTGTTCTTAACCCGAAACTGTTCTTAACCTGAAGCACTAATTTGGCTAATGGGGCCTGCCGCTGCGCGATTTCTGTTCTCATCCCGAAGCAAAGTTCTTAACCAGAAGTACTATTTCTGGGTTAGCAGAGTCTGTAACTTGAAGTGTCTGTAACCCAAGGTACCACTCTATATGCACACACACATTGCCCAGAAGTGAAAGAAAATTTGAGATTACTGACGTATCATCCTGCACAAGCTTTACTTGTAACTCTCATATTCCCTGTTCAAAAATGTGCTTATGATCACACCACAGAAAGATGTTGTCTTTGTCCACAAGAAGATTTACAGTAAGACAGAAGGACCCTTTTAGTTACAGTTCAGTAATTGTTTTGGGATGGACCAGTAAAGACCAGGAATGTTAGATGCAAGCAAGCTAGCTTTTCAGATAAGTAGCTGGAATAACGTATTACAGCAGGAGAGTAGAAGACCCATCTGAAAAGCAGCCTTGTCCTATGTTCTGTTTCCCCCCCCCCACTCAGGTTTTACTGGTATTGACTCAGAGTATGAGAAACCTGAAGCCCCTGAGCTGGTACTCAAAACGGATTCCTGTGATGTCAATGACTGCATTCAGCAAGTTGTGGAACTTCTGCAAGAGAGGGTATGGAGTCTTGTAGTGCTGCTTGTAAACATCTTGTAAAATTGTCAGCTTAATATTCGCTGCACATGTAAACGGCCTTATTGAAAAGTAGGGGGTGCAACATTTGGTCCCTTACTTGGTTAGATTCATCGATCTAAAAACTTCCAACTGAATGGCAATTCCTGTGCATTTTCCGAGAACAGGTAAAATGTGTCACTCTCTTCAGAAGTGTGGTTTTATTAATATGCAGGCTTCTGCAGATCTGCTCAATGCAAACTTGCACCATTAATCAAGTTAAGTTTCGCTGCTTGCTGATATCCCTGTTTCAGGGTGGGATTCATAATAGTGCTAAGAATATTGTCAATGCAAGCATTTCTACTTGCCCAGTGGAGTGATCCCCACTTTCCTCCCTCATGTGCTTTGCTCGGGGGGGGGGGGTTCTTCCCACTCTCCAAAAAGGGTTTGATGGAGGGCTGGGGGAAGCCCTGATGTGGCAGCGGAGGTCCTTGCACTGACTTCTGCTAGTGGAATGGGGGAAGAGCCAGTGTGGTGTAGTGGTTAAGAGTGGTAGACTCGTAATCTGGGGAACCGGGTTCGCGTCTCCGCTCTTCCACATGCAGCTGATGGGTGACCTTGGGCTAGTCACACTTCTCTGAAGTCTCTCAGCCCCACTCACCTCACAGAGTGTTTGTTGTGAGGGAGGAAGGGAAAGGAGAATGTTAGCCGCTTTGAGACTCCTTCGGGTAGTGATAAAGCGGGATATCAAATCCAAACTCTAGTTGAATCTGGTGAAATGCAACATTAGTCACACTCGAGTGTAAAACCCGTAAAACCAATGCAGCGGGTCTAATTCTATTGGGTGATACCCAACAATCTATTTCTCACGTCGGTGGGCAAAAAGTACTTCACCTGCCTGACTTCAAATATTTCAGTCTTCGCAATGTGACAGGAAAAAGGACAGCAAAAGATAAAACCGAGAGCTGCTCTAGGATTTGGTGCTGAGAAAAGCTATTGTTGGGCTGCCATGGTAAGAAGTGATGATCTTACACATTCGGCTTATGAAGAGATAACTGCAGTTACTTCATGAATAAATGGTATAATACACGAACTGCAGCTTTTTTGGTTTTATTGTTACTGGGCTGACTTACCCCTCTTGTAATTGGATCACTTGAGGGTGGAGGAGGAGTGCGTGTATTAAAGTGTCTGTAATAAACGAACAGCCAAGATCTTTGCAAGAGGAAAAGTTGTTCCGTTCTGAAATGGTAATTCCCAAAAGGCAGGTTGTAGCTGCTCCCGTGGGTTGCCAGCTGTGAGGGGTGCAGAGATCATAGTGGAATTGCTTGAATGAAGAGAAGTGGGGAATGAATATGCAGAGCATCAATAAAGAGGGGCTCTACGGCAGCGCTCTTATTTTTGGGAACTCCCTTGCCCCCCTGTCTTAAATGGAAATGAACTACCTGCTTTTTGTTCTCGTTTTGTAACACTGTGAGTGAATGAAAAGAAAAGAAAGGCATGTTGCTGTCCTTTTTTTGTACGTTTCTGCTACATTAATGCACATTAGCAGAATCACTTTTTTACTTTGTAAGTCGTGGAGCTCTTTGAGATCCTTATCACGGAAAGGAGAAAGCAATTTGGGCTTGTATATGGCTGCTAAAACATAGTTTAAATGTGTTTGGCTGATGCATGTGGAGGCTCCCATTGGCTACCCAATGGGGATCCAACAGTAAACAGTAATTACTTTTCAACTTTTTGCAGTTTATGTATAAGCTGCCTTGAGTCCCAGTCTAGTAAATAACCACCACCTAGATAACTTCCTCAATAAGAGAGGGCAACCCCCCCCCCCCGGTATGTTACTACTGTGAAAGCTATCTTACCTCCACTGTTGGAAGCGTTATGCTTCTGAAAACTCAGGAGATGAGAGTGGTTGCACTTGCTTGAGTGAATTCACCTAAACTCTCAAACTGCTGGTATTCCTAGTACCATTAGTAATCCAGTTTATTTTGTTGTATACATGCATTAGCACTTCCATTTGATGCTTGCTGAGTCAGGTTTCTGCTGATGCCACAGTTGTTTTTTATTGAAATAAGTTTCATTTTGCACCATTTTAGCTCGAGAGCCAATGTGCCAGTATGAAAGACTCCCTGTTTTTGCTTTGTGCTTCTTAAATGGGTTTTGTGCTTCTTAAATGGGTTTTGACCTGTGCGGCCATGATGGTTCTACCTAGAGACCGCACATGTTCCATTTTGTTCCCCTTACTGCAATGGAAAGAAGATGACATGTTTTAAACTCCCCAGCAAGTATTGCAATTCGGACCCAATGGAGAGAAAGCAGTCAGTTTTGAAAGTATCCTGGAACAAATGTTCTCAGCTGAGTTATAAACGTGCTTTTCCTTTGTTTTGTCACTCAAAATAAATGGTTAGGTAAAGTGTCTCATAATATTTCTCACTGCTGTCATGTCAGAATTGGGTGAAATATGGTCTCTGTGTAATTGATATACCTCCTAGGATGTAGCATCCTGGAACTCACCATTTTTCAAATGAGCATTGTTCACCTGGCTTCATCCACATAGAGCTCTAGCAGATTCCTCACCCAGCCAGCTGTCCAAAATGGCTTGTGCTGAGCTGTGTGCATTCAAGTGAAACAGTTGGAAACTACTATTCTTGGAGCCTTTTCAAAACCCTTCATAAACAGGTTGTCATTCAAAT
Organism: Lacerta agilis; assembly: GCF_009819535.1. NCBI lineage: Eukaryota > Metazoa > Chordata > Lepidosauria > Squamata > Lacertidae > Lacerta > Lacerta agilis. The sequence continues at coordinate 51,692,771 of NC_046320.1, forward strand.
GGTAAATAAAAGAATTCAAAGCCTTGCATTACCAGAGATGAAAACAAGCAAATATTATGGGTGCTATTGACCATGTTTGATGGGAATTGAAGTTCAGCAACACCTGCCAATAAATGGTACATTGGGGACACCAGAATGCAGAAAATTGGAAACTTTCAGATGCTGCCTCCCTGTTTATAGGAACATGGAACATTCCCAGCTCTTTCTGGGGATGCTAGGAATTGAGTTTGGGACATTCTGCATGCTAAGTAGATGCTTTATCCCAGAGCTATACCCTTAAAGTAAGAAACCGTGGCTCACAAAGAGCAGTCAAACCAGAAAGGTTTTCTGCATTGCAACAGAAGTTTAAATATTTATGCCCCGAGACAGAAAAAGTTTTACTCATGTGACCAAACAGAATCAGATCATTCTGGCTGTAATCCAACACAGACTGGATGCTAGTGGTTTTAAGCATTTCTGTATTTGTGGCCTTTGACTTCTTTTGGACACAGTTTGCAATGTGAAATGTACATGGCTATTAAGTGGCAGGCAACATCCTTGCTACGGAACAAATCCTTTGCAATTATTTATTTCAATTTATACCCCCCTTCCTTTCAAAGGAGCCCAAAGGAGATTGATTTAACTAAATCTAGGCCTTTTTTCATGCAGTGTTGTGCATGTCACCTGGTGTATATATAGTCCAGCTAACTTCATTATTCTAGTTACCTCTGTAATGTGCATTCTACAATCTTCCTGTGGGTATGCACTTGATTCAGGCAGTGTTAGAATTTTGTTAGGCTCTGGGTAGCTGTTAAAAAGAAGTTACCTCATCTTGCTGCATTCAGTTATAGTGGGTGCAATAAGCATCTTTTGGTTCCTAGTCCTGAATAATGAATCAATTAATATCGACTTAACAGCTCATAAAAATGAATAACATTACACATAGCATTGCAGCTATGTAGATAATAGAATACTATATTTTTATGATGGGGTGGTTTTGCATTTTCTCACTAGTGACAAATGCATCAATATGTCCAACAATCGCAGTGAAATGTGGAACAATGACTATGTTAAGATACGTTTTAAAAGAAACTTGGAAACACATACACTAAATAGAATAATTGAAGCATTGCCACCCCACCCTATGTACCCTCCCCACCCTCCAACTCTTCCCCCCTCTTTTCTTCCCAACCTTATACTGCATGCAACACTTAACGCCTCGCAACAAAGGAAATTGAGCTGTAGAAAACAAAACTTGAAAAAAGAGACAATGCACGTATTTTTTTGTAAACTAAGACATCTTTAATAAAAGTAGTTATTAAAACAAACTTGGGAATAAAAGCACAAACATTGCCACTAGAGGGCTTCCAAACACCACATTTTCCACCGAGCTGTATGTGACTCCTAAGAGCTGAGGTTCTTGCCTCTGTTTTCAATCTAAAGCGATGTTTTAAAAGTTGTATCTGTATGTACCAGGAGCATTAGATTTACTAATGCTATAAATTACTTGAATGTTTAGCCTTTTCATGTAGTCACGGTTTAATGTTCTGAAATGTATTTTGTGCCCGTGCACAAGTCAAGCTTCTCAGCCCAAGTAGCTTTGAGATGCTGCTGTTGTTGGCATCTTGGGCTAAGGGTGAAATGCAAGTATATACGCTGAATGTGCCTTGTGTGTGTTACATTTATGGCAGTCAAGATAGCAGACTCTGCAGTAGTCATACAACGTGACTTGATTCCCACCTTTGGAACAACTTCATAAAGTGTAAAAGAAAAATGCTTTAATAATTTGCTAAAATGCTTCCTAAAACGACTTGCCTCTATGCTTGTTCTTTTACTTTCAAAGCAGATGACGATGAAGGAGCTTTTAATATTGTGTGGCTTTTAACAGAATGCTCATTCCTAGCAGTTTGATTGGAAACACTCTTTAACTAAAGCTATTTTTTTTGTTTTATTTTTGATTTAAAACAAGGCACACCACATATTTAGATGCCGTCTCTTATCTGTCTTGCCCACAGGCTTTCTGGCTATATACTTTAAAATATAAACATTTAAAGATAGACTTGTAGTGTTCATAAATAAAACATACGCCCCATGTGAAAAACGACTGTGCAAATGAAGTCCTTGTATTACATTAAAAAAACAAACACAACTTCATTAAAATGCTTTGCTTCTAAAACTTTTACCCATGACTACATATTTCTGCAAAATAGCAGACAGTATTTTTAAGGCAGCTTATTTATAGACTTTGGCTACTAGGCGTTATAAAGTAAAGAAAGTAGTATTAATTTCAAAATAAACATAGTGTCTTGCAATAAAATGATTCGACTTCGTTGTTAACTAAACAGGTTCCTTGTCTGTAAAACCTGAAGAATATTTGTTCTCCGGAGCTCACTGACATCTTTTTGTAGACACACTAAAAGCAAGAGATATTTGCATCTCTGCAAGCACTGAAGAGCGTAATGTGTGAATCGCTAATGTATGAATCTTGGCTGTGCTTGGATCTGCGTGCTCCAAAGTTCTTTTAATGACACCATTCAGGCTGTGACTGGGACTTGTGTTAACTGTGATTCATATCCACCTTGTTTTTGCAGTTACAATGGAGGTTCAGAACCAGTTTTAAGTGTCCAATCTGATCCTCATCATCATAGCTTATAGCTTATCTTAGCACTTTTTTTTTTTTTTTTTTTTGCAAAGACTGCTCCTAAATAGCCCCTGCTTCCATAATTCTTTGGGGAAGGATACAGCATCTGATTTGCATGCAGAAGGTCTAAGGTTCAAGATCTGCCATCTCATTTCATTCATCTTTTAATTTATAATCCACCTTTCTATATTACTATTCACAAGGCAGTTTACAAGCTGAAGAAACAGTGAAGATCGCACAACATCCGATACTGATCCGATACTGAAATGTCATTGTAGGGTTTTCAGTGATTGCTCATGAGTAACCAGCCTGACGCTGAGGTTTCTAAAACTAGGTTTCTTTATTGTGCAGATATGTACAGTGCAGCCACAAAAGTATGTCTAGCTCATCCTTCGGCAGAGTCCGGGAATGACTCTTTCCGGTTCTTTGCCCAGCATAAAAGCTGTGGAATGCGGAACCCCCGCCTCCCCCTTCTGCATCCTCCCCCCCTGCGCAAGTGGGTAGACGGAAGAGGCGCCTCACCTCCAGTCCCTGCTTGATGCGAGGGCTCTCCTTCCCTGTCAGAGCCCTGACTCCTACCTCCCCTTCCCGTCTCTCCCTCCCCACTAGAGGGATCACTGCCTCCCTCACTGGAGGAAGACGAATTGCTGAGCAGGTGGGGAGGGGGCTCATGATAGTGAGAAAGCCCTGGCAACCCTTTGCCGTGAGGTGAGGTCAGCACCCTGACAGTCATAATAAAAACATAACTTTAAAATGAATAACTTTGATCAAATAAAGTAATATTCAGTAATCCATTGGAATATAACAGTACACAATAAAATTAAATATCAGCAAACAAACAGAAATTCACTCTTAATTGCAATAAATAATTTCTAAACTATAATAAAAATAAGTTACAGTGCATAAAATAACACAGTACAACTTGAGAAGCAAAGACACACTATATCTATCTATCTATCTATCTATCTATCTATCTATCTATCTATCTATCTATCTATATCTATCTCCCTGAACTCCAGGTTGGGCTGGGAGAGAATCCCATCTGAAATCCTGGAGAGATGCAGCCTGTAGTTGTAGACAATTCTGAGCTCGGTTGAATGGTCTGACTCAGTGTGAGGCATAATCCTGCATTTCTGTGGATGCAAACCTTTACACACTTAACCTGAGAGCAAGCCCCACAAACCTCCACTGTTGGCCTGTAGGTTCATATTTTTTCTTCGGTATTTTGGTGCAGATCTCTAGGACGCCATCCTATGGTGTTAGTTACAGAGATCTAGATTGTTGTGGTGGTGTCAACAGCGCAGCCAAAAACAGTATGTGCTTCATCTGAGCCCAGCTACCTCCTGTACTTTCCTGTTGGAAAGGCAGATGGTTTGGCCACTTCTGGACTGAGTTGTGTAGGGTGCCTCCGCCAAACAGTAGCCAAGGAAGACCCCTGCTGGCCCCTTCTGTGGGAAAGGATGGGGCAAGGAGAAGCTTGCCAGCTTGGCTCCTCTGAAGTGAGGCACACTAGACATCCTAGGTCAGGGATTGCTATCCAGCTGATTGGAGCAATTCATGCTTACATCCTGCAGGAAGGCTTGCTGCTTGCCAAAGGGCTATACCACAGTCACCAGGGTCTCTGAAAAAATATTAAAACTTGGGTTCTGGGGAGTAAGGGCCCATGAAATAAACATTTGTCCCCCCACATGGACAACGTGCCATTTTAAAGCCCTTTAGAGACATTGAAACTGGCCTCGGTTACTGCTTTCTTCCTAAATCTTTTGCAGCCAATGACACTCATTATTCTTAACAGTTATTTATAACATAAAAATTAATGGAACATACCACTACCATTGTAAAGTTAGCAACACCGCTTACCTTTGGGTCTGACAGCAGATTCCTTTCTGTGCAGTATTATGTATGTGGACAGAACAAGTTAAAGCTGCCCAGATGCTGTGAACTGAAATCAGAGTGGCAGGGTGTTTGCTTTCATTTTGTTAGTTTCTAAAATATTTTGGTAGATGCTCTTTGGATAATCAGTCACTGTCTATATACAGCCCATCATCTTCCTTCTACAGCAATTGCTGTTTCCTTCGGGAAAGAATTGACGTACAAATTTCTGAATGAGGTTCTCATCGAGCTGTTTTCTCAAACTATGCTAATTAGGTTTGGATAGAAGAATCCCCTGTGCATCTAGTTACTGAACCTTTTGACAGATTCCAAGCATATTGGTGTAGATGTTCCAGCCTGCCCAGTACTTGTGAGGAATGGAGGAATTTAGGAGCAGGCTTTGGTTTGTGTCTTTCGAATGCCTGCCTTATTTTATGAGACCCTGCAGTATATATTCCAGATTCAGAATCAAAGCATGATAGACTTTCCTTTTTTTTTAAGCACACAGAACTTTTGGGTAGCGGGAGGGTGGGACAAAGCACCAATCTTTTAACATGTTTTAAGTTACTTATAGCATTTGGACACGTCATTGGCGAGAAATTTAACTTTGTGGTGACTCCGTCACGTTCTTTTCCCACTCGAATGTTGTTCTGGTTGTCTGTGTCCTCCTCTGTGCTGTCTGGCAAATGCTGAACTGCGCTGTTTTTGGTTTTTTAATTCAAAATGTTCCAAACCAGGCATCACATTTGTATTGTCTTAGCCTATGCCATGCTTTTAAGTCTTAGCTGTGATGAGTTTGGGCCATCACACAGTAAGAAAGGGGAGGACAAATTTATCACTGTCTAAGGTTTAGATTAAAAAGTGGAGGAAGGTCAAATAATTCTTAGTTCCTTTGTTGCTGCTTTGTTGTCTCTCATGAAGTTGGAGGAGGAGGTACAAAGGGGAAGATGTATAGGTGTATGGTTCTGTCCATCAGTTAGGAGAACGAATGTCTCCCCATGCAGAGTAAGCAGCAACAAAGGAAATATGAGTCACCTATTCTTTTTTTCTATCCTATTCCATCAGTTTTGTCAGTGGGGTTGCTAGTGCAGGTTGATAACGCTGGGGGAGCAGATATAGTTGGACAACTGCTTCTTTTTCTACCATTCGTTCAAGGTAGGGTGCGCGTACTTCTTCCCCTCTTCATTTTATACTTCCAACAGCCCTTTGAGGTAAGCTATGATGAGAGACTGTGATTGGCCCAGAGTCACTAAATGAGCTTCGTGGCCGAATGAGAAGGGCTTTTTTTCTGCCGGAACTCACCATAACTCAGTTCCGGCACAACTCAGGTGAGCGCCATCGCCATTGTAAGAGAACAAGGGAGGTGCCCATGGTGAGTTCCAGAACCTCTTTTTCTAGAAAAATAGCACTGCACGTGAACATTTGGACGCCAATCTCCCAGGTCTTAATCTCAACACTCTTAACCACCACCCTGGGGCTTGGGTTAAGCATTAATAGGTCTAGTTGAATGGCCACTTTTACTGTAGGGATGGGCAATTGGTTTCCTACCTAGGCTCCCAATTCTAAGGCTCCATTTCCCTGTGTATATAACTTGTTTCCATTTAACTAGGCCTCCCCCTTCTTTTTTCATCAGATTATGTACATTCTTGTGGAGAAAGTAGGGTCGAGCCTTTCCTTGGTTGAGAGGTCAGTTCAGCCTTTTTTGGCTATAAGGGAAGACCATGAGACCTCCGGGTATAGGGCGGTATATAAATTCAATAAATAATAATAATAAAAATAAAAATGACAATGCAATCTAAACCAAATCTACTCAGAAGTAAGTCTTGTTGAATTCAAAGGGACTTAACTCTCAGTTAACACCAGAATGTTTTAGAGCCGCTGCTGGATTTTTCAGCAATGTGAGATTTAAGATGATAAAAATGTTTCTGCAGATAACTTGAATGGCAAAAGCACTAGCATAAATACAGGTTACAGCTAGTTTTAAACGACAGCAGGCTGCTGACCTGCAGGACCACCATTTGATATGTAGCATATAAAATAATAATATGTAATTTTGCCTTTTCTTTTCAGGACATTGTACCAGTGGATGCCTCTTACGAGGTTAAGGAGCTGTATGTGCCTGAAAACAAACTTAAATTGGCCAAAACAGATGCAGAGTCTTTACCTGCCCTGGAAATAAATAAGGTAATACAGGTTTGCAAAGGCCACAAAAGTATTTTTAACTTGTCCAGATAGAACCTGTGTTATTTGTGACATATTGATCTCCCAGTCTGCAAAAACTGTTTTGCCACGGAGTCTTCTCTTGCTTACCCCTCGTGATCGGCTGAGTACCGATTTGCAAGCTTGAGATAGCAGGAATTGGGTTCTGTTTCCATGATTCAATTTCCAACTACAATACTGATTGTTCTGCCTTTCAGCCATAATAATAATAATAATAATAATAATTCATACCCCGCCCATCTGGCTGGATTTCCCCAGCCACTCTGGGCGGCTTCCAACAAAAATCAAAATATCACACATTAAAAGCTTCCCTAAACAGGGCTGCCTTCAGATGTCCTCTAAATGTCTGGTAGTTGTCTATCTCTTTGACATATGAAGGGAGAGAGTTCCACAGGGTGGGCGCCACTACTGAGAAGGCCCTCTGCCTGGTTCCCTGTAGTTTTGCTTCTCGCAGTGAGGGAACCGCCAGAAGGCCCTCGGCACTGGACCTCAGTGTTTAGGCAGAACAATGGGGGGTGGAGACGTTCCTTCAGGTATACTGCACCGTGGCCGTTTAGGGCTTTAAAGGTCAACACCAACACTTTGAATTGTGCTCGGAAACATACTGGGAGCATAAGTCTACACACCCCCCCCCCCAATGTGTCAGTGTTTTGGGACAATTTGCCTTACTTTAGGAAGTATCTTATTGATATCATTGAACTGGCCTATTTCCCCTTTCTAACTAGTCTGCCACTGTCTCCAGTAATTTTTTTCTACAGCATCTGTATTGCATCTGAGTAGCTGGTAGTTTAATATAATCACGTTTTTGAAGTCTTCAGTATGCTATGCATTTCCCTTTCCCCACTTCAGTTTACAGATTTATGCCTCTGTTTTAATTGGTTAACTTCTCTTTCTGCAGTCCTGAATTTGACTGTTGACCCCTGTGGCATTCATGCAACTTCATTGATCCCTTGTTTGTTAATGGCTGCTTGTCTCTGTTTATCACTCTGAGCAGCTGCATCCAGATGCAGTAAAGCAGTGATGGGGAATCTTTGGTCTAATACTATCAACTTTCCTGTTTTAGCTGGATATGCAGTGGGTGCAAGTCCTGGCGGAGGGTTGGGCAACACCGCTGAATGGCTTTATGAGAGAGAGAGAATACTTGCAGTGCCTTCATTTTGACTGCCTGCTTGATGGTAAGACACCTTGAAATTTACATACAGCAGCATCAATTTCTGTTGGTCATGTGGGCGGGCTGTGGATAATCAACCCGTTTAGTCCTTTAAAAACATAGTTTGTCATAGGCCCAGTAAAAAATTCAAAGTCAGCTTCATAAGGCACTTCAAACCATGAATCATGAAGCTAGACTATTAAAACTACCCACTGTTTGTTTTTAAACTAGAATCATTGGTTTGAATGTAATGCTAAGCTGAGATTCTTCGAAAGAATCCCGGCTGTGTGTGAGGAAAAGGGGAAAGCTTTGCCCAGGATCCTTGAGGCTTGTCCATGCAGTGCAAAGCCATGTTTTTGCAAATGTGGCCACTGGTAAAAACAAAACAAAAAAATCCTCCTCTCCAGGGTTTTTCCCAAGCAATCGGAGACTGTGTCTGTACTCGACTGATCACTCCCTTGCCCTTTTCGTTTCTCTCTTTGTTATGGGGCACCAGGGAGCAGGGCAGCTTGTTGCAACAGGAGGGGTAGACTCCCTGGATTCTTCAGCAGCCTGTCTCATCTGTTTCCTGGTCCCCCTCCTCTCCTGCCTCTGAGTCTGGTCTACCTTCTGCCACAGTCTCTTCCTGCTCACTAAACGCTGTTGCCCCTTCAGCTTCCGACATCTCCTCCCTGCCAGTTTTCTCCCTCTTCTTTCTCTGACCTTACATCATTGTCCCACCACCAACCCCCTGGTTCTGAGCCTTGTTCCCCTAGGGGGTTCCCTTGGAGGTTCCTCAGATGGTGCCTCCCACCTCTCCTCTGCATCCCGCCAGACCATGACACCACGTATGGTTGAAACCACATACATGAAAGTAATGTAAGATGCACGCGCGCACACACACACACACTCTACACACACATTTATTAATTTACAGTGGTACCCCGCAAGACGAATGCCTCGCACAACGAAAAACTCGCAAAACAAAAGGGTTTTGCGAGTTTTTAGTTGACTCGCGAGACGAATTCGTCTATGGCTCTTTTTCGCAAGACGAATTCGTCTGGCGAGGTACCACTGTAAGCACCGGATCCTCGCCCTGCCGTGTTTTAAAGCTGCAGGGAGTGCTGCTGTTCGCTCCTTGCAGCTTTAAAACGCTGCGCGACGCGGATCCGGTGCGCGGGGGGCGGCGTCGGATCGCGCACGGCCATCCAAAATGGCGGCGCGATCCCCCCGCCCCCCGGAGCCTTGCCCCGCCGTGTTTTAAAGCTGCAGGGAGTGCTGCTGTTCGCTCCTTGCAGCTTTAAAACGCTGCCGGTGCGCGGGGGGCGGCGTCGGATCGCGCACGGCCATCCAAAATGGCGGCGCGATCCCCCCCGCCCCCCGGAGCCTTGCCCCGCCGTGTTTTAAAGCTGCAGGGAGTGCTGCTGTTCGCTCCTTGCAGCTTTAAAACGCTGCGCGACGCGGATCCGGTGCGCGGGGGGGCGGCGTCGGATCGCGCACGGCCATCCAAAATGGCGGCGCGATCCCACGCCGCCCCCCCGCGCACCGGAGCCTCGTCGCGCCGTGTTTTAAAGCTGCAGGGAGCCAACAGCAGCACTCCTGTTCGCTCCCTGCAGCTTTAAAACGCGGTGCCGCGCCATTACAGGGAGCTGTAAAGGCTTACCTTTTTCTCCGGTCGGGAGGGGTGTTGTGCATCGCGTCCATCTTGGATCGACTGTGCATGTCTGCGATCTCCAGACATGCACAGTCGATCCAAGATGGACCCGATCCATCTTGGATCGACTGTGCATGTCTGCGATCTCCAGACATGCACAGTCGATCCAAGATGGATGCGATGCACAACACCCCTCCCGACCGGCGCTGCACCGCGTTTTAAAGCTGCAGGGAGCGAACAGGAGTGCTGCTGTTGGCTCCCTGCAGCTTTAAAACACGGCGCGACGAGGCTCCGGTGCGCGGGGGGGGGCGGAGTGGGATCGCGCCGCCATTTTGGATGGCCGTGCGCGATCCGACGCCGCCTCTCCCCACCGGAGCCTCATCGCGCCACGTTTTAAAGCTGCAAGGAGCGAACAGCAGTGCTGCTGTTCGCTCCCTGTAGCTTTTAAAACACGGCGCGGCGAGGCTCCGGTGACGGTCGGAAGGGGCCCCGGACTTTTTTTTCCCATAGGAACGCATTAATTAAATTTTAATGCGTTCCTATGGGAAACGGTGCCTCGCAAGACGAAATTTCCGCAAGACGAAAAGTCTTGCGGAACGAATTAATTTTGTCTTGCGGGGTACCACTGTATTTTGTGGACTTGTAGGGACCAAAAAAAAAAAATCATCTAGATGTCATTGCTGGAAGGAAAGCTTTAAAAAAAGGAACCTGCCAGGAGACCAGGGGTCATAGTGAGTTTCATAAAGGAGTGAGAAACATGTAAGAGAAGAGCTGATATGTCAAATGTATGGATAGCCATCTGCAAAACATTTGCTCTTCAAATATTATAACCTTGTATACTAAAATTTGTTTCTTTATTGGAAACAAATGTAGTTCTAAGAATTCCAGGTAATAGCTTCCCGCAAGCATAAAATCAACTGGCAATCGTTGAAGCTTGAAGTGATAAATGCAGAACGTTTCTTTGTAAGGAAATGGATATTTAAAACAAACCATGTATTGTTGTAGGATCGCCATGCATTGCAGCAGGCCGTTGGGTGTCAAATTCGCAAGACGTAGACAAAAATGCCACGTTCCAGATTAATTTTGTAGGAACTCCCTATTAATATGTGCATAAGCTTTTTCAGCTTGAACATAAGTTTTGTCAGTGTTACAGTACGTTCATATTTTGGAGTGCTGTTCTTGTTATTAACATTGATTTATTAATTGCCTTTCTAAGCCAGTGTTTCCCAAGCTTGGGACTCCAGCTGTTTTTGGACTACAACACCCATAATCCCCAGCTAGCAAGACCCAGGGATGATGGGAACTGTAGTCCAAAAACAGCTGGAGACCCAAACTTGGGAAACACTGTTCTAAGTGAAGGAGCTTGCCTGATGCCAAAGTGTAGGAACTGCCACAATGTAAGATTGATTTATTACAACTCCAGAACAAATGCTATGTGGCTGTGCCAGTTCTGCGGATCGAAGTGGTTGAATGGGTATATATGTACTTTACCATAGTACTTTTGACACTTGAGAGATTATTGTATTATCCCTACTTGTTTTTATGTGCGCTGCTAACCACCTTAGTAGGAGTGATACTGGAGAATGGATTGCATAAGTAAAGTTAAGCGTGTCTGTGTTTCTACCTACCCCTGCCAAAATGTGAACTTCCTTTTATTTCCTCAAAATGCTTCAGTGGGTGCTTCCAACGTTTCTGCGGCAGTTGGGTATCTCTTAGCATCCGATCTTGTGGATCACCAGAAGGAAAGATGTGTCTCTTTGCCCCAGGCATTAGTTATTTGCTTCAACTGCATGACAATAAGGGCAACTTCAAGCCAATATGGCAGGGACAGTATTGGGAACACTCGTGTGTGCCCTACTCAATTATGGAAGAGCTGGGACTTCGCTAAGTGTTTACTGTTGGGTTGGTGGGTTTTTCCACAAGGCACGTTTCCTGGGTGTAGCTGTGAATTGATGGCGTTGCAACTCTTCCAGAGTGCTAGGAAGCATTGCAACAGCAGCCTGAATGCCGCATGTGTTTGGAGAGTGCAATTTTTTATTTGCTTTGCAGGGAGAATGAATGTTAGAATGAGAGAGTCTTCTGCAACTTGATTCCGTCTTCCAGCTCGGGGCAAGGGATCTCCCACTTGCACCCACAATAGATCTGTTCCTTGTTGCCTTTACCTAGATACCAGTATGGAGAAGTAAAAAAATTCTGCAAAGGATTCCTGAGACAGGCCTATACCTCAAGTGAACCCAAGGCTAGGTAGCCCTGCTATGCATTAGGAAAGGGTGGGCTCTCAGAACAGTAGAGTTTTAAGCACATTTTCCGCCAGGACACCTGGATGACTTTTCCGTTTAGATGACAACTACCATTGCTTTGCTTCCTCTCCCCCCCCCCCCACCCTACAGGGGGAATCATTAACCTGTCAGTGCCTATAGTGTTGACAGCCACAACGGAAGACAAGGAGAGGCTGGATGGCTGCACAGCTTTTGCTCTGCTGTATGACGGTCGCCGTGTGGCTATCCTCCGCAATCCAGAGTTCTTTGAGCACCGGAAAGAGGAACGCTGCGCCCGGCAATGGGGGACAACGTGCAAAGACCACCCTTACATCAAGGTAGCCTTTTGCAAGGCTTGCTAACTTGAAGCCCTTACTGAATAATCTATATGCAAACCGCGGCCCAGATTCCAATCTTCTCTAGCAAATTCTCTCTCCCGTTTGGTACAGCTGACTGCTTGTGGACACATTTTGTGGCCATTCAGAGTTTGGAAGCCTGTCTCTGATGATTGTGTGTGCATATATAGATAGATATGTGACAGAAACAGATTTAGGACGAGCCCCGTAGTCTGCCAGGGAAGATCAGAGAGAATTTTGTCCTCTCCTGTGGTTTATAAATGTAGCCTTGTGTGCGAGAGACATAGAGGAAGCACACCAAAATGAATTACTCAGCAGCGATGACAGGAAAACAGCTGGCTGCTCTGCCTCAGGGCTTGGCTCAGCCGGATCAGAATATTTAGAGCCCAGTCTTCAAGTTAATGACTTTATTTTTTAAAAAATGCTATGTTAATTGTTAAATGGCCCTAATTCAGGTCATAGTTCAAATTCTTAAATGGGGTAGAATGCCAGTTTTGCTGAAAAGCATGCTTAGGCAAAAGTGGATTTTGTGGGTCTGGGTTGGAAAAAAACATTGTGGGGGTGGGGAGAGAACTGCCTCGCTCCATCTATGGGGCAGGTGGGGAACTGAGTTTGTGTGTCCCCCCCCCCCCCACCAACAGAATGAATGCTCTGCCCCAACCACTACTTGTCCTAGGTCTGGGAAACACAATCTGGCCTCTGCCATTGGCCAGAGGAGCAACACTGTAGGATGAGTCGCAGAGCATGTATTCAAGGAAGACAGAGAGAGTATGGCGTAGTGGTTAGAGTGTCACACAAGGACTTGAGAGAGCAGGGTTCAAATCCCCAATCCGCCATGAAGCTCACTTAGTGACTTGGGGCCAGCTGCTGCTTCTCATCCTAACCCACCTCACAGGGTTGTTGTGGGGATTGAATGAGGAGGGGGAGAACCATGTACACCACCTCAGGCTCCTTGGAGAAGAAAGTGGGATATAAATGCAGTAAATGCAGTAAATAAATAAACAAACCACCAGCAGTTTGGCCCCAAGGCCCATTTCCAACTCACCATTTTTGTTATGGCATTGTCAAACTGATCTCCTTCCTCTGCATTTCTCCCACCCCCACCCCAACTCCCTTGTATATGTTTTCTTTTTAATTTGTGAGCTTTTTTTTTTTTTTAACCGTAAGTTATTTTGGGAAAAGTTGGGTGAAAATAAATATGTGAAGCATAGCTTGGTGTGATGATGCCAGGCGCATATAGCAGCTCTGTTGCGAACTAAGGGAGGGCATCTCGAACACTACCTTAAGTAGTCTTAAAGCGTCAACAGTGGCTCCTGATCAATTTCTGGGCCCAATTCAAGTTGCTTGCTTAAAACGCCATAGTAATGTTGGATCAATCAAAGGCATCTTCTTTCCGATAGTGGCCAGTTAACTCCTGTTCCCAGCAAGTGGCCTTAAGTGGCATGCTGTCTCTTGATAGCGGAGCAGAATTCAGTCATTGTAACTATTGGCCCTTGATAGCAGTGCCCAATCCCCAAAGCTGAAATTCAGAATTAAAAACAGCTTAAGACAAATTGCAGGAATAGTGTTGCATGCTGTTGAAACAACTCCCTCCCTTAAATTTCCTAGATGGTCATGGAACAAGGGGATTGGCTTGTGGGGGGTGATCTCCAAGTCCTCGATCGCATTTACTGGAATGATGGCCTTGACCAATACCGTCTCACACCTGCAGAACTAAAGCAGAAGTTCAAAGACATGAATGCTGGTAAGTTATTGCATGAAGAGGGGTGGTGTGAAAGAGAGAGAGACAGACAGAGAAATTCCTCTCCCGCTGCCCAGAAGCTCGCTAGCGATGTCTCTTTCAGCAAAGGGCAGCACAGTACCAGTGGGATTTTACTTTATTTTCCCTTTTTGTTTTCAACAGAACACAATTTCTGTGATTGCAGTCCTTAAAAAAAGCAGTGGCGAAGGACTGCGGTCAAAGTAGTTCTGAAAGTGTTTATGCTTGCCTTCCAAAAAGGTGATCGGCGGTGGTAACAACTTTTGGTGATGTGTGCGCAGGTTTTGCTGCACCTTATCAAAGACTTGCCAGGAAAAGTCCCAGCGTGTGGTGAATCCCACGATCTCTTTCAGTACTTTGACTGTGTTGCCATTGTTGAATTGTCCTAGATTTTCTTGTGAAAGCGAAAAAAAAAGGTTTTGCAAAGGAACAAACCACATGTGTCTCACAGGGAACTCAGAGTGCGATGAAAGGTATTACAGTTTTTCTGAAAAATTAGTTTTGGGAATAGTTTTGCTAGCTTCACAGCCGAGTTGAGAAACCCGCAGCCTGTTAGGTTGTTTGTTTTGTTTTCCATTTTTGTGTTTCGTGTTAGAGAAATAAGGAACAGACCAAGCAGTAATAGGTCTGGCAGCTGATTGTTCTGTGCTGCTTTAGCTGGGGTAGCGAAAGCAGCCTCCTGTACAACACCCAAAAGGGCGCTTGCGGGAAGGTGGCTGAAAACAGAGTTCTTCTTTGAAATAACCAAATTATAATAGGTAGGGCTCCAAGCTTGAATTAATTCTGGCTTTATATGGGAGAGTGGCGGGTTAAATCTCCCATCGGTAGGGTTGATATTTAAGGGTGAACTTTTTTCTTTGAATTTATTTTGGCCCTGAGATATTTCTTTAATGGGGTACAAAGGCATGGCAGCATATGTGCTAAAGTGTTGGGTTTTTGGAAGACAGTACTTTTAGAGTTACGTCATTATCACTGGTAATTCATTCACCTGAGTTAGCTTTATTAAATATATTTCAGAGTCAGAATGCAGATATCTTATTTAAATCTCTCATTGCTTATCCACTGTTGGCCCAGTTTTGGAAAGACTTGGGCAGGGTGTCCTTATCAAATTGGCTTAATGGAGCTTGGCCCAATGGAGAAATTGAACAACAAAATATGGTTAGCTCATGAGCGAGACACAAGGACCTCAATCCGGATTTTTTTTTTTACACACCCAGACTTGTTGTTCTGTGTCTTTAGACTGCTGATTGTGTATTCTTGTGCTGTATTTTCACAATAATTTTTGTTAAGGGTTTTGTGTGTTAATTTTCCAAAAAGTCCATAAAGTTATTTTTTTAAAAATAGAAAAAAGTTTGGTGTGTGTGTGTGTTTGCAGTGGGAAGGAACTTTTAGTAGTTCTAGAAAACATTCTCTAGAATATATTGGACCTAAAGTTTTGCTACCGTACTGTTAGTTTTACTTAAATTGGTCAGCTCATTCAATCAGTTAGAGCTATGAGTAGACAGCATGGGGCACTCCAGATGTTCTTGGACTACAGCTCCCATGATCCTTCACCACTGGCCATGCTGGCTGGGGCTGATGGGGAGTGGGGTCCCATCTGCATGGAATCTCATTAGCTGCCCCGAGCTAGAAGTTAGGTAATGAAATTTAAAACCTTCCGTTGCCTTAAAAAGAAGCAACTTGACATTTACAGATCTTGAGTAGCTTGTTCGGAAAACCAAACATAACAGGAGAACTGAGCGGCTGCACTTTTTTGTAGTTAAAAAAATGAGCAATGAGTATAAAGAGGACTTGTTATACTCGGGTTAAGAAAACTGAGGCTCTAGTCCAGTGATAGGAAGTCATGTGGAAAGAGATTTCCATATGTGGCGAAGTTGAAGTGGGAAAACACACACACACACACACACACACACACACACCACAACCTCTCCATTATGAAAGGGATGAGCATCTTTTTTCTCCCCCTGCTTCGCCCTATGTAGTCACTGATGCTTGCCAGTTGTGATAACTTCTAAAACATGTTTAGGGCAAGGGGGAACTCGGTGCTCCTGCAGCAACGAGTGTTTAATTTTGGGTTGGTTTTTTGTGGTATGCCAATAATGCACACAAAAACTCTCTTGATTCAAGAGAATACGTTGATCGGCCAAGCCTCTTTTGTTTCTTAGTTTTGCTACTCTTCTATTTTCAGCCATTTATCTCATTGAGAGCTATTTAAATATCCCTGTCAGAGCTCTCATCGCTCAGTTCACAGCATTGAGACATTACATGGCCAGTGATGAGAGGGGGCAGCCCTGTGCTGCTGGGTGGATCATTTGAAGGATCCTTGGCGCCAAACGCAGGTGACAATAGCACTGGCGAAATGTCATATGATTGTAGAAAATGCCAGGCAGCCAGCCACTGGCTGAGACTTTAAATATTCCCAATAGAAGTACAGCCCTGTGTAGCAGTGTTCATTGCAGCAACTTTGTTCTTTGATCTCTCAAATGCTTGGCACAGTCAAGCGGACAGTTGTGTTGACGTATCTCTCTTCAGTCGCCTGGCAGGGTTCCTGTCACCCACCCACTCCTCTTCCAGCAGCATTGGGAGCGAAGCCTTTCTGCAAATGATAGACTGTGCAAGGTCTGAAACTGAGGCCTATAGAACATTGCAGGCTGCTTGTCGGTGACGGCTTCTGTCTGAATTAATAACCGTAAAGCATATTGACATCTCTCTCTCTCTCTCTCTCTCTCTCTCTCTCTCTCTCTCTCTCTCTCCTTAGACGCCGTCTTCGCCTTCCAGTTGCGCAACCCTGTGCACAGCGGACATGCCCTGCTAATGCAAGATACTCATAAGCAGCTTCTGGGTCGAGGTTACAGGCGCCCAGTCCTCCTTTTGCATCCTCTGGGGGGTTGGACAAAGGACGATGATGTTCCTCTGTCGTGGCGAATGAAACAACACGCAGCGGTCCTGGAGGAAGGGATACTGAACCCAGAAACAACTGTGGTGGCCATATTTCCTTCTCCCATGATGTATGCTGGACCAACTGAGGTATAATGAGTTGTGTTTTTGTTCTTAGTTCGTCCCAACTGATTTCCCTGATGTTCGTTTGTCAATAAGGCCTCCTTCAGAGGCAACCACTACACTCCAAAACCCTTGCGAGGACTTTCCAGAGTTTGGTTTCAAGGCCTTAAATGGGAGGTCCTTCAGAAACTTCCTGTTTACAGTTAAAGGGGCTTGTTGCGCCATCTCTTCCCCTCCCCTTTATTTTAAAAGTCTTATGAGTGCTCTTTAACAGGCTGAATCGTGGCCAAAGCTGAAAGAGCTGGGTTCTCTTCTTATTCCAGTGTTTTTCGTCTGATCTACATGGCGTTGAGGAAAACAACTGAGAAGGGAACATGCTTTTGGCAGGCTCCTTGACTGAGCAAATGGCTTCGAGGCATGACATGCAATGCTATAAAGATGGCTTTCTTTCAATCTGCGATTTAGAAACATTTGAGTTGCTTATTGGTGGGGATTAAGCTTTTTTATACCCTATTGCCATTTTGCATTTTGTAAAGCTTTTGAGGTCGTTTCACTTCTGGTCCCTCCTAATTGCTTAAAGTCCATTTACTTTTAGGCCATTTAACCTTGCTTGCTGGGGTGGCGGTGAGTAAAATTCATGCAGAAGGCAGAACCACCTTAATTCCAGGATTCAGGTGAAATATATCCTGCCACTTCTTTTGATGATCTTTCTAATCTGTGTCCTATCTGTATTTTGAAAGAGTCTCTCACTTGATGGAGTCTTCAGCCTAGG
The DNA here is from genome assembly GCF_009819535.1 of Lacerta agilis. Lineage (NCBI taxonomy): Eukaryota > Metazoa > Chordata > Lepidosauria > Squamata > Lacertidae > Lacerta > Lacerta agilis. Next base: position 51,710,411 of record NC_046320.1, read on the forward strand.
GGAGAAGACTGGACTAGGGTGAGGTAGCATGTAGGATAGTAAACTCTAATTGGGAAATTCTACTAAAAAGGTGCTAAACTCATAGCGTCAAAGCTGTGGGGTCTTGCATTGTTAGCTAGTTATCATGCCCTTTGTGTGTGTATATATGTTTAAAAAAGGTGTTTGCCTAAAATAGGTGCAGAGAGAGCTTTGCAAAAATTCAAAACAGAAAACTATAATCTTAAGGATTCTGATACTTGGGCAATGCAAGTGTTTTGTGTGGAGAATTCCATCCTTTGGACCCCTGGCATCTTTCTTTCAGGCTTTCCTTTTCAAGACTTCCCTTATCTCCATTTTACATTCCTAAAATGCTAGCTTATTCTTGGAAGAGCACTGCCGATGCATATTTTCAACACTTCACACTATGGGCTCCAGTCTGGAACAGGGGTTGGTTAAATCCTGTTCACTACATTGGAAACTGATAACATGCCTGATCCCTTCACTACTTGCCATATTTATAGTGTTTTCCGAAAACTTTGCATGCGAACGTGCTTTCCCTTGTGGGCTTGAGATGTGCGTTTGGAGAACATGGAAGCAAGGAGCTGAACAAAACCTGTACACACTGTTTTCAGTCATAGATGCAAATAAAATAAGAAATGTTCCTTAATTTATGCCGTGTTTTTCAATGACCTCAGAAAACCATTTGCCAATAGTGTGTTTTAGACGACTAATAAAATACAACTCTTCCTTTAATCATTTTCTGTAGGTCATTTAGAAGACATTGGTACCAGATTTGTTTCTGTAGCACAAATGACTTGCAGAACAGCAGACAGCTGCTAAGCCAATATGGTTATCAACCGTCTGAACATGATTTCCCAGTCAGTAAAGATTTAATGGACATGTTTTGTTAGTTTCAATCTGACATTTTTAAAAAAAAAACGCCTTTAAAAACAAGCTTTTTATGGGGTGCTGTCCAATAAGCTAGGAAATTGTGTTTGCAGCCTATAGGTTTATTACCTATATGATAGCAAAGGATATGTTTGAAAAGTACAGATACTTCTGCAGGAGTGGGGTTGGGGGAATTCCTGATTGCTAAAATTATTGGGGAAGATCAGTGCATAGCGGCTTGTGTCTAACACTATCTGTCTTTTGGAAAACAACCTTGCTCATAAACCTTATTAATTTTTTACCAGTAGGATGGGAATCTTGCTTCCTTGCTTGCTTTGCCTTACAGCAACCTAAAGCAAATAATTTTCCAAATCTGTCCTAAACACCCAGAGCTGGAGTGGCACAGCTGTGCATCAGTGTTTAAATAGGATATACTGGTGTACAGCAAACTCCTAAAAGTTTGGGATAACAAGGGGGAAACCCACATGTTTTTGAAACATACCTCCCTCCAGCTGCAGCATAATCTGTAGTGCATGTCCCTCCTTTTTGTGGTCAAGGTGAAAATGTTTACCACTTGTTCACTCTGGCAATTGTTCAGATTAGCTGCTGGCTGTCATACTTGCACTCTGGTGTGCAGAGGGTTTGGGTGGTAAACTTCTTTTGCTAGTAATCTCTGCGTTTTATAATGTCGTGTTTTGAAAAAGGTTGTGAGTGTGATGGTTGCAGGGGTGCCCAAACTTTTTTCAAAGAGGGCCAGATTTGATGAAGTGAACATGCATGAGGGGCGACCGAAGTTGTTGAGCTTTTTTTTTTTTTAGGATTTAACCCCAAAGTTGTTGAGGTTTATTTTTTTTAAAAGGATTTTACTCCAGGACATATACTGCCATGGGGCTGGATTAAATCGACCGGCGGGCCGGATTAGGCCCCTGAAACGGACCTTGGACATGCCTGGTTTAAACCTTTCTCTGAAACCTGGCATCTGACTTGCAACGTAATGTGCCAGAAAATAAGAAAGGGCATGACTGCATCTGTAGTGGCACTGATGTGTTGCGTTAATGTTTATTTCTGTGCTGCCTTTCAGCCAAAAAAGCTCCCAAGGAGACTCACAAGAGATAAATAAAATAAATAATGTTAGATACCAGATAAAAATCTTTTGGGCAGTATTCAGCACACGGTGGAAAAGCTTAGAGGACACACTAGCCTGGAAGCTGTACAAGAACTTTATTATTTCTCTCCAAGAAGAACAGAACAGCAACAGGAAAACTCCTGATCCTGCTGCAGTGCCACCTAGTGACTAAACTATATAATGACACAATCCAAGCACATCACTTACTATGAAAAGTCATTTCCCCCCGGAATTTTGTAACTTTGCCTTTTGAGTTTTGTTTGTGTTGTCGCTTCTGGGTAGATGAGAAACTCTGCAGTCTTTGACTACTGCAGAGGAGCTTGCAAGCAAGGGGGCGAGGGAGGGAGGGGGGAAAGATGAGTGAATGCAATTTGTCAGATTGCAGTTCTGGAGCTATTCTTAAGCATCCATCTTAAAATAAATAATTTTTGTTGCAAACACTTTTTATTAGCAATTTATTTTATTATGTCAGAAGGATGTGAATTTGAAATCTCCAGGCTGGAATAAGCAAAATAGTGTTGTTGTTTTTCTTGAGCAGAGGTTCTGGAAAAAATTAGGAGGGTCTCAGCTTACTACTTCTCTTTCGTCTGTGGTTGTGCAAAAGCCTCAGAAACTCAGAGATGAATAAAAGATCTCTAAAAAAAAAACCCTCACAAAATTCATCTCATGATTAGGGCTGCAAAGTTGGATCGATTGTTTGGTTAGATTATTCTTATGTTTAAAAACAAAATCTGTCACTTGACTAAAAAGGTGCCCTGGCTAACTCTTGTTGTTTTTGTTTTAAAAAGCATTATAAAAATAGAAGTACATGCTGCTCAGTTGTTTAAGCATGGTGCTGTGATAATGCTAGGGTTGCGGGTTCAATCCCCGTATGGGACAGCTGCATATTTCAGCATTGCAGGGGGTTGGACTAGATGATCCTCAGGGTCCCTTCCAACTCTGATTCTATGACTTATATAAGCCTATATGTTTCTAGGTTTATTCTGGTTTCAAATAAGGGTTAATATTATGGCATAAAACGGTAGCATTGCTGGTGGCTGCGGCAAGGGCTGTTGTAGACTGGCTGTCACCGCAGTAATTGGGTGGGTGATTGGCAGGTGCTGGTGGCAACCAGGCAGACGATTGGTAGCTTTGACGGCGCGTGAGATTGCCTGCGTTTGTCTGGGAGGTGAGCGCTTATCAGGGATACCCCCCCCCCAAAAAAAGCTCAACAACCCTGGGCAATCCACCCCCCCCTGTTGGCAATCTCCCTCCATTTTCTTAATTTGTAGCCCCTCAAAATAGGGGGTGCCTTATACACAGGGGCGTGTTACACACGAAAAAATGTGGTATTTCTCTAGGCAATTTCTCTAGCTTTTTGCTTTCTGCTTCTACGCGCCATCCCACCAACTTGTTGCTCTTTTAAGAATCCAGTTTCCCTCCTTGCCCATGCCTTCCCACTTTAGCTAAGCAGAGTGAATGCATGACTGCGATTGAAAGTTCTTGCTTGGCACTAGTCTCTGTCTTGTCCAGAGGCATGCCTTCATGGTCACTTGATCAAAGGGGAGCTAATTGACTCAAATGGGAAGCCTCCCCTCAAGAGTGCTAGTTTTGACTCCTGGCAGGAAGGTTTCTTTGCCAAGGGGCCGTCTACTGTTTTAGGGAACTGCTGTACAAATTACTTTTAAGTATTGCCTTTCCGAATGGTGTGTGTGTGTGTGTGTGTGTGTGTGCTCACTCATACCTAATAAACAAGTGGGTGACCACAGTAGCTCTGCTCTGGGTGAGCACATGACCTGGAGGCTTACTTCGCAGAGCTGGAGAATGGTTTTTTTTTTTTTTCTTGTACAGCGAGTGACGGGCTTCTTCTCCGGTTTCCATGGCTCCATCCTCGCTTCTTCTAACTTTGCTTTTCCAATATCGTTCTAGGTTCAGTGGCATTGCAGGTCGAGGATGGTAGCTGGAGCAAACTTCTACATTGTGGGTCGAGATCCTGCCGGCATGTCTCATCCGGAGACTGGAAAAGATCTCTACGATCCAACCCATGGTGCCAAAGTGCTGACTATGGCGCCAGGCCTGATAACGCTGGAAATCGTACCCTTCAGAGTGGCAGCTTATAACAAGAAAAAGAAATGCATGGATTACTATGACTTGGAACAGTAAGTTTTTTTCGGGTTTTAAGAGCTGATTAATGTCCCACACAGTACCCTGGATATGGTGATTTGGAATTTGGCTTTGCACACCAGCATGTCTCAGCAGATACCTTCCAAGTAAATTCTCATTTCTCGGGGTCCAAGGTCCATTCATTCCTGTCTTATTTGGGAACCAACCACCCCCACTGGAAACCATTTGGTGATTTTAGCCTGGTATCATGTGACCTTTTTATAAAACCCCCACGAAAACCAACTTGAATCTCCGCTGCTCTGAATTTGCTTTGCCAGTCTGGGTGGCCTTGGAATGAAACCAGGCTGTGTTCCCGCATCTATCATACAAAATACTGCTTTGCCATGATAATGTAGGCCATGTTTCAAATTTTTGTTTCAAACTTCTTTTAAGAGTTTAGTTTCAGGTTACACTTGATACTGTTGTTCAGTTTTACAAGTTTCTAGGTTATATTTCAGTTTCAGTATGTTTATAATTATGGGCAGTCCTTTTGTCTGTGGTACCTGTCTAAAATCCCTATGTATAAATCTTTAATTTTTTTGTTAGCACACTTTATGCAGAATGCTGGGTCATGTAGGACAGAAATCAAATGCAAGGTAGGCTGTACATTCACGTCACTGACAGATTTAAAGAAGCCTGTTTATGCTTCTGATAGAAAAACATACTGTTATCATAGTAAATAAATACAGTGGATCAGCCAATTTATTTTTATTTAATTTAAATATTTATAAGACACACTTACGCTCTACATGGGGCTACCTTTGAAGGTGACCCGGAAACTGCAATTAATCCAGAACACAGCAGCTAGACTGGTGACTGGGAGTGGCCGCCGGGACCACATAACACTGGTCCTGAGAGATCTACATTGGCTCCCAGTGCGTTTCCGAGCACAATTCAAAGTGTTGGTGCTGACCTTTAAAGCCCTAAACGGCCTCGGTCCTGTATACCTGAAGGAGCTTTCCACCCCCATCATTCAGCCCGGTCACTGAGATCCAGCGCCGAAGGCCTTCTGGCGGTTCCCTCACTGCGAGAAGCAAAGCTACAGGGAACCAGGCAGAGGGCCTTCTCGGTAGTGGCACCCGCCCTTTGGAACGCCCTCCCATCACAGGTCAAGGAAATAAACAACTACCTGACATTCAGAAAATACCTGAAGGCAGCCCTTTTTAGGGAAGTTTTTAATGTGTGATATTTTTGTATTTGATTTCTGTTGGAAGCCGCCCAGAGTGGCTGGGGAAATCCAGCCAGATGGGCGGGGTACAAATAATAATAATAATAATAATAATAATAATAATAATAATAATAATAATTATTATTATTATTATTATTACATGTAAAATATCATTGGCAAGCCAAGGCGCTATGTTGCAAAGTTGGTGCAAAATCAGGCATGCATAATTTTGTAAACTTCTAATCTCACCTCTTACACTACTTTTTCCCTAAGCTAAAAAGACCTAAACTTTGCCACCTTTCTTCATAGTGAAGTCGCTCCACCCATATGACCATTTTGGTCACTCTTCTCTGAACCTTTTCCAGCTCTACAATATCCTTTTTTGGGTCAGGCCACCCTACACACCGTATTCCAAATGCAGCCCGCACCAACGATTTGTGTAATGTTGTTAACGATAATGTTTAAGTTTAATTTCCGAGGTTTTTAATTAAGATACACTGCATTATGGAGGAGACTAACGGGGGGACGGTAGTTTCCATAGCATCACCTCTCGTATGAGAGGCAGAAAGAAATTCTGACACCATTTCAGCGCAGTATGCATTTTTCAGCATGAGTTGCGCAAGCAGCCCTAGTGACAATCCTGTTCTGGCTCTGTGCACAGTGTCACAAATCCAATAGCAGACATATTCTGTCATCTGTTGGACTGGTTGGTCACACAGGGTTAAGTCCTCCATTAGAAAGCAGGGCCAGTGAATGTGGTGTTACTTCTGGAGCACACACACACACACACACACACACACACACACACCAGTTTCTGGGAGGGCCCAGTCAGGAAGCGTAGCTGGGAGTTAGCATTCTTGTTTTTATGCTCTGTAGCAACGTCACTCTCTTATTTGTCTCGCTGCTTCGTGTGGACAGGCGTTGTCTGTCACATGGATTAGCACCTTGGATGTCTCGGCTGGGAATGGTGTCTGTACTCAGGGCCTGCACTCGCTCATAGCCAAGCTCTGCCGCGAATCGAACCCCAGCGAAGTTTCCAGAGCAGCCTGCCTTGTGGCGCAGGTGGCTGTTTGCTGGTTGGTGTTAGCCTGGAAAATTTATACTTCCCCTGCTGTATAATAACAGCTCGCCGCGTGCTGTGGCCTTTTCCATCCGTGAGGCACTGTGGTGGTGGGGTGGGGGGAAAAGCATGCAGCTGGGCAAAAGCTTCCAAGTGGTTCTTAATTAATTAGGCTGTGCCGATGTGTTTACTGTAGCTGGATTGGAAAGAAGATGGCTGGCAAGACGTGAAAGCAGAACTCCCATTTGGAATGGTGTCTGCAGCATGAAGTGCAGATGTAGGGTGAAAGATTCTCAGAAGAAGGTGCCTAGGGAGCGGCGCTTTAAATCCCCCTTCAAAAGGGAAGCATGCCAGCTGACAGCCCCCCCCTCCCAGCTTGGCACTCTGGGGGAATATAAGGCTTTGATTGGCCTCCTTTCCCTTCTTTTAATCAAAAAGTCGGAACAGAACAAACTTGTAGCCTTTTATTATTCCATTTCCTGTGCCAGACAGCAGGTCATGCTCAAATCTTCTACATAAATATGGGTATTGTCACTTGAGGAATTTTTGATTAAACAAAATGCAACGATGGAGCAGTTTATTGCCTGTAGAGACAAGCAGCGGCCCCAGAGCACGATACAGATTGTCTGTTCTTCTCTTCCCCTTCCTCTCACCCAGTGCCATTTGTATTTGAATCTGAAAGACGTTTTGGAAACCTTGGCAGGCACCATCCATTTATTTTTTGCAGGCCTGATGCGCAAAGTGGAAAATTGGGAAGGAGTGTGCATAGGGAATGTTTCACAAGGGGAAAGTTAAAATGGGTTTAGTCTTCCCAGAGTCCTAGACTCGTTCTTGGAGTATCAATTGACAGCCTGTTCCGCAATTTTGTAGGTAGCACTTTGTCAAGACTTCTGGACGATGCAGGCAATAAATACAGCAGGAGGGCTTTTGAAGTATTGAAAACATTGATTGTGATGAAAATTTCCCAGTAAAACACACACACACACACACACACACACACACGAGTTTGGCCAGTTATCAGACTGCATATGATGAAAGAACATCTGGCCTATTTAAAAAAATTTTTTTTTTAAAGAGTACATGTATTTGGCCATGTGAGGATGGGTAAATATTATGAGACAAGACTTGGCAAGTCTGCCATATTGTTTTGGTGGTGTACAGATTCATAAGCTTTTATTGGAAGACTACTGTACAATTTAGCCACAGGGCGCTGCTCAGAACAAGCATTGATCAGCATGGAAATGTGTCTCGTAAAAAACTCAAGAGAAGTCCCTTTGGCGAAGTTAATAGTTCTGCGTCTTTGCAATATCTGATGTCCCTTTATCCCTTGCAGAGTTTTTGTATAGCTCTAGGAAGTTTATCTCCGCTTTTGGAGCATACAGTATGTTGTTAGCCCAAGAGAATGAGAGGTGGTTGCCACACGCATGCTTCTTGACTGATGGCTACAGTTTAGCAGGAGGGGCCTTTAGCTTAGTTAGATAAACACGTGCTGTGCATTCAGAATTTGATAGCTCAGCTAGAATGTGTACTACTGCTTAGCCAAGGATGGCAGGAATGACTGACAAGCAGAATTGTGCAAGCAGAAAGGGGAAAACGTGCCCTGGTGAGGAAGAAGAAAAAACCCAGGACTAAAAACTCTTGCAAGTAGCTTTCACTCTTTCCTGTTTTAATAAACCTCTTATTATCCAGCCAGACTAAATGGATTCAGACCAGAAGAGATAAAGTAGTTCTTCAAATGCAGTACATAATATACAGAGTTCTGTACAGTGGTACCTCGGGTTACAGACGCTTCAGGTTACAGACTCCGCTAACCCAGAAATAGTACCTTGGGTTAAGAACTTTGCTTCAGGATGAGAACAGAAATCGTGCGGTGGTGGCGCAGCGGCAGCTGGAGGCCCCATTAGCTAAAGTGGTACCTCAGGTTAAGAACGGACCTCCGGAACGAATTAAGTTCTTAACCCAAGGTACCACTGTATTCCACAAGACGTCATGATTAGCCAGATCAGAAATCTCTTATCAGTGGCTATTAGCCATGGAAACTCAAGCGGGAACGCATTTTGTGGAGGCTGTATGCCGCTGACTGCTAGCTGGATGACATCGGAATGGCAAAGCTGTTGCTTATGTGCCCTGCTTGGGGGGCATCTGATTGCCCAGTGTAGGAAACAGGACACCAGGCTAGAAGGGCGTTTGGCTCAATCCTGCATGGTGCGTATTGTTTTGAAGCCAAAGAGAAACATAAACTTTGCTCTTTCCGATCCTCTACATTTTAATGATTGACACTATGAGATTAGGTTTTTTCAAAAACCTTTATCTTTTCCGTTTATGAATTGCTTCCCATTACACATCCCGAAACAGTTTACAATATAATAACATATGTAAAAGCAGTTTTTTAAAATTAAAAAACAGTTATAAAAACAAAACAGTTTAAAACAACGGCATATACATAAAACCCAATTCAAATCCAAGGCAGATACCAGCTGGGATAAAGTTCTTAGAAGACTTTTAACAGGTGCCAAAAAGACAACAGAAAAGGCATGGGGCTGATATGCAGTGGGAGAGAGTGCCAAAGGTTAGGTGCTGCCTCACTGAAGGCTGGATTGTGCAGAACAGACCTCATGACAGGATGGCATCTGCAGGACTCCTCCTTCAGAATGCAGTGATTGGTTGGGGATGTAGGGGATGAGGCAATCTTTTTGCTGAGGTGGATTTAGGGCAGTGTGACCGGTTCCACCACACTGGGCACTGAGCCTAGGGGACACCATCTTGGGATTTTATGCAGCCGATGCTGGCTAGTGTGATTAGTATAAATCACATGAGACGTCTGAGAAGAGTGTGGGAATGGAAGACTGTCATATCTCTTCTGCCTGAGCGTGTTACTGTGCTGTACTTTCACTTTTGCAGTATGCAACGGGTTGTTCTGCCAGAGCTTGGAGAACACAGGCGTGATTATGGATTCTCTGTATAGAATGTAAATAAAACGTAGTTTAGATCTACGGCTGTTTCCTTCTTCTTGCTGTGTGATGCCAGAAGACGTGTGTGCACTTTTCATATGAGAAGTGTCGCAGAGAGGCACTCTGGAGTGAAGGGACATGCCATTCCGGAGATGTGCCTACTGGTAGACGCTCAGAGGTCCTGGGGGGTTCGCTGTCACCCCAAGAGCGTTTGCCAACACACCGCAGGTCACTGCAACTATGACATAGTGATTTGAGCAGGTGAGAGGTTGGGGGGGGGAGAGATTTGGTCTTGCACAGGGCACAGCTGAAATTTGAAAGACCAAAGTCTGACCCTACTTTTAGATCTTTTTGTTACAAGCTGTATAGGACTTTGTGCACCAATGCCAGCACCTCAGACCTATCCCAGTAGCTAATTGGCAGTCAGTGATGAAATATTAAGTCTTTATAAAAAGAAAAAACATCGTACGATTTTTTTTAAAAAATGTTCCTAAATAGCATAGAAATTTTAAAAAGAGAAATCGGACACTCATCTAGCCAACCTGAGTATAATGGAAGCCTCTATTTGTTAAGGTTCTTAAAGGATGAATGAGTTGAGTGGACCAGATCTCAACAAGCAGAGAATTGCAATCGAAAGAGAGAGAATGACTTGAGTTATAAATCTGCTGCTTAGATAGGGAACAAATGCCTTGAACAGGAACCCAGACATGAATGGGCTTCGAAAAGGTAAAGTATGAGTATACAAACTCAAAATTGTTCACAGTCAAAAGTTGATGGGCATCATCAAGGACTGTTCTTCATGCAGTTCTGCAACAATCCCACCTTGAATTGCATACAAAATAACTGGATATTGCAACTTTGTATCCATTGAATCAAATAAAAGATGTATGCCGCTGTTCTGTTGCATGCACTGCGAGAAAAAACGTAGTCCCTGTTTGCTAAGTGTAGCTTAATACAGACGAATGATCCCTAGCAAACATTTGGCTTCTATTCTCCCCCTCCCACCACCACCACCACCCTGAGCCATATCCAACTGAGGTCAGCGTTTGGCTTATATTTCAAACAAGCTAGCAGAGGATGAGTAAGAAATAGATGCTGCTAACTGAGTAAACAGAGTAAGTAAAGCCATTGCATTTTATTGTTGGATTAATCGCTGTTGCTTCAGAGGATTCAGAAATTCCTTTCTCTTTGCATCCTTATTTTTAATTTGCTTTAATAAAATTCAATCTAGGTACTTAAAAAAAGAAAGATCTCGTGGTGACCTGGATTTCTGGTTTTTGCCCCGTGGGTCATTCTGGCAATTTGATAAATGTTACGTTTCTGATGGTTGGACAGTGTTCTTGAAGCTACTAACATGAGTTTGGCCAAACTGCGAGAGGCAGTGAAGGATAGGCGTGCCTGGCGTACTCTGGTCCATGGGGTCACGAAGAGTCGGACACGACTGAACGACTGAACAACAACAACAACACGTTTCTGACTGAATGAAATACTTTCCATTCTAGGAAAATGGCTTCACTCTTTTATTTAAGGCCAATAATTGCCATGCTAATACTGTCTCCCATAGCAGTCAGCCGGGTACCCAGGCATTGATGCCCATCTGTTTTATTTTTCAGTCTCAACACTGGTACCTGGAGGGATATTGCTTCCAAGAATAGCAGCCCCTTTTTCAGTTATCGGAGTCACTGTGATAAATATGTACTCTCTATATTTTTCTGCTCCTTCTAAGAAGCCAGTAGTTTAGATTTCTTACATCACATTCTGTAGCAATGAATTTCATAAGGTGTTTCCTGCTTGGCAGGGGGTTGGACTGGATGGCCCTTGTGGTCTCTTCCAACTCTATGATTCTATGATAAGGTGATTATGTATAGAAGAACAAATGGTTCATCTTGGCATCTTCTCTCTCTCTCTGTGTGTGTGTGTGTGTGTACGCGCACATGTGCACACAAACACATACATTTGCAGCAGACCTATTATCTAAGTGTGGATCCTTATGCCGTTGAAACGGCACCAGCCACACTGAAGAGGAAGACACCAGCTGGCTGGAGGGTACCCGGAGAGTTACAGAAGTAAAAAAAAAAAAAAAAAAGGGTGGGGTGGGACAATCCCTCCAAATGGCCCGATAAGAACTGAGAGTGCCTGGTGGCCATGGAATGCCAGCTGACTGTTGGAGAGGGAAGAGAAAGGGAAAATGGAATGGGCTATACGGTGAAGGGCATGGCTGGCTGGACTTCTGAACAGGAACATTCCAAAGAGCGACATTTTATTGCAGGTCCAGGTTGTGTATATGGTTTTTCCTATTTGTTCTATTTATTACTGCATATAGAGACGCTGTAGAGCAGCAATTCCTGCACCTCATACCTCCAGATCAGGCTTACTCAAACTCGGCCTTCAAGATGTTTTTGACCTACAACTCCCATGATCCCTAGCTAGCAGGACCGGTGGTCAGGGATGATGGGAACTGTAGTCTCAAAACATCTGGAGGGCTGAGTTTAAGGAAGCCTGCTCCAGATGTTGGACTAAAACTCACTTCTTCCCTGATGGTTGGCCCTGCTGATGGGATCCGTAGTCTGACAACATATGGAAGGCCCTTAGGGTCTAGACTGCTCAGCAGCGGGCACTTGCAGATCACGGTTGTATTTTTAAAATACCAGGTTTAGTCAAAACTGTTGATTCATCCTCCTTTCTTTTGTTTTTTGCTTTTCTTTTCAGCCACGAAGACTTCGAATTCATTTCAGGAACTCGCATGCGCAAGATGGCTCAGGAAGGACAAAATCCTCCTGAAGGCTTCATGGCTCCCAAAGCATGGACCGTGCTGAAAGAGTATTACAAATCCTTGGAAAAGGCTTAGGCTACTTATTTGTTGCAGATCAGCCTTTTGACGTTTGATTTATTAGCAAGAAGGAGGACCACACAATCGCCGTTTTGGTGCTGCTTTGTTGTCATGTCTGTCAGGAAGCATTTCCTCTAAAAAACACCAGGCCCTTTCTCCTTAACTTAGCATCGTTTTCTGCTTCTCTTATGGGTTCCATTACTTATTGGCACCTAACAAACTGCTGGTTCTAATGTCTTCTATTTTTATTACAGTTGATATTCTTGCAGTAAGTTTTCTAAACCTCGTCTTTCTAAAAACATTATTATACCTCTGTGCCCTGCAGTTCTCTGTGCTGCTGAAACACTTCCCCTCCCTCCTTCCACATTATTTAATATATCTCATGTCTTTTTCTGTGTGGGTATGTTGCTCTTCATAGTTTACAGGCTAAATATTTCAGTTTGATTATACCAGCTAGATATAGGTGCTAAATCGAATCAAAACGAAAAAGATTTTTAAAAAGATACTAACCTTGTACTTTTCAGCCAGTGCTCTTTGAAGTTCTTGTATGGAATCTCCAGAATAGACTACACTGTATTGCAAATTAAACTTTCTGTACCAAATCTGTGAATTTTGTGGTTGCCAATCCTCAAGCATTACTGATTTTTTCCCCTCACATACTTGTGGTAGGTTTAACACAGTTGCCTGCTTTTATTTATTTATTTTTAAAAAGTTTTGCAATTTTCTCTCCAACCTCGCCCTGGTCTTCTAACATGACATTAATATTTTTTAGTTGTTGAAGAGCAGGTTGTCACTTCCATTGGATGACTATCACTTAAGAGACACTTTTAGGGAGTAGGAGCAGGGGAGCTACTTCAAAGGTGGTTCCTTAACCTCACTCATTTCTCCTTTCAAAACATGATGGTAGCATACCCTTGATATGGGAAAGATAGTCAGGAATGTCAGTGTTTGCTAGGTACTGTCTCCTCCTTACTTAGACACAATGAGTTGTATCTAGAGATGTTCTGCTCCCAGTAGACCCATTGCAATTAATGGACCTAAGTTAGCCATGCCCATGAATTTCAGCGGGTCTATTTCAGATGCAACCCCCTAACATCATTTCTTGAACGTGCTATGGTAATCAATAGTGCTGTTAGATTGGGGAGGGCCCTACCTCAATGGAGAACTCAGGTTTCTCATGCGAAAGGTCCCAGGTTCAATTTATGTGCATCTCCAGATGGAGATGGGGAAAAGCCCTGGAGACTCACTACTATCAGCGTGGACAGCACCGAGTGAGGTTGACCAATGGTCTTACTTTGTATATATGGAAGCTTCCTATGTTCATCTGAAGTCCTGATCATTCTCATTCCACAGCAAAGTATGTTGCAGTTGCAGGTGTGTAAAAAGCTAAACTAAGCTGCTCGGTATAAACACCAAGGAAAATGAAAAGAGCACATAGCGTGATTTTCCATGCATTTGTTCCTTCACTATTAAGTGAGTAACACTAACAGAGACCTTAAAGCAGGGGTCAGCAAACTTTTTCAGCAGGGGGCCGGTCCACTGTCCCTCAGACCTTGTGGGGGGCCGGACTATATTTTGAAAGAAAAAAAAAAGAATGAATTCCTATGCCCCACAAATAACCCAGAGATGCATTTTAAATAAAAGGACACATTCTACTTATGTAAAAACACGATGATTCCCGGATCGTCCGTGGGCCGGATTTAGAAAGTGTTTGGGCAGGATCCAGCCTCCGGGCCTTAGTTTGCCTACCCATGCCCTAAAGTGTGGGCAGAAATATGGCAATGCAAAGAGAGGATTGAGGAGGAGGAAGGTAGGAGGCATGTAATTCAAATTATGTACCCTGACGGGTAATGTCAACAGAAAAAAGGCAGAGTTTAAAATGGCTGTGGGGGAAAAATGTGGTAGGCTTCCAAGACTAGGTCTGGGAAACCTGTGATCTTCCAGATATTGTTGGGCTACAACTCCCACCAGCCCCAGCCAGCATAGTCAGAAATGAGTTAGAAAAACCCTAGGCGGAGATTTCTGAGAGTGACTTCTGCTTGAGACCATGGGATATTACATTAGAAAATGTTGACTTGGGTGTTCCAATTGCTTCACTCTTGAGTAAATGAGCTCCTTCTATTCATATGAACTTTACAGAATGCTCTTCCCGCTTAACAAAGGTTATAGAGTGCTGATGCGTGACAGCAAAACAGTAAAACTGGGCACTTCATTCCAGCAATTGAGGATTTGCCATTTCCTTAGCTTAGCACATACTTGGATGCTACATCTTTGAAAGGGATGAGGAGGAGCAAGTCATTTTCTGTTTCTGCATTGCTTCTGCAATGTCCAAAGAATGTACTTGCATATCTTGCCCCATAGGGAGATGTGTGAGTTCTAGATACAGTGATAGGGCAATTGAATCCCATCTTCAACTCCAGGCACTGTGGAAGACACTAGAATGGATTGTTGGCTCCTGTTAACTCCTGCTAGATTTACTGGTCCAAATTGTCTCTTGAAAACCAGCGAAGTTTTCCACCTGGTTTCTCTAAAGCAGACTTTCTTTTGAACCTTTCCCAATGCTACTCAGTATATGGCAACCTATCCAAAGACCCTCTCTTCTTCGATCATGTTGAAAATCTTTTCAAGCAGTGTCTTTGGGTCATTAACTTTGAATTTAGATACAAAATTCACGGAAGTGATACTTTTCCTGTCTAGCTATGGTCCTTGCCAGTGTGCTGAAATCTTCCCTTCTTAATCTTACGCAGGAGGACCATATGTTTGTCCTAATCCTGCTGTAACCTTGGAACATTTATTTGCCCCTATCAGAAATCACCCTGACACATGAAGCATGACTGCCTCAGGGATGGAAGGGGGTGGGTGGGTGGAGAGGGAGAGTAATAAAATGAACTCTTGATAGTTTTGAAGAACCCTAAAATCAATGAAGCAGGAGAGTGGGGGAGACTCTTCTCCTTTCCCCAGAATCTGAAGTTAATGAGGTGGATGGAGTTTGCTAAATCTTGGGGTGAGGAGTTGAATAAGTGCTATAAAACCATTACAGTTCATCAATGAGATATCTATTCCAGATGATGCTTTCTTCTCTAACCTACTTTAAGTGACGTCAATTATTCCCCTGGGGTCAACAAAAAAGCTAAAGGCTAGGTATATGCCACTTTGCAAGATGGAGGCTCCAAGTTGTTTATTTTTAAAGCTATATAAATTCACGTTCAGAATCTGAGGTCCTGAACTTGGACGGAGAAGTCACTCTCTTAATGAAGATTAAGGATGCTGGCGTGGATCTGGGATACTCGGTAAGAGATCTTAAACCCTGGATTGCTCAATAAGTACTACCAGACGTGGGACTGTTGCATAAAGCTATTAAAGAAAAAGCCTGGAGCCAACCCAAAGGTCTACATTGCAAATAATACCACTAATAAAAATCAGTAAGGAGAAACCACAATGGATGTATTTGTGGGTTTCAGTTTTGTTGGTCTTTGATTGTCTAAGGAGCTTTGCAAGTGAAGCACTGAAGTCAGCCCTGTTGACTGATTCTTAAAAGAAATGGGCCACAAAATACGTTATGAAGACCTTGGTAAGCAAATTTTTAAATAGAAGCTTTGTTCTAAAAGGAGCATCGTGTTTGGCAAAATGGCATTATACCCTTCTGGTGTGATCTTGGAAGGCGGTTTTGCGGTGTAAATGTGAGTCATGTTTAGTGTATTGGGGACTTTCACCTCCAAGGGCCATATGGTGTGAAGTGACCTTCAGAGTCCTCAGTCAAAGGGGCCAAAATAACATTTCCTAGGCTGTTCTAAACATTATTGAATTGCCCATTTATTTTCTCTCCTCATTTATAGAATGATTGTTGACTTAATGCTGCCTAATTTTTGTGTTGCTTGTGTTTCTAGCAGGATAGGTCAGTTGTTAACTTCTGAGAAGGGAAATTAGAAAAGTGGAAAAAATAGAAGATGAAGAGAAAGGGGCAAGACACGGATTGGAACTGAAGACTGCCCATCTGCATCTTGCCAAATAATTATTGAATTCTTTGCATGGCACCATGGGAGCACAGCATGAAGACGGGCTATTGATCCCCTTAGCAATAAATTAAATTATATGGCCAATAGCAAGAAAGGCGCATTAAAGTTGTATTGAAATGAATGGGATTAACTAGTCATGTTTATTTTAATAGGAATTAAGCATGACCAATGGGACGCGGGTGGCGCTGTGGTCTAAACCACAGAGCCTAGGGCTTGCTGATCGGAAGGTCGGTGGTTTGAATCCCCATGACGGGGTCAGCTCCCGTTGTTCGGTCCCAGCTCCTGCCCACCTAGCAGTTCAAAAAAAGTGCAAGTAGATAAATATGTACTGCTCCAGCGGGAAGGTAAACAGTGTTTCCGTGTGCTGCTCTGGTTCGCCAGAAGCGGCTTAGTCATGCTGGCCACATGACCCGGAAGCTGTCTGCAGACAAACGCCGGCTCCCTTGGCCTATAGAGTGAGATGAGTGCCGCAACCCCAGAGTCGTTCGCGACTGGACCTAACGGTCAGGGGTACCTTTACCTTTTAAAGCATGACCAAAGTCCCTTTCATGCGGTAAGCAGGATACAGGGGCCGTGCTGCAGGCTTTGCCAGCTCCCACCAGCTGATGTTGATGGATTTATTGTGGCTGACCAGCTGCTTATGTGTAAGTGCTCCTCTTTAGTCATCCATGCTCAATGCACAGGCCTTAGGATTTGGGCCAGCTGGGCTTCCCCAGTCACTGCGTTCCCTTCTTGCACACATTATATGCATTAACTTTTTGTGGACTTGGCCACTGATTTTAAAGACCACCTCTTTCCCTACAAACCCTCCTGGGTGTTAAGATCACCAGAGGGCTAGACATAACCCCAATGTGGTGCCTTCCCAGTGTTGTTGGTCTCTAGCTCCCACAAGCCAGAGCCAACATAGCCATTGACCAGAGTTGCGAAATATGGAAATGTAATATAATGCTGGCTACTCCCTGCAGTGAAGTGATGTGAAGTTCTTTATCCACTGCTGGATTTCTATAACATTCACACATGAAAGTGTGTGCTTGATGCTGCCGTCAATGCAACTGTGAAATCAGCCCTGAGACATGAGGTGAAGAATCAATGCAGGGCAATGGATAGCGACACAGCTATTCAGCGGCTGCAGTCCTAAGCATGGTTAGAGAGTTAGTCCCACTGATCGCATGCTATACATGCTTACTTTTAAGTATGCCTATTCCTGGTCCTTTTAAAAGAGGCCTTTTGGGAAAACTGGTTGCTGACCAGGAGATTAGAAGCTCCTCCTGAAAGTTCCTACAGCATGCCATGCGGGGGGGGGGGGGAGCTGTTCTTTCCCACCTTCCTTTTGTTACGACAGGGGTGAGGGTGGCTGGTAGGGAAGCCAAGCTTGTTCCTATAATGTCACCATCAATTTTCCTGGAAACTCCATGTTTGAACTGCTTGAACTCTTCAAGTAGAAAGAGGAGCATAAGGGTGTTCCCCCTGAAAACCATCACCGGGCTTTAAAGCCACATCTGCAACTCCTAAAAGACAAGAAATAGCCCCAAGTATAAATCAACTTGAGTTCGCCCACCCCCATAAAATTCAACGAGGCTTGGATGGAATCAAAGGAACCTTTCTCCAAACTCCTTGTGCACAAGACCATTGTCAGGAACTTAACTATGCAGTATGCTTTACCCTACACACGTAAATAAATCCCAACGGGAGTTAAGCAAGTACTTGAGCCGTGCACTGAATCTCTTCATTATGGAGAATTTCACCCTCCATTTTATATAGCCATTAAAGAACAGCTACGTCATTTGTAACCCTAGCCTTGTATTTTTCCATTTTCCCACTGTCTGGTGGACTGAGAATGCTTAGTCTAGAGTGGTGTCTTTCCCAGATGGTTATTTGGGTTTTGGTCCTCTCTCCAGTTCCCTTGATTATTTGCTGTTGAGGCAAAATCAAGAGTAATTGCTGCTTCACATTTAATTAAGATTCATTAGGAAGGATCTGATGTGCTTGTTTGGAGCTAAGGAATCCAGAGGGAGGCTTCCAGGACCTGAGATGCTGAGAGATGCCTTTGGCAATTTAATCAAGGCATCTGTCTGAATGGCTCTCCAGTGAAATATTGATGACCCCCAAATCCCACCCTCCTTCAACCCCGAGGTCCAGTGTGGAAGTTACACAAGGGAGAAGTGAAATATATGTGACAAGGAGACAGAACTATAACATTAAAACTACTGTAGCTGTGCTTGTGAGATTGGTCTCCCTCATTCTGAAATCTGATTTTAGAAGTGATTTGTAAGAAAACATAACTTTAAGAAAGCTAGTTGTTTTCTTTTGCTAGGGATAGGCTTTGTTATCCTGTTTTTACCTGGGGTTCCATCCTTTTTCTGACCTTACTCTGGCAAATTTCCCAACCATTAGGAATGTGTATGTTTACAATCTCTACACAGTTTTTTTTATTTTAAATAAAATGATGTGGCAAAATCTGCCATAATCAAGTGCTCTAATGAAAATGAAATTATGAAGTTTCCAATGTGTGAGTTACAGAGCTTTGAGGATGGCATGCTCAGGAGGGCTTCATCTGTTGGAGCTAAGTGATGCTGGTACTACTCTCCAGGCTGAGACCTTGCAATATTAATGTGTTGAGTTTCTACATCCAGAAATCCTCTTTGCTAACATGGTTAGGTCTGCTAGTATCTCTATAACAATTTTCAGTAAGTCTGACAGACTGTTTTTCTCAGAACCTAAATGTCTAGCAACTGGTTGCTCCATTTCTTTGGTCAAAATCACAGATTTGGGGCTTCTGAAATGCATGTAGTTTTACCTACATACTGGATATGACATCCCTACTTTTTGTACCAAGTGTAATAGATCACTGTACAAAATAATCCAGTAAAAATTTAACTTCTGTTGGAGAAGTCAATGAGCACAGAATGCCTGATTTAAATCTTCTTTATATACAAATAAAACATGTAGTGCTTAATATAAAATAAAGTGGTTCACATACATAAAATATAATGTTAGAGCTATAAATGTGAGAGTGGTAATCTGTTTCTCTAGAAATTGGAATATTGTTTTTATTAATTAAACTATTAATAAAACCTACAATTAATAACAGGGACGCAGGTGGCGCTGTGGGTTAAACCACAGAGCCTAGGGCTTGCCAGTCAGAAGGTCAGCAGTTCAAATCCCCACGATGGGGTGAGTTCCCGTTGTTCAGTCCCTGCTCCTGCCAACCTAGCAGTTCGAAAGCACATAAAAGTGCAGTTAGATAAATAGGTACCGCTTTGGCAGGAAGGTAAACGGTGTTTCCGTGCACTGCTCTGGTTTGCCATAAGCGGCTTAGTCATGCTGGCCACATGACCCGGAAGCTGTATGCCGGTTCCCTTGGCCAATAAAGCGAGATGAGTGCCGCAACACCAGTGTCATCTGCAACTGGACCTAATGGTCAGGGGTCCCTTTACCTTTACCTTTTTACAATTAATAACAATATCATAAAAAAATTAAGAACAGGAAAAAATCCACATTTTAAAACCAATGAGCAATATTGAAATTGTTGAAGCTAACCAGATTGATAGTTGGATCTTATTTCATCATTGGCAATTGGCCTGTACCCTCCAGTCTCGCTTAGAAGATGCAGAGGAGGTACATGGCCTCAACCTATCTTTGTCCTCCAACAACGTACCCACTCTCCAGCACCTGTTGTTTGAAGGTACCTCCTCACTCTGCCTAATGCCAGGGCAGACCTTGTCCCAAATCCAGCACAAACTGTTTGGGCCAGATTTAGTAATGCTTTGTTGTTGTTTTTATAGGAATTTATTAAATTTTAATAAAACAACAATAAAACAACAAACACAAAACACTACATAACACTACAAAACTACAAAAACTACAAAAAATAACAAAATAAAACACAAAAATCTTAACAAACACTTATCTAACTATACTTATAATATTCCTAACAAACAAACAAACAAACAAACAAACAAACAAACAAAAACAGATTTAGTAATGCTTTGAGCAGACTCATTGAAATGAACAGACCTGAAGTTAAGTATAACTAACAAGTTATTCCACTGGGTCTACTCAAGCTACTCCATGGCCTTCTTCTTCCCTGGCTCTTTCCACTCATATCTCAATGGCTCCCTGCTCCATAACATTTACTTCTCCAGCCCTACTATTCTCAGCCATATAGTGGTACTTGCTCTTTTAAGCAATGCCACCATTTGCTTGCCCTTACAGTATTCCATCCCAATGCACATATGTGAAGATGCCTCTCTAAGTCCCTCTTCAAACCCCACCTCTTCTGTTAACCCTTTTAGTCCTCATCACCTTCTGAAATGAAAGGAAGCTCCATGTAACTAAATGCATATTCTCCCCACCCCTCCCTTAATTACCTCTCACTTACATCAGGTTGTAAATTGTCCTGGGTTTATTTTATGTGCCAAGTTCTCCTGACCACATTTAGGGAAGATGCACATGAAATTGTGGGTGAAATGACCTTCCTTTTTGGGGGAACCCAGGAGGTGAATTCCATGCATAGGAGGTGCTCATCTTTGCTCCTTGTGGCAGCTGACCGCCATTTTGGTTTTCTGAGAATGCCTCAGAGCATCATGTAGCCATTAAGAGATTTGGACTAGAATTGTGGGGGCCCACAATGTTTCTATGAAGTTCGCTGGGTGTCCTTGAGCCAGTCACTGTCTCTCAGCTTAAGCTACCTCAAGAGATCTGCCATGAGCATAAAATGGAAGTACATGTACTCCACTTTGAGCTCCTTAAGCAAAAGATGGGCTATTAATGTAATACACATTAACAATAAGCATTCCAGGACATCCTGAGTAAACCATTTCCAGAAGGAGCGGGGAGGATTTTTGGTGAGTTACGTATCACCTCGCCTACCTCAAAATTATATGAAATGGATTCCCCCACCTTTCGCAACCTGCAAAGGGAAGGGCGTGGAAATTGGTTTGTTGTGTTATTTCCTTTCAACTCTGATTCTAAGCTCTTTGGTAAAGAGAAACTCGCCTCTTTTGTTGTTAGTGGCGTGACATGCTCATGGGTGCCATTATCAGTGGCTCCTTAAAGGCTACTTAAAGCAATATTGAGTGAAACTAAATAAATAAATAAATTTGCTGAATGAACAGCGATGGACTTCAGTGACAGCTTTGCTTGTATTTTGAACCCCTTAGCATGAGGTTCTTTGCTTTTTCCTGCCACGGATGCCAGAACTTTGTTTTTCTAAAGCTGCTCAGTTTTGAGTCAAGATTCTCACAGTATCCAGATTTTTTTTTAATTAAAAAACACACAACTAAAATCTTTCAATCAACATCATTTTTCAATTATGTGAGGAGTGGGGGCCGAGGCAGACACAGCATGTGAAAGGGGAAAACTGATTTCCTTTTTTAAAAAACACACAATATAACTTAAAAATAGCAAAATCTCTCTTTTTTGCACACACAATGCACACACCACCACCCCAAAAAACCCCGCCCTATAAATAAAATAAATATTTTGGCAGAGAATTCTAACACCAGTCATTGTTTGGCATTTTGTGAATTTTTTAACAGGCAAATTCCTGTAATTTTGCAACGAGACATGTTAAAGAACGCTAAGCCCAGCAACGATTGGATGGAAAGGAGTGGGAGGTGGAAGTAGCAGATGCTTTCTTGCACCTCAGCTTGGACGTGTCTGAAGAGAACGAAGGGGCTACTTGAAAATTTAAATGGACTTGCTTTCGCACATGGATTGAGCAAGAAATATCCAGACATTGCAGCAAGGCAAGCGTTCTTGAATGCATCACTGTCTGAGCTGGGTCTCAAGAACTAAGAAGGGCACACTTTTTTCATTTTTTCCCTTTTTTTTTTGGTTCCCATTAGTAGTGCTATGCAATACAGAGCTTTATGCATGGTTCTCTTGCAGGACTGCAGCCACAGCAAAGCTGTGGTGAGACACCACGTAGTCCCTGAAAAGGAGGCAGACAGGATTCAGCCACCCCCTGCTGCTTCTCAGCCTCAGCAGGTGAAAAGGTCATTGACTCCTTGCATCAAAGCTGGAAATAGATGCATTTAAAAGAGGAGTGGCAGACTTCCTAAATAGGAAAATTCCAAGCAAAATTCCTAATATTTAAATCAGCCAAAAGGTAGCTCTATTATTATTATTATTATTAAGCAGAAATTAAGGGAATTAATTGTTTATAGTAGCCCCTCATTTATTTCCCCTCTGCCTGGTGCAGAGCTGAGACATTATTTCAGCAGGCTGTCAAAAACACACACCATGCACCAGCAATTCTTATTTCTCTCGCCTCCCTAATCTCTCTCTCTCTGGCCCAAATGAATAGCTATAATGCACTGCTTTGGTTTGCCAGAAGCGGCTTAGTCATGCTGGCCACATGACCCAGAAGCTGTACGCCGGCTCCCTCGGCCAGTAAAGCAATATGAGCGCCACAACCCCAGAGTCGTCTGCGACTGGACCTAATGGTCAGGGGTCACATTTACTACACTGTGACACATACTGATGGAACAAATATACCCAGATTTAAAATACATTGGATGCCACATTTAAGATGGGAAAAAAGAGATTACAAGAAGAAGAAGAGGAGGAGAGTTTGGATTTGATATCCCGCTTTTCACTACCCGAAGGAGTCTCAAAGCGGCTAACATTCTCCTTTCCCTTCCTCCCCCACAACAAACACTCTGTGATGTGAGTGAGGCTGAGAGACTTCAGAGAAGTGTGACTAGCCCAAGGTCGCCCAGCAGCTGCATGTGGAGGAGCGGAGACACGAACCCGGTTCCCCAGATTACAAGTCTACCGCTCTTAACCACTACACCACACTGGCTCTCACTACAAACCAACACATGCATTAAAAGGCATACACTGTCCTACCATTTTTACTCCACATATTAAGACTAAACTCTATGCAATGCTAAATGTGATTTTAAAAAAACACACGCAAAACTTGGATATAGTGGGAGCACTGAAGGGATTTTCCATGATTGGGACAATGATGCTAATCTTTTCCTGCCCTTCTGGATGTCCCATTTTGTTTCTCTCCATTTCTCACTTTCCCAGTCTTAAGTTTCATTTCCCCCACTGCAAATTCTGTGTGAAAATTACTCTGCATTTTCATGCATATTTCTCCCAATATCTGCATTATTTTTTTTACACAAGTTTGTACACAATACGGTCCACCCTATGCATTTGAGGTGGATGACTTCTCCCAAAGATTCCTGGGAACTTTAGTTTACAGATCTATAACCCCAGCATCCTTAAGAAACTACAGTTCCCGGGGTACTTTGGAGGGAACCATGTGCTTTAAATTTGCTTTCAGCATGGGGTGGATATAACCAGTGGAACCAGCTTTGCTTTCACCCTTCTTTCCTTTCTTTCTGATTAGGTGACTGGAAGATTGCCCAAATGTCTCAACAAAATATCTGGCAGTGTGTGTGTGTGTGTGTGTGTGGTGGCTTGCCTTTCTTTTTTCTTTTCTGGTACTGCTTTTGATTTGGTACTGCATTTCTTGAAGCTATAAAATTCTCAATAAATTATAAAACTTGAAGAACTAACAAACCGCCCCCCAACTCACCATAAGGGTTTGTGCTGAATGAGCAAGAATCGTAAGAGGGTTTGCCCCCCTCCATCATCAAACCCCAACCAGACCTGCTGCTCAGATGTGACACACTTCGTTCCTTTCGCTCTGATCTCTTGCCCAAATTGGAAAGTGGGGGGCTGAAGGGAGTTTAATTATATGGCGATTAGAGACTTTATTCTAAGAAGGCAGCTATGGATTGCCAGTGCTTTATTGCAACAAGAGTGCCATATATATTTTTCACCCGCCCTTTCTATGCATGAAGCTTGTTTGCTTCATAAAAGGTAATCAGCTGTGGTTGCCAATTCATTCTGTGGGAACCCAAAGGCACCGGGCAACTGCTAACTATTGAAAAGCTCTTGCTCATAACTTTTGAAATAGTGATGCTGTTTCTCAGAACATTTCTTTCTTATGCACAGGTCCAAAAGACAAATTTGCACCCACTAATTCATGTCATGTTTTAATTTCATAAAATTTACACACTGCTTGATTGTGAAAATACTCCAGGTGGTTTAACAAAAACAAAACAAAACAATATTATTGGTTAAAAACAACTATTTAAACATAAAAAAATAAGAATAAGCAATGAAATTACTGATCACAAGATTACACCATAGAATCTAATTACTCCTCTTCATATGTGATGCCCTTCCTATGAGATATTTTTCTCAAGCATGTGTCATAGATGAAAGGTAAAAGAATATTCCAGATGGTGGTTTTGTTTTTTAGCCAGTGTGCTGATTGAGAACCTCATCCCTAAGACATGGGAGCCATTCCTTTTAAGAAGCAGGTTTTAACAAATAATTAAATTTTAATTACTTTAAAGTTTTACATATAATCTATTGTTACCTGCCTGGGGCCTTCTAGATGTGACAGATTAAATCAAAATTATTTGATTATCTATTTCCATATGTTCCTCATGCCATTTAGTAGCCAAATCTCATTGGCTATGTGATGCCATTATGACATCATAAGCATTCCATGATCCTTGATTAGCTGGCGTCATCCACTGAAAAAGCCCTTTAAAATAAATACTTATTTTCATATAAAAAATAAGCAGTATGTATATTGGAGAAACTCTGCCTGGAAAGAGGGGTCAGGGAAGCAGGAGAACAGGAGATTAGAAGGTTAGGGTCCATCATACACATGTCCCATTGATGACAGCTTTCACCATGACCGCCATGAAAATTTAGCACAACACTACTACTCAGTTTATGGAAGCTATCTTGCTGAGTAGGGCAGGCCTGGAGTTGACCACTGGCCAGATAGAATTCTGATATGAGCCAGAATCCTGACCCATAAACCAGGAGTTCCTAATCGCATCCTGGAGAGTCACTTATAGTCAGAGTAGACCACACAAAGCTAAATGGGCAAATAGTCTGACCTAGTAGGGGGCACCATTCTCTGCAGGCTCCATCATGTGCTTTGAATCATCAGTATATAATGGGTGGTAGTGAGGGCATCATTTGCATTCTCCACTTCCAAAAATCTTGGGGCTGCCTCTGTATATGAATATGCAGGAGTGAAGATACAGAGCTTGTATTATAGGGTGAGGAACATGTGCACTCCCTGATGTTGCTGGACTACATCTCCCATCTCCCTTGGCCATTATCCCTGGCCGGTCCACTACAGCAAATATGGCACATATGTTTGTTAGAGATTTCAAAGTGCCTACGTGCAGAAAGTCAGCTAATCACCTATGGCAATTAACTGTTGGCTGAAAGCCAAGATCTGCTCTCTCTCCAGACCCTTAGTAACGACCTGTGATTGGTCAAGGAGTTCCTAAAGAATGAGCTCTGTGTGAGAGCTTGTGTGGTGGTGTTTGTAGTTTGGTTACTGAAGGTTGAGAGAGAGAGAGAGAGAGAGAGGAAAGGTTTTACTTTTGTTTCTTTTATTTCCAAAGTCTGTACATAGTAACTTATGGATACTAGTTGCTTCAAAAAATACTGTATATAGTTATCCAAGTGAGTTGCTGAGTTCCTGCATTGTGCTGTCCAGTCAATGCTCTACAGCCAGAAGCTTCCAGAAAACCTGCGTTCACTCTGCTGTGTCCAGGACTACGTTATTTCCTGACACCAGTGACCCCCTCCTTACTTATGACTAACCCAGGGGTTGGGCCTGGCTGTTGGCTTTCTCCTCCATAGTCTCAGTTTTGCCCTTATAGAACTCAGTAGGGAAGTGATGGGAAACTAGAATGAGCTGGCTTCTCTTGTCATTGACTCTGGTTCCACCTACAGTGAGGCTCCCAGGCTTCCACCCTACCAGTCCCAATGGGCTGGAGATGATTGGAGTTGGAGTCCAATGTCTGAAGTCAATGTCCGGAAGGCCACAGGTTCCCTCTCCATGTTGCAATACATCTCCCAGGCAGGCTTGTTCCTTCATGTCACAGTCAGCTGCTTCTACCAGAGTGCTGTCAGTGTTGAAAAGCAGCTCTTCACCACAGACACGTGAATTAGGTTAAGGAGTGAGTCCTAACAGAATAGCGAGGCAGATGGTTTGTCGCTAGCTCATGTCTAAATTCAAAGCATAACACAGCACTGGGCTTAACCAGGAGGCAGCATCTACTCATGGGGTCGCTGCCACTCATCTGTTTTCTTTTGTGAGAAACCAAGTGTTTACTTCTGTTGGCACTGTGGATTGATAGATCAGTTAGGGAGCCAGCTGGACTCTATCCCACAGCACCCTTTTGCCAGGGCCAAAGCAAGCATTTTCCAATTGGAAAAATGATGTGGAGATTAAATAGTTCCGTTTCTTAGTAAACGAAGACTGCAAGATGTGTTGTAAAACATTGCCCAATCATTCCATGCTCAGCAAACAAACAAAAACATTTTGAAAAGCCTAGATTGTTAATAATGGCTTGGTGGCCATTTCCCAGTAACTATTCCAGGGTCCCTGCCTCTGTTGGATTAGTAAATAGTATCCCCATTAGGGCTGGCTCATGAGAGCCAGTGTGGTGTTAGCGGTTAAAGTGTCAGACCAGGACTTGGGAGGCTAGGGTTCAAATCTCCACTTGGCCATGAATCTCACTGGGTGACATTGGGTCAGTAACTATTTCAGCCCAGCCTACTTCACAGGGTTGATGTGGGGATTAATTGAGGAACAGGAGAACCATGTATGCCACCTTGAGTAACTTGGAGAAAAAGGTGGGACATCAATGCAACAAATAAAATAAACTATGTTTTGCTGTTTGATGCAAAGGACAAAATGATGTACCATGTGCAGAAGTTGACTGGATTGGCAGGTGAATGTTAGGTCAACACGGGTGATGGGATAGCATCCTCCACCATACTTGAAGGCAGCACGATACCCCAGGGAGGTTGAGAGGAGGCTACATGGCATATATTGCTGTGTCTCCTAAATCCTCATCATTGCTCCCCACTTTCCAACATCTAATGCTTCATGCTGTCCTGATTTTTCCCATGTAACATGGATGATCAGCACACAGCTTAAATATAACACTTGTGAAACACATCTAACTTGTTGTCTGACTATTTCATCCACTTAGCTGATGCAAAGCTTTCAATACACAAAGGTCACTTTCAATTCAGAATCCAGCAAGAGAAAACAGACCAACAACAACACTGTGTGCTAATGATTCCTTGGGTAGGATTATGTGAGGTTTATGTAAAGTTGGGGTGAGGAACCTGTGGCCATACAGATATTGTTGGACTCCAACTCCTATCATCCCTGGCAGGCTGGCTTCCAGAAAAAGGTGTCAGGCTTTCCCTCCTCACCTGGCTTCAGGTGATATCATCCTGAGTAGAGGGAGAACAATAGACCAGGAGTCTGTCTTGTCCTTTTGACCTGGGGCTGAGAGTCAGAGAGACTTGCCTTGCTCTCTGCTGAAACCAAAGCTATAACCTAATTGGGTAGCAAGATCTGTTAAAATGTGAGTCCTTCCATTTTATGCTTAGCTTATATAAATGTAATAATAATAATAATAATAATAATAATAATAATAATAATAATAATAATAAATATTTATATCCCACCCATCTGGCTGGGTTTCCTCAGCCACTCTGGGCAGCTTCCAGCAAAATATAAAAAATAATAAAATGTCAGACATTAAAAACTTCCTTGAACAGCCTTCATATGTTTTCTAAAAGTTGTGTAATTCTTTATCTCCCTGACCTCTGATGGGAGGGTGTTCCACAGGGATGCATATGAGATAAAGATACCACATTCTCCAGTGACCTTCATTCCAAGGTATGTGATGGAATCCTTGAAGTATGTCACTGCTTTTGCATGTAGCTTAAGATCAATAATATGTTAGAGGGTGAACCAAGAAGGCCCCATTGCCTTTCTGAAACGGAGGTGACTGGACTTTCACTTAAGGTTAGTAAACCACTCATAAGATCTTGTATGGTGCTTAGTGTATTGGACTAGGATGAGAGGCACCCAGTTATAAAACTCCATTTGGCCAATCACTATTTCTGAGCCTCATTTACCCCACAGGATTGCTGCGAGGATAAAAGGTGTGTGTGTGTGTGTGTGTGTGTGTGTGTGTGTGTGTGTGTGTGTGTAGGAATACCATGCATGTTACCCTGAGTCCCTTGAAGAAAACGTGGGAAAAATCTATAATCAATTAAAGCTCTGCTAAAATGATTTTAAGTACTCTGGTGTGACAGCTGGGCTGATGAATCTGTCCGAGTGTGATCCAACATGTGATGTGAGGTTTTTCCAAATCACGTTGTATTTCCAAATCACGTTGTATTTCCCATTCTATTTTGTCTTCCACTTCCTGCTGTTCCACAAGAACCACCAACCCACATCGTCCTGCATTATAATCATGTTTAGTGTCTGCAAAGGACTATGGTGGAAAAATAATCCAGTACTGGGTGATGCAAAGGATATATCTGCATTACACATGGCATTCTAATTCTTGGTTGACTTCCATAAAGAATAAAGGATTTCATTGTTAATCCCCCCCTCCCAAATAAACATAGTTTTTCATGGACTCCTGCCAGACTCCCTTTTCTCTGCCTGTTGACATGTCAATGATACTGTCAGGAAGACATTTCTTCGAACTCCACATAGTATCCGGCCCAATTAGATGAGCAGAATGTATAAAACCTCACTTCAAGCTGATGTTCTTGGAAACAGTTTGCATGGATGCAATGGCACGGACACAGCTATTCATGCTGGAGCTATATGATTGACATATGCTTTCCTGTTAGGCTTGTGATGATAAAGAAATTTTAATTGCTCTGGGCTTTCATTACTGTTCAAACTTTCACAGAGCCTGTTTTGAATTCAAAGTCTGCTTTTTCTTTTCTTTTCTTTTGAATGATGTACATTACAGCACAGCCATGGTTTGAATTAACATTTATATTTATGCAGAATATATCCTTGCATAGCCATCCTGCATTAACCCTTCCACCCTTTCGCGGACCCTGTGTGTTCTCTTGACAAAGCTCAAGACGGCGTCTTAGGGATTGCAATTTGTGTGCCATTGCCGAAGACCTGTGGGAAGGAGATGGGCTCTGCATCTGGTGTGTGTACACTCACACGATCAAACCAGCCTTATGCGAACGGAGTGGAAGGGAGTGATGGTGACATGTAGGCATGTGCTGAGCATGTGTGCTGGTGCTTTTTTATGACCAAGATACAACAAGGAGGTGGGAGATAATGAAGATTTGATTGTGGCTCTTTTCCCATATAAATGGTTGTTTTGAGTTTAACTGTGAATTGTTGTGCTGGGGGAAAACAGGCTTTACTCATCAAAGCAAAAAGAAGAGGGAAAAAAACTGAAAGGGAAAAGAATGAGGTAAGGATTGCTAACAGCAATAATAATTTCATTCTGTTTCGTGGTGTTCTCCAATCCATGCTAGTGCCAGCCGTTTCAGTCTTCTTGGTTAATTTGACCCGGGATGGTGCCAGCACCTAGCAATTTTGGCCAGTGGCCAAGGCCCCCCCAACACTGATGGCTGCCTCACCTTTTGGTTCAACACCTCAGTGTCAGCTGGCTGGATCCAACCACCATTTTGATTTACTAGAAAACACCCTCTCCTGACTTGACACCACTGTAGGGCATTGTGGGAAATGAAAAGAGTGGCTGCATTCAGCTGGCTAGGCATCCTCTGAGTGCTGCTGCTGCGGCCAGGTAAGTCACTTTGCTCAGGACCCTTCAAACCTAGAACCACCTCTGAACCAGTGTTCATTTCTAGCTCTTCCTGTTAATGCTCCTGACTGGATAGCTAGTCAGGACAGCTCTCTCCTCCTAAGATTTGGTTGGAGCTCAGGTTGTTGCTTCCAGCAAGCCATGTTGGAAGGGTATTAGTCCCAGTGGACCTCCATTTATTGATATACAATGAGATAATCTGGCTCAGCTATGCAGGTAGTTGGCTTGTGGCACACATTTCCAGAGTCTCGCTTCCTCTTCATGCAGGAAGCCAGCTGAGAAACAAGCCCGTCGCTGGAGTGATCAAGCAGGTGGAGATCACTTATCCCATTCACATCTTCCCATTTCCACTGGGTTCAGCTGTTGTTGGCATCCGTCTGTCTTGAGAGACAATGGAGTGCACCTCTAGGAGCCACAGGTGATAGCTGAGTTTGGATTTCGACTGCATTTGCCAGGGCCTGGAAGCCAGCAAGAAGACCTTCTATATTAACAGTGATACCATTTCTACTTTGCACGCCCCTCCTCTTTCAAGTTAGGCAGTTCCTGGTGCCAGCACTGCTAAGGGTTCTATACTCAGGCTGAGTATAAGTATCTTTCAGCTGTTTGACAGCAGCAGTGCTCTGCAGGCACAGGCTTCCAGGATGCTGAGCTTTATGCTGGGTCTTGGTGGGAGATCAAACAGAAAGGGAAATGCTTGGCAGAAAGGTCATAACTCTACAACGGAAAACACATTTTCCATATATGAAGTCCAGCTCCACATTCAATAGAAATCTGGGCTGGGGAAGAGCTGTAGTTCAGTGGCACAGCATCCTCTTTGGAAGAAGAAGAAGAAGAAGAAGAGAAAGATTTATTTATTGAATTTATATACCACCCTATACCTGGAGGTCTCAGGGCGGTTCACAGAACAAAATCACAATATAAAAACACAAAATATATAATCAAAATAAAAACAATACCCCACATTTTAAAAGGGCATAGGTTGTCAATCAAAGGCCTGGTTAAAAAGGAACGATTTTGCCTGGCGCCTAAAGGTATATTAATGAAGGCACCAGGCAAACTTCCCTGGGGTCCAATCCCTGGATCCCCAGGTAGGTCTAGAAATGTCCCTTCTCACTGCTGGTCAGTGTGGACAATATTGAGCAAGAACTTATAATGTTCTGACTCAGCAAAAGGCAGCTTCCTATATTCCTAAATATTTCTGCTTGCGATCTTGGAGAACTTCTATCCATCAGGGCACACTGCTACTCTACTGAGCATTGGTCTTTCTCACTGTGCATGGCCTTCAGCTGTCTGGCAGAAATGCCACCGCACATACCATGAGTAGTATCCACCCACTTATGCTTCTACAATGGAACTTCCAATCTATCTCCCCCATGCACAACCTGCATGCACTCCAGAGAGCCTGTCAGGGACTAGCAGGACTCTGGAGAGCATGTGGAGGAGGCAGAAGCACCATCTTCTCAAGATGACTGAGGGGGCCTGACGTGACTTCCTGATGTCTCACACGCAATGCCATGAGGAGTCAGGGTGAGGAAGCAAATGCCCTCTGAACATTGAGGGGCCCCAACCACCTCAAAAAACACCATCATTGGGGAGATCAAAAAGTGCCTCAGCCCCTAGGAGCTGGGGCCTATGGGTGGAGGCAAGGGACCAGGGGAGTAACCCAGCAGAGGGGAACAGTGATATAAGAGATGGGACTTCACCCACAAGGCAGGGAAGGGGGGAGAGCCAGGGGAGTCTGAAACAAAGGAAGGTGCACCAGATGTGGCTGAAGAAGCAGAGGAGCAGCAGGACCCACCACCAGAGCCAGAGGGGCTTCTGTCTCCAAGACCATGGTGGGTTCTGAGGCATAGCGAGCAGCAGAAATGGTGCTCTAGGAGGCTGAGGCAAGTAAGGGCCCACAGCCCAGATCCCTCACTGGCCAGATGGGGCTTGCTAATGCTGGGAGAGGGGTGTGATTCCTCAGCTGGAGTAGGCTTGGAACAGGTGAGGATCATATGCTTGGCATATGCTTCCTGCTTGGCAGGGGGTTGGACTGGATGGCCCTTGTGGTCTCTTCCAACTCTATGATTCTATGATATGCCTCATCAAGCCCAGATGCTGCAATCACTGCAATCAGCAGGTACCAAAGGGGAGCAGAGATGAGGTGCCGTGTCTGCTCAACTGCCCATGTTGGTGGACCTTGGCTTGGATGCTCCTGGACCTCCACAGGACTGTGCTTCAGGTTTGACTCTGGACTGTATCCTGACTGCTGGACTTCAAACTTGGCTACTTGGACTGACCCTGAACCTCATTTCCTGACCTTTGGACTTCACTTGTGTGGATCGACCCGCAGAATTTGAAATTGGTACTTGGCATACTGATTTGCTGCCAGGTAGGCCAGAATTCAGAACACACAATTTAATCAATAAAAAAATATTGGCGCATGCTACAAGAAACACATGAACAATAAAAACTACATAAGCGAAATCACAAATAATCAGCCAACTGTAACAAACATTTCTGCCTCCTTTTTAACTGTTGCATAAATCTGGTGGCATAGAATAGGTTTTGGAAAACATAAAAAAAATTAAAATATAGGCAACACATGCTAAGGTGGAGTAGGGAGGAAGGGAAGCATAGTGAAGACATTGTGGTTCTTTTCGCCATCTGAACTGTGTTGAGATTAATAGTGATTACTTGTGGTGGTGGTGAGAGAGCTTCTAGTCCTGTCACAAGCGAACAAAAAGACCCACATTGCTCTTTTAAACAGTTAATGTTAATAAAGGATTTGCTGGAGTCCTGCTTCCCATGTGCTTATTGTTGTATTAATTTGCCACGTGTGAATCAGCAGCTTCTTTGGTACATTAAAGGTCTCTCTCTCTCTCTCTCTAAATGAAGCATATGTTTAAAGCATTCGTATTTGTTGCATTCAGCATACATGTATTTGTTATTTACCTTTACCTTCAGGCACTGCTACGCAGCTGGTCTTAATGAATAAAAATAGCCAGTGAAATCATACCATGTGGTTGTTGGGAAGGAAGAATTTATAGCTTGCAGTTTTATAGATTGAGGTGGAACGGGGGGGGGGGGGAGGGAGAGAGACAGGATGCCCAGCCTTAGAAAGCATGTCCAATCTCTGCTTTTATGTAAAGTAAGGGCACCTGTACTGCTCAAGGCAATGGAATGCTGGGCTGATTAGCAAGTATTAATTCTCTTTCTACTGCTGATGACCATGGGAATTGGGAATCCAAAATGGAATGTTTGAGATCCACAGCACTTCCCCCACCTCAGTTTTTTGTTGTTGTTTTTTTAAGCCTCATTATTAGCATCCGTATCCTAATCACCTGGAGCATGATGTCATTCAAACTGGGCATACAGAAAGGAAGTTGATTTTCCTGTCCCATTTGGTGCCTATCAAAATAGTGTTTTGCAACCAATAACCTAATTGAGAAGGTGAGAGGCTCAAGGTGACTGTTATATGAGTTGCAACATAATGCAAAAGGACTGAATAACATTTTCATGGGGGTGGCAAAACAGCCCCAAGCTACATTTTCACACCTTTATGTAGAGTTCCACAGTGCGCGAATGGCTTTCACTGCTAAAGTCGTAAGGGAATAACCTGCAGGACCAAATAATAATTCTGAAAGCTGAGCGTTTCTGCAGTTTAGGAATGTAAGGAACAAGGAGCTTGAGCTACCATCTACAAAGGACAACAGAGTTCCTCTTACCTGCAAGAGTTGTGCAGAAGAGGGAATGCAGGCAGTTCTTGCTTTCCTCACTTCAGCATGATAAATGGCACTTGGTTAATGTCTGTCTCCAGTTGTTTACAGCAGAGGATTCAGCTTCTTAATGCTGGGAATCAGAAGTTGGGTGAGTGCTGTTGCACTCAGGTCCTGCTTGTGGGCTTACTGTGCGCATCAGTTTGGCCACAGTGAGAAGAGCATGTTGGACTAGATGGACCTTTGGCCTGATCCAAAGGGGCTTTTCAAATGTTCTCTCTTGCATCTGGTCACTCAACTGGGAAGTTGATGGGCAGGATGATCTAGATAACTACGCAACCCCAGGATATGAAAGGCTCATTTGGGTTAAATGGGCTGCCTTTACGGACTCTCCAATCTGAAAGTTCTATAGGACAATCAATTCATCTATTTCTAGTGGAAAAACAAAGTTCAAAATGGAGAGGTGTGTTGAGAAGTGCAGAAGAGCTAACGAAAAGGTCTTTGGGAAAGAGTACATACACATGGTCTTTGGGAAAGAGTATATGTATGCATGAGTATATGTGTGATATATGTGAGATAATGCTTGAGATGTGTAGAGGCAGCTAAAAGGGAATCTGGGCAGAAGTAGCACAGAGAGTAGACAACAAGGTCATGAAATCACCCCATTCCCATGGCACTGTTGGACTATGTTCATTTGTGCATGGAACAAACACACTAAAAACTATGCCTGATTTACCATATATATTTCAATGAAAATATTGACGCACATGGTGTTTAGGAGACTTTTGAAAACTTTATTATGGAAGTCTCCCTATGCAAAATGGGTGTGTATGCTGTGGGATGGGGGAAAAACACACTCAGTATTCATCAACAGTTTCTTACTGTTGAGCCATTTCTAATGTTATACAGCTGAGCTTTGAGCTGCCAGTTTGCCAGCTCTAACTGTCCTTTAATAGCATTTTAATCTGCAAATGCCCTTCAGAGAGAATGACATGTCATACTTGGAAGGCTGTCAGGAGAAACAGTGTCAGATGACAAAAAATCCTGCTAATTTTATTAATTTTCGAGGGGAATGGCCTCACATAGAAAATATTTTATTCATAATAACGGTCCTTTTTAATACTTAATCTTAGTATAACTTTTTATGACACCATCCTTAGTTCCAAGATTAATAAACTAAATGTGTTGCTGATATTAAATGAAAGATTATGTAGCTATTGCAGAGATTCTCTTGTAATTACTAATAGGATGCATACCCTCCATTCCTCAGATGAAAATAGGAATGCTAGCCTGGGCTTTGAGGTGCAGCAGATTATTTTATTCCAGAAAGCCCACCTCCACCTCCAGCAATGGTATTCCCCCCCCCCCCCGCAGGGTCACCACCTCAATGCCTGGTGGTCTCAGGGCTTCAGCAATCCTTCAGCTTTCTCTGCTCTCCCCCAGTGCTGCCTCCTCCTCCAAGGCCAGGGCAGGGATATAGACTTGGTAGCCAAGCAGTGCGGAGGAAGCCTCTTCGCTGCCTGGGGCGGAGGCACGGAGGCACCCCCGGGGGCGGGGCACGGTGCGTGTGCCGCAACATCACAACACACATGGATACGGCATGGAGGTGAGGGGTGGGCCACCCCTCCTGCCTTCCCTTCACTACAGTGTTTCAACATGTTACTGGAAATTCAGATTGTTAGTCCCTCTAAAACATTTATATGCCTCTCGCTCCCTTCCATCCCCATTGGTCCGCCCCTCGCCTCCATGCCGCGGCTCTGCAGGCCAGCCAGTGCCGAAAAAAGCACTGGCCGAGCAAGGGTTTGGAGGCACCAATCGCATGGGTGGGGCTCGGCCCTGGAGTGTCACCCCCGGGTGGTACCCAGGGCTGCCCGCCTCTATGCCCCCCTTGCTACGCCCCTGTAGCCAAGCCAAGCAAACCAGAGCCAAGCAACCGTAACAGCCTCGCCAACAGGCCCTGCCCCATTTGCTCCCCCACCTACCGCTTTTTTATGGGCGTCTGACCTAATGAGGAAACAGTGAAATACTTTCTTCCAGGATTTTGTTTTCATAAAAATAGGAAGTAACGGCATATTGATGGGGGGGGGCAGGAAAAGGAAGGGAGCGAGAGGCATATAAATGTTTTAGAGGGACTAACAGATCTGAATTTCCAGTAACATGTTGAAACACTGTAGTGAAGGGAAGGCCTCTTAGGAATTTGGGACTCGGCATGACAAACTGAGAAGCTCTGATGGGTTAAAGTTTTTTGTGATGCAATTTGGGGGCAGCTGGAGACTATGAGAATGTAATCACCTGCAGAAGATAGAAAAGGGTGGAGAACTATTGAATATCAAGCTGTGGAGTGAAATATAAGAGAGAATGTGATTTTGCCAATGAAATGTTGGGTATGTAGCGGTGGTTGGAATGGGACCATGTAAGTGTTGCAAGCACCTATTTTGTGTTGCTGATTTTGTGTCACTATCTTTCATCCTCACCCATATTAAAAAAAAATTATATGGGGACTTCTTTAAATGCTCCCCACTGTGCCACCCCACCATGGAAGTCTTCATGTTATCCATTTCATTGTACATTTAATATAATATACAGTATTGTGGTAAGCATCATTACATGAAAACATGATAAACGTGGGATGCATAATACATAGTCTCTGACAATGTGACATGACTCACTTTCCAGCTGTTTATATTTGTCCTCCTGCCTTAAATTCAGACTGGATATTGAGCTAATTATTAACCAAATATGTTTCCAATAAGAAAATCAAGATGGCATAAAGATGCATCTCAAATGTGTGCATTCTTCCATATCGAGCTCAATTTGAGTGCATGATTGTCACATTGTCGCTTCTGAGAGTTTACTTGTCAGCACCTGGAACAGCTGTGCCTTGGTATAATGCCCTTTGCAATATCGTTGGATGGGTTGCGCAAAAGGTTACAGAGAACTTCTGCGCTAAGAAGAAGATGACTATCAATGCAAAAACCGCAAGTATAAATAGCTTGTGAACCATTGCACCAAATTCATCCTTACAGTACCTGCCAAGGGTCAATCCCACCCACATTTCTGAAATCTCAGACAAGCAGAAAAAATAAGGGTTGTTTGAATATCTGATAGGTTGTTATATTTGGCCAGTGTACTGTTTTTAGCTTGATGGGTTACAATGTATGTAGATATGAACAAGAACGTTTGAAATGTCTTAAATATCTATGCTTGCACTTTCTAGGCCATTGGTGAGGAATCTGGGATATTACAGGTGTTGCTAGACTGGGACTCCTATTGTTCCTGACCATTTCTATGCTCTCAGGGCCTGGTGGGAGATGGGAGTCCAATAACAGCAGGCCCTCCACCCTCAGCTCTAGGCTATGCATTTTGGCATTTCTATGGGAAGCCTACTTTAATCTTGACATACTTTCTGATCTCTTAAAAAGGCCTGTCTGCATTGCCAATGTGTAAGGCTGCCTTTTAATTCCAAACCGGAAACAGCCTTAGATACTGTACCGTGGCTGTAGGGGCTATGAAAGGCCCAGCTTGGTCCCATTAACCTGTCTCCTGTGTAAAAGCCACACTGTTGTCATCAACCCAGGAAATGAAGCATTTCAAATGGGAAGTGTTGAGTCAGATTGGGAGCATCCTCATAAAGACGTTCATTCCACCATTCCAGTTCACTCCAGTCACATGTGGAAGCTATCTGGGTTGGCTTTCTTAAAAAACCTGTTGGTTTTTTTTTTTTTTTGGGGGGGGGAGTATTCATTTAGACAGCATCTTAAAAAGCAAAGACATCACCTTGCCGACAAAGGTCCGTATAGTTAAAGCTATGGTTTTCCCAGTAGTAATGTACGGAAGTGAGAGATGGACCATAAAGAAGGCTGATTGCCGAATAATTGATGCTTTTGAATTATGGTGCTGGAGGAGACTCTTGAGAGTCCCATGGACTGCAAGAAGATCAAACCTATCCATTCTCAAGGAAATCGGCCCTGAGTGCTCACTAGAAGGACAGATCCTGAAGTTGAGGCTCCAGTACTTTGGCCACCTCATGAGAAGAGAAGACTCCCTGGAAAAGACCCTGATGTTGGAAAAGATGGAGGGCACAAGGAGAAGGGGACGACAGAGGATGAGATGGTTGGACAGTGTTCTCGAAGCTACTAACATGAGTTTGGCCAAACTGCGAGAGGCAGTGAAGGATAGGCGTGCCTGGCGTGCTCTGGTCCATGGGGTCACGAAGAGTCGGACACGACTGAACGACTGAACAACAACAACAATTCATTTATATTTACTCATTGTATTGCATTTCTGCCAAGGCACCCAAGGCAGTTGGGCAATGTGAAAGTGCAAAGACAAATCATATAAAAGCAATGTGGCACCCGGAGGTGGTGAGGGGAGAAGTGGGCAGCCTGACAGGAGCAAGCCCAATGTCTTCTATACCTGCCTCTCTCACACAGTTCCTCCTCCTCATAGGGCAGACTTCCATACTTGTGTATGTGTTTTTGCGGCTATTATTTTGACAAAAGGTAGAATAGCAACAGCTCCTTAGTCTATGGAGTAATTGCAGCTACTTCAAGAGGATGAGTACAAGTGAACAATTACAGGAGGTTACAGGTAGGTAGCCGTGTTGGTCTGCCACAGTCAAAACAAAACAAAAAAAATCCTTCCTTTTTTATTTATTTCAGTAGCACCTTAGAGACCAACTAAGTTTGTTATTGGTATGAGCTTTCGTGTGCATGCACAATTACAGGAAGGTATCAGAAGTGGGTCTACATTTTTTAATTGGTTGCCTTGAAGTTGCATGTTAATATTAATGTTTCGGACCTAGGTGTGCTTAAAACGGAACACAGTCAAAGTCTTGTCTCAAGTGTTTGTGTGTATGTGTGTGTGTGTGTGTGTGTGTGGTGGGGCGGGGCAGGCTTTGCCAAGCCCTTGGATCTCATTTCCCCATCTACAAAACGGTGCTGGCAATGCAAGGCTTGGGCAGCATCAGATGTGCTGGGGTGCTTAGCCTCCTATTTGGGTTATGGTGAGGACAAGAGTGAGGACCTGTTTCCAGCTGATTTTGCATTCTATTCATGAATAGCATTTTCCAAGTTTAAATGCCAGTTGCATAAATCTTAGCAAACATACTTATTATTACAGAGGGTTAGTAGAATCATAGAATTGTAGAGTTGGAAGGGATCCTTAATGTTTGATGGACTACTGTATTTTAATATTTTGTTGGAAGCTGCCCAGAGTGGCTGGGGAAACCCAGCCAGAAGGGCGGGGTATAAATAATAAATTATTATTATTATTTATCCTGGAGGTCATCCCATCCAACCCCCTGCAATGCAAGAATCTCAGCTAGATCACACATGACAGATGGCCATCCAACCTCTGTTTAAAACCCTCCAAGGAAGGAGAGTCCATCACCCCTCACGGGAGTCTCTTCCACTGACAAACAGCTCTTAATATCAGAAAGTTCTTCCTGATGTTTAGTCAGAATCTCTTTTCTTGTGGCCACCCCTTTTGAATCTGAAAGACCTTGTTCATCACATCAAAACATAGGAATATAGGAACCTGCCTTACGCTGAGTCAGTCCATTGGTCCATGTAACTTGCTACTGGTAACTTTGACTTGCAGTGGCTCTCCAAGGTTTCAGCCAGAAAATATTCCTGGAGATGCCATAATTGAACCTGGGGCCTTCTATATGCAGAGCAGATGCTCTACCACTGATCGAACTGATTCTTTCCTTTTGCCGACTCACAGAAAGCTGTAACAAAAACATTGACAAATAATCCCAGAAGGAGAATGCTAAAGATATATTAGATGTTTAAGTCAATAAGCCTTTGCATGAAGTCGTGATAGTTTCTGATTCTGATGCCCTTTCATGGTGTTCCAGATTCAGAACTCTTAGTATGTGTGTCTGTGTTCCCACTCTTTTTCCTGCTCCCACTCATTCCACCCCCAAAGGAGGAACTGATTATCTTGAACACAGGATGTGCCTCTTGAGAAGAAATTAGGAAGGTGACTTCTTGATGACTCTGAAGATATGTCAGAGAGTCATGTGAGCAACAGATGTGTTCTTTGGGTTTTGTTGCAACGCGTGTCAGATTATTTCACATGCTGTGCAAGCTGCAGTTTTGTAACGCTATAATTGCATCTAAGTAAAATGCTATTTTAATATTGGCCCGCTAAACAGATACTCTCAAGCTCACCGTGACTTTTTTTTTTGTTAATATGAAGAAGGAAACTTAATCCTTCCCTCTTTGTATGCCCCCACAGCCATAATATTTCTTTGTACGTTCTTGGTATTTTATAAGCTAATGAGTCCCCAAGTCACCATTAATACTGGGTAGATGACATTCAAAAGCAACAAGCTAAACAGTTTGGTCTCCATCCAAAATTTACTGGTATATCAAAGAAATCTAAGCATTGCTTTGATTTAATGTTCATGTTGAACCACTTCATTTTCCTATAAAACTCAGGGGAGTATTGGAGTCAGCCCACATTACATTTACATGAGTACATTTCTTTTCCTTTGACTAACAGCCTTGATACTACTGATCCATGTGGAAAACCTGCAGTGCTTCTGAGAGCCAGTGTATATGCCATGACCCCCCACGTGGAAGCTCTTTGAAGGGGAGCCTGTGGGCTGCCTAGTCCATGCCCCGGACTAATGCCATTATACAGTTTTAGCTCCAAGAATTTGGAAGCTCTTTGGCAAGGCACTGTCCGTGAGTCCTTTTAACTTCAAAGAGCTAGAGTTGCAAATCTAGAACCCTCACTTACTAATTTCCATCTTATTTTAAAAAAAAACATTTAAATGATTTATATTCCAAAACAGTTTACAACAGCAAGAAGCAACACATAAATAAATCATAACAACTTTTATTTTGTATTAAGGTAAGTACATGAAAAAGACCAAGCGAGTCAAAGCATTTTTCCCTGGTGCTGAAGGGATAGCAATGTTGATGCCAGGAGGGCCTCTCTGGGGCAGGAATTCCACAGAGGGGATGGGACTTACCAACATTGAGAAGGCCTGCTCTCTGCCTGCCATGTACCTTACCTCATGTGGCAGGGGCATGTGGAGGGAAGCCTCCAAAGATTACCTCCATCCTTTGGACAGGGTGATTTTGGAGCTGCACCCAGATGTATGATTAATCCCTGCTGACATACTCTACCAAGAGATAAACTGTAAGGGCAATTTCAGAGGCACAAAAATGTATGCCTTTAAAAAACCTTGTGTATGTTTGGGCTTTTGTTTATTTATTCCAGGGGCTAGAATGTGGACTTGTAGCACAGAATACATTTCAGTAGAGGACTGTCTTCCGACAGTCCTTCAAAACAGAGGACTACCTTCTGTAAAGTAGGGCACGTGGGCTACCCTAGCACCAGCTCCACTCTCTTGCCATTCCCATCTGAAGCTGGGTAGTGGTGAAGCTTTTCTACTTGGGTGGGCTCCCTGTGCAATTTAGAACCCTAATATTCCAAGATTCTAAATCCTGCAGGCACCTTTCATGAGTAGAGGAGGATGCCAATGAGGATGGTGATGGGTGGGTGGCAGAGCCAATGTGCTTGTCCTTGCTCCCCCTCAAGATTATAATTGCATGGGGGATGAGAATGCCTTTGGGGGTTTATGTCTATCTAATCTAGCTATCTATCTATCATCTATCTATCTATCTATCTATCTATCTATCTATCTATCTATCTCTCATCTATCTATCTATATCTAATCTACCTATACTTATCTGTCGCACGGCAAGTTTGGTGGAGATAGTTGGAAATGCCGTTGCTTAGATGACGCTATAAAGGTAAAGGGACCCCTGACCATTAGGTCCAGTTGTGTCCAACTCTGGGGTTGCGGCACTCATCTCGCGTTATTGGTCGAGGGAGCTGGCATACAGCTTCTGGGTCATGTGGCCAGCATGACAAAGCTGCTTCTGGCGAACCAGAGCAGCACACGGAAATGCTGTTTACCTTCCCGACAGAGCGGTACCTATTTATCTACTTGCACTTTGACGTGCTTTCAAACTGCTAGGTGGGCAGGAGCTGGGACCAAGCAACGGGAGCTCACCCCGTCGTGGGGATTCAAACTGCCGACCTTCTGATCAGCTGCTTGTAATTGCTAGGGAAATCTGCCTATTTCAGTTTCTCTCATTTCCCCACATTTCATTTAGTTCTCCATGTTGTTGCATCTTTTTCTGTTTGTTTGTTTTTTAAAGAAGTCCTCTTGAAAATTCAGCATCAGTTTAGTGTGAATTTCTCCCAGTTGACACATCTTTTAATACAATTTCCCTTAATGCACACATTTTTGCAAAGCACATTTCTCCTTATATATAATACACCTTTGTGTGATTATGATTACTACTGATTTGTTAATCACCTTCTAAACCACTGTGCAGCTTGGATAGCTCAGTTAGTTTGAATGTGGTGCCCATAATGCCAAGGTTGCAGGTTTGATCCCTGTATGGGGCAGCTGCTCATTCCTGGCAGGGGGTTGGACCAGATGATCCTCAGGGTCCCTTCCAACTCTACAATTCATCTGTGAAAGTGATTTACACATTTTATTTTCACTAATATATGCATTTTTTGAACATATTTCTTAGATGTGGGACTGCAGAAAGTGTGGATTTTGAAGGATGGTTTGTATTTTGGTTTGTGTCCTGTTTTGCAAAGTGCAAATTAGGTAGATTAAATACGAACTGACTCAAATTTCTTCCCCAACCCTCATTGCTTGGAAGTTGGTTGTTCTGTGTGCTAACCAAGTAGCTGTGTGTATAATTTTTGCCTGCCTTCAAATGGATATTGGAGCAATGAATCTAGCCTATTGCTAATGCGCTACTGATGCCTTGTTCTTGTGATTCCTCCATCTTTACATATGTTTGTTCCCTCCCCCCCTCGCATAATAAATAAAATAAAATTGTGTGTGGATCAAGGGATATAACATACAGCTATGCCCTCAAGTAGGTAAGGAAGGATCAAAAGAAAAGCCAAGGAACTTTATACTAGCTACAGCAAACCTAGACATTATGAATAACAGAATTAAATCCAGGATCACTTCAAAGGGGATTGTTGAGGAAATGGATAAATAATGATTCTGAACACATCAGAGGATCCTAGAAGCAAGGCTTTAGAAATATACATTAGATGATCAACATGAGCAATAATTTTATTACCATACCAGCATAAATAGTTCAGAGGCCTTTATAAAGTTTTGCTGTTTTTCATTTCAGTCCATTTATCTGAATGGCATTTGAGGTACCATAAGGAGTCAGGGTGCTGTGAAGTTGAAGACTTGGCTCGTAGCTGTCAGCTGATCTCCATAATCCTCTACGCCTTGGATATTATTTTTCAGGCCCTGGAATTACTCTTAGTGATCCAGCTGGACTTCCATAGGGGTGATGTGGCTCAGAGCCACTGCTGTTATGGCGGCAGGGAAGTGAAAGTACTCTCGATGACTTCCACATAGACTGCAAGCCACAACTTTATTTAATATAGCACCAGGAGGTCCCAATTATTCCCCACAGGGCTGGGGGGGGGGAAGCTGCCTGTTGATTCTGATATGCAAAAGTATGAGCTAAAAGACCATCTCATCCTTTATATACCCAGCAGATCACTGCTCTGCAGGAGAGGTCATCCTGCAGGTACCATCTTTATTGGATTTGAAATTGTTTCTATATACGTAATTGCTTTAATTTTTTATAATATATATATATATATATATATATATATATATATATATATATATATATATATATATATATATATCATAGAATCACAGAGTTGTAGAGTTGGAGGGGACCCCAAGGGTTATCTATTCCAACCCCTTCTGTGCAGGAACCTCATCCATGACAGATGGCCATCCAACCTCTGCCTAGAAACCTCCAAGGAAGGAGAGTCCACTGTTGAACAGCTCTTACTGTCAGAAGGTTTTTCCTTATGCTTAGTCAGAATCTCCTTTCTTGTAACTTGAAGCCATTGGTTCAAGTCCTACCTTCCAGAGCAGGGTATGGAATGGTTTTTAATTGGTTTTTTAAAAAACAGTTATTTTGTTGCATTGTGAAGTTGCTTTGATATACTTTATAGGAAGTGATACATAAATGAAATTAATGATGATGATGATGATGATGATAATAATAATAATAAAATTAATAAATAATCACCATAGTAAGTTCTTATTTATTTGTACTCTTTGGTGCTCAAGGTGACATACATGGTCCCAGGGGTGGACTATGGATTTGGATTTGATATCCCGCTTTATCACTACCCGAAGGAGTCTCAAAGCAGCTAACATTCTCCTTTCCCTTCCTCCCCCACAAGAAATATTCTGTGAGATGAGTGGGGCTGAGAGAACCTGGTTCACCAAATTACGAGTCTACCACTCTTAACCACTACACCACACTGGCTCTATGGTAAACTTTCGTAATATGGCGCCTTGAGTGAGGCCAAAATTTGGTGCTCCCAATGGATCTTCTTAATTTTGCACCCCCTCGGCTCGGCACCCTGTGCCTACACCACCCTAAATCTGTCACTGATGGTATTTTGCACTACTACTACTACTACTACTACTACTACTACTACTACTTCTAATTTATTTCTACCCCGCCCATCTGGCTGGGTTCCCTATACTTCTTCATTCCTTGATGTGTTTATTCTTCCCTATTTCACAAAAAGTATCCTCTCAATACCCCGTCCATCTGGATTGTCCTGCCCACATTCAGAGAAAGACAAAACAGGGTTGGAATAGCAAGAAATATAATGTGTTCTAATGCCAGTAACTTGTCCTTGAGAAGCAATATTCCAGCCTGCTTGGATTTAATGTTTGGCCTTGGGCAAGTCACTTTTTCAGTGTCAGTCTCCCATCTGTACGCTAGCCCCACATTTCAGCACTGTGTAACATCTGGGGTTATATTTTAACTTCTATTAGCTAGCTTAAGAGCGGAAGGATTTGTTCCTGTTATGCCTCCAAGACTTCCACATTTCATTTGATTGTTCAGCCTGCCGTTGAATAGATTGAAGCTGTGCCTTCCAGCCAAAGGTTTTCAGAAAATTTAATGCTCAGGTAGAAGCTTGACCCGACCTATTTGTTGCTCATCAACAGGCAAAGAAAAGGGCTCAAGGATACTTACCCCTGCAGAACAGTGTTCCTGTCATGATATGGCAGGTGCTTACGATCTGTACTTCTAATAAAAAATTGAAACCATGTTTGTTCCAATGACTTTCTCAGCTGGTTGAATGATTCTCTACCATGGGTCTCTCTCCCCACCCCTTTTTTATATTTAAAC
This sequence comes from Lacerta agilis, assembly GCF_009819535.1. Lineage (NCBI taxonomy): Eukaryota > Metazoa > Chordata > Lepidosauria > Squamata > Lacertidae > Lacerta > Lacerta agilis. The sequence continues at coordinate 51,755,197 of NC_046320.1, forward strand.
TGGACTTGGAGCAGATACCCCTTCATTTATCATCATCATCATCATCATCATCATCATCATCACTATCCTTCCCTTTCTCCCATAGTAGCCCAGGGTGACAAACACACAAGTGATAAAACACTTAAAACATCTAAAAAGTCTAAATCAGGCTGGAAAAGATCTTTTCTTAAAAGGATTGAAAAGGAAGGTCTTCATTACAGTACATGCCAGTTGTTTCTGCTAAATGCAAGTACCAATTGAGCCTTATAAAGCAGAAGGTTGGAGAAGCTACCTCTCTAGCTTGGCTCTCTCTTCTCTAGTTCTTACAGTCTGGAGGATGTAAGTTCTGTTGTGCTTTTTTACTTCTTGAGTTCCAAGTGCTTTGAATTAAGAATAAGATGGAAAGTTCACAATGAGAAAAGCAAAATGTTGGCTGGAACAGAGCTAACCACACAAAAACTGAGTAGTAGTTGGTTAGTATTTGGAAAGCATTAAAATATTTCTCGCCCTCAATTTTCAGTGAGTGCTGCACATTTTACAAGTAATGAATGGGCTATATATTGCCGGCATTTGTCTTTGGGCCAGGATTATGACTTGCGTGATGAAGTTTTGATTGTGGGTGGGTGGGGAATATTTTTACTAGAGTGATAGATTGGAACAAAGGGAAATGAAAGAGGTAGAAAAGGCTTAAAACAAGTCACTTGCTTGATGGATGGTCCCCATGGGAATGATCATGGGAATCTACATAGAGTATAATGTGAAAGGATTGAGATTCATTGCCTAGCCTTTTTCTAGGGTTTCAATAAAAGGGAGGCGGGTGATAGGGTTGTAGTGCTGCAGAATAGCGTTCATGCAATTATAGTACTGGTTACTGATCTTTCATACTTCCTAAACTCACAGGCTCTTGATCCAACAATTGGAACAAGACAGTCAGCCCAGGCTGTGGCGTAGAGTGGGTTGCCAGCCCCTGGGGCCACATGTGAGGCTTTCATGAAGCATTCAGCCTGAGTTGTGTACAGAGCTCTCCACTAGCTTCTGTTGACCTCAGCACTCTCAAAAGAACACACACTCAGAGGTAGGATATAGAAGTAGGAGAGCTGCACAAAAAATGAGAGGATGGATGAGAGTATACTAGTAATACCACCAAGAAATAAAGGAAGAATGGCAGACTATGACTATGAGGTAGATTAGTGGGTGTTTTTCCCCAATTTAGTTCTGTTTTCTCCTTCTTCCTCCAACCCTGCAAAGCTAGATTTAGCTCTGTGGGTGTTTTAAAGAAACAATGAGAGATCTCCCAATATAGTCTTCAGAATTCAAAAGAAGCTAGGCGAATTTTGGACTGGTGTGGTTTAACTCTTTCTCCTTTACTCATTCAACTTTCTCACCCCAAAAGTTGCTAAATCCCTTTTGGGGGGAAAGAGACAGACATCACAGGCTCCCTACCCGCTCTCCAAATGTGCAGTGGGGAGAGAGAATGGGGGGGGGGGCTTATTTCATTATGCAGTTTTCCTAACAAATGATGTGTACAAAACTGTGTATATGGGGGAGGGGGGGAAATGTGCTTAACTGCATATACACTAGAGAAAATGGGTCTACTCTAAGTATATTGGACGTTGGCTATCTCCCAATGAGTCTAAGCATGCAAAACAATTCACACAACTGGGGGAAAAAACTTTACTGTACATTTTTTTTTAAAGTGTGACCTCCTTTATGAAATCTTTAGTGCTATTTACTTGCTTTTACATGCTTGACAGCCTGTAACGATGTGTGAGATGATAGCTACATATGGTCACTTATTAACTGCAATAAAGTGAAAACACTTTACTGACTCCAGAGTCACCCAGTAGCTAGAATAGAACTTTCCTGTGGGCAGTTGCCACAGTCGACTTTTCTCCCATTCTCTTTATTATTATTTTTAACCAGGGTCCAATTTCCTCAATTGAAAGGTGTGCCTCCTTGATAACCAGCAGAACCTGCCTTAAATTTGTATAATTGACGCAGACTTCCCAAGTGGCTCCCACAAATAGGCACGGGAGTGTAATTAAACTGACAAAATTACAGTGAGTGGAAAAGTTGCTTATCTTGTACTTGTCAGCATGTATATATAGAGCCTTCCTTTTTTTGCCAGGAGACCATTTTCAAGCTCCACAAAATTGGAAACTCCTGCTTCAGCTGATAGTTTGGCGAATAATCTCTTGCTACAGTTGAGCAAGATTTATTTATTTATTTATTAAATAGCCCCCCCTCCCCCCAGCTACAACTCTTTTTAATGTGCTATTCTTTAAGAGGAATGGCCAGGGTTGTAAATGTTTTAGGGAAAATGCAGGTCTTTTGCATTACCTATTGCTCCCTCCATGAGGGTTGATAGCTGTAGGGGGATGGGCGGTTAGCACCGGAAATGATACATGAAATAAGGGAAAGCCTGTGTTGGGTAGTCAACACAGGGGTCACCAACATTTTTTCGGTTAGTGAGCACATTTGGAATTCTGAGGAAGTGTCATGGGATCCAGTCACAAAATGGATGCCCCGTGAGTGTGGAACTTCACAAAATGGATGCCATAGCGGCATGGCATAAAAAGAAGAGGAGTCAGGGCCACAAAATGGCGAAGGCACACCCTCTATCAACCACAGTCCATCAATGAGGGAAAAGGTTATTGCACCCGTCACTTCCTTTCACTTCTCCTATGTTTAGAATGGAAGGGAAGGTGGGTGTCCAAACCTGGCATCAGGTGGATTTCTAGGGGTTAGGGAATCCACCCTACCCCCTGAAAAACACATGGAGCTTAGCAGAGGGACATTAAGGAGGTCCCATGTACAGAGATCTTAACTCCCAAATGGGAACATACAGGGAGAGGCACTCCTTCAATAACTTATTTGTTTTCTCTAAGCCTTCTGACATCTTTTTCTGTGTGTCCAGAACAGCCTCCACCTCTCTATTTACCAATTTCATATCCCTCCAAATGATAGTTGTAAAAATGCAGGTCTGCTCTCACAGACCTGAAAGAATACTTGCAGAGGGAAGACTTTATTGCAATGATGTAATAGGTTAACTTCACCCAGCCACTTAAGCAGATACAATTTATGAGAGGTCAAAGGTAACAAAAAGAGAGAGAGATGCTTTTGTGGTTTCATTTTCTTCATGTGAGCATGAGAGGACGGCAGAGTGGGAACCATATGAAAAATGCAGCTTCAGAAGTCTTTTTCTTCACAAATTTCTGCGTTTTTGCCTCCCCCCCTCATTTCTTCCTGCTGACCTTTTCCCCCCACTTTCATGTCAAGCCAAGTATATCTCGCAAATCCCTGGACTTTTATAGTCCATCTCTCTACAGATTGCTAGAGAAGCAAACACTTTGTGAATGAAACAGGTGCAACATTGTTGAACAATCCAAGTCATTCTGCTTGAAATCACAGGTGGGTCTAGAAGGCAGCAGCATCAGGTCTAACTGTTCCTGAACAGGAGAGAACTTTTGATACTGAAGCAATTCTACATTTATTGTCTCAATCTGTTCCTCTGCTCAGCATCCAGGTCAATATGCTATACACCTGGCAGATTAATTTTAACACTTCCCCCCATATTCTTTTTGCACTTCACATTCCAAATTCATATTTGAACAAACACGGACCTGCACTTTTAAAATTGCTAGCTGTTGCTTATTGAAAGGTGTTTGAGATTTGTGCAATAAAAGAATCCCCTATTCCAAATTAGACAGTTGATAAATCAAGATGTTTAAGAATAATCCTCTATTTCTGATTGCTTTCTCCCACCTTCTTTCATTCTCTACTACACCTGAGAGAAGCTAGCCAGATTAGGGGGTGCAAAGCAAGCAGTGTGGCACACACAATTCTGCCCTGTCAATACCTAAGTGCAGCGCACTCACCTCTGCCTTGCACCTGTTTGGTGCCCACTCAAACAGATGCTGCAATTAAAGAGTGGTGGCACCAGTGTGCGTTGCACGAGCAAAGCAACGTATGCAGAAGTGTTGTAGTTTGCTGGAGTTCCTTGGCCTAGATCACTGGTATCTCTGCTTGCAGACCATCAGCATTTCCCCACAGTGGTTCTGTTTGTGATGAGTTGCTAGAAGGCTACTCTCAGGTGAGATAGCACCACTTGTTGGAAGGTCAGCTCAGGAGGATGGGAGTAGCAGGGAAAACTCCAGAGAGATGACTGCAGGGGCTGCCGCTGCTCCCTAGCATCCACTGCTGGAGGTGGCTACCTCACTGCCTAATAGTAGGGCCGGCCCTGTATCCAGTTAGGAAGTACCTGGGTCAATTAGAGAGGCTGCAGTGGGGCTTGTGGTGGTGGTGGGAGGAGGTTTGTCATGGAGGACATATTGCCTAGGACCATCATGGTGAAGGGCAGGTAAGAAATCTAATCACCATCATCTTCCGGTTCCTTTTTCTGCTGAACCCCTCCCCCTCATATCTTAGTCTGCAACCTGGTTTTGGGAACCATTGACCCACAGTGCCTCAGTCTTACCAGGATTCACTCAGTTTGTTGGCCCAGCCTACCACCCCAACCAGGCAGAGGTCTAGGGCTTGCACAGCCTTTAATGATTCAGATGCTACTGAGAAATAGAATTGGGACATCTCACCCCAAATTTTCTAATGGCTTCATATAGTTGTTAATTAGCAATAGGGTCAGGATGATATTCTGTAGTATCCCCCAGCTCAACCGTCAGATCATTGAAAGACAATCACTCAGTGCTGTTTTCTAAAGCTGATCCCAGAGACAGGAGCAGAACCACTGTAGAAACAGTGTGCCCAAAGGCCATCTTGGTTCAGATGTATACCGTGGACAATGATTTCAAAAGCCACTGAGAAATCAAGTAAGAATAACAAGGTCACACTCTCCCTCATCCTTGATGAAGGCCAGTTCAGTCCCCAAACCAGGCCAGAAGCTAGACTGGAATGAGTCAAGGTGAACAGTTGCATCCAAGATCAGATTTGTTTGCTGTAGAAATAAAGAAACAAAACCTGAAACTTAAATCAAGTCAAGTCCTCTTGGAAGTACTGAAAATTCATTATAGCAACACATTGTCAAATGGAGGCCTATTCTACATAAATTATAAAAAATATAGCTATATCTACTGCGCTGCTATGACAGCATCACTCAGTTTGATATTGTACTGGCATTGCAAAGATGTTACACCAGTGCCAGAATCATATTCTGTATTCACATTGCTACAGGGAAGTTGTTTGCCTGTAGGTCTTCCTAAACTGTTCCCAAGAAACGCATCATACCTATTATTCCAAATGAAATCACAGCAAACAGCTCATGTCTGTTTTCAGTTCCCATTTTGGTGCTTCAGGGGAATAGCATGTCCCTCCCCAATCCTTGCTCAATTCTTCGAAATAATGTTTTGCATGGTTGGTGGGTGGGTGGCAAGATCTCCTTCACATGCCTAGGACATATGCTGCAAAGAAAGATCACAAGAGGCAGATGAAGAAAGGAAAACAAAACACCAAGCTATTTGAATTACTTTATTTCTGATTGTGGAATTTCTGGCCACTTTTGGAGAACAAAACCAGATGCTGAAAAATCAGGGGGGTGCCCCTCTGAAGCCTTCTAAGTGTTAGAGTGCTCCAGGCTTTGGTGCATGCGGGGGCTTGGCTCCCACTCGTCATCTCAAACAAGGCTTGTGTAGCAAGATCTCACTTCTAGGAAGCAGTGACTAAGTCAGGATGTTAATCCAATTTCACTGAGCCTCGGGGTTGTTTCTCTATTGGACCACTTGCAGGACCATCTTCCATTTCATCTTAGAAGGCAATCCACCCACATGTCAACAGCTGTTCATGAACAAATGTCAGCCTGCAGCTAAAAGGACAATTGTATTATTTTTTTTGAAGTTGCACCCAATCTGCCTCATGACAATGGCATGTGAGTGACAGCCGTGACCGTTTTGTTTTGACCTCATGACCTTGAGATATGAAAATGTTGCTGCCAAGTGTTTTGTATGGTGATTGTCCCATATGTTTCTTGAAAAGGGGCTTCAACTTGCTCGTAGAGAACATATGATTTGCATGAAGACAGTCTCCAGATTCAGTACCCAGCACATTGAGTTAAAGGCTATTGGGTAGCCGGAGAATCAGTGTTAGTCACAGTAGATGATGCTGAGCTATACTGACCAAAGGCCTTGCTGCTTAAGGCAGTTTAATATGTTCAGGAAAAATGGTGCCAACATGTTGAATGGAAGTAACAAACATGGAATGGAAGTAACAAACAAACAAAAATCAGTTTGGGCTTCCAAGATACATTGTTTTGATGAGCATATTGTAGCAAGGCAGGTGTTACTGTGCTGAAGGACCTAGTCTATGCCACCATGGAATGAACTTCCATTGCATGTGATACCACAAGAAGCCCCCCTCCCCCATGTTAGCAGTGAATGAGCAGGTATAAGAATTTAAGAACATTAGTTGAGCCTGCTGGATCAGGTGAATGGTCCATGTAGACTAGCATCCTGCTCTCACCTTATCAAACCACATGCCTATATGAAGCTCACAAGCAAGACTTTTGGCGGTTCCCAGTAGCTGATATTCAGAAGCATACTGCCTTTGACTATGAACTTAGGACATAGACAGGGTTAGTTACCTTTGATAGTCTTATCCTCCATGAATTTGCCTAATCATTTTTTAAAGCCATCCAAGATGGATGTTGGAGGTATGGAGGTTAGGTGATTTCTTTGATATCCTGGTTGCAAGTTGTTTAGGGCTTTAGAACAACAAAACCTTAAACTTGGCACAGTAGCACATTGGCAGCCCATGCAGTTTCCTCAGAAATGGAGTTATATGCTGAGAGTTGACAACTCTGGCTACAAGCCATGCCACCACATTCAACTTCTGGACCAAATACAAGGGCAGTCCCTCCTATAGTGCATTGGGATAATACAGTCATGAGGTCACCAATGCATATACCCTGTACTACTGCAGCTGAATTATCCCTTTCCAGGAATTGCTGAAGCTGTTAAAGAACTCCTAGACACAGAGGCCACTTGTACTTCCAGTCCCAATGAAAAGTCAAGGATTATTCATTTATTTATTTTATTAATAAATAAATTTATAGACTGCTTCACGACCTAAAGCCCACTAAGTGGCGTACACACTCAAAACAAGAGAAAACACACAAGCACAAGCTCTAAAAACAAAAAAACCATCCATGCAAAATCTAAAAGCAGCAAAACAATTTCATCTAATATAAGATTGATCTTCCATGGATGACTGGTTTACACTTCAGAGAAAGCCGTTCTAAACAAACAAGGTCTTCAGTGGATGTCTAAGAATCGTCACAGTAGGTGCCTGTCTGATTTCGGATTGTAATTGATTCTAGAGAGTTGGAGTTGCAATGTGAAAAGCCCAGTTTCTAATACAGGAATGGTGCTCTCAGCAGTACCCCATCTGAGGAGCACAATTCTAGACAAGGCAGTATCTTAGGTGTCCTGGTCGCAAGTTGTTGAGGGCTTTATGGGCTAAATACAAAAATTTCAGCTGAGTCCAGTAGCTCATTGACAGCCAATCTGGTGTTGACAAAGCACCTCGAGTAACCAACTAACTGCTGCATTCTTCACCAGCATCAGCTTCTGGATTAAGCCCAAGTGAAGTCCTACGTAGAATGCGTTGCAGTAATCAAATCTGGAGATTAAGCCTTCAGTCAACAAGCTGTGCTTCCTGCATTTCAAGTCAATGTGTCTTCTACTGGGGCTTATATACAAAAGGACTGGCCTCGGTGGTTTGTGGATCATAGTTTGAAAGGCTGGTTACACATTACATTCCCCCACGTGGGGCACATCAAAAGTGGCATATGTCTGGTGTCTTTTGGATGTGATGAGTGTAATTTGTAGTGCTATATGTGAATCCTTTGCTGTACATTGAATGTCCCTGTGTCACTGCTGTAGTTCCAGGTGGTTGTTGATATTGGTGGCATGAAGGTATTGTAGGATCCGTGAGGTGAACTGTGCTGCATTATTCCTGCAGTATCTAGAAACGATGTGGCAGAAGACACTTAGACCCTGCAGTCTTAGTTGTGCTGTAGCATGGTATGCCAGTTTGCAATTTTGGACCATTAAAAGTTAGGCTATGCAGCCTAAATATGGACGCAGAAACCTACATTGCTCAGCCATTTTTCTTTCTTTTTTTGAACCTTACCCAAAGCAAAGATCTTACAATCACGATGTGTTTTGGCAGGTATTTAGAATTGAAGAAAGGTTTTCCAATTCTGGCAAATCTCTTGTATATTTGCAAAAGTGAAATTTGTGGATCCCAATGGAAGGAGGAGCTGAAGGTCACTGAGGTGTCCATATGGGTCAACCACTTGCCAGCTCCCAGTGAGAACAGGTTTAAAGGAAAAGCCTGTGAGAGTCTTGGATGCGCAGCTAATCCCGTATTATGTGATAAAATTGGCAGACATGTTGGCATATGTTTTAGCTTCTCATTTCATTTTGGTCTCTTCTTCTGTTAGTGAGCCAGAGATAATGGCTAGAGCAGCAAAGAGGTGCCAGTTTAGGCTCATTTCCCACATTATATGGTGACTGGAGAAGCCTCACTAGGAACCACTGAGAACATTATTTAAGAACACAACTCTGGACAGAAGCCACGTGCTAATATTTAATTTCCCTTTTCGGTTCACAAGCACTTGGAATAGAAGGACACCAGTATTGAGCAAACAACTGAGTAAGAGGAGGAAATTAAAATTTATTACATGGTCTAGAGGATGGCCTCTTCCAATAAAGAAGTGCAAATTGAAACAACATGATCATAAATGATGCAATGATGTGTGTTGTGAGATATATTGCTCCCCCAGTATCAAATTTTCAATCGTAAGCTGTGCAGGTAAGGGACTCTTTAAACCCCCATGCACACTGCTGCTGCTATATTCGCAACAGCAGCAACACAAAACCCAAAGGAGGGACATTCAAGCTCCTTATCCTGATGTCAAAGTCCATACTTAGGCCTAGGTTGGAATTTCTTTCAAAACAACTAGACCCTACTTCTTCTCCCCTCCATTATTTGTCCAGCACTTCTTCCCCACAACACTGGGGCTTTGGGTCAATTGAAGAAACTGCAAGCAGTTCAAGCTCAGACATGTGCAAAGAAGACCTGAATCACCCTGGCCCAGGAAGTCACGTGACATCAAAGGGCAAATCAGCTTCTGCTGTGTGACAGATGGCTGCCAGTTCTGCTGTTCCCAGTTCTGTTCCTATCTACCCACAGTTTAGGTGACTTGCTGCTGAATGAAGAGAGCAGGGTCTACTTCTGTGTCACTAGTGTTGAACCTACCTGATGTTCATCCACTTGCCATCTATTCCACATTCTTGATTACCCCTGATCCTTGGCTTCTGGTAATATTTTACTTACAATTATGGAACTAGAACCACCAGGAAGTGCAAACATTTTAATATTATGGTTCTAGGGAAGGCTTTCAGCCCAGTTTGCACAACTATCTGATCCTTCAATTAACCATCTCAGCTGTCTTGTTGGATGCCACAAATACTAATACAATATAGAAAGGAAAAGGAATATAAGTCCACCAACAGAAACTGGATTAGAGAGCATGTTGATTTTTGAAACTTGTATATTTCTTTTGCATATTCTACCTAAGTCTTTGGATGGAATTCTGTAGACCATGGCGAGCAAATACAAGACTTATGTGAAGACTGCACATGGTAAAAGTAAGTGATGGTTGCAAGTTCTGACCATCAAAATACAACCATTGGTGGGATGCATAGGAAAATGCCTTAAACCAAGCCTGAGCATTGGGTCATCTAACTCAGTATTGTTGACATGGACCAGCAGCTCTCTAAAGTTACAGATAGGGGACTTCCCCAGACCTACCTGTAGATGCCAGAGATTGAACCTGGGACTTTCTGCAAACAAAGCACATGCTCTTCTCTACAATGGTGATTTCTGGATTACATGTATTATCAAAAACGAAAATCAGTATTTAGTGTTAGATGATTCCATTGACCTTTGCAAGTATTTTGGAGATTGATTGAGTTTACATTCAGCATGCTCTCTCCCCCCCCCCCGAGTGAGAAAGAGCTATGAGAATTGGGGAGTCTAAGATTTTTAAATGCACAATAGGTTCGTTAATTTTCAAGAAGGTTTAGAGCAGAATCCAGAATTTGCCTCTGATAATACATGTGGATGACCTCCAGTTTGTTGATGTCTTCTTTAAGCAGAAACTGTATTTCTGAGCCAGATCCTTTGGCTCAGGGGGATACTGACACATGTAGATACAATTTATCCTGCACTTCTATGCTCCAAGTCAGGAATTCTGAAACATAACCTTAGGAATATTTCTTCCTTACTGTTTTCAAAATTCAGAAGAAAAAGTAATGATGGGCTGGAAAACTGAAATATGATTGCAAAACGTTGGGGAGGCAGCAGATTTTCATTTCTTTTCTGGCCTCGTGTTTCTTCATTAAAATACACTTAATATGCTTGTGTGATGAATTGTTTTCTTCTTCACACCAACCACAATAAACTTGGGAGGAGAACTTATCCCTATTAGAGCTTGCTCCAAGTACAAATAATTTATAGCATCCCCAACAGTGTCGTGAATATACCATTTCTGTGGAATGAAAAATTCGGGGATATCTTGAAGTTTCCTACCAGTCGCAGAGTTCAGGAGAGGCTAATGTATAGCTTTCACTTTGGGGGTGTGTGGGAGGGAGGAGAGAAATATTCCCTTTAAATGGCTCATTTGAGAAACCAGCAAAAAGCACACATCATGCCTGGTAATCATTTGCTTTTTCTTGTAGAGTGCAAACCTAGTGTGGAGATTTCCTAATACTTTTTGAAGAAGTCTTGCAATTCAGTGTTAAGCTACAGAAATGCAGAATGTTGCAGATGAAAGAAGCCCCATGTTTCTTTATTTTTGATCATTTCCAATCTGATCCATGTAAAACTACCCTAAGGTAAACAACTGTGTTGTTGTTGTTGTTTTCCATGGCCAAGTGAAAGTTTTCTGCTTCGTGGGTCTTAAACCAGAGCCTTGGCTGCTCAAGGCACCGTTTTACTGCATATATAACACCTTTGACTCAAAGTGCACTTGTAGGTGTGAGTGAAATGTCTGTTTCTGCATCTGCACTTATGAAATTCTTTCCCACAATCTGCTTCTACTTGCTCCTAAAAAATGCATTCATGTCTGATCCCATAAGCTGGCCCATAAAGTATGTCAACTTCTGAGCCATGAACACTTTAAACAATAAAGAAGATTCTGCTTCATTGTTTTGATAGATGATGATTTCTTCTTCTTCTTCTTCTTCTTCTTCTTCTTCTTCTTCTTCTTCTTCCCAGAATCATTGATAGATTGATGAAAGCACTCTGTGCAACTGCAACCAATCTGATAGTATATATAAAAAAATAACAATGGATGAACTGGATTGATGATGAACAGCAAAAGATAATACATTGCAGAGAAGCATTCATATGGCACAATCCGTCTACCCAAAATTTAGCAAGTCCCATTGAATCTATGCACCTACCCTTCCCTCAGCTCCCTACTTCTAAACCCACATTTTGTTATTGCCTCTTGAACCATTCTCCCTGACCTGACCTTGGCTCCTAGATTACTTTCAGGCTAGCCATTTAGTTTGGATTTACTGTCCTTTGTCTGCTAATGTTTTAGGGAGAATCCAAACAGCCTATGGCCGGATTCACACCAAACATTTTAAACAAATCCAACACACATTTAAAACACATTCCTAAAGTCTCCTGGAAACTGTACTTTCACCACACAAAACTATAATTCCCAGCACCGTTTAAAACTATAGCTACCAGGATTCTTTGAGGGAAACCGTATGATTTAAATGTGCATTGCTACTCTTTTATACTGATCTTATTATATTTTAATTTACGCCCTTGAACATTTTTTGGGAGGGAAGATGGCATGTAAGTCTTATAAATAATTTCAGAGCAAAGGTTAAAATGTGCTGGAGAGGGGCTGGCATATTATCCAATTCATGCTTATGAGCAGTTTAGCTTGTGGCATAAGTATTCTTTTCCTGTTAAACTAGATTAAAACTTAGAACAACTTTTTGGCTTCGTGGAACGGTCCATATGTTAAAATCCTGCCTGCAATATAGTTGTTCTTTGATATTTCATGTTTGCAATAGGATAGACTGAGGTATATGATCTGTTACTATACTCCAGAGCCACCTTGTTTCCATAAAACATAGTGGTCCCCCCCACTCTACAAGAGAAGCACAGACTATTGTTTGACTGCTGTGATATGCAGTGAATTATTGGGGGTTGCTGTCATCCATCCAGAGTCCCTGCAGTGCAAAATGGTACATAGATGTCTCTGCATGGCAGGTGTTGGCTAATAAAAGAGAGGAAAGGCAAACTCTTTCTGCCACCTGATTTGTCAGGAACCATCCAGATGCACTGAAATTAAGTGAGCCCAGCTGCAATTGTTTTATTGTATACTTTACCGCACGGCACATCTATCTATCTATATAAATAATCACCGAGCCAGTGTAATACGTAACATATGAGTGCTTTACAGCACTGATGCTCCAAGTTCCTAAAGAACAAACAGCATGGAAATGGATGGGCCCTGGAAAGATTCTGCAGCTCAGTGCAGCTATAGTTTAAGGGAGGATTCCTGGCTGAAGCAAGTGCTGATAATCTAGTATGGTTTCCAACAGTTGCATCATGTTAGCGAGTATCCTTGGTACAGGAGTGACCCATCCTGTTTTACCGCCTGAGGCCCTATGTACCCCTTCCTGTCACCCTGCCACAGCCTTACTTACTGGGGTTGCATGTTGGTGGCTTCCAGGTTCTGGCAAGATCCTACCAAAAGCTGCCACTGCTTCTCCTTGCTTATCTAATGGCAGTGGGGTGGTCCGGCCACTCCTGGAAGTGCCAGAGAAGCGAGGAAAAGCACCTGTGGGGGCAGGTTCTGGTGATATCTGATTGGAACCTGGAAGCCACTGCGACTGCTCGCTTCTCTAGAAGTGGCCAGTGATCCTTTGGGGAATCTTGTTGGCTGAAGTGGACTGCTTCATATTGCCTCATTAGAAGGCCAACCCTGACTTGGTAGACATGTGTTTAATCCGCACACGTTCTAAGAGCGTTCTAAGAGTATTCTGATCTTTTGGCAGTGTCAAAAGCAGGTCTTGGCAGATTTCTCCAGGAACTTACACTTGCACAGGTCTTAAAACTGGTTGAGTCCACCCCTTTGACTATCACGACATCTGTAACAGCTTTGATAATATTTTAAAAATACAATCAAGAGGTGTATAAATTTTATGAAATAAATAAGTCTATTTCATGCTACTCTGCTTTGCTTGCCAATACCGGAGAGGAGCATCTTGCAGGCTTTTGTGGCTAACAGCCTGCCAACGGCTGAAAAATCATTTAGAGAAACGACATTCTCGCAATATTTCTTTCCAAATGGTCTTAATGAGTAATTAATTTTGAGAAAGTTGAAACGCATGCAATCTAGTCATCCTGGAGGAATCTTTGCACAGGACATCCATGAGCAACTGGTGTGTTCTGACAGAAAGCTTTGAAAATTATTTACGGACGTTGAAGTTTAATAAGAAGGGCTTACAGATCCTATGAACAAAACTCTGCTTCTGGGACAGGCCTGTTGGTGAAAGCCGAGACGGGGGTGGTTTTTGACAATTGACCTTTTTCTCTCGCAGCCCAATACATTTTACTGTCTTGGATGAAGGACAAGGTGCCACATGCCCTCCACTCCACATACAGAAACAGATTGTACTAGCAGCTGAGTCTTATTTCAACACTGACCGTACATCACACCTGAGGGAAGCAGTCCAGCTTAGGGGACACCAGGCAGGCTACATGGAAGCCAGCCTTGTCCTCCAGAATCTTACAACCTCTCCAGCCTCACCTTTAGAAGCCTTGCTCAATACCAGTGGTTCCCAACCCTTTTTTGGCCATGCCCCACCTAAGCACCTCTAAAATCCTGGTGCCCCCCTGGTGATATACAATTCTTAGTGTTATACATTCCCTCGTTGATAAATCATGAATTTCCAGAGGTATTTGAATTCCTGCCGATCACCAGTGCTCAGAGCAGATAGCGGCTAAAAACACCATTCTGAAAAATGGCGACCGCTCCAACTGAGCAGCTAAGGAGCCGTCGCATTCAGGAGGAAATTCCATAACTGTTGACTGAGTGCTCCTGGAGCGCTACTCCCCCTGAATGCGCCCAGTGTATTTTCTATTTAGATAACATTTTCTGTTTAGATAACCTCTCCATTGTCACCAGCCATGTACATTCTGATTTTCATTATAAAAATGTGTATGTCACAATATATATTTATATACTGTATATGAGGCCCCTAGAACCATAAGAAATGCAAAAAAATAATAATTCACTGTTAATAACTCATTCTCAAATTTCCACCCCCTTAAAAATCAAATTGACCCCTGTGGAGAGTATGCCCCATGTTGGGAACCACGGCTCTATACCCTACTGCCATCCAAATTATGGGGAAGAGTGACCCTTAATGTTGTGGTACCCAGAGCAATGTTGCTCACCTAGCCTCTCCACTAGTGGAAGCCAGCTCAAGGACTCCCACTACCACAGTGGGTCCATCTTGCCCAGCATGCTGTTCTCACAGTGGCCAAGCGGATGCTTATGGGGTATCCCTAAGCAGGATCTGGGTGCAGCTGCGCCCTTGTCACCTACAAAATCGAAAATTCTTTCCAGTAGCACCTTAGAGACCAACTGAGTTTGTTCCTGGTATGAGCTTTCGTGTGCATGCACACTTCTTCAGATACACACCTTGTCACCTAGCAGTTCCTGGCATTCAAAGGAATACTCACTCCCACAGTGGAGCTGGTTCTTGTTAAACTTGGTTTTGAAATGAAAGAAAGCCTGAGGAGAGTACACAAGTTGTCAGTTATGTCTCTCTCATCTCCCCCCCTCAAGACCCCGGAGAAAAACTATTGTGTGTCCTCCAGCTTGAAAGATATTCACAATCAAAACAGCAACGTCATGGAAATACCCTGACTAATGGAATAGTTAACATGGCTCCGAAGGAAATTGTGGGTGAAACTAAAGTTGGAATTATCCCCACCACCACCTCCTCCTTCCACGTAATCAGACGGTAGGGTCATCAGCAAAAACGCCAGCGCCTCGGATAGAGACGTAGATGGAAGAAGGCGCTCTGTAGTCATGCTGACATATGTGTGAGTGGGAAAGGATGCAAATGAGACATCCTAAAAATAAGTCATAATTTTTGTAACATTCATGCTGTGCACCACATTGAAAGGAAACAGATTTCAGCAAACCGGGGTGGCTTTATTTAATCCACCAGGAATTTCATCTAGAGCTCAGAGGGGTTGCAGTTCAGTTCACTTATGAGCACTGACAATGTTAATTGCTGTGGATTTTAGATAGTTGTTATTAGCGGCCTGAGACAGTGGCAGGGTCTCACTCTAGATGACTATCCTCTGATCTTCATTTGCTGCTCCCAATCCAACATGGCCAAGTCTGAATTTTGCAGTACAGTTCTCCAGCTAAGTAAGTGTGTACAAAAATGCATGCACTGGGTGAAATTATGCATAAAGATGCATAAGCTTGTGAAAATAACATAGAAAAATGTATTCTATTAGGGGAAATTGCTTTGCAAAAATATGTAAATCATGCAAAATTGCATTAAAATTGTGTTATATTAGGAGAAATTTGCATAGAAATACTGATGGATTGCCATGAGGACTTTTTTTAAAAAATGCAAACTGATGTGGAAAAATGGAAAATTGAATTTAAGATTGGAAAAGTGAAAAACTGAGAGAAACTGAAATTGACACCATTTTCAATCCCTAGTCACAGTCTGAAATGAGACAATGCAGAAGACCTTTTTACTACTTGACTCTTCTTAATCAAACAGTTATGACTTTCAATACATTGTTACAAATAGAAATAACAGCTTAAGAAAAATCAACTGAGCCAATATTCTTATGGCCATAAAGATAAGATAAAACTGTATAATTGTATTCCATTTGTTTTCCAAAGCTTTAGAGAATGCCCAGTGTTATTTTCTTTCTGATTTATTTGAGGGATTTTTTTTTTAAGTTCATTTTTGGGGGAATTTCCAAATTGTTTCCTTGGGGAAAAGGTAGCTATTTTGAATGACAGTAGATCACATTTGACATATAAATTTTTTTGTCAACATTTATCAACGCTGACCAATGACTCTTTTCAGAATTTGAAAGGACAGAAGGGCATGCAAAAAACATTTCTGTAACTAAAATATTGTTACCATTGGAAATAACCTACAACCCACCCCCAAGTTACCTTCCTCTTTCATCAATTAATGCACAGATTTTTTTAAGATTTCATTTTAACATATGCATGTGGTTCTTAAAACCCTAGCTGGATAGAATTTAGTGACTGCATATGTACATTTATGTGAAAACTTTGTCTTAAATCAGAAACCAGAGCTGTTTCTTGACCTTTGGTCGACTCTGTATAACTATCTAGTTGTGATAAGCTATAACAAATCTAAAAATTGTCTTGTATTGAAGCCAGGAGTAACAAAAGTCCAACTAAAATGATGAAGCACAACTTCTCTCGAAGATATAGTATCACATTACTTGGTTACTTTGTCTATTGAGCAAAACCCAACTAATTTATTATTTTTATTATTGCTCTTAGTCATTCCTGCTTTGGCTCCATTAGTGAGACTGGGAAAAGGCTTTTATTTAGGTCACTGTTTTCCAACCTTTCTGGTATGGAGGCCCATAAGTCCAAATCTCATTGGTATGGTGACAAATGATTTATTGTCACATGAAGTTTGGACCTTAGATCTTTGGCAGCCATCAATTTCATGCATTTTAAATGCAAGTTTTACCATCTTATAGCTGGAGTGGTATAGCAGTTAGAGTAGCAGCTTGGGAGACCACATAGGTTTATGGCCGTAGAACAACCTTCCACAACCTGGTACCTTCCAGATGTTTTGGACTATAATTTCCATTACAGCTCCCACCAAAACATCTGGAAGGCACTGTGGTGAAAGCTACCAATGGACTTTGAGTAACCATGTTTGATTGGGTTGCTACTCAGTGTGGGGGAGTTATACTTAAGCCAGTGTGGTTATAGTTATTAGGATTTCAGACTAGGACTTGGGATACCTGGCTTCAAATCCCCACTTGGCCATGAAGCTCACTGGGTGATCTAAGACTATCACTGTCTCTCAACCTAGCAGGTTGTTATGGGGATTAAATGAAGGGGGGAGAACTATATATGCCACCTTGAGCATATATAAAAGTGGAATATAAATGCAAATGCCAAACAACAACAACAACAACAACAACAACTTGTTAAATTACACATTCAGAGAAAAACACACACACACACACATGTTAAGAAATCTCTGAGCTTCTTCAGCTTGGGAATCTTGCTTGGCTAAGGCTAGCTCTGATGCTTTTGCCAGCTGAGTGCAAGAATGGTGTTGCTGGATTCTGTAATTACCTTATCTCACTGAATATCTAGGCCAGGTTTACAAGCAAAGCAATACCTTTTCTCATTGGCAGCCCCACAAAATATGATTCCAAGGATGACCCAATTCTGCATGGCTTCTCCATCTTTTACAGGCAGCATAAGTTATTAAACAGAACAATCAATAACATCTTATAGAAATCCCTAACAGTGATTGAACTAAGATGACTCCAGAGTCTTCTACGAAAACATTGCTGAAATTATTCCCAAACCCCAGGATGATAACCCTTAGTTCTTATGCTCCAAACCAAACTAAACAGCCATGCTACAGTTGATAAACACAGATAAGATTGTCTTGAGAAGCCTTAGAAAATAATCCACTTCTATTATATTCCATAGGCATTTCCTGTGAGTGAACCTAGACAACTAATAAAACAAAGGTTCTATTGCTTGTGTTTTATTAGGTGCTGATAAAAATTCTTTCTCTGATTCAAGGTGATGTTAGTGGTATTTCATTAAATGGAGTAGATCTGTATGTAGGATTTTCCCGTTGGAATTACTCAGAAGTATCACAATGGGCTTTCAAAGTGCTGATTCTGACATAATGTTATCCACTGGCATCTCTCTCTCTCTCTCTCTCTCTCTCTCCTGCCACCATCACTCTTAACGTTCTTTTTGCCTGAATGAAATTTCATGGCTGTGCTCCAAAACTACAAAGGGCTCTGATAAGCACACAGAGCCTCAGTTCAAGCAAAAATGATGCAATTTACTTTAATTGTGTTGATTGTTCCATGTGTGTATTGTACATCTTGCTTGCTCCATCGTATTTTTTGTAAACAGTGGTACCTCGGGTTACAGATGCTTCAGGTTACAGACACTTCAGGTTACAGACCCCACTAACCCAGAAATAGTACCTCGGGTTAAGAACTTTGCTTCAGGATGAGAACAGAAATCGGGCAGCTGCGGTGGAGCGGCAGCAGGAGGTCCCATTAGCTAAAGTGGTGCTTCAGGTTAAGAACGGTTTCAGGATAAGAACGGACCTCCGGAACGAATTAAGTACGTAACCAGAGGTACCACTTTAATCTGGAGCGTCAGTCCAATCACACTCTGGGACATGTTTTTTTTTGCAGCTGGGGCAGATGAAGGCATCTGGCTGTGCTGATGCAGGTGTATTGTCGCATTTCTTCATTGTGCACTGCTCTCATTCCTCTTCTGGTCACTGCTGTGCATGCATGACCTGACTGATTGTTTCCAGGTGCTGTGGTCGTCTGCAAGGGAGACACAGTTACTAAGCTATCCCTATTCAGGGACAGGCATAGCTGGCATACACACTGAGAGCCAGCAGTGGTGTAGTGGTTAAGAGTGGTAGATTCGTAATCTGGGGAACCGGGTTCACGTCTCCGCTCGGCGCTCCTCCACATGCAGCTGCTGGGTGACCTTGGGCTAGTCACACTTCTCTGAAGTCTCTCAGCCCCACTCACCTCACAGAGTGTTTGTTGTGGGGGGAGGAAGGGAAAGGAGAATGTTAGCTGCTTTGAGACTCCTTCGGGTAGTGATAAAGCAGGATATCAAATCCAAACTCATAAAGCTGGTAATAGGTGCTCCAGAGGTCATTTGAGTCTGAGTCTGGGGCGCTGACTTGCCCACCACATTGGGGGCCCCTGGGGTCATGTTCTGTCCCTGCCCGGTGGGTCACACTTGCCGTCAGTGGTGGGGGGTGTGGAGGGTGAAAACGACCCTCTGTATGTCCTGTCCCCACCTGCCATGCCAGTGGTCACCTGGGGTGGCAGGGCTCACCCCCCGCCTAGAAATATTGAGGGGACTGAAGCCTATAGTTGGTGCACCTGCTTGATCTTCCAGTAACAATGAGGGATCCAAAAGCATTCCTAGACTGCATACCTGTTACTTCAGACATACTGCAGGCACAGGAAACCCCCTCTGCCTAATTCTTGGTCCCCAGATCCACTCAGCCCAGGGCCTCCATCATAGTGGGATTTAGTTTTAGATTATTGGCCCACTTGGAACCAACCACTGAGCCCAGGATCACTCAGTGGTTGGTTGGTTGACTCAGAGGTAAAGGAAAAACAGAGCGTATCATCATCAGCATACTGATGCCATCTTGTTCCAGATCTCCTAATGACAGCTCGCAATACTTTCACATATATACATATGTTGGGGACAAACGTTCCATCTGAAGTGACCAAAGGAGTAAAAAAATGAGGAAAAACTGCATTTTTCTCTTTGAATAAGTTGTCTTGCGGTCAACTTTCAGACAATGGTTTCTTTGACAGCATCTGTTATGAGGAAAGGACATTTCCCCCCAGCACTCCATTTTATAGTTCTCAGTAAATAAAATACAACTTTCCTCACAGCCGGCACTTCCACTGTGACACCTGCACTAGTATGGTGCTTCTGCGATCCATAGGTCAACCTCCCTCTACAACTTTTGCTGACAGGTAAGGACATGTGTGGTGCTGTGGGTTAAACCACAGACCCAGGGCTTCCTGATCAGAAGGTTGGCGGTTTGAATCCCCGTGACGGGGTGATCTCCCATTGCTCAGTCCCTGCTCCTGCCAACCTAGCAGTTCGAAAGCATGTCAAAGTGCAAGTAGATAAATAGGTACCGCTCCGGCGGGAAGGTAAACGGTGTTTCCATGTGCTGCTCTGGTTCACCAGAAGTGGCTTAGTCATGCTGGCCACATGACCCAGAAGCTGTATGCCGGCTCCCTCGGCCAATAAAGTGAGATGAGCACTGCAACCCCAGAGTCGTCTGTGACTGGACCTAATGGTTTGGGGTCCCTTTACCTTTACCTTTAAGGACTTGTTTTATTTTTTGTTTTTTGTTTTCTGTGACTACCATGGAGTGGATATTGAATGTATAGCTACAGATTTGGGGTACCAGAGTTTGGGGGTGCAAAAGTGCCCATAATTATAAGAAGTTGGTGAACGTTAGAAATTACTGAATGCTAGGAGTCTTCTCCTGGGATAGAAGTCATTCAGCATGACAAAGGTACTGATGGCCCATCAAAGGAGGATGCTTGCGTCTGTGAAACAGAGGTTGCCAGGGTAACATGGGTGTGATGTCACACAGGAAAAATGTCCTATAAAAAACAGAAATCTGGAGAAAGGGGGAAAGCAGAGAGAAGGGGAGGTGTTACATTTGGCAAGGCATTCTGGGAACAAGAAGGAGTCTGAAGGAGGCTGTACTGAGAGGCTGGGGGCCATGACTGGCTGCTGCATTGGACCCAAGCTTGCTTGAAGCTATTAAAGGAGCAATGGGGTGTAATGTTCTGCAACCCTTCCACTGAATGCTCTAGGTGTAAATATGTGTAAAATAAACTGTATTTTTTAAAGACACTAGTCTCCACTATGCCTTGATTCCCCAACAAAACCACAACCCAGGGTGAGCGCCTGGAACCCCCCTGGTATCTTGCTACCTCTTGGCAGAGATTGAGGGTGGTGTGTAACCTTATGTTCTTGTACAGTTCTAACAGGTGCTATTATTATGTTTTCGTCCATCTTTTAAACAATAGCTATTAAACGTAATTTTGTTGTGCCTTTTACAGTTGTAAGAAGCTTTGAGTACAGAAAGCTGCTCTATGGTATGTCAAGCTCAGCAATGTCAAACTGGCTTACTCTCTAGAATCATAGAAGAAGAAGAAGAAGAAGAAGAAGAGGAGGAGGAGGAGGAGGAGGAGGAGTTTGGATTTGATATCCCACTTTATCACTACCCAAAGGAGTCTCAAAGCAGCTAAAATTCTCCTTTCCCTTCCTCCCCCACAACAAACACTCTGTGAGGTGAGTGGGGCTGAGAGACTTCAAAGAAGTGTGACTAGCCCAAGGTCACCCAGCAGCTGCATGTGGAGGAGCGGAGACGCAAACCCGGTTCACCAGATTACGAGTCTACCACTCTTAACCACTACACCACACTGGCTCTCATAGAATATGTAAAGCTGGAAGGGTCATCTAGTTCAACTCCCTGTAATGCAGGGATACTCTGCCCAATGTGGGTTTTGAACCTACAATGCTTAGATTAAGAGTATCATGTTCTACCAACTGAGCTACTGAGTTTCAGGCATGCCAGAGGTTGAACCTGGAGACACCTGTAGGCGCAAAGCATGTCCTCTACTACTGAGTTACCCCTGGGCGGAAGGAGGGAAGAATGTATGATTCTGTTCTTGGTGGATTTGGGGGGTGGGGCCTTCTTTGCAGTGGCTCTCCACCCCTGAATTAATCTCACCTTTGAGGTGTTTCTAATACTGACCTTATTTTCCTTTCAGTGGTAGCTCAAGACATAATACTTTTAGCCTTCAAGGTTGAATGATACTGTTGGTCTATTAGATATGCTGGTTTTTGCTTGTTTATTAGGACCTGCTGTTGTTGTGCATTTTGTTGGTATTATATTTGCAATGTTTGGTTTTAGTCTGCAATTATTTTGCCATGTATCACCCTGGGACCTTTTTTGAAGGTCAGATTACAAATCTGGCGCATAAAATCACTGACTCCTATATGCACAGAGGAAGAATTCAGTATAGAGTTATAAAGGAAAAAGGGACTTGACTCTAAGGTATCGTCTGCATATATAAAGTATATATAGCTGGTCTCTCTCTGTGTGTGTGTGTGTGTGTGTGTGTGTGTGCGCGCGCTTGCAGTTGGGCCAATAAGAACAGGCACACATGCTACATTTCTATAGGTGTTGACCACATAGTACTTGTCAGCTGCTATCTACAACTTATTAAGCCATGTACTTTTTTAAAAAGGAAGAATTGGGTTTATTGTGTAGGAGATATTTATATATATAAAAAGGAAATAATCCCTATGGTGACTCAAAGGTTATCTGATCAAGAGTCAAGTATTTGGATTCATCTGCTGAAGAATTATGTAAAATCTAGTTTATTTTTTCGCTTTTACTTACCCTCCGTGTGTCGTTATGACATCATCCCTCATAAAGGTAGAAATGGATTATCAAGCCCACAAAACAATGAGTTCGTATGCGATCTAGTGAATATCCCAAGAGTGGAAGGAACAAGACATAATTTGAAGCTGGAGCCGAGAGTGATTTATGATTGTCATTGTCTTGCTAGTTCAGATACTTTCCATATGTTCCTGTAGAAACCCCCTTAACGTACAGTATGTAAAAAACATATGTAGCAAATTAGGGACTCTTTAATTCTTTCTCCCCCTTGAATATGTTTTGATTTAAGAATGACAGTGTCTTTGTTTATCTGATCTATTGTGTCCAGCCTAATTTTTTTAAAAGGGGGCACTTGGAACATGAAAGAGAGTTTCTGGAAGACAATAGCGTGTTTTGCTTTGGCGGCTGTTGGAAAGCAAGCAAGGTGTTCTTAAGATGCTAAAGCGTCCCACTGCTTCGGATTTATGGCTTAACTTCTGTATCACGCTTAGCTTGCCTTACACATAGCATATTCTGTATCACAACAAAAAGCCCTCAAGGCGCTCACCTCTTCCAATCAGGGGGAAATGCATGCCTTGCTCTTCTCCTTTCCATTCTCCCAGCTGTTGTATATTATGGCCACATACGCACCATACATTAAAAGCACCATCATACCACATCAACACGTCACGGCTTCCCCCAAAAGAATCCTGTGAGCTGTAGGGTACTGAGAGTTGTAAGGAGACTTGCTATTCCCCTCACAGAGCTCCCATTGGGAGGACTGTTTATTATGCCACTCTGGGAATTGTAGGTCAGTGAGGGAAACGGTTTTCTAACCACCCTCAGCATCCTTATCAATCTACAGTTCCCAGAATTCTTTGGAGGAAGCCATGACTGTTTAAAGTGGTACAAAAGTACTTTAAGTGTTGTAGTACAGATGTGGCCTCATATCTATCTTACATTACTTAAATGGAATAATTTGAAGATGAAACTATTCCTCTTATGGAAACAGCAATACTCAAACTGTTGTGGCACCACTCAGTATGTTTTAATGACCCATGAAAAAACACACTATATGAGATAGGCTGTTTGATCTTCCCCATTTCCCTCCACTGGTTGTTTAATATATGAGGGAACATTTATGGACTAAATAAATCAGCACCACTCGAAACTCAGCCTCCAAGTACCTACAGGGAAGACTTTGTTTAGTACCCATATGGAATAATTTACACTGTATCATCTTTGTTCTGTTGATTATTCAGTCACAGATAGCCATTGTCTGCAACAAATCTTCCTGACCGATTCTGCTGTGAGAACAAAACCATAGAAGTGTCTTGGCAATGTTTTTCATTCATAACCCTTTTTTGTTTTGATGATATGATGTGGATTTGACTAAATGTCAATTAATTAAGACATTAGTTACTTCTTTTAGGACCACAAATAGGTATCTGTAGAAAGACTTTGATAGTATAAGGCAGCTTCCTTTGATCCTAACTAGGGTCAGCTGGAAAACTCATTGGGTGCCCTTGGGTCTGCCACCTACCCCACAGGGGTGATTGGGGGGGATACACAAGAAGGGAAAAACCTTGTTCACCTCTCTGAATTTATTGGAGGAAGGGTGAAATAACATATTATTATTTACATGTATACTATTTAGAAGCATGTATCCAGAGCACAGCTGTGCCAGTAAGCCTCACTGAAATCAATGGGATGTAAATCTGAATAAACATGTTTAAAACTGATGCATTACTACATACTACAATTAGCCAAAATATATTTATAGGGACCTACTTTTATGTTCTCTGGTAATTATGCAAAGCAGAAATTGTTCCACTGTTCAAGTACATGACAAAGGCTTTTTTTTTTGGTAAGTGGTTCTTCTTTTCCTTCCAGCAGGTGGTGCTTGAGAACCTAAAATGCAAGCTTCTGGTCACTGGATGCTAATTGTTCAGAAAACTGTCTTACTTTATCCATGAGATGGCTGTCCAGGATTATTGCATCACAGATCTAACTCAGAAAGCTCCAAAGTCAGACCAGCAACACTGGGAAAGTAGGAAAAAACTGGCACACCCTAACTCTTTCAATGGTGAGATTCTTTGTCAGTTTCAGCCCTTGTTTAGATTACCAGTTTACTCAGCGTTCATCCTGATTTGTGTGTAGAAAGCATACATCATGGTAGTGATGAGCGAATGAGTCCACTTCAGTTTCTCCCAGCTTCTCAATTTTCCAGTCTTCTGTTTAGTACCCCATATTTCCACGTCAGTCTGAGATTTATTTATTTTATATAAATAAGAAGTTTTCATGAAAATTCACCAGTAATTTAATGTGAATATCTCTCAACAGGAGGAGCTTGGGGGATTAGGCCAATGGCCCTTCTAGTTCAGCATCCTGTTCTTACAGTGACCAACCAGATCACTGTGGGAAACCAGAGAGCATAGCATGAGCACAAGGGCACTCTCCCCTCCTGAGGGTTCCAGCAAGAGCTTAGTCATCATGCCTAGTAGCCTCAATAGCCCTTTTCTCCATGAATTTGCCTAATCCTCTTTTAAAGACATCCACATTGGTGGCAGTCACTGCCTCCTGTGGGAGCACAGTTTTAATGCAGTTTTGCCTATTTCAATGCATTTTATTTTCACTAATAAATGTATTTTTATGCCCTTTACCTAGAACCTGCCTATTACTTAACCGGAGAACTGTATCACAAAATTCAGTGAACTGCAAATTTCAGAGGAGGGCTGTGTTTTGATTCACATTTTGTTTTGAAAAGTGAGAATTAGGGCAGTTCACCTATAAATGTGAACTGAGCTGAAGCCTGGATCCAATCTTATATTACTGACTTTATTTCAATATCAAATTCTGTTATTAAAAGGGGTGAAGATTACTGGCCAGTTAATTATTCATACATGAAAGACATATTATGCCTCTTATGCTAATAATTTGGAAAACAGCCTCTTATTACAGCATTCACAGTGGAAACAGATGCTGACTCCTTCCAAAGACGTCTCCATATTGTTGCTGAAATGCTTTTTTTCAAATCTGTCTTCAAGGCCACCTGATTGTTTTGGTTACCTTGTCATTCATAGCTAAAAGCTATTTAAGTATTAAGGTTGTAATCCTATGCATGTTTTTCTGGCAGTAAGTCATGGTGAACACAGTAGGATTTACTTATGAGTTTGCCCTGACAGGTGTGATTTGGGGCCCTGTTACAGTGGTGGAATAACTAGACAGAACACAAGGTTGGGAAAAATCTACCCACATCCAAGAGCAGTAGAAAGCGGGGTTCACATGGCAGTAGAGCAAGAACTTGTTACAAATTCCAGCAGTCCTTGCTGACAGAATGGTCCTCTACTAGGGTTGGGAAATGTCCCAACCATCTCAGTGGGAATCATCCAGCATTGGGGCCTGGTATGGTGCAAACCTGGCCTCCCATATTTCTCTGGGTGACCAGGATGAGAGATTCTAGCCAGGCCATAACCTGTGCTCAGGGCATACGATGGCCAATCTTTCTCTAAGGCCCCTTGTGGACCCCTGTTGTACTATGTTGATCCGGCCCAATGCCATTTCCACCAGTAAACACAAGTTCCAGACCCTCCAAGTGTTCCTATTTTCCAAGGACAGCCCCAGATTTACCAAAGCCACCCCAGTTTCTGATTTGATCATGGAATGTCCCGCTTTTCCTTAGGATGCCCCTATTTCATTGGAGAAATATTGGAGGGTACGGAGTTATGAGACCTCCTGAGCCAGGAAGTTAAGTAACCATACAACCTTTAGAAGACGTCTGAAGACAGCCCTGTATAGGGAAGTTTTTAAAAAAGTTTAATGTCTTATTATGTTTTCATATATGTTGGAAGGTGCCCAGAGTGGTTGTGACAGCCCAGTCAGATGGGCGGAGTATTAATAATAATAATAATAATAATAATAATAAGGAATAAGACATCCTATTTTCATCGGAGAAATGTTGGTGGGTATGAAGCACCTAACATGTTGCTTCATCAAATGCATCCCTTCCCTCCACACACACAAAGAGGCCAATTAAGGCTGGGGGGGGGGGTTTCTGGCCCTGTCAACCAGCAGGCTAAATAGCTCAGTGAGGTGTTAACATATAGGGTGGATGGGAAACTCACAAGGGTCAAAATGGCCCTGAGGACACATGAGCAAGGCTTTTTTTTATCATCTCACCCCTCATGCTATATCACGGTTTATCACCACCCTGTGATATCCCACCTGAAGTCAGGAAGACACAAACGTACCTCTGCCACCACTGTTGCCCTGTGCTCAGAGGTGCCTGGAACAAGGCAACCATGCATAGAATTGAATGACACATCTCTAGATTTTGAATTACAAGGTTCAACAAAATTCCAACTTATCTGCAGCCAGTCATGTGGTGATTTTAGGAGCTATTACTGTTTCATTTTAATGCTTAGGCGCTCCATTTTGCAAATCTCTACTTATAAACTGTTAACAATGAATAAAGCCTTTGAATCTGCGCACTCTGTTTTTCATCCAAGTTTTGAATATTTGAACCTAGATCTCAAGTCAAAAATTTATGCTCAGCATATGTCGGGATAGGAGCATGTCCAAAACACATTTACTTTTATACATTTATATACCACCTTTCCTCCAAATGCCCAGGGTGATGCATAAAACGATGAAATATCTGTCAATCACACAATCATTTACAGCAGAAATGAAAACATATAAAAACTGCAAACTTTGTGAGGTTATAATAGAGGGATTAATGAGGTCAGATAAACCAGATTCAGGCTTGTGTCCCAACACTTCTTTTTCACTGAAGGCAAGTGGCAGAATATACCAGTATCATTTAGCACTATAAATTTGTTTGTACCATTGTCTCCACTGTTATAAGAGATGTACCTGTCAATAGTATTTCCACAGCTAAAAGGACAAGAAACAGGATCTCCTTATAGCACTTTTTAAAAAACAGAAACAAAAAAACCTCAAAAATTAACAGATCTTCTAAACACAGCACCTAAACTAATATTCGCAACCATTTGACAGAATAAATCTCTGAAAATGCTGACACAGTAATGACTTGAAAGGAAGTAGATACTTATCTGGCCAGATGCTTGAATCCCTAGGGATAGCTTCTTCCAGAAAGGAGTCAAGGTTAGATGCCCCCCCTCCCCATCAGTGGATTTTGCCCCTTTCACCTTCATGGATTATCTTACTCCCTATTGCTTCCTAAAGTGAAATTACCTCTGGAGGTCTGCGGTAATGCATTTTAAATCATATACAGTGATAGGAGAAGATAGGAGTGAGGCTAAGGTTCTGACTTTGAATCGGAAAGATCAACTTAGGTATTATTATATTGCAGCTGAAGCAGGACAAGTGCATTAGGGCTTCTTTGTTTTGCTGGATTTATCATTTTCTTCTCTTTGTGTGTGTAAGACTCTATATTTCAGAGCTGTCATCTGCATCTGCCTGGCTCATGGGCGTTTTGTGTGCAGGGATAAGCTCTTAGGACTCAAGGGAAAGGTTCGTGGATGGGGTCCATTAGGCAGGTCATAAGGCATGTGATCTCCCAAATGTACTGGGAAGCTGCAGACTGACTGCCCAGCCCTATTGTTTGTCAAGGATTGAGGGAGAAAGATCAGACCGCAACCCTGTTTCCCTTTGCACATTGCCATTAGTTGCAAATTCAGAGGGAGCCTAGCTCAGTGGTAGAGAACACGTGCGCACAGAAAGCCCTGAGGTTCAATCCACGACAACTCCAGTTAAAAGAGTCAGATAGTGGCTTATGTGGCACACCATCTGCTTGAGATTCTGGGGAGTCACTGCCGATCAGAATAGAAAATACGGATGGCGGCTAAGTTATATGGACAGCAGTCTGAAAATGGATTCTTATGCCCCTATACTGTGCCATCTCAGCTGTTACATTTGTACTCCTACAACCATGTCGGTGCAATTGCGCCAGCATTGCCAGGAAATGCACTTCTCACGCGCTTCCTGCATTGCAGAAGGAAGTCCCTTCCAGCTCTACAATTCTATGGTTCTAAGTAGGTAAATAAGAACTGTGAGGTAGAAGGGATCTGGGAGAGCTGAGTTTAGTTGCAATTATTTATTAAATTTGTATCCCTCCCTTCTTTCCACAGAAGCTGAGGGCCCAGTCCAAAAATTACCATAGCTGGTTTACCGGTTGTAGAAGGAAAAGGCACCACAGGTAAGAGTCACTCATAGCCACTGGGCCTCTGGCTCCTAACAAATCACTCTTTACTGTGGTTACATGCTTACAACTCTGCAAGACAGACATATTCAACCGGTCGACCACGATCGACAGGTAGACCCCCAGGGTGATCTTTGTCGATCACTGGATTAAATAAATTGGGCAAGG
Organism: Lacerta agilis; assembly: GCF_009819535.1. Lineage (NCBI taxonomy): Eukaryota > Metazoa > Chordata > Lepidosauria > Squamata > Lacertidae > Lacerta > Lacerta agilis. The sequence continues at coordinate 51,783,832 of NC_046320.1, forward strand.
AATGTAGACGGCCCCTGCCCCCGGTGCTAGGTCCCTCATCTGCTGCAGCAGCATCAGTCATTAAGTGGAAGTAAGCACGACTTATATGAGTGGCAGCGTAGGTAAGGTAGGGAAGGCTTTTTGTTTGATTCTTGGCATTTTCCCCTAAGAAAAGCTAAAGAACTCCCCCCCCCAAAGCTCAACAACTGTGGGCACCGTTCCCCAACAAAAAAGGCTCAACAACTCTGTGTGTTTACCTCCCCACCAAAAGCACAGCAACCCTAGCCAAAAAAAGGGTCAACAACTGCCCCCTCAAACAGCTCAACAACTCAGGGCAACCCTTCCCAAAAGAAGCCCAACAACTATCCCATGCACATTCCTTCTCCATCCAATGACAATGAGTAGATTACTGCCAGTTTTCTTATACTGGGAGTAGATCACAGTCCCTTGGGAGTTGGACATGCCTGCTGTAAGACAATGGCAGTCAGGGATGGATAGTGGCTGTTCAACTCTGACTCTCAGCAGCCCAAGCCAGTATGGTCAATGGCCAAGGATGACATTTGGAAAGGCATAGGTTCCCTATATGTGCCATGGACAAACAACACAACATACTCCAAAGCTAAGGTGTAAAAATATCTTAATGAATTCACATTAAGTTATTATATATGACTACCATATAGCTGTTTTATGTTGTGAATCACCCTGAGACCTATGAGTATAGGATGGTGTACTACTACTACTACTACTACCACTACTATTAATAATAATAACCAGTGCTTTTTCTGCAAGGATGCAGGGGTATGCATACCCCTAAACATTTTGTGAATCTTTGTACTTTTGTTCGTTTGCTGTATTTATTTCCCCCAATTTGAACTATAAAATGGTGGTTTTCTTGAGTCAAAATGAGAGTACCCCTAAACATTTTTTTAAAGAAAAAGCACTGATAAATAATACATTGAAATTAATAAGTAAGTCAAAATTGATTAAATAGCCAAAGGGGATTTGTTCTATTTATAATCATAAACTGTTGGTATTGTTATCAATTAATGTAGCGTGATCTCTTAAGAGTAATCAAATGAAACTTTAACACATGTCTGTAATTTTATCAAGTTATCTGTTGTTTACTGTTGTAACAACTGTTTTCTCTAAATTTTTCTTCTGTACATTTAAAATAATAAAAACAGTGTGTGTATATATATATATATATATATATATATATATATATATATATATGAGAGAGAGCGAGAGAGAGAAAGTATTTAGTATTCTAGATACAGGTAGGTAGCCGTGTTGGTCTGCCATAGTCAAAACAAAATAAACAAAATAAAAATAAAAATCCTTCCAGTAGCACCTTAGAGACCAACTAAGTTTGTTCTTGGTATGAGCTTTCGTGTGCATGCACACTTCTTCAGTATTCTAGAATCACTATACACACTTATTATAATATATATAATGTTGCACCATCTTTTTTCTCTTACATATATTTATCCAAATTTCCACAGCTGAAGAACCATTTTAGTTCATTCTTAGAGGAGGGGGAAATAGCATGATACACAACTGCAATGTCAAGTCCTCCAAACACACATTTTCCCCTCCCACCACCACGCACAACAGGCGTTCCAGCGAATACCAAAACAAAAACAGCTTTTCAACAGAAGCAGTCACTTGGGTCCATCAAAATACCCAACTCTCTGAGGAAAATCAAGCTGGAGAAAGTTACTAAGCAGTTCATCATCATGTCATCTTCTATGGACACGATCAACAGCCATCATGTATGGATGACGGCACGAAAGCTAAAGAGAATTTTCATCTTCCTTCAGTGACAAATTCTTCACCTCTCCAGATTAAATGAAATCAAATCCCCCAGTGCATCTGGAGGTTTAAAGTTACGCTCAGCTCCCCCCCCCCCAGCCTGTCCTTTTTTGAGGCCAGATGAGGCAATCAAATGTGAGCAACTCTTTCTCTCTCTTGCAGCAGCTGCTGATTCTTTTGATCAAACTTACTCTCTGTTTTCAGTGACTATAAATCTGAAGAGAGAAGTACTTTAGGTTGATGGACTTGACATGAATCACCCTCTCTGCTTCTCAGTCAATGGGCCCTTCCAGACTGCCATTATTTTTGGGTGGGATTTAATCAAATACCAGCAAATCCAGGTTTCACAGCCATAGTTGATTGGGAACTCTCATGCACCCCCCCCAAAAAAAAAACATCTTCTCAAAACACTGGAATTTTTGTGATCTAGAAAGTGACTGGAAAATGTAAAAAACAAAAACAAAAATGAATGCTTACTAAGTAGCAGCCGCCATTGAACCTCCCTGCAAACTATTCAGGATGTAGTCAGGTTTTCTGGTAGTGACCATTATCTTCCAATTAACTAGTCACACAAGTAGGGTTGGGGGAGAAAGCTGATTCAGCTTGCATTTAAAGGCAAAACTACTAAAATTGCAATTTTTGAAACAATACATAAACAAAAACACAGCCATAATTTGAATTTTGCACTGAGTTTTGCAATGTAGTTTTTCAGCCAAGTAATGGGTTACATAAATGCATACACTGAGGTCAAGTGTGCATGAAAATGCACAAATTGGTGAAAATAACATACAAAAATGCGTAATATTAGTGAAGGAATGCTTTGCAAAAAGGTACATTAGGTAAAATTCCATAAAAATGTATATTAGTATAAATATGCACTAAAATGCTGATGAATTTTATGAGGGCTTTTCTAACAACCAAAAAATCAATCAATCACAAAGTAAGGTGAAAATGTGGAGAGCAGAATTTAAAAGTGTAAAAACAAGAAAGAGGGAGAGACTGAAATCTATTATTATTATTATTATTATTATTATTATTATTATTATTATTATTATTATCCTACTCATGAGTGAAACAATGAACCATATATAAAACAGCAACTAACTGCAGGCAGTTTAAGTTTGCAGATCAAAGAGTTTGGTTTCCCGGTATAACACCTCTGCACATGCAGCTATACTTGATTAATTTGTCTAATCCCTCTTTAAAACCATCAAAGGCAGTAACAATTCCATGTGACAAGAGTGAATTCTACCAACAAACTATGTGAAAAAGAATTCCCTGGATCTACTGCCAGTCGATACCATTGAATGACTCAGAATTCTAGTGTCTACAGGGAGGGTTGAGAAAAAGTTCACTTCCTCCACAAAAATGCATGACATATAAGCAGTTTGAATTCAGTGGGACCAAATCCTGATTAGCATACATAGATCTGGGCTGGGAATCATACATCCCTCCCAACGACGCTTTCCCTTTTCCTTGTAGGAAAGGCACTTAAACCCCTTAATCATTTGATACCTTCTGCTGAAGGAATTGCACAGGCTGCCAATTAGCTACAGGGCAAAGTTCAAGGTGTTGGTTTTGGTATATAAATCCTTATATACCTTATATAGCTTGGGGTAAGGAAACCTGGACATTATGCAGCTTGGGATAAGGAAACCTGGACATTATGCAGCTTGGGATAAGGAATTTCCGGGCATGCGCAGTGCATCCGGGCTGGTGCTGCTGCTCCCGCGGCGAGCGGGTGAGCGAGCAGCGGCTTGTGGGGCAGCCCCAGCCGTCCATAAAGAAGCACGGACGGGGTGCCAGGCGGCGGGGGAGTGGCGGGAGGGGCCAGGGAGTGTCACCCCCTCCCCTGGAACACGGGGCGGCATGCCCCCTACGCCCCACCCTTCCTACGCCACTGGACACAGTGCCGGATTTACGTATATAGCTTAGGGCCTCACTCTCGTACCCCCCCATATACTTCTTCTTAATTGTATTTCAGTTCAATAATTACTTTGATAAAATACATACTTTGTTATGTGCAAATGGCTTTGGATACTTATTAGGGCCATAAATTACCATATAGCATATATTCAACACATAAAACAGCGACAATTTGTTGTTGACAAAGGACAGCTGGACATATAAAGGGCCCCATTACCTTCAGTAGCTTTGGGCATCATCAAACCTAAATCCAGCCCTGCCTGGACACCATGTTATCAGGAGGTCCAATGTAGAGCTACACTGGCAGCTACGCTTTGGAATGCCATCCTATTAAAGATTAAACAGGCGCTGTCTCTGTTGTCATTTCAGCACCCTCTGAAGACCCTGCTCTTTCAACAAGCCTTTTCAGTAGAGATCTTTCCCAATCTGTACCTGCCATGAAATTGTTTTCAGTACGTTTTTATTGCTTGTTGTTTGCTTCCCCTCTGGACTTCCTTTTTTAAAGGTGATGTTCCATTGGCTATGTTCCAGTTGTCTTGTAGAGAGGCAAATTTTAGTCCTGTGATTTTTGTTTATTTTGCAATTTGTCAGGCCTGGGAGTTCAATTTTTTTCATCTCCGTTTGATTTTCAAATGCATGCACATTTACTCAGAAGTGATTCTCACTGTGTTCAGTAGAGCTTACTTCCCAGGTAAGCATTCATGGGATCACAGCCTTACTTCTTCAGATGGTAAACATTAGATGCTTCTTTACAAGTGTGTTAAGCTATGTTACAGTATCTGTCCAAAATCTTCCATACTGGTGATAGATACAAAGAATTTGTTTAACAACTCTGTGACATGAAGTTGGGGACTATTTAGTCTATAGCTTGAGTCTATGTACCCACTTTATATATCTCCAATAGAAGAACCTCGCCTCATAGGACTGTATCCAGCACTACAGCTCTGCTTAGGCAACAGACTTCTGTGTATGTGATTAAACCTCCTCTCCAGCTCCCCATGTGCCCTTAAAACCAGCTCAAGAGGGCTGAGGGAACCCTCCAGAGCACATTTTGGGGATGCACACTGTGAAGAGAGGAAACCGAAGTCCTGTTACACAAGCTGGGAGTGTTGCTTATAACTCATAGGAATTGCAACACTGTAAACTGGGAGTTAAGGAGGCACAACAAATTGTAGTCAATTAACTTTTACTCAGAGTAGACCCATTGAAATCAATGGACGGGACCAATGTAACCCCAGTAATTTCACCGAATTTACTCTGAGTAAAAGTCAATTGAATATAGCCCAAAATATTTGATTAGAATTGTTTCTTAAGGAAGTTCAAGGAATAAAATGAGGTTTTTTATCACTGGGGATAGTTAATTTTCTCTTCAGTGGCCCCTGTGTAATCTTATTGACCCTATAGCTTTATGGCTGAGGATGACTGGCGGCTGTACAGTAGCTATAGAATGAAACAACAGACAATTGATTCCCTATGTTTGATGGAGTGCCTGTTGGAAGAGATTCTTTCCTTTTGTCAGACTATAAAGTTGTGTTTGTCAAGCTATAATAGTTGTTCCATAATAAAAACCAGACAGAACCCACCTCTCTGTTATAACCTTGGGTAAAGTCTTGCAAACATGAAAGCTGGCTTTCTGTTTCTAAGGTCTAGAAAAGTCAAGTCTCTTGTGATGTATTGAGTAAGGGGATTTAAATGTGGAACTAAACCAGATTACAAAAAGTCAATCTTACGTGTTCCAAGTTTATTACTTTTTTAAAAAAAATAATTCCACTTAGCAGCTGAAGACTGTGGCTTTGTCCAGATGTTCTACTTATTTCAAAAGACCACTCATTGGTAATACTAATGCGGGATGAATTAGATGGCTTGATTCATATGAAGTTAATCCTCGAAAAGCCGGTTTACTCTAAGATGTTGCAAATTTCTTGGAATCTTGCTTTGTTTTATACTCAGCAAAGAAGAGCTTAAGTCCCAGCCACTTGGTAAGACAACTGTTAACCATAATGAGATGCATAAATTCCTGCTATCATCTATCGCAGGACAATGCAAAAATGAATGCATATGCAAATGCATCCCAAAAAGTTTGTACAATGGGCAGTCACTCCATTAGTACAAGAATTGCCAGATGACCAACATGAAACAAGTATTCATGGCAGGAGCAGGGCTGCACTGGAGCATTGTTCCTTGTCAGTCAGTCATTGGCTATAATCCTAAGTATGCTTATTTGAATGTGTTGTTGTTGTTGTTCAGTGGTTCAGTTGTGTCTGACTCTTCGTGACCCCATGGACCAGAGCACGCCAGGCCTCCCACTCCACTGCCTCCCGCATTTTGGCCAATCTTATGCCAGTCGCTTCGAGAACGCTGTCCAAACATCTCATCCTTTGTCGTCCCCTTCTCCTTCCTACATTCCTATTTGAATGTAGGGATGGGTAAATCTGTCAGTTTTAGTTTCTCAGTTTCTCATTTTCCTAGTCTTAAATTCATATCTTCACATTTCCACATCAGCGTGCAAATTTATTTCGATATACATTTTGTCTGCAAAAGAATCCCCCCTAGTATAATGGATTTTTGTATGTTATCTTCACTAACATATGCATTTTTTTGCACACCTTACTCCAGTACAGTTGTACCTTGGAAGTTCCGGAAGTCCATTCAACTTCCAAAGCATTCAGAAACCAAAGCATGACTTCTGATTGGCTGCAGGAAGCTCCTGCAGCCAATCGGAAGCTGTGGAAGCCCCATTGGACGTTTGGCTTCCAAAAATAGTTTGCAAACCGGAACAGTCACTTACAGGTTCAGGAGCCAAAACGTTTGAGAACTAAGCTGTTCGAAAACCAAGGTATGACTATATATATGCATTTTTGAACACAGTACTTAGCTGTAGAATTGCATTGCAAAATTCACAAAAGTGTGAATTTTGAAGGATGGTTTTATTTTGGTTCGCATGTTGTTTTGGAATGTGTTAAATAGGCAGAACCACCTTTAAATGAATTTAATTTCTCCTCCTCCCCCTACTAAGTTGCATTGAAATATATAGGGGGTTTCTATGCAAACATGGTTATCACTGTTCAGTTAGATATTTAATGCAAAGGTCAGTTTAATGACCACTCTTCTTCTTGCTTTTTAAGCCTGCCATTAACTGTTTATAAGTCTTGGCCAATCTGGTGCCCTCCAGCTGTTTCAGATGATAACTTCCACCAACCCCAGAAAGCCTCAGTTTAGATAACAGCTGAACTGCAGGTAAACTAGTGGGCCCATGTCTGCACAATTACAAAAACAATTGACCATAAAGCTACACAATCTGCGAAATTTCCAAACACCCTTCAGAACTGCTCAAGCATGGCTTTGTTTTATTGTGTATCTAATACATGTGGCATATCATACACAGAGTCCACAAACAGACTGTGGCGGTTAGGGAAGATGTGAGTGAGATCATCCAAAATTTGACATTGCATACGGACACAGAGGGAAACTAATGTTCTAAATGACCCAAAGTGAAAACATCAAACATGGAAAATCCAGAATAGGAAATGGTTGCTAACTGTAATAATAAAAATATCCAAAACAGGAAAAGGAATTGTAAATGTTGAGGTTACTGAGTTATGTAGAAGTTAAATATCCTGAAAGTGCATGATTAAAAAATCTGTTACTCATATAGTAGTGTTCGAAGTATGTTGTTTATTCCCTTATGGTTGGTGGCAGAAAAACCTGGACTAAGTCCAGAGATCGAGTGGCAATTCGATGCAGATCTCATTCGCAACTGATAGAAGAGCGATCCAAGTTTTCGCTTTACATTTTCTGGTCTGCAATGACTTTGACCATATTTCTGCATGCAGCGCATTGATCTTTGAATGGGCACTTGTTTTTTTACCCGAGTATAGAGCGAGATGAGCGCCGCAACCCCAGAGTCGTCCGTGACTGGACCTAACGGTCAGGGGTATCTTTACCTTTACCTTTTTACAGCAGCATCCATTTTATTCTGTGCAAACAGAACAGATGAGCTAGCCATCACTTTCTGGAGCACAGCACTTACTGTACAATTTGGGGAAAATGGAACGCAACAGTTGTAGCCAATGTTAGTCCTACTCAGAGTAGACACCCTTTGAAATTAATGACCACGAATAGCAGGTTCAATAATTTTAATGAGTCTTCTCTAACTTGGTTGGGTGCTACTAAATGATACTACCCCCCCCCCCCCTTTAAGGCCAATTTCAGTGATTGATCCTGGGAACTGGTGAATTTTGGGACCAACCAAAAGTCAATAATATTTTTCACTAATGCAGATTACAAGCACATGTTGGGCACAATCCATAAGTGTCAAGGATGCTTAAATTCACATTGAAATTAATTGGACATCACCTATTGATGCCTCATTGATTTCATGGTTTTAGAATGCTTAATCCCATTGAAACGTTTATGTTCCATTGACTTCAAGAAGTCAGCAGGTCTTGCCTTTTCATCTCATTTCTTTTTCACCTTAGAAGCACCTTCTGTATTTGTGTTCATAAGATAATCATGCTAGCCATGCCTACTTGACATGGGCCACAGCATATGATGCACAAAACAAAAGCAAACTATTGACCACAGTTGGAATGACAAAAAAGCTGCATTTCTGTTGTATACTTCATACAAATGAATGTCTTCCTGTCCACATTTGTAGTATAAAAGAATAGTTTACGTCTTATTCTTTATTCAGTTTTGGACCATCATGCAAAGATTATGCAAGCCATAAGACTCCCTGCCCCCCCAAAAAAGTAATTTAATAATCTGTTGTGTAAGGCTGAAAATATCAGAATAAGAATTTGCCAAGAAACCTGAAATGATTCACAACAGAAAACCCCCACGACAATATTTCTTTCCTATGCAAAATGAAATCTCATCTAATTACTTTCACTGGGGTCCTATTTAAATGCCTTTAAATGATGCTTTGGTGCAAAGGGAAATGTGCTGAGTAAACTAGAGCTTTACTTTCAGTGAAAGGTATTTAAACCATGTTCACAGTTGCTTTTGCTCCACAGATGTGCATCAATGCGCTGGTGCAAAGATTAGGGCACATTGATCTAGCAGCATTCTACATTATATGAGGCAAGTAGGCAAAAATAAGGCGAGTCTGCTGGATCAGGCCAGGGGCCCATCTAGTACAGCATCCTGTTCTCACAGTGGCCGTGGTGTGACCTAAGCACAAGAGCACTCTCCACTCTTGTGGTTTCCAGCAACTGGCATTCAGAAGCTTTACTGTTTCTGACAATGGGGCCAGAGCATAGCTTTCACGGTTAGAAGCCATTGATAGCCTTAAGTTGTCTAATTCGCTTTTAAAGCCATTCATGTTCACGGCAATCATTGCCTGAGAAAAAGAGAGGGGCTTGTCATTGTTGGGTGTTTTATGAACATGGGAAAGGGTTTCAGAGTGGCAGACAGATGCTATGTTGTGTCAAGTCCCCATAACCGTGAGGCATACTGTTTATGTAGGCACTGTTATACAACGTTGAAATATCTCTATCTAGCATATTGTAGAAGAGAATTGAGACACCTGCTTAAAATGGGATATCCTCCCAGCCAGCACAGTGGACTTGATCTGAAGGCTGCACATTTCTGACAGGGATTAGCATCTTGTGGAACAACCCAGACTCCCCTGCTAGTCCGGTGGGGGTTTAGGAAACAGCAAGACCACCAGAGTGTCTGTAATCCCGTCATGCATGGCAACCAGGTGAAAGATGTGGGATGCAGACAGATTGCTGCATCAGTCTTGAGATGGTGCAGTGATCAGGACTGGATTGGGCCCATTGGGGGTCTTATCAGTGGCTGCTGCTGGTGGGGATCTCTCCAACTCATTTAGTAGACCTACTCATTTAGTAGACATAAGGAGGAGCTGTATGGGAGGCTGATAAGGCTAGCAGACAGGGACACCAAATCTCCTTCAAGCCTCACACAAAGGGGGTTTGGATAGCTCAGTAAATTGTATTGTGTTATACTATGGATCCCACATTGGTTTCAGTGTGAATTTATCCCCTGCTTTCTAGCAAAAAGCAAAGACTCCCAAGACAGAACACACAGGATATAAAATTTCTAAAGGGCTGGGCTGGCTCAAACCATTTATCCAGATAATGAGACTTGAATTCACCCATGCAGATACAACTAGTCATAGAAGTACAGTATAGGATTGCCATCTTTAGTTCTGCTTCCAGTGTATAACACAATTTGTTGGCTTCCCAAAAGTATCTGGTTGGCCACTGTGCTGGCTGGGAGGATATACCTAATAGATTAGGTAAGACTTTGGTGTGACCCAATCATGCTCTTCTTTTGTATAAGAGTGTCAGTTCCCTCTTCCCACGTTTTGTTATTTTTATTTAATTTTAAAAGATCTTTATCATCTTTTCCATTTCCATTTATATTTTTTTCATCATTTTAATGTTTTCCCCATTTAAATAATAATATTCTAATCTCCTTCATGGATCACTGCAATGACAAACCTAGACAGCATTGTAAAAAAAAAAGCAGAGACATCACCTTGCCGACAAAGTATAGTTAAAGCTATGGTTTTCCTAGTAGTGATGTATGGAAGTGAGAGCTGGACCATAAAGAAGGCTGATGCCAAAGAATTGATGCTTTTGAATTATGGTGCTGGAGGAGACTCTTGAGAGTTCCATGGACTGCAAGAAGATCAAACCTATCCATTCTTAAGGAAATCAGCCCTGAGTGCTCACTGGAAAGACAGATCCTGAAGCTGAGGGTCCAGTACTTTGGCCACCTCATGAGAAGAGAAGACTCCCTAGAAAAGACCCTGATGTTGGGAAAGATGGAGGGCACAAGGAGAAGGGGACGACAGAGGATGAGATGGTTGGACAGTGTTCTCGAAGCTGCCAACATGAGTTTGACCAAACTGTGGGAGGCAGTAGAAGACAGGAGTGCCTGGCATGCTCTGGTCCATGGGGTCACGAAGAGTCGGACATGACTAAACAACTAAACAACAACAATAGTATAATAAAAATGTGACCCCATCCCAGAACTGTTCTTCAGACTCCATATATGGTAAGGACAGGTTTTGATTCTTGCATAGTAAAAAAAAACCCCACTTTTAATGGGATTGTTTTTGTAGGGTGGCAGACAGTGCACCAGTTCCCACAATCCCTTTCACCTGCCCTTACTTGGGGTAAGACTCCATGCTGATCAACCCTAGTTCTGTTGCTGAACTCTCTGAAACTTTTTATAAAATGCATCTGTAATGTTTATGAGGTGTTGCTGTTTTTATAGTGTGCCAGTGTCAATTGCTGAGCTGTTTATGGGGAGGAGATATATAAGGGCTGTGGTAAAAAGGATATGCATTTTCAAAAGTTGGGTCTTCATTAAAAAGGCAAGTACTTTTCATACAACTTTTGAGCGATGCACCAGGGAGAAATGGAGATATAAAAAATATGGTTGGATGCTCTCTTTACCACCTTTATACAAATAAGAATGATTGCCTGCACAAGTACTGGATATTCTGCTGTCTCTATAGTTTATGCACAAGCAAAATGAATGCCCTACCAGCTACAGACTACGCACTTGAATATCTGATTTCCTGCATGTGCCTTTATTTGCATCTGGGAGTAAAAAATAAGCCTGGAATAACCCAGACTGTGCAATCTCCCCTACTTTTATAAATTCAATTTGTTCTTAACTGATTGATGGGGAATAGCAATAACTTCATGGTATTGATCTGCTTTGTAGCAGAGCATCCCTATATTAAAAAGTCTGCTTTTGTTTTAATTGGTCAGACAAATGATATTTTACATTGATCATAGCAATGTATTTCAGCAAACTAATTGCTTGATCAGCAAGGGACAATCTGCATTTGTTTTAAATCAAGTAAGCTTCAGAAACCAGAGCATTTGTCCTTGTGGCTTTGATCCAAAGCCTCATTAAAAGTCTCTTTTAACTGATATAGAGCTGCATCTCATTAATATAGAAATGGTGATATTAAAGAGCCTTTAACATTTAGCTATGATGTGACCTTAGTCATGCCCTGCTTAACAAACTGGATTGAAGGGGTGGGGGAGAGAGATATGAGCTTCCTGGAGCTTGGCTCTGAATGCATGGATGGGTTCCCCATAGGCATTCTAGTAAGCGCTCCCTCCTCCCCCATTGGCTCTTAGCCAGGTGTGCAGCTGTTTTACTGTGTGCCGCATTGTGTGTTTGGACATTGCTGAGTCTCATGTACAGCTATCCAGTGGAATATTTATTTATTTTATTTCTTAAAATATTTATATCCCACCTGCTATGCCAAGCATCTCGAGGCGGTTGTCAGCAGATCATACAATGCAATACAAAAAGTGAAAAATTATTCAAGTAATCAAACACAATAAATAACAACCAACCAACCCCTTCCCCATTCTACAACCATCAATAGAATGGGAATGGCCGCCGAGACCATATAACACCCATCCTGAAAGACCTACATTGGCTCCCAGTATGTTTCCAAGCACAATTCAAAGTGTTGGTGCTGACCTTTAAAGCCCTAAATGGCCTCGGCCTAGTATACCTGAAGGAGCGTTTCCACCCCCACCATTCAGCCCGGACACTGAGGTACAGCGCAAAGGGCCTTTTGGCTGTTCCCTCACTGCGAGAAGTGAAGTTACAGGGAACCAGGCAGAGGGCCTTATTGGTAGTAGCACCCGCCCTGTGGAACACCTTCCCATCAGATGCCAAGGGAATAAACAACTATCTGACTTTTAGAAGACATCTGAAGGCAGCCCTGTTTTGGGAAGATTTTAATGTTTGATGTTTTAACGTGTTTTAATATTCTGTTGGGAGCTGCCCAGAGTGGATGGGGTATTTTATTATTATTATTATTATTATTATTATTATTATTATTATTACACATTTACAGCATGTGCTGAAATTACACTAATGTCTTGTTTCTGTGGGAAACACTATTCCAGAGAGCAGGTGCCACCACAAAAAGTCCTCCTTCCTTGTTGTAGTGCAAGAGACATCTGTAGGATGTAGCCCAAGCAAAATGGCATCTCTTAGTGACTAGGCAGGTGTATATTGAAGAAGGTGTTCAAATGTTCCTATTTTCATTGTAGAAATGTAGGAGGGAAATGTAGTTGATTGTAGCTTTGTAGATTAAGACCAGTAAGTTGGCCCAGTAGCATATTGGTAGCCTGTGTAGCAATGCGATTTGCTTTGTGATAAACCCATGCTCACAAAAGCCACCAGAAGCATACTGTCCACTGAGAAAATGGAAGGGAATGGACCACCAGACGAAACATGTATGGAAAGTGTTGGAAGAACACATGTTATTTACAATGGCATGTTGCAATCTGTGGAGGGAGGTGAGGTGAAGGGAACGGGAGCAGCTCCAAGAATGTCTATAAGGAGGCTAGAGGTGGTATCATCGAGGGCATGGTAGCCAGGAAGCTAGACAATAACTTTACTGTCTCTCTTAAGCAAGAATAAAACAGCAAAAGAAGACTCCTGAGACCACCCAGATACAACTAAGTTCCTAAGCTCAAAAATGTGACACTGCAAAATTGGTGTAATCTGTTGGTGGGAGATAGAGACAGATAACCAAACAGAGAGTGGTGTCATTTGTTGCTACAAAAGTGATCGGTCCAAAGCCTGTGTGTTCTATGGAGCTGCCCATTATTTATTTCAAGGCATTTGTAGGCCAAGTTTTATACAATGATTCTGAAGTGCTAAACAGTTTTGAGAATTGGACTATACAATAATCAAATGCTGTGTCTCAATGTGATTTTTTTATCATTATGCTGAATCTTGGTGAAAATGTTGGTGTGGCCCTCAGAAGGCTACCCAGAGGGGAATGTGGCCCTTCGACTGAAAAAGACTTCCTACCCATCAAGTAGAGAATTCACTGTGAGCTACTGTCCTTATGTTCACCCGGTCTTGGATGCCACCCTCCCTCTTAAAAACACCTCCATTTTCTTCCCTTGTGAGCAAACTTCCCATGTCCATCTTTGGACCTATTCCCCTCCTCACATGCAGTTTCTCAGTAACTTCTTGTAAATAATGTTAAATGGAACAAATCTGACGTATTTTTTAATGAATAATCTCTCCTTTGTAGCACTTTATAAATCAACTACTTTCAAATGGAGCCCATCAGGAATTAAGTGTGCTTGGAAGAGTTAGGGGAACAGATTGAGGGAGAAACATAAAAAGAGCTCAAAGCAGATATGATTTGGCCAAACAATCCCTACTGGGGATGGTGGTGCAGTATGGGGAGTGCAAGAACCTCATATTTCAAGGGTATAATCATCAGTAGAAGATGAGAGTCATTTAAGAGGCTTAAAACAAAGGAATGGAGAGGATCTTCTCTATGCAAAGAGGGTGGCCCTGTGAACTACCTCATAGAGGATAGCTATATGACATCATCTTCTCTCTGAAGGACTACCTGGTCCAGGTCTGGTTTAAATATAAAATATCATAACGAAGGAGAGCAGGTAGTGTCTTGTGTTTGCCTATCAGCAGTTAGCACCTGGACTCAGCAGGCAAAAAGCCATACCACTATGGTAAGATTCAATCTATATCTATTTAAATTATAGGGTGATATTCAACAAAGTTTTACTTAGAATAGACTTCTTGAAATGAATGAACCTAAGTGAGGTCAACTAATTTCAATAGATCTATTCTGAGGAAAACATTGTTCAATACCATCCATAACAATCACTTCCATATTTGCATCTAGACATAAGATACATAAAAGTTATGGAAATATGTGTCCTCTATTGTCCTCCATTTGGTGATGTGATTCTGCCACATCTCCAGAACGAAAGGGGTTGTGCTAAGAAATAGCCAACCACCAGACACTGGTGGAATGTGCATTCCATGATGGTATGTGAGGAAGGGCTAGAAAACCACAGGAGGTGAGAGTGCTCTTGTTCTCAGGTCCTGCTTTTGGGTTTCTCATAGACCTATATGTTTGGCTGCTGTAACAACAGTATACTGGACTAGATGGGCCATTGGCCTGATCCAGCAGGCTCTGTTTAGGTTACCTTTGTTGTTTGTTGTTTAGTCGTCTTAGTTGTGTTCGACTCTCCATGACCCCATGAACCAGAGCATGCCTTGGAAACTCTTCTCAAAGCTTCTCCTTTTTTATGTCCATGGAGTTTTATTTGCAAAATACTGGAGTGGATTGCCAGTTCCTTCTCCAGGTGGATCACATTTAGTCTCAACTCTCAGCTATGACCTGTCCTTCTTGGGTGGCCCTGCACGGCATAGATCATAGCTTCTTGGAGTTATTCAAGCACCTTTGCCATGACAAGGCAATGATCCATGAAGGGGTAGTTTACCTTATGTTCCTCTTTTCTTTTGTGTTATTCTGGTGCATGGGGAATATTGGATGTATTTAGGGTGCATTCTAATTCATGAGGGATGATGGTGAGGCACAATAGGCCTAGCCAGTGTTTAGAGTGCGCATCCTGCAATGCTTTCCAGAATTCTCTGCAGCACACAGGAGGTTTAGAGAGCCATCTCTGCGATTAGGGCAAGTGGGATGGCTGCCTAGGTGGTCTGGAGTAGGCTGGGTGGTCGCCAGGAGACCCAGGGAGATTCACTGTGATTTGGGGGTCATGGATCAGGGCCACAGGATAGGTTGGAGAGGTCTTTGAATAGCCTAATAAGTGCACTATACGTTTAATGCAGCATCACACCTTTTTGAACAGTCATGGAATCCCCCAAAGAATCCTAGGAACTCTAGTTTGTTAATAGTGCTAAGAGTTATTAGGAGACCTCTATTCCACTCACAGAGCTATAGTCAATCCCTCTTCCCAGGGAATTCTAGATCTTGTAGCAATGTGAGGGAAATAGGGGGTCTTTCAGAACTCATAACAAGCTACAGTTCCCAAGATTCTTTGGGGGAGGCTATGACTGTTTAAAGAGGTATGATACTGCTTTAACTGCATAGTTCAGATGGGCCTCAGCTTAAGCCAATATTAAGCATCTTCTTACGGTGGTGTGATGGAATTTCCTTTTGAGTCCAGTTCTGAACTCCTGTTTAGCTCTTTTCAGAGTGTTTAGTGCTTTGCAATTATTATCGTGAGCCTTTTGCCCTTTGTACGCAGAAGGCCTCAAATGGGACCACTTCCAGAACAAGCAGGAGGAGTTAACTTCCCTGACCTGTTAAACTGCCATCAATCTTCCGCCTTTGTCCAGGGGTTAAATGGTTTGAAAAATGTGGTGTTGTACAAGTTCCTCCCTAGTTCACCATGGGAAGAAACCTGGCCTCCTGTTTTCACTTTCTCCTTTCACTTTCCCAGTGGATATAAAATATATGAGCATCCCCCTATCTTGGCAACAGCTAACACTTTCCAAATGCTAAATAAATGCAGTTTATGTGAGTATGCTAATTGTGATATCTAAATGGAAAAGCTGATTCTCATTTTTGGTTTCGAAGCTTTGTGCTTATGAGGTTTGAATGAATAAAAAAAATTGGTGCAGGATTGTGGGGAAGTGGAAAAAATATCCTTTATGTCTAAAGTGAGAAAATACCGGTAGTTATTGGTAGGGTGGCAAATCTTCTTGTCACCAGGATCTCTTCCAGGTCTTACCAGGAGGGAGGGGGACAAGGTTGATGTGGGACAAATGTGCACTGAAAATAGCAGAGGATATTTGGTGCAGATATAATTTAGAAATAGAAAATCTTGAACCAGAAGAAATGAACTTCACAGCAATAAGGTGCTTTTGCAGATGGGCCCAAATGTAAAAGAGTTGGAGCAGGGATGGCTCACTGTTTTTTTGCCTGAAGATACCATTCACCCTTGGTCAACTCTCCAGGGCAGTCACATGCCAACAGTGGGTGTGCCCAGTGCAAAAGGGGCACTGTCCTACCAACCTCATTCTACCCTCAACCATATACCCACCCTGCCTGCTTTCTTACACCCAGCCCCGGGGGGTTGCATTGGTTATCAGCTTTCTCTTCCTTAGTCCCCGTATTGCCTTTGCAGAATCTGCCTGGGAAAAGGATGGGGAGAAAACTAGAATAGGTTGGCTTTGCCTGCCATTGGCTTTGGTTCCACTTGTAATCATTTGCCTCCCTGCTTTCTGCCCTATTAGTCCCAATGTGCAGTAGCCACCCCTGGCTGTATCCACCCCACACTCACACATTCACACTCATCCCTGCACACACAAAGACTGTATATGTGCACATACACATATACAGTTCATCAAATGATTGATCTGATGACAGGGGAACTGGTCATTTGCATCCCTATCAGGGAGCTGGGTTAGAGGCTGGGTTAGAGAGAGATGCAAACCCCTCTCTGCACCCCAGCACCATGTCTCCTTGATTCCCTCCCCTTTTTTCTACTTCACTTCTGAAATTAGAGGTGTCTTGGGCTTAAGACGGCCCTGGTCCTACCACCCTCATTCTACCCTCAACCGTATCCCACCCTGCCTGCTTTCTTGGGAATGTCCTTGGGGGAGCAGATCTGGCCCTTGGTTCAGGGGTTAGTAGACCCCAAGTGAAGGAAGGGACTGCAAGTCTTCTACCGTAATTCTGCATGGAGTTCAATTGTCTTCCTTCCAGTTCCAGCACTGAGGATGGCGTTTTAGGAAACAACTTTTCTTTTTCTCTGCAGAAATTGAAGCTGCATCAGAATAGAGGTTCTTACAACTTCATTGGAGGCATCTCCATTAACAGCTGACCAAGGCTGTTCTCTCCCACTTTTTATTGTTCCAAAGTTAATTTCCTTGAAGGTGTGTCTTGCAAGTGTTGCCACATTTGCTAATGGGGTGTAAATTCTTCACAGAATAGTCGAACAAAAACGTCACATCCCTGGTACTCCTTAGGTTGTTCGGCTCGTCTCTTGTAAAATGTTGCCACGTGCAGGAGTTTGGAATTAAGACGCACATGGGTTTTATTTATTTACATGTGAATAGTCTTATATACCTCACTGTAAACAAAGCATTAAAGTGATGAACCTAACACGTCCATTAAACAGCATAAAAATACTTAGTCTGGACAGTGTTATGCAGTAACCCACGGGCATACATTTTGGACTTAGATTCTTGAGGCTACTGTGATCAAAGAAATTAGGACCGAGTTGACTTGGAAGCCTATGAAATGGATGAAAGTCTGCGGGTGGTATTGAGTTGGGGTAAAGTTTTTTGCACAACTTCCATCATTTTTGTGGGGCTCATCCATGCGAATTTCTACACAAACTGTGAACTTTGTCAGGGGAATCCATTTCATTTCGGTGGAGCTGCACGAAATGCACTGCTTACACAGACCCTCCAAGTGTCCCTGTTTTCCAGGGACATCCCTGATTTAGAGAAGCCATCCCAGTTTCCGATTTGATCCCAAAATGTCCCGCTGTTCCTTAGGATGTCTCTGTTTTCACTGGAGAAATGTTGGAGGGTGTGGAGTTATCCAACCCCATAGCCATCTGAAGGCAATCCTGTACAGGGAAGTTTTTAAAAAAATGTTTAATGTTTTATTATGTTTTTATATATGTTGGATGCTGCCCAGAGTGCTGGGGGAACCCAATAAGTTATAAATAGTAAAATTAACATTATGGAATGGGGCAGCATCCCTATATTCATTGGAGAAATGTTTGAGGGTATGCTTACAGTTAGTGGGCATACGTGGGCCTTCTTGAAGTGTTTTACTAACTAGCTGTGTGCTTTTACCACTGTCCAGTTTTCATGAGCAAAGTGCAGTGACAATTCATAAAACGCAGTGTCTGTTTTTGTGTGTGTTTAGCTTTACAATCTGAAATGGCAGCCGTGCGTTATAAGGAGAAATCCCAGCAGCACGAACAGGAACAACAGCCTCCTTTCGTAATGTGCATAAGTGATACAAAACTCCTTTGTTTTAGAGGTTGATTTATGAACTTATTCTTATATACTTTTAAAGAAGTTTGAATTCTAATAAGATTACATCACCCCCTGGGATTCTGAGAATCCATATGTGCTTTTATTAGTCCAATTCTGTCATATAGCTTCTGCAGCAGGGATAGGAGCCAGGCACACTATTCATTTACGGTCAGAATGACCCAGGGTTTCCAGTGACCCAAGATTGTATCTTAATAGGTAGAATTCACCTAACAAAGGCTGCAATCCATGGCACTTAAACCGGTGCAACAGCTCTTAAGATTGTAGCCTGCATGTACATGTGCAGGTATGTACGAAGTTGAAGATTTAGTTATTGCCCAGCTCTTGATTGGATGATCCTCAAGGCAGCTATTGTGTTTCGTCATTGGAATGGAATTATCCTAATGCTTGCTATGTTAGCTGATCAGTACATAGGATTGGGATCATTAATTGCTGCTCCAACAGAAGGTCATAACACATGCATGTTCCTGAGACTTTGATCTGATATCCGGAATTCAACCTATGTGGTGTTTTTTTAGTTCTGGCTTTTGAACCCAATGATAAGATCCCAGTTCAGACACGACCAAATGCTATAGGATAGGGATAGCATTTTAAATTTGGTGGAAGGAGCAAACTGTCATCCTCCCCCACTGATATAGTTTAACTGACTCAAAACATTGAACCCCACGTGTCATAAAGGATGTCGTTAAAGGAACACAACCGTGGTCAGCAGTGCAGCATGGATTTCCCAGCCAAAAGCTACGGGTGTCTTGTCATCTTTAGGATATTACAGCACAGGGTTTTGCTGTTAAAACAAAACAAAACTTTCAAACAACATGGCAAATCTTTTCCAAGGAGGCTTATATAAAGAGCTGGTGTCTGTAATAAATCAGATACCAATAAAACCAAACAATCTAAAACTAAAATATTAACAAGCTGCAACATTAAAACAGCAGCAGTTTAAACCATATGGAATACCACATTTTGAAAAGCTGTTTGAAATAGGAATGGACAAGTTTAAATTTGCTTTGTATTTTTAAGTGAATAATTCACACCTCTTGGACTAAAACTTTGAATCGAAAGTAATTGACCTCCAGATTTCACGCTTCTCCAAATGTCGTGATACAGTTCTGAGCTAAAAACAAGAACAACAAATGCATAGAAGTGCATGAAATGTATTTTTGGGTAAAATATATTATAATTATTTAAATTTATTACCTACACTTCAATCTAAGGTCCCAGGGTGGGTTACAACAACTTAAAACACATCATTAAATACAATTAGGGATCTGTACTTTGAGCTAAAATGTGTATTTAAATGTGTATCTTGTGAACAAAATATTTATTTAAATATGGATTTTCATATGTATGTTTTTAAACAAAACAAAACTGATTATTGCTAAAGAAAAAAGTCAGTATGGACTCAAGAATGGACACATGAGAAAGCGGTGAGGACCAGAAATTGACAGTTTTCTCCATCTCTAAATATAAAAAAAGAATTTTTCCAGGTGTGAATAGTGCTTCACAAGCATGGGGCCCCACCTGGAACAGGTCTTATCTTCTGTGCTTGTCAGTCTTATAGATCTTGACTGTTGCAGTGTAAACAAAGGCCAGCCATGTGCTTCTGCATCTTAATACCTTGGCCAGGGTTAATCTGAGAAAATGAGAAAATGCCGCTGATCTGTTTACTTAAAGGGGATGTTGTGTATATAGTTTCAGTCTGCCTACCGTGGCTGCAGTTCTCACTCAGGTCCGCACATGCCAATGAAGGATTGAGATTGCCGCTCACGGATTGGGTAGCTAGAGAGAGAGTTGCATGTTACTGAATACTATACAAGCAGGCTGGCTCAGCCCTTCAGTCCAGTTCTGTTCCAGCCTGAGAATAAAGAGAGCTGCTTGAAAATCACTGTGCCGTCTGCTATGTCCACCCACTCCTAAATAGGGGAAGACCAAGTATTTTCTTAGCACCACAGAGTTCAGTTGGTGTACATTCTGACTTTGTTCCTAGCTTCATGCACAAGGAACAAGCAGGTGGCATGCAAAGTAAGCTGAGCCTTACCTTGCTAAGTCTTTGGTGACTCAGCATGAGCCAGCATCGTTATACTCAAAGGGCTAAACCAGTTAGCTACAACGCCTCAAAAGGCTGTTTGGTGAAATAAAGGCAGAAAGCGATGGACCAGCTTTGAGGTGTTATCATGGGATTATGCAAGCTGTTTGTCCGCCACCCTGCACTGCCTATAGCAAGACCTCTCTTACATATGGGAAATGACAATTGAACTCAGCAAGGAATGGTTCCTTATTTATTAAGCATGCCCCCCACCGCCTTGTTCCCATTCCATTTTGAATGCTACATAATTTTTAGATATGCAGAGCTGAAACCTGCCCAATAAGTCCTATATCCTGAGCAAGGAGACAATTACAGTGCAGAGATGAAGGAAGAAACAAACCAAATGTGGATGGATTATGGAGTCAAGAAACAGCTCGACACACTTGTCTGATCTTTCCCTCTGCTCAGGGGACCGCTGCGTTATTGCTTGCAATTCTCTTTTGTTTCAGTTGGTTATTGCAATAGTAATTGCTCATCAGTGTATAATAAACCATGTCTTGTTTATCTCATAAATGGCTGGGGCTGTTTGTCATTCCTCCAGGGAGAGTGTTGAAAGCATGGTGGGTTTCTTAGTGGCGTCATGGTTCTGGGAATACTCCTGCAAATGGGCTCCAGATGCCCACTTCCCCCACCCCATGTTAGCTCTCTTTCTCCAAGGTGAAATAATCTCTTTGCACCAGGCTGGGAGGACGGAGGAAATCTTATCTCCACTCTTCCTGACCCCCACCTGTGGCAACGAATCTCCACCACCTGTCTCAATATAGGTATTTCACCTATATTTCTTGATTACTCAAAGTGGTCTTCTGCCACCCTGGGCTGCTTGGGGAGGGTGGTCAGAGTATAAATTCAATAAATAAATAAAAAATCCAACAAATAATCAATTCTTAGAAATTTCTTGCTGCAATGTGCCACCACTGAAATTTGTAGCCCTGTTAACAACTTCCACATTTAAAATGTCATTTTCATTGGTAGACCCGTTTTAGATCTGATGAAGAGTGATTTCAATATGTGAGTCTCAAAATCAATCTTTGGCTAAAGCTGAGGTCATGTAACCAAATGTTTAAAAATCTCTTTCTCTCTCCCAGTCATAGACACATGAATTGAATTCCACATGTATTGGGAAGTCACTTACTATTATGAATGCTGATGACACTCAGCTCTGTATCCCCACAATATTTGACTCATGAGATGGCATGTGAGCCATGGACTGGTGCCTTGATGTAGTGGTAGGATGGATGAGCATAAATAAGCTGAGCTTTAACCCTGTCAAGATGGAGGGCACTGTGGATGAGTGGGACCCATGTTCAATAAAATGGTCAGTTGTCTGCTGTGGATGGGATTGCACTCACACTAAAGGAGCAGGTATATGGTTTGCAGATGCTTCTGGATCTAGCTTTATCAATGGAGGCCCAGATAGCCCCAGAGATTAGAAGAACCTTTCACCAGCCATAATTAGTATGAAGAAGAAGAAGAAGTTTGGATTTGATCCAGTTCCCATCAGCCCCAGCCAGCTAGGTCAGGGATAATGGGTATTGTAATCCAATGAAGGCTCAGTGTGGTGTAATGGTTAAGAGCGGTAGACTCATAATCTGGTGACCGGGTTTGCATCGGTCTCCACTCTTCCACATGCAGCTGCTGGGTGACCTTGGGCTAGTCACACTTCTCTGAAGTCTCTCAGCCCCACTCACCTCACAGAGAGTTTGTTGTGGGGGAGGAAGGGAAAGGAGATTCTTAGCCGCTTTGAGACTCCTTAGGGTAGTGATAAAGCGGGATATCAAATCCAAACTCCCCTTCTCTTCTTCACTGGGCACCACATTGGATTGTCAGGAAATGGTCTACTCACAAATAGAACCCTGGCAGAGACACATGCCTGACTAGCATATTCCCTCCCTCCTGGGCAATCATTTGGGAGCTTCTCAAGCATTCTTCAGCCCAAACATCACAGCAACTGATGCTAGAAGACATCAGCACACTAACAGATCCGCAAAGTTTGCCCAGCTTGTGTGACAGACCACAGCAACTCAGCATGTTGGCTAATCTACTTTATTTACATATAAATACACACGGAGCACTTCAACATGGCTCCCTCTCTCTCTAGCATCAGACAGCAAGGAGAAAGAACAAAGGACAATAGTCCCACTTCAGGGAACACAGTAAGACAAACATCCTGTCTTTGTCACATCCCACTTCCCACTCTGTGGAATGAAAACACCGTCATGTGATAGACAACAATCCCATGACTGCACACGGGGAATGAATCTCCCAACATGGATATCCCTGACTTAAAGTGAGAAAGAGCAGCTCCAATGAAACCCTCTAATGAAACCCTCCATGCTTACCTACAACTTCCAGTGGCTGTGTTGCCCAGCCACATGTGGAGTAAGATCTGGAAATACTTATGTTCATTGGGAGCACATTTCAAAGAGCAGGTACTAAGACTAAGGCTGCATTCAGACAGCACTTTATTCCGTTTTCCGAATGTTTTCTTAACTGACATTTTCCACATTTTTGTGATATTTCACACAGCTTCTGGAAATCTAGTGGAATCTAGTAGAAGTTTAGCAATAATTTCCATGTTAATTATTTCTAGAAAATATTTAATTTGCAACCCCATTAACTCAGAAAACAAGCCTAGGAGTTTTGCACTGTAATTTCACGTGACAAATTTGGGGCTGCATATAGTGTTTAAAACTTAGCACTACATGGTGTTATAAAATAAAGTCTTCCCAAGTAAAGGATTAAAGAGTACTCTCACCAGCATTAAACCCCACACACTTTAAGCTGGAAACCTGAGCAGATGGGAGATACTTAAAAAGCTTCCTTCAACTAGAGCAATTTAGTGGTGCTATTCCTGGATGTGAAATTCCTGGAGTTGAATGCTGCCAAACTTTAGCAATTTTTTCCTCCCAAAGGGAGATTCCAGTATGATGCTGCTGATTTGGAATTCATTTACAGATTTTATATTATCAGATGTGAACTGAATAGAATTTGGGGTCAGCGAGCTCCCTGTTGACAAGGGAATTGTCCTTCTGCAGGTGATAATATACATGTCTTCATCTTGCTTTCCTCATTCATGACTATTTGGGCGAGGATCACACCCACTCTAATAAGCTCCCCTCTTTTATAACTACATATTGTTTGCGCCCATGCCTAGTTTGCAAAATAACAGCCATGTCTCCCCCTAAGAGATGTTCTCTTAGGGTGCTTAGAGACTGTTGCTCTTTCCAGGTGGGGTTCAATCACTTGCCAACAAATTTTGGTTGCACAATTATATGGGAGACTTGCAACACAATCTCACTTCCTCAGAAGATCAGACAAAAGAAAATGATGGAAAAATGCAATGGGAATAGTGGGATAATGCTTGATGCATCTAACTTTGCCACAAACAAATTAAGATAAATGCACACTGAGTAGCCTATTTCTCCTAATCTCTGTGAAAACAAATCAAATGATTCCTAAATTAAC
The DNA here is from genome assembly GCF_009819535.1 of Lacerta agilis. Taxonomy (NCBI): domain Eukaryota; kingdom Metazoa; phylum Chordata; class Lepidosauria; order Squamata; family Lacertidae; genus Lacerta; species Lacerta agilis. The sequence continues at coordinate 51,807,926 of NC_046320.1, forward strand.
AGGTCATCTTAAAGCTCCCTTATTCTGTTCATATCCATAAACATGCTAAATTAAAACAAGACACACTTTATGCATATGATGAAATGAGCTGTGGACCATTAAAGCTTATCCTGCTATATCTATATAAGTCTTCAAGGTTGCAAGGGCCTATAGCCACAAGCAAAAAATAAATAAATTCATTGGATAGTTTTTAAGATGCTGCAAGGATCTTTGTGTTCTTCATTGCAACAGACGAATGTTGTTTCTGCTACTTAATGTATACAGAGTTTAATGCCAAAATAGGCTTTTAAGCAGTTTGCAAGCACAACAACCATTGGCACAAACATTAATATATAAACACCCATAATTTTTAAAAGTCCAATAAAACCACCCCATTAAAACAACACAGCAAGTAAAGCAAAAGACTCAGGTCAAGAGATCAAGGGCTAGGGTCCTAAATAAAACAAATGATACACACAAGAAATGATTAAGGCTGTTACCAAGTAGAATTCTGAAGAAAACTATCAATGCTTAGCATAGTTACAATTGAAGCAATATAAAGGTTGTTTTCTTCAGCAGCAACTATAGTTGGATCCAGTTCTGGCCTTTTAGCAGCATCCAGATACGGACACACAATAACCTTTTACCTCAAGTTCAAACTTAGTGCTATGTGTCAACAGGATTCTGCCGTGGTTAATATATTAATGACATCAAATACCTCCACAGGTGCTATTTTAACAGAGTGCCAGCATTCTGTTATTAGAGGTGCTTGAGGTCTTTGGGAAAGCTGGATGATTCAAGAATAGTCACTGGAACTATTGTTTTGTCCAGACAATCATTTGGGGGCAGGGGAAGCAAAGTGCACTGGAGCTGGGTCACAGACAGCGATACATTTCTTTCGCTATTTGAAAGGTATCCTGAGAGAACTAGCTCTATAAATTGGAAACAGATGGGCAGAGATGCATGTTTGGCCATGGAGAACTCATAGGAGCACAGCACAGTTAAGTCAGGTGTCTGACACTCTGTGACATTTTTGTGTCTCGGTAGAAAAGGAGAAAACACCTGGAGAGGCTTGAGTGATTGGTATTGGTGGTGGTGAGTTAACATTTTTATAGTTAGGATACAATGGTGACTGCTTTAATGATGTGCTCTAAATTTAATAAACTGTGCATTTGCAAAATTATTTTTATTTATTTAATTGCATCACATTTAGTCTTATGGATAGCACACAGAGTACATTCTGTAATGCTTCATGCTCCCGTAGAGATGTGCATGGAGTGTGGAACATCATGGCTTTTACAATGGTCTGTAATGATGGTTCCTCTGGTGTGTGTGATGCTGGCACATACATGTAAAGTTGTTGTTGTTGTTGTTGTTCAGTCGTTCAGTCGTGTCCGACTCTTCGTGACCCCATGGACCAGAGCACACCAGGCACGCCTATCCTTCACTGCCTCTCGCAGTTTGGCCAAACTCATGTTAGTAGCTTCGAGAACACTGTCCAACCATCTCATCCTCTGTCGTCCCCTTCTCCTTGTGCCCTCCATCTTTCCCAACACCAGGGTCTTTTCCAGGGAGTCTTCCCTTCTCATGAGGTGGCCAAAGTACTGGAGCCTCAACTTCAGGATCTGTCCTTCTAGTGAGCACTCAGGGCTGATTTCTTTAAGAATGGATAGGTTTGATCTTCTTGCAGTCCATGGGACTCTCAAGAGTCTCCTCCAGCACCATAATTCAAAAGCATCAATTCTTCGGCGATCAGCCTTCTTTATGGTCCAGCTACATGTAAAGTAACATGCAACTATTATGCAAACGAGTGCCTTCTTTTGTCCCACTTTTGATGACGCATTGTGTCTTTCTGGCAATATGTAAGTGGCCACCCTATTGATGTAACTCCAGAAGGAGTCTCTGTGTATCAGAATGAGTTTACTTTAGAACCATCAGCCTATGCTGTAGTACCTTGGCATATCTAAGAAACTATGTTGATGGAGCAACATATTGACATGTCCATTTAATCAACACATAGCATCTCTAGGTGTTTTTTCTTGAATTGTTGCTTTTGTTTTTTTGCTCATATCTTGCAGATAAGAGGTCTGCAGCCCAGCTTTGCTCATTTTGGCTTTGGGGAAATACATGTCCTTGATGCATTTAATTTCCAGGTGCTGCATTTTTACCTCCTTGGATGTAATGTTTTGCCTGTAAATGTATATTTTTGAACATTTATTTTTCTCCTGGTCCTGTGTCGCCTATAAAGTATCTCATCTGTCTCACACTTCTTCACCATACAGAATGCTTGCAAGTGGCCTCTTTTGCTTCAAGTTACTATCCCTTGGTTTCCAGAACAATATGTGTATCTAACCTCTGGGGATCGGGGGAAACCCAAATGTTTTCTATACATACAGATGGAAATTATTGTTTCTGCATTTGCAATATATTTCACATCACCGTTATAAAACACCTTTGTGTCATATCAGACAGCTTGGAAGGTATTATTGAAACTATGCCGTGTATGTTTTCTCCCATGGATTTGTTAATTGCACAGCTAATACTTGATACATGTGTAAAATATTACTCAGGCTTCGCTGTCATCTCCCTCCCACCCCAATAGTATTGAAACCAGATCAAACTGCAATGAAGTAATGGGATTTTGTTATTGTCAATGGTTTTCAAGCTTTCTCACTTCAAGGAACCCTTTTCACATTGAAGGCCTGGAAGACTGGTGCTGAATCCATGTGTTCTGTGGGGGATTCTGGGAAATCTATTAGCCAGAGCAGTATATTAATCACATTTTAGACTACAGCTCCCACCAGCTCCAGATGTACCCATCACATCTGCAGGGTACCAGGTTCGCAAAGGCTGAACCAGGGCACATGCTCAGTTCATGCAGGGTGTTTTTCAGGCTTAACATATTGCTCTCAGCCCAATATCTAACTCTCTCTCTCTCTCTCTCTCTCTCTCTCTCTCTCTCTCTCTCTATATATATATATATATATATATATATATATATATATATATATATACACATACATAATTCATGTTTACAAATCTTAGGGCAGTATACAAAGAACATGACAAAATCATCACACCGAACTAAAATGCAATAGTCCCATCAATAAACAGATAAATAATAGCAAAGGGAACCAAAGAAAATGTATTTCAACAGACCAACAGTTAGAATGTTTAAGCTGTCTGGTTCAGGGGGAAGGGTTTAAGCTGGGGCTGAAAAGATTATAATGTTGGCATGAGTCATACCTCTCCATGCAGAGGGTGCTCCTCCAAGTTTGGAGCACCAGCATATTGCAAATAAATGCACCTTAGAAGGCGCCCAACATATTTCCGCAGGTGTACACTGGCAGGGGATTCTTGAAATTGTAGGGCAAGTGGGGAGACAGAAGAAAACAAAATGTTGCATTGGGCAGCCTTCCCCTCCTGATGGAGGAAGAGGGGTGCGGAGGGAGCACACTACCCCCGGCAGCACGAGCCCAGTGGGGTGGAGAGCAGGCGGGGACAGGGCTGGTGCACGCCCCTGCGGGTGGCATGCCACACCCCCAGGACACGTGCCACGCCCCTGTGGGCGGCATGCCATGCCCCCAGGACATGCACCAGCCCCACCCCTGCCTGCTCTCTGCCCCCAATGCCGGAGCATGAAGCTCTGCCACTGCCCCCACATCTGCTCCCCTCCTGAATTAATCCAGTTGGGAACCTTAGGAATGGGCATGGGAAATCAATTTGGATAAAGAAAAGAATGGAGCGATGGAGGCTGTTTAAGGAAAAAACGAAATACTAAAATCTGGATTGAAGACAGAGATATATCTGCCAGCTCCGTGGTGTTTTTGGTTCCCACTTTCTCAGTGTCTTAAACACAGACCTCAAGGAGTGCACTTGTGTCTGTGTGCAATGCAGAAGTTTGGAAAGATCTATTCTTGGTGTTAGAAGAGAAACTTTGCACGAGATTGCTCCCTGCTCCTGCCAGATTGCTTTCTGTGCCAGGCAGGCAGACCTGCACAGGTGATCTTGTACGTTGATGTTAGTGTTATGTGTTCCTATGAACTCTTAAATGGGTTCTTTTTGTTTTGTTTTCTCTGAACAAGGAAGAATGTCTGGCAGCACCTTACAATAGGTTGTATGTGTAGAAAAGTAAGATCAGAAGGAGCTTATAAATGCATACAATACTGACTGGCAATTGCATCATTAATACTGGCAGCTCACAACAAGCAAAGGAACAAGGGCTCGTCCACACTTCCGGTTGAGGTCCCTGGGAAAACCCACTGTTAACTGCTGAATCACAGCAAACGTCAACTGGGTTTTCTGCAAATTGACATATGCTCCTACTCAGCAGTAAACAGCGGGTTTTCCTGAGGGAAGCAGCAGGATGAAGTAAAAACCCCTTGAACCTGTGCTTAGTAGTCATCGACCAAATGGAAGAAAATGAGGGACAATGGGAGGTGTGGTTTGAGCCCCAACTCCTTTAACAATTGTTTCTATCCGACCAGTAACATATTTGCTCATTTGTTACATTTCATGTTTTTTATTTGAATCACATGCTCTCCGTGATTGTGGTTAATACTTAAGGTGCCATGCTTGATGACCTCACCGGGGACCGCCCCAAGGTCTCAGGTTTCGGCTTTGAAATCTCATGGTCTTGAATGAAATTGGGACCCATTTCTAAAGTAGTTTGATCAAAACAAATTCAATGGTATGCAACATTATTGAATACAGATACTACACCTAGTTGGTCCTCTGCATTGCTTTGCTGATTCTTGCTCCATTCCTGTATCCTACCTTCCCTAGTGTACATAGTGCAATGAACCGAATATATAAAATAAGTAATTAAAGATTTATCTACTCCTGCCTAAGATGAATCAACACCCGGAAGATGTCCACGCACACATTTACACTTGAAGGAACTGCCCGAATATCAATTGTTTGCACCTGCCCTCTTCTGCCATCTGCTGTAGTGTATGGGACAGAGGATTTTGAGAGGCTACTTCAAAACGAAAGGTGACTCTTATAAGAAAAGATGATTAGGAACTGGCAAATAATGGAATGCAATTAGAGGTGAGATCGGATGGTAGGCTTAAAGCAAATGACTCTGTTGATGCCTCTCTGCATTAAAAGGCATTTCAAATGTTTATCCAAATGGATGTTCAAATTTAATCAATTACTGTATAGCTGAGTATACATTTGTGACTTTGAATGAACATATCTTCTGAGGAACCTAATGGCAAAACAAGCAAGAATGAAAAAGAAAAAGAAACAAAACCAGTGAGGTATTTTTCTCTCTTGTGTCAACAAGATATATTGGCTACATTGACTTACAGTTTTTTGTTTAAAGAAAACAGCATACTGTATCCATGACAACTTAGATACACAAAGAGGAGTGTAAGAAAAAATTCGGAGCACCTTAAAGTCCCTCTTGTCTCCTACTGGGAAATCTCTGAAAACGTTCAGTGTGGAGCAAAGAATGAACAACACTTTTTAAGAAAACATGTTCATGTTATTTAAAGGGAAGTCTGTATGAAAAGCAGTGCTTTGTTTGTCCTTTATTGGCAGGAATTAGAATTTCCCCTTTGTTATATCACAATTTATTGCCTGGGGCTGTGGGAATTATGATGTCCATAGATTGTTAGTTTGCATTAAATAAATTACAAAAGAGGGTGAATGCCTTGCATCTATCGACAAAAAAGAGCATATGCAAAAGAGAGGATGAGAGAAGACACAAATTTGCATAATGTTCACATCTTCTGATTTATACGTATAGATCAGGGGTGGAGAACTACATGCTGTGGGCAGGCTCGTTCCTGGGTTCACCAAATCCTAATGGAACACTTTGATGTCAGGTGACACATTTTTCCATTGTAGTGTGGCAAGGTGTGCTGTAAAAGAAAATTCAATACAAGCGAATTTCACAGTAACCACATACCAGCTGATAGATTTTCTGCAGGGATTGGTACTTGGCCATGCATCCAATCCAGTGGGCACGAAGTCACCAAAACTGCTTTCTGCAAGGATTGGCTGCATGATCAAATACCTTACAGTGAACTTGAGCAGGCAGCTGATCCAGTGAGCTTGAAGTCACCACCTATCAGTTGGCAGTGGGTGATCCCAAGCCTCAGAACTGGCGCCCATCAGAGGGTTTCCCTGAAATATACACCAGTGTGGTGTAGTGGTTAAGAGCGGTAGTCTCGTAATCTGGTGAACCGTGTTCGTGTCTCCGCTCCTCCACATGCAGCTGCTGGGTGACCTTGGGCTAGTGACCTTGGGCTTTGAAGTCTCTCAGCCCCACTCACCTCACAGAGTGTTTGTTGTGGGCGAGAAAGGGAAAGGAGAATGTTAGCCGCTTTGAGACTCCTTTGGGTAGTGATAAAGCGGGATATCAAATCCAAACTCCTCCTCCTCCTCCTCCTCCTCCTCCTCCTCCTCCTCCTCCTCCTCCTCCTCCTCCTCTTCTTTACATTCAGGGAGGGACACTGCTAGGTACTTAAATGACTCAGTATTGTATACAGTGACTTTAAAAATAATCACAAATAAAACAGCAAGAGAAATAAAAGAAAAGATGAAAATCAAAGAAAGAAGAAAAGAATAAAGTAAAGAAAGCTAAGAGAAAAGATAAAAAGAAATAGAAGATAGAAGAATGAAGAAGGGGGGGGGAACCTTGAAAACCATTTACACCCTTTTTACATAAATAATAATAGCTAATAGACTTCCACCAATCGCACAGCACTTCCTTTCGACCTTAATATACCTATCTGTATTTCATTATTATTCTTATCATAATGTATATAAATATATTTATACATTTTCCTTTCCATTCACAAGATCAGTCTAGACACAACCAGATTTTTATCCTTGAACCTTGTCTTTTAAAATATTCATTCAAACAGTCCCATTCCTTCTTGACTATATTTTTGGGTTTTTGTCTTATTATGTCCATCAGATTTGCTAGTTCCAAGAATTCGCAAAGTTTACATAACCATTCTTCCCTGGTGGGTGTTTGTTTGCCTTTCCAGTACTTTGGCAGCAGGATTCTTGCCTCTGATGTTGCGTATAAAAATAGTTTAATTTTATCTTTTGGGATACCTTTGTCCAAGATTTCCAAAAGGAATGCCTCTGGTCTTTTACTATATGTTATTCTTAATTGCTTCTTTATTTCTTCATGGATCATGTCCCAGGACTTTCTAATTTCTGGACATGTCCACCACATATGGTAGAAGGTTCCAATTTGTTTTCTACACATCCAACACTTATTACTATATATTTTATTCATTTTAGTCAATCTCTCTGGTGCTAGGTACCACCTATGGTACATTTTCATGTAAATTTCTCTTATTAAATAGCATGCTGTAAAATGTATATTTTTTTGTCCACAGTTTTTTCCATTTCTTATATTTGATTGCATAACCTACACCCTGTTCCCATTTTATTATAGCATTTCCTTTTTCCTCATTTTCTAGTTGTCCATTCTGCAATAGTTATAGATTTTGGAGATAGTCTTTTGGTTGTTATATAGAATTTCCTTTTCCAAAGTTGCAGCAGCTCTCTCCCGGGTTTTTAGGAGATCTCTGGAGATGCCAGGGATTGAAGCTGGGACCGATGCTCTGCCCATTGAGCTAAGGCCCTTCTTGCGTCCAGGAAATAAGATCTGTACAGGCAGGAGAGGCAGTTTGAAGCAAGAGTTTCAGTGAGTCTTTGCTGTTCAATTTGAAGTTGCATAAGGAATTACTTAATTAGCAAATATTAATAATATCAGGCACTTTCTTCTTTTTGGCTGAGAACATTTTCTGTTTATAATTTTAAACATTATGTTTCTCTGCCTCTGCTTAATTATCCACAAAAGCAAGAACTTAAAAAGGATGATGAACATTAGTATAAACATTGGGATTATCAATACAAATTATTGAGAGAATTAACTTTTTGCTGAGCACAGCAAAGACAGAACATTGGATGTATTTGCCACAATAAACAAAAAATGTGAATGTTTTATAATGTTTTACTCTGATGGACTGTGGGAAAGGGGCTGAAAATGACCTTGAGGTTAGCATTTCATGTACTTGTGTTTGACAAAACTATGTGAGTCAAAGAAGGCCATGGTTCAACCATCATTCAGTAGGGTTCAAATGTAGGCATCAGAGGTGAACTTCATTCATATCAGCACAATGAGAGAATTCAGTGAGATGGATATGGAAAAAAATATGTAGCAATTTTCTTGGGGGAGCTGAATAAAGTTATTATGTGAATGTGTGAGCAGCACAATGATTTCTTCTTATTATTATTCTTATATGTAATTTGCTCTGATGAGAAGTTCTCTACCAGCAGTCCTCTTTTAAACAAAATTATTCAGCTTTCTTCATCAAGTCTGTTAACTTGATGGTGGGAGATGTTCTCCAGAGCAATTTATTTTCTACTCCTCCTCTGATATCATTCAACAATAAGTTGCAATGCAATACAAGAGCAGCACAATCCTATGCATATCCAGCTACTCAGAAATAAGCTTTCAGTGGAGCTTGTTCCCAATTTAACATGTCTGGATCCAACTAGATATATGATATTGAGGCCAATTCTATGCATGTTAAGTTGGGAGCGAGCCCCACTGAAACATACTTTAATATGTCTTGTGTCAATTTTATTTATGTGGTCTTACATTCTCATGGATATTGTGTTGTGATGACCCCAGAGGTGTGCTTGACCTGTACTAAAAGCTGGGCTTTTAGTGTTGCAGCTCTAGCTCACTGGAATCAATTTTGTCTTTCCCATTTCTTACATTTATTTCCCACCCTTTGAGGCACTCTCAATGTGTTTTAAAGGTATATAGTGGTACCTCTGGTTAAGTACTTAATTCGTTCTGGAGGTCCGTTCTTAACCTGAAACTGTTCTTAACCTGAAGCACCACTTTAGCTAATGGAGCCTCCTCCTGCTGCTGCTGCGCCACCAGAACACAATTTCTGTTCTTATCCTGAAGCAAAGTTCTTAACCTGAAGCGTTATTTCTGGGTTAGCAGAGTTTGTAACCTGAAGCATATGTAACCCAAGGTACCACTGTAGTGTGTACAGAGCCCAATTTTTCACACTGATTCCAATGGGTCCTGAAGTGCAGCTTAGTCTGGATCCATTTGTGTGTTTAGACCTTTTACCTTTCCCATAAATAAATTCACACAGGAGTCAGATATTTTGTTTGGTTTTTGGCAGAAATTTAGGCCACAACTTTATTGATTACTATCAAGTGAGTGGTTGCATAGGTTGTGGTTCGAATATCTCTCTGCACCCATGCAGGCAGCGCTGTCCCAGATCCATGTTCATAGGACAGCCAAGGATGAACACCAGGGACAGCTGATGGAGGGAGCACCAAACAGCCGCCTTGATGTCCCCTGGACTCGGGGGTGGGCCAAACCCCTTTAGGGTTCGCCAAACCAGTGAGTCCCTGGATTCCTTTACCAAAATACCCTTCATTGCATAGGTGTGCCATGCCTATCCACAACCTTACAAGTTGTGCCGATTTGCTATGTGGCAGGTGAAACCGAAATGGCACCAGCCAATCAGCCAAGTGGGGAAAATTCTACCGTGTCCCTGCTCCTAAAGGGAGAGGTGGGCAGGTGTTCCGATGCGATAGCCCCAAAGAGGAAGCTCATAAGCCTCGCATGGGTTATATAGGTCCTGCGTTGCTTCTTTTTGAGGCACCCCATTGGTCAGATTGCACCCAAACAACACGGGACTGACCTATCAGGGGTTGTGGCTGTTCCAGGATTACCCACCCACAACACTGGGTCAGGTGGCCAGATCGCACTCTTTAATGGAGGACCCGATTTATATAAAATATAATTATCATTGTTGATATGTATGGAAATGAATATGTATGGTGAAAGTTGCTGCAAAGAGAGATTTATGTCATGGATGGCTAAATTCTGTGCTTTCGGGGGCTGGATAATATGGTCGGGGGGGGAGGGGAGGTACTTGCACTGGGAGCAGAGGGCACCAGGACCAGGTGACCCAATTTCAAATGATCACTTAGCCATGAAGCTCATCAAGGGATCTGAGTCACTTCATCATCTCTGGACTTAATCCACAGGGTCACTGCAAGGATAGCATGAGCATATGAAACCTTGTGGATTGCTGTGAGCTCTTTGGAGGACAATAATAATGTGTTGGATAGTCAGGATCCGCTGTGCTTCATCCAGCAGTAATGCTTTCTTTGTGTGCAACCCTGCAAGATATTTAGCATTACAATATTTCATATCTCTGACCTGACACAAATTCGCAAACATTTACTGACTCCCCTTTTTCTGATTAAATGCAATTGGCAGCATTTTTATTCCACCATAATTTTCCTTTGGAGGATCCCCCCCTTACATTTTATTGCATCATAAGGCTGTAAGTCCTATGCATGCTTACTTAGGACTAAACATTATTTAAATCAATTGGACTTCCTGTGAGTAGACATGCACAGGATTGGGTCACATGCCTCCTACACACTCTTGAAAATATTTCTTCTTCTTCTTCTTCTTCTTCTTCTTCTTCTTCTTCTTATTCTTCTTCTTCTTCTTCTTCTTTTTCCTCCTCCTCCTCTTTTAAAAACCTCCTAAATAGAAGTTGATCATAATATTCAGGTTTTCAATGCACTTAAGTTTTAGTGGGTGCAATCTTAAAACAGTAAAAGATGAAGGGTGTGACTTATGCTCTGCAGCAGTTTATTTAATTATACATTAGTCATCGGGCTGGGCATAAAGATTATATTGAAGGGCTCATATACTATCATGAGCTATTCTTTTTCCTGAATGTATGATTACCACCCTCCTGATCAAAGAAATGGAAGAATGCGATTGCGAAGGGACTTTGCTTGTTGTTTTGCCAGAGGATCTGTGAATCTCCTTTGTGTTGTGTTAACAAAAAAAGTATTAATAGTACACTGATCCTTTATCTGAACGTGTTAAGCTTTTCCATGAGACAAGCCTACCTCCAATGAAAGAGGAGGGATTATTTGAATAACCAGAATATGCTTTGTGGTGGTTCTTGTTCAAAACAATGCGTTTTAATAGAAGAGGTGGGCATTAGAGGTCTGGATAAATAAGGCTGCAATGTTCTAGGACAAGCTTAGTGTTAAGTCCCCTGTCATAAAACCACTGGAACACTGGCACTGTGGAAGAGGATTGCTTTTATTAAGCAGCAGAGTCAGCAAAATTTCCTTCAGAGAAACACCACTCGTTTTAGAGGTATGCCATGCTCATGAATCCACCAACACAGTAGGGCAGCCCAAGTTGCTCAACCCAAGGACACCTTGCTTGGTCCTCTGATAACCCCACATACTGCATCCCTGATCTTCACCTCCAGCTTCCAGACCCAGCAAGAAGTCGACTGCTGTTGGACAAGCACTCATCTGACAACTAGAGGGCTTCACTATCAGGGGTCATCTTGAAAGGTTAGAGAAGCCAGGGAAGGAGCAGGTACTGTATACATTGGGGCCCATTGAAAAGATGACCAGCAAAGGGTAGGATATGAGAGGTGATAAACTTCTCTGTCTCTCCTGGGATAACTGCTCTCCATTGTGCTCCCATAGGAAGCTACAGTTTGTTCCAGCACCACTTAGGTTTTGAGCCCAAGTTTAGAGTTCAATCTCACTCTATCTCCAATTAACTTTCTATTCAGTTAAGGGGAACTGGTGGCTTTGTCTTCCATACTGATGATGATCAGTGATGGACTGTATGTGGAAAGGCACATATCACATCACAGACTAGCAATCTGTACTCATGATGAACCTACTCTGATGGTTACACATAAATTCAGGCTGCACTGATGAAGGAGCAGCTGAGTTTGAAAACCAGTATATTAGCCAATGAGCTGCTCCCATTGTTTCCCCAAAATTCTCCATTGGCTAAAGTCATAGCATAAGAGAAGTTTGCAAGAATGGTTCCTCGCAAGACAGAATCAATGGACACAATGATGCTTATACTGCATAGTCAGTATAAGTGATATGTAGCTATTTGGCAAGTCTATTTGGGATTGTGCTCTAGACCACTTTTTTTTGGAGGGGGACAGGAAACAAAAATGAGGATCTGCAGGCTGTGATCCTAAACCAAAGAACTAGCGAGCAAATTTCCATTGACTTCAGTGGGACACTCCCCAAAGTAAGCATGTTATAAGTCACTTAGGTGCTTTTGAAAACATTGCCGCATCTCCATCATGCATACGTCTCTCCCATGTTTATCCATCTGTGACCGCGTTAAAGGAGATGGAGAAATGAGAGGAGGGAAATGGAAAGAGACCCGTGGTTTTCTAGCCCTTGGGGCTTGTGAGCTATAGGTAAAAGTGCAGAGGAGAGGGATCCATAGCAGAGAAGCTGATTAGAAGGTCTGGTTTAGATCGCTGTGTAAGCAGGAAATGATGAATCTTGGCAAGGGACCAAGAGCCAAAACAAAGCAGCAAGGAAAGCTGATGCTGATGCTTTGGAAAGACAAGGGAGGAGAAAGAAAGAAAGAAAGAAAGAAAGAAAGAAAGCAGCTGGAAAAAGCTGGAGAAAAAGGACCTAAAAATAGGAAATTGTGGACATATTTCAATTCAGCAAAGCTCGAGAAATGGGTTCGGTTGTCTCTTCCTAGGAGTGCTTATTTGTTAGCCAATATTATCTGAAGAAAAATACAAAGGGGGAGGTGTTAATTCTTCAAGTAGATGTCTGAGAAGAAAGGGAGTGATTTGGGGATTTGACGTGAGTAAATTAGTTGGACTACTTGTGCATGGTTTGAGGAAACCAAATTATAAAGGAGAATTTCTTCACTTGGTGAAAGATAAATAGGAGAGATGCAAAGCATTTGCAGGATCCCACCGTTCATTATTTTTCTTTCTGTGAAATGGACACAGTTAATAATAGTAGTAATAATGATGATTATATTAACAGCCACAATGTATTCTTTTAAACAGGTCCCAATTTACAATTTTATAATTTATTGGATTTCTTACTCAGCCTTCACCAGAAGGTCCCAGGCCAGGTTTCAACAATATAAAATAGAATACTAAAATACTAATTTCTCATCATTAATTAAGAAAAGCCTATCAATAGTAAACTGCATTCTTCTCTACATATTATACTGTACCCCCAAGATAGATGGTGCATCAGGATAATGTTTGGAAGATGCCCATCAAATAAGTCACACCATTTCCTCCATGGAGAATGACTGACACCACTACTGAAGTCAATATAAAGGTGTTTAATAAATTCAGTAGATTTTTGGTCTATCCCTTTCCCCCTGTAGGACTTTGAGCCAGCATCTTTCTTCTCTTGTTTTTAAAAGCAAATGATTGTGGTCTCTGAATCATCTGCTTTGGTTTGAAAATTTAGGTTTTATGTCTTATGACTCCTAGAAATGATCAAATATGTTAATGGTGTTTTTTTTAACTTATCTTTGTTGGTTCTGTACATGTTTACAAAGCTTTTCCCAACTGGGTGCCCTATGGATGTTCTGGGGCAAATTCCCACAATCCCTGCCCATTGACCGTTCTGGCTGGGACTGATGAGAATTGTCATCCAAAACATTTGGTGGGCACCAAGTTGATGAAGGCTGGGAGCATGTCATTCCAGCTTGCATGCCTTAGTAAATTGTCGCCAGTTATACGTCACTGGATATAGTGCTGATTTTGTCATTTAAAGCCCAATACAGTCTCGGTTCTAAATATTTCAAGCACAGCCTTCTCCTGTGTCAGTTCCTAGTATGTATGCTTAGGCAGACAAATGCTCCTTACATTTCTGTTGGACCACTAATAATTGGGAAGCAAGGGAACTAATGTTAACTCTTCATTATTCCACCCCGCCCATGTTGGCAAGTCTGTAAGTGAATTCCTTAGTTTAAGAAAATGCTTACTTGCACAGAAAATATTGTAATAGTTTTGTCTTCTCCTGCTGGATATTATTTTACATATGATTTTAGTGCTTCTTTGTCATTTTTTTTTTTTGCTTGTAAGTGAAAGAAAGCTTTTAGATATTTTTTTTAAAGGTGGCTTCAAGTTGCCCCAGTACTCACCTGACAGGTGAAAAAGGGAAGACTAGAATAGGCATCAGTGGTGGACTTCTTCTATCTGTATCTTAGACTCCATTCCCGCTGTTCCCCCCCACACCTCGCTCCACCAACCTAAGGGAACCTGAGCTAGAGAACATACCCTCCATGTCCAGAGCCAGCAATGATCACCCATATCTGAGCCTGGTGGCTGATGTCCATTGGGACTGGTAGAACACTAGGCAGGAAGACCACCTTTTGGTAGCGCCAGAGCCAATAACAGGCTCCTGCTAACAGTTTTTAAGAAAGACACCACACAGCTAGAGGCTGATGGAAGGCAGACTGAGGTTGGTGGAGCAGTGCTCCATTCAGCATAATAGGCCAGTCTCCATTATCTGCTACCACATACCTTGTTCAGAGCAACTGTCTCCCCACCCACAGCTTTGCAGCTGTGTCCATGGCTTAATGGTGCTTCAAGGATCAGAAAGCCCTGTCATATACTGACCTATAGGTGGGTGGGTTTCTCCGAAGCTTTCGGCACTATCCATGTTGAAAGGGTGGTGGGAGAGAGCTTTGGCACGAGGCCAGGAGCAAGCATATCCCAAAGTCAATCCATGCCATTTTTGTCATCCAATTTTGCTTCACCCTTTCATGCTTTGCATCAGCTCAGCGTCAGACTGATCCGAGAATGGTTTCTGCTGCATGGAATTTATAGGAGATATATGCTAGATTTTCAGGGCTACAGGGCAAAACAAAACAAGTCATCTGCGCTAGAGATGGGGGAGAAATTTAGTTTACTTTGCATTTTAATGAGAGACCTACCTAATGAACACTTTCCAATACAATGCATCAATTGAACTGCAGCTACTCTTCAAAATTTGAATGCTGTGGTCCTGTTCTCCAACCAAAAAATGTGTACAAATATGCATATATCAGATGAAATTGGGCATTAAAAAGATATTAATAGTGCTATGATCCTTTATCTTAATGTGTTATAATTTTACATGAGGAAGGCTCAATAAAAGAGAGGGGATGAAAAAGAAGATGTTTTTAGGGGGCACAAATAAATCCCAGTGGAACACTGACAGTTTGAAAGAGTGCTGCTTTTATTAAACTACAAAATCGGCAATATCTCTTTCAGAGGAACACTATTTACACATTAGTGAAAATAATATACAAAACTTACTTTATTAGGGATTTTTTTTTGCAAAAAATGTCTTCATTAGGAGCAATGCACACTAAAATGCTAACGAATTATATATATATATATATATATATATATATATATATATATATATATATATATAATCTCACATCACATCACATCACATCACATCACAAACTGATGCAGAACTATGCTGAACTGATGACTAGAAAAATGAGAAAGCAACATTGACAGTTTCGCTTATCCCTCATCTACTCAATTTTCCTGCTTCCCCCCAAAAAAACTCCTTTAAAAAAGCCACTGTGAGAATGTGAGAAATGGTGTGGAATGGGACTGCTGAAGGAAACGACTTGAAAATAGATTCTGAAATATGGAAAGGATTGGTTTGTGTTTGGGCTAATGTATGAATTGGTTGGGTTCCAAAACAATGTATCCAGCTATCCCTAGTGAAAATCTACAGTGTATAAGTTCTCTGTAGCAAGCTGAAAAATTACCAGTTCCTTACTGAGGTAACCCAACTAGGATTTGGTTTGTCAAGATATTCCAGATAAACCATATTTCATGGTTTCTATAAAACACTCAGCTATTAAGATTCTACGGCTTTTGTTTTTATTGGCTACACATTTTTCCACCAAAAGGCAGTCAAGAGAGCAAATTCAAACAGCTGGTCAAAATCCATCTATGTACGTAAAACAGCACCTGCTACCAACAGCGTTGTTTAGAACGATCTTTCTTTGTTTCTTTTAGAACGTGGCTTAAGCACAGAAAGGCTAACTTTTAAAAAATGGTCCATTCATTTATTTGGGTTCAATAGGCCATGATCCATCCTCCCATGCATGCATAGCTGTAAATGTGGAAGGAGGGATTGTGACTTCGTCATTTGTTTTCTGTCTCGGTTGTGTACAGTTCCAGGAACCACACAGTAACATTCCAGGAAAATCACTCAGAATAAAACCCATACATAGATCAAACACACAATCTCTTTGTACAACTTGCAGATGCCTCAAAACAACATAAGGCAATGCTTCTACGTGAGCCTGTCAGTAGCACTAAGATCGGTGCAGGGTGATGAGGACACAGTGGCCAAGTGTGGATCATGGAAGAACAGCTATAAGGAGAACTCATTGCTCAGTAATAGAATTGATGTGCTGCTGGCATGAGGGGTGGAGGTCAACCTCTGTGGCAACTGCAGTTATGATGAGGAAAGAACCAAGGCAGACATCACCAGGCTTGAAGGACTGATAGCATAAGATACATACACACAGAAGAAAAATATTAACTTTATGAAGGGTCACAGCTCTGTATCAGAGCAGATACTTTTCACACGCAAGGACGCAGGTTCAATCTCCAGTCAAAGCAGGGATGAGGAACCTGTGGCCCTCCAGATGTTGCTGAAGCTCAGTTCCCATAAGCCCCAGCCATCATGGCCAAAGGTTAGAGATAATGGGAATTATAGCCAACAACATCTGAAGTGCTACAGATTCACCATCCCCGAATTAAAGGGATTTCAGAGAATAGACCTGGAAAAAAACCTCTGTCTTAGATTTGGGAACAGCTGCCAGTCAAACAGTAGTTTGACTCAATATAAGGCTGCTTTGTATGTTAATAATAATAATAATAATAATAATAATAATAATAATAATATGGGTTTCCACGCTGCATTGTGGTGATATGTGAGAAGAGGTATGATAACCAACTGCAAGCTGTAGAACTTACTATGTGCTGTTACTGGTCATGGTACAAGAGTCCCTTAGTTTCCAGGTAGGAAGCCAAATAGTTTGTGACTGTGTAGCCACTGTCTTCATCATGGGATGCCCAGGGAGAGCATCAGCCTTCTAGATCCTCACACCAGCACTTCCAACTCAGCACTGTATCCCAGTGCTTGAACCATGGATGAAAAAGAGTGGACAAAGACGTCATGCAAGCAACCAAAGTGAACTTGGCTTAACTTGTTTCCGGGGGGCCCCAGTATACTTGCAAAACCAATGCTTATGAGGAAGCATAGTTAGCAATGCCTGTGAAAATTTAAATAATGCCCAACCTCCAACATATTGACCTGCCATTGTCATGTCTATGAAGTAACCTTGACATGTTAAAATGTTCTGAACTCAAGCCATGAAATATTCTGATTAGTATTTGTTTTTGTTTTTTTAAAGGATGTTCACCTGCTTACTGTTTGAACAGGATGGTTATTAAGAGTGATTTATTGGTGGTCTCTCACAACCGATGCTAACCTTTGGACGTCAGCTCTACAGCAACAGAATCTAACACCCTCCAAAAATGCTCTGTTCTCACATCAAGGTGAAATGGTGCCAGCTCTTAACAAGTTTCCCTGGGATTTAATGGCTTAACGTGGGACCCTTAAATTGTGTTTTTTTTTAACAGCAGCCTGCATTTGCTAGACTTAGCAGCCATTCCTATGAACTTTGCTACTTGTGCCAAGCTTAAATAAAACTGCTCTGATGCTTCTTCTGATACTTTCCATGCCAAATAAGGCCAAGGCCAATGTGTAATTTTGGCAAGGTGTCCTACGAATGCTGGTATAATTAGTCTTTCTTGCTTGCTTTTATTTGTTTGGCAAAATACCATTTTCCACCAAGATCTGAATGGGATAAGGACTGTGTTCCATCTGGCCTTAGTTTCAACATTCAACCCCTTTCATCAGACAATCCATGGGAATCTCTGCCTTTTCCTGAATGCAAAAGGTGAGCCTGGCTTGTCTGTCACATTATAAATAGCCACTTTCCATGCAGTGTGTGTAGTGGAATAATATTCTCTCTGTGTCATATGCATGTGCAGAAAGCACAAGTAGAGTTGTCCCTGCTTTTGTTTCCACAAATCTTGCTGTGTGCCTTGTTCGTCAAGAAAGCAGAGCAGAATTGTCCAATACACATCACCACATGCAGCTCATTACTGTGAATGCAGATGAAGCAGATTGATTTATATCTGCAGAGTTGCAACTCAATAAGCACACATTTGGAATGAAGAGTCAATTAACATACCGAAAAATTGACCCTGGCAATATGGTGAATTCAATAGCCATTACAGCTGGGTGTGCAATGAACAGGCTTCCTGGTTGCTCAGTCGTGTTGCCAGGTTGATTTTCAAGCCATGTTCTGAGGTGCATGCAAAAAGTTACGTCACTGTGGGCTGGAACTCAATCTGGCTCCATGATGGAGAACTTTAGGCATTATGCCTTGGTTAACAGAAATGCGTGTGAAACTCACTGAGGCCCAAGGGCTGATTTGCAATTGTGTGAACTGGTCCAGTTTCTCATGGACTTTATTTGACCAAATCGCTGAGTATTTGTGTGCAGAACCACAGCCTACATGAGTAAAGATGCCAGTAAGCAATAGAGGCTGTTGATGATCATATGCTGCAGTCATTTTTTTTTATTTTGTTTAAAAATAGTGTTACTATTTGTCTGGGTCAACCATGTTTGGCTGGGTCAACCATATGCCATGGAGGTCTGTCCATGATTACTAGAGAGGGATCCTTTCTCAGTATGCCATCAGGAGCCTCCCCTTCAGTACTTTGGGGTTGTTGTTGTTGTTGTTGTTGTTGTTGTTAATATAAGATATTTATTTATACCCCTTATATTTCCCCTACAAGGTGGCTTGATATCATTATTGTTATCACCATCATCATCACTCACCACCACATCTTAAGAGGCACCGAGAAGGGCAGCCTCGGCTCTTGCTCTGTAATTTACTAGTGTTTGTATATTTTTACATTGCAATGTAGCCAAAGCAAATTCCAAGTATGTTGGAAAATGTACTTGGCCAATAAAATTATTCCTATTCCTATCATCATCATCATCATCATCAGCAGCAGCATCATCATCACAATGAGCTCTTGAGTCTCTTCTTTCATTAGATTGGTAACAGGGACAGCAGTAATGCAGAAATGCTGTGCAAGGATGGCCCTAGGGGATGTGAAGGATGGCCCTCCATGCAGTCAACAGCTTTGTCCTGGTAAAGAGCCACTTGAGATGGAAACAGCATTGTGACCCACCATTCTCCTACAGGTGCAGTAAAATAGGTGCAGTACACACACACAAATACACTTTGAACCATGAGGAAATAACACAATGGGATAGTGATTGCGGATGCATGTGTGAGCAGGAAGAAAAAAAGGACAGGGAAATTAAATATTCCTGGCCAAAGAAAACTAGCAAACAATAGGAAAGTGAGGGGAAACAATATACTACAAGGCACATTGTGCATTTTACACACTCTGTATCATAAAATGATTAAAAACAAGCAAAAACAAAACATGTACAAATACTTTAAACACACTGTAGGAGGTTTTTGCCTGTGGATGGTGGATGACAGAGGTGACCGGTGGCTGAGGCAGCCGCCAGGAAGTCCCTAAGCAGTTGTGTGAAGAGACAGGGCACTGCCTACATGGGGCGATCAATCTTTTTCTTAACTGCCCCCTGCTGGTCCATCTGTGGTGTGAAGTTCATCATCCTCCCTGGCACACACTCATCGGCTTGCCCATTAAGTGGGTATTGCAAGGGAAAATTGCTTACAGTCTATATATTAATAACAATATATGTGAAGATGACCCTTGATCTGAGTAAGCCTAAACTGTCTTATCAGACTCTGGAGGAGTTCCCTTTCCCCAACATTTCTGTCTGTAAAGAAGACCAAAAGCTTGAAAATCATCAGGCAGTTCAGATAATTATTCACCACACAGCAAGGCATGGCTTATATTGGGTGCCATCCAATGCCCTTGTTCCACTAGCCCACGAGTCATAGAGGATATCCCCTTCCTCCTTTCTCCCCTGAAGCTCTCAATGGGCCCTCAAAATCAGCTCTGGGGGTTGGGAACTCTCCAGCGAATATATTTTTGGGGTGGTTAGAGGAAACAGAACTGTGGTTGTATCAGTGGAATCTCACTAATGCTGCTTTGGATGCAACCTGTTATTTCTACAATACCATTCTGTTGAACAATGCCAAACTATTTGTATTTTAATTTTTTCCAGTGTTTGTTTTTTAAATAGTTGATTGTATACAATGGTAAAGCTGCGTAAAGTATTTTGCAGTATATTGTCTTTCCTGAATATCATATTATTGTACAAGGATTCATGCATGTGTGTGTTTCAAGGAGGTCTGATTCAGGGCATATATTTTATTTGTCTCTCGAAATATATTTTATGGATGGGTCTCTATGCAATCTCCTTTTACATTGGCTGAATTGGGCTATGATGACAATTATAAATCTATATTGAACTCTGAATAAAATTGTGTGATATGCTTTCAGACCTACTGACTTTCCATTTGTATGGTGTTGCATTTTTGTCCATATGTGCATGTTCTTGTGCAGTTTCCAACCTTTCACAGTAATCTGAACAAAAGTGTTCACTTCAGTTACTGCGATTTCTTTACAGAAACATCTTTTTGGTTTTGGTTTTTGTTTAGTCAGGAGTCGGGATAAATGCTCCAAAGAATGAAGCAACAGCATCATGCTTAGTTTTCTGAGGCAACATTTGAGTATTTCACATAGGGTGAGCATAGCGATGATTGATAGACCTCATTATCATGAAATACCATTGCACTGTAACGTAACCAGATGTTTTCCAATGGAGTATCTTGCTGCTACGATAGGGAAAATATCATCCAGAAAATAGCCCATATCATTCATTATTGGACTGTGGAATCGCAGGTTTTTGATCTTGTGGTTTGGCTGTACACACAAAAGAATGTATCAGTTCAAATATATCTTGACTTTGCTTGGTATAGTGCAGAACTGCAATAATATGTTTTTTGAGTTTTTGATTCCATCACATATTGTTAGCTAAGCAAGACCAGTCTGATGAATTCTGGGAAAGGAGTGCTCTTGGACGTGTGGTTGGGGGTGGAGACTGTACATTTCCTCCAACACCTTACCTCCCCTTAAACCACTTCTCTAACCACTTTTCTCCAGTCCTGCACACTTTTGTATCAAAACCAGGGGCACGGTCTGAGTGCGTGAGTGATGCAGCCATCTTGGCAGATTAGGATGGCTAGCACACTCAAATAATGCAGACCAAGTCCAGATAGAAAAGAAACCCTGATAACAATTTCTTGAGGAAAAATGGGACAAAACATAGTGTATAATTTAAGTAGAAAGTGGAGGACAGAGTGGTTTTGTCTTTCTGACTTCAGGCCTTGTTCATGTACCCAATCATACAGAGGAAAACCTCCCACCTCTCACAGAAGTGCACAGCCAATAAGGGCACCTGATACTTTAGCAAACATCTTGTCACACAACATGGTTGCTAAGCAACATCTCTAAGATTTTATTTTATTTTTTAAAATCATGCAATGTATAAACGTTATGAAATAAATATATAATAAACACTAACAGAATTAACCCTTAAGTTACACACTGAATGATCCCTGCTGTTGTACTTCCAACAAGGACCCGGTCTGTGCCTCATTGAGAGATGACCTAGAAATGCCATGTACAGAGCCTTGAGTTACATGATGGTCGAAAGGCAGTATATAAATGTCCCCAATAAATAAGGAACTTATTGGGTTGGGTCCAAAGTTGTGTGAATGGAAGGTGGCTCATTCAAAGGGACTTGCCTGCCTGCTCTATCCTCTGCTGCCCTGAAAAGTCTCTCCTGAAAGCTGGGAAACCTGAACAGCGTGGGAAGCAGTGGGAGGAGGAAATAAATCAAAATCTGGTGTATAGCTTGAACCACTGGTGCTTCCATATGCAAAAGGTGCTTCCACCAACTTTTTCCAATCCCCTCCTTTGACTACAGCTAACTGACCACAGCCTAGGCCTTTACTGAAAGCCCCCTAAACCCACCAATGAAGAGGCCTTATGGATTGGGCAAGTTCAGGAAATTCCCATTTAGAAAATGTCCACCCCAAAGTAGCCCTGTAGGTGCCTTCTATTTTTTTTTAACACACAAATATAATACATTTTATATACAGTATAGGAAAAAAGGGTTACAAGCTAATGAAATTGTACAGCAATAATGCTATTGCCAATAATATCCTACACTAATAGCCTTTTGACAACAAATTCAAACAGTTACTTACTATATCAAAACTTCTTTACAAATATTTGCCATTGTCTTCATGCAATGAATCTTGAGGCAAGTTGAGAGTTTCAAAGACAGTAGTATAAAAAAATGCAATCACACACACACACACACACACACACACACACACACACACTGTACACACCCCTGTCTGTCTGTCTGTCTGTCTGTCTTTTGGCTGTACACCTCTCTTGTGCCTACTGAAAGCCAGCCATCACAATGTTCAAGATTTTAAGAGCTCCACTTTGAAGTGTGATACGAAAGTTCAGCTTTGAACTATAACATGTTTGGAGCTTCCTGAGATCTGACGTTCAAGTGATGTGCGGATCTTGCATGAATTTGAAAACACAAGACGTGCAAGAGCACATTTCTCAGAATTGCATCAGAAATTCAGCTGAGCTTTGTGATGAATGTGTCCTGAAATGGCACATTGGTTAAAACAGTCACAGTCAGCACAAGATCCAGGAAGGCCCTGCCACTAGACAGACTGAGACAACTACCTCTTCAAAGCGATGAGCATGCCAGTGAGCTTTGAAATTAGTTAGAGACACTTTGTTTTTTTTTTGTCAATTTTTTATTAGTTTTCTTTTCTTTTTTTTTAATAATAAAAATGCTTTATTTTAATGTTTCAAATTATAATACATACACATATTTCCGACAAAACATACACAACCTACATACATTTTTCAACATCTTAAAAACCAAACACTCCATCATACTTTCCTTATCTTCATCACACTCTACCCACCACCTTCCAACACCCCACACCCCACCCTGTGCATGACTTCCAGTCAACTCAGCTATAATTTCTTTCTGTTTCTCCTCTTTCTTCTAACACACTATTATTCCAATTTCTCGTTTATTTACAGTTCCCCTTTGTTGTCTAACTTATTTAATATCCAATAGTTGTAACGGAACTTGTTCATTATAATAGGAGATTTGACTTTTCAACATAATTTTTCAAGTATCCTCTGAACGCTTTCCAATCTTTGTCTGCCCTTTCTTTTGTGGTCCTTCCAATTTCTTCCATTATTTTAGACATATTGTGATATTCTAGAAGTTTGGCGAGCCATTCTGTTTTTGTTGGGATTGCTCCACTTTTCCAATTTTTTGCTATCAGTAACCTTGCGGCTACTGTTGCATATAAGTATAATGTTTTATCTTCCTTCTTTAAACTGTCTGGTACTATTCCCAGTAGGAAACCTTCTGGTGTTTTTTTAAAAGAGTATTTAAACATTCTTTTCATCTCGTTATATACAGTTTCCCAAAATCGGACTATGTTGGGGCAATTCCACCATATGTGTATCATGGTGCCTTTTCCTGCATTGCATCGCCAGCAGACATCTCCACAGTTTTTATTTATTTTGGCTATTTTTTCTGGTGTTAAGTACCACCTGTGTTGTATTTTCAAATAATTTTCTTTCAATATATTACATCTAGTAAAATTCATATCTTCTTTCCATAATTTTTCCCATTGCTCTAACATAATATTCTTTCCAATATCTATTGCCCATTTAATCATTGATTCTTTAACTAATTCATCCTTTGTAGAGACACTTTGAAATTAGGTAGAGACAAGGTCAGTGCTGTCATGGCTTGTATGGCTTTATTCCAACTTCATTGTTCTGCCCTAAGAACTTTTATTTCTTCATAAATGTGCAATTGCAGAAAGAAGAGCTTAAGTTTCAGATGCTGCCTTCTTAATTGCATTAATGTTCACACAGGAAATCAAGGGGGGGGAATCATAAAAAGCCAACAAACTTATTATCAGGATGTTCTTTTTGATTCTGAACAAACCAAAAACGGGGGAGTGGGAAATGCTTAATCTGGCAACATCAAAAGCTAAAGCTAGCTGGGCTTAGTTAGTTTTGCTTTAGGATTTCTTCTCTCTCGATTGCAAAATAGGAGGATTTACTTGATTTTTTCCTGGATCGTACAGCTGCAGTTGTCTTGTTTCATGTGCATCAGCATACACACACATCCTTATGGGGCACATTTTACTAAAGGCAGTTGCGGGCATGCAAGGTGTTCCCACATTGCAGTATATTGGGGATGGCAGAGGTTCTGCACATGCATGCAAGGGTTGTTGTTGCTGTTGTTTAGCATCTACATGGCATTCTCCTCATTAAATTATCATCCCACAACCCCCACTTAAAATGGGATTTAGCATTTCCATTTTAACTGTTCCAGAAAACTGTGCTTTCCATTGACAAATATTAGAAGACATGAAGATGATGTTGTGTGTGTCTAGCACCCCAAAGGGTGTCTGCATCTAGCACTGAATGCACATTAGCACTGTGTTCTACATAGAGTTTCTTTCTTTCTTTCTTTCTTTCTTTCTTTCTTTCTTTCTTTCTTTCTTTCTTTCTTTCTTTCTTTCTTGGGACAAGAGTTTCAATGGACAGACCTGTGGCTCTCCAGGAGTTGCTAGTCTACACTGATGGACCAGGCTGGGGTCAATGGGAGTCCAACAGGACCTGGGGGGTTCAAAAGTCTCTCCATCTCTAGACTAGAGCAGGGGTAAGTTAGTGCTACCAGACTACAACTTGTAGTCCAACAGAGAGTTGTTATCTGGTTACCAAATTTATCTCCATCTCTCCTTTATTATTTTAGTTCTGTTCTTCCATGACTGATGCTTTCTGTTATTTGATACATATTTTTTTAAATAATTTTATAGGGCATGGGTAGTGCTAAGTTAAAGTCACTTAGTTGTATACTTGTTGCACTGGAAGAAGCTTGTTGCGCAAGGGAAAACACAAGTACATTACCAAAGATTGTTGTGCAGTGGATAGCACCACAGGGACCATCTACTACTGTAGATTCCTTTGCTGCACAACAACAACAACAACAACAACAACAACAACAACACGGCTACCTACCTGTAACAACAACAACAACGTTTGTATGCTTCCCATCTGACTGGGTTGCCCCAGCCACTCTGGGAGGCTCCCAACAGAATATTAGAAACACATTAACCTTGAAGCTCTGTCATTCACTAGCACAATATCTCTTGTGCTAGTGCTGGATAGAGTATGTTGGATATGGCCTTTAATGTGTTGGGTGATGTTTTTAATGCTTTCAGCTCACTGTCAAAAAAAGATGAGTGATAAGTTATTTATAAAATAAATAAATTTAAACAAAGAAATATCTGTTTGATTGCCACCTTTTAACCAATTAATGGACTCTGTTTGAATCAATGGGTGTCATCACTCAAGCCTCATTGTAGAAGCTTGTTTGAGTTTCTGAGGATAGAGTGAAATAAGTTTTTCTGTATGACTCTCTCATTGCTACCCTTTGGTAACCCCTTCAAACAGTAACCCAGAGAAAAAATGAGCAGGCACAATGGGAGGAGAACAGCAGCATGGCAGCAAGCTCCTCTTCTGTTCTATTCACATTCCTGTGTGTGTGCCTTCTAACTGCAACACCCCACCCAACAGAACTGGACATTTGGCCAATCTGGTTGCCAGTTAGAAGGGCCTGCTACCTTTCTTCTTTTTAAAAAGAACACCAGACACTCTTTTCTTCCAAAGAGTATCCTACCGATCTGGCAGATAAATTTAAAAGCTGTTCCAGTGGCTGTAACAGATCATTCAAAGGCTACATTTTTGCAAATCTATTATCTACCTTTAAAAAAAAGCTAGAAAGTATTTTAGCTAACAGACTATGGCATAAACGTTAGCTAAGCTGCAATTTACTCTGAAGCAGAAGGAAATGGCTACATTCCAAGTTTCAGTCACAGAGCCAATCTGATGTTACTGCAGTGGAAATATATTATGTTTCTGCATACATCACATAATTGTGTTTGAGAGATCCCAGCGTACCAACCTGATTAATGGCCTGCAACAAGTTCATATCCCAACAATGAACTGATGCTGTCTGTAAGCCGTGCTACCTGGCTTCTCTCCACACTAATGCATCTTGCTATTTTCGCTGCAGGCTAGATATTTAGTGTATTCTTGGCCAATGGGTTCCTTTCCACCAAAACACATTTGTATCACCCTGTAAAGATATCAAAAATGGTCAGAGTTTTCATTTGTGCGGTTTCTGACCTCAATAAAGCTTAATATATTTTTGACAGGGTTACCGATGCTAACATTACATGAGGGACAACTCAGTGGCATAGGCGGACACCTGAGGGTTGACCTAAGGATAATGAAGTGTTGCTCTGCATAGTCTGAAAGTGATATTCGCCAAATGCAATTCCTTCCTAGCATTCAACACTGAATTGCAAACTCAAGGCGACAGCTGGAAAGGCCCCCCTCCTCTATTGTTTCATGCCTTTTGATATTGTAGGAAAGTATCAAACCTATAATGAGTTCCAGAAAGCCAAGAGAATTTCCATTGTGTACAGTATCAGAATGTTGGGTGTGTGATCAGCAAGAAATGAAAAAATAACAGTTTTTGGTGGGGAGAAGAAGGTTGGGTAGGAAGGAGGGTGGGTAACGCTGGGGATTCCTTGCGGAAGAAAATGACCTAGTTTGCCTTTACTCAATTAAGTTCAGGTGAACAGTGGCCTATGGCAGTTACCCATACAATCCTATTGGGTGGTCTTTGTTGAAGAGTATGGGGTCTAACAAAAGTATTTGCACAGCTGCCCTGATGGCCGTGTCTCAGTCCTCAAATTATTTTTGAATATTTTTATTGGTGGTGAAGCATCCTGTGAGGTAGAAAGGTGTCACAATTCCCATGCTGGAGGTAAAGGGTGTTAATATATAAAAGACTGATTAACAAATCAGTCAGACCACAGTGCTTGGTATGGGGGAGATGAAGCCTTGTGGGAGGCAATAATATTACAACAGCATTGCAAGGGGGCCGCATCACCAGTACTGATGTAGCAAAGATTGAGTGAATGTCCCAACAAATCCCAAGGGCTAATTTCTGAATAAAGGTAAAGGGACCCCTGACCGCTAGGTCCAGTCATGGACGACTATGGGGTTGCAGCACTCATCTCGCTTTATTGGCCGAGGGAGCCGGTGTACAGCTTCCGGGTCATGTGGCCAGCATGACTAAGCCACTTCTGGCAAACCAGAGCAGCACACAGAAACACCATTTACCTTCCCACCGGAGTATTTATCTACTTGCACTTTGATGTGCTTTCGAACTGCTAGGTGGGCAGGAGCAGGGACTGAGAAGAAGAAGAAGAAGAAGAAGAAGAAGAAGAAGAAGAAGAAGAAGAAGAAGAAGAAGAAGAGTTTGGATTTGATATCCCGCTTTTCACTACCCGAAGGAGTCTCAAAGCGGCTAACATTCTCCTTTCCCTTCCTCCCCCACAACAAACACTCTGTGAGGTGAGTGGGGCTGAGAGACTTCAAAGAAGTGTGACTATCCCAAGGTCACCCAGCAGCTGCATGTGGAGGAGCGGAGGCGCGAACCCGGTTCCCCAGATAACGAGTCTACCGCTCTTAACCACTACACCACACTGGCTCTCCCTATCGCGGGGATTCGAATTGCCAACCTCCTGATCAACAAGCCCTGATCAACAAGCCCTAGGCTCTGTGGTTTAACCCACAGCGCCACCTGCATCCAATTTCTGAATACTTCTGCATTATTAAGAATGTCTTCACATGGTAAGGATTCAAAGTTGTCACCATTATGCACTGAGAATTAAGAACTGAATAGGTCACAACTGCTGTGTTCTACTTTGTAGATCCTGGAATAAACTGGTTCTGCTAAATCAGGGGCAGACTGGGGAATCTGGAATGTACCCTGCAATCTAATCCAGATCCCAGAATTGAACTTGGACTCTCCACTGCTCATGGCTTAATCATTCCTCTTGCTTTAAAATGTATAGGTTATGTAGTTCTGGATTCGTACTGCAGTATTAAGTAGGCTGGCTTTCCCTACCCCATTTTATATCACTGTGGCATAATAAATCTACCCTGACTGACTTGTTTGGTTGTATTACTCAACTCAGTATCAATTTTGATGTAATCGATCAATCTTTAAAAAAATGTAAGAAGGGGACGTCTTAAAAATGTGCAAGTGCTGGGACATGAGTCTATAACACATTTCAGTCATATGCCATTGAGCCCAATTCAACAAAATAAAAATAAGGAACACCAGGCCAAAATGTGTCATATTTCTTGTCTTAATAAATCAGCTGTACATATTTGCATTTTCTTTACATCACTGTGTGATCCAATCCTGCTCTTTAGTTTTGAACCAGCTGTGGTCAATAGCCATTTATGTAGCAGCTGGAAGAATTAAAATCATGATCATGGATATTGTTTGTAGGCCTGTCATCTGGGGAAATAGATAGTAGAATTAAATAAAGTACACATTTGTGTGAATGTTGGTCAACAATGTTTTGCTTATTGACATGCACCAAAGATAAGGTGTAGATTAAAAAAGAATTGATATAGTAACAGCTTCTTACCTAGCATTGCTTGGGAATTCTAAGAAGCAAAAACAGTGCAGACAGAAATCAGTGGAGTTCTGAAATCTGTGGTTAAAATCAGAGCAGTTTTGAAAGTTTAAGTCTTCCATCTTGATTCAAAATGGCACCCAACTGTATCCAAACATAGGGAAAAAAATCCACGACCTTAATCACAGAAACAAGCATGCACAATTTGGTAACAATATCTTAAGAGGTGTCCAAATGCATAACAAAGAAACAAACAACTTTCCAAAATATGTAGTAGATTGTACTGGAAATAAGGGAAATTCCAGCAGTAACTGAATGGTATGTTATGTTTATTGAAAAAAATCAAAGTTATACAATTGTGAAAGGCAGGGGAAGAGACTGTGTGCTTTTGTTAAAATCTGGAAATATTTTATTGAATATTGTGATAGTCTAGTACAATGTAGCTGATCTTGTGAAATTTTGGAATTTTCAAATAAGTATTATTTATAAAAAATACAAAAATACATGTGGGTGATTTTGCTGCCAGCTGCCAGTTATTGTTCCATCACATAAGCAACATACCAGGGAACAGAACCAAAGAAAATGTATTTTGTCTAAATCCCTCTGTTGAAGTTTTGTTTAGCCCTGTTAGACACACCAATGCTTCACTGTTGGACAACTTGCAGTAGAGAGTGATGATATTTCTCCATCACTCTATCAGTTAAAAGACACAACTAGGAGTAATAAACGTGTATTAGAGTTACAGTCATCCAACTGTTTGCTGCAACTGTCTTCATGAGGGCAACATTTCAAGAGCAGAGCAAGCTATGTTTTGACAAGATGTAATCTTTTATTTTCTTCCTACAATTCTTTATACTGATTCCTCCTCTATCCCTCCACTCTCTGGGGGAAGTAGAGTTCACACACATGTTGCTGGACAAGAGACAAAGAGAATCTGTCCAACACGTGTAGAACAGATGCTTGCGAGCGGGAAGGCGGAGGGAATCAGTTCAATTGCTGCATGACTCATTTCCGCTGTCTTGCTGTCCAAGCAAGTGTTGACCCACATGGAACTGGTCTTTGGGATTTTTCCATGTCAGAAGCAGACAGACAGCCCACCCAAGAGATCATCACAGTCAGTATTTGTGAACCACAAACTGTTTCATGTCGGGTACCACCTGCTTTTATGGAGAGAAGGCTACAAAGAAAATGTACAATACAGTATGAATATAATAGGAGGGGGGGGGTCTTAAGCATGGTCGAGCATCTGTCTTGCATGCAGAAGGTCCTAGGGTCAACCACTGGCATTTCCAAGAGTCTTGTCGGAAATCCTGGAGAGCCACTGCACAAAAAATCCCCATGAAAATTCACAAGAAATTTAGTGTGAATTTTTGCTAATACACACCATTGGAATCCTTGTGAATATAAACTAACTGTAAGTAAAGAACCTTTTTCCTTGTGCATTTTATTTTGCCCTTGTAAACAATCCTAGTGGTGTGTGAATGAGACAGATGATGTGTGCTGGGTTAGCTCCAGCTTCCGAGCTGTTTTTAGTCTGCTACATATACATAAACTACAAGCCAACCAATTTTATATGTAGAACATTTTTGCCCAGCAATTTCCTCAAATGCAACACATTTTAATGCGTTTCCCAGTAATTTATTTTACTGAACACTTCATCCCAGTATTTGCATTTTTGCACACATTGCTTAGCTTGTACACCTTAGGTGCCATGGTGCCCATGAAGGCTTTTATCACTGCTTCTGCAAAGGTGTTCCAGATTCTAAGCTTTCATTTCTTTAAAAAACGAAGTCTCTAGCCCTTCTAGAAAGAAAGCTATGGGGCAAAATGTACAGGTAATTTCCAAGTGATTTTTGTGAAACGAGAGTGTGGTGTGGCCAGCATGTATATTTTTCCTGGTACTGAAGAATCCCCCCCCCCCGTTATTATTAGAGAGCAACAACAACATCTCTCTCTCTCTCTCTCTCTCTCTCTCTCTCTGTGTGTGTGTGAACAATATTCTGTGATCTTCACAATCAGGACCAGCTGCACATAGCTGACTTCCCATGGCAAGCATACAGGGTTTTTTGGTGGTTGGCTCTCAAATTTTGTTTTATGCCACATCACTCAAAGCAGCTATTTTGTGACTGGTGCTCCCAGAACTCTCACAAAACGTGCCCACTGATCCAAAAAGGTTGGGGACCCCTGGTTCATAGGAATGACAATGAATTCCTTTCTCTACCTCCAGTCTAACATCCTGTGGAATTCTCTGGCATGGAAAGGCTACCCAAGCAAGACGTCCGTGGTATGTTTGGGGAGGAAACATATAGAGAATGTAAATCTAGGCTCCATGTAAATGTCAGGAGCTATTTTATTTCTAATGTCAGTAGCTTAATTTACAATTCCCTACTTCAAGGTGGTTTGGAAGAGTTTCGGAAACTGTCCTGCTAGAGTTTCTTATGGATAAGAATCCAGCTTTGAAATCTGGCAAGCTTCTGTATCTCGTTTTGGCAGCTCATCCATTTTGCATGTGTGAGGCCTCAGGTATAAAGAGCTACAGTTTTCTTCAGCTAAAGGTTCTCCAATAGTATCCTGTGCTCAGATGACACTATGTCCCAGTCATATATCAGAGATCCTTACATGATGATGTAGCATAAGTAGGGATGGGCAAACCTGTCATTCTCTCACTTGCAGTCTATTAGCTGAGGGTTGTTGTTCATCATGAAAATTCATCAGCATTCTGGTGCAAATTTCTCTGAATATACCATACATGGATATGCTTTGCAGATTATACAGGTTCAAAAAAAATCTATGCTTCCTTTTCCCAAACTAGTGGGTTGTTAAAACAGATGCCAAAAAAGCAGCAAATAATGTTATGATGCTGAAAACAACAACAACCCTCAGAACTATAACAGTGCATTAGGATAGGAAACACTTTTTTATTTTTAAAGAAACCATATGTAGTTATATGGTGGATGATAATCCATGTATAATACCTTATTGCAGATATTTACATTATTATACACACACACACACACACACACATATATCCCATAGCTAAGTGGCTTTATTTTTAATGAGTTTTGAGGGCTATTACTTTTTAAAATCAGTTTAGTTCCACAGCAAGAAAAAAAAAGGAAGAAACACGATGATTGCCTTTTCCAGGAACCTTCCTAAGGTCTTTGATGTGCAATTGATGGTTTTCATTTTGGTATAGTTTTAATATTGTTCCATCACCATTTTTATTACTGGTCCCCCCCCTGCTGTTTCTTTCCTCCTTTACTGGCTGATTTTGGATTTCTTTAAACACATATGGTAGGACTGTGGCAAAAGGAGGAACCATCTATATTCAATTATTGGATAAGGGGTGTGCATTGACTCCGTAATAAGGCAAATCCAGTGATTTGGTAGTGTACCCCCTTCTAAGTAAAGATGCAGTGTCAGTAAAGCCCATGAACTGCATCATGACCTTACAGATAGGAGCAGAACCATTGTAATGTAGTACCTCCAATTCCTGATTTGCAGAGCCAACCCAGGAGGATACCATAGCCACAGGCCACAGCTAGATCAAGGAGAACCAACAAGGATGCATTTCCTTTGTCCTCTCCTGATAAATGTAATAAATTGGGGCAACCAAGGCTGTTTCAGTACTGAAGCCAAACTAACATGGGTTTTAATTAGCTTCCTCCAGGCATTCCTAAAGCTGTCTGGCCACCACCCTCTTGCCCCCAAATGTGACATTTGAGACCAAGGAGAGCCTCTTGAGAGGACAGTACAGATTATTCGCTTGCTGAGTGGTTCCATGCATGCCACAATACTACCTGGTTTTAGGTTTTCTGCTGCACTACAAGTAAAATTGCTGGAGTGAAGTGATTGTTTGTTAATTTGACTTCCAACTTCTGATACCTCTCGACTTCTATCCTTTTGTCTCCAATGTGTTTATCTGCAGCTAAATTCCCAACCCCCAAAATAGCAGAGCAAAATGGCTTGGGTTACGTAAATAATAACATTACAACAGAGGTGTCATTAAGCAATTTTATAAGGTTATGCACATCAGTAATTACAATGAACCCAGATGTTTTCCATCTATCTTTCTATTTCCCATAATGTGGCACATAACTATCAGTGAATAGAAATGTTTTGTCTTAACATGTGGGTTCATCTCAGGATACAGGTTGTGTGCGTGTTTAGACCCTGTTTGTTTGTCATATTGCTGCTTCCTGTTAGCATTTTTCCACCAAAAAAAGCAATAGCTAACAAATAAATATGGCATGATTTTTCATGGGAAAAGACAAGGAACATAATAAAAGCATGCTTTAGACAGACTGAGCATCTCTGTATCTTAGGTTATGAAAGATTTAACTCAAGCACATTTGCTTTTGACGCCTTGGCTGTTTTTTGTATAGAACTTTCATGTTGGATCCTGAATTTACTCTCCAGTTGGAAAGCAGTGAAGATGTAATTCACCCATCTCTCTATTCACCTCTTCCTGAACAAATTTTGCCCCATCCCTTTCTGCTTACCAGATGTCCCTTAGATGATGATTCTGCCCCCCCCACCCCCCACCCCGGAAGGGAAACAAAATGGCTAGTATAAGCAATATTAATCATCATATGAGAAACTACATAATGCACTTTCCCCCATTAAGGAACAGTTCAAAGGCTAGCTTTTAATGAAATATTTAATTATCCTCTTTACTAATGCAATGCATGGGTTCCATAAAAGTAGTTTAGAAAAAAGTAAAGAAAAAAGCAGTGAGTGCCACTGCCTGTTCGTATGAATTGGGACTGACAAATCCCCCATAAACAGACTTTCCCATGAAAAAAAGTGATAAGGTTCACTGTTCAAACAATGTGGACACTCTGGAGTTTTTGTTGTTGTTCAGTCGTTGTTGTTCTTCGTGACCACATGGACCAGAGCATGCCAGGCACGCCTATCCTTCACTGCCTCTCGCAGTTTGGCCAAACTCATGTTAGTAGCTTCAAGAACACTGCCCAACCATCTCATCCTCTGTCGTCCCCTTCTCCTTGTGCCCTCCATCTTTCCCAACACCAGGGTCTTTTCTAGGGAGTCTTCTCGTCTCATGAGGTGGCCACCAAGTACTGGAGCCTCAACTTCAGGATCTGTCCCTTCAGTGAGTATTCAGGGCTGATTTCTTTGAGAATGGATAGGTTTGATCTTCTTGCAGTCCATGGGACTCTCAAGAGTCTCCTCCAGCACCATAATTCAAAAGCATCAATTCTTTGGTGATCAGCCTTCTTTATGGTCCAGCTCTCACTTCCATACATAACTACTGGGAAAACCATGTCTTTGCTTTTTAAGATGCTGTCTAATTAAACTCTGGAGTTTACTTCATTTTAATGTCAGAATTTATTGATGTTCCCCTGTTTCATATAACATCTAATCAATAGCCCTTTAAATCAATTTCTTTGTTTTAAAAATGTCTTGTGCATATTGCTATAGCTCTGAAGTTGCCAACACGGTGCATTTGAGGAATCCCCCTGGCACTCACAAAGTCTCTGAGCCTTGCCTACTACCCCCTTGGTCATGAGATGGGTATTCCTCACTCCCCAAGATACACAGAGAAGGAAGTTTGAAAAGTGATGCTCTTTCCCACTTCCTCATTCAGCTCTATGGTTTTTAAAGGCTCAGATTGGCCACTGCCAATTGGAAGGGGTCTGAACTGGGAGTCTGGCCATCAGATCACATCTGTCTCCACTGTCTGAATGGTCAAAATTATGGATCCAATCCTTTCCAGCCAGGATGTAAAAATGTGAATTCAAGGCATGGATCCTCAAAACATTTTACAATGGATCCCTCCAAAACTGCCATCAAGTCACAGGTTGCCTCTTATTGTTGGAGGTTTCATTGTCATCTTATGTAAATACATGAAGATCCATGGAAACCTGTGCTTTGAGAGCCAGTCTGGTGTAGTGGTTATGAGCGGTGGACTCGTAATCTGGGGAACCGGGTTTGTGTCTCCGCTCCTCCACATGCAGCTGCTGGGTGACCTTGGGCTAGTCACACTTCTCTGAAGTCTCTCAGCCCCACTCACCTCACAGAGTGTTTGTTGTGGGGGAGGAAGGGAAAGGAGATTGTTAGCCACTTTGAGACTTCTTCGGGTAGTGATAAAGCGGGATATCAAATCCAAACTCTTCTTCTTTTCAGATACCGGAATAATCCACCACTGTAGGCAGCAGACCCAATCCACCATTGTAAGTTTTATTTGGTATTGGTTTTTGGAGGGGTCCTTTGCCAAATCATGCCAATTCATGTGGACTGGATGGGCTTTTATCTAGACTCTTTGGAATAACAAAGAATCTCTAGGTGTCTCTTTGTGTGCTTTCTGTCTTTTTATCTGTCGGGGGAAGTGATTTATGAGAGGGCACAGAAAAGCACCCAGAAGCAGTGGTGTCCATGGCATTTTTCCAAAATTCCAACTACGCACCCGAGCCGCAAATGGTTGGCAACCCTTGCTTGCAAGGTATCTGGTATCTACAGTGAAAAGATTTCTTTTAACACCCTTTCTTTCTTTCTTTCTTTCTTTCTTTCTTTCTTGCAGTTAAATATTGACTTTATCCCTGGGCAAATATTTGAACCTCACTCAAGAGTCCCTTCCTGCAATGTCGCCTCTGAGGGACTGATAGCGAGACTTGCGAGCAAAATGTAAGTTATTAAAATGAACAGAAGGGGGGGGGGAGAGACAATGGCAAAATATGTCTTTAATGGTGAGCAGAAAGAAGGAAGAAAAACTTTGATTTAATTTATTGATTTGCTGTTAAGTAATAGCACAGATGTTTTCTGTTAGATCCCTGGAGAAAATTCAGTAGGCGCCAGTAATCCTTATGGACCAGAGGCCTCTGATAAGAGGAAAAATCGACGTCTGGTCTATTGTTACCAAATGGAAGTGGCAGGTTTCACCGCTGTAGGTTGCTTGTGTTTCTGAGAGCACTTTTAATGCAGGAATGAGATCGCTTTTCCTATGCAGAGGCTAAAGCAAGACTTCTTTTGCCAATAGCGGCGCTCAGTTCCAAAGAAGTGTCAGGTCATGATGCTGAAAAAACCTTTCCAGGAGATTTTTAACATTTACAGTAGTAGGGGTTGCTCTTGACACTATTGAATTACTTCACTTTAATACTGAAAGATCCCTGGTGCGTCAAGGAAGACAACCTTATCTTCATTTGCATCATTTCTTTCTATCAGCCAACTCTTTGGATTTCTAATTATCTCCACTGGAGCTCCAGGATATATGGCTGTATTGCTGAGATGTAGAAGCCAGGTCATGTTAACCAATTGAACCTCCTCCAGCAGCCCCCCACCCCACTCCAATCTTTATGCACAAACATTAACCAGACCACTATTTAATGGAAGTTCAAAGCTCCCTCAAATAATAATAATAATAAAAGTTTCAGAAGGCTTTCTTCACTTTCAGATATTCATTTCTCCTTTCAGACTTCTTGGAACCCATGCAGAGGACTGTAATTGCCAAATTCAAGCTGTTTGGGGCTGCTTATGCATCAGGATTGTTGTGTAAAACTCGTTGGAATCAAAGGGAGGGGAGAACTGGGCAGATATGAAGGGGTAAGACACTGTTTTGGAGGTAAAAATGCTTGATAAACTAAATACAAACACAGGAAGCTGACTTATACTGAATCAGAACACTGGTTCACCTAGATCAGTATTGGCAACATGGCTCTCCAGGGTTTCAGACATGGATCTCTCCCAGCTCAACTTTAAGATCCTGGGGACTGAACCTGAAACCTTCTGCATGTAAAGCAGATGACTGACCACTGAGCCATGGCCCTCCATATTATCTGGACACAAAACCTTGTCACTTTTTGCAGGAGAACCTCTGTTTATGCTGGATGTGTCAGCCCCAATTCATCCATTGCCTACACAATCAAGGCAATGGATTTCCCCACCAGATACAAGTGCAGAAATTGTTGACGTTCAAATTCTGATTGCCTAGTTCATATGTTGTATGCTTCCCACTATTAGTATTTATCAGGGACAATCCTTGGGTACCAATCAATCATAAATAACAACCCATAGTTTGTCTTGGGGGATACCTTGTTTAAAAATCCTGTTAGTGTGAATTGCTAGGGTCTGTGGTAGGGCTGCCATAGCCCCAAAACTGAAAATCTGGACAGCTTTTTTGGGGAACATCTGGCTTCCAAAAAATTGGGCCTTTTCTTGATTTTAAAAGATTCCCTCCCCCCATAAAAATAGCCCAACTTGCCATACTTCTGGGTTTTTTCGGACAGTTTGCAGATTCAGCAAAAATACGCCTGGACACCATTTTTTTGAGCTATTTCTGGACATGTCTGGGAAAACCCAGACGTATGGCAGTCCTAGTGTCTGGAAGTTATATCTTTGTCTGAGTGGATATATGTGCACATGTAGGTAAACTGATAGGCATGAATAGTCAGCCTGCCATTTCACACTGAGGTTGCTGAGGCCCTTTACAAACAGTGGGTTGTAAGGACAAATACTTTTGACGCATATATACCTAACCAGAAGAGCTATCATCTTCTTGGCTTCTAAAGAAGTAGATAAGAGGGTATTGCGGAAGAGTGAATCAATACAACTGTCAGCTAAGAGCACAGAAAGCTGTCTTATTTCATTGGTCCATTGAAATGAGCATTGTCTACACTGATTGGTTCCATTCCTATCTGGAGATGCTGGGGATTGAACCTGGGATCGTTTGAATGCAAAGCATGTGCTCCAACACTGAGTTATGCCCCTTCTCCATAGCTATGTGCAATTGGATGGGGCACACTAAGTCATCTGCAATATGAGAATAGGACTGTAACAAACATCAAGCACGTCTCTATTTTCAACTATGAAATGTTGGCAGGTATGCTAGTGCTTAAGCTAGGAAGGTGTGAGTGAAACATATTGAATGAATTGGAGCCAAGATGCCGTCAGAAAGAATGGGAATGGCCATAGGCCCTGATATCAGCTAATTTGTGGATGCGATGCTAGACAAGCTTACCTGGAAGTCAAGCCTCTTGAATTCAATGGGGCTTTATGCTAAGGAGACATGCATAGGGTTGTTCTGTCAAGCAGGCATTGCTAATGGTTAACTTAAAATTGTCATAATTAAGTCCAAATGCCTGAGGACATTTTCCTATGCAAAGCTAAATGTAGAATGACTTGAAATGCAAATTCAAGCAATTTGAATTCCATAGTTCTTGTGGAACATGAAAGAGCTCCAGGGATTACAATAATTAGATTACCAGCAAAAAATCAGAAAATGTGATACATGTAAGAAAGTGAATTCATTGTATTTTTTTTAAAAAAGCCAGAGCAATTTAGTCATATGCTGGATAGCTAATTTCTTGTCTTTTTCCACATCAGCTGCCATCTCATCCCACCATTTCCATGCTAGTCAAATGTGTTCAGAGATAGTACTATGAGTACAAATGTTGGTTTCACTTTTTAAAAAACACATAAAAACTGTCTGATTCTCAATATAGAAAATAAACATGCTGTGTGATGTATCTTCTGTGGTTTTGGAAAATACTGGTTCGCTAGATGTGGCGATATACAGAAAGCTGTTTGTTGGTTCCCTGTTTTGTGCTGTCATAAACTTGCTTCTTACTATTTGTATGGTAGTAGGACATGGAATATTGTATAGTTTATTCTGACAGGTTATCACCTAGGCAGGTCTCTCACCATTTTATGGTTTGTGGAGAGGACCCTGATTGTTCTATTGCTGGAAGACACTCGTGGTAGCTTACATGCCTTGAATTCAGAAGGTCCCAGAAAGGGAAGCTGCTTTCATCAAAACATTATGGTAGAACTTCTTCCAAATCCATTTCTTGACCTATAACGATACTTTTATTATATTATTTAGGATAACATGGTACTTCCTATTGATTCAGACTACATTCTTAGGTGTATGAGTAAATATACAGAGAGCGCGGGTGGCGCTGTGGGTTAAACCACAGAGCCTAGGGCTTGCTGATCAGAAGGTCGGCAGTTCGAATCCCCGCAACGGGGTGAGCTCCTGCTGCTCAGTCCCATCTCCTGCCCACCTAGCAGGAAAGTGCAAGTAGATAAATAGGTACCACTCCAGCGGGGAGGTAAACAGTGTTTCTGTGAGCTGCTCTGGTTCACCAGAAGCGGCTTAGTCATGCTGGCCACATGACCTGGAAGCTGTACGGCTCCCTTGGGCCAGTAACACGAGATGAGCACCGCAACCCCAGAGTCGGACATGACTGGACCTAATGGTCAGGGGTGCCTCTACTTACAACCATAATCCATTCCAGAGGTCTGGTCATAACTAGAAATGTACATAAGTAGAGACACACTTTTACATAGAAAGTAATGGAAAAGCGAATTGATCCATTCTAGATGATGAAAAACACCCCCTAAAACAGCAATTTAACACGGATTTTACTGTCTAACAAGACCATAGATCCATAAAATGAAGGTAATAATCAATGTACTGTACGATAAAAGAAATAAGACAGTATTGTAGATGAAAAAAATTAACCCCCCCCCCTTACGTGCACTGAGGGTGGGTGGGCTTACCTGGCTACAAGCTGGGGGTGGGGCAAGGGTCAGTAAAGAGCTGATTCACTTCGGCCAGGGTCACTTTTTTTCTTCTTGCCAGGCCAGGTTCTTCTCTGGACTTCCTCAGGTTAGTTCCTTGGCAGGGTTTGGGGCTGCAGTGTGCCCTGCTGTGCCTCTTGCAGGCAGCACCTCTTCCACAGCTTTGGGGGTGGGATT
Source organism: Lacerta agilis (assembly GCF_009819535.1). Taxonomy (NCBI): domain Eukaryota; kingdom Metazoa; phylum Chordata; class Lepidosauria; order Squamata; family Lacertidae; genus Lacerta; species Lacerta agilis. Next base: position 51,847,161 of record NC_046320.1, read on the forward strand.
GGGGCCCTCTCCCCTGCAGCAGAGGTCTCAGCACTGCTCTGCAGCTGGCGGGGTGAGTTCTGGCAAACCGGAGGCCTCTCCCCAGCGGCGGAGACCCCAGCGGTGCTCTGCAGCCAGCCGGGCAAGCTCCGGGCTGCCAGCAAGGCCTCTGTTCATATCTAGAGGAAAGTTCATAAGTCGAAGCACCTACTGAAGGTCGTAACTGGAATCGTATGTAAATAGAGCCGTACGTCAGTCGAGGTTCCACTGTACATAAATTGGGGTTAATATCTAGGATTAATTTGGTTTTAACAGAGGTAGCACCATTTAGATGTGAAGATGTAAATATATGCAAAAACTATGCAAAAACCAGACCATTCTATATATTTAGACAACAGAGAGTCCACGTCTGTCATCCCAAAAATTTGAGGAAGCCGAACTGAATCAGCTTTCCAAGCAGGGATACATAAATATATCATCATAAGCATCCTTAAGCCAATGGACATAAATAAAAAGCTGCTCATGTGGGCAGATGACAATGAGTTTGAATTTTAGCTGCCATCTTTAAATAGGCAATGACTTTGGGATACATTCACATGTTCCCTTACCAGCCAAAGTCCTCAGTTTCTTCTAACCATGTTAAATCTTATTGCTCATATACGTGGGAAGGGTTCACTTTCAAGAGTAATACCTAAAGATATCAGGTTTCCAAACAGAATCCATATCCCCATCCCTTTGTGTGAGGCATCAGGAATAGCATTCTCCCTTGGCCACCTGCATGCACAATAACATTCCTTGGGAAATGTAAGTGAAGACAAGGGACTAGTCCTGACATTCAGTCTGGCAGCAAGATCTTTCATATAGTGAAAAGTGGAATCGAACTTAGACGTTGAAATGGCAAATATGAGCAATATAAGTAATAGCCGTTGGGGCAAACAACTTCACATACACATTTAGGAAGTCAGAATTGCTTGAGGTTCCGGTACCGGTACTTTGGCCACCTCATGAGAAGAGAGGACTCCCTGGAAAAGACCCTGATGTTGGGAAAGATGGAGGGCACAAGGAGAAGGGGACGATAGAGGATGAGGTGGTTGGACAGTGTTCTCGAAGCTACTAACATGAGTTTGGCCAAACTGCGGGAGGCAGTGGAGGATAGGGGTGCCTGGCGTGCTCTGGTCCATGGGGTCACGAAGAGTCGGACACGACTGAACGACTGAACAACAATACCAGGAAAGAGATATTTGGATTGTGGTGGATTGTAGTGCCATGAAGATATTGATTCAGTATGCAGCATCTGTGTGTGTGGGGGGGGGGAGAGAAGTAAATTCCACATTCAGGATCAGAGCTTGAAAAGGACCCTGCCAGTTTTAGAATGCTATTATACAAATCTATGGTGCATCTGCATTTGGAATACAGTGGTACCTCAGGTTAAGAACTTAATTCGTTCTGGAGGTCCGTTCTTAACCTGAAACTGTTCTTAACCTGAAGCACCACTTTAGCTAATGGGACCTCCCGCTGCCACTGCACCGCCAGAGCACAATTTCTGTTCTTATCCTGAAGCAAAGTTCTTAACCTGAAGCGTTATTTCTGGGTTAGCGGAGTCTGTAACCTGAAGCATGTGTAACCTGAAGCGTATGCAACCTGAGGTACCACTGTACTGTGTATAATTCTGCATCTGAAAAGGGTATTGTAGAGCTGGAAAGGTTCGGAAAAGGGCAACCAAAATGATTATGGGGCTGGAGCAACTCCCCTATGAGGAAAAGCACAACCTTTGGGGCTTTTTAGTTCAGAAAAAGGCGAGCGAGAGACAACATGATAAAGATCTATAAAATTATACAGGATGTGGTGAAAGAGAATAAAGATATGTTTTTTTTTCTCCCTCTCTCATTATGCTAGAACCCAGGATGTCCAATGAAACTGAACGCTGCAAAACTCAAGAACTAAAAAGTAAGCACTTCGTTGTTACGTTGCGGAGCTTGCTACCATAAGATGTAACAATGGCCACCAACTTGGATGGCTTTAAAGGGGGGGTTGGACAAATTTAGAGATGATGTGGCTGTCAATGGCTACTAGCCTTCATAACTGTGTGCTGCCTCCTGTATCAGAGGTGGTATACCTGTGAATGCCAGTTGCTGGTGAGTGCAAGTGGGAGTGAGAGTTCTGTTGGGTTTATTTCCTGCTTCTGGACTTTGCATGGGGGAATTGGTTGGTCACTGTGATGACAGGGTGCTGGAATAAATGGGTCTTTTGGTGTGACCCAGGAGGACTCTTATGTGATGGATGCATGTACCTACGGCTGTGCATATGCCATTGTATGTTAGCTCAGAGTTGGCACACATAGTCACATGTCGACTGATATAAAGGACGGTGGAAATCAGGTGAACGTTGCACAAATCTCTAACCCTTATGCAGGGTCAAGCCCATCACCGAAGGTGCCTGCTCCTCTCTATGTGTATAAGGGTTTGCCAGGTCAAATGGCTGAACCAGTCCTTTGACATATTGGAAGCACCTGTGTATCCACCCCTAGTCTATTCCCTGAAGCAGAAACTTGATAAAAATAGACAGTAGTCATTTAGCTAACATCCCACTGGGTGTCAGTGTTTACTGCATACAAATGAAAGTGAATTAAATTCTATAGTCTTTCAGGGGGGAAAGCAAGACTCTCATATCAAGAGGTAGGGATTCGAAAGAAAGTGCTGTATCAATTTTTGTGGCCATCACAATTTTAACTATTTTGCAATCAACATCAAAGTTCACGTGATTTTGTAACAGAGTTGCCCCAAAGACAAGTTCTAAAGACCGCCTTCTTTCCCACCCAAGATGATGGTTGCAAATTCCTAACTTGGCAAGCCAAGCCAATTCCACACAATTTTGAGCTGAGCATAGTGACTTCCAATGTGATGTCTCTACGGTGCTGATTGCCTTATTCATCTGAACAACGCAGAGAATGTTAGCGGACGGTTTTCTGGGTGTTTGATAAGAGGTGATCCTGATGCAAGCTGGGCTGTGGATTTACAAGTATCCTCTCTCAAGTGGTTGTGTGGATCAGTCTTTCGATACAGTGCAGAAAGTGTTATGAATGTTTCATTCATTGTGCTTATTTTCATTCATTGTGCTTATTTGCACAAGGTTGCGTGTTCCACTTTGGGTAACACTTGAATCTGCTTCAGACGGTACAGCTGCTTTGGATCTCAACACTGAAGCCACAATCAACACTGGTAGTTCAAAAGTTAGCACAACTCTGCAGCCTTTTGTTATGTGTCTTTGAAACTGAGCTGGCACCTCCCAGTTTGAAGGGCTGTGTTGAGTTAACCCAGTAAACACTACAGTGTCCTTTGATAGCTCTTTTGGTGTATGTGTGTGTGCTAAAAAAGAAGAAGTTCTTGGTGCATTGCATTTCATAACAGAGTAGCCATATATCCTACTTTAGAGAATGGTCCTCTGTTTTCAGTGCTGTCTACCTCAAGTATGGTTTAAAGAAGTATCAGAAGGGAGATCAGTGGCCTTAAGTTGCTCATCAAAAATCTGCACCCAAACAGGTCACCTGGTTGCAGAATTTCCCTCTATAGTGAAATGTACTGCACTTCTGTTCAAATTGTAGTAATTCTTTGTAATTTTGCATTCACACAAATAAATTAGCACATGTTAATTTTATGCAAATTTGTGCCCTTGTTTTTGATACATGATACTCTTTTTCAGCAACGCTTAAGTGGCCACCTCACTCTATAGTGAACCAAAGGGCAAAAATTTGTTTTCACACAGCTTTCCTTTGGAGTTAATGATAGAATTGGTGTGCATTACTGAGTGCTGAATATAATCCGGTGTGTCATTCAAAATAGATTTAGAAATGGTCCAAGAAAAGTGTGCACAGATCGTCTCACTTCATTGAAATGAATGTGGTAGCCAACAGTGGCGTAGGAAGAGCAGGGCGTAGGGGGCGGTCCGCCCTGGGTTCCAGGGGAGGGGGGTGACACTCCCCGGCCCCTCCCGCCACTCTCCTGCCGCCGGGCACCCCATCCATGCTTCTTTACGGATGGATAGGACAGCCCCACAAGCCGCCGTTCGCTCGCCGGCTCGTGGAGCTGTCCTGTCCGTAAAGCAGCACGGCCAGGGCAGCCCCACAAGTCGCCGCTCGCTCGCCGGCTCACCGCGGGAACAGCAGTGCTGACCATAGCTGTCAAGTCTCCCTTTTTGCGGGAAACTCCCTTATTCCAAGCCGTTTCCCACTGCTATCCCTGATTTTTTTTTATATCCCTTAAATTTCCCTTATTTCAAAGGGAATATTCCTCTCCCCAGGCACATCTCTACCCTATGGTGCCAGTGGCACAGGGAACCAGGGCTGCGCGGCAAGCTGAGTGTCCGGGAAGGAGAGTTGGAGTCCAGGGAGAGCAGAGCTGTTCCCCCTCTGCAATCCTAGAGTGCCGCTGAGGGAGGAGTAGGAGCCAGAGGAGGAGGAGAGTCCACCACCCACCCACCTCCCCGCCCGCGCAGCTGGATGACCATGCTTTGATTATGGATTGGGGTGGTGATATAGCAATGTGTGTACCAAAAATGGATGACCATCTCTGCAAAACCAAAATTCAGGTGTGTGTGTGGACCACTGTGTGAATTTAATATCCAGCTCTAAGTTGATATTACCTCTTCCTGGACTTTAATTCTAGGCATTTTTGCTGAAAAGCAAATCCCATTGTTTTCAATGGTTCTTACTTCCAAGTAGGTTTGTTTCAGATTGTAATGTAAAGTTACAAAGCAACTTCTATTTCCCCCCCATTTCCAACAACACTCCAATCTCAAACTCTTCAAATCAAAGCTGACTTCTTTTTCTTTGCTTTCCCCCCTTTCTTTTCCCCTTTACAAAAAGCACGCCAGGAGTTTTGCAAACTTCATGTTTGTGTTGCATTGCTATAGATTCCTGCAGAATCAACAGTCAGCTGAAAGTGGTTTGTAGGAGTCAATGTTGCAGCTGCAGCCCTGCTAAAGAAGGACGCCAAGTGAGGTGTGAAGTTGCACAAACATTTGTGTCTAGGATCTTGGGGCCTCTCTTTCTGCATACGTACCCATCTGAGTCCTGCACTTAACTGACAAATTTTGTTTTTACAGCAAAAGGCAGAATAGACTCCAGCTGACGCCCTCCCAGCTGTACTCACTTTGCTGCTCTAAAAGTAGCAGAATCACAGCATCTCCTATATGTGCTGTGTGTTTCTTCACCAACTTATGCTCCTCGGTAACATAAATAGCCAAGACTAGGAAAACAACAACACAGCCATCAAAGCAGATGTCCTGGGCATGAAAGCCTATAGTCTGAGTCATATGGTCGGTAAGTGAAATTGAAATTTTTAAGTGTTTTGAGACAAACCTGAGAAGAAGAAGAAGAAGAAGAAGAAAGCTCACACTTTTGAAAGGCTGTCAAATGCAAATGGAAATATCTGGGTCTCCCCATTTTTTTCCAATTTTGTTTTCAGTCATTGCCCACCCACTCCCTGAATTCCATGCCACCCATTATGTTTTTGTTTTCCATTTTAAATCATTCCAAAGATAATTTAAATAGATAGATACCGGTAGATAGATAGATAGATAGATAGATAGATAGATAGATAGATGCATTTTGGAAATAACAAAGCACATTGATCGTATTGATTTCCTGCCAAGGAAATCACAGATTTGATTCCAGGGCTGCCAGAAGCAGAACTTTATGAAGCATGACAATTCTTCGATATTTAAAGATTTTAGTTCATATGGTTTTCAAAGGTTCAGACAGGGTATGCTCCAAGCCTGACCTGGAGATGTGGGGAGTTAAACCTGAGCCCTTCTGCTTCTGCATGCAAAGTAGATGCTGTACTGCTGAACTATGGCTCTTCCCTTTTCATTTTGTATTAATATATTAATAGTAATTACAAACCACCCAATGGCAGTTACCTTGCTATATTATTTTTTCATGCATGACATGTAAGTATATGTATGTATACATAGAATCATAGAGTTGGAAGAGACCACAAGGGCCATCCACTCCAACCCCCTGCCAAGCAGGAAACACCATCAAAGCATTCCTGACAGATGGCTGTCAAGCCTCTGCTTAAAGACCTCCAAAGAAGGAGACTCCACCACACTCCTTGGTAGCAAATTCCACTGCCGAACAGCTCTCACTGTCAGGAAGTTCTTCCTAATGTTTAGGTGGAATCTTCTTTCTTGTAGTTTGAATCCATTGCTCCGTGTCCGCTTCTCTGGAGCAGCAGAAAACAACCTTTCACCCTCCTCTATATGACATCCTTTTATATATTTGAACATGGCTATCATATCACCCCTTAACCTTCTCTTCTCCAGGCTAAACATACCCAGCTCCCTAAGCCGTTCCTCATAAGGCATTGTTTCCAGGCCTTTGACCATTTTGGAACATGTGTAGCACATTTCACCCATGTAATTCCCCCATATAATTATTCTTGCTGTTAAGAAATATGATGAGAGCCCTCTATCTGTGAATATTTTCCCCACCCCTACAAAGTGTGCATCCTATAAATTCAGCAATCATTGGTCTGAGATAGGTTTCCTTTCTGAGAATTCCAATACTGGTGTTTTTACAGTCAATTCATGATGCCTACCTGAAAATTCTAGGTCAACATTCATTTTAAAATTAAAAGTTTCAGTTATCCAATAATACCCTCATTTCCTTTCATCCTGCGCACAAGAAACAAATGCCCGGGGAGGGGGAAGCAACTGTTTATCTGATGGACATAAAAATACAATTCAATGTGAAGCTGAACTACAAGTCACAAGATGTTCCAATAAATTAAAAGAATGATAAATTTAGCTTTGGAGACCAAGCTCCAAAATTGTACGAATTGATCTTGTTTGCTTTGGAACTTTCCTGTGTTATAATAGAGTCATGATTACAACTCCAGCTATCTGCCTTACTGTGAATGTCTAAGACAATCCCAGATACATTTCAAGAAGATTAACAATCCAGCGAATGCCAACAGTTAAATAAACGTGGTCTGGGATTTACTGGTGGATATGTTGGGAAAGCATACAGGAAGCTGCCTATGCTAAGTTAGCTCAGTGGTCTATCTAGCTCAGGAATCTACAGTGACTGACAATGGCTCTCAAGGGTTTCAGACAGCTGTCTTTCCCAGTCCTACCAGGAAATGCAAGGGATTGAATCTGGGATCTTTTGCATACAAAGCATACTGTTCTACTATCTAATTCATATAAAAGTTAATTCTTCAGTTTGTGTGGTTCTTTGTCATGCTTCAAGTATGATGAAAATGATGAACTAGAGACAGTAGACTGGCTCTGTGCACCTTCCTCTTTACAATGTTCTTCCTTGGCATCAGCACTGAAGAAAGAGAAAGATAAGAAAAGGGGAAGGAGTGAGCAGTGAGGAATCTCTAGGTTCAACCAACCTAGGAGAAGAGCACAGCAACAGAACCACAAGGGGAATGTGGAGTTCTAAAGTTATAGGGGTGGTATATGAAGAGGTATGGGGTGGAATGGGAAGGCTCTCCCCCCCCCCAAACAACCCCTGCCCATCAAATTAACCAATCATCATCCTATCTGTATGTCTGTCTCCCGCCTCCACTACACACACACACACACACACACACACACACACACACTTTCCACTCTTAAATCCCATATTGTATCTATTTTAATTAACTAAAAAAGAACCTTATGAGAAGGAGGTCTTTGAAAAGCCCTTGAATTACTTACCCTATGAATCAAGCCAACATTTGGTTTGAATTGTTTGAAGTCACTTGATGAAAATTAACGAATAAAGGAAGAACTTTAAAACATATGACACATTTCTCATCACTTTATTGTGAGTAACTGTGGGGCTCTTCAAGCATTACCCTAGCCTCATGGGAGCTGCTGTTCATGAGTGACTCCCATACAGCTGGGATAATGTTTAAATAGCCAAACCACATGGGTGGGGGAGCGATGGTTTGGGTTTATCCCCGTTGACTCCACACCCAAGGTGCCAATTTTGTGGTTGGGACCCATATGGCCTACCTCACCATGTGGTCGTGTCATTTGAATATTATGTGCTCGTGTCACTTAAATGTGCCAGCTCTGGAGATATTACTCAAGAGAAACTGGCACTATGTAGCTAGGGTAATGTTTTCAATTTATTATTGAATTTTAACATAGAGAAGATAGAATAACACAAAACTGATGCTAAGCCAAGTAAAAGAAAAACGGTCTCCACCTAGTTACAGTTTAAAACTAGGTGAATACTTTTTGCCCAACCTTTTACTCTGGCTTATTGCTCTTCAAGAAAAAAAATATTATTTATTGTCCCTGCTTGATTACAAATGTCATTTCAGAAGTGCTAGAAAAAGGCAGTTGCTTCATAAGAATAGCATGTCACAGGTAATTCTTTTCTACTCTTGAGAAACATTCCACCATATATATATATATATATATATATATATATATATATATATATAATCATGAAGAAACCTTCAACCTCACCAAACATCTGTCATCCACTCTTAAGAATTCTTTAAGGAACCTGATAATATAGTTTTCAATCACAATGGAATATCATATGTGCTCATAGCTCTTTACAACATTCTTCCAATAACCCTGGACATATGTACAGTCCCACCATATATGTGAGAAAGTGCCAACTACTTGATTCCATCACAAAAACTGGTACTAATTCAATAGAGTTTTTAGATTTTTATTTGTGTAGATGTATGTATTTCTTTTTACCTTCTATTAAATAAATAAGAGAGTCCCTGCAAATGTAACTTCATTTTATTATCTGACATTTTACTTTGGAAATGTTCTTTCATGCGTTTCAAGATTCATGAGAATTCTGTAAACTTTAGAAAGCGGATTATTCAGATATATATTTTTTTAAAAAAAACCAACAACCCCCAGTTTAATTAACTTTTAAATTTGATTAATCTTCTGACTATGTTGTCATTTCTTCATATGCCTTATATGGAATTTCTAATTCGCAAGTACTCAAAGAAAGCAGGAATCAAATGAAACATTTCCCCCCTTTTATTACTGAATTTAAGGAAACATACCCTGCTATCCTCAATAGAATCAGCGTATCTCAACACCCATTGCTTTTTTAAAACTCCAAAATAGTTTTGTCTTATGACAAGGGGCCCCACTGTTACCTTCATTTATTTCACACTTTAATTACTGCATTCTGGATGCAACTTCTTTCTAGTTTTATGCAATCATAGAACCATAGAATTGTGGAGTTGGAAGATACACCCAAGGGTCATCTAGTCCAACCCCCTGCAATGCAGGAATCTCAACTATAGCATCCATGACAGGTGGCCATCCAACCTCTGCTTAGAAACCTCCAAGGAAGGAAAGTACACCACCTTCTGAGATAGTCACTATTTTTAACCACAACAAAGCTGTCTGTCTCTTCTATTTTCAGTTTTATAACAGTTAAATGTTGTATGCATAGGCTGGGGCTCATCTGTCACTGAAATAGGTCCTTACATTTTCCCTGGTGTACTAGTGACATCACTATAGCACACAATTTGCTTTTGCATTTGTTAATATTCCCTGTTCATAAAAATACCACACTGATTGTTTTCTGTAGCAGAAAATAAAGCAGTTGTTATAAAGATTTTGTATCACTGAAGGTTTATGTTTCTCAGTAATATGTGAATTTAGATAGCCTGGCCTGAGCCAAATAAAAAGTGAAGTAGTATCCAGATGCTTAAATATGCAAATACAGTTCGGGGTTTCCCCCCCTGAGTCAACATGTTGTTTAAATAAAAAATAATATGAATTAGAGAGTGGGTTACAGTTCTGCCAGAGAAGAATAATTAGATTAAACGGCTACACATATTTTAATAGATTTTTCTTTTTCTTTTTGCCTGACTGACATGTATTTGAATTAAATTTCAGGGCTGTTGTTTCATAAAATGAAGAAATCCAGAACAACTACAATGCCCAGAACAAGGGAAAATGTAATTTACGTTTCATAGAAGTTTTTTCATTTTCATTTTTCATTTAATTGTTTGCTTACATGAGAAAATGATTCTATGATTCTATGATTGATTGAGTTCCTTTTTAACGGAAGACACATTTCATGGGTAATGGACTAATGGGTGATGTTCAGAAGGCAGAAGCAAAATACTTCCCAAACCTGGATCTCTAGCTGTTTTTGGACTACTATTCCTGACCACTGGTCCTGCTAGCTAGGGGTGATGGGAGTTGTAGTCCAACAACAGTTGGAGGCCCAAGTTTGGGAAACCCTGCTCTAGACACAGAATATTGAACCTCTGGCTCTCCAAATGTAGCTAGACTCCCATCATCTTGACCTTGGCCATGCTGTCTGGGGCTGAGGACATTGTAGTTCAGCAACATCTGGAGGGTCAAGGATTTCCCACCCCATGCTCTAGTTCTTCCATTTAGCTACAGTCACTGATTCTTTTTCAGTTTTCCATTTTCGCTCCAGGATAAAAGTGTTCTCCCACACCTGCATCAAATTGCCCAAAGACACTTCCAAAAATCATTTGGGGATGCAATGTTCTAACAGCTATTACTGAAGTTTTCTAGCAGATGTCAATGGTATGATTCCAGACCAAATATTGACCATCTCAGCCTCACCCCTGCCTCTTTGCCCAGAGTCTGATGTAAAGAACATGTTGCCTTGAAGTTGAATTTGCCTGCTTTTGGGAGGTCACCAAATGGCAAGACTTTGGAAGCTGTCCTTTAAAATAGCTAGAAGAAAAGAAAATGAAGCTTTGCTTTCTCTGTTTGGCCATCTTTTCTCTTTTGCAGTCATATGCATACTGCCTACTCTGAAGTAAGTGCTATTGACATCAGTAGGACTTACTCTCTCCCAGGTTAGTGTGTATAGGTTCGCAGATCAAAATGCAGGCGAGGAAAAAAAACAACTGCATGGCTTTCTATTTCTCTTTTCTGTTTTGCAGACTTAGGTTAACAATTGCCTGTGGCTTGTTTCACACAACATAATAAGCCTAACTATGGCTTACCAGGACTGTGTGAATGTCCTGATTCTTGGAAAGGAGCTTCACTCCTATCCAGTTCTACCTGAAGATGCTGGGTTTGTAGCCGGGACCTTTTACACACTAAACATCCATTCTTTCACTGAGCTACAACCTTCCCCTAAACATCCACCGGCTATGTCCCCTGTATGACTTGATGTTAGTTGGCTAAAGATGCAAATGAAATCTAGCATGCCAGAGGCACAAGATGTCCTGGTGCAGCTCCATATTTTCAGATAACGTTTTATCTGGTGTCTCTTTTTCAAAAGGCAATAAAAATGACTGTTCCTCTCCAGACTCCCCTCCCCACTTCCCACCAGTCATGTGAAGAATGTATTAATATCACTTTGATATATTTGTGGAATGTGGATTCTAATGGGATTTTTTTTTCCTGAACTTGGTGGGGGGAGCATAAATGGGAGCAGGCTCCAGGAGGATGGAATCTCTACTCCCTCCAGGAGGCAGGGATGGAATTTCATTTGTATCACACTTTCATTCTGCAATTCCTACCACGTCAGCCAGAGTATTGTAGCCCAATATTAAATCATTTGTTCCTAACTGCAGGTCAATGTGAATATCTTCTGAATGACCTTGGGACAATGGGGCTGTGGAGGGAGGGAATAAAATCAGCCATACAGCTTTATTTTCTTCCTGGGAACTGGAAAAGTGGAGGTTCAAAAGAATTGCTTGAAAGCAGGTTCAAAAGAATTGCTTGAAATTGTCTAGTGTTTAAATATTTGCTACTATATTCTGGTTTATTGCAGATGAAATGCAATAGGAGAGACATGTGTTTTCTTAATGTGTATCAAGAGTTGCATCCAATAATCCTTTACAAAGAGCAGACTCATTGGAATTAATGGAGCTGTTAGTAATGTCTATTAATGTCAACAAGTCTACGCTGAGTAGGTTTGGGAGAGAAAATTGATTCAATTTACCGTTGAATATATATCTATCAAATTCACACTTTCTGGAGCACTTTGAGAACCAAAACACGGCCATTTTTTGATATTCACACATTCAAATTTTGTGATACAGATGTCTAACCAAACAATGTTTACAAAAGTATTAGGGGAAAGTGTACATTAAAGTAAATAAAGTGTGTATTAATCAAAACTGGTTACAAGGAGAAATTTACACTTACAATGCTGAATAATCTTCATGGGATTTTTTTTTAAAAAAGATAGCTTTTGCAAATTGCTGCAGAAGTGTGAAGAACTGCATTCCAGATTGGAAAAAAATGATAAACTTAGAAAAACAAAGCTGACAGGTCTTTCTGTCCCTGACTCAGAGTATAAATGACATTGGATTTAAGGCTAAACATCTATAGCTAGTACATGCTACGTAAGGTAAGTGCATGCAGTTTCATGAATGAATATTGTAATTATTATTTACTAAGTCCTTATTAAAACTTTATTGTTTAAAGTTGGCAGTGAATTGAAAAGACATGCAACATTTTGAAGTGGAGGCCACTCTGAAGATGTCTCACTGTAGCCCAGCGACACGTCTGCAATAGAAGCTGGCCGTGTGTGGTACCCATTGTCTAGCCTTTGTGGCATTCCCAAGGAACAATCCCCCACCCTAAGAGCAGCTTTGCACCTTAAAAAGAACCCTTTTATTTTTGTGATAGATGGACTTATATGGAAGCTCCTGCAGTGCTCTTGAGCAGAAAGAAATGAAGACAGACAACCTCTGAAGCATCAAGGAGCAAGACTGACAACTGAAAGATGGAGAAGGCAGATGAGTCCACATGTATTGGCTTCTCCTCCTTTCCTGCTCTCTCATTGCTTCGCTCTTATCTAAGAGTCAGTATTATCTTCTTTTTATCCCCCCCTCCTTCTTTGCAATACTGTACAGTAGTTTCTTCTCCCATTGATCCAAACAACAAGAGCATAATCACATATTGAAGTGTGCAAAGGTTAGAAGGGACTGGCGGAAGGTAATTTATGCCCAGGATGTATCGGGTATGAGAGGATTCCTTTCCTAGGCCCTGGTGTCAGTCACAGTATCACCACAATATGTACATAAGCTCCTTGTTAATTCAAGGCAACACAGACCTGGGAATTCACTGTAGTGCATCTCTGTAGCAGGGGGAAGAATAGTTTCAAAGCATGAATAAAACAAAACAGATTCAGAGCACCAGAGGCTGCGTTTTATTTTCTGGAGCATGTCCCCATTCCTTTGCGGATGTCAGTGGCACCTTTCCCAGTTATAATAAACCAGCTTTTAAACTTCTTTTCAGAGTTCTTCCTGGGGCAAACATCCATTGACGTCAGTAAGATATTTTTTATTAGACAACAAAATGAACAGTGATGAGGGGTGGCTGTGTCGTTTTCTGTGTCAACCAGTAGCAACGGTATCTCACTGAAAGTTGTGTGACATATTGAAAAGAAATCAGTCATGGAAATTAATGCATACTCCTGAGGTCCGCTGCTGACATTTGTGCATAGCTATGCATTTGAGACATGGCAACCCTGTGGTCTGTTAGCAGAGTCTAAACTCAAGGCATGAGAGACTTAAACCTTGTCCTCAATCAGTTCGAGTTGGGGATAAACATTGACATGTAGGGTGTGCTTGGGTAGATATAAATAAGCTATCATGAATTAGACCTAAGCACTTAATAACTGGATAAAGCTAGGTAGGAGAAGTTGAGCTCCTGGCTAATTGTAACCAGTGAAGGTAGCTTCAGGACGGCAATGTGTCTGAGAGACTTAGACCTGCGGTGGTCAGGCTCCTTCTTGAAAGCATTCCTAATGTTGATGCATCAAGCACTTACCACCCCATCTCCAATATTATCTTTGTGTGGTTGCCTATCAGCAGTCATTGAACTGCAGTCAGATAACAGCATTGGCAAGCCATAGCCATACAGTTTGAGGGCCTAAAGGCACAAGGAGTTACTGCAGAAAAGCCATTACAGGTAGCCTAATAGGTTTAAAGTTACTCAGTTGTAACACTTTGTGGTGAGCAATTAGATGGGATATTACCCAAATACCTTTCCTTATATCACCACAAAATAAGAGCTGGACATCTAGAGAGGGGTGGTGCTTCATGGTATTCCTGAAGTGGGGGCATCTCCTCACCCCTGATCCATGTGGCTATGACCATGGGCTTTGATCAATTACCCTCTGCAATTGGCAGGCACAACCAGATTCTTCAGTGGCTTCTGAAAGCTATCTGCATAATTGGGGAGGGCAGAATATACCGGTACCTTGGAGCACTTTGCATAGTCACAAAAGATTGTGAGAAACTTGTCATATGGAATGCAAAGGTAGAGACCATGCTCGCTGCCTCTGGTCAGGCTGGTGAGAACCAAGATGGCGGCACTGATTCATGGCTAGTGAACCCTGACAGGAGTGGGGTTCAGTCAGAGAAGACGATGCAGTGGAGGGCCCCTCGATTCATGATGATTTGGGCTCATGATGCTATTGGGGTGGTCACACATGTTCTCACTTTCAGTATTGTTTGCTCCTGCAAAAGTTTTGAGGTGGCCACACTGCTTCATTTCCATTCAGTGCATATCCTACAACTTCATGGTAAAATCCAATCAATGTTTATTTTTGTCCCATTTTCGTCACTCAGTAGCCCCTCCAGATAACAATAATGTGGTACCATTAAATCCACCACTCTTATTGTGTCAATAACATGTTGCAGAATATATCTGCCAAAAAAAACACACCTCAACACACCAATTTTGAGAGGCCCTTACATGCACAAAACAATTTGATCTACAATGCAGTGTGCTCTTATGTTCCAGCCACTCAGACCTTTGTTATGTTTCTGTAGCTGGCTTTCTTGAAAACAAAGAGATTCATAGGATATTTAAAATTCACAAGGATGTGCCATATTGTGCAAAATTCCCTTAATCCTATGATATAAGAATATTAGTGTTTGGTTTGGGAACAAGGTAAGATGATTTCTGTGGGATAGCAACCAGGTACTCACCGCTAGAAAATATTTTACCCCCTCTTTTCCTAAATTAAACAAAAGCCTGAGGCATTTTCTTGCACTGTGGTAGATTATGAACAGATTCAGAATTGTGACAGACCAGGAAATTTGAACGGAATAGATTGCAAAGTCAATGATTTATCTTCTTTGCGGTGTCCCACATTTAACAAAACTAAGATCTGAAATTGTCACTTTGAATTTGCTTTCAGATCTTTCCAATTCTAAGACTGTTTTGACTCTAGCGCTTGGCTCTAGGATTTGGAGACATTAAAGAATATTCTGTATGACAATTATAAAATATTTCCCCATATTTTATCAGTCAAAGGTCACATAACATGTAAAAAGCAACTGACCATCTGAAAGTCGTTTGGTTTTGAAGCTCTGGAAGCTGTTTGAAAGCTCTAGAAGCAGTGCTGTTTTCTGAAGATTTTATTTCAGTGTTTAGCTATCTGTCATCCAGAAGTGCAATGTTTACTTAAACGCTACAACTTCAGTGCTGCAAATTAACAGGCACTGTCGTAAATTAGAAGCGTTGGCGTTAAACAGTTCTGTTGAATGTTATAATTAAAAACAGCTCCACAAATGTTTTTCTCTTTGGGACCAGAATTGCAGAAATATCTATATTTAAAAAAGCACCAAAGTCCCCAAAAGAAACAGTCAATATGTACAACGCTAAATGTCCAAAAGGATTATATTACTATTGGCCAGAGAAAAATGCCGAATCAAATTTGAAGTGATGAAAAGTTTGAGGATTGTTACAACTGTTGTTTTGAGTTTCTCTTTGGATTGCAAAGATGATGATGATGATGATGATGATGATGATGATGATAGGTTATCTTGGTAGAATTAGTTTTTAACTGATGTTTTAGT
This sequence comes from Lacerta agilis, assembly GCF_009819535.1. NCBI lineage: Eukaryota > Metazoa > Chordata > Lepidosauria > Squamata > Lacertidae > Lacerta > Lacerta agilis. The sequence goes on from NC_046320.1 coordinate 51,862,937, forward strand.
GTGCAATCAGATAACCATGCCAATTATTTCTATTGAGTCCTGACCTTGGGATTCTTATGCATTGGTTGAAGTATTAGAATATTCATTGTAATTGACACTGAAAAATGAATAGCAATGCACACCTTCATGGATACTGGATGTCACACTGAATGGATGTTTGTTCACCCTATCCGACTGATCTGAATGCACATGTGTGTATGTCTTATAGAAAATGTTCTCTGTGCGATGGCATTTGGTGCTGCCTCAGGCATTCAGAAGGTGAACCTATAGGCCCAAATTTCCTCCTTGGTAGGGTGGCGTCCTCTACTTATGTACGTGGAAAATTTCTTCCACACATGCAATGTTCGTTCCATGCAGCTAAGGCAATTGTTGGATAGGCTTTTGGATGATTGAACAGCCTTCTATGTGACCCTTAGGCTGTGTATGCACTAGGACATATATAGTTTTTCTTCATTTTGGAATTGTTCATGCTTGCCCTCAACATGGTGGTTTCAATCTAGATTGATTCTAGATCCTGCTGCCCGTAACAGTGGTTTTGGTTACTTGATGCATTTTTTAGAACCCTGCCCTTGATTATATTATTCTTTCTTTCTTTTTCTCCCTGTGCATGTCCCAAGTGGATGAAGAAGGAAGCAGGGATTGTGATCTTGGTAAACGCTCACCCACAACGTCATTGAGAAACTGGGCCTGCCTCCTTCTGTGTTAATCTGTTTTGAAATGGACACACTGTAGGGTAATGCAGAAACAATCTGCAATGAGGTTTTATTTTCACAATGAAACCAGCTTCTCGAGAAGCTCTTAACAGGGACAAAAAAAATCTAGATTATGCATGGACTGAATAGAAAAAAACAAGTACTCAGTCTCCGTTGATTCTCTAATAAAATGTCATGTCTATGCAGCTGATGGGTTTTGTTTCTACATAATGATTAAGATATCATATCTAACTAAACACAATAAAGCCATCAAGTGTGGCTTACTATGTGGCCACATGAAGTGATTTTAAATCAGCCTCCATGTGGTAAGCATCACATGTAAGCCAGCCCTACATCACCACAAGCTAACTTTAACATGTCAGTTTTAAACCATGGCACATATGTCATCTGAATGTACCTCCACAGGGTGACATACCTTACGTAGTGGGGCAGCTCAAAGCCATGTTTCATCCTGGTGTGTTAAATGACAGATCTTATATTCAAGTATTTGTTTAGCATATGTGTTTCACATGATAAACTATCTTATAGTGACTACATTTAAAGGGCACATTTGATTGTAATCATCAGCAGGGAGGAAAATGGGGTTTAGCAGTGAGTGCAGAATAAATATATTTGATTTAATTTCTATTGATTCGATTTGATTTCTGTACTGCGCAGCATTACAAAGCCTTGAAACAGTTTACAACATTAAGAAAGACATTAAAATGCTATACAAAGAGCAAATACCATAGGTAGTGTATGTCAAAGAGCCAGTTGTACATGTCAACCATCTTCCAACTGTACTTCCTCTAACCAACTGCAAAGGATCAATTGGTGTTGCAATCTGTGAGCAGCTGCCCCGTGTGGTGAGTCACTGAACTGCAGGTGTCAGCTGCTCATTGAAGGACAATATGACTTTTGACTGGCTGGTAAATTGGATCCTCCTGGGCAGAAAGTATTGTAGCTCTGTGAGGGGGGAAACTACAATTCCCAGGATTCTTTGTGGAAAATGTGCTTTAAATATGCATTGGATGTGCTTTAAATTTATGGTGTGGATCTACCCATTATGACTCTGAATACTGATTGTGGGCTATTGCCTTCATGTCCTGCTTTCCAAAGGTATGTGCTTGGCCACTTTGAAGAAGGGATGCTAAGCTAGATAGCCATTTATGCTGAATCCTGTTGGGAAACCAACTCATCCACCCACCAGTTTTGACTTTTGTTCATGCCAGTGATTTGTTCAACCCCCTTTTCTGGTTAAACGTAAGCTGATTAGAAGGTGCCTGGCGTTCTTGGATCCCTTCACCACAATAGGACAATTCTGACAAACCTCCTTGTGTGATCAAAGAACACAGGGGGAGGCAGTCTATCCTTGATGTACTACAGATGTGCAAGTTGAGTGCACATCGGCTCGCTCTGCAGTGCAGAGTACACAATCAGGAATATTGCAGCAGGTGGAGTTACTGAATGTGTGTTCAGTACTAATATGCATATATAATTGAATGTGTTATAGGCTCTGCCTATATGAAGCATGGTGCCAAGGGGTCAGGGGTTTGCCCCTGATCACCCTGCAGATTCAATAGAGTGGGTCAAGTAATGCCTTTATCAACACAGACAGCCAAGCAAATTCATGGCGGAAAACCTTATCACTTGATGAGGTTTTTTTTGGGGGGGGGGTGATGTCAAAGAAGAATCTATGGTTTTGTATTAGCATTTTACCCACCATGGTGTCTCAGGAGCTTCAAAGATATTGTGTAAAATACACAAAGACATACTTTTTCTTCTTCACTTGCAAATTATGTGTTAGGGGTTTGGGATTGTGGATATTTTTAACTTTTTATTTGAAGTAGTTAAATTTAATGGATGGTAAAATCCATGGTCATTCTCAGCTCCTGAAGAAATGAGTTCCATTTGGTTTCTGTTGGAAGCCGCCCAGAGTGGCTGGGGAAATCCAGCCAGATGGGCGGGGTACAAATAATAAATATTATTATTATTATTATTATTCCATACTCAGTTTCTCCAATTACTGCTCTTCAAGTTAGCTATAAATTCTTATGGTGAGAGTCCTGTTTTTGGTGGAGGAAAGTTGCTTCAATTAAATGATCAAACTGAGCTGATGGGGCGAGTGTATTAAATTAAATGTGAAATCAGAGAAGTCACCTCCATGTATTTGCTGTACTTTTTTTTTGGGGGGGGGGTAGGCCTTTTCTGTTTTACCGCCCAGCTTGTCATTATGCAGAAGATTGGATCAAAGTCTGGAGAGTTTTGACAGGAGGCAGCTAAAGCTTTTGGAGCTCTGAGAAACACAAGAGGCATGGAATGTGGAATGTACAAGCAGGTTAAATCTTTCCCATAAAATGATAATGATTAGCAGCAGGGGAGGCAGGGTCAATATCCGCATTCTTGCTATTGTTAAAATTGTCACCTTTAACATTCAGATTACAGTTTGTCTTTCTGCAGGTTCAGGAAGACATTGTTGCTTTGGCCATATCCTTTGCACAGGTAATATATGGGTTAAAAAATAAACAAGTACACAGAGCATCTGCACTTTAAAATTCTGAAGTCACATCATAGTGCCATTATGGCCATAGGAATAAAATGGGAAATGTTTTTTTACTTGAGAATATTGTCAATATTACAATATTACAGATATTACAATATTACAGATATTAAGGTAAAGGTAAATGACCCCTGGATGGTTAAGTACAATCAAAGGCGACTATGGGGTGTGGCGCTCATCTCGCTTTCAGGCTGAGGAAGCTGGCGTTTGTCCACAGACAGCTTGCCGTCTCATGTGTGACTTAAACCACTTCTGGCGCAACAGAACACCGTGATGGAAACCAGAGCACACAGAAACACCATTTACCTTCCTGCTGCAGCGGTACCTATTTATCTACTTGTACTGGTATGCTTTTGAGCTGCTAGGTTGGCAGAAGCTGGGACAGAGCAATGGGAGCTCGCCCTGTTGCACATATTCGAACTGCCGACCTTCTGATCAGCAAGCCCAAGAGGTTCAGTGGTTTAGACCACAGCGCCACCCGTGTCCCCTATCGACCTCAGTATTGTCTACACAGCCTGGCAATGGCTTTCTGGGCTTGAGACATGAGATGCTCCCAGCTTTACCTGGAGATGACAGGGATTGAACCTGAAACCTTTCACATGCAAAACATGTGCTCTATCACTGAGCCATCTCCAAAGGGATGTTTGGGTGACCTGCTGGGCACTTTCATGCCTGTTTCTGACCAAATGATGTTGCTAGGCCTGTCTGCCACTGCCCCAGTTACCTGCTGCTCTCCAGGTGGCCATTTTTTGGGGGGGACAGGATGTCCCATGCCCTTTGTGGTCCTGGACTTCTCACCTGAGGTCCAAACCTAATTGCACCATTCCAACCCTTCCTTGAGGTGCCAGACATTGAACCTGGTACCTTTTACATGCAAAGTGAATGCTCTATCATTGAGCTATAGTCTTGTTCCATGCATTAATCTGGAAGTATAAATTAGGTTGGTTCACTTAAAAATGTGGACAGAACAAAACTATCCTCCATCCCTAAATATGGTAACAGCTTTCAACTCTTTTAAAAGCTCTTGACTGTCTCCAGCTTGTCTAACTCTTTCCCCATCAAACTGAGGAAGGTTTGGTTCCGAAATTTCTGCTTCCTGTCTGAGGGGTGGGTGGGAAACATACCACAAAATTTCTCACCTAATCATTTCATAATGACCCATCATGAAGTCTTCATCTTTTTCAGAGAGCGGAACTGACCTGAGGACCATTGTTTGAATAAAATCGACAGACTAAAACTACAACACAGCTTCTTTTACAACTTGTCCCTTATGCTTCAGTTATCAATAGGAGCTGATTTAAGACAGCAGGCAAATGAGAAACATGCGTTCTACATTGTGGTGAGTGTGGTGCCAATTAAAATGCCATCCTTTGTGAGACTTCAAAGATAACAATCCGTTCCCAGCCCACAAAAGCATTATTAGAAAATAGAACTGAAGTCTCACTGAGGGGCTCATTGAGATGGAGATGGAGGCTGGGACAGACAAAATGGCCGCTTCAGGACAGCAGCTTTCAGTATCTTGGCTGATCCTTCTGTCACAGTTTATGTTTGTTTGGTGTTGATGTTGTTGGTTTAGATTTTGTTATTTCTTTTTTAAAAAATGCTAAGATAAATTAATTTAAAAACAGTATATGATTTGCTGTGCCCAGGGCCATATTTTAGACCTCAAAACATGTAAATTTTGAGAGGTTGCATTCTAAAATAAACACAACACAAATTATGCACAAAGCTAATTGAATAATTAGCATTTTCAATTAGAAGTGCAAAGAGAAGGCACCTGCCAGATTTATCTAGGATGGAAATTGCATAACGAACTGTTTTAGTTCTGTTTGTATTGTCCAGTGCAACTAGACACTCTGAAGTCTGAATTTTATTTACCACACAATTTTGAAGCGCTTTTTTTGAGGTCTACGACAGTCCAAAGAAGTAGACCGAATGTCTCCTACTTCGCATCCCATATGTGGAAGAATGGAGAACAGTTTCACTACCAAACTCATGACAAGCAAGTATTATGAATAGGATTTTTATTTTTTTAAAAGAGAACATTACCCCAAAATCTAGTCGTCCATGGCCCATGCCTTGAGCTGAAATTATGTTTGACAAATGGGTAAGAAGAGACAAAGGACAAGTGCTTTTGAAAACAACTCCAGAAAATTTAGATGCATAGAGATCAAAGCTGAAGAAATATATCCATTGCCCAAGCACCGGGAGTTTGTGTTCTCTTTTCAGAACTTGAACATGTGTGGCAGAGTGTGGTTAAAGCTTTTAAGAAAAGCTGAGGACTCTTTCCAAACAGTCCTTTTATGGAGGAAGGCAGTCGCATGAAGCTCGCTCTGAAGAAACCCAGACACACCAGGGTCAAACCACATAGGGTGCTCTGTTGCATGTAATCTCTCCTCAGCCACCACCCTAATATTTTCTCTTTCGCTTTTTATCTCCTACAACCCCCCCCTTTTTGCAAAGGCTTTAACCCTTTAACCCTTTCCCTTCAGCCCCATCTTTTGATGTGAACCACTTCTCCCAAGCTGTTTTCCACAAAGCGACAAAAACACTGGGGTACCCATTACTTACACGAAGGGAGGCAAGTAGCTTGTGCGGGGCGGGCAGTGATTTTTAGCTGCTTTTCCATTGCAGGTTACAGTCTCAACATCTGCGTCTTGTGAAAAAGAAAAGAGCACAGCCAGACAAAACCAAGTGACTCATTTTAGCTAGACCCTCAGTATTGCTGCTTTGGTCCAGTACAAAAGGTACAGGGTCCAGAGGCTTTAATTTGTGCCCGCCCCCTGCCAATTTTTGCCATTTGTGCAGCTTTCTAAAAACAGGAGCTTGTGTAGCAAGCCCCAAAGAAATGGGGATATCTCCCCCCACTCCCACCCCTATAATTCAAGTACTGTTCCAGTGCTTGGCAGTCTATAAGTAACATGGATATTGTGCCTGGCAGCACATAGGAAGCTAACTTATACTGAGTCTGACCACTGGTCCATCTAGCTCAGAATTTTGTCCACTCACTGGCAGCAAGATTTCAGTCAGGGTCTCTCCCAACCCTACTTGAAGATGCTGAGGATTGAACCTGGGACCTTCTGCAAGTGGAGGGGAATGCTATGTGCCTCATTCTTTGCCCATCTTCCATGCAGATATGTTTTAAAGAATTGTGTTTACACTGAGGGTCAAGCTAGAAATGAAGTTAGTTCATATGCATTTTGGTGATGTGAAAAAACAGCGATGGGAGAGTCTGAGGAACCTCAAAATGGCAAGGGTAGAATGAGCAGGGCTGAAAACTTCCCATGATATGGCCATAGCTATTTTAGAGAGGAGATTTTTATGGGGAGAGAAAGAATTAAACTTACCCACTCCACCATGGTATATTGGAGGAAGGCGAGAAGCATCAAGGAGAATGGGACAAAAACCTGAAGTCTTGCTTCTCCTGGTGCTGTGAGTGTAGTTATCCTACTGCTAACACCAAGAGAAGAAAGCCTGGATGGGAGCTGAATGAGAGAAGCACTTTATTCCTTTTGTGCCCACCCCAACCCAACCCACCACTGTCAAGAGAATGAAGCCTGTGCAGATCCTCAGTCGGGAGAGAGCCTGACAGTCAGGTGGATGACTGAGTGACTCCACCTTGGGACCAGGAAGCTTCCAGCCCTCCTGAAACTGCAGAACCACCTGGGAGGGGAGGGAGGGAGGGAGATCTTTCACTTTGTAAGACCCTCATGGATTGGCTGAGACTTTGCTTGTGAATGGAGGAGGCACAGTCCCTAGGCACAACAGCATACACCGCAAGTGCCTCATTTTAAGTGGGACATCCTAGATCACATAAGCCAATGCTGACTTCTGTTTGGATCCCAGATTGTCCTGGTTTTTTGGTCCAGGGCTCTGGCATGGGTCTTTCCAGTCCAGCACTCTGGCAATCATCAGCAGGGTTGCGCCAGAGCACCTTCCTTCCAGTGCTCTGGGATGATCCTGCAGACAATCGCCAGAGCACCGGATCGGAAGGCATCTGTCTCCTGATGTCCCATTTTTGGGGATGAAAATATAGGGGGGAAATATGCACCTGAGGGGCTTATTCTTGAGGAAACAGGTGAGGCGGTGCAGAATATTGCTTCTTACTGCAAAACTTTTAGCACTGGGTCCATTGAGCTGGACCGACTCAGCAGTGCTGCTATCAACTGAACTGGATACTAGTTTTTGGGTATGTTTTTAAAGTCTTAGTCTCCTTATGCAAGGCAGGAGCTCTTTCACCCCATCCCATGCACGGCTATTTCAGTGATCACAGGGGCAGACTGTCAGCCGGTTCTACTGCCAGCTGAGTGAGTAGCTGCTCCTTCTCCTTTGTGCTGTTCGTGGGTGCAATTTCCAAGGAGTCAGTAGTAGGGCCAAAGGAGGAAGGTGGGAATTCTTAGAGTCTAAGACTAAGACCCTGCCAATGTCACTCAGTCCAAATCTTCAAGCAAACGAAAGTACGGAAATTACAAAAAGATGTTCTTACAAGCATAAGGAGATAGTGCCAAAATTACACAGACAGCATAGCAAATGACTGTAATGGATTTTGACACGAAGGCTACTCAATCACTGCTTCACCAATCAGGAAGAAAGAAGAATGGGAAACTTCTGCATGTTTCGGGAGATGTTCACTACGTTCTGTGAAAAAGAGGGGCCAGGAGCCCCACACCGCTGACATATTTATGGCTCTTTGTTTCACACATGTGTGGATATTGGCCCATAAAGCGAGGCTGTATGTGCATGTGTGCAATTTATCTGGCTTCTGGTAAACAAACAAATAGGAGATTCCTGTGGCTTTATCCCTTGGCTGTGATCCACAGAGGCAGTGGGTCAATGGGGAGTGGGGACTTAATCTACGTAATGGATCATTGCCTCTCCCCCCCACCGATAAATATCTCTGTGATTGCATTCACTATGGAGACAAGCAGGAGTTGGAGCAGAAATTAGTTATGCTGAAAACATGCGAGAAATGGAGAGCATCGAACCATTAAGGCAGCCCTTTCCATTTAAAATGGCCTGCTTAGGGCCCTTGTATAAATGAATTATATGACTTAAGGGAGGTAGTACATTTAGATATCGGTTCTCATATACATATTGCAGAGAAGCAAAGAACTCGGTATCTGTCTCTGTCTCTGTCTCTCTGATCTGGCCCTTGCAGAAGCTGTTCTTTAGGGAAAACAGACACCAGCCTCATGGATATGCAGTGGGTAAGGAAGAACTGTCGAACCACTTTTAATTCTTAAAGGTTTCCCTTGAAAAAGTAGCCATTTGACCTCGACTGTAGCAGGAACATCCTGAAGTGTGAGGTAATGGAGTTACTGTCATTGAGACTGGAACCGTTTTAGCTGTTGTTGAACAGCAGATATCTGAAGCACCTTCATTTCCCAAAGAGAATAGTCCCGACCAGATTGATAGCAGGACCTCCCATATGAAATGAATATGCATTGACTCAGAATATTGGTCCTCTGAGTCCAGAGTTGGGGAAGCTATGCCACTCCAGATGTTGTTAAACTACAGCTCCCATCATCCCTGACCATTGGCCATGCTGGCTGGAGCTGATGGGAGTTGGAGAGCCACATATCTGGAGGACCAAAGGCTTCCCAACCCAATACTGGCTAACCCAGTGTGCTCAGTGCTATTTTTCTAGGAAAATACCGGTAGGTGCCAGAACACCTCCCTCGTTCTCTTGGAATGGCAATGGCTCCCACCTGAGAGCCACCACAACTGAGTTCCAGTGAGTTATGGCTCAAGAAAAGCCCTGAGTGTGCTCCCACCACTTGTTTGGGATGCATAAGATCATAAGAAGAGCCTTCTGGTTCAAGCCAATGGCCCATCTAGTCCAGCATCGTGCTCTCACGTGATTTATTTTACACCTGAATTGACCACCCTGAACTCCTATTCAATGAAGCTGCCATCTGCACATGTGCAACAGCTGTCTGAAATGTATGCACCCCAACTTAATCACAGCTTGCATTTTCAAACTCGATGGATGCTGCTTTGAAAGAAAACACATCAAACTTCAACATTTCTCAGAAAGCTGCAAGATAGATATGGATTGTGGCTAACAGCATGTGCACTTGGCCTTGGACACCAGCAGTGGGAATGCGCTGGAGCTGGAGTAAACAGTAATGTGTACACAGCCAAATGCTCAATCCCAACATGTGACCCATCACTGAGCATTAAAAGCAACTTAGCTGCTTGCTGAACCAACACCTATTTGTGTCTTCCGGGATGAGGAATTAGGCAACAATACCATGGGAATCCCAAGGCTGGGAAATAGCATTTTTTTTTTGCAAGAAATGTGATATTTGACATTTAAAGAAAATGCACATGGAAAACAAATGCTCAAAGCCCAGACACACGCCATACTGATTATTATCATATTGGACTAGTCATCTACAGTTTGTTTATTTTAGGGGGAAGGTACAGAGATTCAGTCACATGTTATTGTCGCACATTGAAGCCAGAGAGGAATAAATTCAATGTGTCTAAAATTGAGTGAAAACCACACTGGCCAACAATAACAGCAGAAAAGAATTAGGACTGATCTGGGACAGCAGAATGGTGGAACCGACTGCCTTGTGGAGGTGCCCTAGCGGTGATTTTGTACAGCTCTATCATTGCTGGCTGCCGAGGAGCGCTGTGAATGGGCCTTTGCGAAACGCAATGACCAGCTGGTCCTTGGCACTTGCAGAGTGCTGTGCACAGGACTATGCAAGATTTGATGATCGGCTGATGGCTGGAGTCTGCAAAGTCCCATGCACAGCACTTATCTTCATGGGCTGTAGTTTTGCCTGCACAGTTCGATTGCAAACTGTGTGGACAAAAATGAGTTGCCTGAAGTGACAATGATCTTTGGTGATTGACAGGTGGGTGACTGCCCACCTGTCAAGCATGGCCCACAGTGGTTAGGGGAGTTACAGGTAGGTAGCCGTGTTGGTCTGCCGTAGTCAAAACAAAATAAAAAAAACTCCTTCCAGTATCACCTTAGAGACCATCTAAGTTTGTTATTGGTATGAGCTTTCTGAAGAAGTGTGCATGCACATGAAAGCTCATACCAACAACAAACTTAGTTGGTCTCTAAAGTGCTACTGGAAGGAATATTTTTTAGTGGGTAGGGGAGACAAGGATTCAGTCTGCTGACCAGATTCGGTTCTCCGCGATAGAGATTTTAGGCTAAGGGTGGTGAACCTATGACCCAGGGGCCCAGGTGTGGCACATCCTATTTCATTGCTTGAGGCAAATTGGAACCTTGCCTTGTCCTGCTGCTGCCACCATATTTCCATACTTGCCACCATACTTGCTGCTACCAGGGGCGGAGGAAGGGGGGGCGATGGGAGCGCACCGCCCCAGGCAGCGTGATCCCGGTGGGGCTCCATCACGGCTGCCCCCCGCCCGCACTGGGCACCCCACCCCCGCAGGTGGTCCGCCCCACCCCCGGGACACGTGCCAGCCCTGTTCCCGCCTGCTCCCCGCCCCCGGTGCTGGAGCATGAAGCTCCGCCACTGGCTGCTACTGCCACCTTTTCTGCCCACCCTGCCACCTCTGCTACTGGTGGAGAAATGCTGGCTTTGGCACCAATTTTAGGTGAAAGGTGGCAAGGCAGGCAGAGCTACCGCCTGAGGCAACCTCCTTAGTCTGCCTAATGGTGGAGCTGGCTCTGCATGGGTCCTATCCAGCTAATTCCATTTGGCTTTTGATGTTCAGCAGATCCCAATGTCACACCACGTGCTTCCTCTGCTCATCCAGCCTCAACCCATAGGAAGGCTGGGTGGGAGGAGGGTGTGTTGGTTCCTGTTGTCTAAACATGCTCCACATGTTCTTGGAAAAGCCAATGGTGCATGCTCCCTCCCCCACCAACCTTTCAACCTGGAAAGGCTTGGCTAGAGGAGGGAATATTGGTCACCATTGCCTAAAGGCACTCACTTCTCCAATAGGCAACAACACCCAACCATTCTTCTACTTACAGGTAGGTACACCCAACCACGTGTACTCCCCCTCCATGTATGAAATTCAAATAAAAGGCTGGGTGGGAGGGTGGAAATGCCTTTGAAAATGTGGGTTGGTCCAATGTCAGCCAGCCCAATTTGCTCATTCAAATGCCTGGATTGAGTCCTGCTTGAGGTGGGAAGGAGAGAGAGGGAACAAGGTGGTTGGGATGATGGGGGGGGGGGGTGAGAGCCTGAGGAGAGCTTTGAAGATGCAAAATGAACCAGCTGACCCTGTCAATGGTATACATCAAAGCCAGCCAGGCCCTGGCTGACTGTGTGGCCCCCAATTGATTTTAATGTGGCTTAATGGCCCTTGTTAGGAAAAAGACCCCCTAAGCCTGCTTTAAATTACAATCCTGTAAAATGTCATTTCATTTCTTTCTTGTTTTAAAGCAACACAAGTCTTCAGTCTTCATGGCTGTAGAGCAAAGCTGATTTACATTATTTTGATGTGTTTTCAAAAGCTGTCTCATAATTCTCAGGCACCGTCTTATGATTTTCAACTTTAGAGTAGATCTACTATCCTTGCAGCTTGCACACCTCCTTATAAAAGGCACTTCTGTTGGTGTCACAATGGGCCACAACCAATTCATCAGAAAATAAATACTATATATAAATGATACTAAAAGTCAAACTAGACATGAGGATGGCAATTCCCTCTGTTTACACACAAGTAGGAGCAGCAGAAAGGGTGAGTGGGTCAGAATCCTCCATACGTCCATTCTTGCAGCTTATTTTGCTTTGTCTCTGTTAATGGAGCAATTAGGTAACTTTAGGGAGCAATTGGAGTGGAGTGGCAGAACTACCACCACATTCGAAACTCTGCTGCTAGCACCAACCAGAATGTTTCTCCCCTCATTCTTTGCTGTGCCATCTCCAGGCTGGTGCAGCAGACAAACCTAGATCAGGCCCACTGCCAGTACCTGGACCAGCTTAGGATCCAGCAGGTCCTTGGCTGGACCAGGTCCGCCCCCTCTCCACCTCCACCATTTTGGAGGTTTGCACTGGTTACCTGATGGCACCGATTCACCTTCACACCTCTTCTGCTATGGAAATTAGACTCCCAATTTCTTTTCCTGTCTCTATAATCAGGGCAGTTGCACATTTAGCTTTGAGGAATGACTGGGCAGCTGCTCTGCTCAGATGCTCAAGATCATTCCACAGTGCCTCCATATGATGAGATGCTTTGAAAATGGGAGATAATGGGCTTCAGATGGAAATGGATGGGTACTTCCAACCAGGTAGACTTTGACTCATTTGTCTGAAAGCCTGTGCTAATTATGCATGCATGGGATGTGTCTTCCTGGGCCGAGATGCATTTGTAAGGCACCCAGCAGTGATGGATGAAATGCAAGAACAAGATCTAAACAGCCCCATTAGATTGCTTCTATCAGATCGTTTCTACTCTGGGGTGTTTGGAATGTGGGCTCTGGCTCAAAACCTCTGCTAGCAGTCCAAGCATATGCAGCTCATAGATAACTTTTAGGAAATATTGTTATATACCAACAGGTAATAAAGAAGGGAGAAAGGAACATCTTGAGTCAATCAGACATAGCTGCCCCCCATATCCAACATGTGCCAGCATCTTCATGTGTGTGCAGTCTAAAAATATGCAACTGCATGTGCATAGTTTTCCCTCCCTGCTAGTGGGGAGAAAGCACTAATTGTTTGCAGTCATAGAATCATAGAATTGTAGAGTTGGAAGGGACCACAAGGGTCATTGAGTCCAACCCCCTGCAATGCAGGAATGTTTTTGCCCAATGTGGGGCTCAAACCCATGACCCTGAGATTAAGAGTCTCATGCTCTATCAACTGAACTATATAGGCTCTATCTCAGGACAGGGGAACCTTTGGGCCTCCAAATGCTATTGGATTTTAGCTCCATTCATCCTTGACCATTGGCCATACTGGCTGGGGCTATGGCTGTGCTGAAATCTGTCCTACCATTTTCTCAAAAGGTTCCCTCTACTCCGGGAAAAAGGCTTCCATTATCCTGCCAGGACAATTGAAGATTTCTTTAAGTTTCCAATGGATTCAGAGTTTCACTTACTTTATCGTCCACAAGGAAAAAGCTGGTGGTGTTTTTTCCTTTCCAGCAAACATTTCCCCAGTCTCACTGAAACCTTCCTGGCTGCCTGCACTTCCTGATCTGAAAACAGCCCCACAGGATTGTTGGAAGTGCCACAGCAGGGATCATTCAGTCTGCAACATAAGGGTTATTTTTGTTAATGTTAAAAACTAGCCCATAGGGTCAGAAGTGCTGCTGAGCAACCAAGCAGAGTGGAATGACTTTCACTGAGGTACCATATTATAAATATACAACCAACCAACCAACCAACCAATAAAATAATAAGCAAATTTGAAGACCCCTCTTACAGTATGTAGAGAGATTTGGTAATTTGTTTAATGACAGAATTTTAGATGATTTTAGTCACTTTTAAATAAGGAGCCTGGTTTTTTTTTTAAAAAATGCTACATTGTACTGTTCTATTGCTTCCTTGTGAAACCAAAATGAATAAAGTTAACAAATCTGATAAGTATAACCCAATCCAAATAAAGCATGGCTAGTTAGTGGTCAGGACACGGGTGGCGCTGTGGGTTAAACCACAAAGCCTAGGGCTTGCTGATCAGAAGGTTGGCAGTTCGAATCCCCATGACGGGGTGAGCTCCTACCCACCTAGCAGTTCGAAAGCACATCAAAGTGCAAGTAGATAAATAGGTATTGCTTCGGCGGGAAAGTAAACTGCGTTTCCGTGCACTGCTCTGGTTCGCCAGAAGTGGCTTTGTCACACTGGCCACATGACCCGAAAGCTGTACGCCGGCTCCCTCGGCCATTAACGTGAGATGAGTGCCGCAACCCCAGAGTCGGACACGACTGGACCTAATGGTCAGGGGTCCCTTTACCTTTTAGCTAGTGGTCAGTGGGTCATATTTGTCCCACAAAACGATTTATCCTGACTCCTTAGGAGCCTGGGAAGTGTTTCATAGCACCATTTTCATTCCATGATTATATACCCTGTTTCCTCCTCCAGCAACCAAGGAGGCCAATATGGTGCTCTCCAATGTTGAACTCCTACTGCCATCAGCGCCAATCAGCATGGCAAAAGCTCAGGGTTTATGGGAGTTGCAGCCCAACAACATATGGATGGTCATATGTCGGCAACCATTGTTCTGCAGCAATAACCTCTTTCATGAGTCCTTAATGGAATGATTCCAACCCGCTAGGGTACCACTCTTGCTGTCTCTTTCTGGGAGCATGAATGAAGAAGCCATAAGCAGCTGGATACTAAATTACGTTTTCTTCCAGGCTTGGGAAGTCAGCTCTCTCAGAGCCAAGCCATTCATAATAAGCACAGTCAACATCACTGGACCTGCCAGTGGATAGTTAAGAGGGGATGCTATGAAAAATGGTTGTTCAACTGGACAGGTCTGATGGACGATTAGGGCAAAAAAAGAGGAAATACATGATATAAAAGAGGGCAAAAATGGGCACAGTTTTGCATGCCATCTGATGGGTGTGATTTCAGAAATAGTTCCTGTAATTTAAATAGGAATAAAATGGTGTAGACGGGACCTGGTGATCTGAGTGCCTCCTCATTCTGCTGTTCATGGGCATCTTCTGGTCTCCCTTCACCTATCTTTAAACTGAACCTGGGCTAGGAAGCCCTTTAAGCAGGACACTGTCCTCAAACAGTCCTCAAAATAGATGATGGCCTCTGTAAAGCAGAACACATGACGGCCCTCCTACTGGGAATGTCAGGGTACACCATGTCATTCAGATCATTCCTTTAGAAAACCATTAGCCTCTGCTAAGCAAATCCCTTTTGAACCCCATTTTACTTTAAAGTTGCCAGTCTGATTAACCATGGTATTTGACAGTTGCTTGGATGTTATACCTTGGGATCCATTTCCCCTGCACTTGTCACAAACATTTCAGTTAACATTTCTCAAGGAGGCGGTCTGGATTTATCGTAGTAGGCAGACATTCCTAATTTGTTTTTCAGTGGGATGTCGGCAGCTAATTCCTGTCTAATACCTAGCTATCTGAACAAGGAAAAGGAAATGGGTAAGATTTGCACATTTTCTGTTCCTCTTAATTGCACTGCGAAAGCAATCTATCTATATATATTTACCACCAATTATTCAAGAACATTAATATGATTTACAGCCAACTAAAATACAAGTTTATTAACATCAGTATGTTAAAAAACTATAATAAATGCATATTAATAAAGACAAACATGACTCTCAGCATCCTGAACAAACTACAGTTCCCAGGATTCTGTGGGAGAAGCCATGACCTTTTAAAGTGGTATGATGCTACTTTAAATGTATAGCGAAAACCGGGAACATATTATTTTATGCTGGAGGACCTTTGGCTCTCCAGATATCGCTGAAGTATAATTCTCATCACCCCTAGCAACCATAGCCAAGGGCTGAGGCAAAATTGTAGTCTGATTTGTAGTCCAAGAGCACCTGGAGGGCCAAAGTTTCCCCACTCCTGCTTTAACACAAAAGAGAAGGCAACGTGTTATCAGACAGCAAAGCTTCTATCAGCAAGGAGTTCCACAGGGCAGAAAATGCCACACTGAAAGCTTGGCTCTAGTAAAGGCCAGCTGAACTACAGGGCCAAGTGAGACTACCAAAAGTGCCCCACCAGAAGACCTCAGCAATCAAGGCAGGATTGTTTAACACAAGAGTAAATTATTAGCCAGCGCCAAGTGCTTCTAGAGAGCCAGTGTGGTGTAGTGGTTAAGAGTGGTAGACTCGTAATCTGGGGAACCGGGTTCGCATCTCTGCTCCTCCACATGCAGCTGCTGGGTGACCTTGGGCTAGTCACACTTCTTTGAAGTCTCTCTTCCCCACTCACCTCACAGAGTGTTTATTGTGGGGGAGGAAGGGAAAGGAGAATGTTAGCTGCTTTGAGACTCCTTCGGGTAGTGGTAAAGCGGGATATCAAATCCAAACTCCTCCTCCTCCTCCTCCTCCTCCTCCTCCTCCTCCTCCTCCTCTTCTTCTTCTTCTTCTTCTTCTTCTTCTTCTTCTTCTTCTTCTTCTTCTTCTTCTTCTTCTTCATGCCACTTCTGCATGTGACCTCCAAACATTTCAGTATTGATGTGTGTGGTATTCAGCTGTAGTCCTACTCAGAGTAGATTAAGTGAAGCTAATGCACATTATTAGATTAGGTTAACTAATTGCATTGGGTCTCCTCTGAGTAGAACTTGAATAAAACCTACTTTGCTTATACTGGGGGGAAACCATATGTGTTTCAATGAAGACAACAACCTTCTACGGCAAAGTGCTGCAGCAATGAGGGGCTTGTCCCCAGGCCTTGCACTATATCCTTTTGTGTTCTTTCCCAGAACCAATCTAACTGCTTTTTGTGTTAAACTCAGTTCTTTTCTTCTAGAAAAAAAGGTGCTGGTACTGCATACCCTTGAGTGCCCCCAGGGGGGAAATAGCACTGGTTAAACTGTATGTTCTAAGTTGGTGTGTGTGTGTTTTATAAAAGAAAAAGAATTGTTTCCTTTAACAGCAGCAGAAAGCCTCCTCTCCGTCTGATATTAACGTTTGATGGCGGCTTAAGATCACAGAATAAAAAGTCAGGGTGGGCTCCATCAGAAAAAGTTGCGTTTCACAGAACATTTGCTATTGATATGTTGGGAAAGTGGCAGACTTGGTGGGGTGGGGTGGGGTGGGGGCTGCTGGGAGAGCTTGCATGATCCATTAATCAGAAACAGTTTGGCACACTAGATTACTAAAGCATGGCTAATCTCTCAGCCAAAACCCACGCATTCTTCATTTGTGTTTCCCAGCCTTTTTTGAGCTTGTGTGTGTGGGTACACACACACACACACACACACACACACAAACATATACACATACATACAATACAGAGGAACTGGCTAATTAAATCTTGGAAAGTAAATTCAGGTTTCTTTAGGCATTTCTGAAAGGGAATTAAAAACACAGCGGATTGGATTCATAGAGGATGTGCTTTCAAACAGCAGCACAGAAAGAAGAAGACAATTGCTGTCTTTGTTATGAGAGTGCATGTAGAAAAGTGAGGAGGTGTTCTGAAATATGATGAATATATGGATATATACTCTGGAAACAATTGAGGACATTTTTGTGTTCCAACAAGCTTTTCCAGCTGGATGAAAAGGTCTCTGCCTTAGATGTTCATTTTGTATTGTTTTAAAACCTGTCTTCAGATATGATGGGGGGGGACTCCATAAATCCTAGAAATTAATAAATGGTAGGATTTTGATTATTTGGAGTATTGAAGGGAAGATTGGAGGCCAGTGGGAAAATACAAGCTGAGCTTGCTTCTAAGCACGTGCCTCACCTGGGATAGAGACAGTGCTATTTTTCTAGAAAAAGAGGTGCTGGAACCCACCACCATGAACACCTCCCTCGTTCTCTTAGAACTGCAATAGCACCCACCTGAGAGGTGGCAGAACTGAGTTCTGGCAAGTTCTGGCTTTTTAAAAGTCCTGGATAGAGACATTAACATGACAAAAGGTGTTGACGCCCCATCTAAGAGGAATCTTGGGCCTGGGCAGACAGAGGTTGCCATGGTGATGGGGCATGTGGGAAAAGAGAGTATTTTTAGAGCAAGGTGTGTTGGGAAGGAAAAGGGGAGAACAAAAGGAAGGGATCCATTTTGGGCAGACCGGCTGAAGGCTGGCTGGGAGAGATGCCTTGCATTCCAGTGCAGAACTGCTGTGGGTAACAGGTCCCTCTCAAAATGACCATGCTGTAAGATCTGGACTCCCTCCATGCAAAGGTGTACAAACTCTGGGTATTCACCTGGAACCCACTGGAACCTTGCTATCGCTTGGCACCCAACTTCTATAACAATATAATATATTTGTAAATCGTTTTGATGCACGTATACAAGGTGATCCATAAATGTATAGTTATTGCTAATAATATTCATGATGATAATTTGCCGAGTTGCTGCTCACACTCCTTTCTTTGTTCACTGACCTCAGTTTCTTTCATATCAGAAGAGGTGTTTGTTAGCAGTTGGAGCAGAAGCTATCAGAACCAACCATCATAATTAATCAGGATCTTCTAGGGATAACAGGCAAAAACTGACCAAATCTCTGGGTTTGGGCTAGAGACCATTTTTTGTGACAGTTCTCCTGCCTAGAATTTGTGTTTTTAACATATTGTGGTGTTGGATGGAATCAGAAAGCTAATAAGCATTTGCTTTGCTTGGTTTAGGGGCAATTGCCATAGTGTAGAGGGAAATTGGTGGAAGTGGGGGTGGGCGGGCATATTTCCTCATTTGTATTTCATAATGTTGGCATATATCAAGGCATGATACCTTACTTACAGACTTCCCTTCCCCTGGTCTTCCACTCAAATGAATTACTGAATGTCTTTGTTTGCCATAGGCAGTTAAGACTTCCATGAAACAACTTCAACATGATTTACAGAAGCATAGCTATGTTAGTCTATTATAGCAAAAACAATAGAGTCCTTTGGCATCTTAAAGACTAACAAATTCATTGAGGCATAAGAGTTTGTGGACTAAAGCCCGTTGTTGAATGGGACTCTTGGTTGTTGTTTTCTCTTTTAAAAGTTGACATTGAAAACTTGTCTTGTTCTTTTTGGGGCTTCTGGGTTTTAGAGATGTAAGTCTTCAACTTAAGCCTTCCATCCTGGGGCCTTACAGAGGTTTTGGACTCCAGATCCCATCAGCACCAGCCATCACGGTCAATGGTCAGGGATCATGGGAGTTGTAGTTCAAAACACCTGGACAGCATCTACAAGGTTGGGGAACGTTGGTTTAACTGGCTGGGAAGCATTGTGAAAATCACATCAAATGTATATTGCAAGGGTATTGCTTTGCAGTTTCTTTGCTGTTTGCCTCTGCATTTCAACAAAATCCATAATGGTTTGTTTGGTGCCTGTGGCAGAAGTCAAGGTTACAGATATGAAGTTGCAGAGTGTCAAGTGAATGTTCTCTGCCAAGTGCAAGCTCAGTTATCCAAGGTATCAGGGTTTTATTATTCATTTATCTGTTGCATTCACATTCCCCACCCCACCCCCAAGTTGCTCAAGGTAGCATATGTACCGGTAGTTGTATCCCACCATTTTTATCCTCACAACAACCTACACAGGGATCCTAAAGAAAGAACATGGAGGTGTGAGAGGAATAGTACCATGGGAGCAAAGAATTTGGGGAAATAAAGGGAAGGCAGCTTGTGCAAGCCTTGGATACCACTCATAATACTTAATATTTCATTTTGGTGACAAGTTAAGTTAACTCCTCTTAAATTAGCATGGTGGTTAGCACAGAAGTAGAAATGATCAGGCATAAGTTCTGTAAATATAACAGAAAAATAGGATATAAACATACTGATATCCTATGCAGAAACAATGCAGAAACAACTCATTCTCCTTTCCTTCGGTGTTTGAGTGGTCTACTAGTCTCATTGACTCTTTGGCAAGTTTCCTACGTTCAGCTTTCTTTTATTTAAGGGGGAAAAATCGTATTGTTCATTTTTATGTCTTTTTTTAGCTGGTTACACCAAAAAATTCCCTCTTGACCAGCTTTTTTATAGGTTTTCCCCCACCCCTTCATTTAACTTGCCAGAGTTTATGCTCCCTTCTGTTTTCTTCATTTGGACTTGACTTCCAGGATATATATATATATATATATATATATATATATATATATATATATAATTTGCTTTAAAACTTCTAGTAACACTTCAATTTGCTCCTAAACCACATCTTTCTAGACTGATGTAAATTGGTCCCTTTCTCCCTGCTCATATGGGTCATTTCCCCAAACAGGCAATTCAGACAGCCTTCCCCTATGACTCGTTCGTTTTATTCTTTGAGAGGACTGTGAAGAGCAACAAGCAAGAAAACATGGAAAGATGTACTAGAAGAAAGCATGCAGAAATGCGGGAAAAGGCGAAGAAAGTGTAAAGGGAGAACACAAGAGAGATATTGCAGTAATATTGTCCTCTCAGGACCCAAATCACTGCTTGACTCTTTAGGCCCCATGCCTAGATCTCTAATGTTCATTACTCTCAGGCTGTTGGCTGAATGATGTTAGGAGACCTGATCCATCTTCTTGCTTGGCCGGGTTATGCCACGATACAGGTCTCACTCACACACAGCCCCCAACATGTTTCCTTTACATGTGGTTGGCACTGAAGAAAACCTTCAGCTCATCTATCTTTCTACTCTCACCCTGAACCTTTAATATGAATCGGAGCCCATGCAACTGGAGTCCATATTTAATATGTGTGAAAGTGCTGCTAATGCAATCCACCTACTCTGTAGGTTGGGTGGCATCTGAAGAAGAGCTACTCTGGTAGACAAATTGCTTGCACTACAGCCTTCTAGTTGCATTGAAGTCAGAAGCGGCTAATGGCCTGATGCTGTGCATGTTTATTAAGTCAAGTAAGTGTGCAGGGATTGAAATCCATAAGCGACTCAGTTCAGAAAACTCCATGGTTTGGTTTAGTCCATTCCCTTCAATACAATAAAGACTCAGGGTGGGCAACAGCACACCATGTGTCACATTCAGCCCTTGGCTTACTCAGTGTGCCCCCAATGCATCTTCCAGATCTCACTTTGATCAAGTACCAGCCAACATGGCAACTGAGCTGCCTATGGAGCAATTGATTGCCTTGTTCTTGCTCCAGCAGATCATACTTTTCTTCCCTGCTAAGTGTAGAGAAAGAGAAGCCTCTTTTTCTGCTCCTAGGATGCCAGTGGAGAAACAGATCGTTCTATTCTTGCCCTAGAATCTCACTTTATTTCCTTGCTAGGCTGGCAGAAAAATGAAGCTTTGTCTCCCTCGTCCATCATGGAAGGAAAGGAGAATGGGAGGTGATTATGTGAATGGGAGGGAAAGAACGTGTGGGATGAGACTCTTAATTCCAGGGGCGTGGGTTCTTGCAAAAGTTTCTTGCATTGCAGGGGATTGGACTAGATGACCCTCATGGTCCCTTCCAACTCTACAATTCTATTATTCTATGAATGTATGTATGAAAAAGAGAAATGGAGAGAGGGAAGGGGGTGGTGAAGAGATAGACTGAGAAAGAGAGAAGGTGCTTCCTTTTTTTACTGTGCTTTGTGTGATGATGATGATGAACTGGGGAGTTTGCGTATATGGCTCTGTATTTGTGTGAATGTGGATGGATGGATTGATGGGAGCGAGAATGAGTGCATGTAAAGGCTGGATGAGGAAGAGACGGGTTGCTTGCCAGCTTTTGACACACCCACCACTACTTTGCATCCCCTGGCCACTTTCCCTTGAGGGTAAAGGTAAAGGGACCTCTGACCATTAGGTCCAGTCATGTCCGACTCTGGGGTTGCGGTGCTCATCTCGTGTTACTGGCTGAGGGAGCCAGCGTACAGTTTCCGGGTCATGTGGCCAGCATGACAAAGCCACTTCTGGAGAACAAGAGCAGCACACAGAAGTGCCGTTTACCTTCCCGCTGGAGTGGTACCTATTTATCTACTTGCACTTGCACTTTGACGTGTTTTTGAACTGCTAGGTTGGCAGGAGCTGGGACCGAGCAACGGGAGCTCACCCCGTCGCGGGAATTCGAACCACCGACCTTCTGATCGGCAAGCCCTAGGCTCAGTGGTTTAACCCACAGCACCACGCGCATCGTTTAGGGTACACTACCCTAAAAGTGAAAAAAAAAGTTTACGCACCCTTGAAAACACTGCGATCCTAAATGAGTCCCAACAACAAAGCTTCTATTTCCAAGTTACGGTAGCATTTAAAACTAATGTTTAGTGCACTCATGCTCAGCTAGTTTATAGAATGGACAAACCTCAGCTTAAGTATGGCAGCCTAAATAGCTTATGCTTGTGATGCATAGTCAGTCAATGCATTACTCCTGTTAGCAGAATGACATTATGCATCCTTGCCTTTGAATGTTTGAAGTAATGTTACTGTTTTGTTAGGCACAACATCTTTGATGCAAATAATTGCTTTTGTGTGTGGTACGAGTGTAGTTGATTGTATTTGTCAGAAATTCCTGGTTTCTGACCAGGAATGATGGCAAGAGAACAATGCTGCCTAAACTGTCCCAACCATCCCTTTTTTTGTGGGAGTTCTAATGACAAATCAATATCCATGCCCGTAACTGTATGACACACATCAGGGAGAATCAGGAAATTGACTATCTTTTTCATAGACTGCAGTCAGTGTGAGTAATGTGGCCTGATTCAGAAGGCTGTTGATTAAGGAAGCCATTTCGTATGAGCCATAAACGGAAACATATCTGACATGAGTGCAGTGGGGGAAATGGGGAGCCAAGCACAACAGATCCAAAAGTAGTTGTTTCTTGGGCTGCCGTTAAATAACTCTGCATCTCAGAATGCCAATAAAGAAGTGGGAGTCCTAATGGTAGTTTGGTCTGGCTCCAGAGGCAACGAGGCTCAGCAAGGAGGCACAGGTGATGGAACTGGGCATCCCCATCCCCCAAACTTCATTCCAGCTTTGCTAGTCACATAGAAATTTCCTTCCTCTTCCCTATAAGTAACCAGGGCTTCAGACTCTCTTCACACACTTTGCTTGGTCCACTGTTATTATGGACAACCGGGGAATGTCTTTATGACCTACAATATATTTTTCAATTGGTAATTAAATAAAACTGCGAAGGGAGCACTTTGGGGAGAATACGTCAAGGGATGAGCTCTTACTATATATGGCTTATAAGAGTTGCTGAATGGGATGTCAGAAATTCATTGCAGCTGGAAGGGAAAATTGTAAAAAAAAAAAAAGCGCTTCAGAATCACTGAACAATACACCTTTTTATATATATATATATACAACGTCTTTCATTCAGTCATTGTCTCCGAAACTTCACAGAGAATGGAAAACAGATTTCATTTTTTAAGAGCAGGTAATGTTGTTTATTTAAGGGAGGAAATATGCAGGATCTGGGAAAAAAATGACCTCATGCTTGTGTAAGTCAGGTATGGTTGCATTTAAATGATTTGACTTACTAATGGTAACACAGCCTAAACCAGAGTGAATCTACAGAGTGATCACCAACATTAGTCATACTCTGAGTTGTCCCACTTAAATGAATGGACCATTGATTTCAATGGGTCTGTTATGACTATGATGTTTGGATACACCCTACCATGAAGATAAGTGAGATGCTGAAGTCCTATGGAGGTATGCTGAGCAGGGGCAGGGAACTTCAGACCTGGGGTAGGTGACTGCCCACTGTATCTGGTCCTCAGAACTTTCCAGGACAACACCCTCTCTCTCTCCAAGGCCACACTCTTAACCAGTCCTGCTCTTCACCCTCCCCTCGTGTTTGCCTGGCTGGAATTAGGGGAAGGACTTGATTCAGTTCACTGATCTAATTTACACACACACAAAAAAAAACAACCATCCATGAACCAAAACACAGCCATCCTTTGAGATTCGCACTTCTCTAAATGTTGTAGTGCAGTTCTCAGGCAGCTAATGTGAGCAAAAACACATATACATGAGTAACTTGTGTGTATAAATCATATATTGGTGAAAATAACATACAGTATAAAGACACACACTTTAGGTTGGGGAGGAAAAAATGAGACATTGAGATCAGCTGAAATTGGCAGATATGCCCATCCCCATCTGAAATGTGTCCTTGAACTGAGATGTTGCATCTTACTTGGCTGGATAGAAGATAAAGAGATGTGTGCTGTTGTACATGTACAGAAGCATCTGTGTTCCTAAAGCAAAGCCTATTACAGTATAATAAAAGACATGTCCCATCTGACCACAGACATGTGGCCCTTGCAAAGTTCCCTGGGGCTGAAGAAGTTTCCTCACCCTTGCAATAGGAGGCATTCAATTTTTGAATGTTCCCCCGGGGAAGAAAACACCCCAATGCAACTCTTTATAAGTAAAAATCTAACGTATCAAGGGAAAGTCTATACTGAATTCTTCTCCCTGACATGCTCATTTCCTATGTGCAGGAAGCTGTTTACTGTAACGATAATTCAGAAATGGCATTTCCCACCTGCAGCCTGAAGTGCAGCTTATAGTTCAGAATCCAGTCTCACCTGAGCCTGGTCTGAATATGCAGGAGGAGAATGTGGTGATTGCACAGGGATTGGAACCCAGATCCTTCCAGGCCTGAGTCCAACTCTTTCTATACTATGTGTGTGTGTGACAAACGCCAATTTACCTGTACTCAGCTCTGAGGCCTTTTCTGACCCCATTCCACCTACTTCTCAGCACAGCCTTCATCTGGCTAGGATTTGCTGCTAAAGTTTTCAGCTGTTTCCATGTAGCATCCAATAATGTCGGTCTTCCTTCTGATCCAATCCCTCACACTGTCTTAGAAATTTAGAATGCCACCCCACCTTCAGAAATACTTAGAAAGCAATACTTTGTAAGATGTTTCTTACAGATGGTCAGATGCTCTTCAGAGGAATTTACCCTCCAGAGCAGGAAATCCTTTCTGGAGGAAAAGGAATTTTAAGGCTCAAGGACTCTCGCAAAGCTACTTAATCTGTTGCATCGTTCAGATCCAAGTGCAGAAGAAGAATGTAGGTGCCTATGGAGGGCACTAGGGCAGGTGATTAAAATGCACTATTGGGGTTCCACTTCCACAGCTTCTCAGAAGTCTTTGTCTGAAGAGAGTAGATAGAATGAATGAGATAAGAGGAATTCACAGTCTTTAATTCCAGAAACAGTGTAAATAAAATGGGATAGCATGTTTTGGAAACTGCTTTATGGACAGCCTCTTCCGGCAGATATTTAATAGAATCACAGAATTGTAGAGTTGGAAGGGACCCCAATGGGCATCTAGTCCAATCCCCTGCAATTCAGAAATCTCAGCTAAAGCATCCATGACAGATGGCCACCCAACTTTTGCTTAAAAACCTCCAAGGAAGGAGAGTCCATAACTTCCCAAAGGAGACCGTTCCACTGTCAAACAGCTCTTATTGTCAGAAAGTTATTCCTGGTGTTTAGTCGGAATCTCCTTTCATGTAGATTGAAGCCATTGGTTTGAGTTCTACCCTCCAGAGCAGGAGAAGACAAACTTTTCCCCTCTTCCATGTGACAGCCTTTGAGATATTTGAGGATGGCTATCATATCTCCTCTCTGTCTTCTCTTTTCCAGGCTAAACATATCCAGATCCTTCAACTGTTCTTCATAAGGCTTGGTTTCTCAGATCCTTGATCATCTTGGTTGCCCTCCTCTGCACACATTTCAGCTTGTCAGCATCCTTGTGCCCAGAAATTGTGGTGCACAGAATTGGACACAGTGTTTCAGGTGTGGTCTGACCAAAGCAGAATAGAGTGGTAGGCCTACTCTTACTTCCTATTTGCAAGGCATCTTTTGAGTGGCTTTGCTCAGTTTTGATGAGAAGGTTCCTCCGGTGGTGGAAAGTGGGCCACCCTTTCTTCCTTTCAGGAGCTCCACTCCAGTCTCACTCACTTCCACTCAACATATATGAGACCACTAGATGATATTATGGATAGCTATGGAGCGCTTGTCACTGCTGAAAGCCAACTTTCATCTTTTCTTAACATCCAACCCACTATCCCATGTTCTTAGACAGTGTCCATGGCCGTCACTATTTCTCCATAACTGGGAACTTGCTGTATCCCAGAGGTCTGTGATACTGCGGAGTTTTTCCTGTGACCCTCTGAGGCCCTCCTCAAATCTGTCCATTAAAAAAGAAGAAGTTTTTAATTAAATTGAATTGCTGCTGTCATAGCAATAAGTTAAAACAATGATGCCCAAAGGGGTTTCTACCCCAATTTTCCAATTTCTTTTTAAATTTTTAATATTTAATTGATCACTTCCATGTGCCCCCTGCTGTGATTCTGTGATGCCAAAAAGGTATTTGTGACCTGTCATAACCACCCCATCTTGAAATTTAACATCTCCATGCAAAATATAAGAATGATGAGAACAGCAACAGCAACCATGTAAAATATTGAAACCATCACTCACATTTTGGTGTGGTTTAGATTTCACAAAAGCCTAAAACTAGTGAATAGACTTGCATACATCTAAGCCAAGTTGTTATGAAAATGTTTCTCGATCTTCCCAGGCCAAGTACACTGTTTACTACTAACTAAGCAAACTTTAGCTGATACTCCCTTTTCTGTAAATAAATACATCTGTCAAATATGAATCAAACAGCCTTGTCCTTAACCATGAAGCCAAGGATCTTTGAATAATTAGAGGAAGTTGCCTTACCCCACTCAGTCTGCTGCACTGATTGGCTGCAGCTCTGCAGGGCTTCAGAGGCCATCTTGGCTGTGTGTCCTGGAAGACCTGCTCCCTTGCGTTGCAGGACTTTCCCCAGCTGGTCTGGAAGGGCAGGGCCCTGACTCCAGCTGCAAAAGCTGAGGATGCTGAACAGACTGTTGGGCTGTAGTGTTGTTTAGTTTGCAGCTGTTATTGATACTACTATGTTGTTATTGATACCCATAGTATAGGGGTTTTTTTAAGCAACGGTGTCAAAGAACATTTTTTTGGCAGTGTGTGTGTGGAGAGGGAGATGAAATATATGCAAAGGTGTATGGAACATTTGATCTTCCAGATGTTGCTGGAATGATGAGTCCATCATTCCTGGCCATTACTACACTTTCTGGGGCAAGGAATTGGCTATCTTTCACCTGGTAAAGAGGAGACTGAGAAGAGATCTGATAGCCTAAAGGGCTGTCTCATGGAGGATGGAGCAAACAGTGTTGTTCCTGCTCCAGAGGCTAGCATCCAAACCAATTCAAGTTACAAAAAAGGAGAGACTAGAGTCAAACTAAACATCGGGAATAATTTTCTGAAAGTAAGAGAGTGGAACGGAGGTTGTGGGTTCTCCTTCCTTTGGAGGTTTTCAAGCAGAGGTTGGATGGCCATCTGTCATGTATAATCGAGTTGAGATTCCTGCATTCTTTCTTTCTTTCTTTCTTTGGCGATCACTGGTAGCCGAGTAAGATTGTCTTCCATAAACACGGTTTTAACAGTGAGTCCGTAAGTGACTGTGGAGGCCAATTCTGGATCCACATATCCTTCCACAGTGGTTTCCAGGCAGGAGTTGATCCCTCAGGGTCCCTTCCTACTCAACAAATCTATTATTCTTCTGGTTTACACAGGGAACAGAATAATGGGGGAATGACCGCTCTCCGCATCAAACGGGGTGCGCATTTTGCATGGTCACGAGTAGCCTCCTGTGATCACAGTGCAGCTCCTGGCAGTTGGGTCTGGCACCACCTTCCCAGGTTGGATACCACCCACTCAAGCAGCCGCCCAATCCCGGCTGGGGAGGTGTTGTGGGGGGGGGGAGGGAATTGGCCAGGTAGAAGGAGGGATTAGTCAGTACACACAATAAGAGTTGAGTCATACCTGGGAAGCGGCTGTTGGATTCACTCCCTCATTTAACGTTTACTCTGCAGGTTAACCATTTTATTTCCACAGGCACACAGGCGCTGCTATGTCAAGGTCGCTGTTGAAGGGCCGGAAAGGACTTTCCCTGCATTGGCAGGTTTCGCCTTTCCCGTAGCAATTCGTCACAACTTTGGCAGTTGCAGACCTTGGGTGGAATCCTTTAGTCATCTACAAAATGGGGGGGGGGGCATGGGGCGGTGACCCCTGCCCCCATTGCGGCGGCAATGACAGGGTTCCCGTTAAAGGGGTTTCAGGGGGAGGCATGGGCCCATATGCCCAGAGGTCGTCATCGCCCTCCCCCTCCAGCAGCGGCGAACAGGGGGGGTGGGCTATCTGCTTGACAATATGTTCTCCAGAGTTAGCCAACTCCCCACTCATGCTGGATAACCCTGATATTACCCAGAACCCTGGCTGAGGGGCTGGGAAGGATAAACGCCCAATGCCTGAGCCAAGGTCTCCCTACATCTGAATATTAATAAAGTTGTGGCCAATTTAATCCCATAGAACGTTGTCACGTGTCGTTATTTCCCTCAGGGGCTGCCCGGGATTCGGGGGACTCCGCCTGGCCACGCAATGGGGGATGCAGATTTCTCGGTTGCAGGGAGAGTGTATGGATTTGCACTACTGCAGACTGCAGGAGGGAGTGGGGACGTATGTTCTCAGTACTCCCCAGCTGTGCTAGTTGGGACTGATGAAAGCTGTAGTGCCAAACATCTGGAGGGCACCAGGTTAGCAAAGGCTGCTGGAAAATCTCCCACCCCCGCCTTGAGGAAGATTACATTTCCCCAGGCCCTCCGTGTGAACGTTTTCTGCCAGTCGAAATCTTTTCCACTCGATCACAGCAGGAAGACTTGGAAGTAAATCCCAATGACTTCAGCGGAATTTACTCCGAAACCCCATCAAAGAAAAACTTCGAGATGTCCCTTGTTTGTACATCAGCGCTCGATTCTCTGCCTGGCTATCTTCCTTCCTGCCAGTCTCAGCTGGAAAGAGCCCGTCAAGTTATCAGTCCTCTTCTAGGCAGATGAAACATTTCCTTTTCGTCTTCAGAAGGTGCTGCTTGTGTGAGAGGCGCCTACTACACACAGAGAAGCATAAACTCCCAGATAAGTAGAAATTTTTGATTGTGTTTCGGAGCAGGAACCCTGAAGCGCCACGTTTCGCATAGGTATGCATAAATCTTTGCAGAAGGATCGCGCCCCTCAGTCCTCTTTCCTGGGAGTAAGACTATGACCATATAGGCACTTAAACCTACTCACTTAAACCATCAGTCTATGGGACCACCTCAAAGGGTGTCTAAATGTCCCCCCCCCCAAAAAAAAATGGGGGTTGACACCTGGGTCCTTTTCATAGAATCAAAGAATTATAGAGTTGGAAGGGATCTCAGGGTTCATCTAGTCCAACCCCCTCTCCAATCTCCTGCGAAATACGTCCCGTAAATTTAAAAGAACTTTCTTCTCGCTGCTTTTATGCTGCAAACCAATACCCATTTTCTTGGGAGTAAGCCCCGTTGAACTCCGTGCGCCATCTTTCTGAGTAGGTACGCTCTCATCCGTCCCTGGACAAGGGCTTGTAGCCCGATCCCATGCGTGTTTACTCAGAAGCAGATCCATCCCGGACAGATCCAATGGGGAGAAGAAACTGGATTCAGATTCGCTGCAAATGGTAAATTCTTGCGCCAAAGAATGGGGGGGAACCGTTGAAACCACCGTTCAGGACCATGGAGCCGCCTCAAAAGCACCGTCCTGTGTGTGTGTCCCCTCATATCCTCCTTAGATCGAGATTTCCTGGATTAGGAGGATTTCTATGCTGTCACTTTCCCTAACCAGGCGAATCCGGAGGAGACCTCCAATGCCCGTGGTTTACAGTCCAGTCCTGGCTGTGCCTACTCAGAAGTAAGTCCTGTTGAAAATGAGGCTTACTCTCAGGTAAGTGGGGTTAGGAGGATGCCCACTCACCTCTGAGCAATACACCTATAAGGTTGCACCCTTGGCGCCCCTTTACACAGGGAGGAAAGAAATTGACCAGAAAATGCAGCCTCTCCGCTCCTTCTCTGGGTGATCTGAAGTAGACCGGGAAGGATTTATGAGCCTTGTTGTTTAACAAAGGGCCACGACAAAATATCACACACACACACACACACACACACACACACACACCGTTAAAAGAAAGGACTGAAATGAAGAAAGCTGGAGCGGATCTTGGCGTGGAAGAAGGACTTGAACTCAGCTCAGTTCTGCAGCTCATATTCCTCGGCTCGGAATACGTTTGTCCCAATGGATGTGTCTTGCACCTGGCTCCATTTGGGGGGGGGGGGGTCTAGTAAAAAAGAAAGCAGGTGGAGGCTGAAGTCTGCCCTCCCCTGCCCTCCTCCGGATCCCATCCCACTCCTTATCGCAAGGACAGTAAGTAATCTCTCAGAACATATATTCTTATTGATTTATTGCGTTCATATCTCATCTTTTTTCTCTAAGGAGCTCAAGGTGGTGTACGTGGTTCTCCTCCTGCGCATTTTATCCCCACAACAACCCTTTGAGGTAGGTCGAGCTGACAGGCAGTGACACACAGGGACACACTGGGAACGCTATGGCCCAGCGGGATTTGAACCCTTGTCTCCCAGATCCTCGTCCGACAGTCTTAACCACTCCACCATCGCTGCCTATAAATATATTTTGAGAGAGAGGAAGAGGAAAGAACTTACGGTAACTAACAGCACGCAGACTGGTCAGTCCAATGGTCTTTCTGACCTCAACCCCCTTGACTGCGGAATCCGTTATATTTGTTGCGACTACTATTCTACACTACAGTTGCTTACCGGATGGAAGAGGAGCGCAGCGTTATAGCTCTGGGCAAAGGTGTCCTCGACTTTCAGAGATCCAGTATCTTTTGCTACCTTGGACCCAACCGTGGTGCACGTGAAACAAGCGGAAACTCCAAAACCCGAAGTTCACCAGCCAAACATGCCGCAGAAAGCGAGAAAGCTTTCCAGAACTCTTTATCAGACAAGAAGTTTCGCGAAGCAAGAGATGGAGGGGACCAGGGTTTATTTTATTTTTTTAAGTAGCCTACCAAAATTAGAAGGGTGCTGTAGCATGAGACCGTCCAGGCTCTGAGAGAGAAGTATGTTTCTCTGAACACATGCAGAGAGCCCTCCCCGCCCGGACTGGAGAGCT
Organism: Lacerta agilis; assembly: GCF_009819535.1. Taxonomy (NCBI): domain Eukaryota; kingdom Metazoa; phylum Chordata; class Lepidosauria; order Squamata; family Lacertidae; genus Lacerta; species Lacerta agilis. Next base: position 51,893,752 of record NC_046320.1, read on the forward strand.
CCCCTTGAATAAGAGCTCAAAGAATCATAGAATTGTAGAGGTGAAAGGGATCCGAGGGTAATCTAGTCCAACCCCCTTCAATGCAGGTCGGGGATATATTAAATATATGCCCATGGGGCACTGAGATAACTTTCTAACAAGGACTCCTCAACCTGATCCATACAAGCCCGCTGAAGCAAAGAATGAAAACGTTTTGAATTTCAGCTCAGCCGAGAACTGGGGAAATATTTTGATGGATTTGAAATCATGGGTGGTGGTGGGTTCTGTTCAGGAACCGGGTGGGGGCGGGAAGAGAGGCTCAGCTTGGCTGCACCCAGCAATAAAAGCCAAGGGTCTCCTCTGGCGTCAGGGACAAGATCCAGTCCCGTCGGTTCTGTTGCAGCAGGAAACAGCTACAAGGAGTTTGGTGGCCAGCAGATTTGATCGCAGCAAAAGCTTCGCAGGGCCAGAGCGCACTTTGCCCGGCATGTATGACTGGCGAGCCTCGGGTTGGTGGTTGATATCGAAATATGCCCTTTGCAATATCAGGTGTAATGCGAGTAATACTGCCAAGTCCTGAAGTCCTGCTGATGTGAACTGCCCCGTTGCTTAAACTTAGATACATTTTAAAGGTTGCAGAATAATGGCATACACTTATACAGTATATCATTTGTATTTCATGGAGGTCTGGTCAGGTATGACTTAGAGTTCCCTCTTTCCCTCCCTCTCTCTTTCTCTCTTTCTTCCATATGGCGAGTGATCGCCAAAGAAGAAGGTATGAAATGCGCAGGCAAACCTATGAGTTTCTCAGGTGCTAACAGTTTTGGAGCAACTAGTAAAATCCTCACCCCCACCCCATGCGTTTCGGATTCCGGAGCAAACTGCGCAGTGTGTTCGCCGGCGAGAAAACCCTATTGAACAAAACGTTGTGTCAAAGGTTCGCAGGCTTCTGGTCTCGCACAGAGCTCTGAGTGCAAAGCGGGGAAGCGTTCTGTGCCTCCCGACGCCTGGCAATCCTGACCGGTCTCCAACATTTCTTAGAGGGGGGGGGGGGTCCATGTCCAAAAGAAAACGAGGGCTCTAACCTCCCTAAAAGCCCTCTTGCTATGAAAAGGGAGGCTTTTTTCCGGGTTAGGGGGAAGAAAGACCGCATCAGTGATGAGTACGAAGGCGGGAAGGCACTCTACACACGGACAGAGACAGGACAAACCGTTTTATTTATTCCCCTCCTTCTGTACTCCGAGGGCTCGAGAGGAGGAGGAGGAGCAGGAGCAGGAGGAAGGCGCCGGGTGGGACTTGGGAGGAGATGTGGGGAGTGGGAGAGAGGAGAGCGTATGAGTCAGCTTCCCTCCCTGTCAACTCGGCTCGGCTTTTGGGGGGCGGAGGGAAAACTGCGCCGGGGGAAGCTATAAAAGCGAAGGGGGCAGGAGGAGAGCGAGGCGAGTTGCCGGGGACAGGGCTGGAGCGCGGACCGACGGGTCGGACGAGGCGCTTGAATCCACCTCTGCCCGGCCAGGCGCGCTGGGTCCTTCTCCCCCAGCACCCACCCAGGACTTTCGCCTGGCCTTCCCTCGGGATGTCCGGGACCAGCTAACTGCAAGCGGGAAGGAGGCGAGCGTGTCCCTTTTTCCCCGACGGAAGCGCGAGCGAGAGGGCGCTAAGCCCGGCCGCCGGACAGCCAGCCAGCGTTGCCTCGACCGGGAGCGGGTCGCCTTGGAGTTCGCCCGACGGGCTGCTCCGGCAGCAGCAGCGAGAGGCGGAGCAGGCGGGCGGCGAGCAGGGACTGCCTTCCTTTCGCTCACTCCTTCCCCAGAAACGCAGCCGCTGCCGCAAGGACCGAGCCGCCCGCCAGCCCGCCCCCTCCAGGGAGAGCTTCTCGCGCCAAGCTCCTCGGAGTCTTTTCCAAAATGCCATCTGGGGGTCTTTGATGTGCATCGCCTGCGCTTCCGTGAATGAGAAGAACATCGCGATGCAATAGAAGAAGCAGAAGGTGCTTTGAAATATCTTTATAAAACGCACCAGTCAAGCCAAGAACAAGACTCCCAACCCCAAACCCCGGAAAAGAAGCGTCAGCCTTCCTTTCTGGGGCGAGGGGAGATGATCATGCTGAGCTGGAATCAGTTCTCCACGTCGCGCCCTCTACTCTTCCTGGCCGCGCTCCTGGTGGTGGAGAGCTCCCAGCTAGACGGCACCAAGGTGAACTCTATCAAGTCCACCCTAATGGGCGAGACGCCGACGCAGGCGACCACCAACAGGTCGACCACCTTCCACCAAGGATTGGCTCTCGGGAGCAGCAAGAAGGGCAAAATCTTGGGCCAGGGGGGCAAGGGGCTGAAGCATTATCACCGGCAAGGCGAGGTAGGAAGTCATCCCTGCTCCTTCCTTCCTTCCTTCCTTCCTTCCTTCCTTCCTTCCTTCCTTCCTTCCTTCGTAGGATACCATCCCTGCCTTCCTCTCCCATCTGGCTCATGCAGCCCGCTCCTCTGCTTGCAACCAAACTGCTCTGTATCAGCCCACATGATGCTTCAGGAACTTAGCTCTAAACCTATTTTCTTAAAATAAAATAAAATACCAGTTTCAAGATTAGGGGGAGCTCCTTCCCCTCTCAGGTCCGTCCACAGCTTTCAGAGATATACTGCTCCTGAACATGGAGGGTCTCTTGTCTTGGGATCTTTAGCTAACAGTGGTTTGTAGCCAAATGCTGGTCTTACTCAGAGTAGACCCACTGAAATTAATGCACTTAAGGTACTTGGCTGATTTGAATGGGCCTACTCTGCGTAGGACTTGCACTGCATGCAGCCCAAAGATAAAGAAAGAAAAACATGGCAACAGAGTCATGACTGCCGAGTCCGTACAGCCCCTAGCACAGTGTTTTCTCTCTGTTGTGTGTGTGCACAAATAGTACACTTCACAGGGGTGTTGCGAAGATAAAATGGAGGAGAGTGGGACTCATGAATGTTGCCTTATGCTCCATGAAGGAAATGTGAGATGTATTACATTTTACACAGTAGTAGAAACAGTGGGCGCTACTAGAAAGAATGATAATTATTCATTGTTTTGCTGTTTGTTGTGTGACATTAGTGCATCCAGTTGGCAGAGGTGCAAAATTGCAAAGTTCAGCATGAAATCAGAACATTGTAAGACGGTGATCCTAAGCCGGCTTGATTGAAATCAGTGGGACTGATTGCTAAGCACTTAAGGATCAGGATATAAATGTGTCTCCAATTATAGGAGAATAGTTGTTGCTCTCCTAAGTGAGGATAAGGGCATCGATGCTCACTCTCATAATAGAGGTCAATAGCTGGAGAGCCCAGGAATCAAATTCAGCTCCCTGACAGAACAAATCTCCACCACATACACTCACAGTAAGAAAGACATTAGTGGCTGTGGAAAGAAGACTTGTTTCTAGTTTACCTGCAAAGGGGTGGGTGGGTGAGACAGGAGCTGCAACTCTACCCTCCATTCCACTATTGAAGTGTCCCCACACCACCAAATCAGTTGCTAGCCAGGGTTTGGGAGTCAAAACTAAGGTAACTCTGGAGATCTGTGATCAGATCTACCCAAACTGAGGGAAGGGAACTGAGTGGGACAGTGGAACTGGATGAGTGAGCATTTTATCTGCTCCCCTCCATAATAGCTGGTACTAGTTCGACCTCTCTAAGCCCTGGTGCAATTTGCACACACCCCAATAGCTGTTTTTAATTTATTTGTTTTTTTAAGTGTGGAGATCTGATAATGGATCTCTTGCACCATGTCTGTTTTGGCCCTTAGATGTTCATAATGGAAGTTGGCATTGTTTTTGGTCATACCTGATGTGGTAAGCACAGAGGAGCAGCTAACTGGGTGTTAACCCATCCAGTTTTCCTGACAATAAGGTTTCTTTCCCTCCTGTCCCATCTTCCCGATACTCAGGAGATTATTAGGGACATTGTACTCCTATTGAGTCGTGGGATTTGTCCCCTTGCCTCCTGACTTGAATAGCTTTGGTGTTCTGCATTCCACAAAAAAGCAAAGGGCATGGATATTTGTGTATTGTTGGTGATCTGCCCAGACAGTGTTTGGCTGCTAAGGTAAGACTGTTTGATATGAGCCACAAGGAGACAGACAGTGCTGCAACTGAACTGCTAAGATTCAGTCAACAATGAAAGGGGCACTGGGTACAGTTCCTCTTCATCCTTAACAAGTTTTTTTAAAAAAGAAAAGTTTCCTAATTCACTTCATTTGCTGACGAAGTGACCAGCTCTCCTAACATTTTAACAGTACCTTCTGAATAATAGGATGTACGGTAACAGTTTATGATGGAATACGTGGTTACCAGGTAGGAAAATATATAATATTTGGGGAGGGGGTGAGTTACAGATTCATTGTCTGTGAATTTTGAATCCTTTCCCCCATTCTGTTAACTGCAAACCCGTCGGTTAAAGATGTTAACAAAATATGTTACAGCAGATTACATTTTACTGGGATGGTATGAAACATGTGCTGCCATTCACAACTCAGTCCCATTGAGTGTAACTGACAAAGTGGCATCCTCAAGGAAGGAATCTTCCGCCAGCCTTGGATTTAAGATGGATAGTAAGTGGAGACAGGCAATTCTGCCATGAGGGATTGTAATGCTAGCTAATGGGAGAATTAACAAGCATTCTGGCTTGTTTGTTTGTTTTTACCCATTGGGAATGTCGGAAAACAATGCTGGAATTTAGCCCAGACTATAGACAGTTACACTAGATCAATGAATGAAGTTGTCACCATGTATTTGTGATCATTTGCTATGCAAGGGTTCTGCTTCATTGGTGGATAAGGTAGCGAACACAGGTACCGGTAGTGCAAAAATAGTTTGATCTTGTACCGCCCTAATAGTATGCACTATATTGATAGGATTTTCTCCCAGTGGGGTTTCCAATAAAGTGTGCTTTTAAAAAAAATAAAAAACCCAATAAAAGAAAGAGGGTCTTGCTTATTCCATCACAAAGTCATTGAACCATCCCCTCCCTTTTCTTCTTCCATTTCTATCTCCATGCCTTATACCATGCTGCCCCATGTGGTTGGATCGATCTCCTTAACATTCAGCAAATGACTTATGAATATTGTAAGCTGTATTATACAGAGTCAGTCCATTGATCCAGCATGACTCAGTCCACCTGCCCAGAATCTTCAGGGCCAGACAAAAGAAAATTCTAGCTTTGCTACCTGAAAATCCTGCCGTTCAAGGTCTACCTAAAATATCGCTCGTTCCCTTTAAGCTCTTCACTGATAATTAATTTTGAGCCAAGCCCTCTCTAAAGTTCTATCTTAGCTTTACCCTCACTTAGAATCATAGAACTGTAAGGTTGGAAGGTACCTTGAGGGTCCTCTAGTCCAACCCCTTGCAATGAAGGAATGTTATGCACCCTGTGCATTATTTACACTGTGCATAATAACAAATAAATATCCAGTACAGCACAGAAGTAAGAGCTACAGCCAAGGTTGCTTTTCATTCTGTTTATTCACTGACTTTTCATTCTTTGTAAGTCAGTGTCTGGGATGCCATTGAACATGATTTTAAAGAGTCAAATAATAAGACCTAGAACTCCATGACATGCAGTTTGATGAAGTTCCACAACAGTAGTGGAAAACTCATTTGCTACTAAAATGAGGAGGGTGGCTAAAGCCTTGCCTTCAATGGACTCCTGTAAACACTTTTCCTTTTGATTTTGCCTGGAATTTTATTTTGAAATAGTTATAAATGCAGGCAACGGAAAGGAAGAACGCATCTAACAATACAAGAGGTCCACTAAATGAAGGGAAATCGACTGGTTGCACTCCTTACTTCATCATGGGACAGTGAGAGTAAAACAGCCTGAGGAGAAGCTGATTAACTATCAAGAGAGTTTTAATGTGCAAGTTAAGTAGCTGAATCATGGGGTGGGGGGGGAATATGCAAACGTCCTTGATCTGCTTGAGAGATCCCCGAAGGGCTTCCATTTAGATGATAAGTACCATATAGTACTGTAGCATCTTTTCCTTTCAAGTTGAGATTCCTTGCTTGTTTCAGTTACTGATATTTTTAATCATCTCGCAACTTCACCGCTGTGTACAATTGCCTAAGAATGTCTTTATGCAGCAACGAGGGTTGCTCGGTTTAAAAAGATGATGCGAAATTCGCCTTTAATGTACAGCATCCACAGCCGTTAGGTTTAAAATAATGCCATGCAAGTAAACTTTAGTACATAACAATTTCCAAACGTTATGATTTATATGATAATTTCAAAGGCGTTCCACTCCTAAGGAAACAACTGTTCAAGTCAGGGCTGTTTTGGAACTGGGGTTTCACACAGTGAACAAAGATTCTAGCAAATGGTATTGGATCTCACAGTCATTTGTGTAAACTGGGGTCAGTTCACCCAACAAAAGCAAGCGGCAAGTCTGGACTCTTCCACAAAAGGCTTCAGGTGGGGTATGATTTATTTCATTTCTTTCTTTCTTTTAAAACTGTATTGCCTATTTCTCAAGGGAGACTCAGTGAGGTTAGGAAAGAGTAATAGAAACAGATATAATCACTGAAATGTATACCTTCAAAAAAAGAAGAAAAAGAATAGTATCCAATCGCAGCACAGCACAAATGCAACAGAACTGAGCCAGCACAATTAGGCAGTTATGCTGTGCCTGAAGTGGCAGGGTGATGGAGACTGATTAGCCCCATTTGGCAAGTGGTTCTCAGAGGGTGTGGCAGATGCAGATTTAGGGGAGCATGACTGGAACGCATGCATTGGGCGCCAAGGCAAGAGGGTGCTTCCGGGGGCACTGCAACAATGGCTTAGAATGGAAGGCAAGAGGGCACCAAATTTTGACACCTCACAGGGCGCTGCTGAAATTTGGAAAGCCCAACATCTGCCGCTGGGTGTGGCGCATGACTCTGGTATGGCAGGAGAGGATAGCAAGCATGGCGGGAAGATTCAAGGACAGTCAAACTCATTGAGTTCTTATATACTTACGGTACATATCCAAGCGGCTCGTTTATATTTTGGGAATGATTCATGTTCTTATATAGCTGCATTGTTTTATCCTTCCTGGATGTCCCATGATCATATTATAAAGTAGTTGTGTTCTGTGTTGTAAATTAAGCATGGCTAGGAGTTGTTTCTTTTTGTTTTCAAACGTATTTCTTGCCAATGAAAACGTTGGTGTGGCACGAGCAAAATTTTATCCTGAAAGCATGGCCCAGAGAAAAATGTTTGAGAACCACTTCCATAGATGGAAGACACAATGGAAAAGATTGAAAGCTTCTCCTCCAATGAATACCGCCCACCCCCGTACCTACAAACCTAGCATACCAGTAGAAAAGCTCATTCCACTTTCTCCTTGCTTTCCTGTCTTTCTATGTGCAGGGAATTTTCTCCTTGACATGCTGCTTTTCAGTGTGCAGAGAGAGCATTTAGACATTATCCTGAAGCCTGAAACCACACAGTCCGGAAAGAACATAACCATTTGTTTCTGCTAAATATGTAAGCTATCCCTTTATCTCTGCTATGAAGCAACAGAGCGGAAAGCAGTTGGGGGCTAGGATGATTATACAATGCATCAATTTTATTATGCCTTGTTAACATGACTTGCTTACTACATATAGATCACTTACTTGTTCTGCTGAAATCAGTTGGGTTTATTTCCTCGAAGTCATAGTTCAGAAAAAGGCGAAGAAAACAGTCAACGGGATGGAGCAACTCTATGAAGAAAGGTTGCACTATTTGGCATTTCTTTTAGTTTAGAGGTGACGTGATGGGAGTTTTAAAAATTCTGCATGGCATGAAGAAAGTGGGTAGAGAAGAGTTTTTCTTCCTCTCTCACAACACTAGAAATTGTGGGCATCCAAAGAAGTTGAATGTTAGAAGATTCAGGACCATGCAGAGTGTGTGCCTTGGAGAGTAAAACTGGGTGGGGGTCCCTGCCAGGCGCCTTTTGGACTTATGCCATCATGCCAAGAGTTTATAACCTTATTCTAACAAGACTCCTGCCCTGGGCCTCAGACAAACTCTGCTTGGGCCTGTTCAGGACAGTGAAAAGAAAATACGTCTTCACACAGCGCATAGTTAAAACTATGAACTTGCTCCCACAGAAGGCATTGATGGCCACAAACCTAGAGGGATTTAAACGAGGATTAGAGAAATTCGTGGAGGAAAGGTCTATCGAAGGCTATTAGCCATGATGGTTATGTTCTGCTTCCACAGTTGGGGCAGCAATACTTCTGAATACCAGTTGCTGGAAACCACGGGAGCATGAAGTTTTCTCCTGCTTAAATCTTGCTTGTGGGTTTCCCACAAGCATCTGGTCATCCACTGTGAGAACAGGATGCTGGACTAGATGAGCCATCCAGCAGGCTGTTCTTAAGCAAAGGACGTTTCCAGAGTTGCCCATGGCAAGAAGGAGAGCCTGTGATGGGGCACAGGAAATTCATTGTCACCTACAGAATTCTGGGAAGTAAGTTTTATAGACAGAAGAGTGTCAGTTGAAAGACTAGTTTGGAGGAGCCAAGGAGTAGCAAAAGGGTTTATTATATGAGCATGCTATAAAGACCAGAACTCAATATACTGTGCCTGAGATCTGTGTATTGGGGGTGCACCCTTAAGTATTCCTGGGTGCCATCCTTGTATGGCTTGACACTTCTTCAAATTGTGGCCAGTATGTTTAGCCCTGCAAGTATCTGCAGTCATTATCTTTTTATGAACTGATAATGATTTTGACTTTTCTTCTTCAGCTGGTCATTTATTTTGATGGCATTAACAGTTTCAAAGCTAGAAGTCTTGCCTTTAAGAAGAGAGGTTTCATATATCCTAAATAATTAGCACATAACAGTCAAATATTTTTTGTTTTAAATGAATCTTTATTAGATTAGTACTTCTCCCTGACTTGTTTAGACTACAAAATATTGTTTGGAGGAACACAAAACTCTGTTTGTTAAAAGAACAAGGCTTCCTTTTTTTTCATTCTCTCTCTCTGCCCGCTTTCTTTTCCTTTTCCTTTATGACATTTTATTTCTTTGATATGATTAGTTTCTAAGATGGTTGCCTCCTTTCATAAAGAGAGAGAAAGAGAGAGAGAGAGAGAGAGAGAGAGAGAGAAGAGAGAAGAGAGAAGAGAGAAGAGAGAGAGAGACACTTTGGAAAAAGAGGCAAATGCACAAAACGAATGGGATAAAGTGGCTTTGTTTGCTACTATTAGAAAGCTACAAAAAGTGATCCCATTGTAAAGTGCAGTTGGAATGATTCTACCCTGCACATTAAAAACGATTCCAGGCTTCACAAAAGAACAGTGTTCAATGTGTGTTGGGTTAAGCCGATTAATCAATTTGCCTTCAAAATACCTCATAAATAAATAAAGGCTTCAATCCTATGTGCACACTTCTTGGAAGTAAGCCCCATTGAATTCAATGGGGCTTCCTTTTTATTATTCCACACTGTGAGGATGTGTCCAGAACAGCAGTTTTTTCCATTTGATTTGCTACTGCTAATCCACATCAGAGCAGGCCAAAGGCTGTAGTGCATTCCATTACAGTTTGCATTTCTGCTGCTGTGTGCGCGTGCGTGCGTGCACACACACACACGCACACGTGGGGGCCATTTCATGCCATGTGCAATGACACACATGGGTTTCCCACCAAGTGTATACACAACAGGGAGCTGCACTCAATTGTGGCTTTCTAGAAGGTGTATCTGTATGATGCAAGAGTTTTCAAACTCTTGTCATATCCATACGTTACATTTTTAGGTGTAAACTTTGCAATCCGGACAGACCTTGAAAAATAACATGTGCTTCAGCCATGCATATTCTGGGGGGAAAGGCCTGAGTTTTTGCACAGCTGGTCTAGAGACTGGACTTGTGGTTCTTCTTTTTCCTGGCAAGTGGTGTGCTCCATTACACAGTGCTTTGAATTTTTTGCCAGAATCCGGTTAAGGTTTTCAAGCGTACCCCTCCTGATTCTTGACAACAGAGAACAACAGGTTGTTCTGAAGGAAGTGCCAGCCTGGGCACTGATTCCTTAGTCACAAAACTTAGAATCATAGAGTTGGAAGGGACTCCTAGGGCCATCTATTCCAACCCCCTGCAATGCCTGAAATTTGTGTGTCAGCAGGATAACATAATGTGTTCCAGTGTAACTCTGCCCCAAACACTCTGGGGAATGGCCATTGCTCAGTGGTACGAGGTGCCAGGAGAGAGACTCCTTTCTGAAATCCTGCAGAGCCAAAGCTGGTTAGAGTAAGCTAGACCATTGGTCTGATGTGGCTTACGGCAACTTCCTGTGTTCTTCCATAAGCAGAGTGTGCAGGATACAATTAATGTGCCAAAAGGGTGCTTGGGTGGGGTGTTGCACCCCCTGGTTTGCTTCTGTTACCTCTGCCACCCATCCTCCAAAGTCCCTTTTCACGCCACCAAGTTTGATAGTGGGTGCTACCCAAGCTGGGAGAGAAATGCTAGCACCACCATTGAGCAAATAAGGCATTTGCTTCAGGTCGCTGAGAGTGTGTGCATGCCACGTGCCCTGCCCTTCACCCTCTAAGCTAGCCTGCTGCCCTTGGATACAGTTGAGGACACTGTCTCATTGCAACTGAAGCATAATTGAGCTTCCAATCTGGTCAGAATCTATAGGTGGAAGGGTGAGGACTTCACCTCAGGCAGTCCTGGTGGGAAGGGACCAGAACTTCTGCTTGTACATTCCTTTTGTGCTTTACATCACATCTCCGTCTTCTGATATTATGGAGGACTGCATTTGAAGTAGGGCACCTGTGTGTCTTTCTTTACAGACAACAGTCTGATTTAAGCCTGGTTTAATAATACAGAACCAGAAGAGAGCAGTGGTCTTAAGATCAGCACCTGGACAGCAGACTGAACAGGCTCACAGATCACCTGGTCACAGTATTCCCCACTAGGGTGATACACGTTGTATTTCTATTTAAATTATAGCAATCAATTCTAAATTTGAGGTCTGGGCTGAATGCAGCTACTCCACTCTTCAATGGTGGGACACTTATTAAGATGCTCTACCCTGGGAGACTGATGGAATCTGATGGATTCCTGAATGCTCTGGAGGTATTTCCAGGCCAGCTGACCTGCCTGGTGTTCCCAATGAGCCTCTTCTCTCACTCTGGAAGGGTGAGATGGGAAGAGCCATTGACATAATTGGTCCTGAGTGCCCTTGGAGCATGTAAGTCACCTTAGTACTCTAGTGTCCTATGTGAGATAAAACAGGAGGGTCAGCAGTTGGAGCACAGGTGGTGTAAATCTTGGTCCAAAAACTGACCAAACATGGATGAGATTGCACCAGTATGCCTACCATGTGTTGGTGGCAGAGAAAGCTAACTTCTTCACTGCCATTATATCTGCAAGTAGTTGTCCAGAAGAGCATTTCTGAGTGGTGAATGGGCTTTTGTCATCTGGTGAAGAGAACATTGCTCTGACACCCTTGGAGGTCAGATTTGCAGAGATTTGGAGGCAACCAGCAGAACCATCCAAAGTATTGTCTGTTCCATCTGTACTGGATCAGTTTCAATCATTGTGGCATGAGGAGGTGGACAAGCTCCTTGAATAAATGAAACCACTCACCTGCCTCTTGCCCATCTTGGCTTCTTATAGCTAGTTCTCTGTAGACATTGACAGTGTTAGGTAAAAACCAAGAAAATATGTGATGCAGTTTTTTGATGGGGTATAATCTGAGATCTTCTTTTATATTTATCAATCACTTGATTATCTTTGCAATTATTATTCATTCACTCGGATTTCTAAGGAAGCTCCGTGGGTGGAGAATTTAAATTCAAACCAGAACATTTCTGTTTGGGTCATTTGTGTACAATTTCCCCCCTGGGCTGGAGCATACCATTAAAACTGAGCTTGTCACATCCCGAGAAGAATCCCTAGTTGGGGTTTCATACCAGTGGGCAAATAAAACTGTACAACACTGAATAATTGACCACAGTATCCTGAAGGCACAGCCATAATAGGCCCTCTTGAACACCAAACATGTAACCACAGTATCTTAAATAATTAGTAACCCAGGGAATTCCAAATCCTTAACCATGGGACCTCAGCAAAATTTCACTATGCAAACCAGAAGCAATTGCCGTTCTAGGCGAGCAGTGAGAGCTGTTTGCCATTGTGCTTTGCTTTATAAAGTCTTAAGTGTTTATTATGATGAAGCTTCCTTGCTTACTGTTGGTGTTCCTATTCGCTTTTCCTTCCAGGGATTTCATCTTGTCATGTGGAGGCTCCTTTGATTTACTGCATTTTTAATATGGCAACTTGAAAGAGGGGAAAATACCATAATGTATTTTATTATCTCTACTATAATAAGCCCCAGCCTGTAGTCGAGATCAGAGTCCTACTTGGCTGAGCCATGTACAAAAACCCACCAGGGTAAGAGCATCCTTGATTGGATGATCTTGTAATTCAAACCAGTAATACAGCAAAGCTAGGAAAGCATTGGTATGATAATGATTTCCCTTGTATAACGGCCCTCTTTATTTAGAATGCAGTTCCACGATGGGATGGGCGGGTGGGTGATGGGACAGACATAGACAACAACAGCCTTCAAGCTTTGATTGCATAGGTTAGTTTTGCGACAGTTCCCCTTATCTTATAATGCTGATTGAGAGAGGGGGAGCTACAGACAGGGAAAGAGGGAGAGATGGATAGTAGAGGGAGGGGGGAGAGAGCCCTATAGAATCCTGCCATACTGCAAACCCCACCCACTTTGCCCGCCCATTGGCTGTGGCACTGATTGACTTTTCCCATGGGGTCAATAGCGTTTTGTAGGGGGAAAGTTCCCTGTACATCTCTCTCTAGTAGAATGTTGACACCTGATTGAGGAACTACAGTTCCATGATAGAGCATCTGCTTTGCAAGCAAAAGGTTCATTCCTTGGCATCTCCAAGTATGACTGGGAGAGATCCTTCTTTGAAAGATGCAGTGCAAAGTCTACAACACTTAGTCTAGGTAGGCAATACTGAGCTAGATGGGCCAATGGTCCGACCCAATATAAGGCTGCTTCCTCTGTTCACTTTGAAGAGGGCACTGGGCAAGGTGTCATATGGTGAGCCTCCTCCTCTGATGTTCTCATGTGGCTGTGGTGGGAGCATTCCAGGCAGCATGCCTCTGAATACTAGTTTAGAGAGAACAGGCCAGAGCCATGTGGTTGGCCATTCAGCAAAACAGGATGATGGAGTAAGCTCTTAGCTAGGTCTCTGGCTACTCTTTCTGATTTCCCACAATGCCCCAGAATATTGCTAGGCTAGGAACATTGCATACATTAAAAGGGTGTCTAGGTCCAGCTGCCTGTGCTGTTTTGACTTCTAGGCAGGAAAAAGAAATCAAAGTGCAGCAATGACAGCTGCCCTATGATGTCAGATATGGACGCTGGTCTTGCTGGTAAGCATTGTTGCAGGACCTCGTAAGGTGCACCTCTTGACTTGCACATGCAGATGCCTCCTAATGCTGGAGGTTGATGGGTCAACATGTATTTGGTTGGAGATCCCCCCCCCCTGCCAGGAGCTGAAAATGCTTTGGCAGCACCACCAGTATGGATTGTATAAACCAGGGATGGGGCATCTCAGGTCTGGGAGTCAAATGTGGCCCTCTAGGCCTCTCTATCTGACCTTTAGGATTCTCCTTAGCTCACAGCCTATCTTCAGCCATGCCCCTCACCTGCCTTGCTTTGCATCCAGTATTTTAGCTAAATTGAGTCTTTGAACTCCAATAATGCCTCTTGCCTGAGAAGGAGAGAGATGTACAAGCAAATAAACATTAGTTGCTCAACCAACTTTTGATTCTGACTTCACCCACCACCAGCATATGGCCCCTGGAAGGTTACCCAGAAGGGAATATGGCCCTCAGCACAAACAACATTCCCCAGTTGTGATGTAAGCACTTATTTGCACTGTCCATAGTGTTCCAGAACTTGCAACATCTAGAAATTTCAACACTGAGTAGATGCATGATGACCACAGTATAGACAACCATAGGCAATGACAAATCTGTTGTCCCATCTCTAGCTCCTTTGCAAACAGTTATCCATCCAGAAAATACTTTGTTCTTGCTAAAGATTCTCCAGAAAATTATTATGACAAAACTGATTTGAGAATTCACACCTAAGAAGAAGACAATACAGTGGTACCTACCTCAGGTTACAGACGCTTCAGGTTACAGACGCTTCAGGTTACAGACTCCACTAACCCAGAAATAGTACCTCGGGTTAAGAACTTTGCTTCAGGATGAGAACAGAAATTGCGCAGTGGCAGGGGGAGGCCCCATTAGCTAAAGTGGTACCTCAGGTTAAGAACAGTTTCAGGTTAAGAACAGACCTCCGGAACGAATTAAGTTCTTAACCAGAGGTACCACTGTATGTTAAAGAAACTACTCAGCTCCCGCTATTTCTTTTAGAGAATTAGGAGATCTACCCAAGTATGCAACTGAGGAAATGAGGGTTTGTGGAGTACTGAATAAAGAGATCTTGCAAAAAGAGGAAAAATGTATATTTTGTGGTGGTGGTGGAGAAAGTGTATAAATGAGATGAGGGTTTTGTATGGGACATTAAGCAGGCATGGCAGGCGGATGACTCTCCTAGGAAACAGAGCAACTCTGCAAGCACTGAGAAATCAATTCATAAATATATGCACTGCACCATTGTTGTAGGATCATATTATTAGTTATGTGTGAACATATGGAAGGAGGCCTTCAGGTGTACAGAAATCCCAGATGTCTTGCAAAAGAAGAAGAAGAAGCTCTCTCCCACCACACGCACACATTTTGGCACGAGTATTTATTTAGTGTGCTGGAAGGTCTTCAGCCAGTCTGGGAGCAGATGTTACACCACATGACTGCAGTAACCAATGGGAAGCCCCCAGATGCTGAGCCTCAAGTAGATGACATACAACAGTTTACTATTCACTCATGGGCTGAATGCTTTTTCATCCAAGGTTTTTGGGGGATGCATGCCAATAACAAATGAAACAGTAGAGATCAGGATCTGGTCACGAAGGATCTGGGGACTCCATTTGTAACAAACATTATTTACTGAGAAACAGTTCAATTAGCATAGCACTGTTCTGAGAGAGCTTGCGCTGGGCTATATATAGGGTGTGCATTAGTAGGGAAACCATGGGTTGTCGTCCATCCTCCCCCCACCCCCTCGAAGTGGCTTCCAGACAGCTACAAAGCAAAACTGGCCACCAGCCTTCCTTTCTACAGTTCCCAGAGCAAATCCGAGTGATACATTTTACCTCATGTGCGTTTTGTTAAGGGTAATGTGTTCACTGAAGCAGAACAGCTGTCTGTCAAAAGCTAAGTTAAAAATTCACTTGATATTAAAAGTTTCATTGGAAGGGCTATGCTCCTTAACTCAGTAAAAATGTGGTGTGTTTTTTTTTGCAATTGTTTGAATTAATATAATGCTTCCAAAATGCTTTTTAGGAGTGCTTGTAAAATTCTGGGCTTGTTTCCCCCCCCCCCCAACCTTTGCTATCTTCCAGAACTTCCCTTGTAAGGAAATGGCTTTTTAACCAGAAGAATCCTCTAGAAATTATAATATTTTTTCTCTTCCAAAGGGGTCCTCGCCACAGCAGCTGCAACAAATTGAAAGTGAACTTTACTCTCAATTGGTGTTTCAGATTTAAAAGTATGAGTGACCAAGTAATTATGATTATTATAACCTGCAAGACAACTTATTGGGAACTGGATCTTTCTTTCTTTTTAAAAAAGCCAACCCAGATTCTATTAAAATACAGCAGGTAATACAAACAAAACAAACATAAAAAGCAGTGTAGGGGTTCTGAGAAAAGTTTATCAATAGAAGAGTATTGTACTTGAGTCTATCAAGTTAGCCAGATTTCACGTTGTATCGCAGAGAGGGAGTCTTGTGTAGTAGCTATGTTTGAAGTATGCAAGATAAAACCCCACCAAATAGCACAACATTTTTCAGGATTATCTGAACTCTTAGGAATTGGATCTTTGGATACAGAATTTACCAGCGAAACCGAACAACAAGCATTATTCACAAAACTATCCCTGATATCTGATGTCTAGAAAGAAATATGTAGATTGAGGGAGATGCATCTCTCAGTTGAATTCAGCGTTATTCGCCCCTGTTTTGAACCTCTTCTTCTGTGAGATGTTCATACATTTATATTTCCCAAAATGTTTTCCTTCCTTCCTTCCTTCCTTCCTTCCTTCCTTCCTTCCTTCCTTCCTTCATTTTTTCCTTCCTTCCTTCCTTCCTTCCTTCCTTCCTTCCTTCCTTCCTTCCCAGTTGCTCCCATTCCTTCTAGAACAGGGATGGAGGCCTGTGCCCCCCCCCCCATATTACTGCCTCCATAACCCCTGACTATTGGCCATGGCAGCTGAGGCTGATGGGAATAAGAGTCTGGAGGGCCACAGATTCTCCCTTTTGATTCTAGAACAAAAAGGGAAGAGCAAGCGAGATTTCAACAACAGTGTGTGTGCATGTGCAAGGGAAGATGCTCACCATGGTTTAAGCTAGGAGTGCAGGATGAATTTTCTGTGTTTGCCCCTATAGCTGTAGATCTCCCTTCTGAAACATGATCTTTAATAATGGAGACACATAAAATATAAAATAAAATAAAATAATTCTTGCCCACCCTTACTTCTTGGTTTGCTGTGTAGTTTCCAAGAGTAGTACAATGTTTATCTCTGTCTGTCTCTTTTCTTTTCTTTCTCTCTCTCTCTTTCTCTTTCTTTCTTTCCTCACCCTTGCCTGTCTCATAATAAAGCTCATTGTGATTTAATGCAAGGGAATGAAATCACAAATGTATTGTGATGCTTGTTTTCTTCTGAGACACGACCTTGCCACTTGGGGCGCTTTCACTTTGTTCCTTTGACTCCATTAGGAACATAGAAAGCTGCCTTACGTTCAGCTAGACCCATTGATCCATCTAGCTCAGTACTGTCTACACAATACTGGCAGAGGCTCTCTAGGGTTTCAGGTGAGGGCCATTCTCAGCCCTACCTGGAGATGCCAGGGCTTGAACCTGGAGCCTTCTGCCTAAAACGTAGAGGCTATACCACTGAGCTATGGCATTTCCCCCATTGCAATGTGCTGTTACTGTTCCAGTGCAGCACTATGAATAATAAGAAGAAGAGTTTGGATTTGATATCTTGCTTTTCACTACCCGAAGGAGTCTCAAAGCGGCTAACATTCTCCTTTCCCTTCCTCCCCCACAACAAACACTCTGTGAGGTGAGTGGGGCTGAGAGACTTCAGAGAAGTGTGACTAGCCCAAGGTCACCCAGCAGCTGCATGTGGAGGAGCGGAGACACGAACCTGGTTCCCCAGATTACGAGTCTACCACTCTTAACCACTACACCACACTGGCTCCCTATGAGAAGGGATTGCTACCTCTCTGTCTGTCTGTCTGTTTGTCTGTCTCTATGTCATGCTTTCCTTAAGCTCTCCATTCTGTGTAACTTTATGCAGAGTCATTCATACATCCCCAGGAATTTTTATATAGATTACTGTGATGCTTTATATGTGTATTCCAGACGATTGCCAGTCTGTAGCCATCATTCAGTAGCAATGAGATCAACACTGCACCGACGATCTGAGAGACAACTGCTAGGCAGGATGCATTTCATCTGCATGAAACAACCCTTTCACCAGCAACCCATAATCCTTTATTCCTACACTGATCTAATGCTTTATATATAAAACTGGACAGGGATGCAAGGATGTTACAAGCAGAATTGTGCCTTTTTCTTTTCTTTAATGAATCCCTTCCTGGCCTTGCCGACGTTTAGAAGACAAACTGGTGCCCCATGTGTTCTGCAGCTGGGAGAGCCGTGCCAATTCAGACCGGCAGCTCTGCATGTCTGTTTTGATTTTGCCCTTCCAGAAGCTCAGGCACCGCGTTGTTCCCCAGAAAAGCATCTAAGTGATTTCTCATTGACCAGGAATATGGTGCTAGTGGTAGAAGCAGTGTGTGAGGTGAGACGCCCTAAATTCAGAATGAGGAAAGGGGTGTGTGTGTGTGTGTGTGTGTGTGTGTGTATGAGAGAGATAGAGAGAGATGCAGACTTAACTAGGGCCAAAATTCTGGTTTTGATTTTCCCTCTTTTGTTGCACAGCATTTCTGCCACTCACCTTTCAGCAATCAGCATTTTGGCTGCCTGAAAGGAAGGGCAGAAGGTCAGCAGTAAAATACAGAGGGATCATCTCTATAGAAAACAACGGCTGTCAGATGAACCTGGTATATCATATATTATTAAGACATTTGAGCCTCACTCACTTACTGACCCAGAGGGTATCGGTAAATTGCTGTAGCATTTCCCCATCAGACAGAAAGCTGTAATTTGGCACACATGCACTCCAAAACACTGCTGCTTTGATGCAAAAGTCTAAAAATGGAACATTTTTACATCCTCTGTTGAAAACCTGCAATGTGAGGCTTTCTCCATAATAACGGGCAGAATTCTAAGTGTATTCCCAATTCTCTCCTTCTTTCTTTACAGCCCTGACTTTAGCTGGGGCAGCCGAGGAAGGTTCATTACAGCCATGGATTGAATTCAAGATGCAGATTCTTGCCCCAAATGGGGCTTGCAGTCCACATTGAATTTAATGTGCAAATCTACTTTGGCAGAGATCAACTCTACTCAGGGGTTCCATTCAGAAGTTCCAGAGTAGAACAAATCCAGTGGGGTTAGTATGAGGTGCCAGAGATGCTGGGTCCACAATTGAGAGCATACTTGTTCCTGCCCTACATTTTTTTTTTCTGGGGGGACACACACCAAATTCTTGCTTTAGGCCACTGGGAGTCATTGATCTCAGTACATGCATTAATATTCATTCATTCATTTTTGCATGTACACCTGGCCTTTCTGCTGAATGGAACGCAGAAACAAAACAAATAGGATAAAAAAAATGAGATAAAAAGCAGAACTTAGCAATTCACCAAGCAGTGGACTGAATCTACAAGTCAAACTAAACATGGGGAAATAAAATGAAAAGCAAATTATTATTATTATTATTATTATTATTATTATTATTATTATTATTATTTTTACCCCACCCATCTGGCTGGGTTTCCTCAAACAATACAATACATCAGGGGTTTCCAACCTTCTTGTGCCCATAAGCACATCTGGAATACCCAGTAAGTGTCATGGGCATCACAACATGGGCAACAATTAATGCAGGACACCCATGATCACTCAACATCTATATGGATATGAATGAAAGCAATCTCTATCCCCAACCTTCACAGGTGGCTTGGAAGCTCTGAACAGAGCCTATATGTATACAAGTTACAGAAGCATTTTACATGGACCTTGGTTGGGCAAATATTTTGTGCAAAATCTATAGTGTGTATGCATCAGGCTAGGGGTGTGGAACCAATTCTCTCTCAAGGGCTGCATTCCTCAGCCCAGGGATAAATTCTGAGGGCCAGTAGTGGGTAGAACCAAAGCCAGTGCCATTCTCTTTTCTCTCTCTCTCCTCTTCCCCAACCAAGTAAGCTTGTTGGGAAGGAACAGGTCTCTCGTGTTATAGACCTGGACTGGCCACTAACAGAGAACTTTCCCCCTTCCCAGCTTCCATCACCTCATCCACATGGGCTTTTCCCTATTTCCCTTCTGGTCCTTCTCTCCTTCTGGTCTCCCCCATCCATGTGAAGTTGTAGGTTGCCCTTGGCTAATCTAGGCTCTATTCAAAACTCTAGATGAAGATATGAAGGTAGGTGGGTGCTTCCAGCAAGTACAATCCTGCTCCTGCCAATCTATGCTTCCATATACAAAAGGAGTGGCTCATCTGGTGGGATTGAGCCACAGCAAGAGCTCCTGGCAGCAGTGTCACGGTCACTTCCCAAGAAAGGCGAGGCGGCAAAGTGAGGGCTTGCACCAGTGGAACCAATTTGGCACTCCAACAACATTTCTGCACAGCTGTAAATGCACCACCAGGCCGCAACTTGTCTTCCTGGTAAGCTGCAGTCGTGTTGCTATCATGAAAGGCTGTTGCTGCAGCTCTGACCCACTAGAGCCTCATAGGGTGGGAGTGGCAGCAAGGCAAATGGCTGACAAGGTCATTGGCTGGTGAGACAAGTGAGTTGGGGTGTGTAGGGTGCTAACTGGCTGCCTTCTGTCTCCACTGTTTGAGGAAATTGCCTCAGTTTGCCTCACAGTAGCACTGGCCTTGCGTATGAATGGGACTATTGAGGTTTCAGTGCTTGAGGACAGCTCTCACATTATTGAGGCATTTGGGAATTATCTTCCACACATGAGGAACACTATGTGGGAGGAATGGGGTGTGAAGGAAGCATGCAGGCCTCAGCACTGTTCCCAATCTCAACTTATGTGGAAATATGGCTGCTTCATGGGGAATGTTGCCCAAACTGATCCCCAGAGCCAGAAAGTTAGGTGGAATAGGCCTCTGCTCTATTTTTAATACATTCTTAGGGAGCCTTGAAGAGATTAGAGCCTGAGTAATATGTTTATTTTGGGCTGGGTAGTCTCTTAACAACACATCTGTGGGGACAGAGTTCTTTGTTTAAAGAGACTCTTGATGGGGATACAGCAATTTCAACCACACCAATGAAACACGCTCCAAATCAGAAAGGCATAGTTGACATCATCACGACCGCCTTGGGAGCAGACTCGGGATTCAGCTTCATTGAATGACCCTGCATATTCTCCCTCTCTCATATAATACTCCAGTATTATATAACCCAGGGATATCTAGCAATGAGAAATTCAGGGCAGCCGAGAAGAAGTACTTTTTCAGACAGTTAAACTATTGGATCTGCTGCCACGAGATGTGGCGGTGCCCACCATCTTGACTGGCTTTAGAAGAAGGATCAGACAAATTCAGAGGATCAATGGCTAATTTATTTATTTATAGCAATATTTACATATCAAAAATTCATTAAAAATATCAAAGTGGTGCATAAAACCATACAATAGAAACCATGTGTGTGTGTGTGTGTGTGTGTGTGTGAATGAAAATGAGAAATCAGATAACTCTACAGCTCTGTGATTCTATGTTTGTGAAGGTTTTCAGCAAATGTGACAATGTTGGGGCTTGCTTCAGTAGTAAGGGATGTGAATTGGTGGCACAGCAATAAAAGCATGAGCTTGAGTCACCACATGCTTTACCACAAAGGCATGTGGCATCATCAACAGATCTATAGCCATATATCTGAAGAACCAAGAAGGGATGTAGGGAGAGAGGCCACTTCTCAGATACCTTGCAAGCTGTAGCTCAGTGGGGAAGCCACACGCGATGCATGATGAAAGGTCCCATGTTCAATTCCCTACATCTCCAGGTCAAACTGGGAATCTGCTCTGTCCGAAACCCTGGAGACCCTTTCCCAGTCACCATAGACAGAAATAAGCTGTGGCGACTATTGGTATTACTTTGATATAAGGTACCTATGAAAGTCCTGCTTGTGAGCTTCACATAGACTTCTGTGGAAAGAAGGATGCTGGGGTCAATGGACCTTTGGTCCAATTCAGCAGGGATCCTCTATGTTGTGTGCACCAAGTTCATACCTGTTCTCTGCTTAAGGTTCATTATGGCCTGGATTTCATGGGTTGCTTGTAGAAGACAAGGGGATTCTGGGGGAGGAGGCGTTGCTGCCTTGAGCCAGGACTAAATGGTCCGAGTTCCCTTTCAGGCCTATTATTCCATGTTTTTTTACTTAAAGCTGCTACAGCAAGCATGCAGGAAGTTTAAGAATGCTAATAAAAGGTTACTATAGATTTGAAGTAGACCTTTTGTCCACTTTGATGTTGAATCAGAAAGGTCTGGCTTCCTATGCCGGGTGAAAGCAAATGCTTGCATATGGTCTGAAGAAGGGGGAAAAAATCATTCTTTTCATTCCCTCCCACAGCTGCAGTTTCCTGTTACAAGTTGTGATTTAATAAATATATTTAATAATCATTTTTTTCTTAAAAAAAAAATCATTTTCTACAATGCCCTTCCCTTCCAGCTGGAATCACGATAAATACATATGTTAATTTCTTCTTCTCCCCCTCCCAAAAGAAACTAATAATCGCCATTCCACCCTAGAATCCCTCTCCCCCTCCCCCCGCCAACATCCCAGCTGCAGATTTCCAGCCCCATGGCATTTTTCCTTCCAGCTTTTATTTACAGAAATACTTCATTGAAAAAGAAGAAGAAAAAAACACCAAACTCTCCAAGCATCTCTCCCAAGGCGTCCTGTTGCTTTCTTACACTGCTTCTAACTGCTTCCAAAACAGGGCAGAACAGTTGGGGGAGTAAAAAAAAAAAAATCCCCTAAGGGGACCTTCTTGGATGGTAGAAACAGTCCCCTGGTGAGATAGACAATAATAGTGTTGCAAATTGTAACAAATGTGGCAAGACCCACAGCCTTTGACTGCGTTTGATGATTGTAACTCATGGTTTCTATCACACACACATACAATACACCATGCCTCCTACGTTGCTTTGAAGGTTCCTGCTGGGCTTTGGGTTCCTCTGTCCCAGAGTACAAAAAGAACTTCTCATCTTAGGGCATCAGCTGACCTCTCTCTGTGTCTGTACAAGCAGGGAGTTCTGCAACGCTGCCTGGGGTACAGCCAAAGGATTTGATCACTAGCCTCCTTCTGCCTGTTAAAATGTGTTCAATGGCTGATCTCTGAGGGTTGCTTCATTTTCCGAGCCAGAAATAAATATTCATGTGGAAGTATGGGAAATACATTTGAATTCATAACCCAAGAGCCTTATGGTAACAACGGATTAAGGAACAAACAGAAAATACCCATTAAAATGCAGTTATTATTCAATTAAATGCTTTAAACCATAACAAATGTTCTGCTGGCTTAAGACCAGCATCCCAAAGACAGGCCTAGACACCATTCAGTGGGAACACCTTCAGTAGTTATTTATATTATTGTTTTGTTTTTACTCACCTGGTTGGGCACCGTTGGGATTGCTAGTTTTATTAATGACCTGTGCTGGTTTTGCTCATAGATACCCAAAGGAAAATGTGTTGCAGAAGTTCTTGTACACAGTAGGCTTTTCCCACAGAGGCGCAGTTCCATTAGGGTGGCAACAAATACACCATCTGAGTGGACAATACTGGGTCCAATGCGGTATAAATCAGAACTATATTCAGGCTGGATAACTGCTTATCACAAGAAAGAAAATGCACCATAAAAAAGAGGATTCCAATTTGCATAAAATTTTCATCTGCTAATTTATACCCATAGGTGCAAATTTAGAAATACAGTAATAGTTTAAATAGAAATGCAAAGCAAATGCATCACATCATAGTGGGGAAGGATTGGGTCCAGGTTATCAAGTGCCTTCTGGATCCGCCTCCTCCAACCCAGTTCATATGCAAAGATGTACAAAAATGAACAATCTGCTCTTCTCTTGATGTGCATCATGTGTTCCTGCTTTCTGTTGATGGTCACATTTCTTAGGGGATCATCTGTCGGGGGCTGAATTCATCAATGGGAGGGGCCAGAC
Organism: Lacerta agilis; assembly: GCF_009819535.1. Lineage (NCBI taxonomy): Eukaryota > Metazoa > Chordata > Lepidosauria > Squamata > Lacertidae > Lacerta > Lacerta agilis. The sequence goes on from NC_046320.1 coordinate 51,917,188, forward strand.
AGATCCACTTGTTTTGCTTCCTCTCTGACACCGCCCTCTCCTCTCTGACCAGCAAGCTGCTGTGAGTGGGTCAGGGAATTCATGCCATAGGTCTGAATTTTTGCAGTGGGCTTTTGAAACGACGTCAGCGGCTGCATGAAGTTAAGCCAATAGTTGCCAGCAATCCTAGGGCCACAGCTTGTCCACTCCTGATGTAGATGATACTGGAGTGTTGCTGGACTGCTTCTGGCTGCAGAGATAGGAAAATATTAGCAGAGAACTGGGAAGAAGGTAAGAACATCTCAGGGCATAGTTGTCAACTTTCCCTTTTTTTGCGGGAAATTCCCTTATTCCAGCGCCATTTCCCAATGCAAAAAAATAAAAAAGGAAGGTTGACAGCTATGTCTCAGGGTTGAGGAAGAGGCATGTACTGGCGTCACTTGGTCTGTTAAAGAGTCAAAGGAAACTAATCACAACAAATTGCTCCATCAATGAAAATGTTAGCAGTGCTCTTTGTGGATTTTAATAGTGTCCTATAAAAATGAGCAGGCAGTCTCATCTTTCTAAATTTCAGTCATGTCCACTAACAAATCACTGTATGGAAGAGGTGTGTTTTCTAATATCCCCTTGACTGAATGTACAGAAGAAGCTAGTCTTGTTTTTGTTTTAATGACAGTGACCAGCGTGGTTCAAATCCTTGTGGGATTTAAAATTCTTGTCTAGTACTTGCACATTTTAACTATGACAGCTAGGGGGTGCACATGCTGAAAATAACAGGGAAACAAACAGCAGCTAGAACACACACAGTAAGCAAAAAGGCTGTTCATTTTTCTAAAGAGAATAAGGCTTCTGTCCCTACCTTCTGTAGAAAGGTAGCGTTCAGCCAACACAATTTTGTTTCATTTTATTATTATGGAAACCTGTATCAGGAAACTCCTGATACATGGACATTTATCTGTGACCAGCACAAATTGCATATTGGAATTTTTTTTGGGGGGGGGGGACTTGCCTGGAACATCTGAACTGATGTGTTCTCCTTAAAATGTTATCCATCTGCTTGGGTCAGAACAAGGAACTTGCATTCCAGACAGTATCTCTGTGAACAGAAGATTAATTTTTTTCCTGAATTGATTGCTTTCTTTGTCTTAGAAATAAGACAGCTTATATATCAGAACCGTCCCCAAACATTTTCCATCACCAGCTTAGAACTAAAACCAACATCATAATAAATAATAATAGCCAAAGCTGAAAAAAGCTTCTACCCCCAACGTCAGCAAAGACATTCTAAAGTTGTTTGTTTGTTTGTTGTTTTGTTGTCTGCAGTGCCTAATTAAGTGGTCTTGCATTTGAAAATTGAATCCAGATTTTTGTCTGCCGAGTGGACTAAAACAGTGTTTTTCAACCTTTTTTGGGCAAGGGCACACTTGTTTTATGAAAAAAATCACGAGGCACACCACCATTAGAAAATGTTAAAAAAATTAACTCTGTGCCTATATTGACTATATATAAAGTAATTCTCTTGAATAGGAATCAAATAAACACAATTTTCCCCACGGCACACCAGGCAACATCTCGCGGCACAGTGGTTGAAAAACACTGGACTAAAAGTTCCATGTCAGATTCAGGGACAACCTTTGCAAAAAGCAATAACCTCAAGGTGGTACTACTTACTTACTGTGTTTTAAATTTTAGATCTTATTTGTCTTGTATTTGAATAGTGTTATTTTTTGCCAGCATGGTGTAGTGGTTAAGAACAGAGGACTCATAATCTGGTGAACCAGGTTCGATTCCCCACTCCTCCACATGCAGCTGCTGGGTGACCTTGGGCTAGTCACACTTCTCTGAAATCTCTCAGCCTCACTCACCTCACAGAGTGTTTGTTGTGGGGGAGGAAGGGAAAGGAGATTGTTAGCCACTTTGAGGCTTATTATTATTATTATTATTATTATTATTTGTACCCTGCCCATCTGGCTGGATTTCCCCAGCCACTCCTTAGGGTAGTGATAAAGCAGGATATCAAATCCAAACTCCTCCTTGAGATCCAAAAGCCAGATAAAATCATTATTAAGTCTAATAAATTAATAGCAATTGGTGCAATGCATTTGAACCCAAAAATAGCAATAAAACTATTTGTGTATGTCCACTGGAACCTCAACAAAATTGTGGATTTTGTGGAGAGGCTAATTTCTTCCACTTGGTTTATCTATTTATCGGTTAAATTTCTTTCCTGCCTTTCCACCAAATCGTGCTGCTGAAGACAGTTAACAGTAATATCATTACAAAATAGAAAATTCTTTCCAGTAGCACCTTAGAGACCAACTGAGTTTGTTCTTGGTATGAGCTTTCGTGTGCATGCACACTTCTTCAGATACACTGAAACAGAAGTCACCAGATCCTTAAATATAAAGTGACTTCTGTTTCAGTGTATCTGAAGAAGTGTGCATGCACATGAAAGCTCATACCAAGAACAAACTCAGTTGGTGCTACTGGAAAGAATTTTCTATTTTGTTTCGACTATGGCAGACCAACACGGCTGCCCACCTGTAACTAGTAATATCATTGTTGTCAAGAGGCAATGGAGTGTGCCTCCAGGGATGAAGTTAAACTGCTGTGTTAGCAGCAGTAAAGTGATCTCCTTGGGGTGCAAGCCTGGGCAATGTGTATTGAGGTCCTGGGCTGCCTAGACAACAAGACCACACTCTTGGCTTCACTGATGTGGTCCAAAGGAAAGCAGAGCAATACGTTTGGCACCAGCTTGGCTGCATGAGTTGCTGGAAGGAGGCATACAAGGCACATTCAACTGTCTTAGGGACACCAGCTTTGTGTAGGGTTTACTCCATAGCCTTTTCTTCTCCTGGGGGTATTCTGCCAGGCAGCTGAGGTTTAGGACCAGAGTTTTCCTGCTCTTAGATGGGCTACCTTCCCAGGTTGATGACTCCCATATGCCTCTCATAATCTTCTACAGCACATGCAGAAACCACCGTTGACCATGCTGCTTATAACTAAAACAGAAACAGGTAAAGGTAATCCACAGCACCACCCTATACCCAATAACTTGAGAGTAAGTCCCATTGAACACAGCAGGACTTATCTACTCCTAGAACTGCCATGTAAAAGGTTAACGTTGGCTGGACTGTGGCCTTAGCGTTTAATATTGGCATTCCTGCCATTAGTAATTCTGCTTGATTAAAAGGAAATGTGGCAAGACTAGCATTGTTCTAAGATTGCCTTTGTGAAAGGACTCACGAGAAGTTGTGGAATAATAATCAGTGCACCGGTGGAAGCAATTGCTGCAGTTGTTCTCCCTGAGTAAGTGAAGCAAGCTTTTGCATGCAACTTCCATGCTGGGTTGGTAACTGATCACACAGAACAGTGCTGTGCATATGTTTCAGATGATTCAGTTGCTTGCACCCAACATCTGGATATTGTTCATGCAGTCCCTCGATCATCAGGGCTAGCCTGAGACTTTTTACTCCCTGACACAAAGGATAAAATGGTGTTCCCTTCCCAGTCCACATACAGAAGCTGACCAGATGGGGAGTCTAATCATATGACACTGGCAGCATCCTTCACAACACCTGTGGTAGCAGGCTAGCTTTCAGAGACAGGACACTTCTGTCCTCCAACAGAGACAGGACACTTCTGTCCTCCAACAGAGACAGGACACTTCTGTCCTCCAACAGAGAGGATTAGGGAAACAGCATGGTTGCAGTTTCCACTGCCCTTGAAATCTGTCTCCCGAAGTCATCACCTCACTTTGCTTAATGGCAGGCCAGTGCCTCATAAATGGATGCACATAAATACACAAACCTGGTGGTCAGTGCTGTCAGCTTCTGTAACATCAATGCCATGTTCAGAGGGTGGAAAGACTGAATTCAGCCCTCTTCCTTCTCACTCCTCTTTAAGAGGTGATGGGCTCCAACCCATCTGGTAGCACCAACCATTTCTGAGGTTCTCACATGCACTAATGCACACAGCAGGCTTGTTTGCATAGGGATCTTTGAATTACGGCCTGCAAGTACAGTATTGAGGATGGGGCAGTATAAGCTGACAAGATGCCTCTGGGAAGTCTTACAAGCAGAACACAAGGGCAAAAGATCTTTCCTGAACTTATTCTCCACAACTGGTATTCAGAGACATGCTATTTCCAATCCTTGAGGTAGTATATAGCATTATGCCCTTCCTCAAGCATGCCTCATTCTCTTCAAATGCCAACTAATTTGGTGGCTATCACCACATGTCATGGTAGCCAACTCCACAGGTTCACTATGCATTATATGAAAAACTGTACTTCCCATTCATTGTCCTGAATCTCCCACCATTCAGTCTTTCTTGGATGGCCTGAGATTCTAGTATTGCGAGGGAGGGAACTAAATGTCTCCTAGTCTAATTCCTCACTGCCATACATTCTTTTATATACCTCTATTATCTCTGTCCCTCCACTTAACCTTTTTTTCTGAACTGAAGAGCCCTAAGCATTCTAAACCTTTTCCTAAAGGTAAAGGTAAAAGACCCCTGGACGGTTAAGTCCAATCAAAGGCGACTATGGGGTTGCGGCGCTCATCTCACTTTCAGGCTGAGGGAGCTGGTGTTTGTCCAGCTTTCCAGGTCATGTGGCCAGCATGACTAAACCGCTTCTGGCGCAATGGGACACCTTGATGGAAGCAAGAGCACATGGAAATGCCATTTACCTTTCTGCCGCAGCGGTACCTATTTATCTACTTGCAGTGGCATGCTTTCAAACTGCTAGGTTGGCAGGAGCTGGGCATTTGGTGCAACCCCTTGATCATTTTGGTTGACCTGTTCTGAAGCTTTTCAGCAACCAGAACTTGACTGTTATAGTATCAGGGCACTGGGGCTGCATCACCAGTACCTCCTTGGAATTTCCAGTCTTGGCCATGAGAAATGGCATGTGGGGCATCAGTTGTGCAGGAGATCTCCCGACTCCAAGGAGCAGAAAGTGGCGGGCATATTTAACATGGTGATTAAAAGTGCCTAAAGCTCTTTTCAGTCCCCCTTATGGCTAGAGTGCCCCAGCACATAGGGAATCACTGGTTTACAGATTTCACAAGATGTTTTGCCTAATATTAAACTCCCACCTACATTTTCATGCTGACTTTTCATCAAATAATGGTAGCAACAAAGATTTTTTTTTATTTTTTCTTTAGCTCTGTGTAGGACCCTTACATGCTAGCCTGCTGGCAACATGGAGGAAAGGAAGTTGCATGTGCATGTTTTGCTTTTTTATGATTAATCATATGACACTTTGAACAAAAGCAGCTGCACTAAATCTTTATACAGTATTGAGGCTAAAGAGCTATAATCATGCCTATGCATTGTATATATTGATGGCCCACTTTTCATGATGGATGCTCTGTAGATTAAACATCAGGGTTGTAATTTACCATGGCCTCATGGTCTACCAACACTCAAAATATTTGTCGCAACTGCGGCTTTGCAGTTTACAACACTGACGCAGGAAAAAAAAAATCCTTTTAAAAAGTAATTGTGCTATAGCTTGAATAGTAATGGTCCCAAAGTTGTTGCTTTTCAGAAACAATTCCCAGAAACACCAGGAAAGTCAGAGGGACTTTCAAGTTTTTTCTGGAGATCAGTCATAAAAAACACGTTTTGTATGGAGAAAACCCTAAGTTCAATGCCTGGCATCTCCAGTGAAGTAGCAGCTGATGAGAAAGGTTTCAGCCCAAGTCTCTGCAGATCCACCACCTGTCAAGGTGGCAACACTGGGCTCCATTAAGAAATGGACTGCTCTGGAATAAGGCAGTTTCCAATCTTCTTAGCACAATGCATTTTTAGACAAGCAGCTTAACTTGTACGTTGACCCAGCATAGAAGCATTTCTGATGGGGTGTAACAATTTCAGCACCAGCACAACACTTCAATATATGGAATTGCTTGGGCTCTGCAGGCTGACTAGTATCCCAGGTCTTATCAGCTGTGCCACTCAGATCTTAGCAGCAAGGAGTCAGCATCAAATGGCTATAAGCCACCATCTTATTCCTCACAGTGCCTTGGAGTTATGCTACACTGGGGGAATTGTGGAAAAATTCAAAACATGGCTTATCTTATGGGGAGTGGGTAGGATCTAGGGCAGGTGTTAGCCCTGGTGGGTGGGTTTATTTTTACACATTTCATATATTGTGACTTGTTTTAATTGGTTATAGTTTAGTAATGATTTATAGAAGTGGTTGAGAATGAAATTCTGTTTAATTAGAATTTGCTGAGGGTTATTTTTTATTGTGTACTATTATAGTCCATTGGATTGTTGAATATCACTCTGTTCAATAGAAGTTGCTTATTTTCAAGTCATATTATTTTATTATGACTTATTTGTATTGATCAGATTGTTATAAGCTGTGCAATCTTTGTTGCATACCTCCCGCTTGGAAACTGCCTTGTGTATAGCAATACAGAAAGACAGTAAGTATATAAGTTAAAAGTGAAATGAAAAATGGGTTATGGTGGACAATTACTCGAAGCTGCCAAAAGCTGACAGCAAGGGATACTAGCACCATAGTGAAAACAAAGATGCCATTGATGCCACTTCTCCCTGGGCTTGATGGATTAGTCTTCTTAAAGCATTCAAGGAGATGATTTTATTTGCAGTCACCTTTTTCAAATGATCTTCCTCTCGGAGACCATCAATCTACATTCACATTGGTAGCATGGATATTGCTCACGTTTCTAAATTCTAAATTCATGGCTGCAAAAGATGAAGTGATCTATTTTAGTTACATCTCTGAAAGGACGTCGAGATGCTTCTGCAGAACTGGAGACCAGTTTAAGTACAGAAGGAAGGCCTGACCTTGACCAAGGACACTTTAAAATCCTTTTGCCAACCAGCTAGTTTTCTCCTGTCTCACCTACTTAAATTTTCAAAAAGGCTTTTTATGTACGGAATGTGCTCTGGATCATACTTGTTCCCGAGCAGCCCTGACAGCTTTCAGAGATTGCCGGTGACTCCCAGATGATATGTAATACTAGAAACAGCAGCCTGATGCTAAACATCCCCACCTGTTCTCCATTATCTTCCTTCAAAAGAAAACAATGTTTGGCTAAAGTTACAAACTAATGGAAACCATTTTCACTAAATAGGTACATTTGGTCTTATGTAATTTGGTAGCTCATAAAAGGGAAAAATACATAGAAAATGGCTTCGAACAGAGAGAAGGAAATGAAATGGGGGGAAAAGTTCCTACGGCTGTGATCCTCATCCCACTTACTTGGAAGTAAATCCTATTGAAGTCAATGGGGATATTTCTAAGCACATGTGTTTGGGGCGATGATGAAATAAAATCTGCATTTAATATGCAGGGCATGGATGGAAGAATGTATTGCCAATTTGACATGGTGCACATAAGGTTGAGACTCTGCCCAACTTAGCTTCCCCACCTCCATTCAGCACAAGCTCTTTTGGGATATGTGCTAAGCAGCAGGGGTGTGCACAGACCACAAAATTCAGTTCAGATCCTGATTTGGCACCAGTCACAAAAGAGCTCCCTGTTCTTCCTCCCCCAACCCTGCCATTTTTCTTATATGGCAGCCTTGGGGAGAAAGACTTCCATTCTGGCAGCAGTCTTTTCAATGCCTAATCCTTTGAAGCATCCCAAATTGCTTCACAGACCCCTGCAGGGTGCTTGGAAAAAAGCCTGCTTTGGTTTGGACTAGCCCTGAATCTGTCTGAAGAGTCAAGATTTGTCCAAATCTGATGTGAACCCCTAGTGAACCAACCCAGAAAGGAAGCTGTTATGGCTAATGGAAGAAGGGTATTTTCCCTCACTTCACATGCAATATGTACTTTACATATTTCCTGGACAACCCCCCCCCCTAAGTTTTTACACCTCCTGGATAACAAGGACATACAAGTTGTCCCACACCAAAATTTAGAGCTGCCATTACAACATATCTGGCAACAACAACAACAACAACAACAACAACAACAACAACAACAACGTATTATGTTAATCCATTCAAGCCAACTGTGGAGAACATGCAAGAGAATAGTTTTCAATAGCTCATGGGTTCTATTTTTCCTGTGGATCAAGTCACAGTTTTAGTCTGTGATGTCCTCACCTACCCGGACATAGCCGGTATTTGACCTTTGAAACAGTGTCCAGGCAAAAAATTGCTTAAATGTCCAGGGAAATCTGGACATATGGCTGCCCATGTTGGAAGTGTAGAGTTTGGCGAATTTCATTAAAAATAGCTTAACAATTTTGGGCAAAACTAGAGAGATATCAAAGTAGATCTGATCAAGCTGAGACATTGGAGACTGGCCTGGATTTGAAGCGGTATAAGGCAGGTATTTATATCCAGATTAGGTGACCACTTAGTCACCAAAGAAGAAATGCATCATCCAAAATGAGGGGGACCAAAGGACAAAGATTTGCATAATAATTTGCATATGTTAATTTGTATATATAGATGCAAATGTAGAAATGATTACTATACTTTAAACAGAAATACAATGGTGTTCTGGCAATCCTGTCCATCTGCTTAGTCTGCTGCCAAGTTGATAGGCAACTTCAGTGCCCCTGCTCTCCATTCTTAGGGTTCTTTGTTTGGAAACCAGGCTTGGACTGGAAATCCCTTCAGTGAGAGAAAGAGGTGTCCTCTGTAAAGTTGGACCCATGCCAGCTGTCATCTAGGCTGGAATACAATTGCCACCTATCCATTTCCACAGGTCAAGCAGCAGCTTAGATCTATGATGAGAGCTGTTGCTTCAATAAGGATGCAGCTCACCCTTATATAGGTGGAGGCTCCACCCCCTTCCCTGCTCTCTCTCAGGCCCTGATCTATGCAGGTGTTTCCATGTGATTCCATTTCCTCCTGAGTAGCCTGAGGAGCAGCTAAGGCACTTCGCTGGCAGCTCTGGCATTCCTTCCTAGCTTGTCATCTCCTCTTGCTCCTGCAGCCTGGGGTTGGTTTAAGAGCAGGCAAGGAACCCAAGACCTCCAGACCTGGGAGCATTGGATTATCAGAGTAACTAGCAATGTGGAGCTCTGTGGCAGGGTGCATCTACGCTTGCTTCTCATCTCAGGAGACTTCGGGTTCAGGATCTGAGCATAGCTGAACCTTAAACACCACTTCTTTTTCTTTCATATATATCTAGAATAAGCATATAAAGGAGTGTGAGATCATGAAGTATCATAAAAATATATAATTGTTACTGCTTTATGCTCTATCAGAACTACTCTATGTAACAGGACAGAGCAAGAGATACTTTGTTTTGGAAGATTTAATCATTGACAATTGTCCCCCCCTACACCCCATAGATGTAAGTCACTGCCCATTTTTGTTAATTAAAAGACTCCCAAAGATTCTAAGCCCCCAAATGACAATGCTTGCTTTTGAACTGAACATTTCCAAATCTACCCCTTTCTAGCAAATTAATGCTTCCAGGTTTGAAATATGGTTGGTGTTCTTTACATTTTTAGGGCTGTAAGCTGTTATGCATACGAATGGGCTTTACTTGTATTGCTAGAACTCATTAACTTACCCTATGGAAGCCAATGCAACTGGCTATGCTGGGCCAAACCATGACTCTTTAGCTTTTTCCAGGCCAGTGTTAAGTCAGTTAATAACTTAGTTTTGATTTTGGCAAGGTGAGGTCCTTTTGTTGGTCCACTACAACTTTTCCATTCATTTGTATCATTTCCCTCCCACCAGGATAGGCAATATAAGTGCTGGCCTCACTCTATAGAACAAATTATTTCCCAGAGTTTCTGCAAATATCCAGCAGCTGTGGATAGCCTCATCATTGTTTGGAAGCAAGATTTGAGTCTAATGGATTCTCATGAAAGCCATTGTTTGTTGCTTTTCTTTTGAGCTTTCCCAAAGCTCTTCTTAAACTGTATGCGATATAACAGATAAGGATACTACTGTGCATTCCTCAATGAATGTGTAACCAACGAGCATTTTCAGTGTCTCTGTGTGCATCAAATATGAGGCCAAAGTGAATATATCTGAGAGGAATGTTCTTTACACCAGCTAGATCTAAACAAAGAGATTCTGCATCAGGGAATGAGATATGGGACATGTCTTCACAGTACAGTGAAAAGAGTGATGATATGTCCTATTCTGCAGAGGACTGTCCTCTATTCAAAGGTGCCTTCTTTTTGAAAGACTGCCTGTTCCAAATCTGATTTAAATATAAGGAACCACTAGAGGGAAGAGGATGTAAAACTTTAAGTTTGTCCCTATACATATACATTAGCATGTACAATTTTTCTTCAATTTATCAGCCACCACTCTATGACCACTGATCATACTCAGTTCTTATTGGTTTGTTTTGGGTTCCCCCACTGTATCATGGATGTGGGGTAAGATAATTCTCTCTCACTGCCAGGAACTGGACCTAAGACCTTCTGCATGCAAAGCAGATGTTCTACTACTGAGCTACAGCTCTCTTCCTGTCCCATCCCTTTGCAGCATCTAGCTTGCAAGCTAGTTGATGTAGGGAAGCAGTGAAAGACACTTAGACAAATGATGGACACCTGGCTTGCTAGTTGTTGTTGTTGTTCATTCAGTCGTGTCCGACTCTTCGTGACCCCATGGACCAGAGCACGCCAGGCACGCCTATCTTTCACTGCCTCCCTCAGTTTGACCAAACTCATGTTAGTAGCTTCAACAACACTGTCCAACCATCTCATCCTCTGTCGTCCCCTTCTCCTTGTGCCCTCAATCTTTCCCAACACCAGGGTCTTTTCTAGGGAGTCTTCTCTTCTCATGAGGTGGCCTCATACTGGAGCCTCAGCTTCAGGATCTGTCCTTTCAGTGAGCACTCAGGGCTGATTTCTTTAAGAATGGATAGGTTTGATCTTCTTGCAGTCCATGGGACTCTCAAGAGTCTCCTCCAGCACCATAGTTCAAAAGCATCAATTCTTCAGCGATTGGCCTTCTTTATGGTCCAGCTCTCACTTCCATAAATCACTACTGGGAAGACCATAGCTTTAACTATACGGAGCTTTGTTGGCAAGGTGCTGTCTCTGCTTTTTAAGATGCTGTCTAAGTTTGTCATTGCTTTTCTCCCAAGAAGCACATGTCGTTTAATTTCGTGACTGCTGTCACAATCTGCAGTGATCATGGAACCCAAGAAAGTAAAATCTCTCACTGCCTCCATTTCTTGCTAGTAGTACTGTACATGCTAAAAGTATCTAGGGGTCTTTGTGGACCACAAGCTTAACACAAGTCAACAGCTATTCTAGGCTGCATCAACAGTAAGTGTCCAGTGTAGTGTCCAGATCTAGAGAAGTGATAGTCTCACTCTATTCTGCCTTGGTCAGCCCACACTTGGAATACTGTGACCACAATTTAAAGGTTAAAAGTTGGATGGACATCATTCATGGATACTTTACTTGAGATTCTTGCTTTGCAGGGGGTTGGAAGAGGGGTCCTTTCTAACTATACAGTTATAATGCTTCTATGCTTCTACGCCTTTGTATCATTTGTAGCCTTAGCCTGTGGTTGTGTTAAGGGCATTGAGTTTTGAGGACCTTCCCTGAATATCAAAGAGCAGAGACCTTCAGGTACTTTATCAATGAAGTGAATGTGAGTTCTGCCCCCCTGCCCCCAGAGCAATCAGTGTTTCACTCGCTTTGTTACACATACAAAGTGAGACGGATGTCTTACAATATAACAAATCATTACTAATGAATCGTGATATCTGACACTCAGTGCTGAAGAAGGATTTACAGACGTGCCTCTCAGCAGCAGCCATTTCCTGTATTAGGAAGTCTGACTTTGTAGCAGGCATTCCCGTTCATTCAACTATCCCAAGAGTGTGAAATTTGGAATTAGCAGAGTTTGGAAGGAAGCTATCGGCTGCACTTGTGCCTTGGGCACTGAAAGTGAGAAGTCAATGTGTCTCTGGGGTTTGCGTTCCCTGACAATTTTCAGAACTGGCAAGAGAGTTCATAATCAGTTGCATCAACTTTTATGACCTTTTGCCCCTTTTGTAATGCAGAATTAATAGTCAGCAGAGGAAGGGTTGGAAGGAGACTGGAATTTGGTCACTGGCTTCTCCCCCCATATGGTCAGGATTACATAAAAAAAATAATACACTGAATATCTTCAATTCGCTTCTTACTGAAATTGTTGAAAAACCACGTGGGTTCCAGCTCAACACTTCTGCTGATCCCAGCCATTTAGTCCATGATAATTATCATTTTTATATTCAGTAGATTTTCAGACCATGGGAATAAAGACATTTCCACAAAAACCCATGAATAATATAGATGATGATGATTTAATTTATTACCTGCCTTTCACCCTAAGGTCCCAGGCAGGTTATGACATTAAAACACAACTTTACAACACAATATTAAAAACAGGTTTAAAACAACTTACAGAAATAAGATGGGTTCTAAAAAAATATACACCTCAAGTGTCAAAAGCCAGGACAAAGAGGTGTATTGTTGTTGTCTTGTTGTTTAGTCATGTCCGACTCTTCGTGACCCCATGGACCAGAGCACGCCAGGCACTCCTGTCTTCCACTGCTTCCCGCAGTTTGGTCAGACTCATGTTGGTAGCTTCGAGAACACAGTCTAACCATCTCATCCTCTGTCATCCCCTTCTTCTTGTGCCCTCAATCTTTCCCAACATCAGGGTCTTTTCCAGGGAGTCTTCTCTTCTCATGAGGTGGCCAAAGTATTGGAGCCTCAGCTTCAGGATCTGTCCTTCCAGTGAACACTCAGGGCTGATTTCCTTAAGAATGGATAGGTGTATTAGATGTATGTTATAGTGTACAATATCACAGATGTACAGCCTAGTCCCTTTCTATTAACAGATAATTTTATTGAGCATCTACAGTTGGTGTAGATACTGCAGTACAGTGTGGTCATTTATAGAATGTGCAATGCTGCATATAGCACGAAAAAGCACAATTTGACTGAGCTGGTGCTTCAGAGGAAAGGATATTAGGTTGGATCTTCTGAAAAGCTCCTCTAGAGTGTTGAGAAATCATCCAAAACAGATACCGGTAGTTATGAGGGGCTTCAGGGCAAGGGGAAATTGGTAAAAATTCCTGCCTCTCCATACACGTCCACTCATAGGAGCCTCTGCAGGTGGCAGGATTCACAGTAAGCATTTTAAAATTGTCCTATTCAATGATAAAAGGAGTAGAAATGGGGAAGCCCTGGTTGCGGACTAAACAGGATATTTAAAAGGCCTAACAACCTTCTTTCCTCATGGTATACTACTGCTTGCTTTTGTGATGTTAAAACTCAGCTGGGGTCTCTCTCTTGCTGCAAAGTGTGTTTAGCCCTGCACTTTGGATCTAGGGATCCAGCCAAATCTTTTATTAATTACCTTACACAGGTGACCTATATACACTTTCTCCTCACAAGAGATTGTTGTAAGAAATGGAGGGAGAAATATGGTTCACTCTGCATTTAAAAGCGCGTGACCAAATTCACAGGTCCTGGACTTGTACGTGGATCAGAAGCCAGCTGTGTATTACTTTCTGAATTTTACAGGGCATTTTTAGTTCAAGGAAATGCACATAAAATGCTAGGGTTTTTACCCAACTAAGTCCAGTCCAAGTAAGCCAACCGAAACGAATAAACCTAAGTAAGTCATTAATTTCACTGGGTCTGTTCTGAGTATTACCAGTATTGGATACAATGCATACATTTTACAGAAAAAAATCATACAGTGAAATATATTTTATGGGCAAACACACTGAAAAGCATACAAAAATACATATTTAAGGAAAGAATGCAAAAATTAGGGAAAGGCAAGTAAAATTTAAGGTGGTGCCGTGGGTTTTTTTTTTTTTTTACAATCTGAAAAAGAAGTAGATGGAATGGACTTATGGAGCTACATAAAACAGGCACAGAATGGAAAGAGGCTCATCTCGCCTTCTCTGATCTGTTGTTTCCTTGGGGATTCATAAAGCAGCACATTTGAATGAAATTGCATCACAATAACCCTTCCTTGGTTTTGAAAAATGCAGCAAGTTGAGTTCTTTCAGGCAGCGTTGTCTGAGGGGTGGTAAATAAGCACAAAAGGATGAATGGACAATTGGGCCACCCAGCGGACAATAAGAGTGACCAGTGTGAAAACAAAAAACAACAACGGATATTTATTCTACAAAGGAACAACCCTTGGTCTGATGTTGTGCCAAACCCAGAGGATTTTGTGCTTTTTAAAGAAGAAATGACTGAACGTTGACTGGTTTCAAAGACATCCAAGAGGGAAGATGAGGTTCCCAAACAGAACTTTCAAGGAATATTGTTTTGAGAAAGCCAGAATGCTGAAGCAGATCAAAAGGCTATTGTAAAAGAGCAGAAGCTGAAGTGTACTGAAGAAAGAGCCACTGCAGTCAAGATGAGAATGCGACATCAGACAGTATTTCCACATTTCAATTCATTGAATGTATTTGAAACACCCTGGCGCCTAAGGACAGGCAGTAATACTTAAAGCAACCCAGTAAAATTTTGCACATAAAAACACTAATTAAAAAAACCAAGACAATATCTAATAAAACCATGGCAATTGAAATGCAAAAATAATTATTATAATTTGCATTATTTACATAAAATTAAAACGACCTGCTTTTAATTATTGCATTTATATCCCAGTGTGGACTACCTTGGGCAAAGAATGGCTGTAGCTCAGCAGCAGAGCACATGTTCTGCAGGCAGAATGTCCCCAGCCTCTGCAATTGCAGCTTTGAAAAACTCATTTCTGAAACCCTAGATAAGCCACTTCTAATAAAGAAACTGAGGTAGATAGACCAGTATTCTAACTTGTACAGAGGTAAAATATATATTTATTGCTCCATTCACTTCTGTCTCTGGCCCTGTTATGTATTGGTTTAGTATGCATACATGAGTTTCACTGCTAGTTCTGTAACTACCCAGAGCTGATTACACGAAGAGCTGAAATCATATAGACACTGCACCCACGACTTAACAGGCCCCATCCAGCACTGCCCCCTGGTATGTTGCTCAGAAGGGAATGTGGCCCTTGGGGTGAAAAAGGTTTCCTATCCCTGGTCTAGTGTCCAACTCTCAGACATGAAGCACAGTGGACAACCATGTGCCAGTCACCATCTCCCAGCCTAGCAGGGCTGCAATAGGAATCAATGGGTAGAATTGTGTGGTATGCTGCACTGAGCACCGATAAACATATGTGTGTCGGTTTTTCTGCTCTTTAATTTTAGAGTTCCACTTATCTAGCTGTGATTTCTCCAAACTACATTCTCATGTTCCCGTTCCACCTTCATTACCTTGCCAAAAAGCTTCACCACCAGACTTGATTATGTGACAACAATCTCCCATGTGTACAACTAGCCTGGAATGCATTTTGTGAGTTCCTCTTGTTGAGAAGCAGGGACAAAGGCCGTTGTGGTTTCATTTAGATTTCTGTTTCTTCCATCTATCTATGCCTAGCTAAATAAAGGTGTCTGAGGAAAGATTTTGTAGTGTTGAAAAGTGAAATGCAGCGCTGCAAACTACAGAGTGGAAGAGCATAAGCAGTGCCAGTATGGTGTAACATCAACATTGTGATCTTGCTATTCTTCGTTTTGCTGTAGAAGATTGTTGAGCTTCACCTCTTCATTAAAAGGGTTTAGGGGGGCTAGGGAACCTCAGGCCAGGGGTTGAGTGTGGCCCACTAAGTCTTTCTAGCTGCCCTTCGGAAATCTCATACCCCTCAACCTCCCTGATTTGAGTGGGACATCCCAGAATTACAGAAGCCACCTGGCTTCTGATTGGATCCCAGATTGTCCTATTTTTGGTCCGCTGTTCTGTCACAAGTCAGCTGGCTCGCACCAGAGCGCCGGACCAAACAATGCTCATTTCTTTGTCTCACACTTTTGTGTGAATCAGCTGGCTCACACCAGAGCATTGGACCAAAAGATGGTTGTTTTTTGGTCTTGTGTGCTCCTACAAGAGCTAAGGAACACAAAAAAACGAGCATCCCAATTTTGATCAGTGGGATGTTGGAGGGCATGGAATCTCCCCAGGCCACACCTCTCATTGGTGCTGGTTTGCACCCAAAGGGTGTTTGCCTGACTGGAATATGCCCTTTGCTTGTCTGGATGGAGGATGGAGATGGGCGTGTGCATGCATGTATGATACTACCTACTGCACAAAAGAAAAATCCACATTTGCTGTTCCACCTGCTCTTGCCTCTGGTCCCACCCACCACTACCATGCAACCCTGTGATGTTGTCTAGAGAGAAATCTGGGCCCCAGGCTGAAAAAGATTTCACATTATAGAACCTTTGAGCTGTCCAAGGTCTTTTAGGCAATCTTGTCCAAGTGTCCAGTAGAGGCTAGCCCATGTGGGGAAATGGGGCACTGCCCTCCCAACTTCAGCTTGCCCTCGGCCAGTCCTTACTTTCCTGCCTTCCTACAATCAGTCAAGGTGTGTGTGGGGGT
The DNA here is from genome assembly GCF_009819535.1 of Lacerta agilis. Lineage (NCBI taxonomy): Eukaryota > Metazoa > Chordata > Lepidosauria > Squamata > Lacertidae > Lacerta > Lacerta agilis. The sequence goes on from NC_046320.1 coordinate 51,933,575, forward strand.
GTGTGGCCATGCCTACCAGCTTCCTTCCCTAAGTCTCAGTGTTGCTCCTTGTAGAATTCAGCAGGGTGGATGGTGGAAAAAACTGAATTTGTGTTGCTCTCCTTGCCCTCCACCCCACCAGTCTCAATGGGTGCCAGCCACCACTGCAGCAGTCTGCTCATTGCAGGAAATGCTGAACTAAAGCATCCCCAGCAGACTGTGGTCTTGCCTCTGCTTGAGAGCCTTGTGCAATGGCGAGCCCATCGCCCCTTTAGGTAATAGGTTCCATCCTCTCTTATTGTCAAGCCATTTCTCCTAACATTCAGCTGAAATCTACCTTTGTGTAACGTTAAGAGCAAAGGAAGAGCCTGCTTGATGAGGCCAGTGGCCCATCTTGTCCAGCATTCTGTACTCATAGTGGCTACCCAGGGCAGATGTACACATGGGGGATGGACTTATAGATATGCCATAAATTAAATCATTATAACAAAAGAAAAAAAAAACCTATGTAAAACTGCATCGAAAAGTTTTCTGCTCTACATCACCATCTGCTGTTTCATGTTTATAAAGCATTTAAAATGCTGGGTTTTTTTTTACTAATGAGAAGCCTGCAAGCAGGACCTGAGCTCAACAGCAAACATTGAGTATTACCCTCTGGGGGTAAATGAGGACAGGTCTTTGTGCTATCATATCCTTTCTCTAGCTTCTCCTTTCCAGGCTAAGAACACCCTGTTCCTTTTAAAACAAAAAACAACAAAAAACTTATAGGATTTGTTTTCAATTCTGCTATCCTCCTCATCGCCATTTTCAGGATCCATTCCACATTGCTATATCCTTTTTAAAGTGAGGCACTCAGAACTGGACAAAGTAACCAAATAACAAATTATGTCAAACATAGAATCGTAGAATTGTAGAGTTGGAACGGACAGCAAGGGCCAATGCTCTGCAAAGCAGGAATCTCATGCTCTACCAACTGAGCTGTCCCAGCTTTCATTATAAGGACAAATGGATGGGGGTACTCAGGGCTTGAGCCCCATTGAGAGCATCCTGCCTAAGTATTCTGCAAAACCTGGAACTGACGCTGACTTGATGGTTTGACCTGATATTTGGGGGCTGAGTTCTACTGCTCCGTGACTATGCTAGTTGCCCAATGCTAGTTGCTGGGGAACAACACCAGGGCTACTGACTTTGAGCCCTGCTTATGGGTTCCCCAGAGGCATCTGGCTGACACTGTGGGGAACAGAATGCTGAACTAGGTAGGCCTTTGGTTTGATCCAGCAGAGCTGTCCTTTCCTTCTTATATCCTCCCAAAGCAGCATGCTGACTGTTCAAAATGCCAGATCTAACTCTAGGCCAGATGATAAATAACCACTCAGAGATTAAACTAAAAAGCTAACTAGCAGATGGGGGTGGGTGGGTGGGAGAGGAAAAAAGCAGAGATGAAAGACCAGCAAGATTATTAAAACAAACAAAACCTGGATGGGGAACAAAGTGCACAGACAAGCTTCATCTTTCAGTGACTCTTTGGTGAAGCACTCAGACATGACATAAAATTAAGTGATAAAGTCTTCTTGTCACAGTGGGTATTAAACCCCCCCCCCCCCCCATGACTTCTAGAGCATTATGTTACTGTCGGTGGTAGTAACTGATGCTTCTAACAACATGCGTTGTACAGACATACTCTGAAAACGCACCCCCAAAATTGTGATCAGCTCTGCAGAATCTAAGGGACACATAATTTCGCTCCTGTTTGCTTTTTCTTGTTTTTTCTCCTGGTCAGGAATTACCTCCTGGGAGGATTTATTTAGGCAACCCACTGCAAGAGGATCCCTCTCTTGATTGTTGTCCTGATTATCCTTTGGAAATAAGTTATAGTAATAGACATGGACATTCAAGTAATTATCACATACCGCTAATAAGAGTTAGACAAACCACAGTGGTTTCCAGTCAGTTCTTTTGTGGCTCAGTAACCATGTTATTTCCCTGTACAAAAACCAGGAAATAGCTGCACTTTATCAGAAGCAATGTGGTCTTGTGAGAGAAATAAATGTCCACCACAGGCAAAACTGAGATCATCAGACTCATTTTCACTTGGTACTTTGTCAACATGTCACCTCCAGTCTCCAGAAACCATTAAGCACACTACCTACTTTTTCCTATAATAAGAGGCAAATTCATTATTAATTTATACAGTGGTACCTCTACTTACGAACACGATCCGTTTGCACCCCGAAAAGTCCGTAAGTAGAGTGCCGCTACTGCATGTGCACAAAGCGCGATAGAGTGCTTCTGCACATGTGCGAAGCGCATGGCGAAACCCGGAAGTATACACTTCCAGGTTTGCGGCATTCACAACCCGAAAATCCACAACATGAAGCGAACGCAACCAGAGGTATGACTGTATTCCTTTAAGAAAACTGATTAATAAGCTGCCAGGCCCTCCAAGTGTCCCTATTTTCCAGAGACGTCCCTGATTTAGAGAAACCATCCCGGTTTCTGATTTGATCCCTGAATGTCCCACTTTCCCTTAGGATATCCCTATTTTCAATGGAGAAATGTTGGAGGGTATGGAGTTATCTGACCCCCGAGGTGTCTGAAGGCAATCCTGTATATTGTTTTATTATGTTTTCATATATGTTGGAAGCTTTTCAAAGTGGCTGGGGCAACCCAGTAAGATGTGTGGGGGTATAAATAGCAAAATTATTATTATGGAATGGGACGTCCCTATTTTTATCTGAGAAATGTTGGAGGGTATGAGCTGCGACTAACACAATGCTATTTACACTCTACTAAAGAGAGGCAAAAATAAAAAAGGATAGGCTTTGGAATACAAACTAACTGTGACTCCTGGAGCCTGCCAAAGGTTTTCCGTTTGAACCACGTGAACATTTGTTCAGTCGTTCAGTCGTGTCCGACTCTTCGTGACCCCATGGACCAGAGCACGCCAGGCACGCCTATCCTTCACTGCCTCTCGCAGTTTGGCCAAACTCATGTTAGTAGCTTCGAGAACACTGTCCAACCATCTCATCCTCTGTCGTCCCCTTCTCCTTGTGCCCTCCATCTTCCCCAACATCAGGGTCTTTTCTAGGGAGTCTTCTCTTCTCATGAGGTGGCCAAAGTACTGGAGCCTCAACTTCAGGATCTGTAATTCTAGTGAGCACTCAGGGCTGATTTCTTTCAGAATGGAGAGGTTTGATCTTCTTGTAGTCCATGGGAACATAGCAGTACAGTAGTCATCCTTGGAGGCTTTTTGAGCTTGAATTCCGCCAGTTGAATTATGCAATTAAAGCACATTCACACACACACACACACACACTTATATAATTCTGCTTCATGGAGAAAGACCTTGCAACCACCACTGTCCATCCTGCTTCTTCTGGCTTCTACATATTCTCCTGATCAACAGTACAATCTTATACACAGGAGAGGTGATGTGTCCTACTTTACAGGAGCAATCCTTGATTTTAGGAACAGTCCTCTCTTTGAAGAAGTTTTCTGCTTGAAGGCCTGCCCAATTCTGGTCCAGCTGGAAGACAAAGAACCATAAGGCCTCAAGATCAGGAGTGGTGGTGTGGATCTGCAGCAATATCGGGGGCATTGTTTCCACTTACCAGGAGGGGGAGAGGTGAGGCAGCAATGAAGTTATGGCTGTACAGGCACACCAGCAGAGCCAATATATCACTTCCATTGGTACACCCATATACCCTGACCTGGTTCTCAGCCTGCTCCTCCCTCCAGTAAACAACAGTGAGGCTATTGTTACAGCTCCACCCCACTGGGTGAGCCCTCTGTGACTGAAGCTGTCCAGACTGAGAGGGGAACTTGGTCATGTTGACACTACCTTCTCCACTATGTTGAGATGCACTGACCACTGGCCATTGCAACTATGATGTGGTGGATTGAGCAGAAGAGAAGGCAAGAGGCAGGGGGCATCAAATTTTGGCCTCACACAGGGCGCCGCTGAAATTTTGAAACACCAAAGTCTGCCCCTGTGGGGACAACTTGTAATCTAATCCATGAGGAAGCCTTTACACAACTCACATGATTCTGACTTTCTGGCTGGATTATGGCGAATGGGTGGGTGGGGAGCTCTGTGACCCTGAATTCACTGTTCTTGCAAATATGCTTTCTTTCACTGCAAGCTCTTTATAGTTGAAGTATGTCGCAAACACTCCTCATGTACAAGCAAGGGAGACAAGACTCCAACATCTGATTGTTTTAAAATACAGATATGAAGTAAAAGCTTTCCAGGGAGTCTATGGGGAGTTTTTCTCTCATTCTGTGCCATGGCATGTACTTTTTGGATCATTCCTCGAGGAATATTGTGTGCCAGCCAAGTCATGAAGAGACCTAGACATGAAATGAAGAAGGGGCCTCTAGCAGTAGCATCTTAAGTTGTGCTTGTAATATCAAGGGTTTTGAATGAGCCATAAGGATACCCAGGGGAAATTATAAAGTCATAAGGCAAAGCCAGAAGTCCTGGATGCAAGCAGCAGCCAGTCGGTGGTAAAATGAACCAATCTATTTTCCATTTCCAAATACTAGCAAGAACAACAGTTGGATTTGTTGGAAAAGATCTCCGTGAAGCTCAAAAGCTTATGTGTTCCCACTAGAAGAACTTGTAACCCACCACTCTTAGAGAGCTGGTTTCCTAACACATCACCCTCACAAATATTTCTCTTTCCACCTGGTGCCTTTATCTTTCCATAGATATTTTCAGAAGGTTTATGTCAAGTGACCTTAGTGGGGAAAGTCTGCCACAGGGAATATTCTTGCCATGTCAAGAACAGGCCTGCCATCTTTCTGATCTTTCAAATTCTGACTACACAGCAGTGGAAGGAAACCTCTTTCCACCTGAGGGCCATGTACCCTTCTGGGTAACCTTCTGGGGTCCACATGACAGTGGTGGGCAAGGGCAAAAAATGGGTGGAGAAATAAATGTGAATTTTACCCTTGTACAGAAGGCTGGTTTTTATCCACACTTAACATCCTGTCTCTGTGCTCCATTCAGGCAATCAAGTGATGTGATCAGATTTCATCCAGCTAGGCAGAAACATTCAAGGAAGGTGCAAGACAGTGTAGCATGGCCCTTCTTATGGTCTTATCTGGTTGCATGGCATACTGCTCAACTTTCCTAGGAAAACCAGGACATCCTCTCTCTTTTTCACATGAGAGCATGGCACCAGAGGACAATTTCTGTTCTTATCCTGAAGCAAAGTTCTTAACCTGAAGCGTTATTTCTGGGTTAGCAGAGTATGTAACCCGAAGCGTATGTAACCTGAGGTAGCACTGTAATAATACCACAACACATCCACAATTAAAAGATCCGTCCGAATCTCTGGACTTCCCACCTTCCCCTCCATGGTTTCTGTTGCTAAACCTTTTCTACTGCATCTTTTTTCAATAATCCATACTCCTTTACCTGCATATTCATATCTCTCATTACAGTACAAGTGTTATTGCAATACTGCTAGTGCTTTCAACTGCTCACAGTGGTCTCCAAGATAAATTATATTCCCCCCCCCCATTTCTTATTAAAGTTTTGGTCTTCCTTGTTCCTGGGCTTTCCGGTCAGTTTTGCCATTTCAGCATAGTCCAACAATTTAATTTGCCATTCTTCTCTGGGAGGGACTTTATCTTCCTTCCATCTCAGGGGCAGGGGCGGAGGAAGGGGGTGTGGTGGGTGTGGGTCGCCCCAGGTGTCAACACAGAGGGGGGAGACAAAATGCTGGGCGGCACTCACCGCGGAGCCTGCAGTGTACCCGAGCCACACGTCTCTCCTGGAACAGACACGGTGCCTTGGGCGTGCGCAGGTTCCCCGCTGCCCAAACGGTCTGCCCGCTGCCCCCCCAGCTGTAAGGTGGCTGAGTGGGAGGAAGCAGGCAGACTTCTCGGAGGCCCCATGGTGCGCCCTGCCCCTATGGCACCCGAGCATCTATGGCACCCAGGCACCCGAGCATCTTCCTCCATGGCTGCTCAGGCCCCCCCCCCCAATCTCACCCAGGTCATGTGGCTCACATGGGAGCACAGTCCCGGAAGACAGTGCCCTGGTTTGTCACCTCACTGACACCTGTGTTGAAAGGTATGGCATGGGTGTCTTGTTTGTGTGGAGCGCCTACCTAGGAGCAGGTGGGTGCTCATGTGTTGGCATTTCTCAGCAGACAAGCACACTCCACTGGCAGAAAGAAGTTTCTATATTGGGGACAGGGCTGAAAGTTCTGTCTTGCTCCAGCAAGACATGTGAGTAATACAGGAATAAAGAGCACAACAAACACAAAAACAAAAGCAACAGGATGGTGCTAAATATTCGATAGGATTAAGTTTATATAATCACAGAGAGCCCTTTCCCAATATGGCCACACAACTTGCAGTGCAATCCTAGTAAGAAGAAAATCCTCTTGATTTCAGTGGGGCTTTCTCCTTGGTACATTTCCAGCCATAAAGTTAGTTGTGTGAACCCAGCAGACAATAACAGGGCAGCACTTGCTAATTTATGGTTATTGGGGGGTGGACAGACGGACAGGCTTTTTCATGATTTATAGCTTTTGATGGCTGAGCTCTTGTATATGGACTGGTTTCTTTTGCTGCATGAGAATATCAAGATGCTTCATGAGAAATTAATATATTCCCAGTAGTTTGAGACACCACCAAAGAACAGCTGGTTCTCTTAAATCCAGCATCTACAGGCAGATTGTTGGAATATAGATCAAACTCCACCCTGTTAAGAGAGGGGTCATAAAGTGACACAAACCAATGAAATCTGTAATGGAAAGTTAAGGCTCCCTCCCTGATAGTTTTCTTTCATTCACACACACTTTTTAAAAAATCTATCCATCTAGTTGTTTCAGCTTCTTGAGTTAATGACAAGGCCTTGCCAACAACTCAAGAAGCTATGGTGATTAGACTATCTTTTAAAAACACTCTATTTTTAATATTTTTTTAAAAAATGAATCTTCTGAGTGTCTCTTACACTCTCCTCATAGTGTTTCCTGTTCTCTTCAAATTAAGAAGCACCCTGCTGGGATTCTCACAAGCCCACTGGTTCTCGTTGCCAAATTTTCTAGATCAAAGACACTGTAATAAATTCAGATAAGTGTTTCAGCTTTATAATGTTTTGCCAAAATGGGGCTCGTTGGTAGAGGAGAAGATTTATGTGAGAATATTAGGAGGAATTTCCATGTACAGAAACCGAAGAGGGTAAAACGCGGGAACTTAACTTATTAATAACATTTTCTATGCAACCTTAATAGCTTTTGAGTACTTATCTATGAATACAAAGCTTTTGTGGTTTGTCATTTGTTTCTAAATGTGGATCAGGGCCAGCTAGGATCAACCATGTCAAATACAAAAAAGGGAAATGTGCTTAATTATGGTCTTTTAAATGATAGGCATGCTGTATAATGGGAGCTCTGTTAATTTATCCAGATATTAAAGATTTGTGGAAAAACTGTAAGTTGGCTTCTTGCTAACTTCCTGCTGGCAAATAAATAGTAAATGTCACATTCCATGCGTGCGGACATTGCCATAAAATAGTTTAGTCACCAGTTAACACTCTGCTCTGTATTGCTTTGTCTAAATACCCAGGTATTGTTATCTTAGTCTTCTGTCTGAAAATGATTGTGAATAGATGAGGCTAAATGATCTGAAGCTGAATGAAGACACAAATGAAGCGGATGGGAAATTCTAAAGCCTGTGAATGTATTGTTATGCTTGCACAGTGTGGGGTGCTCAGGGGCGGAGGAAGGGGGTGTGGTGGGAGCGGGTTGCCCCGGGTGTCACCACTGGGGGTGTGTGTGACAAAATGTCCGGCGTCACTCATAGTGGGGCCTGCAGCACGCCCGAGCCACATGTCTCTCCTCGGAGCATGGCTTCGGTGCCCGCAGACTCCGCTCTGCCCCAAATGGTCTGCCCGCTGCCTCCCTCCCAGCTGTAGGGTAGTTGAGTGGGAGGAGGCAGGCAGACTCCTCGGAGGCCCCATGGAGTGTCCTGCCCCAGCTCGCCCCACCCTGTGGGTGGCTGGCCCCACCCCTGGACGCATGCCACCCCAGGCGCCCAACTGGAGGTGCTCCCTCTGTCACAGCAGGTTCAAATCCTGAGGTTCTCCTGGGTCCTACTTTGCTCCTGGAAAGCTAGGCAGCATAAGGGGCCAGGAGTCTTTAGGATAAAATTATTGCTGGAAGGCAAATGCTCTACAAGCTGAACAAAGGCTGAAAATTATTAAGTTCGCAGATGATACTACCATAATGGGCCTAATTGCAAGCGGAGATGAAACAGCGTACGGGGGGGGGGGGGGAGGTTCAAAAAGTATCTACATGGTGCTTAGAGAATAACTTACACCTAAATATTAGTAAGACAAAGGAGATGGTGTTGGACTTTCAGAGGAAGAGAGGAACCTGCCCTGTTGTATACCGGGGGGGGGGGGCTGTGTGGAGAGAGTCTCCTCCTTTAAATTCCTGGGAGTTTACCTTAGTGAGGACCTCACTTGGAAAATCATCATAACTCAGGTGGTCAGAAAGGCCCAACATTTCCTCAGGGTGTTGTGAAAGAATAATGTTAAACAATAACTGATGAACTCCTTTTACCGGTTGTGACGGATTCGCCCTAGGGTGGAGGAGGTATGACATCCCAGTGCAGAAAGAGTTGAGCCACCTTCGTCTTGACAGACAGTTCATCCTTTGGGGGTGGGGCGATCCCCAGTTTAAAAGGAGGGAACGGCCATTTTGGCCGTTGAGAAGAGGGAGGGTGTGTGTGGAGACAGGGAAGAAAAGGGGTGTGGGGCCAGGATAGTGGTGGTTAGGCTAGGATAGGATGAAGATCAGCCGGCTATACTGAAAGAGTTTATACTTTAGATGTAACTAAGTGTCCTTTCATATTGTATCACAGTGTGGTATGCTGGCCTGACAGCCATGGACAGAAAGTCTCTACAGAGGGTGGTGGTATCATGATACCATGGGCTGTCCCTTGAGTCCGCTAGATGACATCGCAAGGGATCCTTGCCTTAGGAGAGCAAGAAAAATTCTCAGGGATGACTCACACCCCGGCCATCACCTCTTTAATCTTCTACCCTCAGGCAGGAGATATAGAAGTATAATCAGCCGTACCAACAGGCTAAAAAATAGCTTCTATCAGTGGGCTGTTAGGCTGTTGAACGAAAAATAACATAGTGAAATTGACTTGTGTGGTGTTTGATAAGATATTGAGTGTTTTGGGGGGAGGGAGGGAGGCTTGTTTAATTTCATTGTACACTGGTTGTACAATGACAATAAAGGTACTATTATTAAAATTCACAGACACTTTCCTTGGCGTAATCCTGGTTGAATGCATTAGGACTTGCTTCTGAGGACTACATAGCCTACAGTATAAGGCTTCATATTTGCTAGGAAAGTGTGGCATATCATTCTAAAGTCCCTTGTCACCACAACTAAGTTTCAGTGGGACCTGTACAATTAACTTTCTCTGTTCCTGCCTTTCGGGCCAAAATAGTGGGAATCACTTTATTCCTGCTGTGTATTACACGTGCATCCCATGCCTTCACGCATACAAAGAAATCTGTCCAAATGTACTGTACATACTGGTGGTGTTTTATCTTTAAAGTATAAGGAATATGAAATGACCAATACAACTTACATTTGCAACACCTGTCCACGTATGTAACCAGGAATGATTTCCCCCCCTTATATATCTTTTCCTCTGAAATCCACTTGACACTTTCTGTTTACCCTCCATGTACAAATTATCAAAGCAAGCCATGAGATTTGAGTTTGAATCAAATAGTTAGAAACGTGTGAAATTTGCACTATTTATTCCATTTTAAGAGCATGGGGTGTGTGTGTGTGGGGGGGGGTGTTTTTAAGGACAGGACTCTGAATTCCCTGCTGCCATGTTCTAGTTTATATGGATTTATTAACTGATGAATAATTTTGAGAGCAAATGAGTCTTGCCACTTTACAAGATGCAGTGGCGTAGCTAGCCTCTGTGCTGCTGGGGGCGGCGGCAGCGCAGAGGCACCCCCCTGGGGGAGGGGCACGACGCGTGCGTCGTGACGTCATCGTGACGTCACGACGCACGTGTATGCAGAAAGGGGGAATTCCCCCCTTTCCGAGGCTTTTTTTCGGCGGGGGGGGGTGGCCAGCGAGGAGGGAGTGACAAGCGTGACACACCCCCTCGCTGGTCGACCCCCCCCCCAAAAAAAAGCGGCGGAAAGGGGAAAAAGAGAAGCAGAACAGACGCTTGAATGCGCCTGCTCTGCTTCCTTTCCCCGCCCCCCCCGCGGTTTTTTTCGGCGGGGGGGTGGCCAGCGAGGAGGGAGTGGCAAGCGTGACACACCCCCTCGCTGGTCGACCCCCCCCGCCGAAAAAAAGCGGCGGAAAGGGGAAAAAGAGAAGCAGAACAGGCACTTGAGTGCGCCTGCTCTGCTTCCTTTCTCCCAGGGTGACGGGAGTGGCGGGAGGGGCTGCCGCTTGTTACCCCCACCCGCCGCTTGACACCCTGTCACTGGGGGCGTACCGCCCCCACCGCCCCTCCCCAGCGACGCCCCTGACAAGATGCTTTCAGCCCAAGATGTCTGCCTTCCCTTCCATTTGTTGGAGAAACACAAAGGGACACCAAAAATCTTTGTGGGTACATATTTTCAGTAAAACAGCAACCCATCTGGCCCTGAATGGCTTTCTGATCCAATGCAACTCCCGTATCTCTGATATTCTTCTGATACATGGAACACTTTTGGACTGCAAGTTTTTGTGCCATCAGTTATGACCAACAAAGATTACAGGGTCATAAATCGAGGACTTGGAGTGTCATTAAACTTTTACAGTTTGAATGCCATTCAAGTTTAACATCTGGAATTACCCTGGGCTGTGCTCTAACTTGTTTCTTCATTTGTTCCATTTTATATTTGGCAAGGTATTATTAATGAAGCATTGCATTCTCTTCTTCCTACCACCCAGGCTTACCCTTGCACCAATGACAAGGAGTGTGAAGTTGGGAAATACTGCCACAGTCCCCATCAAGCGACGTCTGCCTGCATGATTTGTAGGAGGAAAAAGAAGCGCTGTCACAGAGATGGCATGTGCTGCCCTGGGAACCGCTGCAACAATGGTATCTACTATATGTACCACTTTTGTGCCCTTTTAACAACATGAATGGCTCGATGTATTAACTCTCCGTCAACACTCAGCCCACATACTCTAGAACTGCAGTCAATAAGTAGGGAAGGCTAGAACCACAAAAACTGATGTCTACAGGATCGATCGGGCAGTCAGTGTTTATTATGGCAAACAGCCAGCATATTAAACCAGAATTTCTGCATAACTCTCTACATAAACACGGGGCAGGGGGTAGATGGGAAAATAAATGTCAAAGAATCACAAATAAATAGGCATTTTACAGGTATTGGATAGAAAGGGGCGGGGAAGCCAACCCAAACATATAAGCTAGAATGAATAGACTGTGTACATGGATAAAGTTTTGAAGAAGGAAGGCCTGACAAGGGGGGAGGTTGGAGGGGAGAGGGGGGGGGAGATGGTAAACCGGATGGTACTTTGAGCTGATTTTTTAATGGAAGCTCCCCCCCCCGAAACCATATATATTAGTGTTATGTAGTTATGCATTGTAGTATGAATGAATTTGTTTTGTATTCTTTGTTCCATTGAATATATAAAATAATGTTAAGTTACAAAGCAAATTTAATAAAAGTTATATTAAAAAACTCTCTACATAAACAATAAAAATGATCAATATGGGGTTTTACAATCAATATACTAATTAAGTGTACTTGAAATACACATGTCTACAGGATCTGTCTGTGGATTCATCTAACAATTGTAGATATAAGCCCTCTTCAGGGGCTCAACCTGCACATGTGAGGGCTAAAGTGGATAGGGGATAGGGTGAATGCATCAGCCCTGCCCCCAATACTGACAGGTGAGTCTCCTTCATCCCTGACCTTCGCTTATTTAACATGAAGGTCTGAAAAGGACTTGTAAGTGTATTTGGCTAATCTCCTCCGTATTAGAAACCCTGTTAAGACTGGGTTCTCAGCGTCAAGGAGGCATGAAAGCATGTTCTCTCAAACTGGAGTCAGACTTAGTGAAGGGACGAACCCTGTTGATTTGCCAATGGTAAAACAAAGTAAAATTAACCATTTTTTAAAAAATTAAAAAAGGTTAGCTTGTCAAATTTGAAATACCAAATATAAGCACCTATGTATTGATTGTTAGATGAATCAATAGACAGATCCTGTAGACCAGGGGTGGCCAACTCCCAAGAGACTGCGATCTACTCACAGAGTTAAAAACTGGCAGTGATCTACTCCCTTTTTTGGGGGGGGGGGTTTCAGGTCAAAGTTGTTGAGCTTTTTTTTAAGGGGAGCCACAATTGTTCAACTTCTTTGGGGGGAGCCAATGATGTACCAGTGATCTACCACAGACGTCCAGTGTTCTACCAGTAGATAATGATCTACCTGTTGGACGTGCCTGCTGTAGACCTAATGTTTGATGCTTTGCTGTAGTTCTATAATTGTTAGAAGCCTCCCAGAGTGGCTGGGGAAACCCAGTCAGATGAGCAGCATTTAAATGAATTATTATTATTATTAACAATTAAAATCTCAGCTCAGTCACAAACTCATGAGGTTGTCTTAGGCAAGCCTCTCAATTCCCCAACTGCCAGATGGGAAAATTTAATACTGGCCAGCATTTACAAGACTGGGTGAAGCACTGCAGAGATACCGAATACAAAATGATCTACCATACCAAGGGTAGTCAACGTGGTGCCCTCCAGGTGTTTCAGACAACATTAATACGACATAATGCTAAGCTGTCTGCCATGTTAAAGAGACCTGACTGGACTTAACTTAAACTGGACTTAAGTTGGGGATTTAGTGCCACCCGTCTCATGCTGTGGAATACTTTTCCAGCAGAGATTCAACGGGCATCCTCACTTTTGACTTTCAGGTGTCTCTTGAGGACTTTTTTATGCCTTTGCAGCTATTTATTTATTTAGCCAGCCAGCCAGCCAGCCACTTTAATGTTTATCTGTAGGGTTTTAATGGTTATCTGTAGGGTTTTAATGCTGTAGGGTTTTAATGGTGGGTTTTAATGGTTATCTGTAGGGTTTTAATGGTGATATTTTATGATTCCTATACTACAAACAAACAAACAAACAAATAAGCAAGCAAGCACATAAATAAATAAATAAATAATAAATGTACTTTCTTTCAGCAAAGAGGCTCTTCTCTGTGTCATTCTGTGAAAATTGCCCTCTGACATCTTCTTCCCCCAATAGCCCTTCCATTGTAACTCATTCTATTCATCTTTCTAGGTATTTGTATACCAGTAACTGAGAGCATTCTTACTCCCCACATCCCAGCCTTGGAAGTACCTCGCAACAAGAAAAATAATCATTATCCCACTAAGGACTTGGGATGGCAGAATCTCGGGAAAGGGCAGACCAAACTGACACACACAAAAGGTAAGGCCATGTTGTCCATAAACTGCCTTGAGGAGATGGTCTTCTGAAAAGACTTTTGCTGTGAAATGTTTAACATTGTCATTAGAGAGAGTGTGTGCAATATGGTGTCTAGTGAATCACAGTCTGATCCTGTGGCCGTACCTAGCTTCCCATTTTGTTTGCCCTCTTCCTCTGGGACTGATACCAAGTCAGATCATTGGCCCACTGAGCTCAGTGTTGTCCTGTCTAGTAGGGGGTCTGCAAGATTTCCAACCTCAGCCTTTTCCAGCTCTACCACTGAGCTGCAGCCTCTTCCTCTGAAAGGAGAAAGGGAAGGCAAACATTGGCTCCCCCTCTTCTACCTTTCTCCTGTCACTGTTTACTCACTCAGAGACAGCAGGTAAACAAACAAGTAAACATGGAGTAGGAGCATCAGGGTGAGGGCATGACATCCGTTGGCAATGGGTTCCCTTGAGCAGGTGAACCAGTGTAGCTTTGAGTTCAAATCAAACTCCATGAATGGTCTTGGGCACTTGCTCATATATTCTATTTAATTATTTGAAGCATTTCTATCATTTATCAAAAAAAAATCTAGCTGCTTACGAATTTATTAAAGACAACGAATGCAATGACAAGCAATAATTCAAAGATTAGTAAAAACTATTTTGCACGGTAAGACCAAAAACAGGTCAGAATCAAATCAATTTAAAGAAGGGGATAAAAAAATGCCATTGGAAGAACAGGAACAATGGTGAACTACTTTTCAGGGGTTAGCCAAGCCAAAAAGAGACAGCGGGGGCTCAAATCCTTAGTAACAGCTTGTGTTGTACTGATGCGAACCCTCTTAAGCATGCAACTTTTGAGTATGAAAGCTCATACTGTAATAAACTGGTTAGTGTCTAAGAGGATCCAAGGAAGGGTGTGAGCACACCACAGAATTTGGGCGATTGGAAATGTGTCCACAATGACCTAAAAGTGCAGTCCAGCAATGCAAGTGCATTTACTCAGAAGAAAGCCCTGCTGCATCCTACGGGGCTTATACCCTGAAAAGTGAGCATATGATTACAGTTATAGCCACCTATGTATCTATTTGCAGCCTTTTGTTTAGGCTAGGATTTCTCTCTCTCCCCCCCCCTTCCCATTTCCCCATGTTTTCGTTCTGTTCCTCTGTGTACTTTTAAGAATTAAAACAGCATGCTCCCACTCCCCCCTTTTCAGTAAACGTATTTACTGTGGAAAAGTCGTGCAGCACATTGCTTGAAAGGATCAAATGACACATTTGCAATGCACCTCTTTGGTACATAAACAAGACACCCACACCAAGCAAGAGAGCGATGACTTGGAACAGCCCAAGGAGTGACGCTGCAGAGACATATCTTAACTGTGTGTGGCCACCTGATTTGAAAGAAGAATTCTCCCCACATTTATGGAGTCCCATGCCTTGGCAATGGAAGCTTGTTTGTTTCTTTATGAGTATTTGTGTTGCATCCAACGGTAATCCAATTCCAAGAAGATTCATTGAAATTAGTGAACCTCAGTCACGTCTAGTAGTTTCAATGCGTCATCTCTCAGTAGGACTAACTTTGGCTACAACTCTTTATATCCCATCCTTCCATGGCAAAAACAATGTTCGGGGTGGGTTATAAACCCCCGAAATGCCATGTGTTTTGCAATGTGCATTTCGTAATCTTTAGTTTCACAGGATGCAGAACTACTCCATTCTAGCATACTGAATTAATCAGATGCTCATATACAGCGATAGCAATACATACATACATACATACATTCAACAATGAATTTCTTTCATAAATATGACTGGAAAGAATGAGGTCTTTTTTAATTGATCAAAGCTGCAATCCTAAGCACACTTACCTGGATAGGCCCCACTGAAGAAAGTTCCACCTCTCTTTCAAATCAGAACCAGTGAAGGCAATGAATGTCCTGTGTGAATGTCTGGAGGCGGTTGAAGGATGGATGGCGGATAACAGATTGAAGTTGAATCCTGACAAGACAGAAGTACTGTTTTGGGGGACAGGAGGCGGGTGGGTGTGGAGGACTCCCTGGTCCTGAATAGGGTAACTGTGCCCCTGAAGGACCAGGTGTGCAGCCTGGGAGGAATTTTGGACTCACAGCTGTCCATGGAGGAGCAGGTCAATTCTGTGTCCAGGGCAGCTGTCGACCAGCTCCATCTGGTACGCAGTCTGAAACCCTACCTGCCCATGGACGGTCTTGCTAGAGTGGTGCATGCTCTGGTTATCTCCCACTTGGAGTTACCTTTGAAGGTGACCCGGAAACTGCAACTAATCCAGAATGCAGCAGCTAGACTGGTGACTGGGAGTGGATGCCGAGACCACATAACACCAGTCTTGAAAAGACCTACATTGGCTCCCAGTACGTTTCCGGGCACAATTCAAAGTGTTGGTGCTGACCTTTAAGGCTCTAAATGGCCTTGGCCCAGTATACCTGAAGGAGCATCTCCACCTCCATCGTTTAGCCCAGACACTGAGGTCCAGCGCCGAGGGCCTTCTGGCGGTTCCCTCACTGCGAGAAGTGAGGTTACAGGGAACCAGGCTGAGGGCCTTCTTGGTAGTGGCGCCCGCCCTGTGGAACGCCCTCCCACCAGATGTCAATGGAATAAACAACTATCTGACTTTTAGAAGACATCTGAAGGTTTAGGGAAGTTTTTAATGTTTGGTTCTATTTTTAATATTCTGTTGGGAGCCGCCCAGAGTGGCTGGTGAAACCCAGCCAGATGGGCAGGGTATACATAATAAATTATTATTATTATCATTAACATTATCATTATTATTATTAGTAGTAGTAGTAGTAGTAGTAACCTACATGCATAGGACTGGACTAGTAGGTTGCAGTCTTAGACAGACTTACTAGCATTAAATTCTGTGTCACCTTTGAGTAAACCTGCCTGGAAAAGGTGCTAAAGAACATAAAACAGGCTGCTGGATCAGGTCAGTGGCCTATCTAGTCCAGTATCCTGTTCTTACAGTGGTCGAACAGATGCCTGTGGGAAACCTGCAAGCAGGACCTGAGCACAAGAGCACTCTCTCACCATAACCATCATGGCCAGGAGCCATGAATTTGTCTAATCCTCTTTAAAGTCATCCAAATTGGAGCCTTCCCGTTGGTGGGTAAGCCTACAGCACAAAATTTCATTGCAGGTCCCACTTCTGGCATAGTTTCTCCCTAAATTGTATTGTGTTGTGAGTTTTTTTTTTTTTTAGAAAGCCCATGTTTGATTCCTTTCTGTGCTCTTATTCCCTGTATATTAACTATGCAGTTGTTTTCTTTAGGCCACGAAGGAGACTCCTGCTTAAGGTCTTCCGACTGCACTGAGGGCTTTTGTTGTGCTCGCCATTTCTGGACCAAAATTTGCAAACCCGTCTTGCACCAGGGGGAAGTGTGCACCAAGCAACGCAAGAAGGGGTCCCACGGCTTGGAGATTTTCCAGCGATGTGACTGTGCCAAAGGGCTGTCATGCAAAATCTGGAAAGACGCCACTTACTCTTCAAAAGCGAGGCTTCACGTGTGCCAGAAGATCTGATGGTGGACTGGGAGACTGTCATTCACAGGCCCGTGAAGAACTGGCAAAATGTACACATCGCAGCACCGTAGAATGCAAGGATTGTAAATAAGAACCAAATGGCCAAAGTGTCCATTGCCGTGGGAAGAAACAACATCCCAAACTGAATTATATTTCTGCCCTGGAGGTGAATACGGTGGCAGCTGGCCTTTCATTTGTGAAGTGGTGCCTCTCTGCCAATGCTGCCAGACATTTGTGGAAAAGCACCATGCCAATGACATTTGACATTTAACTCATGTTTGACGTATGGCTTTGTGAATTCTCCACATTGGTTGTGGTTAGGTTCCCCCCCCCCCATTATGATTGTAAAATATTGCTATATGACATATTTACAACACAAAGCAGTGCTTTGCCAAATGACTTTTCTATCGGCACCTTCTTGGGTACTGAACAAAAAACCATCTTAGTAAACTGAAGCTATCAGAGGCCAAGGGAAAAAACTACCATACATGTCTTTATCTGTTAACATTACCCATGAACAACCCAAGGCTGTCACTTGAATGAGAAATATTCTCCTGCCAAACAAGGGCTACATCTGGAAGACTGCAGTGCAAATGGAAAAATCTCACTCATTTCACACACACACACACACACACACACACACACATGTGCCTGGCAAAATCTGCCTTGAACAGAGGTAATAAAGCAGGGATGATGTTTTAGATTTGCATACTGTTAAGCATTTGGACCACAACACCAAAATAATTTCATCTTCATAGCCAATGGCTTCTGTTTGTCTCAGTTTACTGCTAGCACACAGGAGGCTAACAGAGAAAAAAAGGCAAAGTGTCCATGAATGCATTCTGAGCAGAATTGTATGCTGAGCTGCTAGCTGTAAATAGTGGGGAATTGTGGGTTGTATTGTGAACTGTTTTTCAGCTTTGCCTCTGGCGGAGGCATCCAGTGTCCATTGACTGTGTGTACTACTAAATAACAGCATCAACAGAGCTTTCAGTACAGATCTTCTGTGGTTTGGAGACATTAAAATGGAAGCATCCTATGCCAGCAGCAACAGGGGGGAAACGAAAAGAAAACAAGATGGACATGGATGCACAAAGTGTGATCAGCAAATGACATCACATGATAAAATATAACAACTCAGACTTGCAAATATTTGGAATGTGCATAGTATCACTTGCTACTGGATTCCCATTGATTGCAGTGGATAACAGTGTTCACTATCACCGCCAAAGTATTAATGGACTGACAAAGATGAATGGTTCAATCATTCCACCTCCACCCTTCTAACACGCTTGCGTTTTCTTTTACTATACTCACTTATTTTTCAAATGTGTTATTTGTGTAAGCATTGGAGCCTTGAAAAGGGGTAGGATCACTCTCCAGGAAATATTGTTGATTGGAGAAGAGAATGGTATTCCTTTTTTAAATGCTACTCAGAGGCGGGATGTGTGTGTGTGTCTGTGTGTGTAAGACTGAGTTTTTCCTGCTACCATGTGCCATTTGCAACAGCAGTGTGATCGTATCTATGTGAAAGTGAAGCGTCTGAAGCAGTCTAACGAAAAAGGGGTTCCCTGGCTATCTCACTTTCCACAAGCCATATTTTCCTGGCTTCCCATAGCCACCTTATGACAATGTGCCATGAAAACTAATGTATGGTCTATTTGTAACCAGTATCGAAATTCCTCAGTAAATGCAAGCCTTATGCTACATTTTCTTTATTTCTATTTTTTTTTAAAAAAAGTAACTCTCATATATTTGTGAATAAGGAGAATGATTTATCACGTCATTATCAAACCACAGGGTTGGAAGGTACCTAAAATTATCTAGGAGCATGTGTCTACACTACAAATAGAAGCTGGATTTGAACCAGTCCATCTGCCATGGCTTCTTCACTAACTGTCCTTTAAGGAGAGTGCTGAAAATTATTTTAAGATTCCACTTTGATGGACTTCAAAGAAAGCCATGACAATGAAATAGTTTTAAGAGCAGAGTGCATATATATATCCTGGGTCCAGCCCTTTGACCCCAGGGCTTAGTATCAACACCTAAGCACAATATTCAGGATATTGTACACTGTCTCAGGTAAAGGCAAGGAACCTGTGGCCTGCCTAATGCTACTGGACTACCAACAGCCATCCTCCTTGTCCCTTGTCCATGCTGTCTGGGGCTGATGAGTGTTGAAGTCCAGCAACATTTGGAGGACCAGTGGCTTGGGGAGCATATTGAGCGAGAAAACAGTGGTGGGAAGATGGCAGACTGACCTCTCTCTTTCCATGCACAACTTCATTCGAAAATTCAGCCTTCTGGTTCTGTTTTTCATTGAAGAACATCTAGGTCTTCATTTCTAGCATTTGTGTACAACATGTAGTTTGCCTGTTGATAGCAACATATCAGTAGTTAAGAACAGAAGCAATCTAATTAAGATTAGGCCAGAGGGATTATGTCCATGGTTATATTTTTCTAAATAATATTATTATTTACAAAGGACTATGTAAACTCCAAAAAGCAAAGGCTTAATTCTGTATCTTACTGGGACTTATTTTAAGGACTGAGTACAGGAAACTGTAATTGGCTTACTTTAGTGGAGAGGTGGGAAACCTCTTCCACCTCTCTTACCATTGTCTCTGTGCTGCCTGGGGGGGGGGGGAAGGCCCAGTTTCCTCCCCACTGCATCACATGGAGAACTATAGGTTTCCGCCATGGCTCTACTGCAATGAAAACAAGACCAAGGCTGGAAAAATGTACAGTTTCAATAAGACATTTTCATTTCTGACCGCCCTTAAGGGATGGAAGTGCGTATCTGAAATCCTTTTGCCTCTGTGAGACTACAGGAAGGAGTCTGTGTCCCTCAGCGCAGCCAAAGTAAAGCTCCCACTCATTTAAGCGTTATCTGATGGCTTCTGCATGCCCTTCCCATAATTCTCCTGCAAGAACTAGCATTTGAAGTAATTTATTTACAGGAAATGTTTAATGAGATGTATTTTCTTATAGAAGATATTTCGTACAGAAAGCTTTTTTTTGCAGCAAACTATACTTGCAACTTGTCGACTTTGTAATTTAGAAAGAAATGTATAAAAAGATTAAATATATTAAAATGTCCCTTTGCCCACATTTGTCTTTGTATTCTTTGCTCATTTCCTCACATTCGGGGCATTGCCAATGAATCACCCGAGGCCCTCCCTGTACCCACAGAGTCCTCTTCCACTGCTGAAATAATTAAAAAACAAAGATCACTTGAGCTGTCATCCTAAAATGGGGTTGCCGGTTGGGGAGGAAGAACCGAAAGTGGACAAATCCATTGACTTACTGAGCTGGTTTTGGCAGGGTGGATATGAAACGAAAGAAACAGCCTTCCTCTCCTCTGTCCTTTTCTGGTTTTATTTTGTTTTAATCCAACTTCTCTCCCACTGAGGAGCAAATTATGCCAGTCGTCTGCAGACTTTTAACATACTCTCTGCATGGAGGAGGAGGAGGAGTGAGGGCAAGGGGTCACTTCCTTTTCCTTTCCCTGATCTAGCCCTCAAATCCTTTCCACCTCCCTCCCTCAAATGCCCCACCTAGAAATGTGGCCTCCCCATCTAAATAGGAAGTCTGAGCTGGAAGGCTGAAGCTTTCGTTGCTTGTGAAATTACTCTTGCCATTAGAGTACTGTGGACAGGAGTAATACTCTTCCTACTGCTGTTGTTCATTCTCAAACAAACACGGACTTCCTTCAGATAACCCCAGTTGCACTGCAAATAAGCAAACATCATATATTGTTTACCATCTTTTTAAGTGTACCCCTGGGCTCAGATTTTAAGCATGTTTTAACATCAAGACCAGGGAAATATTTGTGCAAAATATTTGTACAAACAGCCACGCTTATCTTTGCACCTCCCAGTATTGCCATATGGAATGCATCTGATTCTGAAGCAAACAGGCCTTGTTTCTTTCTGACTTGAACCCACAAGAGCAAGGCCCATCAGGATATAGCCCGCAGGCTGCACACTTCAATAAACTCACAATCAGATAATTGAGACTTATCTTCTGTCTACGTCAGGCATCACCCTCCCTCCCTCAAACTGAACCCCCCCCCCCAGTTTCATAAAAGCTGTGTTTACCTTAAAGAAATTCCAAAAGATAATCCCCAACAAGGACTGATTTTGCTTTATGCAATAACTAAGTGATGGAGATGAGAAGAAAGGAAATATTACAAGACAGTTGTATGGTGAGCAGAGCAATAGACTGTGCAAACAATATACATCAAATTTATAATACTAAATGCAGATATGTTTTGTCTGGGCCCTGTTTTTCAGAGGGTGTAACTCTGACATTGTTCAAACTGCACTGGCATTTCCAATCACAATTCAGTGAATTGAGTCCTTAAGCTATATAAAGTCATAAACTCTGGGAGTGGGCAACTTGGAAGAATTGCCTTCTCCCATGTAAGTTTGCTCAAAAAGTATAATCATTATCAGAGGCAGTGCTCTTTGTTCTATTGCCATTTCTCAGATGGCTGGAAAATGGGACAGGACCTATTCAGTTTTGGCACCCATAATTGCAGAATTATGTTCCGCAAGAAGCCCAACCGACTCATTATTTACTGGCATTTTGCTGTGTTGACTCATTCAGATTTTTTCCCCCCTTCTGCAATCTTAACATCTGGTTGTTGGTTTTCATCTGGGTTCTTTGTTTTAATCGCTTTACCAATTGTATGCTGTTTTAACTGGCTTTTGTGAGCCATGTTGGAATGGGGCTGAAAATATAAATATTTTCATAAATAAATATGTTTCCAGCAATATGTCTCTGCTCGTTTTCAGCTCAGTGGCTGGGGTGGGGGGGTGGGAGGCGGGATTCCAATTTTGTCACCGTTTTTTTAAGCAGTTCAAATGATTATCAATTGCATGGAAGATTTAGAAGACAGCAAGCACCCCCCATCCCCGATATCGTGGTTCTGGTCCTGAAATGCAACCTATAGAACACATTTAAAAAGAAAATATTTTGACTTGAACATTTGAACTTACAACCCTATTGCAGAGAAAACAGAAGCCTTGGGTTCCTTTAATCATTACAACAGACTGTTAGCCCTCAAGTGGTTAATATATTTTTCTGTCCGAACACTAAGTGCTTTGTGAACAATAATTGCCCCACACATTATGAAAATCTTATGTGAAAAGTCAGTTTTGTGTAGGACATTTCACAACTACCATATGTAAATCATCAAATGTGACAGTCATGTAAATTACTACATGGACACACATCGCTTTATAAATGTGTAAAACCTGATGATATATATGTGGGGATTTCTGATTTTTGCACTGTATGAACTGAACCCCAAGCCGCTGTCCTTGTTTTAATGCTTAAAGCAACCAATCTTGTGTTCTATAATCTACATTACAACCAGATTATATGCATATTTACTCTGGGGTCCTACTATGGTCAACAGGGCTAAACTTAAGAACAGCATTACAAAAACAGTTCTAAAATTGTGGCTTAGGCTGCAAATCTATAAACACTTAGTTGGTTGGGAGTAAGCCTCAATGAGACAGCATCTTAAAAAGCAGCATCTTAACCTAGACAGTATCTTAAAAAGCAAAGACATCACCTTGCTGACAAAGGTCCGTATAGTTAAAGCTATGGTTTTCCCAGTAGTAATGTACGGAAGTGAGAGCTGGACCATAAAGAAGGCTGATCGCCGAAGAATTGATGCTTTTGAATTATGGTGCTGGAGGAGACTCTTGAGAGTCCCATGGACTGCAAGAAGATCAAACCTATCTATTCTTAAAGAAATCAGCCCTGAGTGCTCACTGGAAGGGCAGATCCTGAAGTTGAGGCTCCAGTACTTTGGCCACCTCATGAGAAGAGAAGACTCCCTGGAAAAGACCCTGATGTTGGGAAAGATGGAGGGCACAAGGAGAAGGGGACGACAGAGGATGAGATGGTTGGACAGTGTTCTCGAAGCGACTGGCATGAGTTTGGCCAAACTGCGGGAGGCAGTGAAGGATAGGAGTGCCTGGCGTGCTCTGGTCCATGGGGTCACGAAGAGTCGGACATGACTGAACAACAACAACAACAAGCCTCAATGAATTCAGTGGGGTTAATTCTGAGTAGACATGTGCAGCACTGCACTGTAAGGCTGCAATTATGTGCTTACTTATTGTGGTGTAAGTTCCAAATAATGCAAATAATAATAACTTTGGCTAAGCATGAAAAGGATTGGACCACACAGCCCCATTCTGTTGCTTTTATCACCTTGGAATGTTGCGTATCCATTTCCTGTGGCTTGATCTCTGGAGAAGGCTAAGAAAATGGCATGAAATTGACATGAAATTGATATGCATTTTTATACGCCATGCTGACACATATCTTTGAAACAATCGGAGCTAAATATGATGATAGGAAATTGCTAACATTTAATACCAAATGACTTCTGAAACAGCCATGAACTTGCAGTTGTCCTTTGTTCCTAGGCATAAGTAGCCAGTGGATTCTTTATAAAAGGTTGAATAAATTATGGCCTGTTCCCATCAGCCCCAGTCAGCATGGCTAATGCCCAATGATATCTGAGGGGCCACACATTCCCCATTCCTGCTATAAAAAGCTACTTCTCAACGTTTAGTCCAAAGAACCCAAAATCCTACCACTTTCTACTGCAATCAGGAAACAGAATACAAGAAGCAATACAGTGGTACCTCAGGTTACAGACGCTTCAGGTTACAGACGCTTCAGGTTACAGACGCTTCAGGTTACAGACGCTTCAGGTTACAGACTCCGCTAACCCAGAACTAGTACCTTGGGTTAAGAACTTTGCTTCAGGATGAGAACAGAAATCGGACAGCGGCAGTGGGAGGTCCCATTAGCTAAAGTGGTACCTCAGGTTAAGAGCAGTTTCAGGTTAAGACCGGACCTCCAGAACGGATTAAGTTCTTAACCAGAGGTACCACTGTACAGAGGAATGGCCAAGCAGGAAATTTGATAAGAGCAGGAAATGTAGCTTTAAACCTGTCTCCTTTGCTGGCAGTATCGCACCCTCACACAGTCACACTCCTGTTGCTAACCACCCCTGGGTTTGACCATGTCGCACGTATGCAGCAAACCACATGGTTCCCCAGAGGCAGATATGGGGGCATTGGTGGAGGGGGCAGCAGCCCTGACTGCCTGAGGAACAGGTTGCAAAATTACTGCGTTTGCCTGCACACCATGTCTGTTTATTTTGCTTCTGTTTGAAATATGACAACCCTAGTTTCTGCAGCTGTTCCTTCTTCTCCTTAACCACCCAACCACTTTTGAAACCCAGGAGTAATTTCTTTTGTGATATATGATTCGAGGCTCAGGGCATTGTTGTGGGGTGGGGGAGCAGAAATCTCAGGTATATGAAGTACAGGTGGAATCTTTTGTGTTCCTGGCCAGTGGCCAAGCCCTCATATCTGCCTGAAAAAGAATGTAAGAGTGGTGGCCAGCTATGCCCCTGACAGATTGCCCCAAAAGGAACGTGGCTATCAACAAAGAAAGTTCCACCAGCCTTGCTTCTCAGGTTAAACCAGCTGGCATAGAAACTCGGGACCAAATTATAAATAAAATGAGGGGGAAATACAGAATCTTAGCAGGGCAGTGGGGCTGATTGGGAAAATATCAGAACAGGAAAAAAAATAAACAAATCTCCTCTGGCAACACAAACTTTTACCAATTCAGCCTTTACGTTCCATCCCTGTTGCACGGCTATTTTTAAGGTATAAAAAGCAGGAGATATTCCATGTTTCATGTGGTTGGGCCTTCACGCAGGAGAAAGGTGCCATTCAGTCATCATTTCCTTTAAGTTACAAACCAAGGGACTCACATGCACACACACACACACTTCCTAAGAACAAAAAGAAAGAAAACCAAACTGTGGAGGGGTTGGGCAATGCCACCACCATGGCTTCCTTTGTGTTAGGGCTACCCAGGGATAAAATGTGGAATCTGTTTCCAGTACTGAGTCCTGGAGTATGTGAGAAAAAGTTCCTCTGAGCATGTGGAGAGTGCATATTCTCATTATTGATAAATTAGAGTTTATTCCCTCTGTTCTGGAAGTTTCAGTTATTTGGAGTTTGTCACTGTTGCATGAGTGTCAATTAATTACTTGCAAAACCCTCCTAGAAATAGATGTTTGTGTCACCAAATATAAGCCCACTATTAGTTGTGGAGAATTGACTGTTGCATACAGTTTCTCCTGAAAGAGAATATGATCTTGAATCAGAGAGACTACATTTTAAATAAAGAGAGGAGGACCCACATGGATTAAAAAAAATTGACAGGAAAAGTAATAGTAGGAAACAGGAAAATAAACAGTAGTTTTTAAAAGTTCATCTACTCTTTTCTGGACAGCTCTTCATATTTCCTATTGATCTTAAAAATGTTACGAAACAATGATGTTGCCAGAGAAAATGGGTATTTGCTGGAACCGCTAGAGAAGGCAACTTTATTGCTACATTTTTGCAGCATCATAATAGCAACATGTGAATTTACACTGGCTTGCAGCACAATATAAAATACCACAGCTGAGCTTTAAATTTTTATTGTCAAGGAGGGCATGAACTGTTCTGATGGATAGTTCCCCTTTTTAAAAGATTTATAACAGGGCTGTGCGCAAACCACAAGATTTGGTTTGGAACCCAATTTGGTGCTTTGGAAAACAGCTTGATTTGGGTCAGGCCAGTTCAGAAGATGAGTGATTTGGTTCAGATCCAAATCCAAATCACAATTCAGAAAATTCCAAGTGTCATGACTCTGCATTCACTGTCATGGGGAATTTTTTTAATGGCTACTTTTTCTGTGTTTGACAAAATTGGATGAAATTTTGGGAGGGGGGGATTGCAAGCATTTTAATTTCTCCAGTCATTTTGAGAAAAAAATGAACAAATTCCTATGCCCCCCACAAATAACCCAGAGATGCATTTTAAATAAAAGCACACATTCTACTCATGTAAAAACACTAGGCAGGCCTCACAAATAACCCAGAGATGGATTTTAAATAAGAGGACACATTCTACTCAGGTAAAAACGTGCTGATTCCCAGACTATCCGCGGGCCGGATTGAGAAGGAGATTGGGCCGCATCCAGCCCATGGGCCTTAGGTTGCCTACCCCTGGTCTACAGCTCCCTTGACCAAGTACAGTACATTCTTTCTGTGGAAGCCCTGTGTTGCTCAGGAGCTCAGTTATGTAACACCTTGCCCACAGAGCTGGTAGCCCCTCACGTTTTGAGTACAGTCTCCCTTGTGGAGAGTTCCCTCACCCTGCTCTCCTTGGGAGTCTTCATGGAACCTGCTGCTGCCACCCCTGAATTGATGCAGTGTTCAATGATTCAGTTCAGGGCACTTCAGAAAGATCCTGCTTTGGCTTGAACTAGCACTGATTCGTACCCAAGTGTCCCACTTTGGCTTCTGATTTTGGATTCTGATACAGATGCACACCCTTAATTTCTATACATCAGTTATCTGAAGATTAAAACAGATCCCACGGTGCCAGAAGCTCAAGCGCTGGACTTATGGTAATCATATCAACATAACTCTCTCACATCCACAATTTTTCCAAAAACAATAAGCATCTGAGCCTGGACTGGTTAAGTGAATATTAACCATCTCTTATAGGGAGAGATCTTCCTTTTAGCCTAGATGACTTTAGCAATCAATACCCATACCTGGTATAGTCAGCTTCAAAGCTCATTTCCCCATTGATTTGACAAGTAAGCTTCATGCCCCATCCTTGATGGGCTAAGACTCCCAAAACAAAGTTCAGCTTACCAAAGGGTCTCAGAGAAGCTCTGAGAGCAGCTCCAGACCTCTTCACAAAAGGCCAGAGGGAGAATTCACTCGACTGCAACTTCCATTATCCCTGACTACAGGCCATGTTAGCTAGTAAGGTGGGAGTTAATACCCAGAAGGCCACAGGTTCCCTATCACTGTTCCAGATGATATGTGAACTGTGTGATTATATTCTACGTGTGTTTATGTATGGGTTTAATTTCTTAAATAGCACCCAAAGGGAAGCCCTGCCTCCTGCTTCATGGTCCCAATGAACATTGTCTCCCGATCTCCTAAAGCTTCATTTTCTATAAATTGCTGAAACATATGTATTTTTCTGTTGGTATGCGTGCATGCATTAATGATCAGTGGTTTCTCTTCAGAAATGGACCTGTCATTTTACAGAACAGACCAGGGAAGCCTTCATCCTGTCCTGCTGCTAACATGAAGTATTGATGGGCCATTGAATGCCTAGCACTGACAGTTATGATATATTCTTTACCACATTGTTTTCATTTCACTGCACCTCTGGACTTTCCAGTTTGAGCCAAAGCTGTAGGTGTGCCAAAACAGCTCAGGGAACTCTGCCTCTTCATAGTATTTCCAGTCAGATACAAAGATAAAAATTTTCAAACTGAAGATGAATCTTAGAAGGATTCATATGAAATGGCTGAGTCCAGGGACGGAGAATCTGTGGCCCTCCAGATGTTTCTGGACAACAACTGCCATAATCCCTGACCATGGACTATGATGGCTTGGGCTACTGGGAGTTGGGAGAGTAGCAACATCTGGAAGACTACAGGTTTCTCTTCCCTGATTTGGTTCTACACAGGTGATTTACTCCTGTGTTGTGCCAAGTATAACAACAACAACAACAACAACAACAACAACAACAACTTCATTATTTATACCCCACCCATCTGGCTGGGTTTCCCCAGCCACTCTGGGTGGCTTCCAAACATATAAAAACATAATAAGATGTTAAACATTAAAATCTTCCCAAAACAGGACTGCCTTCAGATGTCTTCTAAAAGTCAGATAGTTGTTTATTTCCTTGACATCTGATGGGAGAGTGTTCCACAGCAAGGGCACCACTGCTGATAAGACCCTCTGGTTCCCTGCAACCTCACTTCTCGCAGTGAGGGAACCACCAGAAGGTCCTCAGAGGTGGACCTCAGTATCCAGGCAGAACGATGGGGGTGGAGATGCTCCTTCAGGTATACTGGGCCGAGGCCGTTTAGAGCTTTAAAGGTCAGCACCAACACTTTGAATTGTGCTTGGAAACATGCACCTGTAATGTCATTGTGCTGACTAGTCACATCCCCCAAAGTTTATTCATTCGGTCCACACATCAGCAGGGAGAGAGCTTTCATGTTTACAGAGGCTTCCACACAATTTGAATCCCCGAGCAACTGGGGTTCCAGATCACATGCAAGCCTTCACACATGCAATTGTTTGTGTGAAGTCTCCCTGCCTGTAGATGTTTGCACTGTGTGCAGCTGTGTGTGCAGATGCCAGGGGTTGAGGCTAGTGACATCAAAGGTGTGGCTGCTTAGCATGGCTCTGTTCCCTGCTCATGTATTGGCAGCTGAGATTGGCTGCACATTCCTGCTGCACACCCACTCCTGTTTGGATACCTAAACATATTCTTCACACATTCTCCTCATAACTGTCAACTTTTCCATTTTTTTAAAGGGAAATTCCATTATTCCGAATAGGATTCCTTGCAGGAAAAGGGAAAAGTTGACAGCTATGATTCTCCTTCACTAACACCAAGGTACCCAGGGCAGCCCCAAAAGTAGGAATCAGCTCTAAGTATCCCATCTCTTGTGCAGAAGGTTGTGCTCAAGCACTTTGATTAAATAGTTGAGTTTATCAACTTCTGGGAGCTCACTGGTGAAAGTCACTGATTCTACAAACAGACCTACACATTGACTGATATGCAGATAAACCCTGGGGCTTTTGTTTTAGCTCCAAGCAAGACATGATGTTATTGCAATTTTTTGTTATTAACAACCATGAGGAAGCCCAGGCAGCTTCGATATCATGGGAGGTAGCGAGGGGGAGTTTAACTCTTTCTCTCTCTGCTACAGTCCTGACAACAATCTCCTCTCTGGACCAGCTACTTCTATCTCAAGGGAAGCTTCTTTTGGCACCAAGGGGAACTTCTCATTACTCATGACAATTATATTTACATAGTTCACATCACATACAGCTTTACTTTAACTCATTTACCACTGTACCAATAGATAGTGCTATGGTTCATCTGTTGGCTACCTTTAAGCAATGGGTAGAATAACTTAGTAGAAGTCAAATAAAAACACTTCAAATTGCCTCTAGTACTATGTGAACAGCTGGCTGCAAAAATCACAGGATATCTGTCAGTTAGACAAAGATCTGAAATGATACTGTGGAGTTTGTGGCCAAAACTGAAAGCCAGAAACCTGTGTTATTGGTTTTCTGGCAACCTCCAGAACCTCTCTCCCCATTAGTTTATCTGATCCTATCATTACTCAAGTCCAGCACTACATCTAACACTTCCTATCATTTTTCCTAAGATTGTGACCTAGAAATTTGCATTGGGCTAAAATTAAGGGAAGTCCAGAGTGCAAAGGGGAACTCGGGGCAAGAGCTTCAGTCAGAGCAAAGGCAACCGTGTGCAATGTAATCTTCTGTATCTCCCCTGTACAAAATGGAAGCTGACTTGGAGTCATTTGAAAAAATAATAATAATCTTGCATTCAGTAAGCCCTTTCATTCTTCTTTGCAGGGGCTTGAAATCTAAGTTCATATATAGCTAACCTTGTGTTTTCTGAACTCCTGGACTGGACAGTTCAAATGCCACCATCATAATTGTACATGTCAGGAAAGCAACACAAATAAGAGGCATCCATCCAGTGCTTCAAATCTAATCAACATTTTCTCAGTCCCAGTTCAGGTTCCCCTTTCTGGTTTATGGTTTCATGAGACACTCCTAGCCACGGCAGGACTGCAACCCAATCTGTCTGACCAAGAAACCTGCAAGAGCTGAATCAAAGTCACTGAAACAAAAAAAGGGGGGGCAAGAGAGCAGTGTTTGCTAGATGCATTCTTGGATTACTGAATACAGACAGTTTGGCCCAAACTTCTAACATTCCCAGGCCTAAACGCATTGGCCCTGGTCCAGAGAGAAGAGATCAGTGCCCGGAAATAGGCTTCTGTGCACAGATCCCCCCTAAAACACATGCAAGAGACTACTGCAGGAAGGGAAAGAAATTGACCACATCCATCATAATAATGCTTATCATTTATATAGCATTTCAGTGTTCAAATTGCTGCTCTGTGCTGAATATTTCTCTCCCTCTCTCCCCTTTTGAATCTGGCACCACCCCTGGTAGCAATGTGTGATGTGTTGTTAATGCTTACAAGCTGCAGTCAGCTAGTCTATAGACTTGCTCCTTCCATATTTCTGCTCCTTCCATGGAGAGGTTGTTCTATCAGCAACAACTGAATCATCCACACTGCTCTCCATGGGCAGGAATTCACCTGCAATTACCTTGGGGACTGTGACTGCAGAGCAGGTGTGCTGTACCTGACAGCTTAACACAGGGATTGTCAAAATGGTGCCCTTGAGGTCTTCCCTTGGTGCCCATAAAACCTCTGATCCCCCTAATGCCTCCTTGGCCATGAGATGGTGTGTGCTGCTGATTTCTTCTCCCTTGAACAGTACATAGAGCTGAAGGAAGAAGTTAGAAGAGTGCCACTTTCCCACTTCTTCTTTCAGCTCTATGTACTTTTCCAGGTTTGGACTTATTCTACTAGAGGTGGCTAGAAGGGGTGAACCCATGGCACTCTCTTAAAAAAATTGCAAATCTTCCCACAGGTATGAAAAAGTTGTTTAGCATCTGCATCCTGCACACCTTCTACAGTTATGGGGAGAGAGCACACAGAATGAATGTACCTACAGCAAAGGCAGACCAGTAATCCTAGTGTTACCCAGCAGTTGGAAGGACACCATTGGTGTCTTCTATTGAACATGCCTGAAGTGTATTAAACGGAGATGAGCAGTCCTGGAGAGAGGCTACAGCTCAGGGACAGAGAACATGCACAGTTTCAGTCCTTGGCATCTCAAGTTCAAAGTTATAAAAATGGGGGGAAACCATGGAGAGCTACAGTCAGGGAACTCCTTGGCAAAAGGGGGGGGGGTCCAATGGTTGAAGCCAACAAAATCATTGCACTCATGGCATGATGTCTACTTGTGCCACAGAATGTCCCTCCCTCTCTTTCCTGCATGCACCCTCCACAAATCTACTTTGAGGGGTTCTCCCACTCTCCAGAGCATATGGGGGGGATGCATGCAGAAGGAGGGGAGAAGGAGGTTGGGAAGTCTAATGGAGTATGTTCCTTATGATCCTGTTCCTTATGTTCCTATCAGCTGCAATTCATTTGAGCATCCAGGGGCATTCCCTGTTGCTGACAGAGATACAATAGTCTCTTCACGGATTACCATGAGTGCCCGTAGAGGTACGGGGTGAGATTGCAGCCTTTCTCCCACCTCCTACATGCAGACAAATTCTACTCTCATGTGATGTTTTCTCTTGGTTAGAAAACATACCCTTTTCAGGATTTATCAGTTGCCTGGCCAGATTCTATGAACTGCTTTCAGAAGTTATGCTGAACGAGCATAGGAGACAGGGGACAGGACAACGGGTGTGCTGTGCTCTCACACAACCGGCATTTATCAAATTGTATGTAGATGGCAATGGTCTCCCTTCATTTCTTGGTCAAACTGGACTACCTGGCGAATGCTTGCCCTCTAGAGGACAAGATGGTGCAATATACAGGAAAATAAGCATGACAAACGGGCAAAGCTGCCTTTCAGAATATGACCGTGCAATTCAAAGGTTATCCATTGTGGATTTCAATCTTCTCACAGGTTTAGTCAGTCTGCCAAGCCTTCAGTAAAACTCACAAGCTGCTGTTGGCCACAGCTGCAGATTGCACTGTCCCAAAGGTGCAATTTGTGGTCATGTGCCGTATACCACCCTGGCTCAGTTTAAAAGTCCTGGCACCAGTTGAGAACTTTGAGGATCAAGCTGAATGCTTGCCCAGTTCTTAGCAGCCTCCATTCCCACCACATGACACCAGATGAATTTAATATAGCTGGGATTCTACAGTGCTCCTAAAGTGCTGCCATGATTTAAATTACATTTGCTGGACCCGGGCAAGGAAGGTGGATATGCTGTAGATGGGACTTCCAGTCCCCATATTTCAAAAGAAATGATGCATGATCGTCATATGCTAAATATGGTTTGGAATATCACTTTCAAGCCATTGTCTGGAAAATGTGAGCAATCCACCACTCGCCCTGTTGAATGAAGACCAAGAGGTTGTGAATTAAACTACTGTCAGTTGTCGGAGGGTGAAGACAGGTGCAATCTTGACCTGCCAGCTGCAGACAGAGCAAGTTCAGTGCTTGCAAAGAAGCAGCCCAGACCACATTGCGATCATCCATTAAGAAATGGAAAAGTAATGGAGTGCTTTAGAAAGAGAATGGGTGGCTTTTCACTCAAATCATCCTGGTTTGAATCCAGCCTCAGTCAAAGAGACTAGAACTTAATTTGATGATGTGATGGTAAAATATTCAGCTTGTATGATGCTCAATGGCCCAAGCCATACTGCCAGAAAAAATAAAGCTTCCCGCACAAGTCAACTTTGGTCCAAATGGCAGACTTTTATTTTATTGGATGGGGTGAGGGGGTCAAAAATGGGTGGGTGGGTGGGGGCTCAAGAAGAACACACATATTGGCTGAAATAATACTAATAATAAAGTTCTCCCGAAGTCCTATTGAAATTAATGAGACATAAATGAGTCACATCTTGTGCAACTCATTCCCAATAAGGTTTAAGGACTCCTAACTTTCTCTGGATTT
Organism: Lacerta agilis; assembly: GCF_009819535.1. Classification (NCBI taxonomy): domain Eukaryota; kingdom Metazoa; phylum Chordata; class Lepidosauria; order Squamata; family Lacertidae; genus Lacerta; species Lacerta agilis. The sequence goes on from NC_046320.1 coordinate 51,966,230, forward strand.
GAGTTACCAGATTTTGGGTTGAAAGGATCAGAGAGAGAGGGGGGGGAGGGAGAGAGAGAGAGAGAGAAACAAACAAACAGACAGGCAGGCAGGCAGGCAGACATGGAGACAGGATGAGCCCCATATAAATTTGAAAGTACTGCTATGGGGAAACTGGTGCCCCAGTATGAAGAAGCCTTCAAGGAATTGTGGGTCAACCTGCAAATGGAAAAAAGAACTCCTAGCATCCCAGGCTTATCAAAGTTGAAAAGCAGGTTCTCATGAACAGAACATTTATCACTCGGTAGAGCAGAATGATTTCATTTATGACCCCTACAACACAGTCCACAAGGAGATGTGATGAATAAACTGAGACATTCTGTTTCACAGACCTGTTGACTTTGCATTTTGGGGAACATTGAGCCAGTTGCAATGCCGATTAGAAACTGCACACCTGCACATTCTTAGACAGACAGGGAAATTCTGGGACTTTAACTCTCTGATTTTCCTATTTTCTGCAAATGTTTTTTGGTTTGTTTGTTTTTTTGTAATTTTTATAACACTTCCCCAATGAATGTGTGTTGTTGTTTTTGCATGATAACAATTCTTAATAGTAGTTTGCAGCAGAAGATTCCACAGAATGCTTTAATTTTCTTTTTTTTTAAAGTATTTTAACAATTAGTTTACAATTAATCTTTATTGCATTATGTAAGGATGGGAAAAAATATCAGACCAGGAGATTAGTGATCAGATTTTCTGCTTTCCAACTACACCCTTTTCCCAATTAACCCCCCCCCCCCAGTTGCTATGATGAAAATGAATAGGTAACATACCATTCTCTTAATGCCATGGCTGGTTGTGCTAAGCAATTGTGTTTTGGCTAAGCATTTGAGCGATCAAAACAGAAGACAAATGACCTGGACAATTCATGCCAATTTGTAGAACACCTCTAATAACAATCTTTTGTGTCAGATTAATTAATCCAAATGATTTTGCATGATATAATATGAATGGAGAGACATTTTACAATGCCCAATAATTAATTTGTATAAAACAGGATCAAGCTCTAGGGTATAGTGCAGTGGTCTTAAACTTTTTCAGAATCAAGAATCACCTTTAACCCCAACTTTCAATATGTTTAATCCCATATTCCTCCACTTATATTTTGCTTTCCAACTTTCTACCTTACTCAACCGAGCCAGGAGTTCTTAAACACCCAATGCTGAGCACAAGTTCTCAGGAGGAGCCATTTTAGATTCTCCCACCCCACTGTCCATATGATATGACCTCCTTCTGTCATTGTGCTGGAGGAAACTTAATATGTATCCAGTGCTTTTTTCTGGGGGTGTGCAGGGGTATGCATACCCCTAAACATTTTGTGAATCTTTGTACTTTTGTCCATTTACTGTAATTATTTTCCCTGATTTGAACTATAAAGTGGTGATTTTCTTGAGTCAAAATGAGAGTACTCCTAAAGATCTTTTTTAGAAGAAGAAAAAAGCACTGCATGTATCTCTATATCCCTCTTAGATAGGTTTGATCAAGAATGAAGCTTTGTGGTGTGAAGTATTTGACACCACAGCTAAAGCATCCTGTTGATCTATACAAGGCCATTTGGTACCTTCTCAGCCTCCTTGTTTCTTGATTTCTCTGTCCTTGAACTGGAGCTCCTACTCTCATACGGCTACTTTCTCTTTGTTAGTACCTGCAACAGGCACAGACCTGGTGGTTTTTTATGCTTCTGGCAGGACTTCAAATTGCAGAGCTTCCCTTGCTTTTGGCCCTCTCCAGTCCTTGATCAAGAGCTCCCTTGTGAATCTAGATCGAGATGCCTGTTTAACTTCTGTCCACAGCATTTCAAAGTCATTAGTCAGGTCCTGGATTGTGGCCATCGGTAGATGATTTTTTTATTTTTTATTTTTTTAAAAGCACAGTTCCTCCCATATTTTCCTCACCCTCCGCATCTGGAGGACAGATAATAACTCCCCCAGTGTCTTGCTTCTCCTTATTCTATATTAATTTCAGTTACGAGGTTAAGCTAATAGCTTATTGCTGGCTGGTGACTTGAGGAAAGCAGAATGGGATCCATTGACTCATTGTGGGGCAACTTAACCACAGAGGGCCTTGAGAGATGTTAAGTGACCACAAAACGGCTTTTGGGTGGCAAAGCCCCAAACTGGTCAAATAGTAGACCTGTGTTGTCAAGCTTTTAACCATACATTGAGTTTCCTTTACAATTAATAGCTTTGGCCATTTCCAGTCCAATAAGTCAGTCTTGTGACAGTCTGAATTACCTGTAAGATAATTGCTGGCCAACTTTTTGTCAGTGCAAACTTCCATTACTAAAGCCTACTAAATCCCTAGGTTTTCTAGCCTCCAGCTGCATTGCCATAAATAAGTTGCTTGCACTCCTGAGGAGCTCAACTGTTAAACTCATCTGTAGGTGCACTGTGCCTTCAACTCATCACTGCGAATTCACCGGAGTCCATCTCTTCTTCATTTCAGATTATCTCAAGTTTCTTCTCTCGAGAGAGACCTAACACTTACATCTCTAACTCCCTCTTTCTAGGGAGGATCGCAGAAGACCCGAGCTTGTGAAAGGAATGAAGACAGGCAGTGAAAACTTCAGGCTTCTCATCCTGTCAGTAGCAGACTTGAGATATCGTTGTCTTGGTCTATGTGTTTGTTTAATGTTCTCTCAGCAGCAGACCTTTCCAAAAGCTCCTTTCACATTCTCGGGCCGCCTGTCACGCAGGATTGCCATATATGTACAAATCATAACATATGTTCTTTCATTTTAAAGGACTCGCTCAAAGATGTTTGTCTTTCCGTCAATGAAATTTGTCTTCCTTGTGATGAAATGCACAGCAACTCCACTTTCGGGCTGCACGTCGCACCATCAAATGCTTTTAAGAAATTGAAATCTTCTTTTAGAGATGTTTGCTATTGAGTGCACATCCTTTCTGGCCACTTAGAGACACACTTCCCTCCACACAAATGCATCTGCTTTCTGTTGTTGCTGTTCTATTTGTTCAGTAATTTGAGCATTAGCAGAACTTAAGCAGCTTTGCTCATTTATTCCTCCTGAAAACGCAGCTCCAATAATGTATTCCAATAATGCAATGGGTACAGTCAGTACTTTTATCCTGGGGCTACTCAAACGTACACAGTACTGGTACCCACCCCACCCCACCCCCAAAGTTACAAGTGTGGCACTTACTGTAACAACTTCATGGTGAATATTGGCACCCTTCTTTCTTTTTATAAAAAGCACTGGGTATACATTATTTGTGTTTCAGGTATATATATACATAATATGAATTGTAGGGATGCAGGTGGCGCTGTGGGTTAAACCACAGAGCCTAGGGCTTGCTGATTGGAAGGTCAGCAGTTCGAATCCCCGTGACGGGGTGAGCTCCCGTTGCTCGGTCCCAGCTCCTGCCAACCTAGCAGTTCGAAAGCACACCAGTGCAAGTAAATAAATAGGTACCGCTCCGGCGGGAAGGTAAACGGCGTTTCCATGCACTGCTCTGTTTCGCCAGATGCGGCTTAGTCATGCTGGCCACATGACCCGGAAGCTGTACGCCGGCTCCCTCGGCCCATAGAGTAAGATGAGTGCCACAACCCCAGAGTCGTCCACAACTGGACCTAACGGTCAGGGGTACCTTTACCTTTACCTTTAATATGAATTGTATGTAATAACATAATATGTTTTTATGCTTAATCTTAACCTCTTTTATCCTCTAAGTTGAAACAATTGCCCAAGTTTAAATCCAGCCACATCTTCATTGGGATGAAAAAGCTGGAAATCACAAACTACTTAATCCTGAGGATTCCCATTTAAAACATAGTCATTTTACTGAAATCAATGGAGTTTTTCAGGATTAGTCCAATACAATAGGATCTTGTTATATGGAGAAATTAAGTCACTGTCTACATGAGCTAGGGATTGTGATGTTTCCTTCCTTCCTTCCTTCCTTCCTTCCTTCCTTCCTTCCTTCCTTCCTTCCTTCCTTCCTTCTTTTGAAATAATTTTTATTTCATTTTACAAATATAATTTTTTAACAATCCAAATGCATATCCATATATAGAGATTACTCTGAATCTCGAGGCTTCCCCCCATCTCCTTAGTTGGTCGTATTGTCAACATTTACAACTGCATGTTATTCCATAATCTATATTTTGTATCCATCCATATTATCCATAGTGTTTATTACATTACAAGTAAGGTTAAAATCCTGCTAATGTTCTCATCTGCTTACAGTGGTGTCTTAAATAAATTATAAATTTTTCCCATTAAAGTTTTTTCCGGTCAGCTTTGCCATTTCGGCATAGTCCATCAGCTTAGTTTGCCATTCCTCTCTGGTAGGGACTCTTTCTTCTCTCCATCTCTGGGCTAGCAGCATCCAAGTGACTGTTGTCACATACATAAAAAGTCTTTCCTGCTCCTTTGGAATGTAGGTACCTATAACTCCTAATAGAAAAGCTTTTGGTTTTTTAACAAAAGTTATTTCAAACATTTTTTTCATTTCATTATATATCATCTCCCAGAAAGCTTTTATTACCTTACTCGACCACCACATATGATAAAAGGTGCCTTCTTTTTCTTTACATTTCCAGCAGGTATTTGTACTTCTTCTAAACATTTTTGCTGACTTACTAGGAGTCAAATACCACCGGTACACCAGTTTCATATAATTTTCTTTCAGTGTACAACATGCTGTGAATTTCAGATCTGTTTTCCATAACCTTTCCCAATCTACCATCTGGATATTATGTCCCAAGTCTTTTGCCCAGTGTATCATTGCAGATTTAACCTGTTCATCTTTTGTATGTCGGAATTTTGATGTTTGATTTTTTTTTTCAATTGTACTCCACTTGCAGATTATTTTGGATACACACAAACACACACTATGACCCACCTGACGATCCTCTTTCCATTGATCTCTTCCCTACCACAAATGTGTGACTGTGACATGGACACTCCATGCAGATACTGAATCATTTAACTTTCTTCTTATCTAAAAAGTGGGAAGAAAAGGAGGACACATGCTTTCTATATAAAGTGCCCATCTCACAAATCACTTCATGAACATAGAGGAGGCAATTATAGCCCAGGATCTTTGGTGCAGGTAAAAATGTCTGAAGCTGCCTTATGTTTCTCCGCAGAACTGAGATCTTCATTTATCAGAAAAAACAACAACACGGTCATCTTTTATGTATATAATCACTTATCCTGACATGAAAGAAAAACCTGTTAGTCTTGGCATGGATTTTTGACTCCCTGACAACTAAAGTAAAACGAGACGAGGAGGATTCATAATTGGACCCCATGTCTATTTCAATTTCTTTAAAAAGAAGCTGAGAGAATTTGATTCAGAATAGGGAAGGACAAACAGCAGTGTGGGGAAATGATATGAATATGGAAAATGGTATGGTATGATAATTCTCATTTTCACTCTCTCCCATGGCTGCTCTTACAAAGAATTGTACAAGAAGGTCTGGTGCTTTTTCTCCTTTTCACCCTCTAGCAATCTGTAAAACCTGTGGCTCTGCAAGTGTGGCTGGGCTCCAGCTCCCATCATCCAGTGTCACGCTGACTGGGGCTGGAGTTCAACATATGTGGAGGGCTACAGATTCTCCACTTCCGTTGCAAAAGGAAAACAAATGCTATAAGGTAACGGGTTGTAGGAGCATTGTTTAATTATGCACATCAGAGAAAGGAACCACCAGTCTCTCTCTCTCTCTCTCTCTCTCTCTCTCTCTCTCTCTCTCTCTCACACACACACACACACACACACACACACAGTTTGTATGGGGTGGAAGCGATAAAAATAAACAACACAACAGGAAGGCAACAATTTAGCTACCGGGTATGTGTCAGATAATAAGGACGTAACAATCAAAGCCAAAAGTAGACAGTATGGTGGGGGAGATCGGGTGTGTGTTTGTGTGTGAAATACATTTGAAACATCATCCTGTGTGAAACATTGTTACTTGGCAGTTTATTGAGTGATTTTTATATTCCACCAGCCAATTGTTGATCTTTGATTAAATGTTACAAGGATTTAGAGCTAGTATATGGCCACTAGGGGGCACCCATTTTGTTTCGTGTGAGCAATTACCATTACATTATTCTAAAGAAATATATTAAAATGCACAATTTGAACATATTGCTTTTCAGAAAGTTAGGAATGCAGAAAGCTGCCTTATACCTAGTCACACCAATGGTCCATCTCACTCAGTGTTGCCTGCACTGACTGGCAGCTGCTCTCCAGGGTTTCAGGCAGGGAGGGAGCCTCTCCTAGCCTACCTGGAGTTGCTGAGAATTGACCCTGGGATCTTCTGCATGCAAGGCAGATTCTCTACCGCTGAGCTATGACTCTTCCCCAAGCAGTTTCTGTTGCCTCTTCTTGATTTCCTAAATGAATTTTAAGAACGAGCTTTTGTGAACAGCAATACCTCACTATAGAAAAGGGGAATTGGCTGTTTCTCCTCCAGCATAAACCCAGGTTTTGTCTTCGACCCAAAGTACAAACCCTGTGTGCAAATACAGAAAACCATAAGTACATAAATGGGGGGGGGGACACACATTTGCCCATTACTTAAGTGTGCTAAACTGCAGCCAATCCTGTGTTTTGCATTAGTCTGTGATTGCTGCAGTTGCATCCTTAGTTACTGACTTATTCTATGAAAGGAAGACCTGTCTCTCCATGCATTAGCACAAGGTTTTGTCTGTACTTTCAACTTTTTGTCTAGGGGACTAGATGGTTAATCTGTTTTCAGAGTTTGCCTTCAAACCTTGTTCATACTGAAAGTTGTGTTCTCTTAGGTGGGGGGAGTCTTCCTTCCTTCCTTCCTTCCTTCCTTCCTTCCTTCCTTCCTTCCTTCCTTCCTTCCTTCCTTCCTTCCTTTCTGTTGTACCACTTCGAAGTTTGTAAAGACATCCATCGACTTGCGTGAGATTTTTCATCTTAAAAACAATTTGAATCAGATACCGCACACAGCAAAATGTTAATAGCACCTGCCAGTGAGGGACAACATTCTTCCCCTCCCCCCCAAATAATGCTCTTTGGTGCAGTGTTATGTCATGATGTAAATATCACGCTGGGCATTTTTCTTTGGAACAATAATAGTGGCCAAAACTCCCGCAGATCACTGATGAGTTTTGCTGCCATCCCTGAAACCAGCTGAAATAACCCAGCAGTTTTTGCAGCCTGAAAACTTGCATGTGCAACAGGGGCCGTCTCTTTGCCCCTCGGTTCCAGTTATACGCGTTTATGAAAAATTCAAAAGCAATCAGCAGTATAAAACTAACCAAACTTTAAAACGGCAGGGCACCAAGCATAAAAAGCTTAGTGATTTTTCACTGAAGGCAGTCGAAACAATCTTTCCCTTGTGAAGGAATTTACAACGGAGCTGGCATTTATTGAACAAGTAATCAAAAACATCTGAAATCACTGCACATCCATCAGGAAGCTTCATGTAACGAAGTTTGGAGTATTTTTCTTTGTCTGAAATAGCTTCTCAGCGGCACCCTGCCTTGGAAGGTGAGCTTACCTGAGATGATCTGAGCCTCTCTGCTTTCTATGGCTCTGGCCTTCCAGCAACAGCAACCTCTGGAAAAGGATGCAGGAAGAAGAGCCTACTGCTGGCTAGGGATGGGCCAATCTGCCCATTTCCATTGACCGCATTTATCCAGCATGATTTTACATCCAATGTTTTAACTGTATCTGTAGTATTCTTTGTATAATCGCGCCAGGCCACTGCCTGGTCTTTTACTATGTGCTATGGCCATATGGCTATTGCAATAAATAAATAAATAAATTGATTGATTGATTTCCATTCACATTTCCACATTAGTTTGCAATTTTTTAATTTAAAAAAAGTCCTTGTGAGAACACACCAGCATTTTAGTTCTCCTAACATGCATATTTTGCTTGCAATTTTGCCCAACATGCACAGTTTTGCATCCACTGCCATCTCCCCCGCCAAGAAGATCATCTGCAGTTGCTGCTGGGGATTGCCAGCCATTTTATTTGGAGGGCGAGGTTGTAAATTGCTGTTAAATGTTATATGTTAATTTGGATTCTTGTATTTGCATTTGCGGACTGGAGTATTGTTTAGGGCCTTTCGTTAGGGAGCGTATTGTTCAGTGGTGTGTATACATTAGTATTGTTAATTGTTTTGATTATTTTTTATTAAGTTTTGATTGCTTTTATTATGTATTTTGTGCTTTGTATATTGGAACTTTGTGTTGTGAACTGCCCCAAGACCTATGAGTATAGGGCAGTATACACACTTAATAAATAATAATGATACCTTGTTAGTATATTATTTTTACCACATATGCATTCTTTATAGCAGGATGGCTGCAGTTCATGTATTCAAGTGGGAATTAAGTAAGTTCAGTTTTGGAGCTTTGGAGATAGTGAGTAAAGCTGTATTTATGCTTATTTTGTTTGCTTTATGGCTTTTTAAAATGTAATTGTTTTTATGCTTAATTCTGTTAACTGCTTTTTAAAATGTTCTTTATTAACTTTTTGGAATTTTTAAAGTTGCAGTCGAAACAAGTGGACAAAAATGTGTTGTGGAAATAAATATGTTCTGCATCACAAACAAATGCATGTATATCCCGAATTTTTGCTCCATTGAATTCAGTAGGCTGGTCCATACTCCCGAGGAAGCACATAGTGTTCCATTCATCCTCAGAAGTTTGGGTGAGCATTTTCTGTAGCAGCCGCTACATTATGGAATTCCCTCCCCACAAAGGTGTGTCTGGCCCCTTCATTGTACTGCTTTTATCATATACTGAAGACACACCTCTTTAACCTGGGCTTGGACACCTGAGTTATATATTTTTTAGGACCCACTCTAGTTGCGAGTGTAATTTGTTTTAAAATGTTTTAATGATGTGTTTTATATTTCTGTAACCCACCCTGGGACTTTCTAGTGAAGGGAAGGTAAATATCAGTAATAATAATAGCAATCCTTAGTTGCTGTCTAGTATGAAAATGAACTGGTACCGCTGAGACTGTTAAATCTTGTGCAGTTAATTGGATGATTCAATTTGGCACAATCACTTCACTGGATTTCTTCCCCTAATGAGCAGATTCCCTGTTCTCCCCAAATGGATGTAGCAAACTACCAGTAATGAAGTCAACCATCCCATGCCAGAAAATGCAGATGTGCTGGGCTCTGCGCTATTGACTCCCAATGCCGAGTCCACGGAAAGCTTCAGCCAGGAATAGGTACCACGCCCAGAAGAGCCACAAAAGCCGGATAAAAGCTGTTTTTCTTGCTCACGCACAAAGCAACACTATAGCACGTTGAACCTTCCCAACACCGGGACAGCATGCATATCCAAGCCAAGAAGACCAACAAGAGCAACTGGGTGGGAAGCAATGGAAACTATGAATACACCATGAGTATACCCTTCTTCCATGCTCAAAGCAAGAAGCCAGCCATGAAATTGGCACAGTCCTTTCTGGTCTTCCAATGATCCCCTCAGGTGATTATAGAGGATGGGACAAAGATAGGCTGCAGGCACTGGATTCATGGGAACACTGCACCCAACTCCCTAATGATTAAGCTGTGTGTGGTCTGCACTAAGACTTCAGTACTGTAGCTCAAGGTTCAGTACGACATCCTGGCTTTTAGAAGAACAAAGAACAAGAAAGTCTGGATTGAGCTACAGTGCGACAGCCATTATCAGAAACTGTTTCTGTGTGTTTCCTAGGACAACTAGGACAACATTTCTGTGTGCTTCCATAGCAACATAAACGTATTATGTCATAATGCAAAATACATTCACTATATAGCCTACGGAAAAAATTAAAAATGGATTGAACAACAGGACAACAGGCCACAACTAGGAATCACGGTTCATATCTAGCGGATTTTCTCCTGGAATACATGTAATGTCAACCAATACTTCAAAGGTATATTGCTTAATTAGCATTCATGGAGATAATGGATTCCAGCCCCCCCCCCCCATGGAAATAAAACTCATATTTGGTTCTGGTTTCTACATTTCTTTGTAGTTATAATAGACCTTATAAGACATCTTCATTCTTTACTTTGTCCTTTTCCATATGCACCTGAGATGCATCTACATCTGTCATCACTGGTCATTACAAAACTTGTTGAATGTCTGCTGCTATCATTTGGGAGGGTGCAATGCTGAAACTGTAGAGCTGCCAGTATCCATTGATGCAAAGAGGTTTGAAAGAATTATATGGAGAAGAATGCAATGGTGACTGAATTTGGCTTCCCAAAAGGAAAAGGAACGTCTGTATGAGTTTCTGGAAATGTGATTAAACTTGATTGCCTTACCTCTGTTTGGTGACTGTTTAATGCGATTCAAAATTCCACTTGTTCTCCTCAAACAAGACATAATTGCACCACAAGGTTCTTTATTGCACATTGATCAGCTTAGGACTAATTAGCAATAATGTCTTATTTTATTATGTTTAAAAAACACTTCTATGCTGCCTCCTACACCAGCCTCAAGGCAATATACAGCCATTTTAAAATAAGAATCCAACACTCAAACCAAAAAAGATAAAAGCAGCTGGTAACTCAGGGCAGAGTTTCAAAGCACAGTAATTTGCTGGAGTCAAGCACTTGCAAAGTCTTGGACTACAAAATAATAATAATAATAATAATAATAATAATAATAATAATAATAATAATAACTTTTAACCCATCTATCTATCTATCTATCTATCTATCTATCTATCTATCTATCTAATATATATAATGAAACATCAAACATTAAAAACTTCCCAATACAGGTCTGCATTCAGATGTCTTCTGAAAGTCGTATAATTGTTCATCTCTTTGACATCTGATGGGAGGGCGTTCCACAGGGCGGGTGCCATGACTGGGAATGCCCTCTACTAGTTCCCTGTAACTTCACTTCTTGGAGTGAGGGAACTGCCAAAAGGCCCTCAGAACTGGACCTCAGAGTCTGGGCTGAAAGATGGGAGTAGAGACGCACCTTCAGGTGTACATGTTGACAAGGGGTGATGGGAGATGTAGTTCAAAACATCTGGAGGCACTAGGTTGAGGGAGGCAGCCCATGTGGATTTTTCAAGGAATCCTCAAGGTTTCCAGCAAACCATTTTGAAAATCATAGCAGTAAATACACACTGAGTGGATGCCGGGCAAATAGAATAGTTTTGTAACACTCCATACCAAGCTTCACCCCTGTTCACCATTCAGTCATACAACAGCAGTACATTGGTCTAGCCTAGAGTGACTCCATTGGAGTGATATCGTTTCAAGAAACTGGGAGACCCAGCCAGATGGGTGGGGTATAAATAATAAATTATTATTATAAATTATTATTATCCTTCAGGATCACTTCAGCCCCAGTGCACTTTCAGAAGAGGATGAACTACTATATTTCAGAATTTACCCCTGAAATGATTTACCAAACGGTGGCATGGATGGGTCTCAGCCCTCATCTATTCTCTCTCCAGTATCGACATGCAGTACAACCACAAAACATTTTCTGCACCTGAAAGCTTATTTCATCACCTTTTCTTAGAATAACCTTGCTGGTCTCAAGATTGTTGCTTTTGGGATCAAAATTCATAGCAGCAGAACTGGTAAACATTTTCTCTCCATCCCTCCCTCTTTTTCCTTACATAAGACAATTCCAAGACAATTTCAAATTAAGGTAGATTTTCTGCCTTGCATTGGAGTTGTTCAAACTTGTCTAAATAACTGTACTCTTTGGCTCACACCATTTTAATAAGCCCCGGGTGTATTAAGCCAGATTATATGACACATGTTAAGGTTCATGTTTGATATCAAATTAAGTATCTGGATGATTTATGGAAAAGACTTCACCTCCCTTTCCCCCACATGAGGTTTAATACTAATCTTCAACTAGATCTTCCAACACTTTCTGAATTTAAACCTTCCCCACTCGAAACTGTCAATGTTGTTTTTAATTTCACATGAGACTGATACCCAGCCTTGCATCTGTTATTATTCCCTTGACTTCTCTCTCTGGGAGTAAGTATGAGTCTAGAGTATATCAGTGTGATTACTGGAGGCTGCTAAATCCTACGGTTAAAAAAAAAAGGAAAGAAAAGAAAAATGACTTTCCTTTGTCTCATAGCAGGATTTGATTACACTATTACTCTCTGCATTAATGTGCTATTTGGCTATAAAGGGAATTGCTGAAGAGTTTCTCTTTAAAATCCAAATGCATTCCTTGAATATGTGGAAATCCATTATTAGCTCTTACCCACAAGAATGAGCAAATCAACTAATATTAATGTCAACAAAGCTTCACCTGGATTCCATTTTGTTGACAGAGGTAGAACTTCCATCAACTAGCTTTGCCCCAACACGAGGTTGTTTTACTGAAGTTTGGTTGCATGAAATCTTTTCATTCATTGCATTTAAAAACAAAGCAAAACGGGAAACATTCGGTTTTAAAAGCCATCTGTGGAAATTCAATATTTCCACTTTTCAGCATGTTTGGTGATTTTTGGCCATTTACTTTTTTCCAGAGCTCGCTTGCAATCCCTTGTACTTGCTGCCACTTCCACAGCGAGAAGAAACAGGTGTGGGGTTTTCATCTCCTTAGTTCCGGGGGCTTCCTTATGCAGTTGTGCGAAAAGACCTCTTGGGCCTTGCGTGCAACGTCTAACGTGTTAGGTGCAGGTGGACGTCGGGGTTTGCATGTGCACCACGATGTTCACAAAGATCACACTGAACTGGAGGGATGTGACTTCTAATGCAAACAGGGGTGCAGCTCCCTACCCAGATCCACTAAGTGACACATCAACTCTACCAGGTGATGTGATTATATGTCAGAGACTGGACTGAGAGGGATGAGACTGAGGTGGAATGATGGAGACCGTCCTGTCCCCCTGAACTTCCCAGAGAAGAGGAAGGCAGTATTCAATTAAAGCAGTGGTTTGAGAAAAGTCATAGCTCAGAGACAGGTGAACAGAAGAGTTAGGAGGTGTTGGGAGAAGAGAAGGGGGAGACAGAGACAGAGCAGCCAGCTGACAAATTATCACTGGAGAGCATTTCTGACCCCCCCATTCTCCAAGAATTCAACATGCATTGAAAGTGGAAGAGCAAGGGACTCTGAGACAATTAGCCCCTGGCGGCCACCGTAAGGGGAAGTGCTGTTGCTAGGAAGGGAAAGGAGGAGCAGGGGTGTAGCAAGGGGGGTGGAGGGGGCAGGGGCCCCCATAGCGCCCGGGGGGTGACACTCGGGGCGGAGCCCCGCCCCCCGCAATCCCCACCTCCAGCCAGTGGCGAAAAAAGCTGCTGAAAGAGGGGGCTTTCCCCCTTTCAGCGGCTTTTTTTGCCGCTCCGCTCCCTGAGAGGAGCCCACGGGGAAAGGAGAGGGGCGGGCCAGCGAGGGGAATGACACCCCCCTCACTGGCCCAACCCCTCTCCTTTCCCTGGGACGGCTCCACTCACGGAGCGCAGCTGGCCCGGGTGGAGGCGTCGCTCCGTGCGCATGCGTCATGATGTCATGCGCACGGAGCAGCGCCCCGCCCCCATGGGTGCCGCTTGGCTTGCCGCCCCCGGCAGCCCAGTGGCTAGCTACGCCCCTGGGGAGGAGCTCAGTTGGAACAGCGTCATTATTTTAGAGACAGCTTCTTTTGTCTCTCTCTGTGAATACTGAATAAATCACGTGGTAAGAACTCTTTCGGTTATCTGCCTTTTGACTGCCACCAGGGGAGGAATCATAATTCCCCGAAACCTTGATAGAGCCTTGACATTAGAGGACCAATCCTAAACACATCTACATGTGACACAATGGAACGTCTCAGTAAACATACCTATGATTGCGTTGCACTGAGACTGTGCATACATTACTGGTTTAAAACAAAGCTGGGCTGTTCTTTTCCCCCCATTTTGGAACGAAGCTGGTTTCTGGGGAAACACATCACAATGCAGTATTTCTCAAGAAACAACAGGATAGAAACAGGATAGCTATAGATTGTGGGTAATGTTGTATGTAAGCCACTTCCCAAACCAGGAGTGGGAGCACATTGGATGCTAAGTAAATGAGGGTTCACACAGCCATAATGTATAACTTATACTCGTATCCATTTTTTTAAACGAATAGCATGGGCAGGACACATAGGAAGCTGAGTTGCACCATTGGTTTGTCTGGGTCAGTATTGTCTACACTGGCTGGCAGCAGCTCTGTAGGTTTCCAAACAGAGGGCATTCCTAGCCCTCCATAGAAATGCCAGGGATTGAACCTTGGACCTTCTGATTGCAAAGCAGGTGTTCCACTAAGGAGCTAGGGCCTTTCCCTCATATACTGTTTATCATCAGAACCCCAAAGGGGGCATTTTTCCTCAGGACCATGATGGGAAAGGAAAGGGTTAAGCTTCTGCTTTCCTGCTTGCTAAGGTTTTAAGGATAATCCTGGGGGCCTGTGTGTGTGTGTGTGTGTGTGTGTACATATACACAAAAACACACACAAACACGGTCACATTTGGTTCAGCCCTAAGGACTAGGTCAATATTTGAGACACTTGTGGCACTTTAAAGACTATGAAGCACATTGTGCCAAAAGATTTTGTAGGCTCCAGCCTGCTTCGTTTGATGTCTCAGATGACCTGGAAATTTAAGGCTTATTTGCAGAAGAATCTGGGTTTTATTTGTTCTAGAGCTAATCCAAATCCAGCCTTTTCATTTGTGTCCGGTGCCAGGTCTTATAACTGGAGTATGAGAAGTAAAAATAGCTGAAAGTTCTACTGTACACAGCATTCAGACCCCACACATCACAAATTAAAGGAAGAGCTTTCGGACAAGTGAGCTGGTTCCCCAGATAAATTAAAGCCCTTTAAGCAATTTGTGCCTGATATGAAGCACTAATAAGAAAAGAAGCAGCTTTACACACTGAGACTGTTACAGCAGAAGGGACTTTACACAAACCCATCCAGAGACTACATGGAGGGAGCTGCAGGGCACATTGGGTTTTGTCTGCCCCCATAGTATTGCACCAGCAGACATCCATGAATTTGATATACCTCTGAAAGAGTTTTACACAGACACACACGGACACTGATGTGATTCCTGCAAGATGTGCCCTCAGCTCTGTCACTTATTTCCACCTAGCCTGGGAGGATGGAGCCCTGGCTGATTCCAGCTACAAAAGTTGCTGCTGAAGGTACAAGAGACCATATTGATGTGAGTCTGGAGTGTTCAGGGTGCCCAGAAACAAACAGCGGTTGGGTGGCGTTTAAGGTCTTCTGTGTAGAGGAAATATATGCACATACACAGGATTCCTTACGAGAACACCTTACAACACACAGTACATAAAAAAACAACACAGCTCCTGTTTGGGAAATGTGATGTTCATTGTTCTTTGATTAAAATGTAATAAAAAATATTTTTAAAAAAAGAAAGAAAGGGGGGTGGAAAGAAAATGTGCAGAGGTTAAGAGAGCACTATGGCAGTGAGAGGACAAGGCTAGCCATTGCAGGCCGGCAACTACAAGAGGTGGCTGGTTTCTTTTTCAAAGTGAGCAGATACAGGTATATTCTGGTTGTTTCCTAAAGGGCACAGGTTGTCAGGACTTCACCTTGCTTAAAGAAGGATCTTTCCATCTCCGAGTTCCTGCATCTCTCCTGAGACACTTGTGAGACATCTGAGACACCTACTGATGCAGAAACTGTCTCTTATGTATGTGTCATATGGACTGAAGTGTTCCGAAAGCCTGTTCTGTATCTGAGGCCATTAGTAACCCGGAAAGAGCAGGCAGCTGTCATCACTCGCTAAGCACTGGCTGGTAAAAGGATTACGAAAAGATTTTGCTTGTTGAGTGAGCATCATTACTATGGAAGGTAGAAAGCGTCAGATGGAGGCAGGGATCTTGAAGCTGAGGTGGCAGAATAGTGACTCAGGTCCTTTCTTGTCCGTTGTGCAAGTTGCTTAAGATGGCATTGTATCTTTTCCCACGTTATCAGTCCCATGTACACAAGTGGACTTTTATGTTTGAGCACCAAGCCTCTTCGGCACTATATTCAAAACACACATATTTGTTTTTTTTAAAAAAAATTAAGGGGGTGGAGAGAAGTTTGACATCTCAAAGGAGGGGAAAATATATTAGACATTTGCAAGCCCATGTGTTTGTTTAAACTGGTCATTAAATCCTTGACTGTATGTGTTTGTGTGTGCCACATGGATGGGGGCAGCATGTGTTTTTCCTCTTCTCCACAGCCCCAGGGCAACTGACTGTTGGAATAGAGTGTTTCTTTTTGGCAGAGAAAGGGCAGGGGAAAGAGAGATTATCTACCCTCCTGCCGCTTTTTCTCGACCCTATAGATAGGGCAAGGGTGGTCCTCTATGGAGAACGGTTGCAGCATTTGGGATTTTTTAGTTTAGAGAACCCCTTCATGGATCACTGCCTTGTCGTGGCGAAGGGGCTTGAATTACTCAGGGAAGCTATGGACAGGTCAAGATGGACAGGTCATAGTGGAGAGTTTGGACCAAACGTGATCCACCTGGAGTAGGAACTGGCAAGCCACTCCAGTATCCCTGCCAAGAAAACTCCATGGACAAAGACAGTTTGGCCAAACTACGAGAGGCAGTGAAGGATAGGCGTGCCTGGCGTGCTCTGGTCCATGGGGTCACGAAGAGTCGGACACAACTGGACGACTGAACAACAACAACAAAGTTTAGAGAAAAGGTGAGCAAGAGCTGACATGCCAGAAGTTTATAAAATGATGCATGGCATGGGGAGAGTGGTGAGATGCTAGAACTCAAGAATACCCAAGGAAGCTGAATGCTGGAAGATTCAGGACAGATAAAAGAAAGTTCTTCTCCACACAGCACATAGTTAAACCACGGAACTCGCTCTCCCAGGAAGCAGTGATGGCCACCAACTTGGATGGCTTTAAAAGAAGATTGGCCCAATTCTTGGGAAATCAGGAAATCAGGAGTTCAGGAGCTACTGATTTTGATGTCTATGTTCTGCCTCCACAATGAGAGGAAGCAAGTACCAGTTAATGGAAACCACAGGAGGGGAGAGGGCTCTTGTGTTCAGCTCCCACAATAAAGGCTGTTCTTATGTTTTTACTTATTTTATTATATTTATGAGTCAACCTTCCTCCTCAGAGCCCCAAACCATGTATAGCACAAGATAAGCCAACAAAATGCATCCCTAAATAAGTCACTAAAACGCTGATTAAAATGGCAATCATTAAAAAATAATAATCCAGAAAATGCTATCAATGATAACATTACATTATCAAACTGAAAAGACCTGGGTGAACAAAAACATCTTCAGCCGATGTCAAAATCCCAGCAATGAAGAGTGCAGATGCAACTCCAGGGCGCGATCATTCCAAAATTGAGGCCCTGCTATGGAGAATGCTGTCCTAACCACCCTCTGACCAGGAATCCCCACAGAGACCATGAGCCACAGCACATATAAACCAGAATCTTATGGATAAAGTCACTTGGTATCAGAGAAGATGCTTCTGCAGGTACTTGAGCCCAAGTATCCTGCTGTCAGGGACTGGGCAAAGGAGGAATGGTGGAGACCACCTCCCAAGCATGACCCTTCCAGAGAAGAAGACAGTTCAGAATTGCAACAGGGGTTTGAGGGAGGTCACGTCTCAGAGGCAGATGAGGGGGAAAGCTGGGAAATAATGGGAGAGGAAGCACCAGGAGATCAACAGATGACAGACACTGTGTCTAGAAAGCATTCTAGACGCCCACCCCTGAACACTGTTATACAGTGGTTCCGCTCCTTCCTCCTGGGCCATGTTCAGAAAGTGGCGGTTCCCTCACTGCGAGAAGCAAAGCTACAGGGA
Source organism: Lacerta agilis (assembly GCF_009819535.1). Lineage (NCBI taxonomy): Eukaryota > Metazoa > Chordata > Lepidosauria > Squamata > Lacertidae > Lacerta > Lacerta agilis. The sequence continues at coordinate 51,984,027 of NC_046320.1, forward strand.
ACCAGGCAGAGGGCCTTCTCGGTAGTGGCGCCCGCCCTGTGGACCGCCCTCCCATCAGAGGTCAAAGAGATAAACAACTACCTGACATTTAGAAAATGCCTGAAGGCAGCCCTGTTTAGGGAAGTTTTTAATCTGTGATATTTTAATGGATTTTAATATTTGTTGGAAGCTGCCCGGGGGGACCCGGCCAGATGGGTGGGGTACAAATAAATTATTATTATTATTATTATTATTACCTGGCGAGCCTTGAAAGTAGTAGAGCAAAGTGCTCAGAAGCAAAGGGCCCTCAGCGCCACCCATAGGGAAGAAGGTGACAAATGAGGAAGTAGGAGAAAAGGGGGGTGGAGATTTACTCAGGACAACGCTATTATTCCAAGAGGCTGCATTCTTAAGCCTCTCTCTGTAAATATTTAATAAAAGCAGATGGTAAGGACTTTTCCTTGTCTTATCCGTTCCTGGCAACCTGTTGTGAGGGCCAGTTCCTCTGCCGCCTGACATCTGCATATACTCCTCCTTGCCACAATGTTCTTCCTTGGAGGCAGGTGCTTTCGACTCTTGGTCTTTGGGCTGATGGTGCAGGCTGGATCATGTTTCCCATCAGCTCTGCAGTGCCTGGGCAACTCGCACACGTTTTATATTTTGTACCCACAGTTTAGAAATGTCCCATTGGCTGCGTTTCACCACATGTTTCTGTTAAACAGACTTGCATAATTTAGATTTATCATTATCTTTTCATGTCTTTCATTTCACAGGGAAATTCCCCTTAGAACAATAACCCCCAGTAACTATATTAGCCCATATGCGTAACCAAGAGAACTTTAAAGGACAGCCATCCTGCATACTGCTGCTGCAATATAGGTTAAGAATTGCAGATAACATTTTATCTGTTTGTAAAGAACTGCATACATTCCATTAATCTGCCGCTGAGGATCTAGTCATCAATAGAGCATTTTTCAGCAATCTTATTTTAATGAAACACGTTTGGAATCTTGTTTTAATGAAACACGTTTGCCTTTATATGCGGAGAAATAAAATGGAAGGGTTACATTCTTCCCTTCACAATATCACAAGCAGGGTTTTTTTTTAAATCACACACACACACACACACACAAAAGGAAGAGAGGGATGGAAAAAATCTAAAAGTGAAGAAAAATAAGAAAGCAGTAGAACCACCTGGACTACTAACTATAGGTCTCATCCCTCTTTCATTTCCTCTGGTTAACCGTAAGTCACTTTATATCTCCCCAGATGAGAAATTAGAGGAGAACATTTCTTATCCTTTGCAATCAGGGCTTAATTTTAAACACAGCATTAGAGTCTGGGTAGATTATAAGTGACCGAAAGTAATTTCACACCGTTGCTCTTTTAGTTAATATTGGTAGCTCTTGAACGGTGTGAGGCTTAAGGAATTTAAGACATTTCACACTTGCTAAAATCCCTTTGCACCTCCGATGTCAGAATCAGAGTGGAATAATGAGCATCAAGTCCTGTTTGGTGCTTTCATAGATTGCTATGCAGTGGAACATTCTTTAACCTCCTCAGGACAACCGTAACCCACCCATTTCCCAAGCAGGAGGATGAAAGGTGCTCGAAAGAAGTCAGGGAATGCACTCACCACAGGATTCAAGAGCCCAATTTAATGCTTTGGAAAATAATGCTCCCCAGTCCAAGGCACTTCATGGACTGCCTGATTTGGCCTGGGGTCTATTTAAGCTAAAAGAGAGCGGGTGGCGCTGTGATCTAAACCACTAGGGAGCGGGTGGCATAGTGGTCTAAACCACTGAGCCTCCTGGGGTTGCTGATCGGAAGGTTGGCTGTTCGAACCCCCACTGCGGAGTGGGCACCCATTGCTCTGTCCCAGCTTCTGCCAACCTAGCAGTTTGAAAGCACACCAGTGCAAGTAGATAAATAGGAACCACTGCGGCAGGAAGGCAAATGGCATTTCCATGCACTCTGGCTTCCGTCACAGTGTTCCCTTGCACCAGAAGCAGTTTAGTCATGCTGGCCACATGACCCAGAAAGCTGTCTGTGGACAAATGCTGGTTCCCTCAGCCTGAAGCAAGATGAGCCTTTGACAGCACTTAACCGCCCAGGGTGTCCTTTACGTTGTTGGCTTTTTTACCTATTTAAGTCATCTCCTCATTCACTATTCAGATTTCAAAAACAAAAACAAAAAAACTTTAACTCCCCCCCTCCTTTTGACAGATGTTGATAAATTTTGAAGGCATGGTAGCTACTCCAGAATGGATAATGCCTGCGATATTATAGGTAAATAGGTCCTGGGAGGGTTGTTATAGAAGAGAGAGAGAGAGAGAGAGAGAGAGAGAGAGAGAGAGAGATGATGATGATGATGATGATGATGAAGATAGATAGATAGATAGATAGATAGATAGATAGATAGATAGATAGATAGATTTTATTTTAGGGTAGAATTGGAAGAAATTTTCTGGCAAGGTCACACCTTAAGTGTTTCTGTTCTGAAAGGGCAGCCATTGCAATTTTGCACTGTATAAGAAAGGAATCATTTGATCTCTCTTACTGCTTTGTGGAGAAGTAGTCTGAAAACTGCAGAGATGAGAGATGTGCCCCTAGGTAAGAACCTACCAAATTACAAACAAATAGGTCCAGGGGCTTATATACTAGAAACCTTTAAAGGTTTTTTTGTGGGGGTGGGGTGGGGTGGGAGGAGAATTGAAAAGGATTTGCTTTTCAAGTAAAATAATTTCCCCTGTTTACAAGCTCAACCTGTCAGCTCTCTCCATTCACCTTCTCCACCCTCTGATATATATGGCAAGCTTTGAGATATAACTAGCTTTTGAGGAAACACTTTTCCACAGCAATTTTTTACAGTCAGATTATTGAAGCGTTGTCTGATTTTTCACATTCATTGGAAAACTGTGTTGTTTCAGTGCCACTTGGCCCCAATTTGTTCTCCTGCCTGTTGCTCAATCTCAGCACAATTATTATTCTTATTTGCCCTCTCTGTGCTTCCCCTCATTTGCCCTCATTGGCATTCAATCGCCAATGGTGACCTATGTCATTTTCCTGGCAAGGTCACGGTACCAAATTATGTATACGTACATATTATTATGTTATGAATTCTTGATTTTGTGTTTTTTATGTTGTAAACTGCCCTGTCATTTTTGGGTGATGGGTGGTATATAAATTTAACAACAACAACAACAACAACAACAACAACAACAACAACAACAAAACAACAACAACAGATGATGTCACAACTGCTAGTACAATGGATTTGAAAAGTCACTACAGATTAAACAGTGGTAAGGACAAATGGGCAGATCATAGACAGTGAAGGAGGAGAAGCTCAGTAAAGAAGCGTGGGAAGAAAGGGGTGACAAACAGCACTGAAACAACAAGAGAGTAAAAGTTATGTAAATACCTTTTACAGCAACTAGTTTGGCTGTAGACAATGGGCTAATTTCAAAGCAAATATTATATACTGACATTAGGGAATATTTAAAATGGTAGAGGTACCCCTGACCAGGGGCGTCGCTGGGGAGGGGCGGTGGGGGCGGTACGCCCCCAGTGACAGGGTGAGCAGCGGCGGGTGGGGGTGACAAGCGGCGGCCCCTCCCGCCACTCCCACGCGCCGCCGCTCCCTCCGTCACCCCGGGAGCAGCAGCACACGGATGGGGTGCTTCCGCCGCTTTTTTCGGCGGGGGGGCCGACCAGCGAGGTGGGGGTCACGCTTGTCACCCCCTCCTCGCTGGTCACCACCCCCCGCCGAAAAAACCGCGGGGGGGGGGCGGGGAAAGCCTGGAAAGGAAGCAGAGCAGGCGCGTTTAAGCGCCGCTCTGCTTCTTTTTCCGCTTTCCGCCGCTTTTTTTCGGCGGGGGGGGGGCCCGACCAGCGAGGTGGGGGTCACGCTTGTCACCCCCTCCTCACTGGTCACCACCCCCCGCCGAAAAAGCCTCGGAAAGGGGGAAATCCCCCCTTTCTGTATACACGTGCGTCGTGACGTCATGATGACGTCACGGCGCGCGCGTCGTGCCCCTCCCCCAGGGGGTGCCTCTGCGCTGCCGCCGCCCCCAGCAGCGCAGAGGCTAGCGACGCCACTGCCCCTGACCGTTAGGTCCAGTCGCAGATGACTCTGGGGTTGCGGCACTCATCTCGCTCTATAGGCCGAGGGAGCCGGCGTTTGTCAACAGACAGCTTCCGGGTCATGTGGGCAGCATGACTAAGCCGCTTCTGGCGAACCAGAGCAGCGGCACAGAAACACCGTTTACCTTCTCGCCTGAGTGGTACCTATTTATCTACTTGCACTTTGACGTGCTTTCAAACTGCTAGGTGGGCAGGAGCTGGGACCAAGCAACGGGAGCTCAGCCCGTCGTGGGGATTTGAACTGCCGACCTTCCGATCGGCAAGCCCTAGGCTCTGTGGTTTAGACCACAGCACCACCTGCGTCCCCTAGGGAATATTTAGTATAGCCCTAATCGTTTGACATGATTTTGGCCAGTTAAGGATGGTTTGCTGGTTCTCTCTGCATGGACACCGTTGTTTTTTGTGTGCTCCTGTGGAAGCAGTTATACCAGGGGTAGCTAATATGGTGTCTGCTGGAGTACAACTCCCAGCATCCTTCACTAAAGGTTGTGCTGGACTAGGACTAATGGGAGCTGGACTCCGGAGGGCACCATGTCAATATCCTCTGAGTTATATGATCCTTGTGCATCTTCTACTAGCCCACAGCATCTTGGTGTATGAGGGAGAATCGTGTGAGGGGGGTCAATCACAACTATATAATGTTTCTCCATCCGAACAAAAAGTATGGAGAATGCCATTTGTGCCATCTGAGTGCTAATATGATTCCTGGGTTTAATAGAATTCTTCCAGTTTGTGTCCAGTTAGAAGCATAGATCAATAAATTCACCCTTTTGCTAAGTCGATCATCCACTTTCAGCATAAGTGTCATTTTACTGTATTCACAGAGCTTACTCCCAGGCTAACCGTTAAACGGGTTTGAAGTTTTAAGACACAGGGCCTAATTGGGAGAGTGCATGAGCTTGCTCACCATATGCGCCATTTAGGTATGGATACAGCTGGCCAATGATGCTCTATTAGTTTGTAAGCTGCTGAAACATCCATGGATCATTAGTGAAAGGGCTTTTCGTTCTGTTTCCATTTGAGACCCGGGTCTGGCATCTGCAAAGGACAAAAGGAAGTACCGTGGCGCTTAAACCAGAGGGGACTAAGACGATTTAAATGCAAGGTTTATGTGGTATGCAGGTTGTGCTAAGCTAGTTTATTCTGGGTGCAATCCTGCACTTCTAGGAATCAGTGGCAAAATCCGTGGATATTAATGGAGCAGGATTGCAGCCACTGGCTTTTGCATCGAAAATCATGCATATTCCCTTAATGCAGCTTTTGGGACTTCTTTCTCCTTGCTCCATTATCCTTATTGTTCCAGTACATTTTTTCCAGCTTAAAATATGTAAAAAGTACAGTGCAAAGGAAGTCTGATGTACATTAAAATGCAAAGGAATAAATCCACTGGAAAATCTGGATATAGGCCCACTCTAGTTATCAAGAATAAAACCAAATGAAAGTAATTCTTATTTAACCAAAGCGGTAGAATCTAGCATTACAGTATTCCCATAGTCCCTTGCTAAAACACATGGAAGGGCCATAGCTCAGTGGAAGAGCATCTGTTCTGCATGCAGAAGGTCCTGGGTTCCGATCCCTGGCATCTCCAGGTAAAGGTAAAGGTAAAGGACCCCTGACAGTTAAGTCCAGTCATGAACAACTCTGGGGTTGCGGCGCTCATCTCGCTTTAATGGCTGAGGGAGCCACCGTTTGTCCACAGACAGTTTTTCTGGGTCATGTGGCCAGCATGACTAAGCCGCTTTTGGCAAAACCAGAGCAGCGCACAGAAACGCCATTTACTCTCCCACCGGAGCAGTACCTATTTATCTACTTGCACTTTGACGTGCTTTAGAACTGCTAGGTTGGCAGGAGCTGGGACCGAACAATGGGAGCTCACCCTGTCATGGGGATTTGAACCGCCGACCTTCCGATTGGCAAGCCCTAGGCTCAGTGGTTTAGACCACAGCGCCAGGTGGTGGAAAACCCTGCCTGAAATTTTGGAGAGGCACGGCCAGTCTTTGCAAACAGTACTGAGGTAGATGGACCAGTGGTCTCGCTCTGTATCAGTCAGCTTCCTATGCTTCTGTCTTGGGCTGCAATCCAATGCAGGCAGAAGGCATTATAATTATTTTGTGGTGTGCCATTTAATATATGGTTTCCAATAAGTGCTAAACGTAGACCTCTTGGACAAGGGGAAATGCTTCTGAAAAATTCCTTCAAAGTTGGTCACAGAATTTAATTCTCTTCTTCTTAGGTCTTGCAATGAGACATCACTTTGCTACAGATTTCAGCTACACACATTTCCTTGTTTGTTACATTCCTGCCTTTCTCTGAGGATTCCAGAGTGGCATACATGGAGCTCCCAGGTGATCTCACGTCCTCCAAATATTGTCCAGATGTGAATCAGGCTACATCCTAGAGAAGGTGTGAAACTTTGAATGCAGTGGAGGGGGGTTGGAGGCAGCGACAGCTTCTCCCATTGGATTCTCCCTCTGATCCCATCATCTGCCTGCTGTACTGACTAGGGATGGGGGGTGGGGGTGGGATTTAGTTAAAAACACGAATCTACCTAATTCAGGCTTCCTGAAATACACAAACCAGAACACAGCTATCCTTTGAAATCCTCGCTTTTCTGAATTTTATGATGCCATTCTCCAAGCGAATAAAGTGTTTTAAAGAAGCATACATATGGGGAAAGTGTACACAAAAATGCATAGATTAGTCAGAACAACACACAAAAATGCATTATATTATGTTAACGGTATAACAAGAAAATTGTGACTGTATAAAGTATGGATGTATTACAATATGGAAGTGTTAAATATCATGACTGTGTTCTATTACTGTTATTCATTCATTCATTCATTCATTCATTAAATTTATATTCTCCTTCTGTTCCAAGGAGCTCTAGGTGGTGGACATGGTTCTCCCCCTCCCTATTTTATCCTCACAACAACCCTGTGAGGTAGGCTAGCCTACCTAAGGTACATATGGTAACCTAGTGAGCTTCTTGCTTGAGTGGGGATTTGAACACTGGTCTCCAGAGAGCCAGTGTGGTGTAGTGGTTAAGAGCGGTAGACTCGTAATCTGGGGAACCGGGTTCGTGGCTCCGCTCCTCCACATGCAGCTGCTGGGTGACCTTGGGCTAGTCACACTTCTTTGAAGTCTCTCAGCCCCACTCACCTCTCAGAGTGTTTGTTGTGGGGGAGGAAGGGAAAGGAGAATGTTAGCCGCTTTGAGACTCCTTCGGGTAGTGATAAAGCGGGATATCAAATCCAAACTACTCCTCCTCTTCTTCTTCTTCTTCTTCTTCTTCTTCTTCTTCTTCTTCTTCTTCTCCCAGGTCATAGTAGATCACTCTGTACCACACTGCTGCACATATACATATAAACACACACACACACACACACACGTATAAAGACTTTCCCGTGCATTTGGGAAAAGACTACAGTCTTGCTCACAGCACCACAGAATTTGGTAAGGTGGTATCCAAATAAATAGTTCCTCTAGCTTTTGATTGTGCAGTAGGACTTCTCTTCTGCTACTCACCCCATGATCACCCCAAAATTTGTTCTGGGGTTTCCTCCAGCCCTCCTGAACAGGGAGGGCACAGGAGCACATGGGGAGAGGAGAGGGAGGGGAGGTTCCCTTGTAGAGGCAGAAATCCCTAGAAGAGGTGCTTCATTGGGTACTGTCCATAAGATTTATCTCTACTTAATTAGAGTGAGGGCTGCACTCACAAACAATACCAGAAAGGCTATTTCCATAAGGTTTGAACAAATATGTAAGAGCTATTCAGTATTTTTGTTTTTTTTTACTTTAAACATAATGCTGAGCACGTTAAGTATCTTAACATCCAGGGCTCCAATATAAGCAGCCTGATCTGAGTCTATTACATCTTTCATCTTTCTTTGTCTGCATCCAGATGGCTTACAATGACCTATTAGCATTGTGCCAGTTGCGTTCAGGTCTTTTAAATATCCCCATAGCTTGGAAAATCATCAAATGCCTGCTATGAAATAATAATAATAATAATAAGACGCAAAACATCCGAATGCTCACTGCTGAACATGCTAAATGAGCTAAATAATGGGAAACATATTTACAATGCACTTTAGTAGTAAACCTATCCAATTTGTGATTTAAGAGGTCAAACTATTGGGGTTTTATTTTATTTTCCTTTTTTGCATTCTTGGTAATTTTAGAAGAAGCAGGCTAGGAAATCTGCACTCGCAGGCCTTATAAAACTGCCTCCCTTATTTTGAATAATAGACATCGATTGTAAAAACTGTGCGGATGGACCCCCTTCCTTCCCCTCCAACCCTCCTTTTATTCACACATTCTGCCTGGAGAGTCTGCCACCCGTGAGGCTTACAATACAGATGAAACTTCTTTCTTTTTCGTTTCTGCCTTTTCTTGGCATCGATCATGGAGAATCCAGCCACCCACTTGCTCCATGAATCAGGGCCAGAAGAGCTGCTAACACCAGATGCGAACATTCCCAAAGATGAGTGCCTTCATGATCTGAGTTAAACTCAAGAATGTGAAACCAATTATTTCCAATCACCAGGCTGCCCAGTGTTGGGAGTGCAACAGTAGAGATCATTCAGTCTATAACCAAAGGGTTAATTCTGTTAGGGTTAGGCTCAGTATACCTGAAGGAGCATCTCCACCCTCATCGTTCTGCCCTGGCCTTCTGGCAGTTCCCTCACCGTGAGAAGTGAAGTTACAGGGAACTAGGCAGAGGGCCTTCTCAGTAGTGGCACCTGCCCTGTGGAAAGCCCTCCCATCAGATGTCAAGGAAATAAACAACTATCTGACTTTCAGAAGACATCTGAAGGCAGCCCTGTTTAGGGAAGTTTTTAATGTTTTGATGTTTGATTGCATATTTTATATTTTGTTGGAAGCCTCCTAGAGTGGCTGGGGAAACCCAGCCAGATGGGTGGGGTATAAATTATTGTTGTTGTTGTTGTTGTTGTTGTTGTTGTTGTTGTTGTTGTTGTTAGCCAAGAGAGGGAAGGGTGGAGGTGGCACCCTGCTATGTACAAGGTGTGACCTAAGAAAGAACTAGCCTCTCTGTTTCTTTCTCCTCAAATTATACACTTTTTTCGTTCGGTGGGCTCAGTAAACTTTATTTTGTTTTATTGTTTGGTAGATTTACAAAAAGGAAAACATGAAACAATAAATAAATTATACAAGGGGGCAAGAGTAGGTGTGGGTGCGGAAAGTATTTTTAAAAACAAGACTCCTTGGGCTCCATTCCCCCTTTCTTCCTGCCCAGGGTGGCCCTGCCCTCTGCCAGGGCATCACAAAGGGCTGGGCCTTGGTGGCAGCAGTCTCTCCTGCTCCTCACTTGCACTCCAGCAGCTGCTACAAGCTGTTCAAGGGAGGAGGCTGACAGTTGTCGCCATGGAGAGGCAAAGGGGTGCTCCCTTGCCGCTGACCACTGGCGCTGCCACTACTCATCCTCCTTGGCGGTGGCACTGGCAGAGAAAATAGGGACATTCCTGGATCGAATCGGAAGTTGGGATGGCTTTCATAATTCTAGGACTGTCCCTGGAAAATAGAGGCGCTTGAAGGGTATGCTGAAGCGAACCACAAAATGGTGCCCCCCTTCCCCAGCAGGGAAGTAGGGGGTGAATGAAGATGTACATTATAGCGAGAAGCTGAGCATAAAGATCTACATTGGGATCTGCTGCCTCTGTGGATCCTGCTACCTGAGATGGTTGCCTCACCTTGCACTGTACTGTTTCTCTGTATCTAACTTAAACTCAAGAGTGTCACCGTGCCTGCCACTGACTGGCATTTGGTTCTCGGAATATTGCTCCGAAGGGAATACTGCACCGCTCAGACTGCAACACGTTCCCTAGTGACATAGACTGACATAGCAAGGTTGTGGCCACCAGGAGATCTGAACCAGGGACCTCTAGGCCCCCATCAAACACACTTAGCCACTGCACACCACTTCTAAATGGCAATTTCTTCAGGGCCCTTAGTCAAATGACTGTAGCGTTTAGAAGGGGTTAATGAAGATAATAAAGGGGGGCTCTGTGGATGTTGCCACCTACTGGCAAGCAAGGAGAACTTCCTGCCACCACAGTGTTAGGCTTGGGTGCAAAATCGCTATGCCGAAACTGAGAGGCTCTGGTTTACAGTTTTTAATGCACACCTTAATCAGCTTTATACATTTCTGCAGTCTAATTCACATACAGAAGACCCCATTCTGCCTGATGCTTTCTTAGCCCAGAGATGAAATCTTCATGCCAAGCCCTGGCTCTCTCGCACGCCCATCTCCTCCCATTCCCACCTCTGATGCTGCCAAATTTTCATTGCTCTGAAGCCAAAACTAAACAACATTACTGTCTTGCACCTTGAATAGCAGCTGTGACTCTCCCCCCCCCCCAACCCGCATGGTGATTTAGGAATAGTAAAGTTAAGCAACTAGAACTTTCTTTTTTTTTTTTAATCCCAAATGAACACACAGGTGCACACCTCTTTGTTTTAGCTCTGTAAAATTGAAAAAGACCTAACTTTGAAAACAGTTGTGACATGATTACTTATGCATAGAAAACCCGCACTAGGTGGTTTTGGAGCGATTAGTGCATTTGCTTTCTCTCTTGTTACATTTATTGCTTTCGGAGGTTGAAAGCTGCATTGAATTGGTGCCACGTTTAAAGAAAGGGCTGTGGTCAGCGGCAGAGCATCTGCTTTCCTTTGCAAAGGGTCCTCGGTTCAGTCCCTGGAATTTCCAGGTAGAGCTGCAAATGACCCTTGTCTGAACCCCTGGAGAGCGGCTGACTGTCAGTGTAGGTGTCATGCGTGGAGAGTCCTCCCCTCCCCTGGTAACTTCATAGGCGAGAATCACAAGCAGTTTGTATTTTATAGTCATTTTTATTCAGTCATCTGGTTGCAAAGCAAGAATCCATATGTCTCCGAAAAGAGAGGTGTTGACTACTCGGAGCCCTTCCCCTTCTGCCTCCAGCAACATCCTGGGCACCAACAGGAAGTTCCACCTCTCCGTGCTTTCTGTTCTCCAATATGGAGAGACCTATGAGCCTGAGGGGAGGAGGGGTCGCCCAGGCTCTCTAGGGATGTCTCTACTGGCTGTTCTCTCCCTTCCCCCTCTCCTTCCACTATCTCATAGCTCGGTAACTCCTGCGGAGGCTGTACAGCATTCTCCTCTCTCTCTCCTACTGAAACTGCTGGGGAGAAGGAGGGCGAGTCTCTCCCCCACCCCCACCCCCCAAAAAGAAGCTGATCTGACTGAGGATACCCTTCCCAATCCTCCTGTTTGGACCCTTCCTTGGCAGTAGACAATACTGAACTCGATGGACCAAGGCTGGCCCAGCATTGGGCAGAGTGAGGTGGCTGCCTTGTGTAGCAGATTCTGCTAAGGGTGGTAGCACTAAGGCAATGGAGTGCAAAGCTGTGCTTGCTATGCGGCCTGCACTGTGCAACCTACAGGTAAATTAGCTAGCTGACCTGAGGTGTGCTGGTGGGTCTTTTCCCAGCACCATTGATGGAGGTTCCTTTAAAGAAATGTATTGCTGATCAGATCATTATTGATATTCCATTCTGCAAGAACTCCGTAACAGCTATTTTGCTCAGAACTTGAACATGAAACCTTTCCCTTCTCATTTAATTCTAATTTGGGAATTCAGGGTTTTAATAGAAGGATATCTGGACTCTGATGGGTTTAGAGGAAGTAGATATTTAATTATCAGTTTCTCTCTTTATAAAAAATGCCTTTCAACCCCCTGATGATGAAATTCCGGATAGATAATTACCTGAAGGGCTTTAATGTTTGTGCTGATCAACGGGCAAAGAGGTGATATGCATAGCAACTGGGACTCCCAAGCTGCAGAAGACTTCATCATATCTGTTGTGTCTTGGGTTCGTGGAACAATAACTCCAGCGACACTTCTTCATGAACAGCTCTTTATTGTAAGGTAACCAACAGGACAGGACAAGACTGGGGAATAGGGGGCAGGGGAAGCTCTATTTAAAGGCACTGGTACAGAGAGGTAAACAGAGGATAGATACATTTAAGCGGGAACCAATAATATTTGAACTTTCCAGTGGGACCCAATCAGGCTATGGATTGTGCTTGTACTCTTAAATTGACCGATGACATTACTCCACCCGGCTGACAGAATGTCTTAATTAATACACAACAATATCCATCTGACAAATTAACATTTTGACAATTAACTCATCCAACAGAAATAATTTAGCAGTTTCAATGCGCAGCGTATTTCTTTTCTGATAGCAACCATTTAAACATATGTGAGACCACAAAGAGTCAATGCAAAGGGAGTCTTTGAGCCTTAAATTTCAGTGCCAAAAGGATTGTTAATGGTGTAGAACTAGTTTTGGAATGGCGAGTATTGATGGCTTAAGGCAGGCAAGATCACTCCTCACTAATCCTTGCTTTTGGTTCTTTTTCTCATGGGCTCTCCTATCTAAGAAGGACTCTGTACTGCCAAGGCAATGTCATCCACCTTGCAAATCATCGTTGTGTGAGTAAAGAGTTTAGAACTAAGCCAACATGTGCAGTGGGATAAGGGGAAGTGTCATATAATTCAATATAATATCACATAACAGAAAATGTAGCAAGTTTTAATTTCAGTTTTCACTGCACATAAAACACTTTCTAGGTTGAATTTTCTCATCCTTTTATTAAAATACATGCATGCATACAAACACATTCTCCTACAATTTACTGTTAGCACAGCCATTTTTGGATTGCTCCTTTGATTTGCAGAAGTTACATTTTAAAAAATAATAACATTTCAATTTTTGTTTGTTTCCCTGACAAGCCATATTAAGCTTTTATGAAGTGACCTCCAGTCTAGGGATGTGTAACAATCACAATATTTGGTTTGGACTGCATCGGTGCTTGGGAAACAGTTCAACTTCATCTGAAAATGTTCAGAGGCTTCTTGGTTAGACTCAGGATCCGGGTCCAAGTCAATTTCAGGAAGAAAGAGAGTTCATTTTCCCGCCTCCCACTCCCTCTTTTCTTTTGACAGAAGTGAATGAAATGTGTGGCCCTTACAGAGTGTATGAAACCTGCCAAATTATAGGCATATCAGTGTGGGGGTTTTCCTGCTAGATAACTTTACATTTTGATAGAAAATTTTAAAGAAACTTTTTAATTTTGGGGGCAGATTTGGATTAAATCTGAAGGTGAATTCTGACAAATTCCAGGAGGAAGGATGCAGTGATTTCGCCAGAATTTCAATCTTTCCAGTATTGGAGAGGAGACAAAAGTGAATCACTTAATCTCCCCTAGTGTTTTCTAAAAAAATTGGTCTGAAAATAACAGGCATGAGACAGATGCCGCTGGGTAAGAAACCTGCCAAATTTCAGACAAATAGGTCCAGGACTTTTGTGTGTTCTAGAAACCTTTAAAGTTGATTTGGGGGAGGATTAAAAGCTATTTTTGTTCTGGACACCAATTCAATCACATTAGGCAGGTATCCCTAGATGGTAAAGGTAAAGGGACCCCTGACCATTAGGTCCAGTCGCGGATGACTCTGGAGTTGCGGCGCTCATCTCGCTTTACTGGCCGAGGGAGCCGGCGTACAGCTTCTGGGTCATGTGGCAAGCATGACTAAGGCGCTTCTGGCGAACCAGAGCAGTGCATGGAAATGCCGTTTACCTTCCTGCCACAGCGGTACCTATTTATCTACTTGCACTTTGATCTGCTTTCGAACTGCTAGGTTGGCAGGAGCAGGGACCGAGCAACAGGAGCTCACCCCATCACGGGGATTCGAACTGCCGACCTTCTGATCTTCTGATCGGCAAGCCCTAGGCTCTGTGGTTTAACCCACAGTGCCACCCGCGTCCCATCCCTAGATGGTACACTAGCAATATCTTCAGTTATAGGTAGGTAGCCGTGTTGGTCTGCCATAGTCAAAACAAAACAAAAACTCATACCAAAAACAAACTTAGTTGGTCTCTAAGGTGCTACTAGAAGGATTTTTTATTTTTTATTTTGTTTTAGCAATATCTCTTGATTCAGGAAGTAGACTGATGTCATCACTGGAAATTTTCATCTCTTGGAGCCAAACGTCCTCTACTCCAAATTCTCCATTGTCATTTTCCTAATTTGAATCTGCTTCAGCTTTTAGGTGTGTGTGGGGGGGAAGAGAGTTTGAGGGTGTGCAGACTTCTTGGTCTCGCTCTGCCTTGCACACCTCTCATCATTTCTGCTTGACTTCCCTGGCTCTTTTCTTCCCCAAGCAAAAGTACTGGTGCCACCAGTGCAGACACAGGCTGCTGGCATAGCACTCTGAAACCTTTCCCCGATCAGCTTCTTGCTGGAATGCAGGCAAGGATCCACTGCCAGCTCAAAGGGATCCTAGGCTATGCTTAGCCGCTTAGTCCCACTTCTGGTGCAGGATCAAACCTGCTGCTGCTGCTGCATATAATCACTGCCTGCAACAGTCAAGGTGTTTTTTGAGCTTGGGGTGGGGTGAACTCAGAAAGCCAGTGCTGCTTACACCTCTGTATTGTCCCCACACACTTGGGCACTCTGGTCTTGGGAGCACCATGTGGTTCCCCCCCCCCCAGCAGTGCATACGTGGCTCATGATCAGACAACAATAATGACTCAAGAAGGCAGACCACGACCAGCCAACAAAATAAATAAAAATCACATGGGACAGACTAAGGCAGGGTTTTCCAAACTTGGGTCTCCAGCTGTTTTAGGGCTACAACTCCCATCATCCCTAACTAGCAGCATTGGTCAGGAATGATGGGAAATGTAATCCAAAAACAGCTGAAGACCCAAGTTTGGGAAACACTGGACTAAGGAGTCCATGTGAAAAAGTCAAATACACACACAAAATGCATGGTGGTGGTGATGATGATGATGACATTCACAGCAACAATAAGACAGCCTATGATTTGGCAATAAAGTAAATAAAATTACTTGGGACAAACTAAGGTGTCTGTATGACAAAGCCACAAACAGAAAGGAAGAGGAATTTAACTACTGTTACTACTACTAAATAAGGCTTGGCAGTAAAATACATATAAATCACTTGAGACAGACTAAGGTATGTATTAAAAAGCTATACTCAAAGACTGAGAATTTCATAATACTGCCCCATCCTTTCTTCCTTATCTCTTTATTGTTATTACATTTTATTGTCAGGGCTGGTGGGTTGGCATGTCCATGGTTACAGATGTTCTTTTTTATTATTTTTACTTTAATACATATTATCACCTTCTACAACAAAATGGCACTTTCCTGCAAGTAAACACATTCACTGTCAGGTCTAACCAAGCCCCATTTTATTCCTGCAGCTGTGGTGGTGCTACGATTTTATTCAAGTTTAAAATACAAAACTACAGCTTCTCAGAGTGTTACTTTTTAAATAAAAAGGAATCAGGATGGACAAGCTGAACTCTGTCTCTCTCACCCACACCCACACCCACACACCAGGAATATACAGTTGTGATGCACGGGGTGGTGGTTGGGGATCCATTATGTGTGGGTCACCATTATAGTATATTCACCAGGCTGGCTAGGTGAGGGTTAATATGTTTCTAATGCATATGGTTCCTGTCTCCGTTGTGAGATCAGTTATAGGTCTCTGGCCAAAGATAACAGCTAAAATGTAACAGATGCTGGATCCTCCACAGCTGAGGTGAAGTATTTCCTTTCATCCCAACTAGTCAATGATAATGTCCCCACAGTTGGAAACGTCAAGGGCACGAGCAGGTTATTACAAAATTAAATAAATGAACTGCCTAAAGTGAGTTAAGATCAACAGATACGCTGTTCATCACTCCTTTTTGAAAGGCATCAAAATTAAAAGTCAAGTAAAACCCTTCGTTTCTACAGGAAGGTATCAGGCTTATTAAAACCAAAGCTAAACATGCCTTGGTTGAGTAGCCCTACAGTGTGGCTGAGGCCAGCCCTACCAATCGGCAGAGTGAGACAACTGCTCAGGCAGCACATGCCAGGGTGCAACAGCACTCATTCGCTCATTCCTCCCGAGTCCCAGCTCTGTATCTCCTGCACTAGACTGCAGTCCTCAGGTGGAGAATGTTGTCCCATCAACAGGACTGAAAGATGTTTTGACTGTCAATCCAATCCTATTCTCTGTGTTGTATCCAGAGCAAAACCCTCTGAACTATGGACCTAAATTGGGCCCCACCTGTGTTATACATTTAAGGCAGTACCATTCGACTTTAAATGATCCTGGCTGCCCCCGAAGAATGCTAGAAACTGAACTTTGATGCTGAGAGTTATTAGGAAACCCCTATTTCCCTCACAGAGCAGCAATTCCCAGACTTCCCTGGAAAGAGAGGTCAGCTGTTAAACCATATTGGGAATTATAGTTTGTTAAGGGTTCTGAGAGGTGTTAGGACACCCTCCATTCCCCTCGTAGACCTGCAGTTCTGAAACTGGCTTAACAGTCAATCCCTCTTCCCAATGAACTCTGGGAATTGCAGTTTTGTGAGGGGGCATCCCAACAATTAACAGACTACAGTCTACAGTATTTTTGAGGGGAGCCGTTGCTGTTTAAAGTGGTGTGATACTGATTATGAAAGCATAGAACTGTAGAGTTGAAAAGGACCTTGAGGGTCACTAGTTCAACCCCTTGCAATGTAGGAATATCAACTATAGCATCCATGACAGATGGCCATCCGACCTCCAAGGAATGAGAGTCCACAATCTCCCGAGGGAGACTGTTCCATCGTTGAAAAGCTCTTACTGTCAGAAAGTTCTTTCTGATGTTTCATTGAAATCTCCTTTCTTGTAACTTAAATCCATTTGCAGGGGTCCTACCCTCTAGAGCAGAAGAAAACAAGCTTGCTCCATCTTCCATGTGATAGCCTTTTAGATATTTGAAGATGGCTGTCATATCTCCTCTCTGTCTCCGCTTTCCCAGGCTAAACATAACCAACTCCCTCATAAGGATTGGTTTCCAGACCCTTAATAATCTTGGTCACCTGTTTCTGCACCCATTCTAGCTTATCAATATCCTTCTGCTTGCTATGTCCCTTCAAGTATCTGTTAGGTGACAACCAGGGCTCACATTGGACGGATGAGGATGGGGGTGGATTGTGTATCAAATACACCACCTGCAGGCTCACATGCTTCAACTCACTAGCCAGCTGATTGGCATCTTCTTACCCACTTGCTGCTGCCATACAGGGGGCCTCTGTAAAAGATCTCAAATATTGGGCAGGATTGTGTTGTGTTATATGAAAAATATTACAAAAGTAAATCTAAATATAAACATCAATTGCCTTCCCCCCCCCCCCCGGACAGTATTTCAGGATTCAGGTTACATTAAAACACAATATATTCTACAAGAAGGACCAATAACCTTCTATTTAACATAGTATTTGAACTACTGTGATATACAATGCATTTTTTCATTTACAGTATTCATGGTTTTTGATAACCTATAATCAAAACAAATGACTCCCTTAATTAGAGCCACATTTCATGTTTCTTCATTCATGTAACCCTGCCCTCCTCCAGTTGATTAAATTTTCCCTTTAAAAAAGGCCAAACGACTTTTAATGTAGTTGGAACCGTTCTACCAGATTTCTGCCTCTTTATAAAATCAATAGACAAACACCAGCCTATCAAAAGCTTGTCCATTTTTATTTGAACTTTCATTACTTGAAGTTTGTGAGATAATTGTTCCACAACAGCTATTTGCTTTATTTGTGTGGCCAGGCAGAGTCCCCCAAACCCCGGGCAGCCCCTGAGGGAAATAACGACACGTGACAACGTTCTTATGGGATTAAATTGGCCACAACTTTATTATTATTCAGATGTAGGGAAACCTTGGCTCAGGCATTGGGCATTTATCCTTCCCAGTCCCCCAGCCAGGGTTCTGGGTAATATCAGGGTTATCCAGCATGTGTGGGGAGTGGGCTAACTCTGGAGAACATATGTTCAAGCAGATAGCCCACCCACCCCATTCACCACCGCTGGAGGGGGGGAGGGCAATGACGACCTCTGGGTGTGTGAGCCAATGCCTCCCCCTGAGACCCCTTTAACAGGAACCCTGTTATTGCCGCTGCAATGGGGGTGGGGGTCACCACCCCACACACCCCATTTTGTAGTTGACTAAAGGATTCCCCCCAAGGCCTGTAACTGTCAAAGTTGTGACGAATTGCTACGGGAAAGGCGAAACCTGCCAATGCAGGGAAAGTCATTTCCGGCCCTTCAACAGCGACCTTGACATAGCAGCGCCTGTGTGCCTGTGTGGCTGTGGAAATAAAATGGTTAACCTGCAGAGTAAACATCAAATGAGGGAGTGGTGGGTGGGGAAGCTCTGAAGCCAACGGCCGCTTCCCAGTTATGGCTCAACTCCTATTGTGTATACTGACAAATCCCTCCTTCTACCTGGCCAATCCCCCCGGCAACACCTCCCCAGCTGGGATTGGGTGGCTGCTTGAGTGGGTGGAGACCACAGGTATCCAACCTGGGAAGGTGGTGCCAGACCCAACTGCCAGGAGCTGCACCGTGATCTCAGGAGGCAAAATGCGCACCCGTTTGATGCGGGGAGCGGTCATTACTCCACCAATATTCTAGATCAGGCAAGTCCAAAAGGTAGATCGTGATCTACCAGTAGATCACCGGACGCCTGTGGTAGATCATTGGTAGATCACTGGCTCCCCCCAAAGAAGCTCAACAACTTTGGCTCCCCTAAAAAAAGCTCAACAGTTGTGCGGGGCTTTTCCCCTCCGTCAAACAAGCACATCTTTGACCTGAATCCCTAAAAAATGGGCTTTCCTCCTCCCTAAAAAAAGCTCAACTGAATCCCCCCAAAAGGGGTAGATGACTGCCAGTTTTTAACTCTCTGAGTAGATCGCAGTCTCTTGGGAGTTGGCCACCCCTGTTCTAGATTCATGAATCCCCCCCACCCTTACTTAGCTATTGTCATTCTTGCTACAAAAAGAATATGTGTAATCAGTTTCCTTTGCCTTAAGATATTATCAACCTCAGATAAGTTCAGCAAGGCCACAATAGAAGCAATTTCTATCTCTTGCTTTACTTTACTTTACTTTACTTTACTTTACTTTACTTTACTGTTCTATTTTATTTTTAAAGCATTTTTTACTTCTACTTTTCAGCCAAAAAGGCTTCTAGGACAGCTTATAGATATATATTTTTAAATTTTTATTTTTAAAAGGCAGAGAAAGTGGTCCTTCAGGTAAGTAATTATAGGTCAAAACCTGCACTTTAAATTGTGTTCAGAAATAAATAGGTAGCCAATGCAGAGTTGGTCCAAAAGTGGGGGCAACTTGAACCCTCCATCTCTCTCCTGTGAAAAGCCATTCTCTTAATGGAAGCCTACAACATTCTTATGGATAGTGACTTAGATTGGAAGCTACATGGAAGAATAGATTTCTTCTCTCTCTCTCTCTCTCTCTCTCTCTCCTAACATATGTTAAAGGTATTATTTCATAAAATATATGTTTATTGTGCAGTTATCTCAGCCTGCAGGCTTATAGTTCTCTAGTATGTATAAAACAGTACATAACTATAACCCACAGAGACTGCAGGTTTATTCAAATCCCTTGACTGTAAGGGAAATACCAAAATAGCAGAATGTAAATAGGAGGCTGCGTTATATGTAATGACCTTAAAATATTTCTGTAGCAAACAACAGCACTTTTGTCTAATTTTCAGTTTCATGGGTTATTATCTCTGTTGAGATTCTTGCCGAGTTATTTACATGGAATTCTTCAGCTTTATACAGCTTCAGCCATACTTTCTGAATAAATCATGCAACTATATAAAGATGTTTAAATCGCCAGATGTATTTTGGTTTCTCAGTAGTGCAGATGATGTACTAAGGCACATCTGTTAAGGAACCTGTCCAGAGAAGAGCAATTTTCCCCCTGTAGTGCACATGCAAGCAGAAGATTCTGCACAGTCTCAAAAGTCCAGCCTCGTTTCCCAAAGCCCAACCCTCACCTGTGGTTGATGACCCTATTTGTCTGGAAATCATATCATCATATTTCCTGCTCCCATAAGCAAGTGTGTCTACAATTCCAGTAACCAACGTATTCTTCAGAATGTGTTCGCCCTCCCCCTTTTAATCTTTTGTTAGTCTGCTAAATCAACACTCCATCGAGGAACCAAAACAGATGTCAAGCTTCTGAATCTCAGGAGGTGTCAGAGAACTTTGTAAAATAGCTAAATAAAATTTCACACCTGAAAACTATACACAGTAACTTTATTTTCCTCCATTGTCAAAGGTGCTGAAGATAGAATACTAGGAGTCCCAGCTATCTATCACATCAGTTTGACATTTTCTGCACAAATCATTAACATTTTTGTCTGTACTTGGTAGCAGGGAAGTTGCATTACAAATGATGGATCTTGGACAACTGTCTTCAAATCACTTTTTCTGGAGAAATCCCATTGGAATCAATGGAGCTATTCAGGGCTGCATCTGCCATTATATTTCCCTGATTCCGTTTTACAAATACTTGTGGGGAAGTAGCTCAGGATGCATATGCCATAAAAGTCAATGACAAATATGAGATATATGGATTCAAAAAGCAAGTCTTAGAAGCTTTCTGAAGCATGAGTTTCAGGCAAAACTCTAAAACCCAATTGACACAGGAGCCCAAAATAGTTATAATAATAATAATAATAATAATTTATTATTTGTACCCCGCCCATCTGGCTGGGTCTCCCCAGCCACTCTGGGCGGCTTCCATCAAACATTAAAATACATTTAAAATATCACAGTTTAAAAACTTCCCTAAACAGGGCTGCCTTTAGGAATTTTCTGAATGTCAGGTAGTTGTTTATTCCCTTGACTTCTGATGGGAGGGCGTTCCACAGGGCGGGCGCCACTACCCGCCCTGTGGTTACATCCTCCATGTGGCTAGAAGCCTCTGAGTGACTGTAGTAGCTCTTAGTTCTGATAAGTGGTTATAGTCACACACAAGCAGCACCTTTCTAGCTCTTTTTCAGTACTGTCTGCTTGTTGGCCCATAAGCTCTGCGCTCTTTAGAAATGTCTGGCTTCAAGAAGTAGCAGCCCAGAACAAGGAAGCAGGCTGGAATGGGCTTTTCCCCACCAGGGAGTGCAGGCCATATTAGTTCATACAGTCACTAGAAGCTTTTCACTACATGGATGCTTCATGTGGACTCCTAATGAGCAAGGTTTAGACTGAACCAGCATTACAAAGATGCACATCCTCAGGTGTTTTCTGCCTGCCTACCTTTTGAAAAACTGATGCAGGAATATTCACTTGGGAAGACATTCTACAATAGTGCTTTGTCTGAAAGTTGAAGAAATGCAAGTCGTAAGGCAATCTGAGATAGTTTTCTAAAAATGGCTCTACAAATTAAACAAGTTCATTACATGTTAAGAAACTTGGTCCAGGACCTTAGCTGGTGTATATCAGGTTTGTTCTGTTGACATCAGTATTAAGGATGCAAATTTCCAACAGCTGAGATGCTGGTCTTCTGCTTTTCTTTTTTCCAGGAGGACTCATCACAGTAACTCCCAAGAGCACTTAAAATTGCTAAGGCAGCTGTGTGTTTACCTTAGGAAACAAAAAGGAAATCATTGATATTCGTGTAATAACATTCTCGTAGAAATGTAACAGGATAGTGTGAAAGTGTTTACACGGAGGGAGAAAGGCTTAGCTTCTCTTGACATGTTGTGTTGTGTTTTTCCTGTTACAGCAGCAGAACATAATAAAGAGTTGGATGCATATAATGGACATGCAGTCTGGGGCCTTTAAACAGAAAGTTTGCCTAAACCTAGTCAAAGTGTGAGTTCATTTTCTTTTCTTTCTTTTCTAAATGAATTTAAAGGAATGCCAAGGGTGTGGGTTTTCCCCCTATGAGGATCGGTGTTTCTTTTGGGGAGTGGGGGTACTTTTGCTGCTGCATTGTCCTCAGACTAAGCTGAACAAATATTTGTCCAAAATATCTGTATCATAGAGTTGGTTGGGTCACTAAAATGGTATAACAAAGGCTTTAAAAATGTTTATAAAGTATCTCAAGATACTTCCAGCTTGATTGCTGGTCCAAGAGCTATGACCTGAAGACACACGATGCATGAGCTTTGCTGAAGAAAAGCATTTCTGGGTCTTCAGCATGTGCACCATCAGAAGTGGCTCGCTGAGTGGGACTAGCTTCCCAGCATGTGGGTCGCTGTTGCTTATCAGGAGGGAGAAGAGCAAGGTGGCAGAGAGGTTGGTGCAGGGCAAATGCACTGGTGAAGTCAATCTGGAGCTCCTGCTAGAGTGTCTGCATTGTGCTAACCTCCCTATCCCCTTTCCCTCTCCGCTTGTCAGATGATAGCACTCAACCACTTCCAAAGATTCTGATACACATGGCAGTATAGCATAGGTCTGCAAACACAATTCTGGATCAAGGACTGGGCTATAAGGCTGATTCACATCTTGTTAATATACCTCATTCAATATATTATCCCTCAGAGACTCTCAGCTGGTTGTTTCTGTGGTGTTTGCTGAAAAGTATTGGGCTTGAAGTGATACAAGTTGAGAAAGAAGTGCAACATCCAGCCTCAGTGTGACGACACTAAAGGAGTGTCTGACCTTCGAGTTGCCTCATCAGAATGTGATGAGGATGAGGGCACTGCCCCATGTGGTTGTAGATGGGCTTGCTCCTAGGTGAGAGTTCGGAGCAGCCAGTGGTGAGGGAGTTTTGAGTTAATATTGCCTCCAAGTGGCAGGTGAAATGGTGGAGAGGTGTGGGTGGGTGGCAATTGCATGAATACAGCTCTCAAATATTATTTGTGGGTATCTGATGGTTGCATTGTTTTATATTGTTTTGATTTATTTATTGTACTTATATTGTTTCTTCATGGCTTTGGGAGCCTGTGAGTTCTATGGTGTGGAGTGGAGGTATGAATATAATAAATAAATTAAAATAGGTTATTCATCTTGTTTTTAACTCTAGACATCTTTTTATGTAGAAACTCAAGATCAGAGTGGCTAACCAGTGATCCTCCAGATGACTCCAGCTTCCATTAACCCCAACCAGCATGGTCAATGGTCAGGAATGATATGAGGAAACACTCACAGGGCTGTACTGCTAATGATATATATATGCCAAGTCATATTTGTATTGTTTCTGTCAACCCAACTCCACTAAAAACAAAGTTATGGCCAATTAAATTCTACACATAAGTTAGCTGTGTATAACAATGTCAGTAGCTCTTTTTTGAGTAGGACATTGAAAACCTTAAATACTGAGAATATAATAAATTAAAAAGGATAAAGAGTAAGAAGCCAATACAGTCGAACCTTTATTTTCGAACAGAATGACTTCTGAAACATTCAGAAACCAAGGCGCAGTTTCCAATTGGCTTCTGATTGCGCAGGCGCACTGGAAACAATAGCGGAAACCGCATCGGATGTTCAGCTTCCCCAAAAAAGTTTGAAAACTGGAACACTCACTTTCAGGTTTCGATCGTTTGGGAGCTGAAACATATGAGTACCAAGGCATTCGACAACCAAGGTACAAGTGTATAATAAAAACTAGGTAGGATGAGGGTGTTCAATTTTAGTTTTTATCAGTTTCTCGTTTTTCCAATCTTAATTCCCATTTGGCATGTTACCACATCGGGAATTAGGAAGACTGAGGTTGTTGTTTGTTTTAAAGTTCTCATGGGAGTTCATCAACATTTTAATGGACGTTTTAATGGAAGTTTTTTAATGCCTGCCTTGCCTCACCCTCCAGCCCTGGGAGTTCTCATAAGGGAGCTGTGACTGGAGGAAGAACTGTGAGGGGAGAGACTTCATCAGGCAAGGCCTTCCTCCACCTGCCTTGCCCTAACCTCCAGTCTCTACTGCTCAATTTGTATTATATTATTTTCTGTACTACAACTTCCCATTGTTTTTATTTATTATAGTTTAGAAATTCTTTATTATAATTGTTAAGAGTAGATTTCTCTTTAATATTTATATGCTGGCATTTAATATTATTCTATACTATTCTAATGGATTGTTTCTTCAGCTTGTAAACTGCCTTGGGTATTGTAAAATAGGAAGAAGGTATACAAATTAAAAGTGAAATGAAATGAAATGTTTTCTCCTCATGCACATTTTGTGTGGGATTTTGCCTAATGTGCACATTTCTGCAAGCAATTTCCCCAAATGTAAAGCAATTCTGATGTTATTTTCACTAATATCATATGCATTTTCATGCTCATTTTCTCATAACACATGCATTTTGTATACATTATATGGTTGGAGAACTGCATCACAAAATTCAGAGAAGGGCGAATTTCAAAAGAAACAGTGTTTTCATTAACATATCATTTTGGGAGGTATGAAATAGGCAGATTCACATAAAAATGAGGACCAAACAAAATTTCACCCCCATCCCTAGGTGAACCTAGGAAAAAATTATTCGTTGTAACATTCACAAAGGGGTATCTAGGAGTTTATCACCATATATTAATGATCACTGCAGGTGGTGACAGCAGTCACGAAATTAAAAGACGCTTGCATCTTGGGAGAAAAGCAATGACAAACCTAGACAGCATCTTAAAAAGTAAAGACATCACCTTGCCGACAAAGGTCCGTATAGATAAAGCTATGGTTTTCCCAGTAGTGATGTATGGAAGTGAGAGATGGACCATAAAGAAGGCTGATTGCCAAAGAATTGATGCTTTTGATGATGGTGCTGGAGGAGACTCTTGAGAGTCCCATTGACTGCAAGAAGATCAAACCTATCCATTCTGAAGGAAATCAGTCCTGAGTGCTCACTGGAAGGACAGATCCTGAAGCTGAGGCTCCAATACTTTGGCCACCTCATGAGAAGAGAAGACTCCCTAGAAAAGACCCTGATGTTGGGAAAGATGGAGGGCACAAGGAGAAGGGGACGACAGAGGACAAGATGGTTGGACAGTGTTCTTGAAGCTACCAACATGAGTCTGACCAAACTGCGGGAGGCAGTGGAAGACAGGAGTGCCTGGCGTGCTCTGGTCCATGGGGTCACGAAGAGTCAGACACAACTAAATGACTAAACAACAACAAAAACAATTAGTAGCACCTCAAGCATCTACTAATTAAACAGTATAGATGAATAAAGCACACAGGTGCCTGCCTGCAGGCTCTTAGTCAAAGGTTTAGGGAGCATGTAGCTACACATCATAGTGCATTGGATTTGCAAGGGGCAAGCATTCAAGGATGAAATTTGAATGGAGGCTTGTTCTGCACCACAAACAGCTGTGATGAATCCACACAATGACAATAGGTTTCCAGCTGTAATAAAAGGCCCTCCAACATGGCTGCAAATCCACAGACATAACTTAATTCCCTGTTCTTTTCTGGGCGGCAGAAAAGTGGTGGTTCTAGGCCGGATGAGGTGATGATTTTTTAAGGAACAATAAAGGCAAATGACTCAGAAAATATAATTACCCTGGTTTTGGAAATTGCATTGGAGGAAACAGGGGTCATTTTTTTGCCTTTATTTCTGTGGTTTGCTCTACTGGAAAATATTAAATAGCCATATGACAGTGCAATACAGTGCATGCCTGCTCAGAAGTAAATCCCACTGTGTTCAAAGGATCTTACTTATTCCCGATGTGGTGGGAAGGTAAACGGCGTTTCCGTGTGCTCTGGCTTCCGTCACGGTGTTCCGTTGTGCCAGAAGCAGTTTAGTCATGCTGGCCACATGACCCAGAAAGCTGTCTGTGAACAAACGCCGGCTCCCTCGGCCTGAAAGCAAGATGAGCACTGCAACCCCATAGACGCCTTTGACTGGACTTAACCGTCCAGGGGTCCTTTACCTTACCTAACTCCTAGATAAGTGTGTTTAGGGTAGCAGCCATAGTTTCCTAAGCCACACCTTTAATGGGGTTTTATTTTGTTTTGCCATGAAGCCACACATCTCTGCATTGTTCCTCAAACTGAAGAGTCCAGGCATATCTTCCTTCATCTCTTTGGGTGGTACATTCTTGCAACCCTAAGAAAACACAAAGGACTCCACAGAGGGCCTTGATTTCAACAGGTCGCATAGAAGGAGTCTAACTCTGCTCCATGCCCACAAATGTGAACAAGGTATAATAACCACTGTGGTTGTCAAGTATTACCTTTGGTATTGTGGTTAGCACATATCAGCACTCAGCTTTGCGAGCACTCTGGTAGATGACTTGATCTACAGCGTGAGACCCCATGGCTTTCTGAGGTTCTTAATTGAACCCAGCCTTGTGGCTGGACACTTTTAATCAAATGTGTCGGCCACCTGTGCATGCAGCAGGAGAAATCCAAGACACGCTGAGATTCATCTCACCCAAACCAGAATTGTTTGTCAGACACCATGCCTGTCTGGGGAGAAAATGAAATTGATGGCACACAGCTAGATTCCACAGTATTCTTTCAACAGAACATCACAGGAAAACAATACCACAAGCATCCATAATGTATAAAACATGAAAAGGAGCAGAAGGAATAAACATGTCTCAAAATGCACTTAATCAAGCCATCCTCTTCCTAAAACCAGTAATTATTCTGGATTATGAGTGAGAGAGAGGGGGGAAGCTTGCAGTATTTGGAGTATAAGAAATTGTTAAATTCATGAGAGCTTAAAGAGAAGTTGAGGGACGAGGACATCTTCTCCTTTATTTATCCCATTGTTAACCAACCCTTGCTTGAAGGAGCTCAGGGTGGCTTATGTGGAGGTTATTTTGTTTTCAGCAACCTTGTGAGATAGTGTAGGACATGTTTTCCACTGGATTTTGATGAACACCAGTTCGCTTATAGGAGAAATAAGTCAACAGATGATGCTATAGCCACAGCTTATCGTCTTGCAATGAGACCGGGGAATTATGTCAGAATGCTGTTTATCGATTATAGCTTAGCTTTTAATACCATCCTTCCGGACATTCTTATTAAAAAGCTGATGGAACTGGACCTT
This sequence comes from Lacerta agilis, assembly GCF_009819535.1. Lineage (NCBI taxonomy): Eukaryota > Metazoa > Chordata > Lepidosauria > Squamata > Lacertidae > Lacerta > Lacerta agilis. The sequence continues at coordinate 52,011,035 of NC_046320.1, forward strand.
TCTTCTACCATCTGTGATTGGATTAAAGACTTTCTGAGGGATCGTACACAAATAGAGAGGATTGGACCTGTTACATCTACCTCTCTGAAGCTCAGCACTGGCACCCCACAGGGATGCATGCTGAGTCCTTACCTGTATACATATGACTGTATTTCATCCCATCCATCCACTATTAAGTCTGCAGATGATATCACCATAATGGGTCTAATTACAGGTGGAGATGAATCAGCGTATAGGGAGGAGGTTCAAAAAGTCTCGACATGGTGCCTAGAGAACAACTTGCACCTAAATATCAGTAAGACAAAGTTGGACTTTCGGGGGAAGATAGGGGAATTAGCCCTGTTGTATATCAGGGGGTAGGACACGGGTGGTGCTGTGGGTTAAACCACAGAGCCTAGGGCTTGCTGATCAGAAGGTCAGCGGTTCGAATCCCCACGATGGAGTGAGCTCTTGTTGCTTTGTCCCAGCTCCTGCCCACCTAGCAGTTCGAAAGCATGTCAAAGTAGATAAATAGGTACCACTCTGGCGGGATGGTAAACGCCGTTTCCGTGTGCTGCTCTGGTTCACCAGAAGCAGCTTTGTCATGCTGGCCACATGACCTGGAAGCTGTACGCCGGCTCCCTCGGCCATTAATGGGTGATGAGTGCTGCAACCCCAGAGTCAGACACGACTGTACCTAATGGTCAGGGGTCCCTTTAACTTTTCTATACCAGGGGGCGTGGTGTGGAGAGAGTCTCTTCCTTCAAATTCCTGGGAGTTTACCTTAGTGAAGACCTCACTTGGAAAATCAATACAACCCAGGTGGTTAGGAAGTCCCAACAGAGACTCCATTTCCTTGCGTAAGAACAATGTCAAACAAAAATTGATGATCTCTTTTTACCGGTCCACAATAGAAAGTGTCCTTTCATACTGTATTACAGTGCAGTATGCTGGTTTGACAGTCACAGACAGGAAGTCCCTACAGAGGGTGGTGAATACAGCACATGATGTCATGGGCTGCCCTCTGAGTTCACTAGATAACATCGCAGGAGACCGCTGCTTCAGGAGACCGAGGAAAATTCTCAGTGACGACTCACACCCTGGCCAGCACCCTTTTAATCCTCTACCTTTGGGCAGGAGATATAGAAGTATAGTCAGCCGCACCAACAGGTTAAAGAACAGTTTTTATCCGTGGGCTGCAGAATGGAAAAAAATAGTCGTGCAATTGACTTCCGACAAGCACACAGAGTGCGAACAAGACTGAGTGTATGTGTGTGGGGGGGGGGCATGTTTAATTTCACTGCACACAGGTGGTGTAGTGACAATAAAGGTTTATTTATTATTTTTATTTATTTATTATTATTTTCCCCATGGTCACCCAGTGGGCTTCATGGCTCTGTGTGGATATAAACCCAAGTCTCCCTGGCAAAAATCTAACACTCCACCCATTATACCACAACGGTTCAATTTGGAAAAGCTAATTCAAGGAAATGAGGGCACCCGAGATGTGCCCACCTGCATTGTTTTCTAGCCAAACTCTATCAGACTTCTCCATATGTAATTCTTCCTAGGCAATTACCCACACAGTAAAGCCTATGATATCTGAAATTATACCACAAAACAAGCAAATATACCAGTTATACTTAATCCCACTCCCTCACTATATTTAAGGATCTGGTGACTTCTGTTTCAGTGTATCTGAAGAAGTGTGCATGCACACGAAAGCTCATACCAGGAACAAACTCAGTTGGTCTCTAAGGTGCTACTAGAAAGAATTTTCGATTTTGTTTTGACTATGGCAGACCAACATGGCTACCCACCTGTAACTTAATCCCTATGGACAAGATTCATTTAAGAACTGATAATAGGGATTGTGTGCATTTACCATATGGAAATTTAAAATAATAACTAAAAAGGCTTGAGTTTTCCACATTTTTTAGGGCCAGCAGGATTTTCTAGGTCTCTACTTGACATCTCTCTTCTGCCCAATGTTCAGTTTCTTTCCAGAAACACTTTTGGACTATACACATTTCACAGAATCATAGAATTGATGAGTTGGATGGGACCAACTCCTGCAATGCAGGGATCTTTTTGCCCAACATGGGGCTGAAACCCACAATCTTAAGATGAAGAGTCTTGTGTGCTACCAACTGAGCTATTCAAAAAAGTAAAATGTATATGCACATTCACAGTAAGTTGCTGGGGGTCTCCTCATGACCACACACAAACACTTCTATATATGCTGCCCAGTAAGGGGGCCAACACATCTTCCTAGAACTCAAGACAAATATGGTTGTCAACCCAGAAAGAATTTAGGTCAAGCATTTTTGTGGAATTTGTGGGCTAGAGGAACTTTATGGAAATACCTCGGGTGCTTAAGCTATCTAGGTGCTGCAAATGTATGTTTTAAAGTATTGTATTTCCCCCCTTGATTTTCTTGCTTTTATCTTTGTAAACCATCCGGGGGGGGGGGGGGTTAAATCATTTTTTTTACAATCACATGGTATACAAATTTAATAAAATAATTAAACAAAACAAATGCATGGATGCACAAAAGCAACCTGTATCATTCTACAGATAAAGCTGGAAACATCCCAAAGCCACTAGCCTTGTAAAATTCCTTCCTGGATTATAAATATGCAAATCAACTTAGTCCTGAGTATACAAGCAAGACTGACCTCCAGCCAACACCAGGACATGATTTTTTTTTTTTGTCTGTTGTGAACTAGGGCTGGGCAGCATCTGGTTTTCAACTTTGTGATACATAACCAGCTAAACACTGTAATATGCTGATATAGCACGATGTCTGAAATAAGGATGGAGCTGTGTAGAGGCACTGGCTGGTTTCACGGTTTCCCCCACATCATAATTATTTTGCATAGCACACCAAAAACACATCATGATTCGTAATATATTGCCGAGTCAAAAATGATGAAACTGATATCACGAAACGGTTTTGGACGATATATCAATATATCTCCTAGCCCTATTGTGAACTATCCTGGGATGCAGGGCAGTATGTATGCAAATTTAATTAATTAATAATACTGAAGCCAGCAGTGCCTGGATCTCCAGTATCAAGGTGAAACATACTGGTTTCTGGAAATGCCCCGGGTCTTTTCTGGAGAAGGTCACCATGAAGAGAACCACAAGCATATTGCTGAATTCTGCTTCATTCTGGACTCTGGTGGCATCTCAGTTCTTAGGCTGAAATTCTGTTGTCCATTATTCAGTCCACAATGTGTAATTAGACACAGGGCTGTGGCCTTGGTAAGTATTTAGAAAACTTTCTAGCTATGCATGAAACATCTACTCCTTATGGTTCAGGAATATTATCGGAACTATTTGCCTAAACATTAATGCAAGAAGTATTTCCTATTCATTAGTCTTCTGTTTAAAATATGCCAATCACCCTCCAAAGGACCAGGAACAATAGTGTTGGACAAAACACAAGTAACAAGGAGCAAATGGTTTGAAGTAAACATTTCGCACAAGCAAAAACATTCCAAAACTCAGCTTCACTGGCTATTTGGCTAATAAACATGAATGATGAACACATTCGAAGAAACAGATGACGGTTTCCATAAATATATAAAGTGGAAAATTCATAATGAAGCTTAAGAATGATTGATTGCTTGACTAATTATATTTTCTGCTATGCTATTTATTTTATCCCTCTGTGTAAATTCACAGAAAGAGCACCAACATATAAATAATATAACATATGCCGGTGTGTGTGTGTGTGTCCCACACTGTGGTCTGCAGACCACCTGTGGTCCATAAGCGGTGTGTTTGTGAAGAACACTTTCAATCTGAATTCTATGGAATTCAAAACACAATACAATAAAGTACAACAGAAGCAATAACAGAAGCAATAAAAAATTCAACTGAAAATCATATAGCATCTAGCATGGGGCATTACAATTGCTACAAGAGGCAATTTTTTTAAAAAAAATCTTTAAATGGTCCACTAATACCCAGAACAACTTTCAAGTCATTTTTTTTTGGGGGGGGGGGGGGTTGAGGCGAAGTTTGGGAACTGCAGGCATATGCCATTTTATCCCTACGTGTAAAGTCAAAGGAGCAACGGAAACATCTATTGATTAACAGTGCTAGGTGTCTAATGTAGTCAACAGTTTATTCCAAACTGTGGTCACACATGTTCAAAAATAAACTAATTTAAATGGTTATCATTTAACCATTTATCATTTATTGTCCATCGGGGTCACCCAACTGCTGTTACAGTGTCCTTTCTCTTGGCAGATCAAGATGAACAGGTGACAACAAAAGTTGCAAGGTTTTTAACCGGGGCAACTAGAATAAGATCCACTATTGATCCATACCCCCAATGTATTTTATATAATAAACTTTTTACCTTTATCCTCCTGTATACTGAATTTTGTTTTATTGCTATGGCTGGTGGCTGATGCAAATAAAGATTCATTCATTCATTCATTCATTCATTCATTCATTCATTCATTCATGGCTAGGAAGGGGAGAATGGATTTTTAGTTAAAAGTGATCATTTTAATTACCTGGGGATCGTTAGAATCCATAGATAATTCATTAGGCTGAATGATCCGAAGCTTCGTAACAGATGGTTTGGTTCCATGTTCCGAGTGATAATCAAAGATTTTTCCAATGTCCCAAAGCCCATGTGAAACATAATTTTTTATGTAAATAATTCTCCAGCAACAAAGAGGGAGAATCACTGCAAGGACTGTGTGTAACAAACTTGATCTCTTACTGACAGCAAGGGCATTTCATGTCTGAAATGCTGCAGAAAGCGAACAGAGCAAGGCTGAGCAGACTCAACCTCCACTTCAGAGACAGAATACCTGGATAGATTCATGGGGTCTGTTGCAGTGGAAATGCAGAGTATCACTGACCACATAACTGCGGCATGCAGTCCTAAGACCGCACACAGCCAACTGTAAATGAAACCGAAGGAAACATATTGCACTCCTTTCAACCATTTAAACATCCCCTTTTCTTGCCAAGTTGTGAGTAAGATGGGCATTGTCCTTGCTCAGGGGACGGGGTCTGCTGTCACTCTCTGCAGCTCGCTCTTGTCAGCAATCAAGAAATACAATAAGGGACCCCTGTACATTAGCACTTAATTTAAGGTTAACAACTCCAATTTCTGTGAGGTCATCCCAGCCTTTTTTGTTGTTTTGCTTAGCCTGACAAAGACAGGCTGAGTCCCAAGAAAATCAGTAACCAGTGTAGGCTGTGGTCCCGTCTGCACTATACATTAAAGCAGTATCAAATTACCGGTACTTTGTGCAGTCATGGTTTCCACTAAAGAATATTGGGAATCGTAGTTTGTGAAGGGTGCTGAGAGTTGTTAGGAGTCCCCCATCCCCATTAAAAGGTAAAGGGACCCCTGACTGTTAGGTCCAGTCGTGTCCGACTCTGGGGTTGCGGTGCTCATCTCGCGTTACTGGCCAAGGGAGCCAGCGAACAGCTTCCGGGTCATGTGGCTGGCATGACTAAGCTGCTTCTAGCGAACCAGAGCAGCGCACGGAAATGCCGTTTAGCTTCCTGCCGGAGAGGTACCTATTTATCTACTTGCACTTTGACATGCTTTCGAACTGCTAAGTGGGCAGGAGCTGGGACCGAGCAACGGGAGCTCACCCCGTCGCGGGGATTTGAACCGCCGACCTTTTGATCAGCAAGCCCTAGGCACAGCACCCACAGCGCCACCCAGAGTTCTTTGGGAAGAGGGACTGGTTGTTAAATAATTCTGGGGATTTTAGCTCTAGGAAAGCAATAAGGGTCTCATAACAACTCTCAGCACACTTAACAAACTACAGACCCTTTCTTAGCCCTGAGAGGCACACTTCCTTCTGTGTAACCTTTTTGGGACACATGCTAAAGGTGGGCAAGGCCGGAGGCAAAGTGGGCAGACAACAAATATGAATTTTTACCTTTGCACAGTAGGCTGGTCACTAAAGACATGCACACTCTTCTTTATCCTTTATTCAAGCAAGCAAGAAGCTTTATGACAGTTCAAGGGCCCCTAGCAACCCTGAGATCACCAGATGAAACAAAGTTTTTAACTGAAGCTGTTTTTAACTGCAGCAGTATTTAGAAATTTTAAACTATTTTAGAATGCTTTTTTAAAAAGTGGATTTGTTTGGTGCCATGGGCTCCTTCAAGAGGAACAATGGGATATAAATTTAATTAATAAACAGATAAATGAAATATTTTCAGACAGGGAGTTGTATGTTTTGAAGTATTTCTCAAGATGATGAATGAGTACATAGGAGCAGTCCAATTTCTAGCAGCAGCAAATGAATAAACATCTTCTGTGTTTCTGTATTCTTATTTGAATGAAGAAAAGTTCCACATCCCGTGAGTTATGTGAAACCAGAAAAGGCTTAAAAAGAGTAAGTTAAGTTCAGTCCAGAAATATATACCAATAGTGAAGCTGGGAATATTTGCATAAGCACACAGATCTGCTACGTTTCAGTGTTGGTCACCTGGGGGTGGCAGGCTGCCAAGAAATGTCTTTGAAATCCCCTGTGTGGATAGAGGTGAACTTTCTCCAGTGCTGCCGAACCTTTCAACCCCTGAGGTTAAGCATATGATTGCAGCTGCAGCCAAGGAAGGTCTGCTGAAGGGGGATTGCATATGTGCCACAGGAGATTTTCATTTCATTTCAAAGTGCTTTGTCAAACTCTTAATATCTGTGTCCATCAAAAGGTGTGGGATGGGGGGAAAGGACCATTTAAATCATAGCATTCTAGGTCTAGAAAAAGGACCTGAGGATAATCTGGCCTAAACTCCTGTACCGAAGAAGAGTGAACCCACATTAACTTGATTTATAGTATGCCACAAATAGGGAGGACAGAGGGAGGTACACTAAGCCAGATGTGCACGTTCATTGCTCAGGTCCCAAGCATGCAAACAAGACACAATCATCATTCCCTTTCCACCCACCCAAAGAAGGAGCAGTTCATTGGGAAGCTCTATAGCAATATGGTAGTGCACATACCGGTACTTAACACAAAAAGGATCCAAGACAGGTCCAAACCCCAGCATCTCCAGATAGGACTGGGAAAGACTCTCTGCTTAAATCTCTGGGAAGCCACTGTCAGTTAGCATAGAGAAGACTAAGCTAAAAGGACCAAAGATATAAGGCAGACCTCAAGGGCCACCTCTCTCAATATGAGCCTACCTGGACACTGAGATCATCTTCTGAGGCCCTTCTTCATGTGCCTCCTCCACGAGAGGTCCGAAGGGTGGCAACACGAGAACAGGCCTTCTCTGCAGTGGCTCCCTGTCTATGGAATGTTCTCCCCAGGGAGGTTCGTCTGGCACCTTCATTATACACCTATAGGCACCAGGAAAATATGTTCCTCTTCAATCAGGCCTTGGGCAGAATGACGTCCAATGCCCTTTTAAAATGTGTTGGGGAGGGAGGGATTATTGGGTTTTTCTTGGTATGCTTTATTGAAACAAGATCAAAATAGTTCTCAATATCTCCAGGAATGTACATTCTTTCAACTCAGGTTGGTTTTTACAGGGCTAAGGTTTCAATCAGTGCTTTCAACATACTTGGATAGAAGACCAAGTGTCATCAAATTCCAGTGGGTTGCCTGTATTGTATCAGTGGCATTGTCCAACTTAATGGTGTTGCATGCTATGTGTTTGAGTGTGCACTGAATAATGGACAGAGATGGCAATTTTTCTCACATCCTTCTACATTGCATATGCGCAGGTATACAACTGATATTTCTTGCTTGTTATCAGAGGAACATGCACAGTCTAGCTTTATTTTGTTTTAATGGCCAACGTTTTTATTTAGGTAGTTGCTCGTTGTTTAGATAGTCCACTGGTCTAACGTATGCTTAGCCAACAAACAAACTGCCAGTGTTAGGCAGAGTCACTGCTTTGTACTGCTCTATAGAACGTGACTTGACTGGAGTGGATTAAGCCTAAGATGTTTGGTCCTTTAGTCATATGACCCATACCTGTTTTCTTGAAAGAAAACATAACATCCTGCTTCATGAGAGAAACTTCTCAAGCAACTTATAATGAAGTCAAGCCTATCCTTTTCTCATTTGTTGGAAAGCTCTCAGTGGCAAGAGTTCTCCATTTGGCTGAGCAAGGAATTGGACAACTTCCAGAAAGTATTGAAACATCAACTACAGTTATCAAAGGCTGTAATTATACTTTCATCAAATGCTCTGGCTTGTCCAAAGGTAGTCAGAATACATTAAAGGAGGCAAATTTAATTGACTCTAATAAGTCCTGGCATAAGGCTTAATAATACTGTATAGAACTCATTGTCTTTTATTTACTTCATTGAGTTGTAGGCCTAATCAGTCACCACATTTTTGCGGAAAAATAAGTAGAGGAATATTGAAGAATTATGTATCTTGGGTTTTATGGAATTTCAGAATTATGTTCTTCTAACCAGGTTCTTAGAATCTAACTACATGTCTCAGAGAAACTTGTATAAGCAACCCTTGGTAGCTGGATTCCACCTCCACTTCCTCCTCCTTGAAAAGCCTCTTCAAGAAGGGCCTATTTCAATCACAAATCCATTTCCCCCTTCTTTCTTCCCTCCCCAAAATGATAAACATGGCAGATATTTGGTAGATGCGCAAAATACAAACTACGTTCTCATCTGTTCACGAGGGAGGTGCAGATAAGGTAATTTAGTACCGGAATCTGAAAAGAACAAGTTCTTTGAGCATCCTAGATAGGAATATTGTAAAACATAGTCATATTTTGTGGCATTGGGAAGGCACTTTTGTTGATTTCCTGCACACATTTCACTTGTCTAATTTTCACTTAGTCACACAACTAACTTCAGCTGGTCTCAGCAGTCTAGGATGAAATTCCCCCCAAACCTGTGCATAAGCCATCAATTTAGATTGTATCCTGCAGCCCATGAGCCAAATCTGAAATTAACACATCTGACATTTTACATCAAATCTATTCAATAATTGAAGTTGCACACCCACTGCATGGCATCCTGAAGTGATCACGGGGTTCAAATTTTTCATATGTTGATGCAAACAGGGTCTAAAAAAAACATTTCATGAAAAATGATCTATACTTCCTAACAAAATGTAAATGTTGAACCTTTGGCCCAGGTGTGATCCTATTGTGGCCACTGGGTATTTGGGCTTAGTCATTAGTAAAAGCAGGACCCTTTTATAATCCAAAATGGGATATAGATGGAGTCCTTGATGATTATTGCAGAAAGAGTGATTTTATCCAGAGCGGAAGCAATGCTTTGCAAGCCACTTCCAGTTCTTTAATCTGATGTCATGTTGGGTACTGCACGGCTGCCAAAGAAAGGCAAAGAAAGGCAAGATACCATATTATCCAGCTTCAATAAAGACATTAAGTGGCAATTTAAATCCTCCCAGCAGAGATGATTTGTGATTTTGCAGAAATGTATACGGAAAGGAAATGGAATAGTTTAACAGCAGCTGTTTGAACTGCTCTGTCTTCTTCATTTGGAAAAACAAAAGCAGCAAAAAATGAAACTCTTGCTGCTTCCGATATATTTTTTTTCTTACCACATTTTTAGGTGAAATCTTAGGCCTGCCGCAATCTTAATTTTTCACAATGCTGCACTACAGTCCTACTTGGCAAATAATCCCATGCTGCTATGAATTAGAGCTGGAAAAAAATGTGATGGACTATATGTTGGACATTGCCCTGTGAGACACCCTCCATTCTGCAATGTCTGGGATGTGACAGTCTGGAACATGGCACAGAGTTTTCACAGCAGAGACATAGGATGCTGCCTTATAGGGAGTCAGGCCGTTGGTACATCTTCTGCAGGTTTATGGTGCTGGGTGATCCATGACCATGAGCTATCACATATGCATCCGACAGGCACAGAGGCTAGTGGGGGATACAGGCAGCAGACAACTCACTGTTTCCCAGCATAACATTATCCAATGTTAGGCAAAAGAGTTTGCCAGTGCTGTTTTCCTTCCAACGCAATTGAGTGAGGACTTTTTAACAGTGCAGGGATATGCATGTTGGCTTGAATGTATCTCTAGTAAATGTATGTTTAGAATTGTGGCCGGAAGCTCATAACCCAGCAAGTGAATTCTAGGTATGAGGCCCATTTTAGATTTAATTTTACTTGCTAAGGCTCTAGACACCAGGTTCTCCTTACAAAGTTTTGGATTTTCAGAAAATTCATTTAGGTTAAGATATTTCAGCTTAATGTAATGTGCAGCAAAGTCTTTAGAATGCTGGCTATTTAGTGTGAATATGCTGGGTGGATCATGTCATTCCTATTTCTGTAACCTTATTAGTGCACATTACCACATTACCTGTCATAACTCACCCCTCTGCTTATTATGACCCTTTCTTTCAGGCACCTTCTTCTCTAGGGCTTCTGCCATTTAGATTCTCTAATGTACGGAAGTGAGAGCTGGATCATAAAGAAGGCTGATCGCCGAAGAATTGATGCTTTTGAATTATGGTGCTGGAGGAGACTCTTGAGAGTCCCATGGACTGCAAGAAGATCAAACCTATCCATTCTCAAAGAAATCAGCCCTAAGTGCTCACTAGAAGGACAGATCCTGAAGTTGAGGCTCCAGTACTTTGGCCACCTCATGAGAAGAGAAGACTCCCTAGAAAAGACCCTGATGTTGGGAAAGATGGAGGGCACAAGGAGAAGGGGACGACAGAGGATGAGATGGTTGGACAGTGTTCTTGAAGCTACTAACATGAGTTTGGCCAAACTGCGAGAGGCAGTGAAGGATAGGCGTGCCTGGCGTGCTCTGGTCCATGGGGTCACGAAGAGTCGGACACGACTGAACAACAACAACAATTGTTGGCATCACCACTTAGCCAGTTTTCCAGTCCTTAGCCTTTCCCACACAGCTCACGCTCCATAGGGTCCATGTGAAGGAGACAAACAGAAAGTCTCCTTTTCTACCAGAAGCTGAATTGTCAATATTTCATTGTTGACTGCTTTGTTCTTTGAGCACTTGTACTGCTTGTGAACATTCTATGGCCTCACAGCAGCCCAGCCAATTGATGCCAGAGGCTTCACTGCTATGAGCCTACAGAGGTTTCACACCAAATGCATTGTAATGGCATGGAAAATCAAGCATACCATTTAAAATGTCAGAAGGAAACAGGTTTCGACATCAAGCTTGCGGAGGCTGATTAGACACAGCAAGAGAGCTTTGGAATGGGAAAGATTTTAAAACATTGTGAAAACTACCTTGATGGTTCTCTTTTAAGTTTGATGAAGTCCTGCAGCATAACATGGAAATATTTATGTACTGAGGAATTAGGCAATGCCCTCTTTTTCCTTTCTCCCCTTGTCCTTTTGAATTCCTAATTGTTTTTGAACTCCTGACACAGTTAATTAGACACTAAAAAACACAAAAAGAATTCTTACTGGCATTTGGCAATCTGTAAATTGTGTGTACATGGGTCATGTTTTGTTAACAATCTACAAAGCCCCCTGTTCTCAATTTTCTCCATTCTTTCATGCAATAATAGGTTTGGTTAAGCCTCCAGATACATGGTAAATTGGATAAAGTTTGAAGCTTTGACTCCTAATGGCTTTTCTTGTAAAGAAAAAGAAACGAAAAGAAAAGAAAAGAAAAGAAAAGAAAAGAAAAGAAAAGAAAAGAAAAGAAGGAAGGAAGGAAGGGAAAAAAGAAAGGCCAGCTTACATATAATTGGTTCTTTTGTTCTTTTAGATGGTGCAGATTCAAGATGAACTAAATGAGGCAGGACGTTTGGGGTAACAATGAGGTTGTCTGGACCATCCTTATATGTCATCACATCTGCACCAGATGCACCATGCACTTTAACTGTCATGACTCCCCCCAATGCATCCTGGGAACTGTGCTTCCTTAAGAGTTGTTAGCAAATCCCTATTCTCCTCACAGAATACAACCCCCAGAGATCCTTAGAAAGTTGGATTGATGGTTAAGTCAATGAGAACATTTTTATTTTTATTTTATTTTTTTAAAAATCCCCATTAAAAACAGCAATAATATTTAAAAACAGCCACATACCCTCACAGCTAAAATAAATTCAGGGTTGCTGGGAACAATATATTTCAGACATCAAATCCCTGGGTGAACAGGAAAGTTTTAAAAGCCTTCCTCTTGAGTCCCATAGAGGAAGAGTAAGATGGCTAGACTTTACTGAGTATGAAATAGAGATGGTGTCACAGGGTGCCAGCCAACATGGTGGGCCTGCTAGTACCTCCTGTGGTGTCTCTTCTGGTCTTGTCTGCACTAGCTGAGCATCTCCTACATTGAATATGCTTCCTCAGACAGGTCCACCTTTCAGTAGATTCCAGGACTGGATTCCAGAATTGGCCACCCATCCTTACTTGCCACACCTCCCACAACAGCTATTTTATGAAGGTCACCCATAGCTAGGTTTGGATGAGTCTTCCAATGTTTGTTTCTCTCAATTGGGGAGGAATATTCAGTTCAGTTTTCCATATTTCTACATTAGTTTGTGATTTATTTATTTTTAAAGAAGTCCTTGTGAAAACTCATAGGCATTTTAGTTCAAATTTCTTCTAATTTATCCATGTTTGTATGCAATTTCCCCCAATGTATACATTTTTGCATAGCAACTTTCCCTGATACAATGCATTTTTTAATGTTCTTTTCATTTTTACCCAAGCAAATGCATTTTTGCACATGCTCGTTGACCTGCATCGCAAAATCTGGAGATCTGTGAATTTTGAAGTATGGATGTGTTCCGGTTTGTGTATTGTTTTAGGAACTGTGAATTGCATAATTTTACCTTTAAATGTGAGCTCAGACAAATTATTCCCACATCCCTATGCACGGCACTGTCTCGAAATTCCAAATGTGCCCAGTGGATCATAAAGGTTGGTAACCCCTGGTCCAGACGATGCTCCCTGTTCATAAGCAATAGATAGACACAGGACTGCTCAGTTACCAGGATCCCATTATTTGTTACCAACTTGTGCCCAACTCAAAAAAAAGTTCACCATCTGTGAATGATGAATATGTGTGTGTGTGTGTGTGTGATCTGTCAGATCCATAATTATTGCTGCTCTCTCCTACCTTTCACTTAGGATAAAGCAAAGGCCCCCTTGCTGATTGCCACGAGAAGAGTTTACATTCTTAAGCGAATGGTTTACCCATGAGTAATGCCATTGACTTCAAAGCAAGAATGTTTGTGGGTAAGAGTGTGTGGGACCTTTGCTCATCAAGCTGTGCCTGCCTGTTCAAACTTCTTAAGCATCACTAGAAAAACAATGGTGTGTTGTGTTTAGAGGAATCATGTGATTTTCTCTTCACTTGGATATTAAATGAAGAAGACAGACACCTTAAAAAAAATAGTCCAAAAAATGCAAGCCTTATAGGAAGACTGGGAATGTCCACATCAACTGAAGTAATTTAAAACTCCAATCTGCTCCATCCAAGTGGATGTCTTCCAGCACTCCGCGGGTTCCCAAAACAAGCCATATCCCTACTGGTGATACGTAGTCAAAGGCTATGCCTTCACCAGAACTCTTCCGTGCTGTTTGTAATGTTTCTTCTCAACATGTTTTTCCTTGTTGCCTGTTGATCATTGCACACTGAACTCTGGTTACAGTGCTTAGACACATGGATGCAATTTCTGTGTGCGCGTCTGCATGTGTGCAAAATTTAGGATTCCACTGGATTTGATAAGGAACTAACTGAGACCACCTAGCTCTTATTGGCCAGTGTGGTGTAGTGAGAGCCAGTGTGGTATAGTGGTTAAGAGCGGTAGACTTGTAATCTGGTGAACCGGGTTTGCGTCTCCGCTCCTCCACATGCAGCTGCTGGGTGACCTTGGGCTAGTCACACTTCTTTGAAGTCTCTCAGCCCCACTCACCTCACAGAGTGTTTGTTGTGGGGGAGGAAGGGACAGGAGAATGTTAGCCGCTTTGAGACTCCTTTGGGTATTGATAAAGCGGGATATCAAATCCAAACTCTTCTTCTTCTCCTTATTCCTTCAGCAAATCCTTCTCTTCCATTCACGAAGCCTGTGTAGCTCTGCACCCTCAGAAAGAATTACTGAACCCAAAGAAAGTTAGCCAAGACACAATTCACACAATGTAGTGATTGTCATAATTAGGTAACTGTGTGAATGCCTTTCAAAAGGAAACAGCTACCATGGGATGCTCCCTATCCAGATTGGTACCCTGTTGGTAGGCAAGAGGGCTTTAGCCCTTTATCCAGCTTACAACTTGGCTGAACTACATCCCTTTGAACTCTTTGGATGCAGCAATTATTTTGTTTTGTGTAGGGTTGGCTAGAAGTTCTTAAGCAAAGAGACAAGCCAACTCTGCTGTATTTAGGAATGGTCCAAGAACTCTGATGGGAAGCAAAACAGATACTTTCCCAATCACTTCCCCCCAAAACTGGCCTAAAATTTGTTGAAATATCTGTGCTTAATTATTTTTTTAAAATAAGTGGCTGCCTATACCTTTAGAAGGTTTACATCAGATCTTCTGAAATGCTGCCCAGAATAGATAATAGGCTCAACAAAGATGCTTGCAAGAGCATGAAAGAGCATTTATATATATGGGCTTTTCTCAGTAATGTTTCAATTTCTTCTTCAGCAGACACCAGCAATAATCAACTGCCATGTGCTCATTGTAGCACAATGATAATGATAATTACAACTAGTTCTGTGTTATTCACTACAGACCAGGATTGATTAAATATTTTGGGTTGGATCTAAAGATGTACTTTTCACATACAAAAATGTGTCTTCCATCTGCAGAAGGGCTATTTTACACCTAGCACTGTAGCACTGCATAACAAAAACATTTTCTACACATACTCACACAACCCTCTCTATCCTACACCAAGCAAGCAAGAGGCATTATCAGAGTACAAAGAGAAATTCCAACCAGGCAAAAACACTCAGGGCATGGACCAGGGCCATTGAGAGGTATGGTTTGAGGAAAGTTTCAAGGGCCATACAAAAAGGCCAAGAGGGCCACCACCACTGTGCTGTTATGGATTTGCAGTGGACAATTCATGGGTGCCAGGTTCTCTCCATAATCTCTACATTCAGTGAAGGGTCAGAATTTGAGCAAAATCACAAATTCCTGAGTTTAGGAATGGCTGGGAATAACATCGGGTGACTTCCTCCTGGCGATGGTGAGACATTGAAGAAACAATGGTGCCGATGGCCAGCCATTAGCCCCTCAGTGGAAGTCATCAACCAGGCAGAAGGCTCTGTCAGGCACAGAGGGAGGTTGTCAGGGTAACAGGGAGGCATGATGTCACCTCAGGGAAATCTTTTACAACAGATTTTGGGAGCAGGGATTTCTGGTGCAGGAAGGTGGCAGAATTCTATGCATGTTGGCTGGGTGAGGTTGCACCTAGAGACCAGGGGTCATGGCTGGTTGTTGCTTTTGACCCAAGATTGCTGAAGCTATGAGAGGAACCATGAGAGAGATACTTGGGGTGTGATGTTCTGCACCCTCTATATGGAAGGCTTCATGGAAAGTGTAAAAGAAACCATATTTCTTAAAGACACCAGTCTCCACTGTGCCTTGATTTTCCAATGGAAACACAACTCTGGTTAGGTGCCAAGACCCATGGAATCTCTTGCTGCTACAGTACTTCTCAGCTGAGATTGAGGTGGCCTGTAACAATATGAATGAATGTGTATACCCTAGTGAATGATCTTGTGCAAGCATTTGCAGAATAGTGCCCATGGCTAGTTTCCTTCTACTCATCATTCTTTGGATCCAACCCTTCGAATTTTCCCACACAGATTTATGCTTATCTGCTGAAATAGAGAGTAGTGTTGCATAGATGAGAAAACTATGAACCGTGGAAATAAGCATTGGTTTGTTTCCACAGTGAGGTTAGAAATTATCTCATGCCCTCCAAAAGGAAAAGTATAAGACTTAAAATCTAATGAAGCATTAAGGGGGGGGACACATATTTCTTTAATTCATGTAATATTGTTAGCCAAAACTGATTGTAGATTTCAGAATTTGGAGAGTAATGCTACATGGTTAATATTACAAGAGAACCTCTCATATGTCCACGTAATTTTAATTCCACCTTTTAAAAGTACCATAGTGTCAGTCCCACTGCAGGGCTTTTAAAAAACATTATGTATCTTAGAGCCTTCCTTTCACGTATTAAAAGCCAGGACCTGGAATGCATCCAAGTTAGATCAAAGCTATGAAATATTCCCAATAGATGGGGTACCAGGAAATATTCTAAACATACCATAGTGTGTTCTGAAACAACACAGGTATTCTGGCATGGAGATCTGACACCCAACACTAATTATGACTACTAATTCGTAGATTATTTTTTTTAATGCACGGCCAGATTTCTGTAGATAAGCTGAGTATAAACTTCTGTTTGGGGGATCCTGCAAAGTAGATTTTGGGGTGCATAGAGGGAGGGGGGAGAAGTCCAGCTACATCAGAGGAACCGTGCTGGAACAGCACTGAACACAGCCCATAGTTGAGTTGGAAAATAGGGTAGCTAGTTGAAGAGAAGAGAAGTTATGGAGGCAGAGACATGGAAGAGTTGAGGAGTTGAAGAGCTGCAAAAGCAAGAAAGAACTGAAATCTTTTAAGAGAGTTGGAACACTGTAAACTGTTAGCGAGCAAAGATGATCCAAGGAAGGAGCCGAGAGAAGGCCAGAAAGGGACCCAGAAGATGAGCTGACAGATGCAAATTGATAAGTTCAGGCTAAGTTAGGGGAAATCGTAGGGTAGGTACTATATATCTGGATGCATTTAGCTCTGTACATTTTTTTTTTATTTGCCCATGTGGGTAGCTGCTCAAGCAGTGAAATTAGGGTTTATTCCTAAAAATATTTTCTCACAAACTATTTGATTTCTTGCCTTACTAAAACCTTATGTAAAAACATACTTGGTTTGGAGGTGGGGGAGAGAAATTGTTGGAAGTCTTGTTATTCACATACATTGTAACGACTGGTTCGGGTAGTTAAAGTCCAAAAGGGGTTAGTAGAGGTAGCCAAAGAAACTTACCATTTATTTCCCTTCAATAAGCACTAGTGATGAAGCTTTGGTAATATTCTGCTTTACTCAATCAATTGGTTAGTTAAAAGGAAGCTGATAACCCTTATTTTGGCTTTAATACCATAAATCGCTCAGAGTAAGTGCTTTGCATGTGACCATAAGCATCGAAATGCATTAAATGGTGAAGAATATTAGCCCCTTCATTCCCAAGAGACAACTCCTCCCCTGTAAACAATGGATTCCTGCCTTCATAAAGTTAAAGTGCTGAAAGCAGATAATGATGCAGTCTTGATAGCTGGCCAATAACTATGAAATGAAGTTATATTTATCTTAACTGTGCATTTCTCAACAATACTTTTTGAAAAGTTGTTTTCAATGCATGGAATATGTTCCACTAGATCAGGACACTATGATTTTTTGTGATTTTGGATATATTAGTTTAAGTTTAAATTCAATCCACAGACAATTCAATAGATTCATCTGCCCACCCACTCTCAGAGGTATAACCTTTACATTTCTGAGCACAATTCAAAGTGTTGGTGCTGACCTTTAAAGCCCTAAATGGCCTCGGTCCAGTATACCTGAAGGAGCGTCTCCACCCCCATTGTTCTGCCTGGACACTGAGGTCCAGCACCGAGGGCCTTCTGGTGGTTCCCTCGCTGCGAGAAGCCAAGTTACAGGGAACCAGGCAGAGGGCCTTCTCAGTAGTGGCACCCGCCCTGTGGAACGCCCTCCTACCAGATGTCAAAGAGAACAACAACTATCAGACTTTTAGAAGACATCTGAAGACAGCCCTGTTTAGGGAAGCTTTTAATGTTTGATGGACTATTGCATTTTAATATTTTGTTGGAAGCTGCCCAGAGTGGCTGGGGAAACCCAGCTAGATGGATGGGGTATAAATAATAAATTATTATTATTATTATTATTATTATTATTATTATTATTATTATTATTATTAGGTTGAGGATGTAATCTGATTAATGGTAACTCTGAAGATGAGTGCCTTCTTCTTAAAAAAATAAAAAGCAGAATAGGGACTTGAGCGGGACTGTGGATTTACCAAAAAAAATAAGAAAATGAGAATTGGTCCTGGTAAGTAAAGACAATTGGAAGGTATCTCCCACCCTATCTCAAGAAAACACAATATGGAGAAGCACTGCCTGAATCTATCTCAAAAGAAAATGATATTGTACAGCTGGAAAAGGTTGACTGGTGTGAGATTCACACAGCTGATATGGCATTTGCTGCCACAAGATGAAGTCATGGTCACCAACTTGATTAGCTTTCAAAGGGGATCAGTTAAATTCATGGAAGATAAGTTTATCAAGGGGCAACAGGTTTAGTGAGCAGGGAGAGCCAGTGATAGGGAGCAGTTCAGACTCTGAGGCTGAAGCAGAGGAGGGGGGGGTCAGGTCAAGAGGCTGCTGAAGAATCCTGAAAGTCTCCCTCTCCTGCTGCTCCCCCTGGTCTCCAAGAACGTGCAGGATAATGACAAGAGCAGAACAGAGACCAGAGGTGTGCAGACGTAGTTTGAGACTGCTTGGGAAACATCCAGGAGCCTTAGAAAGGATGGAAGGCAGGGACCTTTAGTCCTGGCAACAGCTCTATAGGGTCAAGACCGACTGGGAAGTGTTGCTGATTTGTATGCCATTTCCTCGAATAAAGAGTTAACTTCACTGACAACTGGCAGTGCCTCTTCGTGCCAACCTGCACCTGACAGGTACTACCCCTTCCCTAACACCCTATACATCCAGATAGCTGCATAGTGCCTCCAATATCATAGGAGGCATGTCTCAAAACACCAGTTTCCAGGGAACAACAGTGAAAGAGAGCTAGTACACTCATGTCCTGCCAGTGGGATTCCCATGGGCACCTTGATTGGACACTGTGGGGATATGTTTGTGGTCCAATGCAACAGGATTCTCTTCTTTCATCCCAAATGATCTTTTCTGAACTGTAGCTATGCTTGGAACTAGGAAATGGATGGTAATGGATTATTCATTTGAGTAGAAATTTTGTCCACTTAAACCACAGCAGAAGCTTGTCTTCTCTGCATATTTTGCCTTCATACATTATTACAGTAAGCTGAGTAAAATAATGGAACAAAACAGAATGGCATTCCCAGCTGGCCAGAACAACAGAAAAGAGAAACTGGATAATGTCTGTGAAAATTACTGTGGTGAAATTAGATGTGTACGTTAATAGAATATTTTAGGAGAAATAAAGAACTCTGACTATTAACTAGCCAATCACCCACCAGCATCCCATGCAAAATATATATTATATGTAGCATGCCAAAAAGGGGGGCTTTCTAGAACAATTTTGTGACAACACATAAGTTTATTTGGGCAATGTAGAGATCTCTCAGGGGGCTACATGGATCCTGCAAAGTTTGAGGTGGGGGGGGGGGTTGCTCAAGGGTAATGAAAGGGAAAAAAACAAACCCAAGAAAATTGTTCCTGACATATATAGCACACTAAATAATAAAGGCCTTAAAATTTTATGACACTCCCAGGATAAAGGGAAGTCTGTTTTGATAGCAGATTTAATTCTCTGCAGTTATAAAACACCAAGATTTACACAAAATTAGGGAGTGTAGTGAACCGGTGATGTACGCCAGAAATGTCACATCCTAGCGCACCATTAATTAATATATTACGGAACTGTCCCGAGACTCAAGTATTGTGGGCAGAGAAGTATTAATGGTAATAAAAGATCTCCTCAGATGGGATACCTCTGCGACTTCAGAAATTATGCATTCTAAGCTTCAGAATGAGACTACCACATGCAAACAATAAAAATGAAAAATAAGATGTCACTTTGAATTTGCCTGGCTAGGCAAGTGCGTGCGTTGCTGATATTGGGGTGGTAGGGTTGGTGGGGGAGGCGTATTTCCTATTACACTTGTTGCAGAAGGATCAGGGAAGTGACAGAAAGAGGCTTGAGAAAATATACTGTTCTTGGACTCTGCTACGAGGTTGTAAAGTTGTTTCGGATATGAAATCAAAGATGGCATTTGCCTCGGGCTTTCATGGGTCAGACAGCCTGTTCCTGACAAACTTTTCTTAAAGTTCAGGAAGTCTTCTCTTGGTCAGCCTGCCTCTGACAGAAAAGTAGTAACTTTCCAGATTTGAACTGTTCTGGCATTTGCATCAGGGCGATCTGCATGCCTCTCTACAGCGGGAGCAAATGAGAAGCATCTGCTAGTGCCGCTTAGTCAAAAAAAAACAAAAAACCGCTTTACTGAATGTGTCAAACAACAGCAGCATAAGACCTTGAGGAAATCGCCTTATCGAAAAAGAAATGTGTCCATAATGCTAAGGGAAAGAGAAGGCCTCTTTGCAGGTGAAACATCAAGCAAAGACAGCACCACTAACTTTCATTAAATGTATACTAAAGCAATAAGCCTCCATGTGAATTTTCGTTCCCTTTGCAATGCGAGGTGGGATTCAGGTGCAAACAATGTGGAAAAATATAGTGCAGAGTTCAGTAGACAGCTCCATAAAGTTGGCCAGCTCTGAAGGAGAGGAAAGATGGAGAGAAACACCCAATGACAGCAGCAAACTGACCTTTCGCTGCCCTTCTTTGTCCAAAGAGCAAGCATCTGCAGCACTCAGAGATTTGTACAGCTCAGAAGGAGCATGTAAACATTTTCCTGGAGCACACCTAAAATATCCGTTGCCTTTTCTTGCACCACTTGAGCCCTTTAAGCTGTTCAACTTTTCACCTGTGCACCTGTTAACACATTTTAAGGAAGTGCTAATGTTACCCAGAATGTATCAAACTAGCAAATACATCACCTAAGTGCATCCTGGCAAGAATAAATTAAGTGAGTTAAGAACAAAATGAGCTGTTGCAGTTCAAGATACTGGAAACTAACCAAATAATTAATAGTTCACTGAAAGATTATCCTCATCTGATATTTCTACACTTGTGAGGAATCCATCCCAGCTGCAAGCGGATGCAGGCATCACACCTGTCAATCCACAATGCTGGCTAACTTTAAACATACAGGCGCCATGTGCTTGTTTTCCGACATCTTCAGAACAAGTGGACAATGTTTCAGAAGCAATAGGGTACTTGTTCCCATTTATTTAAGCTGATTACTTGAATGGTAAAAGCCTAAAAACAACGTTCTCACTGATTTCATAAGTTATAAACACTTATGACCTCATTTTCTTTCCCAAGCAAAACATGGTTTTACTGAATCTGTTGGTAGCAATAAACTGATCACACAATGGTGTTCACAGAGACAACATAAATAATCACAAATAACTGACATTTCAGCGAACCCCTGCCCCCCAATTTCAAAATCTAAACGTTGGATGAGGAATTTTGAATTCAAATTTACAATTTGAATGTGAAATGTGTACCTGAAAAATATGAGTTGTTTCAGTTACGGTTGAAGAATTAAAATGTTTGAAATGCCTAGAATTGACATCTCTTGTGGCAAATTTCAAATATGTGTGTTTCAAATATGAAAGTTCATAGGTTGTCAAATACAATTTACAGTGGTACTTCGCTAGACGAATGCCTCGCTAGACTAAAAACTCGCTAGACGAAAGGCATTCGCTAACGAAAGGGTGACTCGCAAGACGAATTTCCCTATGGGCGCAACTCGCAAGATGAAAATTTCAATGCATTCCTATGGGAATTAAATTCCCATGCATTCCTATGCATTCCTATGGTCGTGCTTCGCAAGACGAATTTTTCGCAATACGAAACGACTCGCAGAACGAATTAATTTCGTCTTGCGAGGCACCACTGTACTACTGTATGCTGTTTGCCTGATCATCATCAACATCATTATTTTATTTGTATGTCACCTTTCCATAGTTAAAACAATGCTCAAGGCGGCTTACAACATGACAAGATTTACATAATTACCAACATAACAAAAGACATAAGCAATAAATAAAACACATCAAAAAGTACACAACCAAATCATAAAATCATAAAACTAAAACATAAAACATAAAATCTAAAACTAAGAATACAGCATTAATATCAATCACAATTTAAAATGTCAGATAAAAAAAGCAATTTAAAAAACAAAAACAGAGCCCTCTCTGCCCAGCAGCAGCAGTCCTTTATGGAGCCTGTCAGGCCCCACCCCAAGCCAGGTGGAGAGAAGCAGGGCAGGTCCCTTCAGGCTCCCAGCAGGTCAGTCCTGATAATGTCTGCTAAAAATTGCTTTCACAGCATGCAGATTTTGCTGAATACCACAGCAGAGATGGGAACCTATGACCCTCTAGATCAGGCTTCCTCAACCTCGGCTCTCCAGATGTTTTGAGACTACAATTCCAACTATCCCTGACCACTGGTCCTGCTAGCTAGGGATCATGGGAGTTGTAGGCCAAAAACATCTGAAGGGCCAAGTTTGAGGAAGCCTGCTCTAGATATTGCTTGCCCTCTACCCCTGACCATTGGCCATGCTGGATGGGACTGATGGAGCCCAACAACTTCTGCAAGCTCTGGTACATTGAACGGCCAAGGCCAGCAGCAGGTCCAACAGTTTCTGCATGTCATGTAGAGGGAAGTGACGGACAGATGGGGTTCATCAACCTGGGAAG
This sequence comes from Lacerta agilis, assembly GCF_009819535.1. Taxonomy (NCBI): domain Eukaryota; kingdom Metazoa; phylum Chordata; class Lepidosauria; order Squamata; family Lacertidae; genus Lacerta; species Lacerta agilis. Next base: position 52,033,577 of record NC_046320.1, read on the forward strand.
GTAGCCCATCTAGGAAAAGGAAAACACTGATCCTAAACTTCTACTGCTTTGTGGGATATCTTCAAGAGAAGAAAAAGGAGTAAATCCTATACAAATCTGGAGTGGAATCCCTAAGATTATTGGATGGTGCCTTACGGCAATTCCTGCAGCCAAGCTGGCGTCAGTCATATTGCTTTTCTTTTCTTTGGACCACATCAGTGAGGCCGAGAGGAGGGTCTTGTCGTCTGGGCAGCCCAGGAGCTCCATACACACCGGCCAGGCTTGTACCCCAGGGAGGTCACTTCGGTGATGCTAATGCAGTGCTTTGACTTCTTCCCAAGAGGTGCACTCCATTGTCTCTCAGGACAGATGGATACCAATAAATTCAACTAAGTTTTACTCAGCGCAGACCCTTTGAAATGAATGGACCTAAATTGATCATGTCCATTAATTTCAATGTGTCTACCGATATTGGATACAACCCCTAGTATGTAGGATTAAAGAGTTCTTAAATATAATTTTCCTCAAATAACGTGTGCTGTATTGGGGGTAGAAGCGTAGAAAATCCTTAATGTCAGGAGAGATATTTAGGCATTCATGGACCCACAATCCTGGTAGAAGGATCTTTGGTTTGCTATTGTTGGGTGTCATCCTTCGCATGATATAGCCCACATTTTATGGTGCACAAATGCTATGAGTGCTTCATATAATACAAATTGGAATTCTGAAAGTGTTTTTCTTATTATAGAAATCACATGCATCAGAAGCATTCCTGAAACCATTTTGTCCAGAGTAGACCTCTGAAGCTGGTGTGCTTACTCCAGAGTCAATGTTTTCAGACTTCTTGTATGAAATAATTTCATATATTGGAATTTCATTACATAATTACCAGCTTCTCGTGTCCAGTCCCCGGCCTAGTTCAGCTGGAGTTCCTGAATTAGAATTAATCTCATTCATCCTGATTTAAAACTGCGGACATCATCTAATGGACACACAGAGCACATACACTTTACATGGGGAACTCCTCTCTTTGAAGGACTGCCTGGTCCAAGTCCAGCTTAGACAATCAATCAATAACAATTTATTCGACCGTCAGTCAGAACACAATCATCCATACAAATTTTAAAACCTGAGACAACTCAGAGGGGTTTACACTAAAACATACAGTAAAAGTAAATTATACATAAAAACCCATATCGATACCATCGATTTTGACCTTACGCTGTTTAAGGGCCAAAAAAAGAAATTTGGCCACCTCAAAAGTTGTGGTGCCAGTAAAATTATTCAGCAAAAATGAAACCTGACATTCTCCATCTACCAGGCTAAGGTGGCCTAAGAGTGGAGCTATCAGTTTCTGTCTAAGGGCAATATAAAATGGGCAGGTCAGGAGAATGTGTTCGGTTGATTAGACAAAGAAACTGTAAGAAGGAAGAGGAGGGGCCTTGAAGTTACTCATCAACTGTCATTACCTCAACAACAGACTGAGCAGACACACTGGTCACCTGAAAACAGTATTCCTTACTATGATGGGATGCAGAGGCGACTAGTTGCCCCCGAGTTTGAGGGGGCCCGGCGTGCGTTGTGTGTGTGTGTGTGATGTCAGATTATTATTATTATTATTATTATTATTATTATTATTATTATTATCATCTTGTAGACAGTGATTCATGTTAAAACACGGTGCCATTTGTCACATTAATGTTCAAGAATGATTTATCAGAATTGGCTTCGTTGTATTTTGGTACGCAGCAACAAATGCCGAAGCTATCACACTCTTCTGCCCCCAAACCCAGTGATCTAAACCAACATATCCCAACTCTTTCAGCAATGGGTCCTTGGCGTATTGAGAACAACTAGAGGAAGGAAATCCTATAGACTAATATTTCAGCTAATGCCTTCTTCGTGAGGCATTCCGCCAAAATGTTAATCTGAAGCATTTCCTTCCTGCCGTTTTATTCAGACTTACCCTTGAGTGTTTGCAGTGATGGATATAGCTTTTAATGGACTCACTCTGACTATGGACAGTCTCAAAGGTAGGCAACGAAAAATCACAATGCGATCAGCCTGTACCTGGAACATCTGTACCACGAATGCTCATAGATTTTCATCATTGATCTCAGCCAACTGCTTATATTCAAGACCCAAATCCACAAAGCAGTCACCCACCAATAAATCCTTCTTTTCCATTATTTTAAAAGACTTTAGCAGCAGCTGGGATGACAGAATTTCCACTCATTGGGGATTCTTATAGAGATTGCACAATATTTTACCAGATTCAGGACATCTTTCATCGTTTTCGGGTGTTTATTTTGTGAATTGCACCAGCAAGTGTGTTTTAACTTCATTTACACTCATGAGATACTATAAAGGTTCTTTATTTTTTCAATTCTTTTCTATTTCAATTCTTTCTAAAGCATTTCCTGTTTACCAGTAACTTCAATTAGCATTGCCATACAGAGTATGATACTGGAACCATATTAGATTTACTCCACTGGGATCTTTCAACTAGGGATGTATGGATCGGTCTATTTCACATATGCCCACTGACAAATTAAGACCACTTTATCCATCATCATCATCACCACCATCAACCTCATCCTGTTTCAGATTAATCTGAGATTAAAAAAAAAATTATTGAAATGTATTTATTTTATCACATATTGCATAGCTGAACAAGTATTTCATCTTAATATACATGTATTTTATTTTAATATACACATTTCTAATCACATTTGATCCTAAAAATACGTATTAACACATTTTAGGTCATTTTTTGAACTGAAAACTATACCACAAAATTCAGAGTAGCACAAATATGTATAATTATATTCTGATCCCATGATTTCTGTGGGAGTCCTCCAACTGCACAGCAACAGAAGTGAGAATGAAACCATTATAATTTCTCTCAAAGCTCATGTTTCTTTAAGGAACCGTTCTTATTTGCAATGGTGGAAGCTTATTTTATTTATTTCATAAAATGTATACACCACTTGGATGTATAAGGGGGGGGGCTCTCAAAGCGGTTTACAAAAAGATAAAACCAAAAAGGAGACAAGATTTTGTTGTTGTTCAGTCGTTCAGTCGTGTCCGACTCTTCGTGACCCCATGGACCAGAGCACGCCAGGCACACCTATCCTCCACTGCCTCCCGCAGTTTGGCCAAACTCATGCCAGTTGCTTCAAGAACACTGTCCAACCATCTCATCCTCTGTTGTCCCCTTCTCCTTGTGCCCTCCATCTTTCCCAACATCAGGGTCTTTTCCAGGGAGTCTTCTCTTCTCATGAGGTGGCCAAAGTACTGGAGCCTCAACTTTAGGATCTGTCCTTCCAGTGAGCACTCAGGGCTGATTTCTTTAAGGATGGATAAGTTTGATCTTTTTGCAGTCCATGGGACTCTCAAGAGTCTCCTCCAGCACCAGAATTCAAAAGCATCAATTCTTCGGTGATCAGTCTTCTTTATGGTCCAGCTCTCACTTCCATACATTACTACTGGGAAAACCATAGCTTTAACTATACAGACCTTTGTCGGCAAGGTGATGTCTCTGCTTTTTAAGATGCTGTCTAGGTTTGTCATTGCTTTCCTCCCTAGAAGCAGGCGTCTTTTAATTTTGTGAGTGCTGTCACCATCTGCAGTGATCATGGAGCCCAAGAAAGTGAAATCTCTCACTGCCTCCATTTCTTCCCCTTCTATTTGCCAGGAGGTGATGGGACCAGTGGCCATGATCTTAGTTTGTTTGATGTTGAGCTTCAGACCATATTTTGCGCTCTCCTCTTTCACCCTCATTAAAAGGTTCTTTAATTCCTCCTCACTTTCTGCCATCAAGGTTGTGTCATCAGCATATCTGAGGTTGTTGATATTTCTTCCGGCAATCTTAATTCCGGCTTGGGATCCATAGAGAAATTTACAACAGTACAAAACATACAACTTCCCTTGACTGTTTAAGCATCAGGTTGTCTTGTCTAAACAAGAATGTTTTTCTCAGGAGCAAAAAAAAAAAAAAAAGTACAGTGAAGACACCTGCAAGTATCTCAATAGGCAGAGAGTTTCCAAGTGCAGGTGTGATTAAGTTCTTACAAATGTGGAACAAGGCCAATTCTGCTGATCTAAAACTAATAGCTGAGCATGGCACTATGAGCAAAGTTGAGGAGGGGGGAAAGGACTGCTAACTGTTCAGAATTACGTAAGAAGAGCTTGTTGGATCAGGGCCATAACCCACGCAGTCCAGCATTCTGGTCTCACAGTGGCCAAAATGACTACGTAAAGTCCCTAAGGAACAGCACTCTCCCCACCTGTGGATTCCAGCAACTGGGGTAAATTCTTCTGTTTTCAAGATATGATAACTAATCCCTGAATTTCCTGATTTTTTAAAAAATTGCATCTGCATCCCAGATTACCAAAATAACAACAACAACAACCTAACTCTATTGCTTTAGAAGAGTATTTGAGGATTATATAACCATCCCTGTTCATTCGGAGAATGAAACGTACTTAGGAGATGGTCCAAATTCATTCAAGATATTAGATTCTCCCACAGGCTTGGTGGCCTTTGAATAAACTCCAGGCTGACACAACATATGGGGTGAAGAACAGATCCCTTGCTATTCCAGGGCCAAAACAAAAAAACAAAAACTGGGAGGGATGCCTCATTTTGTAAGGTGTGGGTCTGTCCTCCTGCTCTGTGTAAAAGGAAAATTGTGTCACCCAGAAAGACAGCTCACTACTGCAGAGAGCTCCAAAGGAACTTTCCCTCATTGCATGTATCAACAACAAATAACAAATGCATGGAAATGAAAAATGTGTGAGCCAACTCCAGTTATTACTCTATGCAGAATGTCATTCCCTCCCCCTCTATATTTGGAGTCTCTCACATGCCTCTGAAGTCATTGTTGTCACCAGATGTGTGGTTTTCTTCCTCCTTCAGAGATGACTTCATGATCAAACTGGGACTTTATTGCATTTTTGATCCTCCTAAAATCCATGGCCGTGCAAATTAATGTTTTGGGTGCTGGAGATAGTGTGCTTCAGAATGCCAGTTGCATGAAAGTGCAGGGACATAGAGAATGCTCTTCTGGGCTTGTGGACATCTCCTAGGCATCTGGCTGGCCACTGTGAGAACAGAATACTGGGCTAGGAGGGCTAGCAAACAGTATAACTGCAACCATGTTTCTCCCCCCCCCCCCAGCCATGGGAGGTATCGACTCCTAAAACACAAACCGATGCTAGGAAGTCATACTGAATTATATATTGTTGTTATGTTTTTAAAAACAAAACAAAAATCCACCCAAACAATGTTAATCTTGATAAAATGAAATAAAAAGGTTGAGTCCACTCTGGAGGAGCACTTCTGCCTGAACATTTCATTCACTTATGTGAAAAGCAGGGGAAAGACATCACTGTTTTTAGATCCAGCACTGGAGTCAATGTGGGCAAAACAGAACTTCAGATTTAACAAAAGACTTGAACCCAAATAACAAATAACATTGGAATGGCACAGAGTGGACATGAGGCAGTTCAGAAGGCTTCCAAACTTAGGGTTAGCATACCTCAAGTAAAAATCTGGACATTTTGCTGATTTCCCCAAATTCCCCTCCCCACGTTAATTCAGTCATTGGAAAATCTGGACATATGGCAACCCTATCAAACTATACTGAAGCTTTGGTTAGTGAAGATATGCAAATGTCAATTTATTCAGGTGCCTTGTTTCTACTCACCATAATTAAGATTAACAGCAGTTAAGGGTTCAGATGACACACCAAACTTCAGTTAATCTAAATCAGAATGGAAAGCTTTCAATCCCTTTTTCACAGCTGTGCCAGCCCGGGACTCATTGTGACTTATTCTTCTTGCACTAAACCATGGTTTAGCATTCTGTCTGGATGCAGCAAAAGTTTCCCTGCATGCAAATAGCACCTTATTCATTCCGGTGAAGTCAAATCTATGCAAGCATTCCTTTGAATATCCAGATGGGCAAGATATCTGAATAATTTAGCTGTGAACGAAAGCTCTGGAATGTGGATCAGGGATGGGGATCAGGTGTAGATTTTCAGTTGCAATCAGGATGAGGAGTGAGTTAGAAGAACAAATAACTTTTTGCATATGGATGGGAATTGGAGCTGCGATCTTCTCCCCCTTTCTCTCCACACATTGCACCTCTTGACGGAAAAGAAACTAACACAAACAGAAAGCCTCTTGACTCCAAGGTATAAATGAAGAGCATCAGGCCAGGATCCAAACAGCCCCATAGCCACGCACAAATGCTTCCACATGTGTACGAAAGCTTCCCTGGAGGCTGTTGTCCAACCGCAGCTCTTTGCACCATGTTGGACGCTGTTCTTGAAAATCCCTTGTGTTTCAAGACAAGCTTTTCAGGTTTGGGAGCATTGTGGTCAGGGGGCCTGAGCATCCCTATTGCATATATGGGACTCCCCACACAGTCCTTTGAATCCAGGCCCACAACTATTTTCACCATCTGGCCAGGACTTCAAGAACATTTGCTCCACTCCACTGAAGTTGATGGCAAAACTCCTGCCAACTTTAATGGAAGTAACACCAAGCCTGAAATTTAAGTTTCAAGGAATGCTGAACTGTGAAACAATCTACTTTGTTTTTCTTTTACCCTTACAAAACAATTTGATTCCTCATAAATCATCCATATGCATGTCACTTTCCAGCAGAAAGGGTATTCAAACAGCAGAAATGTTTATAGATAGAGGCAAAGGCAAACAAATGTTATTAATTTCATCTAACTCTAGAGAAATTAATTTTAACACTTGCCAGAAGGTGGTTTGCTATGCAGTAGGATATCGCCCAAACATGTTTCCTTGCTCCTCTTCTCCAAAAGGACTTCCAAAGGCAATGGCACCATGTGAAAAACAACAACGGAAACTCTCCGTCAAAATTTATTAGAGGCATTGCTAACTGTGCAACCCACAAAATAAACCAAAGCCTGGGACACATGCTAAAAAGGAGGCCCATGGATATATTTGTATGGGGTTGGGGAGTATTCTGGGCAAAGGGAACCTTGTAAAAAGATTAATAAACATGGGCAATCATTACCTAAGTGATACAATTTGCAGTTCTCACAAAGCCAAGCTGCACAGTGGTAACACAGAACAGTAACTTAAGGAACACTCACATTTAAGTAATTTATTGAACCTTGGCTCTCTTCTCAGGAGCTTTATTTTTCCATCAATGGCTACTACTGATGATGGCTGTATTTGTATCACAATGCCTCTGCAGTGTATAAAGGGGCATCAAAGAATTGCAATGGGAAAGGAAATTGGTGCCGAAATTGCCAATGTTCATTTATTCATCCCATGTCCGGAACGACAATAACTGAGTGGCTATAATCAGCATTCAATGTTGTTGTTGCTTGCAGTCCACAAACAATATGCAATTGATTTGCATGGTTTCCCCTATTTGCATTGTGTTTCCTTTGCAATGAAATGCAAATGGGGTGTACAACATAATTTATGTACCGTAATTTCAATACAGCAGACAGTGAGACAAATAATATGGTTTTTGACAGAAGGCAAACTTCAGAGGAACAGAAACAGTGCTGCATGTGAAGAATACAGGTGTAAATGGGAAATGATGGCTTTTTGCATCCCTATCTCTATGCCACTAAACACACATTTTATTTTGTTTTTGGCTGGAGAATGGAATCACAAAAATCAGAGAAGTACCTGTGTTGAAGTATAGCTGCCTTTCGGCTTGCATATTGTTTCAAGAAGCATGAATGAAAATGCAAACAAAACTTCAATTCTCCCCCCAAACCTGCTGATGGGATTGGGCTTCCAGGCTAGAGCTACCAAGTGGATTTGAACCTGGCAACCCTCAAGTGCCTATGGAAGATAGGTTAGTGACCAAATCCCCTTGGCTAAGTGTGTTCCCTCCCATTAAGATGACAAAGAAATATTCCAGACAACATCGAGAGTACTGGGACGAAGCCTGTGGCTTTTCGAAAAGAGCTTCCTCAGATCTCTGAAATCCCATTGCATTTGTCTCCATCTCTGTTACATTTGCTGCTTTTCAAATCGCCTGAGTTATGTTCATAAAGGCCAAGATAAATACAGCATCATGATACAGCAGGCAACCGCTGCCCCTCCAAGCAGCATTTATCAACTATCTCTCATTGTTTGCTGACAGATGGATTTGTGTGCGGAATCGTAGCTGAATCAATGAAAAGCAAGTCCAATTGAATCCATTTGCGCACATGAAGCCTATTCCCACTTGATACCATCAAAAGCCGTTCTTGGTGGCTAGTGATGCTGCAGCTGTGCAGAGAGGGCTGCTTTTTTGGACAGGTGTATCATATAACCACATTTCTTGGCATGGCTTGAATATTGAACACTTGGAGGAAACCAGTCTTGCCTGGATTTGACACTTCCTGTGTAATAGCTTCCAAACAATACATCTATATGTATAACTCCCTTTGCATCACTATTGATGTCTGAAGAAAGCTGATAGATGCTTCAGTATGTTAGACTTTATCCAGATGGGTACTTTGGGGAGGGAGCATCACAATTGAATTTTCAGAGAAAGATCATTCAGGGTGAGCTCCACCACTCTCAGAATCAACAGACAATACGATGCAAGTCAAATTGGAATTCTTTGCAAACCCGGGACCCATGTAGTTATCTACTGTGCTCTTGCATCTCCTTTTCTTTCTCTCCTTTTGCTGCTATATCTAGCAAAAAGTTAAAAGAAAACGGCATGTCTCTGTCCCAAGCAGCTTACAATCAATGCAAGGGTGCTTCTTTTTTGGGGGGGGGGATTTTGAGAGGTGTTAAAACAACTTAATAAGCATAGGCAAATCTTTGAATGGGGTCTGGCTCAGGCACTTTATCTGCAGAAGTGCTGTGGAATGTGACAATGACATCTTTAGGTTCACCATTCTGGCTCCCACAGAGCCAGCTATGCTAACAGATCCCCACGGGTCAATTTTATATTTTCTCTCTATATAATAAAAATGCAAGAATGTCATCAGACAGCCCCCATTGGAGTATTTGTAGTGCCACATCAAATGTGGAGGGGAGGGGAGCAAATGTGAAGACATGCTGCCCAACAGCAGTAGCCATGGCATAGGAGCAAGATGGGAAAAGCACTAAGAGGCGAAAGCACTGGTTTAAAACAATGGTGGAAATTTGAGTAAATCAGGGATAAAGGGAACTGAGAGGGAGATTGTGGTTTTAACAAATGGCAGAGCTTTGAGTAAAATACTATGGAATATTTGAGGGCTCAACATCCATTATTGCTCTCACATGAGGCAGCTGAGCAGTGGAAGAGGGGGACGTTTGAGTATAGTGAGAAGGGAGGAACACTGAAAGGAAAATGAGTGACTGTTTTAAACAACGGCAGAAGTTTGAGTAGGTTGAGTGGAGGTGAAGGATCACTGAGAGGAAAACTGTGGTTTTAAACAACAGCAGAGGTAAAGGGTTTTCCCCATGAGGTTTCCCCAATATGCTTTCATTAGGATGATGGCAAAACTAAGAGTCTGTTTTGCAACAACATGGTAACACGGCTTTCTGGGAGTGGGGTGCAAATCTAGATTCACTACAATTCCACATCAAGGTGCTAAGCACTTTCATCTCCTGTAAACCTCAGTGAGAACCCAAACACTCAGCACCTCACTGGCAAAGCTCAACACCTTGCAGGATTGGGTTCTTTCGGCACTGTAATTAACTCTATCACTTCAGTTAACATTTGATCTCAGGCAGCACATTTTGCATGGGTTGCGCTACAGACTGTTAGGCCACGTCTTCACTCTCTGATGTCTGCTTCAAGGAGCCCTCGTGTGCAATGCAAAACAAGGCAGCAAAACCCCAGCCATTTGAGAGAATTATATCTGATGGCATTTACGGAAATTGCAAGCCATAAATCAGCTAATTCAGCAAATGGCTTTTTTTTTAAAAAAAGAAGAAGAAGGGGAGGAGAGAAAGAAAAGAAGAAAAGAAAAGAGAATTGTTTTTAGCAACATGTCTGTAATCCAGTCCAGAAACAGAAGGGGTGGGGGTGGACATTCAGACCCCAGTGATCCAGGTTCTTTTTCTTCCCAAGCTTTATGATTTATAGCCCTGAATTTAAAGAATGCGAATTAAGACACGTGTTTGGTGACTGAAATGTGTACTCCACAGCGCTCTCTCTCTCTCTCTCTCTCTCTCTCTCTCTCTCTCTCTGTGTGTGTGTGTGTGTGTAGGTGTAGGAGTATTGCAGAGTATAACACAGATGTTAAGAACTACAGCAGGAAATGTTGCCTTAGGCCCGCAACATTTGTCATTGTGAACTCCAGTTCCCCAATCCTTCCCGATTGTTTTCCAGCAACATACTTAGCATGTGACCTTTATGTGGCTGCACAGTTTCTCCCAACTGTTTTCATAGCTCATAAAGCGTTTAGGAAGTGTTTATAAAAATTGCTCGAGGAACCTGTGCCACAGAGATCTTGAGCCGGGGTCTCCATGGCCCAACTTCGATTTAGTTCACAGAGAAGGGATAATTTTTGTGTGTGCGCGCATATTGTAAATGCCCTAGTAACATCTGTACACGAAGCCTCCCGGGAAAACACCGAGACACAGTCAGGTTTAATGTGTGTTATTTGGCCAAGTTTCTCGCACATGTGATGCTTGACTTACTTCCCCCATGAAATAACACATGCGAGTGCTTTCCTTCCCTTCTTTATTGATGGTCACTTTCAGTTATCTGACTGCGGTGGGAAGAGATATTATGTCATAAACACCGCAGCAACATCTGCAAAGAATCCTCGTGGAATGCAGCATATTAGCTGTCAAACCTAAAGCTGACACTCGGATCAAAAGTCCACAATGTATGGCACTTGACCCATCATCTTGTGAGTATTCGCACAGCTTTTCAAATGCGCTGTTGCAATCGGCTGCAGCCAGAGATAAGTCACAACCAAAATCTCAGGGTACTGCTCCTTATGAGAATGCTCTGAAAGAGGCACAGGGAAGCACAGGCATGTCAAACTAAGACATTGGGGGGGGGGGCTTGGTATCCCAAACAGATTCAGATATCACAAATGGGACATCGTCAATAAAGTTCCCCCACCCCACCCCACACCTTATCAGAGGGCCCATCTGAACTATACATTTAAAGCCATATCATACTATTTTCAACAGCCATTGCTCCCCCCAAAGACTCCTGGGAATTTGTTAAGGGTGCTGAGAGTTGTGTTTCCCCAAAAGTGTTTCCCCAAAAGTGTTTCCCCAAAAGTGCTAGAGTTCCTAGGGAGGAGAGATTGGTTGTTAAACCAATATGAGAATTGCAGCTTTGTAAGGGAGATAGTGCTTTCCTAACAACTCTCAGGAACCTTAGCATACTACAGTTCCCATGATTAATTGGGGGGGGGGAGCCATGGCTGTTGAAAGTAGTATGATACTGCCATCAGTAAATAGCACAGCTGAGGACAGATTTCCTGCATGAAGGATAAATCCTGATTAAATTCAGGGGACGGGGATACATGCTAGCATTTTGATGTCAATAGCATGGTTGCTGCAAAAAGCTTGCAGGCAGGCGGAGCACCAAATCCCCATTTGGAAGCACCTTTATTGAAAAGACCACAGCTAGCCAAAGTAATTAATGAAGCTATATGTCTTGCTAATGCAGATGTTGCTCGCTTCCCCCAGGAAATTGAATTTTTGTGAATTTCACATTTCCCCTCATTACCTCAGCCTACAGAAGAGGGGAATGTTAATTTCTATTTTTCCAATTTGTGTTCTGTTAAGTATCCTTTGCCAAGGGCAAGTATTCCAAAGCAGCACACAGAGAGAAGGGTGTGGCATTTTAAACTGAATGCTGCAATTGCAGAATACAACAGGTGACTGCAGAACCCTTTGCTTCGGAAAAGCAAGTCTTCTATAGGAGTCACATGCACTGGTTATAAAATTGTTGAGCATTCTAGGCTATCTAGTCCAATTTGCCACTTAGTGCAGGAAATGTGGTGCTACAGAATCTGGCTCTCTGGTCTCTGCAGCCAGAAATGAAGAACCCACCACTCTCTTAATCCTTAGCCCTTCTGGTATTTGGAAGCAGTCATCTCCAGTAGACAAAGGTTTGGGGTGGTATTCTCTCAAAAAGGAAATATGACATTGGTTTGAATCTAAAATGGGTCCTATTGGACAGTATGCTTCTAAGAGCACAAAGTCTTTTAATTGGGCAGTACAACTTCCTCAACCTCTCCTCTCCCTCTATGGCCCCTAAGTTCTGGGAGAGAAGAAGAAGAAGAAGAAGAAGAAGAAGAAGAAGAAGAAGAAGAAGAAGAAGAAGGAGAAGAAGAAGGAGACAGAAGCAGCAAGAAATTGTTGTTGTTGCTGTTGTTAAACTGACCATTGTCTACAATGGCTCCCTTGGGCTTCAGGCAGTGTTCTCTCCCAGCCCTACCTGAAGACACCGAAGGGTGAACCTGGGACCTTCTGCATGCAAGGCCCTTCCCATAGTGCTATGCAAAGTTCTTTATGCATTGTGCTGGAAATTGGTGGGAAAATATGAATATACTGCAATGGATAAACTGACTAATTATGTGTGGGTAAAGGAAGGGTGACAGAGAACAAATGTCTTTGAGGCAAAGTGGATGCTCTTTATTGAGTTCTGGAATAACAAAGACATGGTATAATAGATGAACGTAATGTTTTCAAGATGTTTTAATGTGTCAGATTTGAGATGTACATGCTTTTTAATTTAAAAAATGAACGTTGGCTTGCTTCTTCAGCCGTTGGAACCAACCTAGCATCACTTACAGCCGCTTCTCATGAGTTAGTTGGGTTTTGTTTTTGTTTTTTACTCAGGTATTCATAGGCGTATACAGTGTTGATTAGACAGAGTGCATCCATGAGCACTTCTAGACTGCCAGTCTTTTGCAGGAGGAATTCAAGCATGCAGGGAGATTTCAGTTTGCGCAATTAAAATGGATTAAAGCGCTCTCTCAGCCTAGTGGAACAAATCCTCCTTTTAAAAAAGAAACTGACCTTTTGCATTGAAAAGCGTGGAATAAATGAATGTTTAACACAAAGATGCGTAATCACCCATCAAGAAAATTAGGGTGAATGCTCATTGCTTTATTACCTCCCTGCAAACAAATCAAGCTGAATGCTCAATAAATGGGTCATCTGGAAGAGTCCCATGTCTTTCAAACAAGAATTTGGTTTAGTAAATATGAACAATGTAGAAGTTGACATTCCTGGTAAAAAATGATCTATGGTGATTGCAAGTGTTCATTTATAACTGCCTTTGAATCATAGTGAGTAGAGGGGGTTGGGGGGTTAATCCAAGACCTGCCCGTCCATACAAAGCTATCAATTAATTATGGCCAAGAAAGTATTTTTGAAGATGAAATTGGATGAGGCTGAAAAGAGATGTACCTATTGGGTTGATGTAGCCATTTTTATAGCAATCATGAGTATCTACCTAGAAGTGAATTATAGGTTTCCTATACTTTTGTTATACCACTATTTTTTAGGAGAAATCCTGCCAGCATCTTGCTCCTCTTGTGAGCCATACAGCTGGCCAGTGTTAGAGGGAGAAATAATGCTGGACTAAGCTAAGCGGGTAGTGCTGTGGTCTAAACCACTGAGCCTAGGGCTTGCCGATCAGAAGGTTGGCAGTTCGAATCCCCGCAACAGGGTGAGTTTCCGTTGCTCGGTCCCAGCTCCTGCCAACCTAGCTGTTCGAAATCATGTCAAAGTGCAAGTAGATAAATAGGTACTGCTCCAGCAGGAAGGTAAACAGCGTTTCCGTGCACTGCTCTGGTTTCGCCAGAAGTGACTTAGTCATGCTGGCCACATGACCCAGAAAAACTGTTTGTGGACAAATGTTGGCTCCCTCAGCCAGTAAAGCGAGATGAGCGCCGCAACCCCAGAGTTGTTCGCAACTGGACTTAACTGTCAGGGTTCCTTTACCTTTTTAAGCTAAGCTCTTTTTTTTAAAAAAAAAAAAACCTAACATGTTCATTCTTTTGAGCAGTTGACTTGAGATGAAAACAAAGCATGGTTTAGGAAGGAGGCAGGGAACCTCAGGCCCAACTTCAGCCCTCCACTCCAATCTATTTGGCCCTTGGTACTGTCTCCAGGCTATGCCCTCTCCCAGTGGCCACTCTCTCCTTGAGTGCTTTTGCCTGGCTGGAATGTGCCCTTGAACTATGAAAATAGGTGGTATTCAATTTTAGAGGATATTCACTGAAATTAATTAACACGACAAGTTAGGTCTGTTGGGAGGGATTCAACTAATGAGCCCCACTGGGGAAACCTATGCAAGGAGGTAATGTGGACATCAAGATGAAGAAGGTTCCCCAGCCCTTGCTTTAGAGGTAATGTGAATAAGCCCTCATTTCAGAACTGGCCTTACCATGAGGCAGAGTGAGGCAGGTGCCTCAGGCAGCAAATATTGAAGGGAATGCTGTGTGTGAAAGCCCTCAGGATGCAGTGGAAGATGAAGATTCAATGGTCTGCTGAGCTTTCATACTGGGAATGGAACTGGGAGGAGGCAACTTTTCTGCTTCAGGCAACAAAATGTCTTCAGCCTGCCCTGCATCAGTTAGAATGGATCATAGCTCAGTGACTGACATGTTTTGCCTGCATCCTTTCAATCCTTCACATTTCCTATTAGGACTCCGAAAAGCTCCTGAAATCGTGGGATGCCACTGCCAGTTAGTGTAGATAATGCACCACTGGTGTAGATGGACCAATGGTATACTTGGTATAATTCAACTTCCTGTGTTCCTGTGACAATGCTCTGCTAGTGAATTACAGTATGACATGTAGTGAATTATAATATGATTGTGCTGAACTAGCGGAAGTATATTTTGGCATTTAGTTGGGCATTTTCTTAGTCAGTAAATGTCCATCAAACTTTTCAACTGTAAATCTCAGAGGTAACTAAAGAGAACTTTGTATTTAGATTCAGGTCCTTGTAGAAAAATAGACAAAGCTTGATTAGTAAAAAAAAATTACTAGGTCTTCAGTCTAATCAAGAAGCAAACAGACAGGAAGAAAGACATAACTAAATAATAAAATCAAACTTGATTTTTTTTCTTAGCTAGCCTAGTACAAACCTTAATTCTGATGACAGCAGTACAGTTACGGTATCCTGGTTGCCTTTGATGTAAAAGAGAGATTGCTCTAGGGCCTTCTGGATTTTAAGAACATAAGGAGAGCCCTAATGAGAGCCCTAATGATTCAAACTAAAGACCCTTCTAGTCCAGCATTCAGTTCTTACAGTGACCAACAAGATGCCTAAAAGAAGCCTTACAGGTTGGAACTGAGCACAACTGCACTTTCCGTTGTGTGACCTCATAGAATTAGAGGTAGAAAAACTTCTCTTTGTGTCCACTTCCTCCACAACATGTTATGTGGCAACCTTAGGAATACAGGAAGCTGCTTTATTCCAAGTCAGACCATTGGTCCGTGTGGCTCACGTTTGTCCAGGATTTCAAACAAGGTACCTTCTCAGGTGTACTTGGAGATGCTGGGTGTTGAAACTTGGAACTTCTGCATGCTAAATAGATGCTTTGCCACTGAGTTGAGTCATGGACCTTTGCAATCGTTCCTCATGGCGTTCCTCTGATCACCTAGTTACCTTTTTCAGTTACCTAATTCTGATTGGATGTAGCAGCTATCTGAGCATAGCACAATGGAGAGATTACTTGCTCCAGTTTTTCAGCTCTTATGAGTCCCAATAAGTGTGTGTGTGTGTGTGTGTGTGTGTAATTGTCACACTATTTCTACAACTGGATTGTATTGGGCTATCCAAGAGCAAAACAAACATTGAACACAGAACTCTCATATGTATGCTATTAATATACAAAAATATCAAACACAAATTCTGATTAAACCAATTAAGCGGAGCTGTGCAAAACTTGCAAATTCTTACAGGCCCGGAAATGTTCGTGGTGGCCCTGGTGATGTAGCTGTGGCTGCCTTCCTGCTTTTTATTTTTTTATCTATTTTTTTTTCTTCCTCTGGTGCCTTCAGGCTTCTTAAACATTGTGAACTTTTGCAAAACATCAGCTTGCTATCAAAACCATCCCTCCTCCATTCTCCCTTGGTCCAGTCTCTGACAGATAGCCTTTTCTTTTCATTCACAGTGTCTCTCTGTTTCTCTGTCCTCACTGGCTGTGTTTGGAAAGTTCAAAACCATTTTCGTAACGTTCGCTCATGACAATGAATGCAAACCGTATGTTTTGGCGAAGGCCTCTGAAGGGATGCACATCTTAAACAATGACAACAAAACCAACCAATGTTCAGATCCAACACATTTCTCTAGCTAATGGTTTGCTAAATGCAGCACTGTGTGTGACATTATTACTTTAAAGGAAAGTTGTGTGTTCGGACATAACCCTTTGTCATTCTTTAAAAAATAATAATAATAAAATACTGTATGTTGTGTGGGTAGTAAGAGTTATGGTCCAAGCAATGAAACACAAGCCTGCTCATTTGTTCTTAACATAACCCTGACCTGGGAAGATGACCATCTCTGGGGTAAGAGATGATTTAATTTTCATGCACCTAAGAGGTCTGTTTTCCTTTGGCATCAAGACAGCAGATTAAGTGTCAAATTCTGCAAAATTGGGTATTTGAGTTTGGGGGTGTAAAAGTCTCCCTAATGGGACCAAAGGTAGACCACTGAGATTAATTTGCGTCAAGCCCACAGATGGGCCTAAAACCACCAATTGAAAATAAAAAAATGTATATTCTTCGCTGCAAAATGTTTTCCCGTTTTCAGCTTTTATTCTGGCTTTAAAGTATTTTCTGCTCACTACAGCTTATGTAGCCAGTACTTCATAAGAGGGAAAGGCACATTTCAGACATTTGGAGTTTCTCCTTTACAGTCTTTGGACAAAAGGAAATGGTTAAACTCATTCATCTGGAACATTGAAATTTTATAACTGGAGTGAGTTATGAGATGCCCATCTCTTAGCACTTCTGGGCGGGGGGAAGAGAGAGAAGTAATAAATGAGTTACTTGCTCTCTCTCCACCACAATGTCCCTTTAGCCTCAGTGTACTTTCAAAGCTAGGAGAGATGATCAGTTGTCTAATTTTTCTTTTCCCAGGCCACACTGATTCTATAGGTGTGATGCAAGGAATGGGATGTGTTAGCCCATTTTGCAGTCATTTAATTCACGGGTTGTTGCTGTTATGTTTCTAAACTGCCCTTCATTCAAATATAACCATGTGAAACATGAAACCAACAATAAAACATTTTTAAAAATTATTAAAGCAGTTGTGAGGAACCTTCAACATTATTTGATGTCATCTATCAATCTTTGATGTCATCGGATGTCAAGGAAATGAACAACTATCTGACTTTTAGAAGACATCTGAAGGCAGCCCTGTTTAGGGAAGTTTTTAATGTTTGATATTTTGTTGTGTTTTTAATAATCTGTTGGGAGCCACCCAGAGTGGCTGGAGAAACCCTGCCAGGTGGGCGGGATATAAATAATAAATTATTATTATTATTATTATTATTATTATTATTATTATTATTATTATTATTATTATTATCTGTCAACCTAGTCACTAACTATGGCTTTCCTATGATTAGATTTATTTTTTTGCAGATTTAATGTGAATGTTATGTATCTTAAGTACATTTTGCAGAATTTACATCTAATTCCCCAAGATGAAGGGGAAACAAAATGTGAAATAGATAAATGTATGTAAAATGCATAAAATAAAATAAAAAATAGCAAAGAACTGGAAATTGGAAGAGCTACCTACTATTGAACAATGGCAGATGAAGATGTTGGAGTATATGGAGCCTGCAGAAATGACCGGGAGAATCCGTAACCAGAGAGATGATGCGGTGGAGAAAGAATGGGGAAAATTTAAATTGTATTTTTAAAAGTATTGTAACATTTAAAATTAAATTCTTATTTGAAGAATAAGAAGAAGAAGGATAGGCTGCCAAATGCACAATTAGAAGTAAATAATGAGAATTTTAGGAGATTATAGATTATAGAAATAGATTTAGAAATTGTTTTAGATATAAATAGTTTTAGATTTGAATTGTTTTAATTTTAAGATTGAATAGTATTCATAAAATATGTGATAAATTTAAATTTGGAAGTTACGTGAAATATTCTTATGGGACGGAAATAAGGGGAAACTGGAGGAAGTCCGTCAAAGATGATAAGAAAGTGGATATTTTCAGTAGATTAATTTTTTGTTATTTTTGATTGTTGTGTTATTTTGTTCTATGTGTTTTTTGTGTGTGTGTGTAGTTTGTATTTGTTGTCGTATTTGGAAAATTCAATAAATATTATTTGAAAAAAAAGTAAAATGCATAAAATAGTTGAAAATTGGCCACACCCTCTTTTGCTTTCTGCCTCTAGCTGTGCTCCTCATTTGAAAGCAGACCTGAGAAGTTCAGACAGGTTTGAATCCGGTCCTCAGACTGAAAGCACCATCCATGCCATAAAACATTATAAAATTAGATTCATATTAATTTCAATAAAGTACCGGTAATCAGCTGTGACCAATCTCAAAAACATAAAAACAGATACACCCTGATGTCCCAACTTCCTCTAAAGGCTTGAATGAATAAACGTGACTTTAAAAGATGCCACAGTACTGAGGTTTTCAATTGTATATTCAAAGGGAGGGAGTTCTATAATTGGGGTGCCACCATAGGGAAGGCCATGTCTCATGTCATCATCAACTAAGCAGTGTCCATTGGCAGCATCACTAGGAGAACCTCAGCAAATGATCTCAGATACATATGGAACAAGGTACTCTTACGGGTATCTGACTTCTAAGCTTTTCAGGGCATTGCAGATTGAATTGGCTCAGGAAGTTTATAGATTGATTAATTCCCAAAGGCCAGATGTTAATTAAAGCCCTTTTAATGATGCTGAAAAGTGTCATTAGATGCAAAAAATGCCAAGTGAAGTGCGAGACCTCAGGGAAGGTATCGTAGCCCAACATCTGAACAAGAAGCATGTAACACCTAAGGGTACTCGAAAATATAAACTAGAATAATAAGGTATTTCATTCCCAACTTTTTAAAAAAAGTTTTTTTCCAGCACAGGCTCAAATATATCACATAATTAAATTCTCTTGTTCTTTTTATTTTGTTTTTAATTAGAATAGGAAGAAACAAAATTTGCTTGTCCTGTTGCTGTCAGAGAACTGTCAACCACCCAGGCAACCAGGTTCAAAGGAAGATATTGCTGCATTTATTGTTGTGTTCATCTCAAAGCCGGTATGATAGGAAGAATTGTCTGTGCCTTCAAGCCAAGATCCTTTCTGCTCATCTAGCCTTCTGCCTAGCCTATTGATAATCATGGCTTACTGAAACTGCACGTTGGTTCATATGGCAGGCAGTTCCATACCTTCTGCACACAAACACCCCGAACTTGGAAAATAAGTCTTAAAAGGACCCCATAAATAGTAAGACACACCCATTGACTCACACACTTTTCTCTCTAGCACCACCTGTCACTGGGATACAGCTCCTGTAAGGTTATGCACAACAGAATGAGGACTTGAGGGTGGGAATGGTTCTGCAGAATGCAGAGGGTCTGTCTCAGAGGGGAGGGGTATGTGCACTGAGCCAAGGCTCAAATGGAAAATCATTCACACTGCTGGAATTAGTCATTCTTTCTGGTTTCTGGCAGCATATTGGAGTGTTCAGTTGCTCATTAAGCTGCAGTATTGAGCCAACGTTCCACAGTCAAGGATTTGGTTGTAGGCACCCATCTTTACTAGACAGGCCTGATTATTCTGGGGTAAACTCCAAGTACCAGAGATGATAATTGCATGGATGTCTTATCCAACCCGTCTCTTGGCTTTTCTCAGATCCTTCTTATAATAATGTAGAAGTGGCCACTCCATTATGAAACCGCTTCTGTTATGGGCACATGGCCAGCTCTTCTGTCATGCCAGTTCCTAGAACCGCTTCCTAGGTCCGATTTCTGTTTTGTGTTTTTGTGTTTTTATTTAATACTATTGGAGCCTGCAGAGTGTCTGCGGAATTATCTGGGGACTAATATATTGCCTTTTGAAATAGAATCGGGCCCAGTCACATGCCAATCTGATCTTGGAGGTGTTTCAGGACAAGACATGTGAATATATTTCCTTGGTCAATTATGAGAGCTAAAAATCCTGTAAAACCTTCTTGGCTGAGGGCCTTTCCAGGCACACTGTTTATAGCACATAACTGATGTTTGTTCTGATGCTTTGGGGGGGGGGAGAAATTGTAGTGGACTGTCCATAGCACTCAGTTGCATGTCACTGCCTTTTTGTGCTTTCCTTTGGAGGGTGGGTGAGCTTTTTCCAATTCACGCCAAAGATAGGATGTGGTTAGACTAAAAAAAGTTCTGTAGATAGCCACACCCCTTCCATTCCCTTGTTCCTCCAATCAAATGTTGGTGTTATGAACATTTTTTTATTTACTTGCAAATGTATAATCCACACTTTTGGTACACACACACACATATAAACAAGGCAGAAAACAACATGAGTATGTGCTCAAGGTAGCCATTTCACATAGGTATGTGTGTGTTGGTATTTAATACTAGGTATTCTGTCATCATGCGAAAGGCTGGACTGGATGAATCCCCAACCGGAATTAAGATTGCCGGAAAAAATGTCAACAACCTCAGATATGCTGATGATACTACCTTGATGGCAGAAAGTGAGGAAGAATTAAAGAACCTTTTAATGAGGGTGAAAGAAGAAAGCGCAAAATATGGTCTGAAGCTCAACATCAAAAAAACTAAGATCATGGCCACTGGTCCCATCACCTCCTGGCAAATAGAAGGGGAAGAAATGGAGGCAGTGAGAGATTTCACTTTCTTGGGTTCCATGATCACTGCAGATGGTGACAGCAGTCACGAAATTAGAAGACGCCTGCTTCTTGGGAGAAAAGCAATGACAAACCTAGACAGCATCTTAAAAAGCAAAGACATCACCTTGCCGACAAAGGTCCGTATAGTTAAAGCTATGGTTTTCCCAGCAGTAATGTACAGAAGTGAGAGCTGGACCATAAAGAAGGCTGATCACCGTAGAATTGATGCTTTTGAATTATGGTGCTGGAGGAGACTCTTGAGAGTCCCATGGACTGCAAGAAGATCAAACCTATCCATTCTCAAAGAAATCAGCCCTGAGTACTCACTAGAAGGACAGATCCTGAAGTTGAGGCTCCAGTACTTTGGCCACCTCATGAGAAGAGAAGAATCCCTAGAAAAGACCCTGATGTTGGGAAAGATGGAGGGCACAAGGAGAAGGGGACGACAGAGGATGAGATGGTTGGACAGTGTTCTCGAAGCTACTAACATGAGTTTGGCCAAACTGCGAGAGGCAGTGAAGGATAGGCGTGCCTGGCGTGCTCTGGTCCATGGGGTCACGAAGAGTCGGACACGACTGAACGACTGAACAACAACATTCTGTCTGTGAGGGAGGTTAGTTGGTTGGAGTCTCTTGAGTTCACTGTTACACAGGGATGGGAAGAGATTCAATTCAGTTCACATTTAAAGCTCAATTTATCAAATTTGCTTTCTGAAACAATATGAGAACTGAAGCACCGACATCCTTTGAAAATCGCACTTCTCCAAATTTTGCAATGCAATTCTCCAAGAAAACAAAATTTACAAAAATGCATACACTAGGTAGAGGTGTACTTAAAAATGAATGTTTTAGTGTAAATAACATACTAAATGCATTATATTAGGAGGAAATGCTTGCAGTTGTGAAAACTACATATAGAAATGTGTTCATGTGGCTTGATGAGTGCAATATTCCATATGGAAGCATGCAGAAAAAAACTAAAGAAATAGCAGTTATAACACTACAAGTCCTATGTCTGAAAGGGGCATATAATATTGCTGGGGCCCCAGTGCAGATGTGGCTGAGCTGCTGTGACTCCTCTTGACTCAGCTAAGTGAAGTCATAACGTGTAATCACCAATCTAATCTAGTCAAGAAACCTTGTCATCTTCAGCTACTTCACAGCTACTCACCATCTCTAATCATTTAGAGACTGAAGAACAGTGGCCAAATTGTAAAATGAAATGAGAGCCCTCAAAATGATTCAAGTTTGAATGACTGAGAATCCTGAAAATTAACCAGAAGGAATAAGGAATATTTCCTTTGATAGCTGGAAATAATAATAATAAAAACTCTGCATGTAGACGTGGGGCTCCCTCGCTTGAGGAAGAGTGCACTGCATTTCTTCAGGATGTAACTTAATCCCATCCTCAGAGCTGGTCATCACAACTGCTTCCAAATCAGTTAAGGATTGCATCTCCACTAGCTGCTGATAACCTTTCGGTAGTCTAGTTGGATCTTTTGCTCATGGAAGAAGAACACTGTGCGGAGCTCAGAGCGCCCAGGGGAGGGGAAGAAGCTGCACAGATTG
The DNA here is from genome assembly GCF_009819535.1 of Lacerta agilis. NCBI lineage: Eukaryota > Metazoa > Chordata > Lepidosauria > Squamata > Lacertidae > Lacerta > Lacerta agilis. The sequence goes on from NC_046320.1 coordinate 52,055,921, forward strand.
ATTACAGGGCAAAGGTGTAATGACATCACCATGAAAACTCATTTCACTTCTCTCTGTGTGTTCAATTAATAATGTCGGCTTCAGCCAGCAAACCACCTGACCATCCTTTCCTACCAAGACATTTGCCAGAAGGAGAGTGATGCATATGAAGACTCCAGGCTTAAAGGTCAGCCACAGGGCAGAGCGCTGGAAATGTATTACAAGCAAACACAGAAAGCCTGTTCTAGTTCCTTGTTCTCCATTAAGAAGCTGGGGAGCCAAACATTTTCTGTGTTTCGTAGCCAAGGACGTGCTAGCAAGCAAAGGGGAGAGCTTTTATGAACATGACAGTAAGAGCGCAGTAGCCTCATGCTGAGGGGAGCCATATCAAAAAGGGAGCAGGGCGAGCTCTTAATGCTTTTCTTCTGTCTGTTTCCTATCCTATGAAATAACCTTAAGTAGTCCAGCCCTTATTATTATTACATTAAAGCATATTCTCTGGCCTCTGGGGTGCAGGGGAAGGGTAGTCATTTGGATTTTAATAGGGCTTCTGTCCAAAGTTAGTCCAATGCAGAGTAGACCCATTAAAATGGACCTAATATTTATGGCTATTAATTTCAACGGGTCTGTTCAACCCTAGATGTCTTTTCAACACTATGAGTTTTCAAGTAATCGCCACCCAGCCCCAGCAATAACCTGCGTACGTGTAATGGATATTTTATTTTTATGTGTGGTGTTGGTTTTAATCTCCTGGGGCTAAGAATCCCACCAACTTTGCCTTTCCACTTCCTTTTAACTGATTCATCTTTGAGAATTTGGTCCTTCTTAAAAGAATGTTTTTTGTTGTGTTTTTTAAATGGCAAATAATTCTGATAGTTTTTGCCAAAGACATTCTATTTATTTTCTTTAAAAAATCCAAAATTGCTTTTCATCCAAATGGATAGAATGGCATTCAGCAACAAATAACAACAATATCAACAACATATGATAGATGTAAAACAGAATCCATCATAAAAACATAAAAACAAGAGACAACAGCTTCAAAGCCCAAAAAGCAGACTAAATACAAATGTAAGATCTTTAAAATCCCCAGGCAAGCAAGAAAGTCTTAACCCAGTGTTATGTAATGTTGAGACCAGTTTTAGAATGCCATTTTCACTCAGCCTTACCTTAAACTAACATTCTAATTATTATTATTATTATTATTATTATTATTATTATTATTATTATTATTACACAGATCAATGGAGCGTCAAGCCTAATGAGCATAGGAACTCTTTCCTTGTAGGTCTTGCTTCTATGGATCAGTTGCTGAGACTGAACATCCCCACCTCCACACAGCTGCCTAAGTCCCCTCCTCTCCAGGGTTTTCTCCCCAAGAAATTGGAGACTGTGCCTATGTGTCTGCATTTGCTCCTCCCACTTCATGCCTCATCTGGTTCTGGTAGACAAGCAGGGAGTGGAGCTTGTCACAGCAAGGAATGGGAAACACATCACCGGACTCTTCTCATCTTTGACTCTTGACCTCCTTCCACCTCTGCTTTTCCTCCTGCCTCTGATTCTGAACTTCTCTCTGCTGCAAACTCTCCCAGCTCACAAAGCCCTGTTACCTCTTCATCTCCCGATACCTCCTCTTTCCAGTCTTCTCCCTCTTCTCCCTGTGAACACTCATCATTGTCCCACAGAGCCAGTGTTGTGTACAGTGGTACCTCGGGTTACATATGCTTCAGGTTACATACGCTTCAGGTTACATACTCCGCAAACCCAGAAATAACGTTTCCGGTTAAGAAATTTGCTTCAGGATAACAACAGAAATCGTGCTCTGACGGCACAGCAGCAGCGGGAGGTCCCATTAGCTAAAGTGGTGCTTCAGGTTAAGAACAGTTTCAGGTTAAGAACGGACCTCCAGAACGAATTAAGTACGTAACCAGAGGTACCATTGTAGTGGCTAAGAGCGGTAGACTCGCAATCTGGTGAACCAGGTTTGCGTCCCCGCTCCTCCACATGCAGCTGCTGGGTGACCTTGGGCTAGTCACACTTCTTTGAAGTCTCTCAGCCCCACTCACCTCACAGAGTGTTTGTTGTGGGGGAGGAAGGGAAAGGAGATTGCTAGCCACTTTGAGACTCCTTCAGGTAGTGATAAAGTGGGATATCAAATGCAAAGGCTTCTTCTTCTTCTTCTTCACTGCCACTCCCACTCCGCTTTGAGCCTTCTTCCTTGGTGGTTCCCCAGCTGGTTCCTCCCACCATTCCTCTGTGCCCAACAAGTCCATGTCAGCTGTGCCCCCCAGATATTTTTTGGACTCTTAACTCCCAACAGTCCCTGCCTGGCTGGCCAATAGCCAGGAACAATGGGAGCTGTGTTCCAACAACATCTGGAGGTCCATGGCTTAGCCACGCCTGCTGTAGCTCTTGCTTCCAGCTATGATTGCAACCCGCCTTCTCTTTAATATGTCCTCCGTCAACTTGCTCAACATTCTGTCAGGCACTTTTGTTTTTGCACCAGCGTACAACAAGCTGTCCCTCTTTAGATGTCTTGTTTGTGTGTGATTTTCCCTCTAACACTTTTGATCGCCTGCCATTTGTTTCTGTGTACTTGTGGCAATGGGGATGCGAACTGGATGTACAAAGCTAAGACTCTGCTGCGTTTTTAAAGTGTGGAAAATGTTACATCAGAGGCAGACCTCAATCAATTGCTTAAGATTGTTTATAATTGCGCTCCTCCAATAACCAAAACCACAGCCCTAAATTCATTTCTTCCCTCCAGACATCCTTTGACTGTGCAGAAAGACTTGTAAGTTGCTCTAGGATGGCAGACCAACTTAACATGGACATGGCTAGGCCCTACACTTCCTGCCTGAGCCAATTCTTAATTGGTACTTCAGACGAAAGCTAGGCAGCTATCCAAGTGGCTTCATTCATATGTTAGTTTGGTTTCAGGGGGGGGGGATCCATGTATAGGACTGGAAATAGCTAGTTAAGCACAAGCAACCGCATTTACATCTTTGGTCAATTTTCTCTTCAGTAAGAAGAAAGCAATTGTACAACCCAGCCAGTCCAGAGAATGTCAGTGGTACAATCAAATGGCATTACTTATTTGGGTTTTTGGAGGATTATGTTTAATTGGGGTTTGAAAATCAAAGCCAACATCCTAAATTGAATTTCACTATGCCTGTCAGTCCCTTTGGTGGTGGAGGGGGTGGAAAGACCTATTTCACTTTTAGTTTTCACACTGCCTAGCAAGACCTTACTGCAGAAGTGGAGGCTGTATCTGTCAGCAAGCTCCACTGCGCGGACCACTTTGACAGGTGGGTGGAGCCACCCACCTGTCAATCACCTGGTGTCAGGTGATACCAGGTGACTCAACTTTGAACCCGTAACTTGCAGAGGAAGAATCCTGAGTGCACTCTAAGTGTTCTCCAGTTCTTCTTTTCCAGCTGTGATTCAGTGTTTCTTGAATATAGCACCTTTTTCTGACCCTACAGACATCTTGCAGCAGAGGAGGCTTTAGCCTGCTGCAGCAATGGAAGAAGACACTTAGGCCTTGCTGCTGTGGCGGTGGAAGAGGAGGCCTTGCAGCAGTGGAAGTTTCAAAGTGGTGGCAGCAGCAGTGGAGGAGGAGGCAGAGAGACAGCCAGCGAATGTAAGGTGGCAGGTGGAGGGGGAGATAGTGTGGAGTGTGTATCCCAATTTTACATTCCAATATGTTGGAGGGTATGCTGATGTTGCCATGTTCCATCTTGAACTTTAATGATTTTCTTGTATTTCAAAAAGTAAAAACCAGGACGTCCCAAAAGTGATTATTGAGCTTTTTTTTTTTTTTTTTTTTTAGGAAACCGCCAAAATTATTGAGCCTTTCTTAGGAACGCAATTTTTTGACTTGCCTAAGATCCAGGAGAAAGTGCTACCTTTTGGAAATTCCCCTGAATGTCAATTCCACCTTTGAAATCCTGGTAATGTGTGGGAAAATATGGCAGCCCTACTTCTTGAGATTTAGTGGGTTAATAATTTGTTTTAGCTACCCAGAATCCAGTTTGATAAGGGGCATGGCATGTTTGGAAATCATCGCTGTGCTATGATCTGTTCTTTCAAATTCTAAAGTTGTTTTAATTTTTTAGATCTACTGGTCGTCTTTCCATACTGAAGGTAAAATTATTTCAGCTAACGTTATTCCAAGTTAGGCGGACAACTCTGTTTGGAAACGAAAACTGAACACCTTTAACCAGCAACATACGAATGGTCCAAAGCCCAGATATGGGCCTAGATATTGGTTTTCACACTGCCTTTAAGCCAAAACATATCCACTGTGCACATAAGAATCATTTCAGTAAAGTCAGTAAGGCTACTCAAATGAGGCATTGCAGCAAGTTTTGGCACCGTGTATTTGAGCACTGCAGATGTGGATACCCTATCATAGCCAAAGACAAATAATGAGTTCTGCATTACAAGCGAGAAATGACTGGAATTTATTTCTGATCATGCATTGTGACCCACATCAAATTCCCTAATGAAAAGGTTTTTATATGCTAATGTGTAATTTATAATTTCAATAACTTTTCCCCAACAATGTCGTTCTTGCCAAGTCAGCAAAAGGATATAAACAGGTACCGGTAATTGTTGAAAAATTATCCTTGTTATGAATTAATGTTTCAAAACCCTTTAATTTTATTCACAATGGGGATGGGGGTGGATTTGGTTTAGTTCACATTTAAAGGCACACATACTTAATTCACACTCCTGAAACAATATGAGAAAGCGTGTTCTCCTTCCTAGAGAGCACGTGTTGCGGTTGGGGCCTAGCAAGACACCCTGCTGGAGTTGTGGGGCGGGACTTAATTAGCTAGCCAAGGATGCTGATAGGGGCTTTTGGGGTTGTTGGGGAGAATTGTATGTTGCAAATTTTGATAGACAGTGCAGGGGTTATATATTCTGGGTGCTCGCAGCACCAGCCCCTCTTTGCTGCGTGCACCGGATCTCCCACCCGTCCCCCCCTCGTTTTGTAGGTGTGCGCTTTGACCTTGCTATGCCTGTCATGGGGTTGTCTGCTGTGTGGCAGGGGCCTGGTAGGAATTTTCCCATTTGGCTGATTGGCTGTGGCCATTGGGTTTTGCCTACTGCGTAGCAATTCGTCACAACTTGTAAGGTTGGCGGTTAGGCATTGGTTATTCAATTGGTTGGTGGAGGGGAAGTGGTTGGCCGTGCCTGCCCCTCCAATGCTGCTGCTGCGCGGGGAATTCCGTTAAAGGAATCCAGGGGCTCTCCATGCTTGTCCGTCCCTTGGTCATGGGTTAGGGCCACGCAAGAGCCCCTGGGAACACTAGGGGAGAGGGAGGGTCTTGGCCGCCCCGTCCCCAAATCCTCTCCTCAATGTGTTTTCCCCTTTGCTGTCTTCCACCAGGCGGATGGAAGTCAGCCTGTCCCCTGGATGGGACTTATAGTCAAACCAATGCCTAAGCAACCACTCACATGTTGTAATTTAATAAAAAAAGTTGTGGCCAAAATTATGCCAATAACCTTAAACAAAATTCCTGTGTGCGGTGTGAATTATTTGGGGGTGGGCTTGAGGACCTCTACACGCAACTGAAATGCAGGTATCTGAAGAAGTGTGCATGCACACGAAAGCTCATACCAAGAATAAACTTAGTTGGTCTCTAAGGAAGGAATTTTTTTATTTTTTATTTTGTTTTGAAATGCAGATGTCTTTCAAAATTTGCACGTTTCCAAATTTTGCAATGCAGTTCCCCAGCAAAGCACTGTTTAACCAAAGAGAGGGTGAGAGAGAGCACACGCATTGGGTAAAATATCCACAAAAACCTCTATTTAGGTGGAAAGAACATACAAAAATGCATTTTTGATGCAAATATCAGGGGAAGTTGCATCAAAAATGGATATAGGAGAAGAAATTTGAACTAAGATGCTGGTGGCTTTCATGAGGACATTTTTATATTTTTATTTTTTAAATATGCAAACTCATGTGGAAATGTGGAGAACCAAATTTAAGACCTGAAACATGAAAAACTGAGTGAACCCGAAATTGACAGATGCACCTGTCCCTATTATTTGGTGGCTAAGATGTTGGCACAGTGCACACCTCTTGTCCTGAATTTGTTGAAATCAGTTTCTGTGAAGGAGATGTAACTCTTCAGTTGATATTGGTGGTATCACAAGAGCTGGGTTCTAATCTAATCTGTCTTGAGCCACCTCCCTATACAGCTGGGAATCTATAGGACTCAACTGTATGCTTTGGGAGGCCAGTCTTCCACAACTGCTATATATCTAGAGCCATCCTCGAGGCCCAGTTATTTATTCTGAAATATACAGAGGGAAAACCAAAATACTGTATGATTAGGTAGGTTAGTCTAGGTGGCAGTGACTGGCCCACTGAGTCACCCAGTGAGTTTCATGGCTAAGCATGGATTATGAACCCTGGACACTCAGGTTCTAGTCCAACATACTCACCACTGGATCTAGACAATATATTGTTACAATAGTTGATGCCTGTCCCTCTCTCTGCTAAGCAACTGCAAGAGCCCTTGGGGTTCCAGACACATACACAGGGTCTGTGTTCCTTTGGAGAATAGAAGACACAGTGGAGACTGTTGTGCTTTGAGAAATATGGTTTATTCATCTATTTGCACCTCCAGTCTGCATGGAGGAAGTCCAGATCTTACAGCATGCACATTTCCAGAGGCGGCCTTCAGGCTGCCTCCCTCCAAGATGGATCTCACCTCTCCTTCCTCCCAGAAACCCCTGCTCAAAAACACACCCCATCACCTTGGCAACCCTTCAAACCCCTGTCTCTGTTCACACCTAAGGGCAGGGGGAAGTTCTCTTTGTTGCCTCAATGGGCCTTCAGTGGCCCTCTGTTGTTCGCTTAACGGCCCTAGCTTGGCCAGGCTTGTTTGCATAAGCCAACCCAGGAATTCCCTGTCTGGCACAATATAAGCCTGCCCAGCAGGAAGTTTTTTCCTAGTTCAAGAAAAAGAAGGGCACTTAGAAGCTGGAACAGAATGTCCAAGGGGGCAGTGTATAACTAATTCACTGTGCTTGGATACAACAAAGTTGTCACGTGTTTTCTAAAGGAAGTGCATTCCTTCCAGCACCCCTAAAACTTTTAAAAGCACCACATTATTACTTGTACACCTTTTCCCTATACTACGCAATTGAAATCAGGCGTTGGATATAAGAAGACCAAAATCAAAAACAGCCAGGTTATGGCTGCAAAGATGTCATAAACTAAGAGAACAATTCAACAAAGATGAACAAACTGGGCTTAAGACAACACCATGAAATTTAATTCACCAGTATCAACAAACAGGATTAACGTTTTGTTAAGTCAAATGGAAAATCTGAGTACACACATGTATAATGATGGCAACAAATTGTGCAGCAGGATCACCGAAGGGGATCAGAGAGCTTCAGCAGATGTGCATCTAAGCATGTTTACTCCCTAGCACATAGGATTGCAGCCTAAAAATGAGACGAGGCTCCACAACCTATGGCTATAAGGCTGTCGAAGCAAAAGGCAGACAGTGTTGCTGCTGAAACATAGAAATCAACCACTTCCACACACCTATTGTCAGTCTATCATTTGAAGAAAGGGTGAGTTAACATAGTGTTCTTTTCTTTTAATTGAGACGTAAATGACAAAATAAAGGGTGGTTAAGAAGGAAAGGCTCCTGGACAGACATGGAAAGTATATGAGGAAGAAAATGACAAAAGAATGAAAATAAGGATAAGCTATGGAGGAAGTGGTAACTGTAAACGTTTTTAAAAGGCTACCACAGGCCATTTTGTGTGTTCCTCCCCAAAACCACTGCAGTTATGCCTTGCACTCCAGGACGTCACAATCCTAACCAATCTGCTTAATACTGAGCTAATCAATATGGTGACCTCCAGATGTCGTAGGACTCCAAATCCCATAATCCCCTATCATTGGCCATGCTAGCTGAGGTTGATGGGAGTTGGAGTCCAATAAAATCTGGAGGGCAACCTGTTAGTGACATCTGGCTCCTGCTCTCTTCAGCCTCTTCAGCTGGAAGTGGACCAGCCAGCCCTTCAAAGACAGGAGTCCTTTGGATAGAGGACTGTCTTCTGTAAAGTAGACACCTACTACCTGCTACCCAAAATTGAGCTTCAACAATCCTGAAATATCAGGTACTCCCAGCCTGGCCCTTCAAGCTGCTGATGTGCCACAAATTACATTTTGTGGAAGAGGGCAGGCTACTGAAAGCTTTTTGTGAGCTAGTAACATTTGTGCAGGCAAACTGAGATTTAAGGCAAATCATTTTTTGTTGACCAAGGAACTAAGCAAGGGATGAAATTCTTCAAAATAACAGAGGAGGTTGTAGCTTTCTATCAAGCCAAAAGGAAAGAAAGTAATGGAAAATTGGTCAGGTATGCAATACACACACCTGCTGAGCAGCATAGTACTACTATATCAGCTTCCTGGTCCCCAACCAATTCCAGACCTGCCTGTGATCCAGGTGTTTTCCTCTCTACACATAATAACAAGGGGGGGCATGAGTTGCATGGGGAAACTGGTATGAGAGGGAAGGATTAGAACCACTTCCTCACTACACCAACCCCCCTCCAATTGTTTTTAAGAAAGAAAGAAAATATGGGCAGTTCCAATCACAGAGCTTCCACGTAACGTGTAGCTTGATGTTGACAGTAAGATGTTAAACAGATGTCCATGTCTTGAGAACACCACACAGGATCACACATAGGAACATTCAGCCCATGCCAGCAGTACTCACAGTTTGGACCCCATATTTTATTTTATTTTATTTTAGCTCAGTCTATTGTTGACTTTTATAGCCACCACTTGTACAGCCATTCACACAAACGTCTTCCACATGCATCCTGACTCCTTCTACAATGTGTGCAGCGCATCAAGTGAAGAGCCCTTTGTTTTTCCAGCAAAAAGGAGGAAGGAGAGAGGCAGCTCTAGTGAGCTGCAATTTTTAAAAAAGCAAAGGGCTTCTTCTCTCCTGTGAAGGATCAAATGTGAGCATGCCCACATGCACTTCAAACGGCTCTGTGAAAAATGTAAATTTAATGCTCACCCAGATTAAAGAGGATCAGATCAATTAAATAAGCTGGCAATGGTTCATCGTGCAGTTCCATTAGCTAGCACAAGACCCATTAAAGTCAATGGAGATTATGCCAACTGGAAGATTGTGCTGACAGGGAACGTTTATTTGCAGCCTCTAGGCTAAGGAGCTGATGTTTTGAATTTTCTGGAAACATTGAGAATGCTGATCGCAATTTGTCCATCTTCCCTCCCTCTCTCAGTGTTGCTGCAATTTTTTCCATAACACCAAACAAAGGAAGGTTTATGCACAGAGATGTGTATGCTGGGTGTTGTCATTGTGCTCTTAGTGATTGCTTTTGGGTATTTGGCTTTTGGGGGATACAAGGAGGACACTCTAGATGAGGCAAAAATGTCCCTCACCCTAATCAGATGGACAGAGGTGTCTGCCAGCATCAGAGATTTGTTGAATCAACCCACAATCAACCATCATTATTCCTTCCTGTAATTAAACTCCTCTATCATCACTAATGTCTTATATATGTGCACAATGACTCTGCCAGCATAGGCACCAATTCTAGCAGGCTGCAGGGCAGAAAAATGGAACAATAATGCAATGGAATGGGAGAAAGTTGCTTATCCCTAAGAAAACCATGGCCAGCACATTAACTAGCAAAAAGCATTTTCTGTGGAATAGCTGCATTTTAACTTGCTTTTTAAATTATTTGTCTCACATGTTTTGCAAAAATCTCCAGCATCTAAATGCTTGCAATATTGCAGCTGGCTTTCCCTTTCAGTCTGTGAGGAGCCCCAGTCAACATTTCCAAAACATAAACAACTACAACTGGGAAGCGTAATTGGATGGTAGAGAGGGGAGCAAAATGTAAGCAAATACCCCTTTAATATTTCTCGTCTCGTTTTGGCAGTTTCTTCTGAGCCACCACAATCTTGCCATATCAATCACACTCACTATGGGATTTATTCATCAATGTTTGCATCTCTATGGTGGCTCCATGGGCTCCCCTGTCTTATGCAGAAAGATGAAAGGGAGGAAATGTGCATAGCAAGGCTAAAAAATGACAAATTTTGGGGGGGGAGTATTTGAACTGTTTAAGAAACAAAGAGGAAGAAGAATAGTTTCTGGTGGTCCAAAGGATGTAATTAGAACAGATAGGGATGGAACTGAGCAAAGAATTTAGGCTGACTGCCATGAAATATATACAATCCTTTACACACACACACACACACACACACACACACACACACACACACACACACACGAATGAGATCCATATTCTCCCAATGGGAGCAATGGAAACCTCATAGTTTGAGCAAACCATTTATATAAATTTGTTCCAGTGAGTAGACATGTCAGTCTCATGGAATCACTACATCGCCTTGGACAAGTTCATATCTCTCACTTCCTATCTGTTAAAAGAACAACAGTGACCGTCATCTGGGTGGGCTGCAGAGAGGGCCAGCTCATTGTGTGATGGGGACCCCGACAGAATTCTTAAAAGGTTGCATTTATTAAAATAATCGCCACCACAAAATTCATTCCATTCATTCATTCCTTTCATTTGTATTCCACTTTCACACACACACACACAATCATGCTCAAAACGGCTTACAGAAAAAAGAGGAATGCATTTCAAACAAACAGTACAAAAACAATTGCATAATAACAAAGCAAAACTATAGCAAATATAATGACATACAAAAAAACCACATTTCAATACTATAAATATAACAAGATTGCACAAACCCCATGCAGCATCCAATAGCAAAAATAACAAAGGAGTGTCACTGTTTCACTTTAGTCCCAGAAACACCCCTCCTGAGATGTTGCTCACAGTCTCTCTCCTGCAGTAGCTCCTTATAAGGCTTCCAAAGGGTGGGGCAGTTGGAAATACCCCTCCCATGAATGATGGAGAGCAACAGTAAGCAGGAACAACAGAAAACTATTATTATTATTATTATTATTATTATTATTATTATTATTATTATTCAAAGAAGAAGAAGAAGAAGAGGAAGAAGAGTTTGGATTTGATATCCCGCTTTCCACTACCCGAAGGAGTCTCAAAGCAGCTAACATTCTCCTTTCCCTTCCTCCCCCACAACAAACACTCTGTGAGGTGAGTGGGGCTGAGAGACTTCAGAGAAGTGTGACTAGCCCAAGGTCACCCAGCAGCTGCATGTGGAGGAGTGGAGACACGAACCCGGTTCCCCAGATTACGAGTCTACCAAAGATCAACATTTATTATTTACTAATTTAAGAATTTATAATCTGCACTTTCATAAAAGTATAACAAGCCAGTATACGCATATAAGATTATAACAAGCTCTGTAAAAGCATCAGTAAAAATGTCAGTGAATGCTGCATCTTTAAAAAGGAAAAAAAAAATCATATTGCAAAGGCAGGTACAATTCTTGCTGAACTGCTACTGGTAGGGAGCTACACTGGGCATGTCCTGCCACACTAAAGGTCAACTGAACCTCAGGGGCATGGAGAACCAATAGAAGTTCCCCACCAGAGGATCTCAGTGACTGAGGCAGAGCACAAAAGATCAGATGATCCTTTACATGTGCTGAATAAAGCTGCGGCCATTCTGCACAACATAATCCCTTTTAGAGACAGAGGGATCCTTAATAGGAATGAGGTAAGAAATGAACCAATTATGGTGGGAAGCTCAAATGGGCTTGTGTCATGTCCTGTTGTAATGCAGAGGAAGAATGCGAGAGAATTTGTAAGCCTGCAGCCACTGAGATGTGACGGAGTCCAATGAGTCATTTAAACTATTGAGGTCCAACTCTTTCTTACATTTATAACAAGAATGTGAAATCAAGAATAACATGCCTGCAGATTAGCAAGACGTCAAGTATTACGTCGTTCTTAAGCAGAGAGGGAGGCTGGTGGTGGAATATCCTCCTTCTCTTCTTCAGGCACCGATACGGTCCAATTAACCCTGACTGTACTCTTCTTTGAAGAACGACCGAGCTGCAATTTGTAGACAATTTCCTGATGCTTTGAGTCAAATAAAGGAGAGGGATAGGGTTGGAAGCAGATCACATATGTTTCCATACCACCTTTTTAATCTAAAATGCTGTTTGTAGGAATTGCCAATCTCACCTCAAGAATGTTAGGTATCATCTGCGACTACACTGAACCTGGGTGAGAGAGCTGGTTTTTGGTGGCAACAAAATTAGAATTAGAATGTGCTCGCTTCAAAATTTGAATGGGCTGCTGTGTCAAAAGCAGTTGCCAAACAGAAAGGGGGGGGGACAACACTCAGCTTGAGACCCCGCTGGTGGAGTTTGTCCATAATGAATCAACTCTTTGGGGATATGATTCAAACCAATACTTATGGTGTAAATTAAATTCTGGTCTGCACTTTGACTGCCAATTGTCTTGGATCCTTAATCTTGCTGGCTGGCTGCTGTGCATGTTTCCAATCTTTCCTGTTCGTCCCAGGTGGATGGGTTCTGTGGACAATAAACAAAAAGGATCTGAACATACAGCTATGCCAGGACCTTTATTAGTAAGAGAGGCATGGGATGGCAACGATTTGAGCTAGATGTTTGGTTCTGCCTTTTATTTTATTTTGTAAAAAAAGAAAAGCCCATTGTAATAGTTGAATTTCCTTGAAGATGCATGTCAGGAAGCACATTCAGCACAATGGGAGAAAAACCAACCAAATAAGCAAAGAAATCAAAATACAAAAACAAATTGGTCAGGTAGGTAGCCCAGGGTATGTACAGGTAAGGTTTGTAGCTACTAGAAAAAAGTAGTCGGGGGGGGGGAATCTAATAAGCCCACCAAGTATTTAGCAGCATTAAAGACTGCAAAATGCAGGAAATCGTTTCCAATGGTTAGGTTTAATGCTTTGCCACTGGCAATTATGGAAGCTCAATTTACCCAGCTAAATTGACATTTTAGATTCTGCCCTTATGAACAGAATCTCAAATGCTCAGCTGAAGCATTGGCCCATGTTCTTCTCTATTGTGCTTTTTATAGGGATATAAGATCCCAATTTATGAGCTCATTACTCTCTTTAAACTTAGGGGATTCAGATAAAGTTTTACTCCAACTCTAAGATCACAGAATACGTAGCAAGTTCTTTGCCATAGCCATGAAAACTAGGACACAATTGTTAATAGCAGACAAAATTGTCCATTAATGATCTATTTTTGATCAAGGATGTTGTGTCTTTATTTTAAAAGACACAAACTGTGTGCATTTATATTGTTTTTTCTCTCTGTGTATTGTTGTCTGGATAACCCTATACAGTATCTGATGCTTATGGTCAGAATATCAAATAAACGAAACTGCACTGCTTTTGAGGCATCCTAATCTCACCCATGCAATTAAAAGCATGCTTGATGTTTTAATTTGCTGGAACCAGCCCAGGGTGGCTGCGACAACCCAGTCCGATGGGCAGCATATAGATTCTTCTTCTTCTTCTTCTTTGAATAGAATTGGGCAGAGTAGTTCCAGGATCCTCATTTTCCTTCACAAGTTGGAGGCAAACATCAGCGTAGGGAGCCTTCTCTACACATTTAGGCTCCTTGCTCAGTTTAAAACCCTGGACAATCAGGCTTCCAAATTGCACAGGGAAACTACAGGAACAGAAAACTCTCCACAACTGCAACATTTATCCCTCCAGCCTGTGGGGAAGGGCCACAGCTCAGTGGCGGAGCGTCTACTTGGCATTTAAAAGCTCCCAGGTCCAGGTCCAATCTCCAGCATCTCCAGGTAAGGGTTTCAGTCTCCAGGTAAGACTGAAATCCTGCGGAGCCTCTGCCAAACAATGCTGGCAATACTTAGCTTGATGGGCAGTGGTCCCCCCCCCCTCCAATGTAGGGCATCTTCCTATACTCCTAAGCTGGTGGTGATGGCAACAGGGGGTAATGTGTAGTAGATCAACAAATGATCAATTTCTCTCAGCGCCCATTGCTCTCAGTTTATGAACCTAGTTGCAACAACTTGACTCATCAATAAAGACATACACTTTTACAGCTTCGGTGGGCTAAATTTACATGTCAAATTAAGGAGGCCGGACTCAGAAGAGTCAGCAATCCGATTACAGCATGTGGTTCCTCTTCTTTTCCCACATGAAGTCTCCTGTTGAAAAATATGTTTGGTTTTCCCTGGTCATTTGGAGATGGAGTGGGAATACGTAGCATTGCTTGCATAGAGCAAATTGTTCTGAGAGAATCACTTGGGGAAGAGCAACAGCACCTGGTGTTCATGACTCTGCATTTCCTGCAAATCTGTAGCGTTGTTCCTGGGGCTTTTGGAGCCAATATGAAAGATGGCTTTTTTTTGTTATGGAAGTAGCCTATCTCACAGTCCATGTAACAGTTGCCATATCAAGTAACTCCTCCTGAGTAAACTTGAGTCACATTTACATTTTGTTCTCTTGAGATATGATGCATGCTTCAGTTTTACAATGATGTTTTCAGGACTGGATACTGAAGTATCATGAAATATTTTTTTGGGGGGAGGGACTGCTTTTACAGAATGTAAATAAGTTTGATGAATAAATAAAATAAAAATAAATAAACAGGAGTAGTGGAAAGTTATACACATCCTAGAAGGTTGTCCATTGCTCAGTGTGCCACTGATACTTGAACACCTGTGGTCCTCCAGGGCCTTTTTGATTTCAAATAGGCACGGTTCAAATATAACAATCTCAGGCTGATAAAATCATGGTTTTATGAGCCTGAGAATTACATGAGTCAAAGTTGTTGGACTTCTTCTTCCCTCATCTACTTGGCTTCAGTGCTTTGATCCTCACTTATCAAACCACAGTTCCCTGTGACATCTGAACTCGGTAACTGTGGTTTACTTGCGGATTATAAACCAGGATCTGACTGTGGTTTAATGGTGAGTGATCATGAGGCCTAAAAAATGGCCGGTGTTGCTTTCATTTCAAGTAGTTACTGGAGCCAGATGCCAATGCCAGTGTCATTGAGTAAATGGGACTTCCCCTTTCTCTCATATGGTGGGAAAGGAAACCTCATCTGGTGTGGTGCTGAATATTACATAGACTGTCTTATTATTGCTCTTTATCAGCCAGTTTGACAGCTTTTTCTCCCTTCAGTTGACAAGTGGGGCACAATTGCTATCATTAAATAAATAAATTTCCCATTGTCGATCCCCTGGAGCCTTCATAAGTCACCACAGCCATTTAAAGTAATACTATGAAGAGTTGTTACAAATTCATTTTCACTTATTGTCAGCTGCCCTAGAGGCCCGTTATCAGGCAGAAATACATAGTTTTAAATAAATTAAGAAGTCCCGTCCTCCAAAAGGACAATCTGTCTCCAGCTTAAGTGTTTCTGGTGAAAGTCAGTCCTGGAACGTATTAAAGTTGTCGTTTTATAGCACAAACTCTGCTTTTGTTCTTTTGCTCTGTCTTTCTTAAACAAAACCACTGCTGGCTTCCACAAACTGAAGAAATGGACAGGCGCTGGTATTAACCATATAAATTTTCTGCTAAAACTCAGCAAAAGGTCACCTGAACGAATTATTCCTCAAGCTCCCCCTCTCCCATCTTTTAGACATAAAACCATTTGTTTGCCAACACATTTCTTTTCCTCCTTGCTGTTCATTGTGTCTTGATGGGATTGCACCCAAGTGGCTCTGCTCCATAAATATGTTCAGAACAGGCATAAAAGCTCAATTGTAAAAAAAACAACCCAACAACAACAACTTTGCAAAATATTTATTTTCAAGCAACATTTTTCATCTGGTTGTTTTTGCTCTTCGTTTCCCCACCACTTGAAAAATAATGGGGAAACTTATGGAGAGAATTGAGACAAATGCCCAAAATGTGCCATGGTTAAAATTGGGGGTGACAGCAGAGACTCACAAGCACATCCTACTCTCCATGTCCCCGTATGCTTTTGCCCTTGTGTGCATCAGCTTTGACCCTCCCACCTTCTCATCTACAGGGGCCTTTTATTCACATGGAATTCTCCATGCATTAGGGGACTAATAATAATAATAATAATAATAATAATAATAATAATAATAATTTATTTATACCCCACTCATCTTTTAAGTGCCTGCTAAAAACTTTTTTATTCCACCAGGTCTATGCAGGCAATTAAGAGTCCATTTCCTACAATTGTTTATTGATGCATGCTTTTAAATTTTCAATGCTTTTCTGCTTTTAAATTGTTTTAAACTTTTTATGTTTTGTTGTATGGTTTTTATCTTTTAAATGTTGTATATACTTTGCGAGGACAGGTGGAGTCCCCCAAACCCCAGGCGACCCTCGAGCGGAATAATGACACAAGACAACATGCTATGGGATTAAAACTGGCCACAACTTTATTAAGATTCAGATGTAGGGAGACCTTGGCTCAGGCATTGGGCGTTTATCCTTCCCAGCCCCCGGCCGGGGATCTGGGAAACTTCAGGGTTGTCCAGAATATTTGGGGATTGGGCTGGCTCTGGAGAACATATGTTCAAGCAGAGAGCTCGCCCCCCGTTTGCCACCACTGGTGGGGGAGAGCAATGACAACCTCTCGGCGTATGGCCAATGCTTCCCCCCAATACTCCTTTAACGGGAACCCTGATATCGCCGCCGCTCTGGGGGCGTGGGGTCACTGCCCCAAGCCCCTCCCCCTATTTAGGAAGATGACTAAAGGATTCCACCCAAGGTCTGAAACTGCCAAAGTTGTGACGTTTTTGCTACGGGAAAGGCAAAACCTGCCAATGCAGGGAAATTCCTTTCCGGCCCTAGGTATCCAGCCCGGGGAAGGCAAAACCAGCTCCGAGCTAACAGGAGCCGCTCTGGGATCCAGGGGGCTGCACGCGACCACACAAATGTCACCCCCCATTTGATGTGTGGAGCGGTCATTGTGATTTAGCGATGTGTGTGTAAGTGTGTGTGTGTGTATACCGTACTTTTCCGTGTATAAGACTGGGGTTTGTTTGTTTTTTACTTTAAAATAAGGTTTAAAATCTGGGGGCGTCTTACACATGGATAGTGCATATGCCTATTTTTCCCTGAATTTGGGGTCCCCAAAAGTAGAGGGCGTCTTATACATGGGGGTGTCTTATACACAGAAAAAGGTGTAAGGTAGCAGACAACTGTCCCCATAATTTGGTAGACAGTCACTCACTAACCCTAACTAGATCCTCAGTTCTAGCAAATCTGGTCTAGTTAATTATGGACACTGACAGAGATGCAACAGTTTTTGTGACTCGTTGAAGATATACTGTAGTCCCAAATGTTGAAGCAAATAAAGAATTCCTCTCAAAGAGCATATGTGACATTTTTGAAGGGTACAGTCCAAGGAAATGTAAGGCCAGGGTTGTCCCAAATATTAGCGATGTGGGCTTGGATTGCAAGTTATATCTGAAGAGGACATAGCCCATAAATAAAAAGGGAAGACACTTGAGAGAACTGGGAGCTAATTTGGTGGCAGCAAACTAGATTTAGGCAACAATCCAACTAATTTTTACTCAGGAGTAAGTTCCGTTGTATTCAATGGTCCTTATTCCCATGTACATGGGTTAGAATAGCAGCATTACAGCACACGTCCACTCAGAAATAACTCTTGTTGGAGTCAACGGAGCTTCTTTTCAGGAAAGTAAGGTGAGGAGTGCAGCCCTAGCAACCCCCTCATGAACATATGAAACTGGCTTACGGTGGGTCAGACCATAGTCCATCTAATCAGATGGGCTTACTCAGACTGGCAGCGCTTTCTGTGGGCTCTTTGTCTGCATGTTGCTGGAGATTCAATATCTGCTTTGTCACTGAGCTGTAGGCCCCTCTGGAGAGCTCAGAGATAGCACAGAGATTGCTCCATAATGCGCTCAGTACTGAGTTTTGTGCTCCTGAGAGCCCTCAAGGTCCTCGCAGTGCATCAGTTGCAAGTAATTACAGAAGCTTAATTTATCCAAATTGATCATTATGGCTTATGCTTTTAATAAAACCCAAACCCTCCAGCCCTTCGTTTTTATTAACGGCAAACTCCTCTTGAAGTCACGACCACCACCACGTTCACTGCAGCTGAAGCAAGGAAATAGGCCTAAATCTTACATCTCTGAACAGAATATCAAACACCAGTGATGTTATTTGAACCTGGCAAAGTCACTTTGAATTAAAATCCTTTTTATGTTCTGATAACCATCTTACTTTCTGGAAAGATAGAGAGTACGAAAACATTAAATAATCTATTCAATCAAAAAATCACGTTTGCTCATATTTACCTTATTGGAAAATATTTTGAAGACCATATGGGAAGCAGCTGATTAATTTCATAAGTTATTATTTAATGTGGCTCACATTAAGGTCTTAAGAGTTCCCTTCTGAAAATGTGTATGCACCCTCTAAGCCTAAAATAAGGTATTTCCTGTCAATTTCACTTTAAATTAGAGACAACAGCCAATTTCCTTCCATTTGCTAGCCTGAAATATTCCTGCAATTACTACAGGCAAGCACCAGTGAACTGAAATCGTAAAATATATTCTGCATGTGAAGTGAAATGAGGCCACCCAAAGGAAAGATGAATCAATGTGTTGCTCTTGTTCAGCCAGAGATTGGGGAAACCAATTATGTCCAGGACCATACTGGCAACTTCAATTGGACAGCGACAGTATTTAAAACGAGTGTGAAATATGGGCTTGCACACACACACACACACACACACACACACACACACACAGAATAAGCACCTTCACACAGGAATATATTGTCTCCTCACTCACATGCATTTTATGCATTCTCATTGTCAAGCAGCAGGAGCAGCAGTATTTAAAAAGGGACAGCAAGAAGGAATTCATTGGTGGAGAAGATGGTTTTAGAAGGTTGGAAGGGCCAGCATAGCCGTCACTCTGTGCTCCGGCAGTTTCACTTGCTCTGACCTATGACTCCACAATACCTGCATCATATATATATGTACATCTATATTCTCAGTTGTTCCAGCTACGATTGGCTCATGACGTCTAGTGCTTCGCAGGTCAGTTTGGGCAGTCTGCACACTCTCTTTGGGTTTAACCTTTTTTTCTGAAAAACTGACACCTGGTAGTGTGATTGCACTAAGTCCACCTGAGCTTGGCCAATAAACAGCTTCTCAAAACCTTGTGCATTGCTCAGTTCCTAGACTTACTGTCCTGCACTCAGCATTTCTTAGGTTGTGTTGCACTATGATTTTATCCATTTTTTAAAAAATTTTAAAAATCATAATTGTGTTTTAATGCTGTAACCCACCCTAGAACCTTGCAGTGAAGGGTGGGTTAATAATAATAATAATAATAATAATAAAGAATCCACTACCTCAGCCAGGGTCTCCTCCTCATGGAAGCCACTCAGAGTTACTGGGGAAACCCAGTCAGATGGGTGGGGGGAAATCATCATCATCGTCATCATCATCATCAGGGAAATCACAAGTTGCCAGGATTAGCCGTTTCATGAGGCATCAAAGGCATAGCTAAGTCCTAGGTGACAGAGGTACGATGGGTGCCATCCCAGCACTAGATATACTCCCTGCTGCCTAAAGGGGAAAATTACTGTATTTTTCCGTGTATAAGACACCCCCATGTATAAGATGACCCCTATTTTTTAACCCAAAATTAAGAAATTAAGTCGTTTAGCTTTCGGGGGTGGGGGTGGAGGAGGTCACTTCCACCAATCACTCACCCGCCTGCCTGCCACTGCCGATCGCTTGCCACAGCCACTGCCGATCGCACACCTTGCCACAGCCGCCAACTGTCTGCCCACTCGCTGCCACCACCAGCCCACCCGCCCACTTGCCACAGCCGCCAATCGCCTGCCCGCCTCGCCATAGCCATTCACCGCAGCCACAGCCAATCGGCAGCAGGCCTTGCCGCAGCCACCAAACACCCACCCAGTCGCCGCTGCCAATCTGCTTGCTGCTGTCATTAATCGCACGTCCCACCTCTGCATTTACTCTCCATGTATAAGACGACACCCAATTTTTGCCTAATCTTTTTTAGCAAAAAGCATCGTCTTATACATGGAAAAATAAAGTACTTTGTAACTGTGCAGCTGGAGAAGCTAAGGAGGCGTGTCTGCAAGGGAGGTAACAGGAGGCACTTCTAAAAGTTTGTCTGAGCCTTCTCTGGGGGGCAGAGATATCCACCCTCTATCCTACTGAGACCCTCCCCAGGATCAGACATCTATTGGAGTACAGAAACCACTATCCCAACCCACTGGGATTCCTCCTGATGGTCTGCCCACTGCCTCCATGACACCTCAGTGGGACTTAAACACCCCTGATTTTCATCTTCCTTGAGTGATTGTGCCTTGAATTCTGCTAGTGCCTCATGCTTGCCTGGATGGAAGATAGAGAGGGAGGGTAGAAATGTGCCTATTGTACAAAACAAGAAGCAAAAAAAAAAACCCAAAACATTTACAGTCATTGGTTCAACCACTTTTGCTGCTGGCCTTGTCCACCACTAGCATGTGCCCACCCCCACCCCCTGGTGTACAACCCCTTTAGACCTTCAATATTCTTGTGATTTCTTCTTCATTCCCTACCAGTTCTGTGACCCTTCTGATAGTATTGCTTCTTGGACCGTTGGGGAAAGTCAAGGTCACTCCAAGGTCAGCCCTCTAGCATCAAGGAATTCCCTGCCCCAAGTGCGAGACAAAATAGATTCAGAAGAATCTGGATTTAAGCAGGTTTGTGATGACTTTTCTGAATCAAGACCCGAAGGAGGGATAAAGATCCTAAAGGACAGAACACTTAGGTGCAAAAGAAAAGCTATCTATCATATTTCAATATTTTGGCTCACCTTTATGATAAGCCTCTGGCAAAGAGCAATGATATGTCACTAAATGTGTTTCCTATTTTGCTTTAGAGCGTCAAGTATTTAGACTAATTTTTCTTGACATTTCCCTCTTCGTATCATTACCATTTTTTCATCAAAAGAGAAAAATGCAATAATATAATAGATCCCCATGAGACACATTTTTTCCACTGTGAAGAATTTATATTGAGAGCCTTGTCTAATACAAAACAGAAAAAAGAAGACAACATAATACGAATCATGTCTCTCACTTTCCCTCCCATCCAAATTTTTCTCTCCCTCTTCAAAGTGTTCTGATATCTATCCAGGCATATCATGAGATTGCAACTGTACTTGCAATTAGCTCTCATCTTGTAATGTTTTTATTTTTTTGCTTTTTATATAAACAAGGTTTGGGAAAATGATAAAGATTTTTCATCTCTAACCTCAACCCTCTAGCAAAAAAATTTTGGGGGAAGGGGGAAATATCAGTGAATACTGTATTTAATAAGTTCATTTTACCCATGAGTTTATTTTTCTATTTTTTTTAAAAGTTAAAAATGGTAATGAGTTTATTTTTCTAAACACACATCCTTAATAAACTACTTCCGGCGGCGACGCCATCGCCGGGTGGTCGAAGGCTGCTTCGGGTCCGAAGCGCCTTGTCCATCCCGGGGGTTAGGAGCCGCGCTACCGCAGCGCGCGGCTCCGGTTGGGGTGCGGGAAGAGCGTCCCGCACCCTGGGCTCCCCGGCTGCGCCCGCGGAGGCTCTGAACCCTTCCCTTGCCCCCCCTGTAAAGGGGGAGTGGGGGTGAAGGGCAAACGGAGCCGGGCTTCGGGGACATGCCCCAACCGGGATGCAAATGCGGCGACAGAGCCCGCGGTGAGCGTCCAAGTTCTACCTGTGAAGAACGGAGCTAAAAGAACCCGGTGGTCGTGAGTAAAGAATTTGATTAGAAATCGTGCTTTTGGAACGATCCGGGGGGAAGGAGAATGGCAGCCTGCCCTCCCTCCCTTCGAGCTCAAGAATCTAACCAATTTGAGTGATTGCTGCTACAGAACTGGTTACAATGTATTTAAAATTGACACAGGAGACTGGCAAACTTTTCTTTTGGGAAGTTAACTAGAGGAAAATATCTCTTTTTAAAGTTGCGGTATTTGCGCTCCAGTTCAGGAAAATGGCGATGAACAAAGAGGGGAGTAGAAATATGACACCCGCTTCCTCCTCCTCTGCCAGTATGCTGGGTTTCGTCCTTGAACTGGCACTGAACTCTGGACTAACGGACGAACAGAGACTCACTGCCTTGAAGGTGGAACTGCTTTATAGAAAAGTCAAAGTCTTGTGTGGGGGTCTGAAATGGAACCAATTGCCCACAGAGGAGGCTTACAAAACTTTTGATACTTTAGAAGAAAGCCTTGCCAAAGAGCTGAGAGGATGGATGCAAAGATGGAGTGAAATGAATGAGCTACTTCGGAGAAGAAATTCGCCTTTTGGGGGTGGCAGCCCCAAGGCGACGTTAAGATTTTGTATATCCAGTCCCCGAGGTGTGAGCTCGGGGGCCAGGGACATAGAATTAAGGTATTTACAAGAAGAAAAGGAATGTTACAAAGAACCGAAGAAGCTGAGAGATGATGAGAGGGACACCTCTGAACTCGCGGCAAGGAGAGGTTTGGACTGTGCCTGGATCTGTGGACACTTGGAGAGGGAAGAGATATGGAAGTTCAGTGCTGATGCCATCAGGAGAAGAATAATGGACAGAGGGGGTGTGGGGTGAAGCATTAAGTAAAACTGTAAGCAGCCTGATATGGTAAATTGAAATCGGAGGGTGAATACTGTCAACAACACTTTGTTATATTTTTTTATTTGAACATGAAAGGAGATATTTCAAGTTTTTACGTTACTAGCAGCAACCTTAAGGATAGAAGAGATAGATTAGATGCGAATGATTTGCGAAGATCTATGAGGTGGAGTATAAGCAAAGTGAATTTAAGTGGATTAAGTTTATGGATTTAGAAGATTAAATGGTGAGGTATTATTTTGATGATGCATTTTTAGTAAATGTTGAAGATATAATTGAATGTAATTATACAATTGAAGTTAATGTTTTTTTTTGTAGGAGAAATGGTTATAAAATAGATCAAGGATACAAACTCGAAGGTGAAAAGGCAGGGGAAGTCAAAAGTCAAGATATGGAATTAGAAAAATTTTTTTTTTCTAGAAAGATGCAATAAGAAAGCTTGACATTGTATGTATTTGTCTTATCTGTTTTGCATTGGTTTAATTGTAGGTGTGGGTGTGGGTATATGTTTGTTACAGAAAAATGCCAATAAATTCTTATAAAAAAAAAAAATCCTTAATAAACTAAGGAAAAAGAGTGTCACTTTTTTCATTGGTTGAAAGCTACAATTTGAGTGCACATCTCATTGGCTGGGATATTTTCTTTGGACAATATAATACAGCATACTCACACTGCAGAATATTAACTACATAACATTAAGAACCCCTTACTCCATCCATGGAGATGTCTCTCAGGAAGAATATCGTGGAGAAGGGGCAATTCAGTCAAAGAAGGAGTAGCTACCAATAACAACAACAAAACTCTTAGAAATAAGAACCTAGATTCAGCATAGGTTTTGCAGATGCATTGTTTTATTTTAGAGTTTCTTCCTCGCATACAGCTATATACAGACCATTGTTACTTTTTCCAGAATTCCCACTCTCCTTTCCACTTACTGCAAGTTCTGGGATGCACTAATTTGTGCTTAGCTCAGAGCATTTTGAATTTCTAACTTGGATCAAGGAATAGATCAGCTATCATGGTTGCATTTGCTTCCTTCTCCACCCCTTCCAGAAAGGACAGCCAGTTTGTTATGTACTGAGTTGAATAGGATCCAAAATGCAGCAGTCTGATTGGTCCTAGAACAATAGGATTCAGAATGCAGCAGTCTGATTGGTCCTAGAACAACAGGATTCAGAATGCAGCAGTCTGATTGGTCCGCAGGAGCCACCCAATCCAGCTCCAGGTGGAAGTGAATCCGCACTCCGATTGGCATACAGGAGTATCCCGGAATTAGCCAATCACGTGGGGCCCATTGTGTAAATAGTGTATATAAAGCAGATGTTTTGGGGGAACTGCATTCCTCATACAATGAGCTGAATAAAGAGCATGAAATCCACACTTGACTCTGAGTATATTTCACAGTTGCTCTGGGGCTGCAAAACTGAAGGGAAGCATACTCTGGTCCTATTTTCCATATGTACCCCCTGCTTCACAGGAAGGACACAATGACCAGGGGAAACTGCTCAGGACTGCAATACCTCAAGGACCGCCTCTTTCCATATGAACCTACCCAGACCCTGAGATCATCTTCTAAGGCACTTCTTTGTGTGCCTCCTCCTCCAGAGGTGTAGAAGGTGGTAACATGAGAACGGGCCTTCTCTGCAGTGGCTCCCTGTCTGTGGAATGCTCTCCCCAGGGAAGTTCTCCTGGTGCCTTCATTATACATCTTTAGATGCCAGGATAAAACATTCCTTTTAAACCAGGCCTTTGGTTGATTTGACTGACATCCTATGCCCTTTTAAAATGTGTTGGGGGGGGCTGTTATTGGGTTGTTGTTGGTTTTAATTTGATTATGTATTTTCTGGTTTTATATTCTGATTTTATTCTGTGAACCACCTTGAGACCTGCAGGTATAGGGCAGCATATATATATATATATATATATATATATATATATATATATACACACACACACACACACACACACACACACACATACACACACACACACACACACACACACACACACACACGAATGATAAATGGCCCCATCAAAGAATGGCCCTACCTTCAGGTAAAGTAAGATGATGCACCCTGAGGCAGATGTTGTGGAGCATAGAGTGGGTAGGGCAGTGTGTGCCACATGAGCTGCCCTGCACCCCCTAAGTTAGCATATTGCCCTCAAGTACAGCAGAAGCTGCTGGTCTGTCCACAGTGAACCTAAGAATATAGAATATTGCCTTATACCAAGTCAGAGCATTGCTCCACCTGGCTCAATATTGCCCACATTCACTGCTAGTGGTTCTCTGGGGTTCCAAACCTACCTGGAGGTGCCTGGGATTGAACCTGCAAAGCAAATGTTCTACCACTGGGCTATGCCTTTTGCCTTGCACACACTGGCTCCATCCATCAACAAAGTGTTGAAGTAAGATTTAAGTGCCCTGTTCCAACTGGTTTTTGTACATGGAGGGAGGGACCCATCTCGCCCTTTGCTTCAGGGAGCAAAATGTCTTGGGCTGATTCTGGTCCCATCCATCTGCTGCAGGGATCTTGCTTCTCCACCCCTAGAAAGAACATTCTGTTCCAATTGCTAGGGACTGTGGAGATGAAGGAAATCACACTCCAGCCCTATTCAACAGCCAACAGACTGAGGAGTGCCAGGTTGTGTGGGTTTGGGGTTCGGTGTGTGTGTGTGTGTGTGTGTGTGTGTGTGTCTATTTGTAAGCTGTTCTTGAGAATCACTCAACTGAAAAGGGGGACAGAAATCTTCTAAATAACAGTTGAGACTGGTCAAAAACAACAGGTTCAAAAGGCATTACTAGTGGCTATCTAGGGACCGTGTGTGGACTAAATAATGGGGACAACTTCTCCCCTTAATAGCAGCCTTTTCCCTGACTTATTCCATGTAGTTTTGTGGTTACAGTGTCAGACTAAGATCTAGGAGACCAGCTTCAATCTCCACTTAGCCGTGAAGACCACTGTCTCTCAGCCTAATCTACTACTCTGTGTTGTAGTGAGGATAACAGGGAGGGGCGAAACCATACGCATCACTTCGAGCTCCTTGGAGAAAAGGTGAGCTCTAAATGTAGTCATAGTAAATCCCTTCCCATTGGTTATATAGAAAAGAGGTGTCATTTGGAGAAACTGTTTAGGAGGAAACACAGTTGTCTTCCACCCAGAACAAGATGCTGGCCCTGGGCATCCTCAATTGCCTAAAACTACCCACTGGCCTGAGATTTAAATCAGGGATTTCCAGTGCACGTCAATAGTCCTGGAATATCTTGCAGACTAGAAAAATCTGTTCCCACATGAGCTTTCTTGGGCTTATTGAAGATCACGCTGCAATAAATTTGTCAGACTTTAAGGTGCCACAGCCTCTCTGATGTCTTAATGTCATTAAGACATTATTAAGATTATGGCAATAATCTCACAGCCTTAATGTTCTTATAGGCCTGCATTTCATCAAAATCATCAGGGCCTTCATCATGTTCAAACTGCTAACTTCATTTGGATCAAATCATTACTGAAAGAAATCTTTTTTAAAAACTCCATAATGGAATCCAGAGGTTCATGATGAAAGTTTTTGTGTGTGTGTGTTACCTTTCGGAACTGATGGGGAAATAGTTCTCCCTTGGGAGCCCCAATTGAGAGGTAATGGGGAGGACACGGGTCTTTCTGCTTCTCAAAAGCAAACAAACCAAACAAATAGCCTTATATTAATGCTCTTCCTTCTGGCTGTGGAAATGAAGCCATTTATCAGCCTGCTGAATGTGATCTGTTTCTCCTTTGTAAACCTTTCAACACAAGACACATTTGGCTGGGCTCCTCCCTGTCCCTTGGGAGAGTTGTCTGGAATATAACCACATTACCAGCAGGATTAAACCACCACTTGTAAAGAAATGGATCCATTTTCATTTGGTTCCTTAAAAACTTTAAAACAGCCTAGAGCTGTCCTCATAAAACACACACACACAAAATGGAGCATTTTTGCATGTTTCTCAGGCCCCGAGCTCAGCTTTACAAGTCCATTTGAAAAGAAAAACGACCAGTTTGGCTTTTAGAATTTCAGTGTGCTGCAGACCGGAATGTTACTACTGCTATCCTGTTGCACAAAACTACCAGTAGTAGTAGTAGTAGTAGTAGTAGTACAGTGGTACCTTGGATTAAGAACTTAATTCATTTTGGAGGTCCGTTCTTAACCTGAAACTGTTCTTAACCTGAGGTACCACTTCAGCTAATGGGGCCTCCCACTGCCACCGCGCCACCGCTGCGCGACTTCTGTTCTCATCCTGAAGCAAAGTTCTTAACCTGAGGTACTATTTCTGGGTTAGCGGAGTCTGTAACCTGAAGCGCTTGTAACCTGAAGCGTCTGTAACACGAGGTACCACCGTAGTAATTTTATTTGTCCCAGCCACTCTGGGCATTGAGTTTAAGAACTAACTTTCAAAACATGGTTAACAGTGATAGGGCTGCCATATGTTTGGAAGTGACGTCCAGGGGAAATTTTCTTATGCCGTAGAACCTTGAAAAATGTGAAGCACAGAGCCAAGATCCAGCCGTGGACAAAATGCGTCACCTAGGCTAAGTGACGCAGATGGCGGTAACATTGTTGGGCTTCAAGCACACACTAAAGACTTTGTTTCCCCATGCTTTCAAAGGCCATATTTCCTTTGATTTCACTTTTTTTCACCCTTTAATATTTCTGCATTGTTGTTACTTTACTGTTGGCTTTTCATTGTGATTTTCCTATTTTTTGTAACATTATGTGTCTAAGAAGGCCTTGTTTTCCATATAACAACAACAACAACAACAACAACAACAACAACAACAACAACAACAACCATAATTTTATTATTTGTACCCTGCCTATCTGAATGGGTTGCCCTGTTTTTATCTCATGCAGCATTGTTCCAGTGCTGCTGCAGTTGGTCTTCCACCAAAAATGAAGGTCTCACTGTGGCAAAATGACATAACTTAATTAATTTACATAATCAATCACATAAATTAAATGATCATTACATTATTCCACTCTATTCATTGCAGTGCAAAGAAAATGCAATGCAAAGGCATGGGGTAAGACATAATCAATTATGTATCTTTTGCTGACTGAATGCGTCAACAACCATGAATAGCAATCACAGTTGCTGAATTAATTTATGTTCTGGATATGGGATGAATAGGTGTGTATCAGCAATTTGCACTCCCATTTCTTTTCTTTTTTGTTAGAATTATTCCGCATCCCTACTCTTATTGATGCGTTTCCTTTGTTGTAAACCATTTGGAGGTCATTTTGACAGAGAAGGCAATAATAATAATAATAATAATAATAATAATAATAATAATAATAATAATAAATTAGACCCAGCCCATCTTACATGCATTTAGCTTGCACACTTTCATCCATACGTGGGTGAAGTCAGACTGGTTGAAATTGCACAAGTTAACTCCAAGCAAGGTGGAGAGCTTGAAAGTTCTTTTCACACTCACTCCACTTGGGATTAACCGGCATGAAAAGGGCTTTTAAGCACTCCACCTGCTTGGAGAGCAAAGCCCATTTAGCGCACCAGCTCTCGGGTGCTCTTGAGAAGAAGAGAAGAAGAAGAGTTTGGATTTGATATCCCGCTTTGTCACTACCCTAAGGAGTCTCAAAGCAGCTAACATTCTTCTTTCCCTTCCTCCCCCACAACAAACACTCTGTGAGGTGAGTGGGGCTGAGAGACTTCAGAGAAGTGTGACTAGCCCAAGGTCACCCAGCAACTGCATGTGGAGGAGCGGAGACGCGAACCCAGTTCACCAGATTACGAGACTACCACTCTTAACCACTACACCACACTGGCTCTCAAGAGAGACCTCATGGGGCCATGACAGGATTGTCAAAACCTAAACATTATCTGGTCATGTTTTAAATATTAAATGAATGCTATGAAAAGCTCTCTCTGTGTGTTGCGTGTCGAGGTCCCCAAACCACCCCTCAAATGAAACACACTTCACACAGTAATTTAAGTTTAACGTTTTTGGCATAATTTTGGCCACAACTTTATTAAAATACAAAGTATGTGAGTGGTTGCTTAGGCATTGGTTCAGACTATCTGTCCCACTGGGGACAGAACTGACATCCACCCGCCTGTGGAAGTCAGTAAAGGGAGAACACTTTGGGGAGAGAATGGGAGCCGGGGGTCTGACCCTCGCCTCTCCCCTAATGCTCCCAGGGGCTCTTGCGTGGCCCTGGCCCCTGACCGGGGGATACGGACAAAAGCATGGCGAGCCCCTGGATTCCTTTAACAGAATTCCCCGCGCAGCAGCAGCATTGGAGGGGCAGCCACGGTCAATCCTGACCCCTCCACCAACCAAATTCATAACCAATGCCTAACCGCCAACCTTACAAGTTGTGATTAATTGTTCGCAGTAGGCGAAAACCAGATGGCACCAGCCAATCAGCCAAATGGAAAAAATCCTACCAGGCCCCTGCCCCAATAGCAGACGACCCCATGACAGGCATAGCAAGGTCATACGCAGAAGCCTAATAATAGGGAGGGAGGGCAGGTGATCCGATGCACGCACCAAAGAGGAATCCCACGCTGCGTGCAAAGAAATATATAGCCTCTTGGCTGTCCATCAACAGTTGCAACATAGAAATCCCCCCAACGACACCCAGAGCCTAATCACAGCAATGGCCATCTATATGATCCCGCCCAGCAACAGAGGGGTGACATGCTGGCCCCCACCGCAACACGTGCTCTCCATGAAGGAGAACCCACTTTAACCAATAAGCCATCTCACTGATAATACTACATTGGAAAATTCCATCATTTCACATGCAGGAAAGTGCACAACGTTTTTCTGGAGATTAAATAGCCCATGCTGAATGGCCCGTTAATAGACCATTTGTTGCCTCCACAACACTGCAAAGCTAGTAAACTGAATATGGGGTAATTCAAACCATACAGAAAATGCAGGCTTGAGCATTAAAAATGTTTCATTAGGATTTATGGTCAATGCACTTGGATACCTAATCTTCAATATGATAAACAACAACCAGCTACTTTTAATTTAGATGTGTCTAGGTGCCAAGAACAATGGGGAGGTGGGAGGAGGGGACCATTTCCGAGAGGCACACAACCTCCCAGAAACAAGTAAGATGACACTGGTAATTGATCCTGAAGTTATGCGGAATTTTTTTTACAGTTTTACCATCCCATTATCCTCTGTTTGTTTATATTCCTTGCCACATTTTAACTAAAGCCTCTGCTGTGTGGGGAAGCTGCATGTTTGTTGATAGTGGCTGCATGGCGGTTACAGGGATACCAGATGTCTCTCATTTTCATGGATGCCCTTTAAGTTGTCTTTACTTTGGAATCGCACAGAGGGAGAAATGCACCTCCTCTTCCAGAACTCCTCTGTGTACATCGGGGATGGGAAAACTGAGGCCCAGGGGCCAAATGGCCCTCCATGTCTTTCTATCTGGCCCTTGGGCCTCTCCCAACCCATACCCTTCACTAGCCCTGCTTTGTACCCTCCTTGAGCTTTGTTCTGTTTTGGGTTTTGTCCTTAGAATCATACAATAACAGCATCGTACACTTGGGAGACACTCAAACATTCATCTTGTCCAACCCCCTGCAATGCCTTGCTGGAATCTGTCCTTGAACTCTGATAATGCTATTTGCTTGTCTGGCTGAAGAAGAGATCAGGGTGTGAGAGGGCACAGAAACTAGCCTACTTGTACAGAAGTAAAATTCACATTTGTTCTGCTGCCCACTTTTTCCCTCTGATCCCACCCACAAATGGCACATGGCCCTCAGAAGGCTGGCTAGCAGAGAAAGTGGCCCTCAGACTGAGAAAGGTCGCCCACCCCTGGCAGAGATGACCAGAAAGTTTTGTCCCATTCCCAGCATCCTCTATGACAGTGCAAGAGATCTTGGGGGCCACCCTCTTCAATGCCACTTGAGACCAACCCAATGCTCGGGTCAGTTCTGGGTCTCTTGGGCCACCAAAGAGGCCGTACTCTATTTCCCATCCTCCTTGCCAATTGTATTTATACAAGCAACATTATTCCTATAAACACACCGTACAGAGTTTATACAAAGTTATGTTATGTCAAAATTTGAGCCGCTGAATCGTTTTGGGAAGGTCGCTTGCAAAAAGAAAGCCATATAGGTTTGCTTAAAACCATAGTGTTAAAATAAAGTTGGCTTCCCATCCCACATTTAACCACGGCAATGAGTGGCCTGATTTTCAGGCATTTTAAGCACCCAGATACCCCTATAAAAAGGCTGGGGATCTTTTCCAAAGAACCTTTAAGCCAAAATGACTGTGGTTAAAAAGTGGAAATAATCTTCAACGTGGGATGGGGTTGGGGAATGCCTTTGTGTTCCAGGGGAAATGGGTTTCAATTTAAAAGTGTTCAGCTGACTTATACTTGGCTCATGCTTAACATCCATGGATTTTTCACCAAGACTGTGAAAGGGCAGCTAAGAATAGCTACACTAAATGTGTGTGTGATTAAATTGTCTTAATGAAAAATGATGGGGTTGGGGGGGGTGCGAGGGCAGAATGCTGGCACAATTTCTGCTTGCAGAGCTGTCGAAAATCAGAAATAATTGCCTAATCCTACGAGTGACTCTGCTGGCAAATAAAGAAAAAAGAAAGTGTGTTAGATGGGATGTAAACACTGCTAAGACACAGTCATGACCAGCACCATCATGCCGGAAGCTGGTCTACAACATTGTCCCACCAACAATTTGCTGTGGGTCAATGTTGCCATGCTAGAAAATGCTACTGGATTAGCTCTAGAGTTAAGGACATGTATGGATGGGGGGAGAAACTAATCCTAGTTGCATTTTGATGCCAGCAAACCTCACATTTCCTGAATTAATATGCAAGCTAGAATGCAACTAGCTATACTTTGGAATTCACACTTCTCCCAATTTTGTGAGGAACTTATGCAATCTAAAACTCTGCACAAAAATGGATATAGCAGGGGGAAATGCAAACAAAAATTAATACACTTGTGAAAAAGACACCTATCATTCATCATTTTATTTGTATGCTGCTTTGCCACACACACACAAAAACACATGTTCAAAGCAACTTACAACAAAGCAAACAAATGCACTTCAAAATCATTATGTATTATGTTAGAGGAAATAATTTGCCAAAATGTGCACATTAGGCAAAACCATGTACAAAATGCAGTGGCGTAAGGAGCCGCTTTGCCGCCCGGGGCAGCAAACGTGATGGCCCCCCCCCTGGGGGCAGGGCGCTGCTCCCTAGCGGACACGCCCTGATGTCACAGCGCATGCGTCGTGACGTCACAACGCGTGTGCATCCTCTTGGGTGGACTGCGCATGTGTGGACATGTGCAGTCCACCCAAGATGGCGGGCGGCGAGCGGCTGGCACCCGGCCGCTGTTGTGCCGTGCCGAGTTTTAAGGCTGCAGCGGGCGAACAGCAGCACAGACGCTGTACTGCTGTTCACCCACTGCAGCTTTAAAATTTGGTGCGGCGACGGTTGGAAGGGGTGCCGGCCGCTCACGCCCACCATCTTGGGTGGACTGCATATGCCAAGATGGCGGGCGTGAGCAGCTGGCACCCCTTCCGACCGGAGCCGCACCACGCCGAGTTTTAAGGGTGCAGCACGCGTACAACAGCACAGACACTGTGCTGCTGTTCGTGCGTTGCAGCCTTTTAAAAGTTTCCGTGCCGCCGGCACCGATCGCAGGGGCAGAGCCCGCCCCCAGAGTCTCACCCCCCCCAGGGCGGTACCGGGGCAGACCACCCCCCTGCGCCCTTGCTCCGCCCCTGCAAAATGCTTATGTTAGAAGAAACGGGTGCTAGAATTGTAGTTAGGATCACACTGCAACTTGGGTGCATTAATTTCAGTAGGCCTACTCTGCGTGTAACATAGCCTCTGGCTTGTATCAATTCATGATGTTATTCACCACTTTAATTTGTTTTTCTTATGATTAAATGGTATATACATATATATATAACTGGGGTGTGTGTGTGCGTGTGCGTGTAAAGGTGTTTACTCAGGAGTTGAATTCAGTGCATGCATTCTAACAAGTATGCAGAATATTCTATGATGAGCAAACCACACACCATGCCTCCCCCCCACCCCAATCCTTATGATCCCATATGGATTATTGTGGTAAACATGACCAGGTTACGTTACGTTACGTTACGTTACGTTACGTTACGTTACGTTACGTTACGTTATAATTCACATACTATTGGACCCAAACTGGCCATCCTGTCTTTGGCATTTCCTGATATCTGAGTGCGGCACCATTCTCTCTTAACCTATTTTTAACGCCCGGTATTTTCTTTTGTTTGGTTTCGGAGACACGATTTGTGTGGATGTTATCTCACTTATTTATTGTTCCTTTGGCAGCAGTCCTTGATCTTTTGCCTCTTCTCACTCACAAGTGCTTTCAACAATAGATACTTGGCTGGAACCACTGGATGGAAGTCTGAAGTGCTGACTTTCTGAACGTTGGAGCCCAAAGGGCGGAAATAAAGTTGTAAGCTCTGTTGAGAGGTAACAGACGATATCTTAATATTTCACTAGAGGCAGATTATAAACCATTTATGCTGCAACCGTAGAAATTGATCTATGACATCATGTCTAAGACTTCAGGTTGATCACTTTATGCTCAGCGTGTCACTCACTCTTTGAACAAAACTGATTGACAGCACCCTTGAAATCAACATACTGATGCCAATTGACACTTTATCTTTGTTAAGTACCATCTGTTCATCAAAAAGGACACTTGTGTTATTTTCACTGTAAGCTTCTGTGTCTCAGAAGAACTTTGATTTGCATGCATTTTGTATCTTTGGAATCGAAAGGACTTTCTGAATTCTTTCCCACTCATGTATGAGTAATAAAGATCCTTCAGATCAAATCCATTCCTTTTGCCGGCAGCCCAGTTTTTAACTGAAGACAGAACATGGCACCATGATTAATTAGTTAATTCTTCATCCGGCAATGAATTCTTCAGAACGTACTCGCTTTCATTAGTCATATTGGCAGCTCAACTCAGACATTC
Organism: Lacerta agilis; assembly: GCF_009819535.1. NCBI lineage: Eukaryota > Metazoa > Chordata > Lepidosauria > Squamata > Lacertidae > Lacerta > Lacerta agilis. Next base: position 52,089,531 of record NC_046320.1, read on the forward strand.
CTGGATGAAATGGATTATCTAGACTGATTTTGGTCTGGTGCACAACCCTGTTGGGGACTAAAACTACCTGGTCACCTTGGGGGAGCCAGTGTGGTGTAGTGGTTAAGAGCGGTAGGCTCATAATCTGGTGAACTGGGTTCGCATCTCTGCTCCTCCACATGCAGGTTACTGGGTGATCTTGGGCTAGTCACACTTCTCTGAAGTCTCTCAGCCCCACTCACCTCACAGAGTGTTTGTTGTGGGGGGGGGGAAGGGAAAGGAGAATGTTAGCCACTTTGAGACTCCTTCGGGTAGTGATAAAGCGGGATATCAAATCCAAATTCCTCTTCTTCTTTCACTAGGAAAGAGCCAGAGGGAGTACAACACAGCCCAAGACCTTTCAACTATTTCAGAACTATTGACCCATCCTTCTGAACCAACTGTTGTGGATAAAATGTGGATGCACCCTATTGTGGCGGTTAACATAAGAAAATCCAGATAGGTCAAGACCTATCTAGTCCAGCACTAGTCCAGCATCTAGTCCAGCACTCAGTTCTCAAACTGGTCGATCACATGCCATAGGAAGCCTGCAAGCAGGACCTAAGTGCAACAGTGTCCTGTCCATTTGAGCTTCTCAGCAACGACTATTCATACTGCACACTGACAATGGAGGTAGTTGTATTTAACTCTGAGAGATGGGTTCCAGAAGGTGGTACTGTGGATCAATTGCATACGAATAATTTTTGTTGTTGTGTTTATAGACTGCTTCACAGCATATAGCCACCCAAGTAGTGTACAAGATAAAACAGAATAAAGGTCTTAAAACAATAAAATCAATCCAGCAAACTACAAACAGTGAAACCACCCTTACAAACACCAAAAAACAACAAAGCCATTTCATCAGGTATAAAATGACTGTGTTACATCTCAGGGAAAGCCTTCTCCAACAGGTGCCTAAACATCATGACGCTAGGCACCTGTTTGATTTTGGCTGGTAACTGAGTCCAGATTGCTGGAGGCGCAACACTAAAAGCCTGGTTTCTAGCACAGGCTAAGCATGCCTCTAGGGATATGGTACTTTCAGCTTTCCCCCAACTTAGTAGCACAGATGCTGGACCTGGATATATTGGGAAAGGAAGGCTGCCTTCTGCGCTTTTTACAGGAAACTGGTGTTAAACTATAGCACCTCATCTTGGACAGAATGGCTGACTAGTTTTACCAGGATGTAAGCGCAAAGAAGGGTAGCAGCACGGGGGGGGGGGAGAGGACAGAATGCAGGCAGGGATGGATTTTTGGTGATCTTTGGTAATATGGCACCCTGGGTAAGGCCAAAATTTGGTGCCCCCAAATGATTCTTCTCAATAAAGGATCTTCTCAATTTTGCACCCCTTGGCTCAGGAACCAAGCTACACATCTCTAAATCTGGCACTGGTGCATTGTTTTGTCTCTCAGTTTTGGCTGCTAAAACTATGGTTTAGCAAGCCAGGAACTGATTGCCTGAATTGCGCCAATGTGTCCCTTTGAAGACTGAAATAATATATTTATGGATTATGCAGTGTAATTGCAACTTGCATGCAATTAACGTGAGCAATTTGAACCTTGACTGATTGAGAGCTGGCTGGTTGAAATTGCACAAATTAATTGCATGCAAGGCGGGAAGCTTAAAAGCTCTTTTGTACCAATGCTTACCTGGGAATCATGAAACCCACTGAAGACTGGGAGAATTACTTGTCAGTAAGGATGCGAAGGCACTGTTAAATGCTCTTTTTAAATGATGAATTATGACAGCTTTAACACTGCTGTTGTTTCATCTTAATAGGTGAGCGCCTCTCTTTCCTTACACGGTGCCAGTCTTTTCTCCAGCTTCCTTGATGGCTAGTATGAAGCCATCCTGCGTCAATGCCTGTCTCATGTAATCATTCTGTTTTGTTTTCCATTCCATGGGCTTATTTCAGTTAACAATCCATGCAGATCCTCCTTTGTGTTTTCATTATGCTCATCAGTATGGCATTTGATGTGAATACCCTGTCATTTGGAAGGTACAATTTGTTTCCACTCACTGGGCACACATTTATTTATTTATTTAAAGCACAGTTCAGAATATTAGCTTTGGCCTAAACAGTCTCAGAAATGTCAATGTCTCCAGTATAGAAATTGGGGAAGGGGGAGATTGCTCAGTGCTAGAGCATCTGCAGAAGGTTCCAAGTTCAATCCTGGCATCTCCAGGTAGGGCTGGGACAGACCCTTGCCTGAAATCTTGGAGAGCCTCAGTAAGTCAGTGTGGTCAATGCCGAGCTAATTGTAGAGCTGGAAGGGACCTTGGGACTCACCAAGTCCAACTCACTGCTGAGTGCAAGATTTGCAGTGCAGTGGGGGCGCTGTGGGTTAAACCAGAGCCTAGGGCTTGCTGATTAGAAGGTCAGCGGTTCGAATCCCTGTGACGGGGTGATCTCCCGTTGCTCAGTCCCAGCTCTGCCCACCTAGCAGTTCGAAAGCACATCAAAGTGCAAGAGATAAATAGGTACCGCTTCGGCGGGAAGGTAAATGGCGTTTCCGTGCACTGCTCTGGTTCACCAGAAGCAGCTTTGTCATGCTGGCCACATGACCCGGAAGCTGTACCGGCTCCCTCAGCCAGTAATGCAAGATAAGCTCCGCAACCCCAAAGTCAGAGGGATAGCTTTGTTAGTATGTTGCAGCAATCTTTTGTGACATCTTAAAAGACAGATAAATTCATTTGTACACTAGAGTTAGATACATGATGTGTTAGCACTGGACAGGAATGTAAAAAGCTGCCTTGTATCGGGTTATCTAGCCAAGTATTGTGCCCTCTGAATGGGCAGTTGTTCTCTACATCACCTTGTGCTGGATTCTTTTAACTGGTGATGCCAGGGAACGGAATCTTGGACCAAGCATAAGCTGACAGTACTTGTATCCTCCTACTGAGAAAAATGGGACCAAATAGCCCTTTACCTTTACCTATGCTCCTGCCCACCTAGCACTTTGAAAGCACGTCAAATTGCAAGTAGATAAATAGGAACCACTCCGGCGGGAAGGTAAATGGCGTTTCCATGCACTGCTCTGGTTTGCCAGAGGTAGCTTAGTCATGCTGGCCACATGGCCTGGAAGCTTGTCTACGGACAAACATCGGCCTATAGAGCGAGATGAGCACCACAACCCCAGAGTCCACCCGTGCCTGGACCTAACGGTCAGGGGCACCTTTACCTTTACCTTTATGCGATTACAACATCCATGATAGGTGGCCATCCAGCCTCTGCTTCAATATATTTATGTATAAATACATACTAACCAAGACACCCCCCCATTAGCACACATCCCTACTTGTGAAATTGGGACTGTCCTTTCCTCTACCCATACACTCCACCCACATGCCATATCTGTTCTGGTTGTTCCCTCTGACCCTCTGGAGCAAACATGGAGGGCACAGAGGGCATGGAGAGGGGAAAGAAGTCCATTGCCCAGGTGGAAGTGCTTGCCCTAATGGGAAACTATACTAGCTCCATTCACATAAGTAGTCAGGCAGCTCTATTCTCTTCAGGAAGAAAATGCCTCCTTTCTCCACTTCTTTGATGGGTTAAGCAGGTGTGGTTTACATATAGCACTTTGGTTAGACGGTTTTAAAACATCCGAGGAAATTAGTTGGCATTGTTTCCCTAATTCAGGCTCCACACAGGGTTGGGTGACCTTTGATTCTCCAGATGTTACTGAACTACAGTTCCCATGAGCCACAGCAAATGCGGGCCAATGACCCAGAGTTGATGGGAGGTGTAGTTGTGGCGCCCCCTTCCCATAAGAGGTGGGTATGGCATCTTCATTATGCAAATGCCAAAGACATACCTCTGTATCCTGGCCTTTGACACATGAGATGTATACTTCTAGGGCCCATCTTATTTATGTATGCCAGTCATTTTAAACTGGTTTGATAACTGTGTTTTTAATTGTCATAACCCACCCTGGCACCTTAGGGTGGAGGGTGGGTAAATAAGAAAAACTTGAGGGCCAAAGGTCCTTAGCCCTGCCTTAGCAGGTTTCTTAACAAGGGAAAGAAAAGAAAGAAAGAAAGAAAGAAAGAAAGAAAGAAGAAAGAAAGAAAGACAAGAAAGAAAGAAAGCATGTTTATTGTAATGGGTAATTCAGCCAATGACAGCTGCCCAGTGGAGTTTTTCCCCATTAGCATGGTAAATATTTCTGTAATCCAACTAAAGCATATAATTGGTACAGGAGTATGTTATTGCTAGAACATGGACCCCCAACTGCACAGAACTGTTTCCAGTAGCTACTTACTGCCAAGGTTATTTGTCTATCACATAAAGTAGAAAGGCTAATCACAAAAACTCTTGCAAATCAAGTTTCTTGAAACTCATTATCCAATTGCACTAACCCACTCTGCCTCAACCAATTTCCATATGTATTCAACGAGCTGTAAACTATGTTTTCTTAATCAAATTCTCGAGAATAGCTTGATTCTGTGAAATCAAACAGACAGGGGCCAGAGAGGGAGAGAGAGAGACACACAGAAAGAGAGACAGAGAGAGGCTAATACTCTCTAACCCTTGAGAAAATTGGGGACCCACTAAGTGGACCCTGGTCTTGGAGGGCACTTTAAAAGGAAGGATACTGACATTGATGAAAATTGTGCCTGCAAAACTAGTACAGTGGAACCTTGGTTCCTGAATGCCTTGGTACGCGAACATTTCGGCTCCTGAATGCCGAAAACCCAGAAGTAAGTGTTCCGGTTTTCAAACATTTTTCGGAAGCCGAATGTCCGGTGCAACTGTTGGCTATAGTTTCCGGGGGCCCTGCGCCAATTGGAAGCCATACCTTGGTTTTCGGACTTCTGGAACGGATTACGTTCGAGAACCAAAGTACCACTGTACTAGGATAGGAGCATAATTAACTTTTGTGTTTTGCATTTCTCCGAATTTTGCAGTACAGTTCACAGCTCAAAAAACATTTCTAGATGTATGAAATAAAAACATATTTCAGAATAAATATATTTAGAAATCCAAACACTGAGATAAGATACATATTAAAAGATGCATTCGCAATAAAATACATTTTTAAGAGTTTAAACACAAATTTCTGTATTTTTTAAATTAAAAAATCACAGATTAATACAGAAGCAGGATGAATGGGTTTTAAAATAACCACATGAAATTAACAGGAACCAGAATAGACAGATTCACCCATCTCTACTATTAAGGGTACTAAAATGGACAACCTGGGCAAATAAGGATATTTCTCAAGAAATATGTGATGGTAAGGAGGCAACTGCTTCTCCTCCATCAGCTTCTTAATCAACTAAATTCACTTGTAACATTTGGTTTCTCTTTCCTGTTTTGGGGGTGTGAAAACTAGATATTCCAAGGCAATTTGTTGCCTTATTCAGACAGAGATCAGAATGTAGGCATATTTGTACTTACTTTCTGGGCTCTGACACTGCTTTTTCTTTCTCCTACACCAGCTGTGTACACACCATACATTTAAAGGACATTCTCAACCCCAACCCCACCTCAAAAATAAGAATCCTGGGAGCTGTGGTTTGGTGAGGTTGCTGGGAGTTATGGTGCCTTCAGGGATAAAACTGCAGTTCCCAGGGTTCTGTGAGGAAGGAAATGAGCTTTGAATATTTGGTGGGTGTGCAGCCCTAGTCTCGCAGCCTTCCCTCCCTGTTTCCCAGAAGCTGATCAGTGTCCCTGCAGGTCTGGCAACCAGAACAAACATTTCATGTGTCTCTTGGTTGAGCCATCCCTGCTCGTCCTTTTATAGAGATGTCCAACATATCTTAAAGCAATTTGACCATATCGAGCATGGGTTTCTTTCGCCAAATTTCCATTTGTGAATTCATCCTGTTTTAATTAAACAATGCAAACAAACACAACATCACTCAGGGCTTGAAATGTGTTGTGGTACTGACATGTCTGTCTGTAAAACAGCCAAATGGATTCACTTGAAAGAAGTTATTTTTTTAAATAAGAAAATAAAAAAGCTGTTCCTAGCTGTGCCTGCACAAGTAACGAAAATGATAATCAAAGTAGCCATTGTGTATCATTATCATCCTCATGTTTAATACCCAAGAGCAGGTTGCAACAATTCAGAATTCAGAATCAGAAACAGTTAAAACAAATTACAGTCACAGGAACAGAGTGAGTGCTGAAAGCACATATCTCAAGTGCCAACGTCCGGGGTGAAGAGACGTACAGGGAATTTCACAACTTCACAACGACACTTAATTCATTGGCTCTAACCCAATCTGATTCCACCTGCATTTCTTTCTACCTGAAGGAAACTTTGAATTATGTGGTATGGAACATTTCACAGCGATAACACGGTACAGGTGCATAAATCCTAGAATCCATAGTATCACATACTACCAGTGCCAACTGAAATCTCTCTTTCTTAGGACTGAGAGCAAATATGTACCTGTATTAGATCCCAGAGAAATCCAATTTAGCGTCCTTTTCCTTTACCCTTTAATAGTCAATGTCTGGGCTTGCTCTTTCATCCAAGTTGAACACCAAAATTGCCAGCCCACTGGATCCCCAGAGCCCTTTGTCAGTCACTTCTCTTCACAGTCCTGGCCTGGTCAGCCCCCCACAGAAACACTCAGGAGTCAGGGCCTATGACAGAGCTGTCCCTCCCAATATCTGTTTTGCTGCAGAGCAGGCCCGCCTAGGTAAGCATCTAGGCGAGAGTTGGGAAGCAGGTTCTGCCCAACCACACATCCCACAATGTGGAGAATTCAACCATTACATTCAAAAAATGCTAGTTGGGGCCCCTAAGCAGAACTATCACAGTGTGGGGAACAGCAGAGCCAGAAAGCTTTTTATTCTGTAGTTGACATAAAACAATGAATTTGCCTTATTTGAATCTAAATTTGTCATCTGATCCGGCCTTCCCCATGCTTCTCTTGTGTCTGTTAATGTTTAGAACATTGTGTTGCTTTCTGCAATTGCACAATTCATTTGTTTTGTAATAAATCGTAAGGCTCCTAGAGTTAAATTGGTTATCTCCAAAGCACTCAGTCCAAACCTTATTCCCTCTGACAAATACAGAGACTACACCAAATTAATATTTATGTAAGGGGACAGATGCATAGTCTGTGCACTTCTGATTGTGAATTAATATACAGTGAGCTGAGAGCCTGGGAGGAAGATGAACTTTTGAACAAACTTATTCTGTATGGCGCCATCCCATAAGCAGCAAGGAACCAGAAAATTTCAGGCTTGTGATTTTATGATGCCTGGGTCTTTCCTAAAACCACAAAAATAGGCAACTGAGTGCAGGCTTTCATTTTTTTCATTTGAACATGTTCCTCAGGTTTTATAGGCAACTGTTCATGTCATAGGTACTTCTGTATTTGCAGCATCTCTTGAGAAAAGGATTAGAAAATCTGTTTAAAACAAACCAAAATACCTAACCATAGCCCATACCAACAGAAGGCAGAACTCATAAGCTAGTCACAGAACTGAGAGCAGAGAGGAATGTCTGACAGAGAAAAATGTGGTTTTGGCACCCATAATCATTTATTCTTATTTCAAAGAGCAATTGAAAACCTTACTCAGATGGACTCATCCACTCCACTGATCCAGGGAAGGAAATCCCTATAAATAGGGACCATTTTTGCTTCTTTTTACCCCATATCTTCGTAGGGCAGATGCTTTGAAATCAAGCAACAGAAGAGACCACAAAAGAAGCTCCTTCTGTACTGGAGCAACTGCCCAGACTGAGAGGGTCCCATCAGAGTCAACTCCTTTGTATAACCAGTGGAGATCCTATTGGCCCCCTGTGTCACATGATCACTGCAAGATGGATAACTGCAGTACCATGTTCTGGCCACCTCAGTGACTGTGGCAGCATAGCAAAGAACAGGCTGGCAATTCTCTTCTGATTTCTGCTGTTGGTTGGCGATAGCTGAGGAATAATAATAATAATAATAATAATAATATAATACCACAGTACTCTCACCCTTTAAAAAGACTGCTGCTGGAACTTCCTATCACTTGGAAAGTGAAAAAGCATGAAATGATGTTTAAATATCCACAGACACACTGGAAAACTACTTACTTTCCTGTTTTTTCTACTGGTATCTAAGCACATGGAAGAAGGATGATAAGCCAAAAAAGTATGCAGTATATAATTTGCACCCAGAAACAGTGCTACCTGATCTTTGCCTCAGTTCAGTATAGACCTGCTTAGGATAATCATTGTGAAACCATATGGGAAATGAACTGGGTGCATTATCAAAAATATTCTGGCATCCCTCTTTCAGATAAGGAGAAAAATGAAGCAGCTGCAAATCTTGGCATTGGCTACAGAATTCACATCAATATTCAACGAGACTCAAGCAGATGGAGGAAGCTATGTCAGAAATAAATTGTGTCTGAAAAATGAAAGTTTGTTTTGATTCTGGTCAAGACTGTTCAAGGGTTTGGTTGTTGGTTGATTGGCTCTGATAGCGGTTTCCCATTCTCTAGATTTTTTCTTCCCAGCTAATATTGTTGGCTTATAATTGTTATCCATCCACATTACAAAGAGAAGGACAAGCTGAATTAAAGAAGGGTTCCCCCCCCCGACATATTTCAGGAAACCATTAAGCTCCATCTTCTGCCAAACGAATAGCTCGGCATAATTATGCATTAAAGACTTATTAGCGTTGATCAGACTAATGCAAGTCGAAGTTTACCCCTAAATATATCTCTGGTGCTGAGTACAGGAACTAAATGGGAACAGTCACAACTGAAAGCAAGGCGGATGTGTTCTGCAGCCTTTGTTCTTTCTTTTCTATAGCCAGAACTATGTATGAGGTAGCTGAGCATGTCTATGAAACCTAGGGATATAAGTAGAGCCTTCCTGGATGAGGCCAAAGGCCCCATCTAATCCAGCATCCCTGCCTCATCAAATGGCCAACCAGATGTCTATGGGAAATCACCAAACAGGCCATGGGGGCTGAAGTGTAGGTGGGTTCCCACGAGGCAAGACACAGTGATAACAGCAAGAACCCTTTATTGAACTAACAGAACTGGACAACAGGGGCCAAAGCAACTGCTTATATACATTTCTGAAGGCCTGGGCCACTCCCCACTCCCAATGTGATTGGCTGCCTAAACTTCCAAGTTGCGAATCATGACTCAGAGTTTAAGAGCCAACAGCAGAGGCCAAAATCCTGAAATGTTCTGTGACTGGATATCACGTATCGAATCAGAACACAGGGGCTCAGAATCCTTAGGTCCAGACTCAAGTTCAGGCAAACATAGACCACTGAATACATAACACTGGCAATAGCAGTCTCCCTCTGCTGCTTATCAGCAGGTATAGTGCTTCTGATCCAGAATGCAGTGCTAGTCACCATGACTAATAGCCATTGGTAGTCTTATCATCCATGAATTTGTATAATCCCATTTTAACACCCACCTAAGGGAGTGGCCATCACCACCAATGATGTTAAGATGTTTAGGCAAAGCTACTAGTCATGCTGAATGAATAGTTTTCATGCTTATTTTTTTCTAATTTAAATAGCAGCTGCAGGGCGGCTGATTAAGAGTGGGACCTTCAAAGCACAATCTTCTACAGCACAGTCCTGTTAAAAAGCTAGCCCTGAAGCCATTATTTACACTGTAGTGCCCAGGAACAGTCTGCCTACCAATGGTTTCTCAGGAGGCAATAAATTTTCTTTCACCACAATCCTCTTGGTCCTAGACCCCAAATCCCAGGGCCGGCCCTACCACACAGCCAGCGAAGTGATGCATACCCTCCAGTATTCCTCAGATGAAAATAGGGACATTCTATTCTATACATCAGTATCACTGCCTGAGCATTTTCTCCTGATCATGTACAAAGTTATAGAGGAGACACACAAGACTGCAGTATTTTAAGCACAGAAAATTTGAAGTCACGTATTGCATTTAGGGACACTGCTGCCAAGGTCCCATTTCTCAATAGTCTTACCACTCACCCCCCTATTTTTGTGACTGCCCCTTGCTGGATCTTTACTTCTCTGGCGGAGCGACAACCTGATAATGGCTAAGAAATGCTTCCACTATTTGAGCTTGGGCAAGTCGTGGGGCACGTCTAAGAGCAAGGGTGTCAAGACGTGCACACAGGATAATGATAAGCACTGCGTTGTTCAAGCTAAGCAGGCTACTCTTATAAGGGCCATGGGCAAAATTGCAGCTAAAACTAAAACTGCAAGTTAGCGCAATTTTGCCCATGGTCCCTTAAGTAGCTGTGTTTGGGACTTTGGGACTCCCCCATTACAAAGTGAGAAGTTGTGGTGGCTTAAGGGTTTTCTTGAAGGTCCAGGCATTTCATGGTAATTGGAGGACTATGAGTGATGTGCTTTAGGCACCATCATGAGATAAAGGTGAAGGCAAGAGCTGGTGTTTGGATAGCACAGCAATATGCTTCGAAGTGGACAAGGTGATGAACGAACCTTAAAGAACACAGTCTTTTTCTGTCCCTTTCCCACTCTCATTTTGAAGAACAGTTTTGCTTGCACCAGCTCCACATCATGCGAACTGCAAGCTGTGTGACGAATCCCTGCACAATAATGGGCTCTGCTGTAGCCCGTCAAATTTGTCTAAACATGCAAAGCCAATATTGGCATCTCTAAGAAGCTTTGAAAACATGAGTAATTCATTTGAGAAATGACGGCAATATTTTACTGGAAAATGTTGCTGTATCAGAGTTCTTCAGTGTTATTTCTGGGAACAAGCCTACAACATGTTCCTTTGTTTATACCTTTCATTGTTGTTTGCCGTGGCTTTCTCAATTTACCACCAAGAAAATGTTGAAGCCAGAGCAATGATACGAACCAGATTATTAGATACATAGATATGCTGCTGCTGCTGTCTTTGAAATCTCTGGATGATGTCAAATTGGCTAAAACATGGTTACAAGAGAAGTTGTAGCTTCTGCAGCCTTGAGAAGTCTACTTTGACCACATTACAGATGGGAGGTATCAAAGAAGCACTGAAGCTTAAATGCTGCTGGTTTTAACTGCTGTCTGCAATTTGTTATAGTTTTTTTTTAATTGTTTTTATGTAATTTTATTATTGTGAGCTGCTCTGGGCTCCCTTTGAAGAGGAAGGGTGAGTTATAAATTTGAAATAATATTATTATTTTTAAGTAGTAGTAATAGCAGTAGTACATTTTATCCCGTGCTTCCTCCAAGCAGCCTGGAGTGCCACACATAGCTACCCGCCCCTAACTGTATTCACACAACAATCCTATAAAGTAGATTAGACAGTAGGTCCATGGTTGACCCAAGGTCACTTAATGGCTGAGTGGGAATAGGTTCAGGGTAGTGTGGCTGTAGACAAAACCATCTTTGTGTTTCTATACAAATAATTGTGTCTCTATAAAAATACCATTTCTAAATTATTTGTATAGAAACAAAAAGATGGCTTGCTAGAGCCACGCGGTCTAAGCTTGGAGCATTCCACTTGGATGTGTTACTGGTTGGTTCACATGGTGGAAAAGAAAGGTTGGAAAGCGGGCAAGCAAAGTGTTTGGTAGTGCCTTCTCCCAAGATGAGAGGGAGTGGCCTAGCTAAGCCTGGCAGGACAGCTTACTCTATGGTCTTAACCCAGGGGTCCCCAACTAAGGCCCGGGGGCTAGATGTGGCCCAATCGCCTTCTAAATCCGGCCCGCGAACAGTCCAGGAATCAGCGTGTTTTTACATGAGTAGAATGTGTCCTTTTATTTAAAATGCATCTCTGGGTTATTTGTAGGGCCTGCTGGTGTTTTTACATCAGTTAGAATGTGTGCTTTTATTTAAAATGCATCTCTGGGTTATTTGTGGGCATAGGAATTCGTTCATATTTTTTTCAAATATAGTCTGCCCCCCCCACAAGGTCTGAGGGACAGTGGACCAGCCCCCTGCTGAAAAAGTTTACTGACCCCTGTCTTAACCCCTCTGTGCATTAATTAGAGTTACATGAGACTGGATATATCTCACAGTTTGAACCTAGGTCACTATGAGCTTAGTGCAACTACTAGTCAAATCTGCTAAATTAACGCTAACATGATGTGCAGGGGCTTATCGGGACCTTAGTGGTCCTTTGTTTGGGCTGCAGTATCTTTACCACAAATTATTGAGCAATCTTCAGGGATGGGAAACTGGAGAATTACTGAAGTCTATTTGTACATTCCAATTGGCTAGCAAAGCTTGAAAGACCTTAGATCCGAGCAAATATGTTGTAGCAAAGTTTCATCAAAGTGGCAAGAAGAGCTGAGACCATCCAGTGTCCTGCTCTGATATCGCAATTCAGATTCTGTAAGGACGTCAATTAATTCCCAAGTGAGAGTTCTTATCCTGGGAAGCTAAGCCTACTGACAGCAAACAGTGGCATAGTGTGGGTTACCAGTGCCTGGGGCCACTTGGATGGGAGGGAGGGAAATGGACAGAGTACATAGGCACATTCGGCTGCCTAACGGCATCCACATCACCCAAGGGATCACAGCCACAGAGATTAACAAAGAAGAGTCATTCAATTGTCTGGAGAGGTCACTTCTGGTCACATGGAGAAGCCATTTTCAACAGAGCCCCACCAGGGAAGTGTGCAGCTGTATCAAGGCAGCACTAGGTGTTGACATTTTGTGCCCCCTGACAACTTTGCACCCAAGACAGTCATCCCTGTTCCGTCCCCGTCCCCCCATGCTGGCAGCAAATACTACTGTAACTGGCAGCAAATACTACTGTATAGGGGAACTTAATACAAATGTAAACATTTTGTAACCCCTTAACTGAAACTGATCACACCAAAATTTCTCATTTTTTTTTCAAAACTGGGAAAGAGTAAGTTACTCTATCAGTTTTTCAAAGCTGGAGGATCTCAGTGCCCTCAGAGCCCCCTGAAGTAGCCATGGCAATTTTGCTGGCAGAACAGCTTTTAGGAAGCAAAGTGAACCTTAATCTGTTGCCTAGAAATTAAGGGAAAAAACAACTCCAAGATAACACAATATTACTTAAACAATCATCTGCTGGAATTGCTTATTTATGGAATGAGAACCTGGATGGAAACACATGGAAAATACCTTTGTAATTTACACTTACCTCAAAAAAGCCTTGTTTCATCTCTAGCCTTGCCAACATACTTCTGAGCTGAGCCGTGTGTCTTAAGTCCTGTCTGTCTTTCGTTACCGCACAGGCGTGTGGCAGGCAGCAAGCCAGCTGGAGGCAGAGATTTTGACTACTAACTGTTCCCAGCTGATTCCCTGCCTCCAAAAAATTAATGTGACCCACTGGTTCAAAGACCTCACAATTCATTTCTAAAATCCATATCAGAATGCTTTAATCAAGATAGTCCCAAGCATTTCACTAAAAGACCCACCAAGAACATTTATCTGCAGTCTGGTGAAATGCTTGGGACAGCATTGGGCAGGCTAGACATATTGCGGACACTAGGGTGGCAAAATTGCTTGAGTGCTTCTCACTGAATGAAGCATATCCACCATTCTTACACATAGGAGTGTGCAAGCAGAAGTTTTTCTTGCAACAATCGGTTTATTTATTTTCCTTCTAAAGCCATTTATATGAGTTGTCATTGATTCGTTGGAACACCATTCATTGTGTCATGAATTTTTGCCTATATTCATTCTGAAACCTGTCATTCATGTCCTTGTTGATTTGTTAGATTAGAGTTCTCTTCCGTGGATTTTTGCCCACTTTCGTTTTCCCATTCTGCTTTCATTTTCATTGATTTCAGTGGACTATTTAGGTGATACTGCAGAGCTTGTAAATGCTGGTGTTTTCCATCTTACAGTTTTCAGGCATCGTACTGCCCTCTGTTAATATAATACTTTCCAAATTTTAGAAAGATAGAGACTGTGATGCCCATTTTATAGCTAATCTGTAGTGTCATGGGTTCTAGCCCCACATTGGACAAAAGATTCCTGCATTGCTGGGGGTTAGACTAGATGACACTCATGGTCCCTATGATTCTATGATTCTCTCCCCTCCCAGTTTCCCATGCTAATCTTCGCTCTCCTCTTGATAGGGGAAGGTCCTAGCAAATAACAGGTTTCATTCATTTGTTTATTTGTTGCAAGGACGGGGTGGCACTGTGGTCTAAATGACCGAGCCTCTTGGGCTTGCTGATCAGAAGGTTGGTGGTTCGAATCTGCACAATGGGGTGAGCTCCCATTGCTCTGTCCCAGCTTCTGCCAACCTAGCAGTAAGAATATAATACAATAATTTATTATTTATATCCCGCCCATCTGGCTGGGTTTCTCCAGCCACTCTGAGCGGCTCCCAACAGAATATATAAAAAGTGACAAACATCAAACATTAAAAACTTCCTTAAACAGGGCTGCCTTCAGATGTTTCCTGAAGTCAGATAGTTGTTCATTTCCTTGACATCTGATATGAGGGTGTTCCACAGGGCAGGCGCCACTACTGAGAAGGCCCTCTGCTTGGTTCCCTGTAACCTCACTTCTTGCAGTGAGGAAACTGCCAGAAGGCCCTCGGAGCTGGACCTCAGTGTCCAGGCTGAACAATGGGGGTAGAGAATGCTCCTTCAGGTTTACTGGACCAAGGCAATTTGAAAGCATGCCAGTGCAAGTAGATGAATAGGTACCACTGTGGTGGGAAGGTAACGATGTTTCCGTGCACTCTGGCTTCTGTCACGGTGTTCCATTGTGCCAGAAGTGGTTTAGTCCTGCTGGCCACATGACCCGAAAAGCTGTATGTGGACAAATACCGGCTCCTTCGGCCTGAAAGCGAGATGAGCGCCGCAACCCCATAGTGTCCTTTGACTGGACTTAAGGGTCCAGGGGTCCTTTACCTTTCACCTTACCTTATTTGTTGCATTTTTATCCCACCTTTTCCTCCAAGGAGCTCAAGGTGGTGTGCATGGCTCTTCCCTTCCTCATTTAATCCCCAACAACAATCCCGTGATCAAGATTAGGCTGAGAGGCAGTGAATTTAATGGCTGTGGTGATTCAAACCTGGTGATCCATGGTCCTAGTCTAGCACTCCTACTCCTATCCCATGCTGGTTCTCAGTTGGTGTTTGGACCACGACTTCATCCTATCTGACCATTGCAGACTTTATCTACAGCATTTTGTGTTACAAAATTAAAACCAATTAAAGAATGGTTCACAATTTCATGAATTATGTATGTTTATATGCATCCCTAGCAATATGAATTAAGTTATATGCTGTTCAGGCAACTTATTTTTTATGAGTATTATATTTACAATCTGGATAACATTTCAGTTTATTTATTTATTTTCAGATTCATAGCCCTATATCCCCTGGTTAGGGAGCTTCATTACGAATGAATGGCTTTGCATATTCTTAGTGGCTTCATAAGAAACTGATTTAGGGAGCTTCATGTTTTTACATATGAGTAAGTATATAACATTTGGGCAAAGGATTATATTAGAAAGCATGTAACATAAACAAAAAAGTCAAAGTAATAGATGCAAATATTCGGGGAAATTGTTCTTTCCCAAAAGATATTAAAAACATAACTTTTAAGCTTTAGAAAGCAAATATTATTTCCCTGGTTAAATCCAGTACTGGTAACCACTTGAATTTCAACTGCACCGAAACACATTACTATTTGATTTAATAATATAAGAAAATACTATTGGGGAAAGTATGTTACCATAAGCATAACAAAATTATACCATTGAGCAATTCACAAACAATCCATAGGCAATAATGCAATTAAAAATGCTATTCCTTTATAAAGCATTCTGAGTGGATAGATTGCTTTACGATTCTTATTCTTCCTAATAAGCTCACGCAGTAAGTCATTCTTATGCATCTTCTTGTTGACGGCAAAGTCTCTCGGAGAAAAGTTCCCATCAGTTCAGTCTGCTGGTCTACCAAAAAGGCTTCAGCCACTTACAACCAAAACTGCAAAGCATTAAAGAAATATAGCCTAAAAAGACAAAAATAGGAAAATAATACCAAATCGCAAATCATCTGGCTAGGCTATCAGCCGCTGGGATCTCTACAAATTCTTTCTTAACTTTCCAGGCTGGGATGGTGAAACTGGCCCCTCTAAACATAATAAATGCCATACAATAAGAAAGTTAAAAGCTTGGTCTACTGTTATTAGTATGATTAGTATACACATACATATGACCTAAATTGACAGCTGATGGTGCCCTGGCCCTCAAAGTTAATGTGACCCACTGGTCCAAAGAATATACCATTCAGTGTTTAAATCCATATCAAACCAGGTTGTTTCAAGTGCCAAACCCAGGGGTATTTAAGAAGGGTGCATTTGAATCTATGGCATGATGGTATTATCTGAGATGCGTCTTAAATTCCCCTGGGTTTGGCAGAGAAACTTCACTTAGCATTTGTGAAACAGACTTGCCGCCTGTTCATATTCTTGGTTCTTTGAACCTAATCCTATGACTGGGATCCAAGGACACTTTCCCATTTCTATATTGCCTTTCATCTCAGGATCACAGGGTGGTTTACAATAAAAAAACACAAAAAATATATAACATAATAACGTCACCACCATGCCACCCCAATCTCTGAGTGGTGGAAAATTCCCGGGGTTCTGACCAAGACACTATACTTCTGTTGATGCAGCCTAGAATACCATCAGATTTTTTTTCCTGCTGCATCCCACTGTTGACTTAAACTTGTGGTCTGCTAAGACCCCTACATCCTCTTCACATGTACTCCTGGCAATCCAGGTGTTCTTCATCTTATATTTGTGCTGCTGGTTATTCCTGCCGAAGTGTAGAACCTTACTTTGTCCCTGCTGAAATTCATTTTGTTAGTTTGGGCCCAGTTCTCCAATCTGTGAAGTTCATCTTGAATCGCGATTCTGCCTTCTTGACTCCTCCTTCCAGTTTGGTGTCATCTGCAAATTTGATGAGCATCTCCTCAATTCATTCATTAAAGTGGTTTATAAAGATGTTGATCATCAACGGGCCCATGGCACCCCACGTCACTTTTTTCCAGGATGATGAGGAACCATTAAGGACACTCGTTGGGTTCGGTCAGTCAACTAGCTACAAATCCACCTAACAGTTACCTTGCCCAGTCCACATTTTATTATCATCTTCCCTGCAAGAATATCATGAGAGACTTTGCCAAAAGCATTACTGAAATTGGGGTACACCAAATCCACAGCATTCCCCTGATCCACCAAGCTTGTAACTCTATTTAAAAAAAGAAAGAAATGAGATTCATCTGGCATGACTTCTTTTGTTGAGAAACCATGCTGGGTCTTAGTAATCACAGCCTCCTTTTCCAATTGCTCACATACTGACTATTTAATTTTAGCACCTTTCCTGGTATTGATGTTGAGCTGAGCAGTGGGTAGTTACACCAGTTTTCTTTTTTCCCTTTTTTGAAGACAGGGACATATCGCTATACAATCTGAGCCTACAATGGAGGGGCTTACAGCATTAACATCGCAAAAGGTCTTGATTCTTCCATAGTCACAGCCTTGGATTCAGCAGAAATCAAGCATGGCTCGGTCTCTCTGGCTTCTCCCTGCTTCTAGCACACTACTCTGGCCATTGTCCTTCTCACTACTAGCCAGGTAAGGGAGGGAGGGCCTCTGGCCTCTGGCACAAAGCCACTTCTTTGTTATACTAACAACCATGCTTAGTTTCCATTAACCCACCAAGAAGCTGACCGTGCTGCTTCAACAACTGAGTCCCCCAAACTCACAACAGAATTATTTATAAATGCTGAGCACACATATCAACAGAGTAGAATTCAAGTCACTGCCAAAGTTAGCTTCTTACAATAATTGCTCTAATATACTGAAGATATTATAACATGCTTTTCGTGATCATAATCCAGAATTCTGTAAAGGTGTTTTGGGGATTGCTAGTCTGTGGGTTCTACTCCGTCCCATTGAAATGAATAGACCTAGGTTAGGCATGTCCATTAATTTCAATGGGTCTTCTCTGAGTATGACTAATGTTGGATACAACATCTGTATACATTTTGATGAACTATAAGCCAATAATGAATCACAGACATTCTTTCATTCTAACAGCAACCTGACAAAGTTCCTGACAAATGCTCATTTTTGAGATATATTTCTATCAGGTATTCTAAATATGATCAGTACATGGTCTTTAGGTAACTTAATACCAATTATTCTCTTACTAACAACTCCCCACACCCCTTTAAACCTTTGGACAACTCCCACCATATGTGGAAAACATGGTCTACCAGGTTTCCTTGACAGAAGGAAGAAGCGTTTGCCAAAACTGTAAGAGCAAATCAAAGTCAATTAAGGATTCAAGATTTATGGGCAATGACCTCATAAGGTAAAATCATGCCTTTTGTCTATCAGTAGTAACTGCTTATTTTTGCTCAGACCATGTGTAGTAAAGGGATGCACTTCATTACAACACATCCCCCCTCCCACTTTGACAGCTTTTAACAAGGTTTCTGTTTGTCTCAGAGGACTACAGTTAGAGAAAGTACAATTATCTAGAGATTATCCAGAAAGACTTATAAAAGGCATTGGAGTTCAATACTTCAGTTCCAGTCCACCCAAAACTTTTAAGAGCATCTCAAGATGTGTGTTATAAAACTGACGTGGCCTTTATACAAAGCAGCTCAAATCCGACACTTAAAAGGGGAGGTTTTATACGGGGCCATAAAATCACACTCGAATAAAAAATTATCTGCAGATGAATCTTGAGGGCTTTAACCATGGGCTAACTTTGCTTACAGTATGTGGTACTCAGAGAAAGCATCCAGTCAGGCAAGGGTAGGTGTGTGGGTCATACAAAACAGCAATTAGATTTTGCCAACAGGAAAGCATTAAGTGCAACTGAAAATTATTGCCAGTGGTATTGCTTGCAAATCCAAACAAATGCCATTCTTCAATTTGTGCTGCATTCTGTTCCATCCTATCCGTGGTCCCTTAGGTCTTCTTCACCGCAGCACATGAGCACCTTCCAGTAGTGCCTTGAGTGATGTGACTAACATCTGTCATGTATGACTCATTCTTACTCCGGGAGAGAATTGTGCGCACAGCAGGGGGTTTGGCTTTTGTTTAGTAGGTGTGGGTTTGTTTGCTTTGGTTGGCTTTGGGTAGGAATGCGCATGCTGCTAAGAGTTCACAGGAGCCATGGGAGACCAAAGACATTTCACCTTGCACTCGGAGCAAAAGGTGATGGAGCCTATGAAGGCTCTTGGCTTTGGCATGGGAGCTGTCCTTCAATGAAATTTTGACAGAATGAAAACACAGGTGTCCTCTTTTATGGAGAGAGCAACAGGCTTCGTTTCCCTCAAAGGCCCCTGCCACAGATGATAGTTCCCCTCCCATCTGCCTGACTGGCTTCCCCATCAGATTCATCCCCAACAACCAGTTGCCATAGCAACATCCTAGCAGTCTCTGAGGAGTAGCATCAAGTTATAAGTCAACATCGCTGCCAATACTATTCGTCAGTTAAACCAGTGTTGCCAGATGTGCAACCATTCTCATTTGCCTACAGGCCTTGCCTATGAAGTACAACCCCCTTTTCACAAATATACAATGATCTGGGGTTGTTCTGGGGACCATACTAACTTGGGCAGCACTCTGGCAACTCCCAAAGTGCTCAAGAGGTTTCATGCGGGAGCAGGAGAGAGAAATTGTTTCATCCCAACCAGAGAAAACAGAAGGAGTGTTCACACATTTCATTCAAGAAATGTACCAGCTGATCTGTACAGTCATACAGTTGTTCACATGTAACGTTCAACAAGTGTACCAGGGGCAACTATGGGAGTCAACCCACTGAAATTAATAGACTTAACTTAAGCATGCTCATTAATTTCTGTGGGTCTTTACTGAGGAAAACTTCGTTGAATACCACCCTGTATTCATAAGCTTCTGTGAGTTCAGAGAATGAGGCAGGATAGGAAATTACATAAATTAATATCAGCAACTTGAAATTGCATTATTATATATAAGGCGGGAGGCCATTTCTTTTCTTCCCCTCCAATAATATGGAATTGTGGAAGAATTCTCCTTTTCAAAACTCCCCCCCCCAGAAATGTAGGCTTATTTTAACAGTCCTGCAGCTGTTCTAAAACATTAGTGTTTAGTTTCCACACAGCACTGATATTTTTCAAAGGGAACAATGTCTAACATATATACTTCAACTGTATTGGGGCTTTTCTTCTTAGACATTTCTTAAGCCATTACTACAGAACCCTGTGGATTATCACAATATTATGAATTCTAAGAACTGAGTTGACATACTAGACGATTAATAAGGAGGCGACAACATTACTTTGGTCTTCTGGTAACTGCTCACGCCCTGTGGAATTTATGAATCCGAAGATATATTTTTTCAAGCTAGCCACGGGTGTCCGCTGTTAATATTGGTCCAGCACCTTCTCCAGTTCATATCGAGTGTGACATTTTTTATATATACAAGCAAATCTCCTTTGGCCCCAAGGATATCGAATCTGAAGTTGTTCTGACAACATCCATCAACTCTGTGAGTTTTAATGGGAGCTGAGGTGTGTATGTGGGGGGGGGGGAGGTGGCCAGTAAAGAGGTGCTACGATAATAATAACCAACTTTCAAAGGCAAGAAACAGCTTGATATGTAGCCAGAGAAATGCCAGTGTTCATCATTTTTGACAAAGAGGATTTTCACTAAGAACAGCAAGTTTTGCTTTCCTTAATATCCACTGAGACTCCAAAAGAGAGGGGAGGAATACATAACACAGGGAGTATCCAGTTCTTATGCCTTAACTCAGCTTAAGCCCTTAGCTGGATTCGTGGAAAACAACCTTCCCATAACATATTTCACCAAGATTCCTAAGGTGTCTTAGTCTATCTTGTGCACCCAAATCCAAATTTTTGTTTGTTGCTTTGTTTAAAAATAGAAATAGGAAACCATACTTCTGAAGCACATCCAAGGTATATCACTTTCACCCAGAGAATTCTGGGACAACTGACATCAGTCAGGTGCATTTGCTGTATTTGTTTTGGTGCCTGCTTTTTTTTTTTAAAAGAATGTTTAAGCAAGCCTAACTAGACAGATGGGTGTTGATGTGTTTTAATCTCTTTTAAATATGTTTGAAATGTTTTAATTACTTGTTTTTAACTGTTCTTTTATTGATAGTTTTATTTGTTCTTCCAAATTGCTTAGAGGCTTTATTACAATCAAGCTGTACTGTATATAAATCTTGCTAGCTAAAGCAATTTTCTATAGCAACTAATGTCAATGTAAAATTAAAATATTAAACCAGCCCACAAACACAGCAGCACACCAAAAGTCTGGAAATTCCCGGGTGTGAGGGAAAAAGAGAATTCAGTTTTATCAATTATTTTCTCACTTAATCTGATCTATTAGAAATATAAATGAAACGTAACACAACATGTATTGAGAGTTTATGCCTCACATTTCTTACACCAGCTGTTTTTATTTCACTTTAAATCAGCAAAGCCTTTACACCAAGCCTTTGGAACTGACCATCCCGAGCAGCAATACTGTTAGCCCTGACCACATGTTTTCTATTTGGTGTTTCTGAGGTAAAATCCCCTCATGAGAGTGGGAGAAATGAAAACGTGACTTGCAGGAAATATAAAAATCTGTCTCCCCTTCACCCCAGACTTAAAAGAGGGCATGGATTCATGAGGATATAAAGCAAAAGAAGCCGATACTTTTTTATTTTATTTTTTAAAGCAAAATGTGGTAGAGTGAGTTTCTAAAAGTTTACTAAGTCACGAATGATTGGTCAATCAGTTGTGTTGAAGGCAGTGGAACCTGCATTCTCTGGAATGCCTCATAAAAACTTGCAGTCCAACTTGCATTAGAAAGGCTATTTGCCTTGATACATTTAATAAGATTTTATCATGACGGTATTCCTAGTGGTGCAGAAGCTCAGTGACAGTTACGTTTTCTTTGGGGGCCCTTCTGGCCAACGCTCCTCCTCCCTGTGGGCAAAGCTACTTAGTACTTTACTAGTCATTCCTAGTCGCATCCGCCAACATCCTTAACCCTGTGTAATAAAAGGGAACATGAAAGGAAATGTGGCTGGAGGGTAATCTTGCTGTGAGTAGGATAACTCTGTTTTGGGATGGCCCAGAAACTGTAGCTGGGGGGGGGGGGGAATACAGCAGCTTGACTGCTCACTGGGATGGACCTGTTGAGAAAATGGCACAGACTGACAGTTACCTAGCAGGCTATGTTCAAGGAGTTGGTATTACTCTACAAAGTCCTATATAGCTTGGGATGAGGATATGTAAAAGGTTGCCTCATCCTTAATAACAGTTCCTCGCCAGTCTGGAAAAAAGTGACAAGTGGGGTGCTGCAGGGTTCAGCCCTGGGCCTATGGTTGTTCAACGTCTTTATAAATGACTTGGGTGAAGGAATTGAGGGGATGCTCGTCAAATTTGCAGATGACAGCAAACTGTGAGGGGTAGCTAATGCCGCAGAAGACACTCAGAATTCAAGATGACCTTAACAGATTGAAGAACTGGGCCAAAACTAACAAAATGAATAAAATCTTTAATTAAAAAAAAAATATTTTTTAAAAAAAAAAAACAGGGACAAATGTTAGGTTCTACACTTAGGCAGGAAGCAGCAGCTGCACAAATATAAGATGGAGGACACCTGGCTTACTAGCAGTACATGTGAAAAGAATCTGGGGGGTCTTAGAAGACCACAAACTTAACACGAGTCAACGATGCAGCAGCAAAAGCATAACAAAACCACTAATTCTATTCTAGGCTGCATCAAGGGAAGTCATAGTCCTGGTCTATTCTGCCTTGGTCAGAACACACATAGAGTACAGTGTCCAGTTCTGGGTGCCACAATTTAAGAAGGATGTTGACAAGCTGGAATGCGTGCAGAAGAAGGTGAGCAAGGTGAGCAAGATGATCAAAGGTCTGGAAACCAAACCGTATGAGGAATGGTTGAAGGAGTGGGGTATGTTTAGCCTGGAAAAGAGGAGACTGAGACAAGATATAATAACCATCTTCAAATATCTCAAGGGCTGTCACATGAAAGATGGAGCAAGCTTCTTTCTGTCTGCTCTGGGAGCTAGAACCTGAACCAGTGGCTTCAAGTTACAAGAAAGGAGAATCTAACTAAACATCAGGAAGAACTTTCTGACACTATGTGCTGTTCGACAATGGAATGGACTCATCGAAGGTGGTGGACTCTCCTTCCTTGAGCAGAGTTTGGAGGGCTAACTGTCATGGATGCTTTAGCTCGGATTCCTACATTGCAGGGGGTTGGATTCCTCCCCTGACCACATTTCAGGAAAGCTTCAAGTGGGTTGTAAAACTTCAACAATCAACAGAGGTTAGGACAATAAAGTTTAGTTTCTTCATGAACCAGAGCCATTAGTGTCATGGCACCAGTAATTTGGAAAGCTTATTGAAATCAGACAGGCACATATCATTCTGATATTTTTGTCACCTGCTGAAAACTGTTTTGCTTAAAAGGGGGGGATAGTTTTGCTTCACCAAGTGTTTTTAGTTAATTAATTGGATTCAGTCCTTGTCTTTTGTTCTGTATTTTACAATTTTAGCATTTTACGATTGTTTCGTGATTTTATTGTACACCCCACTGTGTTTTTATTAGTTGGTTGTAATTATTCTTACAAATATATTAAAAATAAAAATCATCAGCTTCCCATTAGAAGGCTTCTCAACAATTCAAGCCCTAATAAAGAGTTCTTCTATTCACCCAAACTCTTCAAGTTTGTTCCTTGAAGCAGCAAACTACCATGGCACTTATGACTTGAAATATACATATTCATATAAACCAATGAAGAACGTCCCTTGAGGGCGCTAGTCCTCCCATTAGGCAGAGAGAAGAAGCAGGCAACTGATTTTCAGTGTGCTAGAAAGGCAGCACTTTTTTATTTTTACTTCCGGGGAAAGGATCTTGAAGATTTTCTGCTTCAAGTGCCAAAATAGCTGGACTGGTATTGGGTATTGTGGATTGTCTTTGACTTGGGGAGGAGGAGCAATCTGCTGTTTCTGCATTCAGCAGCAAAATACAGTGGTACCTCAGGTTAAGAACTTAATTCGTTCCGGAGGTCTGTTCTTAACCTGAAACTGTTCTTAACCTGAGGTACCACTTTAGCTAATGGGGCCTCCCGCTGCCGCTGCACCGCCTCCACACGATTTCTGTTCTCATCCTGAGGCAAAGTTCTTAACCTGAGGTACTATTTCTGGGTTATTGGAGTCTGTAACCTGAAGTGTCTTTAACCTGAGGTACCACTGTATCTTCGGCCAGTCCTGCTGAAGAAGTCCTCCATTGTGGCTCTCGGGGAGTGAAGTATTTTATTTTATTTTATTTTACTTTATTTAACAAAACATTTTCATCACAGACAGCACTTCTAGTTTGTCACTATTTTCAATTCAATCACATACCAGCAATTTCAAGTTGTTTGGGAGCTCTTCCACAACAAACATGCTTCTGTAAAAGACCCAACTTTTGCAACAGGGAAGGTGATGGAGAAATGTGGGACAATGCTTGATGCAATTTTAACCTCCACACAAACAAATCAGAAAGGCTGCTCACAAAATAGCCAATGTCACCTAGCATCCTTGCTGACGAATGCTCCCTGACGAATGCTCAATAAACAGGCCTGGAAGCCCCCACAGTATGTCACTGAGAGCGCAATCCTATTCATGTTTACTCAGAAGTAATTGAGTGGCACTTACTTCAGGTTACTTGCATTTAGAATTGCAGCCCAAGTCCCTAAGGGGGGAAAATCATCTTAGCCAGTGCTTGGAAGGTCCCTGTACTGTGTTAATGCCTACAATGATGTCTGAACTGACTCATTCCATGGCAGAAAGTGGTCCATTGACATTTGGATGTCATTGATGGAACCTGATGAAAAGCGTCCAGTGAGGAAGAACTGTTATCCTACTCATCGTCATTAAGTAAAACAAAATGAGGAAAGCTGCCATTCCAGTGAGTCCCATCTAGAAAATCACCCCAATCAGTCTGTCTCACTGTTTCGTGAGTGGTGCCAAAACTAGATTGCCGGGTGATTTTGTTTATAAAATTATATATAAAAAAATATTTACTTGGTTTGAATTCCTTATGTCTGAACCAGGTCAAAAACTTTAGCCTTTTTTAAAAATAAAAATAAAAATATTATTCATTCAGTTCTCTGTGTTTCAGTAATGGAAAGAAGCTCTTGGTTCTCTTCCAAATCCTGGAGTTGACAGATCAGTCAAAACCCATACTTTTCAAGCCATGTACCTCATAAGACTCCACAACCTTCAAAAGGCTTCATGGGAAAAGGAGGAATGCAGGACACTGTTCCACGTTCAGTGACAGAGGCAAGGAAGTCATCCTGTTTGGCTTAGCTTTGGTAGTTCAGGTAGAAGATGACAGACATGCTCATCGGATTTTTGAAAGTTGCTGTGCGTTTGGACATCGTAAAGTGCTTTTACAATGTGGTAAAACTATTTGAATGTGCCATTGCATGGTGAAAACTGCTCTGATGCTCACTGGGCTACTGGGTTTGTTTTAGAATGATGATAAATACCAGCTTCCTCTAAGAGATTTGAACAATTTATTTCCCCCATGCGGAACTGAATGGTAAAGTCATCCAGTGCTGTGTATATCATGTAACACATCAGGCCTGTCCAGGCTTCATGTTCTGATATGGTTCTGCTGAAATGCAGTAAAACAAGCATCTTGAGATTTTACTCATAACCACAAGTGTTACATGTATTTCTGATTTTTTCGATTTCGTAGCCCAAGAACGGAAGATCAACTATGGTCTGTTCTTATCTCTAGCCTCAAGCTATCCCTTGAGTTCCATGGCGGAGCAGTGATTAGACCCTGGCCGTAATATTCTGTCAACTGCACCACAATACAGTGGAATTTGCATTCAGCCAAGTGGTGCTACGATTGCACAGCCCTAGATTGCAAGCTTGCCCATAGCTACATGTCATTAAATCCAGGAATAAAACTTGTTCTGCCTTCAGGGAAACAACTATCTCAACGAATAACTTGCTGCTCAATTTATCAGCCTACCCAAACACAGAAGACCAGATTGAACATACTGGGATTTAGACATGTGTTCTCAAGGAGTTTTGAACTCCAAAACTTGCATTTGGATCACTAATCCACCCACTCCAATTTACATGCAATGTGTAGGATTTTTACATTCCCGTTATAGCAATTGCAGGCCTTCCAAACAATTGCATTGCCAAAGAAATCCACATTGGTTTGTAAAGTAATTTCCATGTTTTATTCTTTTTTAACGTTGCATTTGCAATGGCTTGGAACTGTATAATGTATAGGGAAAACATCCTCGTACTGGGGTCATTAGAAAGCTTTAAATATATTTTTAAAAACATATCTGGGTCAAAAATTATTATCTAAATCTCCAGTGAGTGTTGGAATATAGGGAAGTCAAGAATTTACAGTGGATATTAGTGTTTACTCTACATCACTGTTTATTTTGGGTGAACATCCGCAAACATATCCCATAAAACAACTCAATATGAACTCAAAAAGGTGATCCTAGAGCTTTAATGGACGCTTTGGTTAAAAAAAAATGCAATATATAGACTTTTAATACAAATAATGCTGATTCCACAGGATGTAAGCCCAGTGGCCTCATACATAAGAAAAATGGGAAACTGCCTTATATTGAGTCGGTTTACTGGTCCATCCAGTTCAGTATTTCCTATGCTGAGTGACAATGGCTCTGGAGGGCTTTTCCAGATAGGTGTCTCTCCCAGCCCTTCCAAGCAAGAGATTTTTCCAATCTGTATCTGGAAGCCAGGGAATTAAGGTGGAACATTCTACATGCAAAGCAGCTGCTCTCCCACTGAACTACAGTCCTTTCCTGCTATAATGGTCCCTCATAGCAAGAATAAAGGACGCTGCTGGTTCATCTAACTCTGGAAGGTCTTTCCCAGACCTCTGTGAAAATGCCAGCAATTGCCCTTCTGCCACAAAGCTGTGTCCCTTCCCTAATTGTCTATGGGCCCCTCCATATGTCCTTTTTATTGCATGTTCATGGTGATTTGTGTTCATAATGCTACTGGGGCATGTGATCCCGCTTTTGATGTCATTTGTGCCTGCAAAAGGTTTGGGGTGGTCACACTGCTTCTCTTCTGATCAGTGCATATCCCGTAACGTCCTGCTGAAATCCCATAACTTTTCATACCACAAATGTCCTGGCTTATTTTTGCCCTGCTTTTGTTGCACTATAGCCTCTCTAGACATCAATAATGTGGTAGCACTGGGGAAGCATCATCACAGAGCAAACTAAAGCAGAACAAAATCTACCCCATCCACTATTATTGTGTCAAGAATATACTGCGGAAGACACCCGCAATAAAATACAGCCCAGAAGAGCCCTACACAAAAACTTAACAGTGAAAGAAGGGAAGGCAGATGAGATTAGGCAGAATGGCTAGGTAGAAAGAATTCACCAAAGGGGTTCAAGTGAGATTCTTCATTGAAATCAGTGACTGCTTGTTTTGAGTCATGCCAAAGGTGCTTAAGGTCATTGCCTGGTACGGAGTTGTTGAACTTTGGGTCTCCAAATGTTGCTAGACTACAATTTACACCATCCCCAGCTGGTAATCTATCTCCTCGGAGGTGAAGGGAGTTGTAGTCCAAAAACATTTGGGGACCAAAGGTTGAAAAACTCTGGCCTAGCAAAGCCAGTTTGCTTGGTTGACAATCCACTTGCAGCCACTAAATTCCTTTGCTCAAACTGAGCAGGGAAGAAAAGAAATGGAAAAGCATAACCAGTCATTATTTTTCAGAGATCTATGGCAAAACCAGAGTGGAGGCTTCCCAGATCACACACAAGGAAGTTTAAAGACAAACTTAGCATTGAAGATAGTAAAATAAATAAACAAAATCACAAGGCATGTCAGAAAATAAGAAAATATACTGAGGACAAAGTGGCATTGTTGGCTGCTAAACTTTGCGGGCAGCAAATATCTCAAATTTTCTGGAGGGTTAACTAAAAGGGGAAAAAACAAGATCAGTTCTCATGTAGTGTTTGTACAATTGCCTTCCATATTTGTGAACCAAAATCATGACTCACCAACCATATTACAAAGAATAATGTTTACAACTTACCTCAAACATAACACATGGAAGATGCATTGACTTCAGTAGATCCTACTTGTATATAATGGCTGGGATCAAAGGTGCTAGTTTGAATGGGCTCAAAGCCTTAGCATTGACCAGAAGAATGTTTGGTTTCTCTGTCCTCCTTATATAGCAGACCACCATGCTATGCTGCAGACTTTTTTTGGAAACTCTCCTTAGTTTGAAAAGTAATTTGCCATGTAGAATGGAGAAATACTGATTGAAAAACACATGGTTGTAAGAAAGTAGTTGTGCAGTTCTTTTGGATCTAGGCCAATGTTTTTAGGGTATTAGATTTCTGCTCCCTTCCTCCTAGCAAGCTTTGAATTGCATACATTTCCTATTGTGTAGCAGAAGTGGAACTTTGATTTCAAAAGGAGTGCACAGTCTACATTCTGTTTCCATTATCGGATGCTATCAGTGTTTCCCATAATTTTATGAAACAAAGGGGTAAGCATCTGCAATTGGCCCTACATCAATTGATGTCATTTTGTTTCCCACCAGAGAGTGTGAAATGCACAAGGGCACATCTTAAATTGTTTATTGTGGCATTATCTCTGGCTATATCAAAGTGCCTGTATGCAATGAAGTTCTAAAGAGCTGGAATGCATGGGAACCAAGAATCAAAGAGAGTGAAGATATGGGCGGCAACACAGCTTATCTAGAATATATATCCCACAGTCAAAAAGGTACAGTTCTTCTTGACATATTTCTATTTCCCAGTTAAACATTAACTATAACAACCATTGTGACATAATTTCCTATATACATAGAAATGTAAGGCTGTCATCACAGTGCAGTTTGTGTGGCTGCCAATAGGGGTCTATGAAAATGCCAGCATGACAGCAGTATGGCAGGCAGGTGCATGAGTAAATGGCACAAGTGACAGGCCACCCAGGTAAATGTCTAACAGACGGAGGAGGTACTTCAGGGAGAAGTTTGGCAAGCCATTTTCTGAAGTGCCTTACTCCTCCTTTAAAACAGGTGGGGCTTGGGGAGAGCTGTGAGGGGAGGGGCAAGCTTGTGGGTAGGTGAGGGGGTAGGTAAGGTGTAAAGGGAGGGGAGTTTGGTCAGGTGTAAAGTGACAAGGGGTTGGCCAGGTGTGGGGGAAAGTGGGTTGGCAAAGGTGAGTAGGTGGGGTTGATGAGCAGAGCAAGCAGGGGTGGTAATACTGTAGATATGTAAGAAAACATTGTTGAGATGTTGACTGGGTACAATTATATTAACATAAAACAAGATTCCCAACATACCCTCCAACATTTCTTCGATGAAAATAGGGACGCCCTATTTAATAATAACAATAACTATATTTTATTACCCCACCGATCTAACTGGGTTGCCCTCTCTAGGCAGCTTCCAACATGTATAAAAACATTAAACATTTTAAAACTTCCCTATACAGGGCTACCTTCAGATATATTCTAAAGATTGTATACTTACACATCTTCTTGGCTCAGGGGTCACATGACTCCATACCTCTAACAATTCTTTGATGAAAATAGGGATATCCTAAGGAAAAGTGGGACTTTCTAGAATCCAAGGGATTTAAGGATTCATCGTGCATTGAATTAAATATCAACAGGATCCTCCTTAAACTCTTTTCAGAATGCCTAGCTTTACTTATGAGTTGCTACTACATTTGACAGTACAGGTAACTGACAACGTACATACACACATTTAACTTTTGCACATTCAGCTTTATGCACTCGGCAAATTTAAGTTGGGGGGTGGATCTGGGGAAGGGAACTTTGACAATCCCACCTGCCATTGCACTCGGTGTATTTTGACTATATTCATCCTCACTTTTGGCTTTCAGCCATCTCTTGAAGACTTTTTTTTTTTTATGCCACCAGGCCTATGCAGTTGTTTTAAGTGTTCCTGACTGGCCAGTCCTTTAAATGATCGTTTTGTACTGCTTTTAATAATGGTTTATATTGTATTGTTCACATATTGTTGGGCGCAAGTCTTATATTTTTTAATATGATGGCACACAGTGCTATATTTCTAGGGGGGGAAGGTACCGGAACTCGCCCTGAATGCCTCCCTTGTTCTCTTATAACGGAAATGGCACTCACCTGAGAGGTGCCAGAACTGAGTTCCTGTGAGTTCCAGCTGAAATAAAGCCCTGGTAGCAAAGAATATAAATACATTTATAAAGAAGCGAATGAAATGGAAGCAGTAGCGTGGAGGACAGCAATCAAGAAGATGGCTTCACTTGCTGAAGCATCAAATAAGTCCTTGGTCAAGGTTTCTCCTGACACGGCTCATTAGGGTGAACTCTGCCCCAAGTATCTACAAGCACTGCTAGTTGGGTTAAAGAGTTCCCCCAGTGTTTCACCCTCTTCCCCAAATAATCAGCTGGATGTTAAAACAAAATTCTTAATTGTCCATAACTTGCTGTGAATGGGAGAAAAGAAGTTTTCAGCTAGTTGCGTCAGTACCTGTGAAACAGGCATATGCTGCCACCTTGGGGAAGACTCCTTCCCTGAAGTTGAAGGAGCCTTGAGAGTTGTCACACAAATCAACTTCAGGTTTTGCTTGTCATATCCCCACAGGAAGAAAAGTTTCTTAAATCCTTCTACTCATGCAGTCATAAGATCTTCCAGATGTCTCCCGGCATCATGCACATTATGATGCTCATTGTGGAGAACTGCCATTGTTCTGAGTTGGAGAAGTACAGTCTAATGTGTCATTTCACCATGCCTGTTTTAACTTAATATTATCTTGCATTGCAAGCTAATAAAATGGAATGGTCCAAGGGTCTATGCCAACCTTCCCCAACCTGGTGCCCTCCAAATGTTTGGGGCTACAGCTGCCATCATCTCTGACCATTGGTCATACAGGCTGAGGATGATGTGAGCTTGTAGTCCAAAACACATGGAGTGCATCATAACAAAGGAGTCTAGCCTATGCTGTTTTCTATAAGAGAGAGAACTAAATTCAAAGATTTGTAGGATACAGTAGTTTTATCTAGTTTTCTCTCTGAACTTAGCTGCTCTTGGGGGTTTCAAACCATGTTTTCTAGAAGGCATTTGTCACACTCATGCACATGTAACAGCACACTGAACATCCCAATTTCGCAGAAATCACTCAACTAGGAAGGCAATAGAAATTCAGAGATTACTATTAACTGGTAATTATTAATACACTAGCAAATGTTCTTCACAATGACGGCTGGACTGCTCAGATGGAGGGTTTGAATACTGCAAATACCACAGCAGAGGGAACGAACACTCTTGTGGAAACCCTGAAAGTGAGACACCAAGAGATTTTTACCTTACTGCAGCACTGGTCCCAAGTACAGTACAGTGTTTTCCTTTTAATTATAGGAATTCATGGCAGCCATTCCGTCAACCCTTCAGGTGCCCTCAGGGACACAACTGGAGGTGAGCCTGTTCATTGTCTATGGTGATCCCAGCCACTGAACCAGCCCATTCCTGCATTCTCTTCCTTGGTCAAAGAAGAGCCCAAAATAAATTTAAGAAAGGAAGATGAAATATTGACAAATGACTATTGTACAGGTCATTTGTCAATATTTCATCTTCAGTGCGCTGCTCTGGTTAGCCAGAAGCAGCTTAGTCATGCTGGCCACATGACCCGGAAGTTGTCTGTTGACAAACGCTGGCTCCCTTGGCTTATAGAGCAAGATGAGCGTGCAACCCCAGAGTTGTCCGCGACTGGACCTTACAGTCAGGGGTATCTTTACCTTTTACTAATGTAAAAAGGTAAAGGTAAAGGGACCCCTGACCATTAGGTCTAGTCGTGTCCGACTCTGGGGTTGCGATGCTCATCTCGCTCTATAGGCCAAGGGAGCCGGCGTTTGTCTGCAGACAGCTTCTGGGTCATGTGGCCAGCATGACAAAGCCGCTTCTGGCGAACCAGAGCAGCGCACGGAAACGCCGTTTACCTTCCCGCCGGAGCGGTCCCTATTTATATACTTGCACTTTGACGTGCTTTTGAACAGCTAGGTGGGCAGGAGCTGGGACCGAGCAATGGGAGCTCACCCCGTCACAGGGATTCGAACCGCCGACCTTCTGATCGGCAAGCCCTAGACTCTGTGGTTTAACCCACAGCACCACCTGGGTCCCTTTTTACTAATGTACAGGTAGACAAATAACAAGTAGGTAGACAAGGGTCTACAATAAATGTTGTCGTGTGGAATACTCTCATTCAAAGTTTCAGCAGCAAATGATCCATGGCCTTTTCTAGTACACACCATTGCATTCTCCTTCCTGCTTAGTTTTCCATCCAATAGTCAATGTTCTGTGGCTATTGAGCATGCTCAGTCTCCACTGAGCTGGTTTCTTATAGTTTACCACCCTTAGGTCCCTGCTCCCTAAAAACACTTTTGTACTTCTGTAAATCTTGGAGTGTCCATCTCTGCTTCTTGTGAGTGGATGGTGCTGTTTGGGCTACATTAGGACCCACCCTTGGAAACTGAATTCACTAGAGCTTGCCACTGCGTGTTTATGATGCTTAGAAACTACTCAAGGCATAATGGCAGAAAGAAAAAGGGAGATAGCGGAAGTGTACAAGAAACAACAACCGCCTTATACAACGTAGTAGCCATTCCAAACAATGAGGCAATTGAACAAAGTATTTTTCGTGACAAACCTCTTCTTATGAGCATTTGGTGAAAGCAAACTGAAAATTGCAATCACGTTGAACAACTAGAAGGAAGTAAAGTGCCAAGGCAGATTATTGGGGCATTTCTTATCAGCTATAAATGAGGATCACTCTGTAACCGATTAACCTGAGTAAAGAGTCCGTGTCAGTCTCACTGTGGTACAATAGCAGGATCTGCTTCAAAGTACAAGCTGCCCATCAAAGACAAAGGCTCTTAAAGAGAGAAAGTGACCAGAGAAAGACCTTTAGGACACAGTACGGTAAGCAAAAACTGGAGCACTGTCTGAAGCTCAGAATGTTGTTTGATGCAGTTAGATGAAGGTAGAAATTCTTTGTGCTATATGTATATAAACAAACGCTAATATAGAAGACTCAGCAACCATGGATTGCAGCAGCAATCTCAGCTCACAGGTAGCTCATGCTATATTTTTTGTTTTAAATCCAGGGCACAGTACTTTTAGTTTGCAGACCAAATGTGGCTTCCAGGCCCTTCTACCGAATCCCCAGGAGTTTCCCTAGGTCATGTTCCTTACTGGATCTGCTACACACCCTCACTGAGTTCATTTGCCTGGCTGGAATGTGTATTTGAACCATGATAAGAACTTTTACCTGCTGGGATGGATAGATATGTGTGTATGGGAAAGGGATTCAGGAACTGCAGGCTTTTAAATAATAACAACAATAATTTTCATGTTATTAACAATCAAAATAAGCCATAGATAAAGAGCAACCCCCATGCAAAACGGTTGTTGCCTATATAAAACTACGGCTGTTTTCATTCCTAACAGAAGGAGCAGTTGCTGAAAGAGACATTTCTTCTACAGGTACTTATGAATGTAAGAAGAACCTGCTGAATCAAGACCAACATTCTTTTCTCAGAGTAGTCAAACAGATGCTTCTGAAAAAAAAACCTCAAAGCAAAATTTAGTGCAACAGCACTCTGCCCACTTGTGACTCCCAGCAACTGACGTACCTCAAACCTTCCTTTGCCTGGCCACCCAAACTGTGCCCAGCCTATACTTACAGTAGTTATTGCAGGAGAGCAATGTTACTTTGGGAAGAGCCAAGACCCAGTGGAAGAGCATTTGCCTCACATGCCCATTCAGGGATAGGAATTTGCAAGAAAGAATCCAGTACTACAGGGTTCCATCCCTGGTATCTCCAGGAAGGGCTGGAAATGTCCCCTGTCTGAAACCAGTCAGTGTGGACAGTACAAGACGTATCAATGGTCTGGCTCACTACAAGGCAGCTTCCTATTTTGCCAAGCATTATTAATTCTCTTATCTGTTTCCAGGGATTTGTAGGAGGAAAGCACAATGTCTGACGACAGCAAGATGACGCTCAACCTCCTCTTGCTTGGAAAGACACAGAGTGGCAAAAGTGCTACAGGAAACACCCTTCTAGGCAGCAGAGACTTTGCCAGTTTTCTTTCCCCATCCTCTGTGACCACATCTTGCAGTCTAGGCCGCAGCTGTCCCATTTTGGGCTTTGCGCGTCGCCAAGGCAGTGAGCTCACTGTGCAGGTCCAAGTGCTGGACACTCCTGGCTACCCTCACAGCAGCCTGAGCAGAGAGCAAGTGAAGACAGAGGTGAGAAGTGCTTTAGTTCGGCACTTTGGAGAGAAAGGCCTTCACTTGGCCTTCTTGGTCCTGAGGGCTGATGTTCCACTGTGTGAGGAGGAAGAGGACCCTACAATCCAGCTAGCCCAGGTAAACTGTGTATCAGTATGCATATCCAGTAGAAGGGCATTGTTGTTGTTCAGTCGTGTCCGACTCTTCGTGACCCCATGGACCAGAGTACGCCAGGCACGCCTATCCTTCACTGCCTCTCGCAGTTTGGCCAAACTCATGTTAGTAGCTTCAAGAACACTGTCCAACCATCTCATCCTCTGTCGTCCCCTTCTCCTTGTGCCCTCCATCTTTCCCAACATCAGGGTCTTTTCTAGGGATTTAACTGAAAGAGTAACGTCACATTTCCATGCAATTCTCTGCGTTCAGGAAACATGAGCTTCAAAGTACCTATTACCCAAATGTGCATGTTAAGATGCTGGGAAAGAACTTTAAACCAACAAGGCGGGTTGGCTTCTGCCTGGTGTGGAATGATGCTTTGCTGATTCACCAGATGACAGATGGCTCAGTGACAAGCGCCCACGTTGCATTCAGAAGGCTCCAGGTGTCTTTCCTGGCACCTTCAGTTAAAAGGAACAGGTAGAAGATACTGGGAAGACCTCTTCCCAAGAACCTAGTGAGCTGCTGCCAGTCAGAGACAACAACAACAAATTTATACCCCACCCATCTGGCTGGGTTTCCCAAGCCACTCTGGGCGGCTCCCAACAGTACAAACTGTATTCTTACAGCTTTTCATGTGTTTTGTGTTGCCTGAAAAGCCATTGATGGGACAATCCTATATTGGGACAATCATGCATTCAGGTGTGAATACATGCATTCAATCCTAAATTAGGACACAGGTCAACTCCTCACTTGGATGTTAAGGTGCGGGAAGCAAATAGGAAGCTAATTTTAGTAAGGAGGCAGAGAGCATGAATGCCTACTGTTCCTCTTCCATCGGCATAATTATGGTCCATAGCTGATGTAATATTTGGCTAATTATTCATTTTCCTAAAAGTCCAGATGCTATGATTTCATTGTTCATAAAATAAATGGGGCAAGAAAGCTGATGTCGTCCTAGGGAAATAAGTGTATCCCTAAGAACATTGTTTATACATCACAGTGAGTGTTCCTCAATAACAATATAGCTACGACCGCTCAAGTAACCACAGAATGGAGTTCCTGAGTTGTATAGCATATGGAATCCAACCACAAACTGCTCCCATTATGTCAGGATTTGATGATTAGTTAGTCCAACCCCATTGCATTGCTTGCTCTTTATTGTATTTTATGTTGTTGGTCTTTGTAACATTATTATGTTTTTATATGTGTCAGAAGCTTCCCTAATTTCATAGTAGAAGGATGGCACAGAAATTCATATACAGAATAAACCACCCCTTTCCTCAGTGCAGGACCAAGGAGGGATGCAACTACAGCAGCCCTGCCAAGATAGCCATCCAGCCTCTGCGTAAATACCTCCAGGGGCTGAAAGCCAGCATTCAGCCACCGCACAGTCAATTTAAAATTGCACCTGAAACATCAGGGCTAAAAACCATACTCCTTGGAAGCAGCTATTTAAATGCGCTGCTTGCTGTTGTTCTTCTCCCTTCCTCCTACTTCTCTAAGGGCTCTTCCAGACATCCCTTGTATTGTGCATACCTGAGGATTTGTGCTCCCAATGCCAACATTGGGACAACCCAGCTTTAATACAGTTTTCCACTTGTAAATGTTTTGGGGTGGCCACGCTGCTTCACTTCCAGACAATGCATATCCTATAAAACCCTGCAACTTCTTAAAGATCACAAATGTTCTGGGTTTTGTCCCAACATTGTTCCACTCTAGCAGTGGATCGCAATAACATGGCCGCGTTGGGGCAGCATTGCAGAACAAAGTAAAGCTGAATAAATCCACCACCGATGCACTATTATGGTGACAATGCTGCAGAATACACCCACAAGAGTTTCAAGGAACACCACAACAAGATCTTCCCCTCCTATGGCCATGGGTTGCCTAGGCAAGTCAAAGGGTGTTCAAAGAAACGGCAGGAGACTGTCTGCAGAATGAGGCAGTTGTAAAAGTTGTTCTGGATGCATTTAAATCATGTTTACTAGGCTTGCAAATCTGTTCAGAACTGGGTGTGGGGCCCCAGCAAGTCACCTACAGAAAAAGAAATTCGTGGTACCCAGCCTGTCTCCGATTCTGGGTACTACACAGGTTTATGGCATCAAGGAGTTTCATTAATTCAGGCTCTGAAAGTTTAAAAACCTTTGGGCATCACCTTCCTTTTTACGGTGACTGCTTGGTTCTCATTTGTATTATTTTCAGCCACCAACCTTGCTTTGCAACTGCTAAATAAAATGATGTGTTTTGATCCCAGAACATAACATATGGGCTATGACAAGAATCCAGGTTTAACTTTATATATCTAGCCTCACAAGCAGAACAAATTATCATCCTTTTTGCCTTTATGGGTTTGGTGAGCTCCAGGGGCTGACAATTCTAACACGGTACCTGGTCCTCGAGCTGGGATCATTCTGGCAATTGTTACTGAGTGTATATTGCAACCTCCAATTCAGCCACAAGATGGCAAATTGACTGCCACTTCTCAGCCGTTCCTGTTCGAAAAGGACAACATGGATGCCATTGAAACAAGTGATTTCCCCTAAGTCCATGCATCATATTTATTCATTTATTCCAAGGAGCTCAAGCCTACCCCTCTCAACATTTAAGCCATTCAGGCAACTGGCAACCCACTACAAATTGATCTTTTATATAGACCGAATGAATTGGAGCTAACTTCCAAAGGAACAAAATAAAAATAAAAATAAAAAATTCCTTCCAGTAGCACCTTAGAGACCAACTAAGGAAGATGGCTTATAAGGACTTCCCCACTATAGGAAAGAGAAGCCTCATTACAGAGCCAAGCCAATGCATTGCTCTTTGATGAAATATTATATGAAATAAATGTATTAAGGATCTCTCTCTCTCTCTCTTAGGAACTCTTGGGTCCTAACTGGAAAAGTTATACTGTCATCTGTCTTACTCATTCTGACCAGATTGAAAAGGCCAGATTCACTACAGAACAGTATTTGCATTCTGCCACGGACAAACTTCATAAACTCCTGCAGTCAGTGGAGCAAAAGTACATTTTTGTAGGCAATCATGAACAGCCTCTGAAACAGGAACACCTAGAAGTTTTAAGGAAAGTTATGGAGTTTCTGAAGCAAAACAGTTACCAGACCCTTGTATTTAAACAAATGATATAAACTTAAGCAGATGATTTACTTTCAGCTTGCTTTTCCTTTACACTTTGTGTCTTTTTTGTCTTTTAACTTTAAAGCTCATTGGGCATCTTGTGAACTGCCCTGAGACCTGTGGGTATAGGGCGGTATACAAATTTAATAAATAATAATAAATATTACTTTTTGTATCTTTATTTTTAGATCCTATTTTATGTGGAAATTGTTTCAGTTTGTGTGCTTTTTGATGCGTTTTATTAGGTTTGCAATTATGTAAATCTTGCCGAGCTGTAAACCACCTTGAGCATGGGTTTTAACTATGGAAAGGAAGCATACAAATAAAATGATGTTGCTGCTTGTACAACTACTCAAACTCCCCTGCTGCACATTACCTACCTGCTCCTGCTGTACCAGTCAAAACAAGCCAGAGCAGCTCTTGACATACCCGGTACTGTTTGTTTCATCCCCCCAAAACCATGAGTAATATGCCCAGAACAAACCATAGGGTGGAATTCAACACTATACCTACTCAGAGTAGACCCGCTGAAATTACTGAACATGATTAATCTGTCGCTTAATTTCAGTGAGTCTACTCTGAGTAATAGTTGAATTCCACTCATAGCTACTGCTCACAATTTGGCTCAAATCTGGATGAAATGGCATGAATAGCCAATTTGTTTGTAGTGGTGACAGGAACAGGAGAGGACCACCATGGGAACTTTTGAGCAGCATGTACCAGCACGCTGATCGATCAGATTAAATGACGGTTTTAAACTATGTTTTAATGCGATGTCTAAACAGACCAGTGTCTTGATTTACAGATTAAGGATAGTTTACAACGAAGTAGCTAGTGCATCAACTAGAGCCCTCTTTTCAACTGTGTATCAGCTTCTCCCAACTCAGTTGGCGCCGGTTCCTCCTCAAGTAAAGCCAGGGAGAAGAGGCCTGCCAGACAATCTGGTCATCGTTTGCTAACCCATCAGCATTCACATAAATTGCGTTATAAAGTAATTAGTAATGGTGCACAACCACAGTGAAATGCCACTGAATCCAAAGAAATGGTTGAACTCAGTAACACTGCTGAGAAAGAAGGCAAGATGTAGGGAAAGATAGCTATGCCTAAGCAAGCATACTGTTAAATACTTAAATCCTGTTCATCCAAAGGAACTATGGGACACTTAATCTCTCTAGATTTTGCCCAGTAACTTTAATACTAGACTACTTTAAGACTATGGGAAAAAACAGGGCTTGTTTCCACACCATATGTACAGGATCAAATCAGTCTCCTGCACTCAACCCAAGATTTTTCTTAACCTCTCATTTTCACCTCTCTCATTGGCTGAACACTTCCTATGAATGCTGTACTTCTGACTCACAAAAAGATTAACAAGGGGTAATCATTAGCTTGGTTTGCACACATTCAAGTCAGAGTTTAAAACAAACAATGGTCTGCTCCTGATTCTGCTGTGTGTCACCCAGAGTCTGGCTTCTTGTGATACGCAAACCCAAACTTGTGATGTACTGCAGGAAGGGAGCAAACCTCTGGTGCACTCTAAACCATTGTTTAGTTCAAGCTATCAGGTATATGGACTAGGCTTTAAGTTATAGGGCCTTCTCCCATCACAGACACCCCCAACCTTCTCCCAGCCTATTTGTAATTAATTTAGATTAACCAGCCCTGCTCTTTTAGTTAAACTGCAATGCAGAATCCTGTAATTTCCACATCTGTGCTCCATTCCATCTCTTGTTCATAAATGCATTTATACCATTTTTGAATAAACAGAACTGTTATCTTCAATACCCCGTTAAAGAATGCCAGATATAATTTTACAGCACAAGTCAGTTTTATTAATATTTTGTTTTAGTTTTAAACTGCTTAGTGAACCATGCCCTGGGATTGCTTGTGATGAAAGGCTAGAAATGTTTTGTTTTGTTTTTAATGCAATGTGTGACATAAAATTTCATTAAAGCATTTTTTTTATGCCCAGCTTTTAGATTTCCTGGTATCAGGTCATATCTAATTGGGTCATATCTAGTCTTCATCTTAGCCTACTTCTCAAATTCAATTTAGGCAGGAATTTGTAGGAAAAATTTGTATGCCAAATTTAGCTCAACTGGTGATTTCGGTTATTAAGTGATCAGCAAATACAGCTGTAGTTTTTCCAATATGATTTAATATAAAGTAATTATAGTATGGCACAGTCACCATCCTCAGCAAGCAAAGCCAACTTGCACATACATCCAAACACACACACCAATTTATCTACTAATTTTTGTTGTTGTTTAGTCATGTCCAACTCTTCCTCCACCAAATAATCATTACCCTAGTTCCTCTGACTTAATCTACCCCCCACTTCACAAAAATTGAACCTCCTTTTTCCCTTTTAAAAGCCATTTGCCCTGAAAGCAAGAGTTATGCTCCACCTAATGAATGCCTATATTCAGATTCCAGAAAGCAGGAAGTGATGAAAGAGAAATATGAAGTTGTTAGCCGTGGAATCTCATTATTTGGTAACAGGCGTACAAAAATGAACGAGCATAGTTTTGGGTGAGGCAATTATTTGTTTTTAATTGTGTTTGCATTGCTTTCCATTAAAAATGAACTGGAGCACTTGCAGAACCGATAAATGTTTATTTGATTCCACTGTTGGCCATGGTAGCAGCTCTGCACACCCCTTTCCCCCTCACTTCAAATGGCACTCCTTTGTATGTAGCAACACATTGGCCATCAGTATGAAGGTCAGGCTGGATCTGCTCCCATATTTTCTTCTTAGGGTTAAGTTCTCGTTCAGGGTCACCTATAAAACACAGACATGAAAGCAGGATAAATCATTTTAAAGACTGTTTCCTTTCAAAATGTACTGGAAATGTCACGAGCTGCTAGAAATCAACTTATTAAATACATTTGGGGGGAAGTTCTTTTTCTGATTCATATAAAATAGTTTACCCACCAAGTAAAGGGTTTAACTGTAACCGATCAAGCGGGCTAAAGGGAAGAATGGAATCTCTTGGCTGCCACAGTCATAAGAACCTTTATTTTAAACCGAAGGTTAAAGAAAGTGTGCCATGAAATTGCAAACTCCCCTCCCTCATTCATCTTCCCTCCCACATGTCAATTCCTTTCACCCTGCACCATGGTTAGCTATGAACCATGGTTAGCCTGCATCATTACTATTAGCCACACTCAACACTCACCATGGTTTGCTTCTAACCCGAATATGAAACCAGTTATAAAGCCATAACTTCAAATTCTGGTTAGAAGCAGACTCTGGTTATTAATAGCAATGCTTAACATTTGTTCCAATAGCTATCCACAAGTAGATTAGATATGAAGCAGCTCTTGGAGTGGAACTGGAATGCAAAGACAAACAAAACAGTTTAACTCCATTAATTATTATTATTATTTTTAATCACTCAAACATGTTCAAAACAGGGAAGCACACACAGATTACCAATTCTGTGGAAAACTAGAGCTAGGGAAAGTAAGTCTAATGCTCTTTCCCTACTACTTATTGCAACTGCTGTGAATGGTTAAGGGAGTCACAATAGTGGAATAATACAAAGCCCAGGAGTAAGATCATCAAAACTATTTAAGTGAGCTAGGTGTTCTGCTTCCCATCACAAACATGAGAGGCCATTCCGAGCAGCAGTAATGCTTTACTCCTTATTCCCCTAGTGCAAGATTCATACAGCAATTAGTGTCCACATTAATGCATTTGCTAGGTACATGTGCTTGCTGAAAGAATTCTTGGTTTCAGAAGGCTCATGGAGCTGCTGTTTTGCAAAATTGGGTACACAATATTAGGACCAACATTAAATGACACCAACCTATTCTTAAATAAAAATACAGTTGTACCTCTAGTTGCGTTCTGCTCTTGTTACAGACTTTCAGCTTACGAACGCAGCAAACCCGGAAGTGTTTACTTCCAGGTTAACCACACGCGCATGCACAAAGCGCTCGATCACACCACGCACATGCGCAGAAGAGGTGCTCTAGTTGCGGACTTTTAGGGGAGCAAACGGCACCCCAAAATGGATTAAGTCCGCAACTAGAGGTACCACTGTAATAACTAAAAACTTCAATGAAATGCGCAAGTACAATAAAGAAGGCAAACTAAAGTACATCATAGAAACTAGTTGCACGGGCAAGAAAAACAGCTAGAGAGAGAACAATTAGGGTGCACAACTTTGGGGAAGGCTCTGCCCATAGGATCTGATAGCATAAAGAGGTGACTTTTGACAACCCACTTTTTCCTGCAGACCTCAGTACCATTTCCACACAGTTCAGATGAATTTTGGGGGCCTTCCAGGACAGTGTGGAAGATTATACGCTGGGGACTGCAGGGGACGTGGGAAATCATAGAAAGTCACACCCACCCATGCCCAGACACCACTGGCATTGCTCCTCTAGATCAAAACCCTTCTGTTCATAGAAGGTGAAGCCTGGGTCTAACCCTATAGGGTTCTGAATGATGTATGCATACCAACAATGGAAAGAAAATGTGCAAAATGTATTATTTATTCCTGCTTGTAAGAACAAGCAGGTTTCAGTTCATAATTTAATGCTGATAAAACAAGCATTTAAATTGTCCAGCCAGAATGGCCTGGGATATCATATCCTCTTTTGTACAATTCCTTCTAGTAAGTATAACAAACTGTAGCAATGGTGAGCCTCAATAACAATCATTTTCATCATCAGCCTTTCTGCCAACTAGGAGCCTCATTTAACATCCTAGTATGGGCTGAATGGACTTTGTATTTTGGCCGCCCATTCCTTTTGATGAAGCCTTTCAAAACTCAAGCCCACAAGGCAGAAAGCACCCAAGACTATTTAAAAGGCAGCAAAAGCAACTTGCACAATTTACTGGTGATTTACCAGTTCTCAAATAGGAACCGGAACATTGTCCGTAGTAATAGATTTTCATCTCGTGCACTGGCACATCCTCACCACCCCTCACCACACTGGCCCCTCTGAGCAGAAAATAATAAAACGACAACAGTGTAATTCCTGCCCAAAAGATGCTTTAACCTAGTAGTCCACTTACTTTACATCCTCCCCTTCACCTGTAAATTAGAAGAGCTACAGTACTTTAGACATGTGTAAGGGCTTAGGGCAAGCCAAGGGGGATTTCTGTCTTTTCCTTCTTTGCTTCTCACAAACCTTTTAAAGCCCCCCCTCCCATTTTCAAATATGGATTTTGCCATGTGTCGTGAGAGGGCTGCTTTTATTTCATAATCTCATACTGAAGAATGACTT
This sequence comes from Lacerta agilis, assembly GCF_009819535.1. Classification (NCBI taxonomy): domain Eukaryota; kingdom Metazoa; phylum Chordata; class Lepidosauria; order Squamata; family Lacertidae; genus Lacerta; species Lacerta agilis. Next base: position 52,132,300 of record NC_046320.1, read on the forward strand.
ACAATTAAGAGGATTGGAAATGGGTTCAAACCAGAGGCAACTATCAATTTATGATATTTCTGGATGCTTGGAAATATCCAAACGCCTTATAGTTTAGTGACAGCTGTACACCTGTCAATTCTACTCCTTTGCAGCAATAAGGGGTGTGGTGGGGACAGAAACTCTCTGCTTCCATTCAAACTCTGCGTTAACTATTGAAAGGGGACAGAAAAACAACAACCACTAACTGATTTCAACCTGAGCATACTAGATGCTTACTGGTGCAACTGCCCCATAAGCCACCTTTGATTAATTTTGGCCACAAATGTATTAATAGTACATCAGGTTTATATGTCAGAGAAGGTGAGCGCAGAAATGGCCACAGCATTTCCTCATGGAGCTTGCTGGAGTTTGGTGCAACCCAATTATACTACCAGATGGCTGGGGATCAGCTTTCCACCTCAGCAACAGCCATAGAGTTAATTATGATTAACCCGCTACAACTCTGTTAAACAGATCGGCTTGTGACGAAGAGAAGCTTCAGTGCATCAGCCGTAGTCAGCGAGTAATTTATAGAGAATCAGTTCACCTTTTAGAGAAGCAATAAAGCACCCAGAACAGGGTGGCTAAAATGGGGTCTTCGAGATGCTGCTGGTTCTGACACCCGTTAGCTGCAGCTAGCATGCCCAATGGTCAGTAATTATGGGGGTTGTCAAACAACATCGGGAGGACCACAGGTTAGCCGACCCTGCCCTAGAGGATAGTTAAGATGATCTGCCCCATAGTAAACAAACAAACAAACAAATCATTGCCCACCCCCATCCCAACTTTTGGAGTAAGCTAGATACTTGGGAGGGGGGAAATTCAACGCAAAGCAAAAATTATATCATCCCAAAGGTGAAGTCAATCCTTTTAAAATGCAAACATTATAAAAAGCAAATTTAGTTTTCAAGAATAAATTAAAATCTGGCTTTTATTACACAAACACCTTCTGGATCTTATTAAAACTTGCTTTGGAATACCCAGGCAAGCTCCCCTGGGATCTGTGGTGGGCTTGTATTAGATTAGCACAGGCACCACTTTTAAACATTACCAGAGCGCTGTGTTGTGCGTTCCACAGTAAACCTCCCCTCTGCATCCCTTTCTTGCAAGAGAAACAAGCACTGTGAAGGACAGCTAAAAATAAGATGGGAGAAAAATCATGATTCCTACTCTTTGGGGAGAGCAGTTAGCTTTCTTTAAATTTGCAGAAAAGTTAACTGACAGGCATTATACTGCACTGCTGCGCTGGCTCGTCCAAGCACTGAATACATACCAGAAGTTGGAACAGAACAGGCATGGAATGCTTGAGTGAAAGGCCCAAAGGTAAGTAAAGAGATATTTTCCTCCAGTAAGTGAGGAACTCGAGACCCAGAAAAGCCTCTCTTCAGAATTGTTACAGTACACTAAGGTAAAAGGTAAAGGTAAAGGTAAAGGTAAAGGGGCCCCTGACCATTAGGTCCAGTCGTGTCCGACTCTGGGGTTGCGGCGCTCATCTCGCGTTACTGGCCAAGGGAGCAGGCATACAGCTTCTGGGTCATGTGGCCAGCATGACAAAGCTGCTTCTGGCGAACCAGAGCAGCACACGGAAACACCGTTTACCTTCTTGCCTTTTATCTACTTGCCCTTTTTTTGACGTGCTTTCGAACTGCTAGGTGGGCAGGAGCTGGGACCGAGCAACTTAGTAATGTGTACTAAGGTAGTGTACACATTAATGCTTATTCTGGGTCCAGTGGGCTCCCACTGCTAGTGTTTGGGGCAAAGTACACAATGTTCGCCACAATCCACAGGTATCCTGTAGCTTCTCGAGAAATACTCCCATTTGATGGGCTTTCCATCAAAGAAGTTTCCACCCGATTTGAAAACGGAAGCTGCAGTTAAGATGAGATGTGTACATTTCAGGCAGCCATTGTGCATGCAAATGAATCAGACAATGGGTGTAGGTTGAAGACATCCCTGACCGATCTCTGGTATGTGCAGTAATGTAAGAATGCAACTTGAAATGCAACAAAGTGGATGAGCTCACTGGGTTTCAAGCCTTAATGTGTACATGCTTCCAAGTGAAAAAGTCCAAATCAGAGATGGGGAATCTGTGGCCCCTTTTCAGATGTCGCCGGGACTCCCGACTCCCATCAGATCCAGCAAACATGGTCAATGGTCAAGGATGATGGGAGTTGCAGTCCAGCAATCTCTGTGAGGCGTGAAGGCCCTTCCCACCTGACCTAGGGGGCGAGGCCCAGACTCACCCAGCCCTACTGAAGAGGCTCCTCATGAGGCCAGAGGAACATCGCCTGGCTATTGTTTTATTGATTTAATATGCTGTAAACCGCTTTGAGGTTTTTATTAAAAATATAAAGCGGTACAGAAATGTGTGTGTGTGTGTGTAGACACATTCCCCATCCCCAGTCTAAACTGAGTATTAAATAAAGCTACAGTAAGTTTGTATTTAACTAGAATTTTAAAATTTGCTCTGCTGAGTAAACTATCCTGTTCAAGGAAGATGAGAAAGATAGTATCTTTGAATGTGCTTTTCCAGAGAGGCCCTATGTCATCAGGATTCGAAACCTGTGAAAGCAGTGATGACTCATATGAATTATTACTGCCTCCAAAAGACATCCACACACCGATTACTTGGGGCAAATGACCTTGAAGGGCAATGAGCTCCTAGGTGCCGAAATCCTAAGGGAGCAGAAAAGACTATTTATGTATGCGACCACAGCTGCATGGATGTTATTGGCCCAGAGATGGAAGGAAGATAAAGTTCCTACCAAAGAATAGCAGATGAAGTTGATGGATTATGCCGAAATGGCTAAAATAACAAGAATCAGAAATCAGGAAGACCAAAATTTTAATAAGGAATGGGGAAAATTTTATAACTTATCTTAAAAGACCATTGTAAACAGTTAAACTCGTTAGTAGGATTGGAATATCACTTGTAGTTTAAGAGTGAATTCTGGACACAATGGAGATGCTCCCAAACTAATTCCAGAAATTGCTGTGGACAGCTCCTGTCTTTGCATGAATGCAAGCAAATGACATGTGCAAGTATGTCAGGGCAAGTTTCCTCGGAGAACTTCTTCTAGGCTGCCGTGTGGCACAGCAGATCGCTACACTTTGAGTATTTCTGCTCCTCTGGTAAAAAGCAAGTGGCTGGGCCCAAATTCACTGGGAATTAACAACTGGGCTTCACAGGCCCTGGATCACGTTTAAGCTTCAGCAGCGCGAGCCACTAATGGCTAAACCAGCAGGTTGTGGTTTCAGAAGGAATTTTACAGCATGCGCTGTGTCCTTACTCAAACTTTCCAGATGTCGTGGGTTATTATGTAAATAAAAGTATGTTCCAATCGCCAGCAAGGAGCCATGGAATACACCAACGGTTAAAAAGAGAAAGCAATCCAATGTGCAGTTCAAAAATCTAAATTGCACTTCCTTGCTTTGGACATCAAAGTTGCTTTTGCATTGATGTCCCCTATCCCTCTTCAAGACAGCTAAGACCAATTGCTAGGTGGGAAAGAAGCGGGGAGAGAGAGAGAGATGGAAGCAGGCAAAGACCACATCAAGCACCTGCTCCAGCTGGGTTGGTCTTGCTTTATTTTAAGTATCTGGCTTTTAATGTATGCCTTGCATTATATTCATGATGTGAGTTGCTTTGTGGGCTTCAATCAAAAAGCACAATATAAATCTACTAAATAAATGAAGAAATAAAGTTGGGACACTCTCTTTAAGCTGGTTGGTTCAATTAAAAAAGTGAGGCAGCTCTAAGTTTTACATCATTCATCTTTTCTCCACCACCTTTGCCTTTTTTCTTTTTGCAAATTAGTCATCTTCCTATAGAGACCCTCCCTCCATTCATATATTTATTTACCCTATGCCACAGTATCAGGAGAACTAATACAAAATAAAAATGGGCTGTGGTGTCAGAATGAGACTCTTGCACTATTTGGTACAGCATATTCTCAGAGAATATACTGCCTTTATTTCGCAGCTACCAGATTTGTGAGCCAGTTCTTTCCCTTTGGTGCTTTAGGGAGCACTGTTTTATTCTGCAGCTAAGATATATAGCCTCAGAAGACCGAACTTACTTAAAATGGGTTATAAATCCTTCACTTGGAACTATTAAAACTCCTGAGTTATCTCTGGTTTCCTATCAGAAAGGAAGCAGTGTGTAAAGTTCACAAAGTCTTCTCTCACGCAACACTGGCTAGTTCCTCAGTGCAACCTTTGAATCATGTATGTAATACAGATTGGGGTGGGGAAAGATAAAACTCTTCCATAATCAATTTATAGGGGGGGGGGAGTTTACTCCAACTCTCCTTTCCTTGAGAAAGTAAGATGGGACTGCTGAATTGGGCCAATGACCCATCCAGTCCAGCATCCTGTTTCCTTGGTTGGGAAGCCCACAAAGCAGGACCTGAGCACTCTGCCCGCCTGCAATTTCCAGCAACTGGTATCCAGAGGCATATTCAATTCTTCTCTTAATGATCTGAAGCAGGGAATTTGCCTTTTTCAAAGCTACCGCACGCTGGGTCAATGTCTCCATCCAGCTGTCTACTGTGACCTCAAGGTTCCTGGGTTTGTTCACATCCCATGAGAATATATGTAAAACTAAGATGTTTTTGCCTCAACGTCCATCACTTGACACTCGCTTCACTTCACTTAATTTGCCATTTTATTGCCCATCCACTCGGTTTGGAAAGGTCCTTCTGGAGCTCTTCAGAATCTCTTCCTTTTAATGACCCTGAACAATTTAGTACAGTAAGCCTGCAACTTATGTGATCACAACCTTATACAGTGGTACCTCAGGTTAAGAACTTAATTCGTTCTGGAGGTCCGTTCTTAACCTGAAACTGTTCTTAACCTGAGGTACCACTTTAGCTAATGGCGCCTCCCACTACCACCACCGCACAATTTCTGTTCTCATCCTGAAGCAAAGTTCTTAACCTGAGGTACTATTTCTGGGTTAGTGGAGTCTGTAACCTGAAGCGTCTGTAACCTGAGGTACCACTGTATTGGTGTGTGAGGGGGGAAATAAATAAATGGAGAGTCAGGGAGACCCACCACTCTCAGCTCTCCATTTATTTATCGTTTCCCCACCCATGCTTCCAGCGAGTTTTTTCCTCGTTTACTGGGCTTTGGGAAGGCAGTGCAAGGTCTCTGACAGCAAACAGGCCCCCAGAACCAAACCCCTGCATAAGTGGGGGGCCACTGTCTCATCACTGGCTCACCCCCAGTTCTAGATCTTTTATGAACAAGCTAAAAAGCACAGGTCCCAATACCATTCCTTGTGGGGGCTCCAATTTCTATATCTCTCCGTTCGGAGAACTGTTCATTTATTCCAACTCCCTGCTTCCTGCAACTTGACCAATTCTTGATCCGAAAGAGGACCTTTCCTCTTCTTACATGACTGCAAAGTTTACACAGAGGTCTTTGATGAAGTACTTTGTCAAAAGCAGACTATAAATCAATAAGATGCAACAATAAAATCCGGTTAAAAATAAAACTACAACCCACAATAAAGCCATATCCAATTACAACTGGACCCTAAGCATCCCCAAAAGGAAACAACAACTGGAGCTTCAAATGCTTTTCTCAAAGTGTAATGGGGTTATTTTTAATAAGGACAAAAGCACATTAAAATAAAACTCACATTTAACAATGATTTATAACACTTGCAGGGGCATGTTTTTTGTTTTTTTACTTTTTGGGGGGGTGTGATGGCAATTGAACATTCCTTTGCTTTCCTAATAGAAAGTTCTAAAAGGAAATAGATGAGCAGTAAGCTTTTAACAGAATCATTTATAAGCATTTAGGCAAGTGTGGGAGAAGGAAATGTTAGGATTAATAAGACAGTCAATTCACAAGAATACATGCGATGATGCTCTTTCAGAAGTACTACTACGGTTTACGCCAGGCTTCCCCAACCTGCAGCCCCCCAGATGTTTTGGCCTACAATTCCAATGATCCCTAACTAACAGGCCCAGTGGTCAGGGATGATAGGAATTGTAGTCCAAAACATCTGGAGGGCCGAAGGTTGGGGATGCCTGGTTTATGCTATAGTTCGATATGCAGGTCAAACTAGAAAAACATTTCCACTGAAACTTTAAAAAGGCATATACTTATGGATCAGGCCCCTGTTTCGTTTAGAAATGACAGACAACTCCTCTTAATTTATCAGAACTAGCTAGAAAATAAATTGAACTATGACTGATGACACTTCTCTCCTTTAAAAAATAAACATCATATTGGAAACTTTGAAAGGACTTGTAAAAGAACAATTCCTCAATCAAATATAGTTTACATGTTTAGTAAACTCTCTCTCTCTCTCTCTCTCTCACACACACACACACAACTTGAAAGGGGGAACGCCCAAGAAACTATAATATGGTGGGTTATAATCATGTGATTTCCACACATAAATCTAATTTCATGCAAGCAAACAAAAAAACGTGTCTGTAGAATTTTAAAATTTAACCTCTGGGAATGAAAACATTTGTTTGGTTGACATTTAGGCATAATAGGCCCTAGGGAAAAGAAACATTAACTGCAGTTTTTCTTCCCCCAGACATTTTTATTTTAAAAACAGTGATGTAATTTGGTATAATCTATCACTCTTTTCAATTCTGATAGCTTTGCAATTATGGTTGTTAACTGTCCTAGAAGCCACTATAGCCCTTGCTAATAAAAAAATATTTATTGCAACCACGAACCTGCATTTTAAGCCATTTGACAACATTTAAAGGCATATGCTCTCATCAGTTCAATAAATGTCAGAGCAGAGCCACACATGGAATCTCTACATTTAGAAGCAGTGCAAATCTAATCTAATTGCCCTCTAATGTGGACAAACAGCGGACACTCAAATCCATTAAGCCAATTCTGCTGGGAGCTTTTCAGAGGCATGGGGCCGTTCACTGCAGGGATACAGAATGTTTGACAAGATGTGTTTTTGGCTCACACGGCAAAGCAATTTCGGCTTCAACTGAAAAACTGGTTTGTTATTGACTGCAGAGTCCATTGGGCAATGCCTTCTTTAATTTTATGTTCGTGGTATTAAGCCTATCATATTATATTGCCAGATCAATGGGAAATAGCCAGTTTGATTGCTCTTGGATAATATACAATCTGTGTCGTTCACTCTTTTCTCCAAATCTTGTTGACACACACACACTCTATATATTCTGGCATATTAAGACTACTTTTTAATCCAGGAAAATCTTCTCAAAGTCTGGGCTTGTCTTATACGCCAGGTGGAGAATCTGCCGTCGAGTATATCTCAAACTCTATATTTTAACTGGAAAAGTTGGGGGGGGGGTGTCGTCTTATACGCTGGAAAATACGGTATATGTTACCTTTCCTAGAAAATAAAGTAGCTTCTAGGTTAGGATTATGGCAATGCAATCTATGTGTTGCTTCTCTTAAGGTTGGGTCCAGAAGTTGCAACTGGTGCAGAACGCTGTACCAACACTGCATGACACCTATGTACTGGTCTTGCTTTTGGCATATAAACTCTAAATAACTTGGCACCAAGAACTCCTTATCATATACCCTTGCCCAGCCTCTTACATCCTCAGGAATGACACTTTTGTTAATGTTGCAAGCTCTGGAAGCTTGTCTTATGTCTACTAAGGGAAGAGCCTTTTTAGTGTGGTGGCAGCTGTCCTGCAGAATTCACTCCAAAGAGCATCAGTCAAGCACAGGATTAGCATTTAGGCATGGGCTAAAAAGTCACCGGTTACAAATCTACAACCAATGGGCCATCAACTCATGTTGTAAAGTCACTAGAAATCCAAGAAAAGTTAGCCCTGGATTGCACTAAACCATGCTCTTGCACAAGTGGAACAAATTTATGCCCCAGCAACAGCATTTCCTCTTCCTCTCCTTTTCCCTCTGCACCCCCCTCCAAAATAAAAATAAAAATCTGGTCTGTACAGTTGTGGGATTCTCCAGAGCAGACAGGGGGTTAAGTGGCACAGAAGAAAGAGAAAGTCCACTCACATCAAAGAATAATAATAATAATAAATTATCATCATCATCATCATCATCACCCTGCCCATCTGGCTGGTTTTCCCCAGCCACTCTGGGCGGCTCCCAACAGAATTATTAAAAACACGATAAAACATCAAACATTAAAACTTCACTAAACAGGACTGCCTTCAGACGTCTTCTAAAAAATATTAAGAGAGTTGGATACAACTCTCTATTCTTAACTGTGATGACCATTTTATCCGAACCAAGACCATTTTATCAGAACCATTTCATTTTCTTTCCTATGCACCACTTCTTTCCCTACAATCTCTCAGTAAAAGTGTACAACTGGTACACTCTCTACTACACCATCATTTATACCTCTTAATTGGTGCTGCTGTTTCATGCTTTTTCAATATGAAAATTTTGTACTTCATTAAAGCACCAACTTCCTGGGCAATTCTCAAGTGCTCCCCAGCCTGGCAGTGTATAGTTCCTTCTAATACAGGACAGCTTTGTCATCCCCACCCCCTTTTTTAAAAAAATAAAATTTATTTTGTGCATACCCATCCATTTGTCAGACACTGTTTGACAAGTTCTTCTACCAGCCTCTGAAAGTTGATAGTGACATACTCCTCCTCCTCTTGGCAAGTAGCAACAACCTCACACACAATTCACAAATGCATTTCAAAGTTCCTTCATGTAGGGTGTAGGTGGGTGCAGAGAAAAAGTGAAACTATTTTCAGCAAATTTTGCATGCACTGGGCTACACTCACAGGGGAGAATTACTTCATTCATTAGACTTAATAATAAAACTACTGGATAATGTCGTTTCTGTACATGCTGATATATATTTCCTCAGCAATTTCTTCCGATATCCCAATCTCCAAGATGCTTTTGCTTACCAGGAAAACCTTCAAATGTAATTCTGTCTCCAGGAACAACCCCACTAGGAGGGATTAGAATCTCCACCTTCTCTGGCGTGCTAGCACACATCAGCATGGCTTGGGACAAAACTCCTCTCATTTTCACCGGCTTCAGGTTACAGAGAAATATTGCCATCCGGTTTTGCATCTGTATATGGGACATAAGTTAAAACAAAAATGAAATTTAGCTAGGCTTTTCTGCTTTTCTTTCACAACGAGGAAGGGGAAAAAATTAATGCATGCAACTGCACACAGTAAAACACACAAAAACACCAAGTATGCAGATACAAATATGTTAGCAACAATTAACATTCTTTCAAGACTAATTCAGCAGTAAAAGCCAGGAAATAGACAATTAAGGATAACTGTCTTCTAATACAGACACACAAGAGGGTGCAATAAAGACAACATTGTGTCCCGTTGCTTGGGTATAATGGCTGAAACAATGTTTTACTGACTTTCCATTCTTTGTGGTCCTGGATTCCAACTTCTAACAGTTACTTAAGGAATTTTTGTAAAAACGTCCTTCTAAACTAATAAGAGAAAGCAAGCCTAGGTGGTTTACCATTCAGGATGTAATTAATCCAAAGACAGGAGGACATTTTTGAAGCATATTTTATCAAAACAGTTGTCCATAATGTGCACTGCAATTCATTTATTTAAAACTACAAATGCTTCCGGGGTCGTCGTCCCCCCCCCCAACCAGGGAAGGCTACAATGAATAAGCAGAACAATGAGGCCTCATTAGGGAACATTGCAATTAACAACTTGGTCAAGGAAACAGACTGTTGTTCTTTTAATAGACAGAAATAAAAAAGGTATTTGACAATAAAGTTACTGATGATATTCAAAAACCTACCAGGCATACAAACCGATGTTAGTGTTTCCACACAAATTGTAATTTAAGCAGCAGTTTTTAATTAATACATTTGCCAAGTTGAGGCGAAAGAGACTAAAAATGGTTATTAGACATTAATAAGTTTAGGTTGGAAGCCACAGCCTATTTCTAACTACCTTATGTATAAAAATATGTAACTGTTTGCCTTAAAATCTTTGGGATTTCATTGATTTCAATGAACTGTTGAATAAATTTAAGGCAGCCCCAACTGTCTGAAACTGAGGTACTAAAGGGATGTTTGGAACACCAGGAACTGTCAGAACAAAGAACAGAATTCCTTCTCCTTTCCTGAATATTACCGTATATTGGATAAATATTGCTTAAAATTCAGGATCTGGTTTATTTCAATATGTTCAGCCAGAAAGGATGTTTTCCTTACTGCAGTTCCGTATAGTGTGGGTGTCCTTCAAGCTGTCTGGATTGTGGAGATTCCACTGTATTTTATGTAAGAGGCAAAACACAATGCCCTGGATGCTTCAAAACATATTGGGACACAGATGAAGCCAACAACAAACAGTCTCTCATATTTTTATTGCAATTGCTGGCAAAATATAACTACCAAAACACATAGACACAGAGCTGATGGGGTGGAATGTCCTTTTTATAGGAAAGAGAAAAACTGAGCATTGGATCCTAATGTGTGCTCTATGCAAACACAACTATCCATGGGTCTAATTATGCTGGTCTAGGGGAATTCTGGGCCCATGTTTACTGAGCTATAACCCTTGCTCATGGCAAACCTCTTCCGAAACTTAGGTGAGTTTTTCAAACATTCCTGAACTTTGGGGGAAGGCTGAAAAGGAGGACAATGCCAAAAAAGGGCAAAGAGGAAGAATTGCACTCCTCAATCTTTAGGCATGCCTTAAGTAGCTGCACAGATCCTACCTAATGAGTCTGGAAGGTAAGACTTGAACCAATGGATTCAAGTTGCAAGAAAGGAGATTCCAATTAAACATCAGGAAGAACTTTCTGGCAGTAAGAGCTGTTCAACAGTAGAATGTGAGGTGGTGGACTCTCCTTCCTTGGAGGTTTCTAAGCAAAGGTTGGATGGCCATATGTCACCAATGCCTTATTTGGGATTCCTGCATTGCAGGGGATTGGACTAGAAGACCCTTCCAACTCTAAAAAAAATCTTTGATTCTATCATTCAAGTGATACTGTACATGGGCGCTCCTGATTTCTTCAAGGTATGTCTCTATCCTTTAAAAGGGACAAAGGACAGAACAGATGCATATGTGAAAATGGAGCATTTTCCAGCGGTAAGTTAAGAAACAAGAGAAGTTCACATCCAAAATATTTTTTGCTTCCTCCACCAGTATTAGAAGAAATAATTTCAAACTATACATTTGCTCAAAATTATCCAGAACATTAGGTGTGTTTTGCTATCGAATAGCAGAATTAGGCACTCAGCTACATTCGCAAAGATAAAGTGCTTTACAGTCGTACCTCGTGTTACGAACGCTGCGTGTTGCGTTCATCATGGGTTACGAACGCGCTGAACCCGGAACTACTGTAACGGGTTACTTCCAGGTTCGGCGGTTCGTGCATACGCATCAAATGACATCACGCGCATGCGCAGAAGCACCAAATCGCGTCGCGCACATGCACAGACGCAGCACTCGGGATGCGGACTGCTCATGATGCGAACGGGGCTCCGGAACGGATCCCACTTGTATTCAGAGGTACCACTGAATAGGCGTTATAACACTATGACCCCAGATGGCGCTGTTGAGCCCCATTTTTCGCCAGTGGTATTTCCCTGTATGAAGTTGACAATGCATTTAAGTGAACCACTTCTTTGATGTGTCTAGATCCAGCCTAGAATATTGTTTCACATTTCTTCCCTGCTAGGCGCTTCTTAAATCCCAAGAGAAGAAAACTGCATAAACTTCTGGGAAATTTGGCTATGCCTTACACATGGATGAAAGGCATTCAGAGTGCATCCTCTGCCTGACAGACAGGCTGCAACAGTTCAAGTGGCATTACTACTTGGATAAAGATGAAGAGACATTGTACCTTGGCCCACTTGCCACAGCATCCTATATAGTGCAACAAAAAACCTAAGAGCAAGTTCCACTGAAATATGCCTAGAACAGAGGTGGAGAGCCTGTGGTCATGCAGATGTTGGGTTCAAACTCCCATTAGCCACAGCAGCAATGGTCAGGAATGATGGGAACTGCAGTCTAGCAACATCTGCAGGGCCACAGCCCCCCACCCCCTTGGCCAAGAAGATGCAGACTGAGAAGTTATTACTGGCTACTCCAGGTGTGCTGCATACAGGAAGAGGACCACCAAGGTTTATTGGGTTGTTGCTGGAGTCAGATTATGATGCTGGCAGAAGCTAGATTTGTTTTGGCTCATCTCTAATTTGTTTCTTAAGTAATAAGCTCGTGAACTTGAGATATATTTCTGTATCCATCTGCTACATAATTTTAAGTGCCAAAACTAATCGTTGAATTATTATAAAAACCAATTTTAAATATTTTAAATAAACTTTATTTAGCAAAGTAGTAGTAGTAGTAGTATTAAAGGAATTCTTTATGTACCTCTTCTAAAGGAACATGTTTCACTAGACCACTGACAACAGTTCTAGGGTTTGTTTCTCCCACGTCAACTTCCTCAACGTACAGAGTATCAGCATCTGGGTGTTTCTTTGCTGCTGTGATGCAACCAATTCGAAAATCAAGTCGGGAAACATCTAAAGGCTTTGAGTCATCAGTCGCAGCTGATTGCTGCTTTTTCTCCTTCTTTTCTGCTAAAACAAAATCGGAAACCATTTAATTACACAGGCACACACATCCCCCGGAATGCAATTCAAGCAAATTTTCTTTTTCCCTGTCTAAAAAGAAATCCCATGGTACATTTTAACATTAGCTAATTTCAAAACAGAGACCCAAAATCTTACAACTGTGTGACAACAGGCTTCCTTAAACATGGATAACTAGACAGAATTATGGTACCATTTCCTTTAATGTTTTGCTTAGAAGCAAAATGCGCCTACCCAAAAATAAGGTTACAGTTTCTGCATACCTGACGGCATCCCTAGAATCACAGAAACATATTAACTTGCAAATATTGCTTTTAAAAAACAAAGATTCATAATGGACCTAACTAACTTGAGTCCATTAATTTCAATCTACTCCAAGTAGGCTAGAACCTTCACAATTGATCTGCTGAGGACTTGTTCTCAGAGTCCTTGTTCTTCAAGGACCGTGGAATGTTGAGGACAGTTAAACCACAGGTCGTTCCCTAGATTGTTAAGGGTATCAGTTGTGAAAAAGGGGAAAGAGGTGGCAGTGAAAGGAATCTTGTCTGCTTGGGCTTCTACTTAGTGAACAGTATAGGATCAAGGAAGAAGGTAGCTGGGAAAGGTATTTTTCCCCTATTCCCATTGACCAGGAACTCTTCTTGATCAACTCCACCTACATGGCAATAAATCACTTAGGTTCAGGACATCCTCCTCTCGATTCCCCCTCCCCCCACCCTCGGAATGGCTGCCAGGACCACATAACACCAGTCCTGAAAGTCCTACATTTGCACCCAGTACATTTCCAAGCACAATTCAAAGTTTTAGTACTTACCTTTAAAGCCCTAAAAGGCCTCAGCCCTGTATACCTGAAGGAGCGTCTCCATCCAAATCATTCAGCCCAGATACTGAGGTCCAGCTCTGAGGCCCTTCTGGCGGTTCCCTCCCTGCAAGAAGTGAGGTTGCAGGGAACCAGGCAGAGGGCCTTCTCGGTAGTGGCGCCCGCCCTGTGGAACACCTTCCCACCAGGTGTCAAGGAAATAAACAACTATCTGACTTTTAGAAGACATCTGAAGGCAGCCCTGTTTAGAGAGGTTTTTAATGTTTGATGTTTTATTGTGCTTTTAATTCTGTTGGGAGCCACCCAGAGGGGCTGGGGAAACCCAGCCAGTTGGGTGGGGTATAAATAATAAATTATTATTATTATTATTATTATTAACCCACCCCGGCCTATATGGCTCCTGTTCCAAGATGGCTGGAGCACTGAACAAGAAGTGGGGATACCCTACAACAGGTTTGTTTCGTGTCCCCACTTGATTCCACCAATTCTAACGATTCTCTTTTCATTTCTAAGGATACTGTATTAAACTAAATTTCTTTGGAAATTTTGGGGCACGTTTAAATGGAAATCATTAGTTACTTCCGAGCTTTTATTTCACATAAGCTACACAGACATTCACTTACCACCTTGCCTAACCTAGTCCAGTTTTTCATTTTCCTGAAAAACTTCTGCATTGATAAAATTCCTTTCTGGTGTTTATTAATGAAACTGAACTTCAAATAATTTCCAAGTAGCATATGTAAAATCACCTTTCTTTTCCGTCTTGTCCTTTTTCTTCTTTTCTTCATTTGTTCCTTTAATTTGGTCTTTAGGACCAGATGGGGCCACTGCAGCAGCGGCAGGCTGTGAGACTTCTTCTGAAAAGGATGCTGTTGCAGAAGGTGTTTCACTGGGCGGCAGAGAGACTTGTTTCACTACATTAAACACAAAGAAAGATTCAAAACATTGCCAAGATATATTTAATGCAGGAATATTATACATTTAATAAAATGTGAATTACTGCTAAAATTCAATCCATTAATCAAAAACGTGAGTTCTGTGGGTCTCAAAGGTTTTGTGAAATATTAGTAGTAATAAAATACAGGGATGAATTTCAATATTGGGATTCTGTCATCCCCAAATATCTGGGTTCACTTACACAAATTAAATTTAATCCTTCTGGCTTTTATGGGTAAGCACCATGAGAATTAATAGGCAATCATACTGTTGATAGCAGCAAGAATTAACTGTGCCAATCATGTTAATTAGAATAAATTCTGATTGAACTGAGACTTCTTCCAAGTTAGATTGTAGGCTTAGCTAAATGTGGCATTTTAGTCAGTAAATTAAAATAGATTAGAAACAATATGGATGAAATACATTGAAATATAAACATCAATAGGTTAAAGTTATTGCTTTGGATAATACAGTAGCTTCATACCAAGCTAGAGGACAGGCACACCATAAAATTAGTATAATATTACTAACATAGTACATAAAATCAGTATAATGTTACTAACATATTCTTTTGACCTGGTTTACAGTTGAGTGTTCCCCTAACACAACAAGAACTGGACAGGGCAAAAACATTTCTCTTCTCCACCCATTCCAATGAGAAAAGTTTTTTACTTGCAGAGTGCACCACACACACTCTTTAAGAGATGCCACCACCTATCCTTTGGATGATACCCTCTCATTTGGCTGCATGTATATGGCAGCCCAAAGTCCCTAGTACACAAATTTCATAGTACACTATGGCATGCATAAAATTACCCGCATATTGCGGCGTATAAGATGACTGGGCGTATAAGACGACCCCCAACTTTTCCAGTTAAAATATAGAGTTTGAGATATACTCAACCACAGATTTTCCACCCGCCGTATAAGACGACCCCTGACTTTTGAGAAGATTTTCCTGGATTAAAAAGTAGTCTTATACGCCAGAATATACTGTAAGTTTGTAAGTTACAAAGTTAGGCAATTTCTATGAACTTAAACTCAGAGGGTCATGGAAAATATTTTTGCATGCACAATTTTGAAGGAAGCAAAATGTGGATAACGGCGTCCAATATCATGCAATCGGATTTCTGTTTGTGCAACAGGAATTCCTCCTCGTCTCCTGCCCCCTGGGACAGCTTCCCCCATTCTTTAGAATTAAGAAGGGTTAATTTATAAGGGTTGTATTTATTTTACATGCACACACAAATAAAATTCCAGTTTAGCCCTTTCCCCCCTCCGCCACCAGTTTTCAACCAAAGCAGCTTAGAATTTGCATCTTTGAGAGAAGGAGCACCCAAGATTGATTCTCGATGCTCCAGTTTGTCTGCTGGCTCAACCTCGCCTCCCACAACATTCCAGATCCTAAAGACATGTAGAGTAACATTTGCTATGATGCAGTGGAACAAAATGTATAGGTGGTGTCAGACAGGTAGTGAATACTCCCCAGTCAAGTAGCTTACCACCAATATTTTTCCTCATAAATCTAAGAATTGGGGTAAATAGCCCTCTACGCCACAAAATACACTTTGTTCCTTCAGTGCCTCCCAAATATTTCTCCCCTGGGTATTAATATGGGAAATGGGTGTTCTGCAGACTGAATGCAGAAGCCGCGCTTGCCTGAAAGGACATTGCTCTCCCACCCCCAACCCCATTTCAGTCACCTCCATTCCGAATTTCAGCCTGGATCAATTCTTGTTTCAGCACATCAATTTCTTTCTTCAGTTTAGCATTTTCTACACGAAGCTTCTTCTCTTCCCTCAGGGATGCCTGCAGGACTACAGGAGACAAATCTCCATTAGGAATCACATACACAATACTGTCATGAAGGGAAAGCTTAATTTCAGAACTCTGAAATTCGGGGTTTAAGGGTTTAAAGTTGACTTAAGATCCGCTTATTCTTAAAACTTAAAAAAACCAGAAGAATCACAATTCGTGCATTAGTGCTCTTCTTTATGCTTCCCCCTCTAAATCCATTTTCTATTTTTTTTTTTTAAAAAAACAACCTAGAGCAATAATCAAATTAAGACAAAAAAAATACGGGAGTACAGAGCACATTAGGAGTTTCTTGCAGTGCTCAAATTACAGATTTATTCTGTTGTAGGGGGGAAATCGGAAACTGTCAGCTTTTTAAAAAAAACACACACAACAAGGGGGGAAAGTCGTGACAACAGAGAAAGTCTCAACATAGCAACTAAAAGGAAAGATGTTTTTTCCATTAAGGTTCTGGAAATGAGAGCAGGAGATGTGAGTTCTATCCCTTGCTTTTCCACAGAATGCCCATATATAGCTACTTAACACCTCAGTTTTCTCAGTTATTAAAGATATTTTACCATCCCACACAAATGTCAAAATGACACACTAATATCTGTTATTACTGCTGAGTCTTAGGTATTTTTTCAATTAATTCCACAGCATAGCCAGAATTGGACTTTTTAATCACATTGGGCGCCCCCCCCTCAAACTCCCCTTTTCCTTGGCACCTGCTCTGAGAAATGAGCTGTTGCTCTAAGGTTCTTGCGGGAATACAATTTGGAACTGTATTGTATGCCTATTACAATGGAATGCATAGCCAAACTGTTTATTCTTTAGTTTAAAAGTCTTCCTTATAACTACATCAGGAAAGCAGGGATGGAAGGAAGATGACAGAGCATTTATCTGTAAACTATAGTGAAATGAACTCTATAGGCACTACCTGGGGCCAATGCAGAAACTGTTGAAAAGTTTGATCTATTATATTTATAAGCAGAACATTTGCCTGATGATTCTAGGCCAATTCCTTTGGAATTTTTATTTTTTTAATGTGAGGCTTTGGTTGAGACACATTGAACAATATGCTAAAAACCCTGGACCTGGAGACAATACAATCAAAAAGGTGGCAGACGCTTATTTTTTTTGCTTTGTGCTATAGCCCACAAATGTTAACGCAGCCTTTGCCAGCTTCTAGTGCCCTCCAGATGTTTTGGACTCCAAATCCCATCAGCCCCAAGCAGCATGCAGTATGTCTTGGCCTGATGGAAGTTGAAGCCCAAAAATCTTTAGAGTGCTAGAGGTCAGTAAAGCCTGCTTTAAACCACTGGAATATATAATGGCTTTGTACACAAACACATAAGCATAACAAAAGGTAAAAATATGCTTAAAGAGATTCAACCACAGTTGAAGCTCCAGGTCGTTATATAACACAGATTGGGGCTTTGTGGTTTTTTAATCTTGACCTAGTCAAAGAACTTCATAGGTATCACAACAAACTCTTTGACAAATCAATGCTGAAAGCAAACAATTAAGAATCCATGCAGACGGAATTGTTGAAGGGTTATTAAAGCCAGAATAAACTGCACAAGGTTATTAATTAGCACTATCACAGCATGGGCTAAAAGCTTAGTTATCAATCACATGATCTACATGTATAAAGTTGTATGTTCAATCTCCAGAATCTCTCGTTAAAGGATCATGGGTTTAGAGAGGCCTTAGAGAGATTCTTCCAGTCAAGAGTAGATATAGATCAATGATCTGATTTCTATAAGGCAGTTTCATATGGTGGGCTTTTAACAATGCTAGAGAAGCAAACTGTAAATTCTTCAGAGACAGGTGGCTTACATTTACACAGCTCTCACACAATAGTTTTTCTTCAAGAGGAGGATGCCACCATTCAGTACAGCCAGCTCCAGCTATAACAGAATTCTCTCTGCACCTTGAGAAGGAGTGGACTTGGCCCTTTTCTGGTATCACACACATGAGCAAGAGTTTGCTATCTTGCTCTTTAAAGAGGGCTTAATATTTCTGCACCCTGTGTATTTTAACTCTTCTCTCCCCATGAATAGCAGTTACATTTTTATTCATCTAATACAGGGATGGGGGAACAATGACCCTCAAGATGCTGTTGGATTCCAACTCCCATCAGTGCAAGCCAACATAGTGAAGAATGAGAGGAATTATAGTTCAACAAAATCCAAAGGGACACAGATCTGATTTAATAGAACTGAACTGAGCTCTCAAGACAGTTTAAACACTAATATACAAAAATTCAAACTAGCACCACAACTCTAAAACTTTTAAATTAAAAGCTATGGGAACCAGCAGAATAAATAAAAACTACCCAAACACTTCTGGAAACAAGCAGATTTGAACCATGTGTCTTCACCATATTATTAAGTTGAGAGAACTGTGTATGAAAATATTCAATGAGTGAGTATTCTCAAGATACATACATCTTTTGGAAGGCATTAAAATATACATGCTATACTTCAAATCCATTTTGTGGTTGGGAACTACAAATGTGCACACCATCTCCTACATTTCTGCAGCACCTACTATTTAAATGAGTTCAAGATTGGGACACTATCTTATGTTTGTTTGGAAGAAACAGGAGAAGATCAATTCCAGCATGCCACAATGCACAGAACTGTAAAAATCCTTCATTTTAAGTTTTCAGGATTGCTATAACATGCTGGCATCATCTTTAAAACATTGGCATGCTTTTAGTCCTGGCACTCTACCTGGATGTACAGAAATTAATAGTTTCTAGAAATGTTTTATTACTGGTAACTGAATTTTATGCACTGTACCTTGTTAAATCACAAAGGTACTGGCCTCCAGTTTAGACTACTGAATGCGCTCTATAGAGGATGTTCTTGAAAACAGCTTGGACATTTGCAGTGGCTGACAATTATTTTCTCTATATAATTCAATGTGTTTATTATTGTCCATAAAGCCCTACATGGCCTAGCATACCTTCTTCCATATGTACCTTCCCTGAGAAGAGAAGACCTTGTGCCATCAAGTATAAAAGTTAATTCAGGGGTTGTTCATTTTACAGCCATGACAATAATTAAGGTTGGAAACTTTGCACGTTTATTGCTTGCTGCAGGGAAGGTATCACCTAAATTCTGGGGTTTACATACTGGGCTAATTTACAGAAGAAATTCTCAACTCTGCTCACGGATTTTGCATGCAAGTTTTATGACAAAGCACATTTAAATGATAAGGACAAAGACCGCCGCCTTACTGGCTTTTTCCTTTAGAAGAGCCACTTGCTGCTTAAGGTATTCGATAACTTGATCTGCTTCTGCGCCTTTCTGCTCCAGCCTGTTCAAAACTGCGTTGTTGGCTGCCATTTTCATCAAGGAACGGACTAAAAACCTAAATACAAGGAAACAGGATGATGTGAATGCTTCATTAATGCAATTATCTGCAGCTCTGTTTTGAATTGACTAAGAACCAGCCACTGCCAGCGCCGTAGAACATCTAATAATAGATCCTATTGGGTTTGCCTGTCTAACTTAAAACACTCAGATTAAAAGGAATTGTCAAGCTGATTCTGCTGTGTGACATTATTTTCCAGTATTCTGGAAGAAAAGTGATTTTGGGTCTACCATCTGTAACAAACATGTTTCTTAATTCTACTTTTTATATAATGCAAGGCTGAGTCTGCTAAAGTTAGGTCGTTTTAACAACTACTGATTTCCAAAAGAGCACTAAGGAGCAGGGCAGGGGTGGGAAACCTGTGCTCCTCCTGAGGTTGCTGGACTCCAACTCCCATCATCCCTGACCACTGGCCAGGCTGGTTGGAGCCGATGGGAGTTGCAAGTCCAACCGCATGTGGAGGCCAATGTAGGCTAACTGTCAACACTGGAAGGGCTATGGAAGAGTTAAAGGGCAACATCCAGTGATGTTCACCCATGTGTGTATGGAAATCCATTTCTGCAATAGAACTTTCTCTTTTTCCGCACTCCAGCCCTAGCTCCCCTTGGCTAAGCCCTGACACACCTCCAATATTTGCTCTGGAAGGTCCTCCAACCCCTCTGGAACATATTTGGGAGCAGGAGGTACAGGGGGAAGGAAGAAGGAAAATTCCCATTATACAAGCAGACACTTGCTCTTGCTACTTTGGGTTTCACCCAACGTAGTTATTGATATTATTTTTCTAAAAAAATTATTATACAATGATATTATACATCTTTTCAAAACAAAAGAACACATAGCTAATAATAATCTCTACTTCTGAACAAACCTAAAACAGCAAGCCTAAAACAGCAGCAACATGTATCCGTTCTAGATCTCCAGGAAGTGATATAAAGGAAGAATTTTGTATACCGGTAATCAAAACTGACTGAAACCGCCACATATAAGAGGAAAATTAACAGCGCAAGTATAAACTTCAAGGCAATAAGTTGTAGCTTATTTCTATGAGCATGAAGATCCAGAGCAAAAAGGCAAAGAAACATCTTGTGTAATCTGCACAGAAAAGCAATTCACCTCGTACATCTTGCAATTCCTGGTTTTCAAAGATTCCCCTTTCTTCCTTTTCATACCAAAAGAACCTAGCAATTAAACCTTAAGGACTGATGTTCAGAGAAAAAAGGCCTCAAGTAGGTTTTAGATTCCAGTCCCGATTCCAGGGAGATTTTTAAATTAATGCAGGATTAAATGTATGTTCTATGTTACTAGACAAACACAGCCAAATGTTGTTTTTTATTCTTCCCTCCGTTTGCTACAGCAGCACTAGAAATGAGAATGGTTGTTTTTCCCAAGTACTCTACGAAATCTAGGATGCTGTAGACAGCAGAAACTGTATGACTGCCGAAACATAGATCTACAGCGTAGCTGCCTTGTCTGAAAAAACAAATTCTAAATTATGTCCTTTGCTGTTGCCCCATTCATCAGGTCACTTCAATTGTACTTTATGTAAAAAACTAGTTTCTGACAAAAGCATTGTCTAAGAATACTATTCATTATACTTATGGGCTAACCAAGTCACTATATACAAAACATGCTACCATACAACGTAATTATTAAAGCAATAAAATATCCAGTTTTCACTGCAATACAGACTTCTCAATTTCATATAATTTGTAGAAGATAAAATTGGAGGATTATTACAAGGATTATTCTAATACATTGTAATTACAGGAATGTTATGAAAAAAAAACAGCTATAAATCAAACTTATTTCTGATGTAGATTGGAGGGGAATAACTTGCTTCAGTGACACGATTATCTGGCTATTTCCTTAATGCTGAGAGAAACACTGGGTTCTTTTTGCTAATCTGAGAACAATTCTAGCTGATAAAATAATTATGAACCAAGAGATCTCACAACAAAGAAGACATTGTGCTATTCACAAGTTGTACTTTTGGTTCTATCTAGCCTAGTATTATTCTTTAAATTCGTTTTGGAAGCATCTGCTTTCAATATACAAGTCTTAACACTTCAGACACAGCATTTAAACAAAGAAATAGAGGCTTCTTACTAGCAAACTGTGTTTTAAGGATCCAAAAATATACCCTGACAATTTAAGAAAGCATGCAAGTTACTGGTACATAAAATCAGTATTATATGAAATCCTGGGCTTTATAGACCAAAATAATGAAAACAGTAACAAAAAAGGAATCCCCCAAATGACTGCACTTAATCATGTGTCGAAGAAACAGAACAGTTGTCTGCTAGAAAACATAATCACTTTACCCAGTGTCATTTTTTACAGCCGCAGTTCACTATGCCATACACTGTCAAATCAAGTAGAAATAAAACAAATCTAGCTTCTTAAGTCCATATAACTGGAATGATTAAAAAAGAGGGGACAACCCTTTTTATTTTGCTAGTTTCTGTATTACCTGAAGATTAATATTTGGTCCAGTGCTGAAATTGAAAGCATAAACCAGATTCAAAAGCACCCAGCCACACTGTTCAGCAGCAACTGGCCCTGGTCAGCTATTTATACACACACCACTTCAGCAAGATATTAGGATGGTATTTCAGTCATATATTTGGACTAGTGCTTAAGTTTAGAAAATATTATGCACATGATATGCATGTAAAAATGTACTAGTTTGAGAAAGGCTGGAAAGACCACTTTAATTTGGCCTCAGTAATTGCTGGATTAATGAGTTTTATGGCTACACGGCACAATTTTTGAAGCTAATACCTCTGGCTTTCCCCCTTTTTCACTCTGAGAAGCTCTCTGGTCATTCAAGAGATAACAGATTTTCAATTTACTATTCAAATAATAACTTATGGGTTCAACTATAAGACAATTGCTACTTCAAAGCTGCAGTGATTGAAAAGTAACCTATTCGTGCTTTACCGATATTTCACAATTTGTTTAATTTGTGTTAAGAAACAACAGTGAGAGAGCCTAGCAGTGTAACAGTATAGATTGTCATTTTATGCCAGAGTAACACTAGTACAGAACTGTGGAATGGCACAAACGTAATTAACCATGGCTTAATGATCAAGCAGGAATGGCCCAGTTCACATGTATCACTAAGCCAAACCATTTGTAGACAAGAGACCACATAGCCACAGTTTCACATAGGGTGTCATCCATACCCAAGTTTGCAGTTTGTCCTCTCCAGACAAATCGCAAGCCGTAAACTGTGGACACTGTTTTATAGCTTGTGGTTTATCTGGAGTGCGACAACCCACAAGCTCAGGTTCACATGGCAGGTTGAGCCAAACCAAGGTTAGCTCATGGCAAGGCAACAGCAGGAGAAACAAGGGAGGAATGTAGTGGCCGTGATCTCCACTCTGGAACCAGCACACTCATGATTTCACATTGAGCCATAGTTTGGCTTAGAGCTACATGCAAGCCAGGTCACAGTGTGTGATATCCTACAGCCGATGACTTAATTATTCCAATTTCCATAAATCACAAATGCTAAAAAAGAAGGAGAGAGAATGCAAGCAAAGGTCCTTAGATTTTGTATTCCAGCCACACTGACACAAGGCAGATCAAGCATTCCCCCCCTGTTTGGATTAAGCAAGGGAAACAAATGTCAGCATTTAAACAAACATACAGAAATATAAACTTTGCTGCAAACTGTTTTGTTTTTTTAAAAAACAACAAAACAAAAACCTAGCACAGCTGTTTTGGTAGAACATGGGAACTTCAGTAGGTTAAGTTCAGCTGCGGGACTCTTGAACGAGTCAAATCACAACCCTACTCAATTCACATTGCGGAAGCTTAGTTGAGAGCTCTTTAGTAGCACTTAGCAGATTTCCCCCTTCATGGATCACTGCCTTGTCGTGGCGAAGGGGCTTGAATTACTCAGGCAAGCTATGGACAGGTCAAGATGGACAGGTCATAGCGGAGAGTTTGGACCAAACGTGATCCACCTGGAGAAGGAACTGGCAAGCCGCTCCAGTATCCCTGCCAAGAAAACTCCATGGACAAAGACAACAGGCATATAAAAGATATGACGCTGGAAGATGAGCCCCTCAGGTCGGAAGGCGTCCAACTTGCTACTGGGGAAGAGCGGAGGACAAGTACAAGTAGATCCAGAGCTGATGAAGCGGCTGGGCCAAAGCCGAAAGGACGCTCAGTTGCGGATATGCCTGGAAGCGAAAGGAAAGTCCAATGCTGTAAAGAAAAGTATTGCATAGGAACCTGGAATGTAAGAACCATGAACCTTGGTAAGCTGGATGTGGTAAAAAATGAGATGGCAAGAATAAACATTGACATCCTAGGCATCAGTGAACTAAAATGGACAGGAATGGGCGAATTCAGTTCGGATGACTATCATATCTACTACTGTGGGCAGGAATCCCGTAAAAGAAATGGAGTGGCCCTCATAGTCAACAAAAGAGTGGCGAAAGCTGTACTGGGATGCAACTTCAAAAATGATAGAATGATCTCGATACGAATCCAAGGCAGTCCTTTTAACATCACAGTAATCCAAGTTTATGCACCAACTACCAGTGCTGAAGAAACCGAAATTGATCAATTCTATGAAGACTTACAACACCTTATAGAAATGACACCAAAGAAGGATGTTCTTCTCATTATAGGGGATTGGAATGCTAAAGTAGGAAGTCAAGAGATAAAAGGAACAACTGGCAAGTTTGGCCTTGGAGATCAAAATGAAGCAGGGCAAAGGCTAATAGAGTTCTGTCAAGAGAACAAGCTGGTCATCACAAACACTCTTTTCCAACAACACAAGAGACGACTCTACACATGGACATCACCAGATGGGCAACATCGAAATCAGATTGATTATATTCTCTGCAGCCAAAGATGGAGAAGCTCTATACACTCAGCAAAAACAAGACCTGGAGCTGACTGTGGCTCAGATCATCAGCTTCTTATAGCAAAATTCCAGCTTAAACTGAAGAAAGTAGGAAAAACCACTGGGCCAGTAAGATTCAATCTAAATCAAATTCCTTATGAATACACAGTTGAAGTGAAGAACAGGTTCAAGGATTTAGATTTGGTGGATAGAGTACCTGAAGAACTGTGGATGGAGGCTCGTAACATTATACAGGAGACAGCAACGAAAACCATCCCAATGAAAAAGAAATGCATGAAAGCAAAGTGGCTGACCAATGAGGCCTTACAAATAGCGGGGGAGAGAAGACAAGCAAAATGCGAAGGAGATCGTGAAAGATACAGGAAATTGAATGCAGATTTCCAAAGAATAGCAAGGAGAGACAAGAGGGCCTTTCTAAACGAGCAATGCAAAGAAATAGAGGAAAACAACAGAATGGGAAAAACCAGAGATTTATTCAAGAAAATTGGAGATATGAAAGGAACATTTCGTACAAAGATTACCACAATTAAGGACAAAAGTGGAAAGGACCTAACAGAAGCAGAAGACATCAAGAAGAGGTGGCAAGAATACACAGAGGAATTATACCAGAAAGATATGGAGGTCTCATACACCCCAGGAAATGTGGTTGCTGACCTTGAGCCAGACATCCTGGAGAGTGAAGTCAAATGGGCCTTAGAAAGCCTTGCTAACAACAAGGCCAGTGGAAGTGATGATATTCCAGCTGAACTATTTAAAATTTTAAAAGAGGATGCTGTTAAGGTGCTACACTCAATATGCCAGCAAGTTTGGAAAACTCAGCAGTGGCCAAAGGACTGGAGAAGATCAGTCTACATCCCAATCCCAAAGAAGGGCAGTGCCAAAGAATGCTCCAACTACCGCACAATTGCACTCATTTCACACGCTAGCAAGGTTATGCTTAAAATTCTACAAGGCAGGCTTAAGCAGTATGTGGACCGAGAACTCCCAGAAGTACAAGCTGGATTTCGAAGGGGCAGAGGAACCAGAGACCAAATTGCAAACATGCGCTGGATTATGGAGAAAGCCAGAGAGTTCCAGAAAAACATCTACTTCTGCTTCATTGATTATGCAAAAGCATTTGACTGTGTCGACCACAGCAAACTATGGCAAGTTCTTAAAGAAATGGGAGTGCCGGATCACCTCATTTGCCTCCTGAGAAATCTCTATGTGGGACAAGATGCTACAGTTAGAACTGGATATGGAACAACTGATTGGTTCAAAATTGGGAAAGGAGTACGACAAGGCTGTATATTGTCTCCCTGCTTATTTAACTTATATGCAGAATACATCATGCGAAAGGCTGGACTGGATGAATCCCCAACCGGAATTAAGATTGCCGGAAAAAATATCAACAACCTCAGATATGCTGATGATACTACCTTGATGGCAGAAAGTGAGGAAGAATTGAAGAACCTTTTAATGAGGGTGAAAGAAGAGAGCGCAAAATATGGTCTGAAGCTCAACATCAAAAAAACTAAGATCATGGCCACTGGTCCCATCACCTCCTGGCAAATAGAAGGGGAAGAAATGGAGGCAGTGAGAGATTTCACTTTCTTGGGTTCCATGATCACTGCAGATGGTGACAGCAGTCACGAAATCAGAAGACGCCTGCTTCTTGGGAGAAAAGCAATGACAAACCTAGACAGCATCTTAAAAAGCAAAGACATCACCTTGCCGACAAAAGTCCGTATAGTTAAAGCTATGGTTTTCCCAGTAGTAATGTACGGAAGTGAGAGCTGGACCATAAAGAAGGCTGATCGCCGTAGAATTGATGCTTTTGAATTATGGTGCTGGAGGAGACTCTTGAGAGTCCCGTGGACTGCAAGAAGATCAAACCTATCCATTCTCAAAGAAATCAGCCCTGAGTACTCACTAGAAGGACAGATCCTGAAGTTGAGGCTCCAGTACTTTGGCCACCTCATGAGAAGAGAAGACTCCCTGGAAAAGACCCTGATGCTGGGAAAGATGGAGGGCACAAGGAGAAGGGGACGACAGAGGATGAGATGGTTGGACAGTGTTCTTGAAGCTACTAACATGAGTTTGGCCAAACTGCGAGAGGCAGTGAAGGATAGGCGTGCCTGGCGTGCTCTGGTCCATGGGGTCACGAAGAGTCGGACACGACTGAACGACTGAACAACAAAGCAGATTTCAGTTGAATCACTTCATAAACTTTTTACTGCTGCTTAAACCTACCAATTTCAGCCTACCTGCGCAACAGATTTCTTAAATAAACAAATATGTGATCTGTAAGATAGTATACTTCCACTTAAACTTTCTTATATTAAGCTGCACTTACTGAGAGTAAGCCCCACAAAACTCACAAGAAATTTACTTCTGAGTATGCATGTGCAGGACAGTGATGTTACTCAAAGAAAGCAATGCAACTAAGAGTACAAGGTTAAGCACTTCCTCAGTAGCACTATATGTAAGATAATACCGATAACAGCTGAAAATAGATTACCAGGGAATTTTTTAACAGGTTCTGTAACAACAGAGAAGTCTCCCTATGACTAGTGTATCTATTTTGAGCTGCTAGGATTTCAATCTCTGTTGTCTACTTTGGGCAGTGCAATGATATTCTACACAATTTCTACACTGAGCAGAATACAGCCATACAAGAACCCCAAGCAAAACTGCTCAACATCTACAATTCTAAAGATAGTCATTGCAGAAGCGGTATGCCAACAGCGGTACGGAGACGGATTTTACCGCTGCCAAACAGGCAATTCTATTTCTATTTCTATTTAAAACCAAAATGCCTGTTCAGCTACAGATTTTTTTTATTAAAAAAAATATCTCTGGATACACTCTTCTCTTCTGTCTGCGCTGTAGCTGTTTAGGATAGTGGCTCAGAGTCCCATATCTCTTTGTCATTTTGGCAGAACATTTTACTGTATGGTAATTGGAATAATTAGGCCATCCCAAGCACATTTTAAATATCATTCCTAATAGGAATACAAACCCATTCAGACCACAAAGTCTAAATACAGTCTATAAAGCATGTTGAGTTATGTGGGAACAATCACACTTGCTGGTCTAGCAAATCTTTCTGGCCACCTATTCAAGACTAAGCTAATGATTCCACTTCTGCTCTCTGGATACTAAAATAAGGATGCCATAACAAAGATGTGTACAATTACTTCTCTCACAGGCTACAATGGTGCATTTGCAAGCTAGCTAATCTTATCACAAACACACCCACACCATGTTATATACTGATTTGAGTTCTAAGCAGCGTCTGAAATTTGCAGGTGCATTTTGTACCTGGCTACTGGCCACCTGAAACCAAATGAAGATGCCTGGGCACCAGTATGGCGCCTGATGTCTCCACCATCTGCAGGCACACGCCTGGGGATCCTTGGATCTTGACTGTTTTCACATACTAGTAACACATTCTGTAGAATGCTATCCATTATATTTTATCTATGCAATCAGAATGAATTGCAGAAACCAAAAAGTCATACGGTTGTACCTTGGTTCTCGAACAGGATCCATTCCGGAAGTCTGTTCCGAAAACGTTCGAAAACCAAGGTGCGGCTTCCGGTTGGCTGCAGGAGCTTCCTGCACTCAATTGGAAGCTGTGGAAGCCATGTTGGACATTTGGCTTCCAAAAAAAAAGTTTGCAAACACTTTCAGGTTTGAGGTGTTTGGGAGCCAAAACATTCGAGTTACAAGGCATTCGAGAACCAAGGTACGGCTGTATTCAAAATATAACTTTCCAGACATCCGGCCCCAAAATGGCAACTAGGCATTCTGTTTTGGTGACTGTAACCCTCGTTTAAGAAGCCATTTTGTGCCTAGCTTATATAGCTCAGTTTTTAACACTGGTTCTAAGCTACCATGCACCCATGTTACTCACCCTTACAAGTTCTCTGTGGAAGCTTTCATGCTTTACAAAAATAGAAAGATAAAAGTATTATGCCTAACTGTGGAAGTAAAAAAAAATGCAACAAAAGCCTGAATATGAATTTGTACAGAAGCATTACCTTTGAAAAATGGGGAAATGAAAAAAAAATATCTTTTTAAAAATCTTATTATATTGGTTCACTGACACATAATCATATAGCTAATTCTACAGCCCTGAATGGGCAAGGGAGTTAGCTTTCTTAAAATTGAAGTCACACATGAGAACAATTTAAATTGCAAATTGGCTCTGCTTGGCAAGCAGGTCTTTTCTCCTTCCAGGTGCTGAACAAAGATGATCCCAAAGCAGTCTTGACCGAAATAAAGCCTCAACCAACACTTTTACCTCTTTCCTCATCTTCATACAACTGTTCTTAGCCTAATTTGTGTGGAATGGAATAATCACTTGAATTTAGACTCCCAAATGACAGCTGCACTGACAAGATAGAAATCACATTCCTTGATCATCTGCATATTTACTCAGAATCAAGTCTCCCTAAGTACAAAGTACGGTATCCAATGAAGTAATTTGGCTAATGCAAGGACTTCTGACTGTGCAACATAACTTCCGGTTCCACTGATTGCACCCCACTAGATCTGTTCTGGAGGTTCCTCCAATCCTGTGGAGCAAATCTGGGGAAGATGGGGGGGGGGGGGCGGACGAGGAAGTTCCGTTGCACATACAGAAATATATGTGCCAAATGGAACTACTTCATTGGATCAGTTACAGGTAGGTAGCCGTGTTGGTCTGCCGTAGTCGAAACAAAATTTATTTTACTTCATTGGACACTACCTAGTGAAACTAAGGATTCCCGACCTGCAATGGATGCCTGGGATTGCAGCCTAAACTATTTCAGCTAAAACTGCAGGCTGTTATCAGCATGGATGTAGTTTGGAGAATTAATCAGCAAATTTTCAATTGAAAAATAGGTATTTGGTATATTTAGACTGGGATATTAGGTGTTTGCTTACAGAAGGAGTTTTTAACAAGGAAGGGTTCCTCCCATGAAGGAATTCTTCCTCTGTGAACAGAAGCTTCTCCTGATCACAAATAAAAACTTAGGACCCAAGCCACTAATAATTTTTTCTCCGAACACCTTATGCCTGAATGGCTTGAACCTCCTTCTATAGCTAATGGTAATCTTCCTGCTACACAAGGGATAGTTTGAAGTCCCATATACAGTACTGTTGGATATACATGAAACGCAGTCTGGTGTTCCACCCAGAAACAGTACTTAAACAATAGACATGTTTAATAGCCTCCACATGGCTCTGGTACAGCCACAGTTTTCTGATCCATTACCTGCTTCTGGCCTTTTAAATTCCAGACCAGAGCTGCAACTAGCAAATTATCAACCACTGACCAGAGGATTGGCTGTATGCATAAGAGCCAATTTACACTCCTACTCAGCCAAAGCTTACTGGAGGGCCATGGGCGGTCACCCTCTCTCATTCCTTAGGCCAAGCCTGCTTTGAGATCATCTGCATTCAGCACCTGGAGGGAGAAGGGACCTGCTTGCCAAGCAGAGCCAATTTGCAGTTTAAATTGTTTTCATGTGACTTGAATTTTAAGAGAGCATTCTATCCAAGCAGTTGCTAAGTTCCACTTAAACATTTGCACAAATAAAATCTCAAGGAAAGCGCAGAGCATTGGAATGCTTTTGGAAAGGCAATGCTTAAAATGTGTGACTGAAAAAAGCATTATTGGATGAGGAAATCTCAGTACGGGTTCAGAACGAGACCAGTGTGGAAACAGAAGGTGAGACGGCACAACTTTCATGTTAAGGAGAAAGGGTTGGGAAGGAAGAAGGTCTATGGATAGCCATCTCCTTTCACAGAACCCAAAGTTATCTTCATTGTTGAGAAGTTATTAATAGTTATAATACCATGATGATCTGGATATGAGTTAACAAAACTGAGTCCTGGCAAGACAAAATAAATTATGATTAGCAAGCTGGAGCTGGGGAAAGTGTGCATCTTGGGTGTGCTCCAACACACGATTTTGATGCTTGACTCCTAAAGCCACATCTCTGGTTAGAAACACATTTTACCAGATTTAGATGGTCAAAGAGGCAGCTATAACCTGTGCTCTAGCCAAGTTCTTACCACTGTCATTCATCCAATGACAAGGTCTTGCTTAGATTACAAAAACATGCTCAATGTTGGGCTCTCCTTAGAAAGTTAGTAAGATTAACCTGTTTAAAATGCAGTGGCCTGCTTTTTGGAAATAGTTCCTATCCAGAGTCCATTTTAACTGCATGATAACCTATGGAATATTCTCCCTAGAGAACTTCAGAGGACTTCCTTTTGCATCCGCCATCACCAGCTTAAGATACTTCCCCCACCCAAGCATTTATGTTGGATAGATTTATGGTTGATCTGTCATTAGTCTTGTTTTAAGCAGCTGTTGTCTGATATTTTTATGGGCTTTTAAATTTTTAATGGTTTAAAAAAACTTTTTACATGTTGGTCTGAATGCCCATTTGGCCTGAAAAGTAATTAAGTAGTTGTATAAATAATAAACTTGCACCATGGGCCATATTACTATGGCACAAACCTACAATTATTCCTTTCATCTATGTTACCACCCACAATTAAATTTACATTCTCCTCCCCCAGGTTCCAAAATGCCTAGTCCCTGCACTCATTTTGAAGCACCGTTACCTGAGCTTCATACAAAAGCTTCTGCTATGGGCCAAAAAGTGCAATCCTATACATGTTTTATTGCTGGTTTGGAAAGAAGTGTTATGTTGTCATAGTGATCTGCATTTTGTTATAAATTCTTTTTTGACTATTTTATAACTGATGGACGTTCTGCTGGAAATGAGATATAAATTACACACACACACGCATGCGTATATGTATATGGGACTTACTTCCAGGTAGGTCTAGGGAACAAGCCTCACTGAAGACAGTATTTATTTCTTAGATCATAGAATTTTAGACTTGGAAGGTACCACAAGGGTCATTTAGTCCAACCCCCTTCAATGCAGAAATGTTTCACCCAATGTGGAACTCGAAGCTATGACCCTGGGATTAAGAGTCTCGTGTTCTACTGACTGAGCTCTCTCAGTAAACAAGCAGACAACCAAGCTGTGAAGCACATTAATTCTAAGTGATATATTTAATGAATTAAATATTTTGGAAGTGATATATTGGACAATAGCACAAAATGCATTTTGAAGATCCAAGTTTCATTGCATGGAGATATTTCCACTTAAACATATGCAAGTAGGGAACAAAACTCAACAGAAGTTTTCAATTGAGATCTTAATGCTTATACATTTTATCTTTTCCATGCAAGAGGCATTTTAACCGAATTATACGGAAACACCCATTGTTGATATTCATCTGATATACTTTCAAGCTAATCATTGTGTTATGTTTTAAAGACTGTAACTGTATTTTATCATTATAACTGTAACCTGTGCTATATATGCAAACACAGAGTAAATAAATTATGTGTGAAGCAGCATAGAAGCTGCCAGAGTTGAAAATAACTCCAATACTAAAAGGGAAAAAAATCTCTTAACTATCTCTTGGGAGACCACGATGAAATATGGAAACAGATGTTCAGTTTATTTAAGACATTTATATCCCACCTTTTGCATAAGCCTCAAGGCAGTTATCAAAACCACATATAAACAATAAAACACAAAAGACATAAAATAAAGCCACGGTGAGCTAGTACAAAAACTAATAAACAACAACCTATACAATTTTAAAAGGGGTGACCAGATAATATGTAAAAATAAAAGGCTTGGGATTGGAATGGACTTTGCCTGCTGCCTAAAGAACAGTAAAAAGGGGGGGAGGTACTAAGTGAACATACTTATGGAATAAATTTATCCATAGAGAAGGACACTTCTTTAAATCAGCATGCTCACTGTTCTGTATTATAGTAATAAATGCTATTAAAAATAAAGGATACCACAATAGATATTTTAATAAAAGGTCACAGCTAAATAAATGGTTGGAAATATGGTCTGTATTTCCAAGTCAACCACATTATATTTACAGAATTGTTTGGCAACACCACTCAAAGATCTAACAAAATGCCCTGGTATCTTGTAGCGTTTAACTTATTTAATTTGTATCATTTAATTTATTTAACTTACTGCCGTCATTTGCAGGTTTTTACATACTCCTCAAAGATTAAGGCACTCACTGCAGCTAAACGAGTTAGGTGGACTCAACATCAGCTACATACTGTATTTGAAAGTCAATGTCAGCTTGTCTCCTTGGAAGTGAGAAAATCTGCAACAGAGAAAGCTCCAGCTGCACACTTGTTTCAATTATTGTGCAAGACAAAAAGATCTCCATTTACATTTTAGAACTTTTAGCATTGCCTGGATGTGTATAACACTCAAAACCTAAACAGGACTGCTTCTTAAACAATAATATTTGATTCCTGGTTATTGTAACAGGAGTCCCAGAACTTTCCTCCTCACCTCTACAAATTGTATAGAAGAATCATGCCTTGAAAACCAGTTCAAATGCTTCCATTTTTAGTATGTTTGTCCTCCATGCCGGAGACATAGGTTGCAGTATTCCCAAATGTAGAAAGGCACTCACTTTTACAGTAGCTTGCCTAGTCTCAGAGAACAGTGCATTACAGAAAATTAGTCAACATATATACTGAGTGAGTCTGGCTTTTATAAAGAGAGAGGTAGTCTCAGACAACTTACAGCGAAATCCTATAACTCTATTCAGAGGTAAATCCAACTGAGTTCACTGGGATTTACTACAAGGTAGGAGAGAACAGGACTTCAGCCTAAGAAGCAAACAGAACACCCCAACAGGCACTGAGTGCTGAGTAACAATATGATTTTTTAAAATTCAGAGGTATAAGCCACAAAACATGTGGGATTTCAACAGCACCACAATGCAGGAAATAAGCAAAGTTTTAATTAGGAAAAAGTTAAGGAAAAGTGAAATGAGAGAAGGAAAAAGGGAGATTCAATGGGCAAGAAGAGAATCAAACTGAAGGAGGAGATATCAAAGAAAACAATTTCTGGTGGATTTCCTCCAGAAAGTTTACAACTTTTGATGGCTCAGAAAAAAGTCAAGAGGGCAAATTGAGTAAGAAATGCACACACACATTGAAGCTAGAGGGTTCACAAAGTGCATAGTGCAATTTGCTCCCACTATATATAATGGCGGATGCCAACTTGACCAGCTTTAAAATATCAAATTTGTGGAGGATAAGGCCATTGACAGAGAGGCCAGATGGCAAAGCTTGCCTAACCAATGACAGAAATAAGAGTCCCCACCACCCTCTGCACTGCAGCAGGTCGTTCAACCCTCATAGCAAGCAAGATTATGGAGAGCCTAGACAACTGGGCTACTCAGGGGATTCTAAGCAACTGGAAGAGTGATTTGCTAACAGTGAGCCACCTGCCATTTCAAAATGCTTTTTGCCAATGTGCACAGAGCAGAAGCGTAAAAGAATAAAGGAATGGAAGCTACTTAAGGCCTCAGGACAAGCATAGTTGAACACTTATAGGAAGAACTGTACCTGCCAGTTCTCTCATACAAACGATCCCTCAATCCTCAACTACAGAATAAAAATGTCCTCTTCTCATCCTAGTCTAAGGAACAACAGTTTAAAAAATGAAGCTCTATGGGGGCAGGACACAAGATTCAGAACCCCCCTTTTGCTCTTTAACATGGTCCACTCACTGCCAATGCCTAGTTTGCTTCCCCTTAATTCAATGTTACATAAATAGATGTTAGCACAACTCACATTTAACAAGCACAGTCAGCGCAGAGATCCACGCTGCAAAATTCAGCAGAAGACAGGACCGCAAATCTGCTTCCTCTTCCCTGCCAAATCTGTAAGCACCTGATATCAGGAGAGGCAGTATTAAGCACACAAATATCTCTGGAGAAAAGTCGTGTAAATTTAAGAAAGCACTGTGCCCTCAGGACATTGCACAAACAATATTAACCACCATTAAGTATTATACAGCTCACTTTAGGGATTAGAAATTGTCACACTGTGTTAAGCCACGATGATGATTTAAGAGGCACATAGAAGGAGGAGTTACAATATATTTCAGAAAGAGAGGGGGGAATACAATAATATTATGGAGAGTTACCAACAGAAGCACACACTGAGGAGGAATGAGGAATGACAGAGTTAGCTGAGATGAGTAACCACCAACTCACTTCTGATGAAGCAGATACACCCATAGTTTGGAGGACTAGCTGCCGGCTGATTTTGTCCTTCCCATAATTCAGAGATTTAACCTAGCCACAACCCATCCAGCATTGATAGTTTCTCTCTGCATTCATCCCCACACCCTTCACTATCATATCTCACCAAGAGCCATTCTCAGAAATTGTTCTTTACATCCTCCCGCTGCACCTTTTGGCCACTATGCTTAGAGATAATTGCTTCAGGGCAATCTAGTACAGTGTTTTTCAACCTTTTTTGGGCAAAGGCACACTTGTTTCATGAAAAAAATCACGAGGCACACCACCATTAGAAAATGTTAAAAAAATTAACTCTGTGCCTATATTGACTATATATAAAGTAATTTTTCAATTTTTCCCATGGCACACCAGGCAACATCTCGCGGCACACTAGTGTGCCGCGGAACAGTGGTTGAAAAACACTGATCTAGTAAACCTCTGATAAACCTAATAATTGGTGGAACTTAAATCTAGAATCGGCATCCATTTCCAAGGTTCAGTCTTGCGAAGATAAAGTACCTGTGAACGTGTACCAAGCACTCTTTCCTATCCTGTCAAGTAATAACCACAACCAACTTTCAGGAGCCAAGAATGAAGATGAAGTTGGCATGCAAAGGAAACAGGAGGAATGTTTTCTTAGCTCCAGCATTTCAGAAGCTAAACACAGACTGCAAACCTATTATATGTTTCCAGAGGGATAGCTTTGTTAGTATGTTGCAGCAATATTTTGTGACATCTTAAAAGACGGATAAATTCATTTGTACACTAGAGTTAGATACATGATGTGTTAGCACTTGACAGGAATGTAAAAAGCTGCCTTGTATCGGATTTATCTAGCCAAGTACTGTGCCTTCTGATGGGCAGTTGTTCTCTACATCACCTGGTGCTGGATTCTTTTAACTGGTGCTGCCAAGGACTGAATCTTGGACCAAGCATAAGCTGACAGTACTTGCATCTCCTTACTGAGAAAAATGGAACCAAATAGCCCCAAAACTCTAGATAAGACAAACTAGTTTAAAGGAACGACAGCGGCATCAGCTTTGGAACAAGCGTTTCACCCAAACAACACCAATGAGTGCCCACGCAGCCACTCAAGTTCACGACTTCCCACTCCTTACATCCTCACTGTGTCCACAGGATACTTCTCTCTGTCTTGTCCCCCCCCCCCCATTGCTACACTTCTCCCTCCCTTCACTTTTTTCTTCCAAAATGCCTTTGAGCACTCTTTTACCCGGCTCCTCCTGTGCAAGTAAGGAAAAGAAATGACAAGACAATAAGAGGATTATTACTGTCCATAGGGTCTCTTCCCCCCACCTCCATTAGTGTGGTCTCTACAAATATGCACTGTCACTATTACTTACATTTAATTTGCCACACTGCCTGCATGGGTCCCTTTACGACCACTTGCCTATACGAAATCCCGGGGGGGGGGGGTTAATCACCTACATTTTAGTCCACGAATGCTTATGCCAGAATAAAAACGCATTCGTCTTTTGAGATGGTAGGAGACCATTTCTTTCTTTTTTGGCCGTTCTTTCCAGCTGCAAGAGACCGACCCCTCTAGAGACTATTGCCATTAGGGCAGCAGTTTTCCCAATCCGCCCGCCCCCCATCAACGAAGGGCTCCCATGAAGCTTCATGCCATTTACAGGCCTTACCCTAAGAGCTCCCACCACCCCCAGGAGCCTCCCCCACCCCTCCAGCGAAAGGTAGACCACCGGGGGGACACCCCCCACCCCTTATAACCACGAAGAGATCTGAAGGGAATGAGAAAGAGAAGCGACCCCACTCGGCCGCTCCCCACTTTAACTGCCCCCAAACTTACCCGCTTAGGATTCACGGGCAGCGGAAACGTTGCGCGTTCTACGCATGCGCGAGCACGTCGCACGCCTCGCGGGAGGGGGAGAGGTCGGGGAGCAAAAAATAAAAAATAAAAAAGCGGCGTGCGCATTTACGTCAACGCATTCTCTGCCCAATCGGGCGCGGAGGGAAGCGAGGTGGGCGGAGCCGCGGGAGGAAGGAGTACCGGCGAAGGGAGAGCGAGGTTTGCGTGTGTGTGTGCGCGCGCTTGTCTTTGCGTATTACAGGTGCTGCTCATGAGGGCTAGAAACTTGACGGGCGGGGGAGGTGGGTTTAAGAGCCCGGGTAAGGCGAGTCGGGGCGGCGGGCGTTGGGTGTCATTGTAGGGCAGGCGGGCGGCGGTGGCTTGTTCCCTGTTAGGTGCTTTGCATTTCCTGTAAGGCCTGGTTCAGTGCCGGATTTAGGTTTGATGAGGCCCTAAGCTATTGACGGTAATGGGGCCCTTTATATATCCAGCTGTCCTTTGTCAACAACAAATTGTCGCTGTTATTTGTGTTGAATATATGCTGTATGGTAATTTATGGACCTAATAGGTATCTGAAGCCATTTGCACATAACAAAATATGTATTTTATCGAAGTAATTGTTGAACTGAAAAACAATTAAGAAGTATATTAATATTTTTCCTTTAATTTTTTGGGGGCCCCAAACTATATAGCTTGTTTAGGTTTTATGTAAATCCGACACTTGCCTGGTTCTAGGACCGTGTTGTTATTTCAGATATTTCAGGTATCTGAAGAAGTGTGCATGCACACGAAAGCTCATACCAAGAACAAACTCAGTTGGTCTCTAAGGTGCTACTGGAAAGAATTTCCTATTTTGTTTCGACTATGGCAGACCAACACGGCTACCCACCTGTAATTGTTATTTCAGGTATCGGAAGGTACTTTCGAAAAGGGGCTGGAGGGGGGGGGAATGCTGTCTGCTTTTAATGCTCTCCAAGAATCCTGAAAAGGTTGCTTTTCTGGTAGGTTGTGGTGTACCTTAATCCTCCTTAAGGCTCCTGCATGGCTTACTTTGAGAGGAAGTTAATATTTTGTGTTTTTTCACTTGCCCTCAGAGATAGGTAAGTTGATGTTCTCCAGATGTTGGGCTCGGTGAAAGGAGTGGGGGTGTTTACTTAAGCTATAGTCACAAAGCCCAACTCCCACTCCGTTAGTTTTCCCTAAACTTGTGCCACTGCTGCCAGCATTCAGCCTGCCACCTTATTCCCTCTGGAACCTTAACTCCCTGTTAACATTAGGTAGGTAGCAGTGTTGGACTGCCATAGTCAAAACAAAATAAAAAATAAAAAATTCCTTCCAGTAGCACCTTAGAGACCAACTAAATTTGTCTGAACAAAGACATTGGATTCTTATCTCATTATACATGACAGCCATCTCACTCCTTGCATTTTCCTGCAAGACCAATTGCAGTCATTAACAGTAGTCAACAGATTTTCCACACCTATCAGCTGTTCATCCATTCCCACCACCCTTCTGAGTAATACCCCTCCCCACTCTCTCATTATATATAAGGGTCTGATGACTTCTGTTCCAGTGTATCTGAAGAAGTGTGCATGCACACGAAAGCTCATACCAAGAACAAACTTAGTTGGTCTCTAAAGTGCTACTGGAAGGAATTTTTTTTATTTTTTATTTTGTTTTCCCTGTTAACATGGTAACCTTGGCGGTACAATTGCAGTACAAAGCCAGTCAGATGCAAATATTGTATCAGGTTGTGTTTGAGTAGACCTAAGTTGGCCATGCCCATCGACTTCAATGGATCTGCTCCGAGTTGGGCTTGAAATGACAATCACTCAATAGCAAATGTTTCACAGAATCATAGAGTTGGAAGGGACCTCGAGTGTCATCTAGTCCAATCCTCTTGCGGGTGGGTTGGAAACCCATCCCACATGTCACCCAGTGGTGTTGGGTGAAGCAAGAATCTGGTCATCTGGAGCTAGTTTCCCAATATATAAACATATTAAGATAGCAGTCCTCTGTGTTTACCTGGGAATATGTTCCACCGAACTCAGTGGGACTCATGAGTACCTTTGCATAGGATTCTACTGCTAGTTGTTGTTGTTTTTAAAGCAGAGTGTCTGTATTTGTCATTTGAAGAGTGAAAATGTAAACCACAGGGTACAGGCTGGGTCAGAAAGGTAGATATATGTATCTGGCATCTCCATGCTAGATCAGAGGTCAATGTTATTATTAATATTAATAATAACTAACTAAATAAACAAACAAAAGTTTTGTATGCTCCCCTTATGAAGATGGTAGCACCCTCTCAATGTGAAAATGCATCTTAGAGTGAGGGTTATGGCTTCACCAACCTGGTTATTCTGGACTGCAAGTCTCACTATCCCTGACCATTGGCTGTGCTCGCTGTGGCTATTGGGATTTGCATTCCAACATCATCTGGAGGACCTCAAGTTGAGGAAGGTTGGTCTACATTATGCACAGGAATTATCATTCTCTACAGCTGTAGATTGTCTTGTGTAAAAGTCTTCACACTATATATACTCTTTAAAAGCACCCCAGCCATTCCAAAATAAGATGTTTCATAAATGGCTTTTTGTTCCAATGTTTCCAATTGAAAAACTGTGGGGTGGGGGGAAAGGTCTGTGGGAAACCAAGCCCTCTCTGATCCTTCTGGGCCTTCACATCTCAATACCTTTCCCCCAGATGATTTAGAGCAGATCCTCCAGATGTCATTGGACTCTATGAGCCCTAGCCAGCTTGGTTAATGGTCATTGAAGATGTGAGTTGCAGTCCACCAAGAACTGGAGGGCCATAGGTACCCCACCCCCACTTTAGAGTTTCAGAGGCCACAGGTAGCACCTTAAATTGATCCCTGCAAAAAATTGTTTTCCTGAAGTATTAACCCTGAACTTGAATAATACTATCTATTTTGATTGCTCTGGTCAGCAGTCGGGCTGCCAAATTTGTACAGCGCTACTGCAAAATGAGGTACATGAAGTATACCCCCAAATGGCTAAGTGACTACTTTAAAAGTTCAAATTTGGTCCATAGGTTGCTAAATACACTCATTACTAGGGGATTCTGAAAATGGAACTTTTTGACTGAAATGCTTTGCTGATTTAAGTGGAATTAAGCCCTTTTGAATTCAGTGAAATATACTTACTGAATAAGTGTGCCTATGATTGCAGTGTTTGTTTCTAAGCATCAGATTCTGGAACATAAAGATGCCAACAGAACAGAGTAAGCTGGATAGCAAGTGGACCTGTGACAGATACTGTGCCTGTTTACACTCTTGAAGCATTGTAAATTGCCAGCTGCCTTTTCTGGTTTCATATTTGCTCCGGGTGGTTTTTTACACTGTCTTTAGGCAGGGGAAAGCTACCTTGAAATATCACGCTCACATGCATGGGGGCGAGGACTGATAAAGGCCAGTGTGGGCTTTGATGCAGGGGAAAGTGCATTGGGTGGGCCAGGAGGGCAGAAAAGAGCAGTCAGAATTTGGCCAACAGAAGCAGTCCTCAATCTGTGGGCCACTCTGGCAAAAGGCATGTGTTGGGGCCTCAAGCATGTTGCTCCTAATTTGGGGACTGACACTGCTCTGATGCTTGCACACTCAGCTTGAGCTATATTTTATTTCCATGGTGCACAACTGATCATGTTCCCTGTGTCATTTAGCCGGCGGTGGGTGGGAGTTCTATATAACTCAACACACAACAGCAGCTCTATATAATGCCAAAAAGTGTTTGCAGTTCAGGGCTCCTACACATGACCTGCGTATGGAGCATTCATTCTGATTTGCATGAGTGTTCATTCTGATTGGTTCATGGGGATGTTATAGGACATTAAACATCCTGATTTGTCTGCAGGTTGCTTTAAAAACTTCCCAAACTTTTCAGTGCATTTCCCCATCATATTCTTAACACAAAAAGTCAATTGATGGTTGCTATTTTTTAAAGTGGATTTGGTGGTCCAGGGCAACAAGGCGTTATAATCTGCTTTAATTGTGTGGACTTACAGTGGTACCTCTGGTTACGTACTGTACTTAATTCGTTCTGGAGGTCCGTTCTTAACCTGAAGCACCGCTTTAGCTAATGGGGCCTCCCACTGCCGCCACGCCGCTGCTGCCCGATTTCTGTTGTCATCCTGAAGCAAAGTTCTTAACCCGAGGTACTATTTCTGGGTTAGTGGAGTCTGTAACCTGAAGCATCTGTAACCAGAGGTACCACTGTACTGTATTTTTCCATCTATAAGACGCCCCCATGTATAAGACACCCCCTTTTTGCGGCAACAACCAATTGCCAGTCCACCCTCGGCACTATCCATGTATAAGACGCCCCCTAATTTTTGACATTTTAGGGAAAAAACCTAGCCTTATACATGGAAAAATACGGTAATTTCTACTATGTGCTGGACTCCCTCCTGCAAAATAGTGACTGTCTACTGCTGCTGCTCAAATATGCATGGCTGCACAGGCTTTCTAGATTGTACCCTTACTTACTGGACTTAAATAAATAGCATGATTCCTTTGCAGAGTTCAGTTCAGGGCAGGCTATAATCCTGTATAAGTATTCTGTTAACTTGCAGTTTATTGCTTTATACATTTTCAGATGCTAAAAACAGCTTTCATTACTCTGTTGTAACCAGCAGTAATATCAATGGCATCCGTTTGCTTGACTAGCCTTAGAATTAAACATGTAGGCTTTAAACTGGGTTTTTTTCCCCTATAGCCAGCCTGTTTACTGGTTTGGAGCCTTGCAGCCTGGTTTTATTGTTTGTCTCCCCCTTTTTCTTTCTTTCAGGGGAACGCTACTTACAAGGAGGGGTATCTCACGGAACTCCTAAGATGTTTCCCTTAAAGGATGCTGAGTTGGGAGCCTTTACCTTCTTTGCTTCTGCTCTTCCCAATGATGTTTGTGGAAGCAACGGCCTGCCCTTGACACCAAACTCCATAAAGATCCTGGGACGCTTTCAGATTCTTAAGACAATTACGCATCCTAGGCTCTGCCAGTATGTGGACATTTCCCGTGGAAAGCATGGTGAGTGTGCTTTCTTCCCCACCTCCCTGCCCCATAACGTTGGGGTGTGCATGTAGGAGTGTTACAGTAATTATTCTGTGCATGTGTTTCAGAGCATTAGACTTCAAAGCAGCCGTCAGCATTTTTTCCCCCCAAGAAGGCAGTTTGCTTTTCCCCAGACTGACTCTGTAGCAACATTTTTCAGGCTTGTCTCTATTGTTGCACATAACAGACACAGATGTATGCTGCTGTGCTGCAGGCCTTTGTTATCCTGTAGTTCAGATCACATTGATAATTTTTAGGTATTTCCTTTTCTTTTTCACACCCTGCTTATCTCTCTTTACTCCATCCCCCCCCTCCACCCTCTGTCCTTCGCATGCTTTTTTTTGGGGGGGGGGATCTTGAAAACTGCAGGCTTCTTTCAGTCCATTTGTTCCATAGGTTCCTGTAATTCATCAATCTGTCTTTCTTTTTATTTAATTCTTCAAATCTCTCTTTTGATGTTCAGAGTTTAAAAGAAATGTGCTCCACAGAAGGCGGCCTCGACAGTTCTCTCCCAGTCCTCACATTTTGGAACTTATCAGTGTGCCATATATCATGTTGAAGATGAAGTATGAGCTGTAATTTACTTATTCTGTTATTTCTGTTTGTATACTGCCCTTCATCCAAAGATCACAGGATGGTTTGCAACATAGAAATACAAAATAAGAACACAAAAACACATTTTAAAAATAAAAATAAACCCATAATCCCCTACCAAAAACACATTTTAAAAGGCTGTAGGATGTTAATCAGCCAAAGGCCTCGTTATAGAGAAATATGTTTGCATGATACGTTAAAATATGTAATGAAGGCACCAGGCGAGCCTCTCTGGAGAGTGCATTCCACAAACGGGGAGTAACTCAATCTCGTGTTGCCACCCTGTGGACCTCATGTGGAGGAGGCACACAGAAAAGGGCCTCAGGTGATGATCACAGGATCTGGGTCAGTTCATATGGGAAGAGGTGGTTCTTGACGTATTGTGGTCCATTTAAGACTTTCTAGGTCAAAAGTGGAGACATGGGTGGTGCTGTGGTCTAAACCACTGAACCTCTTGGGCTTGCCGATCAGAAGGTTGGCGGTTCGAATCCCTACGACGGAGTGAGCTCCCGTTGCTCGGTCCCAGCTCCTGCCAACCTAGCAGTTCAAAAGCACGCCAAAAAGTGCAAGTAGATAAATAGGTACCACTGTGGCAGGAAGGTAAATGGTTCGCCAGAAGTGGCTTAGTCATGCTGGCCACATGACCCGGAAAAAACTGTCTGCGGACAAACGCCGGCTCCCTCGGCCTGTAAAGCGAGATGAGCGTCACAACCCCAGAGTCATCTGCAACTGGACTTAACTGTCAGGGGTCCTTTTACCTTTTTAGATCAAAACTGGCACTTAGAATTGGGCCTGGAAACTTAATTGGCAGCTGGTGCAGTCAGACCAGGATTGGTGTAATATGTTCAAACCATCTTACCCAAGTGAGTGGCATGACTGCCAAATTCTGCACCGGCTAATATTTTCAAACTGTCTTCAGAGGCAACCCTACACATGTGTTGCAGTAATCTTACTTAGAGGTTACCAGAGTATAGATGACAAAAGTCAGGTTATCCTTATCCCGATAGGGGTACAGCTGAGTCCCTAGCCAAAACTGATGGAAGACACTCCACACCACCGAGGCCACCTGAGCGTCAAGCAACAGCAAAGGTTCCAGAAGCCCGACCAACCTATGTACCCACTCCTTCAGAGGGAGTGTAATGCCATCAAGAGCAGGCACCTCTTAGTGTATATCTCGTAGGCCACAGAATGTTTCAAGTCAATCATAGAATCGTAGAGTTGGAAGGGACTTTAACATGACTGAAAAAAGGAGGTTTCGGTTTGAGCTATGCCCATTTTGGCAAGCTATTTCCCTTGCAAAATGCCATCTCTCAAGTGCATCTTTTTAATCTTGCATATTCCTCCTGTGAGGAGAACTGCAATGCTATGTGTGCAGCCTGTCTCTGTATGTACACAGAGGGCTCCTTGAAAGATACATTGCCTTCCTCACAACTTGCCTGGCATGTTGCTCTGTGTGCTTCTTACAACCGGCTGTTCAGTTTTTCATTTGACTTGCATTTGTTCTATTTACATTTTTGATTTTCCCATTCTCATCCTGGATATCACATGTGACCTGTCCTTTAAAGGGCATTGTATTTTCCGAAAAATCTGACACATCACTTGGGAAAACAGGTGAACTAATATTAGTGTCCTGAATGAAGCAAAGATCACCAGTGTTGAAGCAATGATTCTTCAACATCAACTTCGTTGGACTTGTCACGTTGTGCGGATGCCTGATGATCGTCTTCCAAAGCAACTGCTCTATTCCAAACTTAAAAATGGAAAGCGTAATGCTGGTGGTTAACAAAAGAGGTTTAAAGTCTGTCTCAAGGCAAATCCAAAAAAATACAGTATAAACACCGACAACTGGGAAACACTGGCCTGCAAGCACTCCAGTTGGAGAACAGCCTTTACCAAAGGTGTCATGGACTTTGAAGACACTCAAACTCAGAACGCGAGGGAGAAACATGCTAAGTGGAAGGGACGCTTGGCAAATCCACACTGTGATCAACTCCCATCCGGGAACCAATGTCCCCACTGTGGAAGGACGTGTGGGTCCAGAATTGGCCCCCACAGTCACTTACGGACCCGTTGTTAAAACCGTGTTTATGG
This sequence comes from Lacerta agilis, assembly GCF_009819535.1. NCBI lineage: Eukaryota > Metazoa > Chordata > Lepidosauria > Squamata > Lacertidae > Lacerta > Lacerta agilis. Next base: position 52,176,403 of record NC_046320.1, read on the forward strand.
AAGACAGTCTTACTCGGCTACGAGTGATCAGCAAAGAATAAAAGTTAGTTCACAAGTCAGGGTTTTCCTGTCTTCTATAAACTGTTCCAAACTTATTGAATACAATCGTGCTTTCTTGGTATCTTGGCAGGGATGGAGGGTGATTGTTACACCAGGGATCAGTTTTATTACTTTCAAGTGAAGTTTCTTTCTTTTCTTTTACATGGTGAATTTTGTTTAACTGTAGCTTTTGCTGTATAGCTAAGCAGAATGTTTGGCAAAGTAGAGGAGAGGCTTCAAATTGTAAATCTTTTTTTAAAGGAGAGGTGGTTGTACGTAGAATGGCAATATTCTTGCAGCTATACAAGAATAATGTATTATGATGCAGCTCAGAGAGGAAAATCCAAAAATAGTCTTAGCTGGCGGGGCATTTTATAACAAAATTAGTGCAGCAGAATGGATGTGCCTGTCACGATCTCTTTTTATTTGTTTGAATTTCCATGGAATTCAAATTGTAATGTCATAAAATACAATACAAGAAATAAAAGAAGCACTATAAATGCATTTAAAAACCAATGTGGATATTTAATGGGATGGATATACCATCCTCAACCAAAATCCACAGACCACCCAAATGAAGCTCAGGGAGCACAGTTTAGGAAATCCTGCCTTAAAAATGCAGTTATCGGGAACAATGTTGTGAATTACCAAGATTTTGCTAGCTGCCACATCATCATGTTCAGGGTAACTCTTCCCCATGCTCATCCATGCACCTCGGTTGTGGATAATAATAAGGCAATCGATACTCCTATGTGAATGGAGTTGGTGAGGGCAGGAGAGGTTTCAGCATGAGGCACTGTTTTCCTTCAGTTGATCTCTGAATTCCTATTCCTTTTTTAATAATAATAATAATAATAATAATAATAATAATACTTAATAATTTATTATTTATACCCCGCCCATCTGGTTGGGTTTCCCCAGCCACTCTTGGTGGCTTCCAACAAAATACAGTAGTCCATCAAACATTAAAAGCTTCCATAAACAGGGCTGCTTTCAGGTGTCTTCTAAAAGTCTGGTAGTTGTTGTTCTCTTTGACATCTGGTGGAAGGGCGTTCCACAGGGCGGGTGCCACAACTGAGAAGGCCCTCTGCCTGGTTCCCTGTAACTTGGCTTCTTGCAGTGAGGGAACCACCAGAAGGCCCTTGGCGCTGGACCTCAGTGTCTGGGCTGAACAATGGGGGTGGAGATGCTCCTTCAGGTATACTGGACAGAGGCCATTTAGGGCTTTAAAGGTCAGCACCAACACTTTGAATTGTGCTTGGAAAAGTACTGGGAGCCAATGTAGGTCTTTCAGGACCAGTGTTATATGGTCTCGGCGGCTGCTCCCAGTTGCCAGTTTAGCTGCTACATTCTGGATTAGTTGTAGTTTCCGAGTTACCTTCAAAGGTAGTCCCACATAGAGCACATTGCAGTAGTCCAAGTGAGAGATAACCAGAGCATGCACCACTCTGGCGAGACAGTCCATTCCTAAATAACACAGTTTATATATTTCAGTTGTTTAAAAGAGAAATCTTACTGGGTTGGGAGAGGTGGTACTTGTGGTGGGTGAGCTGCGAAATCCAAAGCCCTACCAAGCTGGTGCCCAGTAGGGCACTAGGTGGAGTGGGCGGGGCAGGTTTTTTCTTGACCCCCTTCCATTGGCTGTCTTGAAGTATTCTTTAAATAATGTATTCCCTCTCATTTGATCCAGCCCCATCTTAAGCCTCCCCCTATCCACTCCCAACATACTAGTGAAATGCCACCCCCCCCCCATTTTGACGTCTCTACCATCAGTGCACCGATGTCAGAGGAGCAATGGCAATGGACCTTTCCAGGACTGGCACACGATTCTTCTAAGCATGGGCATTCAAAATGATGACCTCTTGGGGACCTGCAACTGAAATACTGTATTTTTCCATGTATAAGACGCCCCCTATTTTGGGGGACTCAAATTTAAGAAAATGGGGAGAGATGGCTCCATGTATAAGACAACCCACACTTTTTAGCATAATTTTTAAAGAAAAAAACCTAGTCTTATACACGGAAAAGTACGGTACTTTCTCACATTAAAAAAAAAAGTGAATTGCAAACTAAGCTTTATGTGGGGGAAATGGTGTTGTTTGTAAATGTACAAAGGGAGCGAGTGCTATGCCTTAAAATTTGCTCTCCTTCACAGTAAAGTTCCCTTTCAAAAACAATGGTCTATCTCCTCAATGTGGTAGATAAAAGAAATGGAGAAAATAACAAGGGAGTAGGTTAACACATATGTACTCTTAGCAACTGAAACAATTTGTATATTTTGCTATTATACTAGCCCTGTTCAAAAAACAATGGTACCCACTTACCTATTTTTTCTTTCTTGTCTTCCTTCACTTACACAAAAAAACTTGGTAGTTTTGAGAGTAGCTAATATAATACTAGAAGTTTCTAATACATTTCCAAATGCATTTAGAAAAAGTAGAAAATCGGAAGTACTGACCGTAAAACTGACAAAGAAACTTTCAAAAATGGCAATAGTTGCTAAAAAAAATATCTTAATTACCTTTTTCAAAAATGACCCAAGGCAACATGCAGAAATATAAAATGTATACAATATTCAGAGTTTATAACCAAAACAATAATAACAAAACCTTTACCATGCTAAAAGCACACACTCCATAAAAATTGCCAAATAAGAAACTGGTGGAATACAACCAAAAACAAAACAAAACAAAACTATTAATCAGTAAAAAACAGCCCATCACAGAAAATTTCTATTTACTCTATCCCCCCCCCACCATGATTGTTGATGTAAAATGAGGGGGGGGGGGAATGCTCCTATGTTCTCTACACTGAAATTACTCTAGACAGTTGTTGGCTGCAAATAATTGCCATCTACTTGTTAATTTGGTTATATTCTGTGTAACGTATACTCAGTATGATTTTCTATTCCCCTAAAATAAGTAGACATCCTCTTTGTATTACGAGATGCAGCATTACCATAATATGGTTTTAATTTCAGTGGGATGCAAGAGTGAAAGTGTTTTTGTGCCTGTGTGCACTGAGATACTAAATCTGTCTCTCTGTGTATATTTTTCATCAGAGAGGCTAGTGGTTGTTGCGGAACACTGTGGAAAGAGTCTGGAAGATTTGCTTCGAGACAGGAAACCAGTGAGGTATGGTATCAAGAAAAACATTGCAAGGAAACATGCAAACTGAAAGGTTTATCTACTTTAAGTTACAAAGTCCAGATGCACTTTTTCTTTTAAAACGTTAACTACCTTTGCAGGTCTAACAGTTTCAAAGCTGACATCTTCCAGTACTTTATCCTTCTGGCAGCCAGATAAACACATGCTTAGGATGAAGCATATATTTACTTCTTCACAAAAGTTTTACGATTTTACGATGAAAGTACTAGAACCTGCCAGCCATTTCTTCCAATATGCTTTGCTTGTGTTTTAAGTTATGTTTCAGATAAGGAGTTTTTGGGGTTTTTTAAAGCCAACCTGAAACTTATTGAGGAATTGTGTGTACATGACAGTCCTTGTGCATTAGTTGTGCAGGATTTTAAGCTTCTAAATGATGAATGTTAGTTTCATTTCTATATGAAAAGAAAATGAAAGTATATATCTTGATGTTTCCCTGCAGTTTCTGTATTGCTATATGATGTAAAGTGCAACATTACGTTCAGGACATTCGATATTGCTGTGTAATGTAAAATGCAGAACAGAGATTACAACATTATTTTCTTCCAGCTGACAAAGGGAGTACATTCTATCCAGGTGAGGGGATCAGGAAGCCTCAGCCCATACCTCCGCTCATCGCAGAATATAGCATAGCAACCCTGTCTGCTTCTGGCCTTAGGCTGGTAGCATAGCACAGTATCCCTGTTGATATGACACATATAGATATATGATTGTGTGGATACAGGAAGTGCCTTCTGCTTCCTGTTTGCACAGTGATCTGAAGCTGTAAATGGAGCCTACAAACTGTTTGCACATAAAGTCTGCATAGATGGAGCTGCTTTGCATAATTTGCACCCTCTTCAAGGTACAGTTTGTGCCTGTGTACATTTTTAGAATATTTAGGGAATGGGGCCAGATTTTGGCACAGGAATAGTGCTTAGTATGATTTCCTGTGAGAACACTGCATCCCTAGGATCAGGCTCTTACAGTGGTGTCTCCATTTTGATAAATATGAAAATAGGGGGGGGGGGAGAGAGAGAGAGAGAGAGAGAGAGAGAGACTTGGAGTGCACTAGCCAAAGACTATAAGAAGGAAAAACAAACAAACAAAAAACAGTTGATACATATGCAGTAAAACCATGATCAAATCTACCAAAATTTCTTATTGCAGAGAATAAAAACTAATTTTCAAATAAAGTGTGCAAATTAGATCTCAGAGTCCCCTTTGCACTCACCCCATAAATGAGACCAAACTTGTGCTGTGATTGAATTCTCCAGCCTTGGCCTTACCTTAGTGTTCCATTTCACTAGTGTTGAATTTAGATTCTTTCCTACCGATTTATTTAGCTGGATTGAAGACTTGAAGGGCAATTTAACACATTTTGAAATGGATTGGAAATAATGTATCTCAGAAATTATTTTAACACCAGGTCATTAAGTGCCAGCTCCTGCAGAATAAACGCCAATTGTTCACATGGCTATAGAGCAGAAACTGAGAGTGCTTCTCTCTGAGTCCTGCCATTTGTGCATGGCATATGGATGGAGTGAGCTGTAAATTTATCTTCATAGCATGTTGACAGATGTTGGTGTATAGAGTATACCCAATGAGAGGGCGCATGTTTATTCAGTGGAGATCAGAGATAGTATAGCAGATTACTCAACAATTAATAGCTTGCTGTGATTGAAGACTTCTAACCCCTTGTCACCAAAGATCGTAGACCCCACATTTCCTAATGGTATGTTAAAACTAGGATATTCCTTTCCATAATTTACATCCTGTGCCTTCAAAATTAATTTATGTTCTCAGGTGATTTAGAAGGGAATAAGGGACAAAAGTGGGATAGGGACACGGGTGGCGCTGTGGGTTAAACCACAGAGCCTAGAGCTTGCTGATCAGAAGGTCAGTGGTTCGAATCCCCGGGTGAGCTCCTGTTGCTCGGTCCGAGCTCCTGCCCACCTAGCAGTTCGAAAGCACGTCTAAAGTGCAAGTAGATAAATAGGTACTGCTCGGGCGGGAAGGTAAACTGCGTTTCCGTGCGCTGCTCTGGTTCGTCAGAAGTGGCTTAGTCATGCTGGCCACATGACCCGAAAGCTGTCTCGGCCAGTAACGCGAGATGAGCACCACAACCCCAGAGTCGGACACGGCTGGACCTAATGGTCAGGGGTCCCTTTACCTTTAAAGGAACAAAAGCACAATAATAAATTGAGGGGATTTTGTCAATTAAGTAGTATTTAAATCTTGCCAAATAAAATAAGAACCCAGTAAAATAACAATAAAAATCAGTATTTTAAACTTTCAAAGCATTTCACAAACTTGTTTCACTGCTTTTTTGTAATTCTAGCAACCCTGTAATATAAGTCAGTATTGTTTTCTCCTTTTTCTGGGTGAAGGGGTGTTGAAGCTGAGAGACAGTGGCAGAAGCAACATTTGAACTGGGGATTTGTAGCTTTGTCACTTACCTGGGAGTAAGCTCTGTTGAACTTCATAGAACTTGCTTCTTAGTTTCATAAATGAGGTTTTGCTTTTAGGCACTGAGTTATGTCAGCTCTTGGGGATGCTACTAAGTCCAAGAATAATGTTTTGGCCCAACCTATATCAAAATGTTGTACTGTCTGTCTAAAGTATCTCCAAAGTGAATTTAATGTTAGCAGTTCCCCTTCATATTTTTTCCTGAAGCATTATTTGAATGTCCAGTCCTTAATTCCCCCCTTGCCCAGTAAGGGAAAAGACTGAAAGCTATCTTAAGAGAATGCCCAGCCAGTGGCAATTTTTTTATGGAAGCATAATTTCTTTTTAAAAAAATTTAAAGCCCAAATCAGAAAAGAAATGTGCCTCTCTCAAGGCTTTTTTGTGTGTATTTCTCAAGCCAGCATATGCAGCAAAATTTCTCAAGCCAGCATATGCAGCAAAAAGTTCATACTATGCAAAAGAGAAGCTGTTTCACGTCAGGGATACTTTCACTGAGACCAACTGAAACATTTCCCATTGCTTTTCAGTTAATTAAAATGGACATCTTTTTGTTTCTGTCATAGGACCTTTCAATAGCCAGAAATAATTTAAGAAAGAGCAATTCCCAGTTATGCTATTCAATCCATCTCCGTCAATTAGCTTTGTGGGGAATTATTTGGGGTCCCCCCCACTTGTTTTGATTGTATTAGCTCATGATAGGAGAACAGGTTTTGTACCCAAAGTTGATATGCATGCTATTGCAATTAATTTCACAAACTGTTATGGAATGGGAGAAGCTGTCCTTATGGTTTATAGATTAATTCTTCTTGCACTTGCCAGGAAATAAGTCCTTTGCACCTGTACCACAAGCTGATGTCAAGTCAGCAGGAAATCTTCTATTAGGCTGTTGCTGAAACTGAAGATATACCATGGGTGGACGGTCCATCTTTCCATGCATATTGCAAAACAGCAGGCTGTACAGCTGTCTGATAGTTATTTGCAGTTAATCTTATGAAGTCATGCATCATTATACACATTACATATGAGGTAACGTTTGCATAGGTGTTTCTGCAGTTCTGTTTTTGCGTCCACAAGAACCGTCCTCCTTCCCCCCCTTTTCCATAAGGTGGTGATGTTCCACCAGGATACTACTTAAGAAGAGCTTATCAGAATTTCCAGCTCCAAAGTTAGATATCTGAAATAGTTACACTATATTTGGCTTCTCTTGTAACTCAGTCAGGAAGCTAAACATTCCACGGAAACATTGCAGCACACTTTTCTGTTATGATCTCTGTGTATCCCCAGATGGATACATTTTGGATAATGGAAACCTTTTGTTAAACGTAATGATCTTCAAAGCCTCTTGAGAGTATATTATTACCTCTGCCATACTTTCTCGGCAATCTTGTTGAAATAACCTGGGCAACAGTATAGGTATAGTTGTAGAAGGTGAAATGTTAGCAAAACACTCAGCCCCACGAACACTGGGAAACCACTTCTCAGTAGGTGTCAGGATCTAAAACTTTTGGTTTAGAATAAAAAACTTCAAGAATTAGACCAGGGGTAGGCAACCTAAGGCCCGGGGGCCAGGTGCGGCCCGATCCCCTTCTCAATCCGGCCCGCAGACGGTCCGGGAATCAGCGTGTTTTTACATGTGTCCTTTTATTTAAAATGCCTCTCTGGGTTATTTGTGGGGCATAGGAATTCGGTCATTCCTCCCCAAATATATATATATATATATATATAGCCCAGCCCACCACATGGTCTGAGGGATGGTGGACTGGTCCACGGCTGAAAAAGATGGCTGAACCCTTGAATTAGACCAAGGCAGTAATCCTATGCGTGCTTACAAGAGAGTAAGCCCCAGAGAGCACGGTGGGTAAGCATGGATTGCATTTAACAATAAATCATGGACAGCTTGCTTTTTCTGGCTGCAACTCAAATGAACTTATGGCGCATGTGAACTGATAGGATTCCTGATATTACTATGGCCTCTTAAATTTGTTTGTTGGAGAGGGGTTATCGGTATCTTAGTCTGCAAGTTTTTTGTTATATATTTTGTGTTCTCATTTCGTATTTTTATGTTGTGAACCTCCTTGCGATCTTTGAATGGAAGGCAGTATACAAATTTCATGAATACAATACAAGAATAAAAAATAAATGACTGCAGTTGTAATTGCATTTTGCAAAAGTTTGTGGTTTGAGAAATTTTTCCCGCCTGGATATTGACTCTAAATCTGACTCTGGAATTTAAATATTGGAACAACAACTCGATATCAATAAAACTGCAGTATACAATCTTGGAAAAGTGTGCTATGTTTGTAGCCTGCCACTAGAACTGCAATCTTGTTCATAAGAGTAATTGCCATATATGTCTGTCTGTGTATATAGCAAAAGATTATCATTTAACATTTATTTGTTCATAGTACAAGCAAATAGCCAAACTGGGTTCTTCATTCTAATTAGAATATTGGTTTCAATTGAAATTCAACAGCCTTATTAAGTTCTATCTAGTGTCATGCAACACAACCCTGTTTCTGTTTACTCAGACGTCTCACTAGGCTCCATGAGGCTTGCTTTCTAGTAAGTTTGTCAAAGATTGTAGCCTTGGTGGTTTTACAACTTTGTAAATTGCCTGCCTTTTAATTCCAGTTATTCTAGTCAGAGGTGCAGAGTCCTAAAATTTACCTTTTAAAGCTGTTCGTTGAGAAATGTTTTCTTCTGAGCACTGAAAGTAAGCACACACGCCATTCTGTTATTATTTTTTCACATTATACTTTAAAATGCCCCGCTTTTCTTTTTGAAGCCTTTTGCAATCTTACAATCACAAAAGCCAACAGATGGAGTATGTAGACATTTAGATGGCTTTTGGCACCTGCATTATGCATTTTGAATTGTTCCGAATTAGTGAGCAGAGTGGTCGTAGTATGTCTTCAATAAAATATAGTTGTCATATGTTTCAGAGGTTATGGTTTTGAAAAATTACCAGTGAACCATCAGAGAGATACAGAGGTATAATATGTTATACATAGACCCTTTGATCGGAAGCAGACTCTGTCTGCAGCTGTTTACTAGCTTGGTGGAAAACATGATCCGACTCGGATGAGTAGGTTTTATTTGCTCTTATTAAACTATTGTCTACTCTATGTATTAGATGTCTTTGTTCCATCCTCCGCTATAAATGCATTACCGTTTGTGTTGTGTTCCAAAATCAAACGGGAGGTAGGCTTTATGTGAAAAAGGTTCTCCAAAGGGTAAACATGTAGCTTATAAAAAAATAAAATAAGATGAGGAAAGGGGTAAGAGGAAGGCAAATGCTTCCCAGCAACTGAACACTCATATGATTCCAATTCAGAAGCAGCCATTGATACAGCTTCAAGGGTTGTGTGTGTGGTGCTTTCATTTGGAACACTGAAGAGGCCTTTGGCCCTCTAAATGATGTTGAGTCTTCAGGTCCGCGGTTGACCCATAACCATTGGCTACACTGACTGGTGCTGATGGGAGCTGGACTCCAGAAACATCTTGAGAGTGACAGGTTCTCCAGCTCTGTTTTAACTAATGAGATGAATATGTTTAGGTTGGATTAGGAGATTGGAGTCTGTGGAAAGTGAGCTCGTTTTGAGTAAAATCAGGTTGTGGGGGTGACACAGATGAGTAGTTATTTCTAAGATAATTCTTTTGAAAATACTGAATATGTGTCTCAGTAAAAGAAGGTTTAAGGAGGAAGGAGCATGGCTCAAAACGCTGGGTTATAATACCTTTCTGAAACACCTTTCTGGTACTAATTATTATGTTTTTATTCTTACAATATAAACATGATTTAAGTGTTGCTGCTACGGATGTAGAAAAGTGCAACCAGTCTGAGCAAATAAGCCAAAGAGCGAGAGAATATTAAAATAATGGAAAAGTATGGAAGTAGGTAATCAAGAAACTTTTTTTTAAAACAAAAAACCAAAACCAAACACAACTATTTGTCACAACCAAGTATAACAACATATATATAGTTGGGTATTTATGTTTATTTCCATTTTAATCTTTTCCCAGTAATTCATTTCCAAAATAGCATTTATTGGTGTGAACTCATGAAACAAAAGAAATCCATTAGTCATGTCTTGTTTATGCACTATCCAGTACTGCTTTTCTTAATTAGTTTGGATTTTTAGTAAATATAAAATGGGAGCTGAAGCTGGTATGCAAAGCAATTCAATCTATGATGTATCAATAAACATTATCACTTCCTCTGAGCCATCCTGGAGGTCATGTAAAATAATTTTGTTTTCCTGAACCAGGATTTTCATGCCCAAACCTGAGCCAGCTAACAAGTTTTGTGACTAGGATCTGAAACCACAGTTTTAAGCTGGTTTACAAAACATGCAGTAAGCCTCTGAATGCCAGTTACTGGGAATCAAAGGTATATAGAGAGTTGCTGTTAGGCTCATTCTTCCTGAATACTCATTTCCATCTCTCCCTACCCCCCAATAAAAAGCAGCATTCTGAGTCCCCTATCTTTTCAGTCCTCATTGATTTAGGGGATATTTTTTCGGTATTTCTGAAAATATTGGGGTTCCCGCACACCTGTTGATACTACCCTCTGTTTGTGGGCCGTTTTGCTTATACTTGTATAAGGATCCTGACTCAGAGAATGAGTTTGCTGTTGAAATATGTGATGGTGATTCTTCAGAGCCTTGGCAAACCTCTTGGAAGGCTGTTGTGCCATGAAAATGGAAGCGAGCTTGATGTTGAATGCTGAGCAGATAGGAAACAAAAGCAAGCAGATCTCGACCCCAGCTGGCCTGCTGCACACTTGGAAGCTGAAGCCACTGTGTGGAATTCAAACTACAGTTATGTATCACAAACCATGATTTCACATCGCATCTGAGACCAGCCATTATGTCCTTTACCATAAAGGACATCATTAATTTCTTCATAGTGGAGAGGAATTAGGATAATTTGCAGCATGTTCATTTGCAAACATTGATCCAAATGATTTTGCTCACATCTTCACATACACTTCTGTAGCATCCCTGATCAGCTAACTACTTTTACTTGAATACAGATGTCTTCTTTGCTTGTTTGCAAAAGCTTTTAGTCTAGGCATAGGCAAACTTGGCCCTCCACATGTTTTTGGACTACAACTCCCATCATCCCTGGCTAACAGGACCAGTGGTCAGGGATGATGGGAGTTGTAGTCCCAAAACATCTGGAGGGCCGAGTTTGCCTATGCCTGTTTTAGTCCCTAAACAGACTATCTTTCAAGTAATGCTTACTTGGTGCCTTGCACTACTTTTCCTGTGTCTTGGAAGTTTCTGAAATAAATGGCCTTGTTCAAAAGTAATACTTGCCTAGCATTTAGAGCAGGGCTAGGCAAAGTGGTACCTTCCAGATGTTGCTGAACTATAACTCTGTTGACCATGGGCCATGCTGGCTGGGATTGGTAGGAATTTGAGTCCAACAACATCTGGAAGGCACTGTATCAGTGAACCCCCACTTTAGAGTTTGGAAAATCATCTGTTCCCTCACATACACAACCCCCCTTCTAAAGTTCAGCATTCCTTGCCACTTTAAGTGAGCCCGAGAATGTTCCTAAATATGCTTTGAGAACCAGTTTAAGAGTGCCTCAGGTTGGGGTGTAAATGTTTGCACTATTGCCAATCCAAGAAAGGGCAGGGAGGAAATGGAGGTTTTCCACAACATAAAAATCAGTTTAAGAACAGCCAAAAAGATCACATTGCAAAGACCTTCCTTAATAATAATTATTCTTTTTTTTAAGTTTACAGCCAGTGAAAGGAAGAGGAGCCTGTTAGATCTCACCAGGCAGGAGAGCTCCCCATTTAGAAAGTCCTGTTCCTAGTTTCTGCCACCATATTTGATCTATAAGGCCATTTGCCCCTTGGCCACCTGTCACTCACCTGACTTAATATCAGGTGCCTTGAGTGTGTTTTGATTCCCCCCCCCCCTTTTGCAACTGTGGCTTGCATTTGCCACTGTTGTTACCACATGTCAAGCGATGCTGCTGGGGTCAGATCCATGCTTGAGCTTCCAGTTGGAGCTCTTAACTGAATCCAGTGTCTGCTGAAAGCATTTGGCGCCAGATTTACAGAGTGTCAAATGCAAGCCATGTTTGTAAAGCGACGTTTGCTGGATTTAACTTCAATTCACTGTTTTGGCAGGGTGTCAGATCCACCTGATATGATAAATAGATGCTTAGAAGGCTTACAATAAGGAATGCACCTACTTTCTTCCATGCTCACACACAGACGTGCACATAACATTCCCTTGGGCGCGAATCACTTTTCCATTTCTCCATCAGCATTTGCTTGCTTGGGAGCTGATCAGAGCAACTCTGCCGCTGAGAGCTTGATATATGTGTGTCCGTGTGCATATGTCTGGGAAAGGAACTGCAAGCTCCCCCTTTGCCATATTTCTTTTATCTCTTTTTGGTAACAGATAATGTGCTGCTTCTGTGCTTTGACCAGAACTCTTAACTTCTGATTGTGACTGTCTGATGTCTTGCAGTGCTACCCATACAGATACAACTTTGATGGTCATTCTCTGCAATTCTTTCTCTCCCCTACCTCCCAACCAATATTTCTGTGCGTTTGACAGATAGGGCCTTTGGAGTAGGGGACAACGGGAAGGGAAGGGCTGAATAACTGAATAATTGAGATACTGTGAAAGATCAGATAGGAGAAAGATGGAGGTTGGTTTTGCCAAAGGAACTGGTGCTAGGCTTTTGAACTGGGCTTTATAATAGTGAGAAAATCCATTATCTCCTCTTTGAAATTGGTTTTTGTTTTGTTTTTTCCTACTGAAGTCCTACGCTAGATGTTCCTCTTCTCCTTTTCATTTTACTATGCATATCAAATTGAATTTGGCTTGTTAAAAAGAGGGGGGGAGGACATAAAGTATTTTAATAAGTTTCTACTCAATTATTGTCATCTGTTGAAATGGTGTGTTGAAACCCAGTGCATAATCCTGGTGGCCTGCCATGTCAGCATTTTTTTATGGCTTTACATTTTATTAAATCAATATATTCCTTTTGGCCGTGCTATCAAGGAGGAGGCTGTAAGACAGATTTTGTGATTTGCACAAACTTAAGCTGGAAAACAGTACACTGTGCAATAATATTTATATTTTTAAGGAAAGAAAAATAATGATGAAATTAATTAGTAATTTCCTGTCAGGAACTCTTTAGGGGGGAATACATCGAGAGGATAATGGTAATAATATGAATGACTTGGTTTTTTAAAAGAATTGCAGCTGAAAAAGCACAAAGAAACCCAAAGACTTGCTTCCAAATATTTTAAATATCTGAAAGTGGCTCTAGAGGGCAATTTGTATTCTCCAAAGATCTTTACTCTCCTGCATGAAAAAGGTGTGGGTTTTTGGTAACAGTTCTTGATAAATATCATTGTTGGTTTTAATTGGAAGATTGTATTACTTCTGTGGTTGTTGGTTTTGTACAAAGCATGATTAGGATCCAAAGGGCTGTGAGCCAAACGTCTTCCACAATTTCATATGTGCAAGAGTTGATGCAGGAAACTTACCTTAATGTTAAGCAATGGAACGAATAATTACCATGTTCGATCATTAAGCTTGTGTATAAAAATTGGACCAAAATCTATTTGTGAACCTCAGTTTTCCTTTCATGAGCTTGTCTGTATTAATTACATTTAAATAGAAATTTTAAATTACTGTAGCTCAGAAGTAGGCCTCGGGGTCAATCCTTGACAACTCTAGTTAAGACTTATTATGAAGGTCCCCCAACTAAAACCCTGGATAGCAACTGCAAGTCATCGCCAGCAGTACCAAGCTAGATGGATCAGTGGTCTCTCTCAGTATATAAGGCAGCTTCTTCATGCGCCATTGCCACCCATCCATGGAAGCAGGGATGGGGATGTATTTTGGAGCAATGGATGCAACTGCTACCTTTGTACAGTACGCTTTCAACCACACAAAAGTTCCACTCCTTACCCACGAATCATAATAACTGTTGGTGGATTTATCATCCGTGAATTTGCTCAATCCTAATTTTATCTATCCTAGTTTTTTTAATTTTCACCCCACTTTATCCCCTGCCATCTCCATTAATTGTTTTTTAAAGGGCTATTTAGCACAAAATAACAAAGGAATATGTGGCATCTTGAAAGGCTATCAAAGGTTATGTCATAATAAAATTTGCTGTTGCAAGGCTCTTGGTTCTTTTTGCTGCAAAAGTCTCAGGTTCAATCCCTGGCATCTCTAACGAGGGCTTGGGAGAAGAAAAATAAAATAAAACCCCACAATTTTCTCAGTGTAAGCAGTAATGAGGCAGATGCACCAGTGCTCTGACTCATATAAGATCCTCATCAAATTCCTTTCACAATTTCCAAATGCTATAAAATATAAGACCATAAAAAGATTTCTTCTGGATCTGACCAAAGACCTATTCAGCCCAGCATCCTGATCTCTCAGTCGCAAGCCAGTTTCTTGTGGGAAGCCTGCAAGCAGAACCTGAGCCCAAGAGGATTCTCCCAATTTTTGACGGCCAGCAACAAATCGGAAACAGGAGAATATATACAAAAGGCATCAAATTCTATATGAATGGTCTAAAAGCTTTTTTTTTTAAAAAAAAAAAAAAACCATCAAGATGAAAATGAATGTGAAAGACCTGAAAAAACAAAAAAGGTACCGGTATTTGCCTAGCTCCGAAATTGACACCCATGTTTCAAATCTACATTGTGATGCCTTAAAATCTGGCTTTAGTGCGAGTTGTGAAAATGAATAGGTCTGGTAGTCAGTTGCGGCTGCGTGCAAATGAAGTGAGAGTCTACAGTCTGGGAGTGTTTTATTCCATAATATATATATATATATTAACCACAGTCTCCTTGATAAAGCATTCTATTTATGATGGCTAATAAAAATATTGAGGAAAACTCTGCAGTGTTTGCTTGTGGTATGTAATCGAATCAGGATGGGGTACATAACAGCTAGGCTAACCCTAAAGAATGTGCACTTAATAGAAGAACTCGTGTTTTATTATCAGTGTGTTCATCAGTGGCAGAAGCTGCTGAAGCCTTAAGGTCAGGCAGAGCGTCTCTGCTGAACTGTGCAAAGTGTTCCGTTCTGATAATTTCTGCAACCTGAAAAGCAGATTATTGTGTGCTGGATATGATAATGGTCTTCCTTACCAGACTTCCTTTCACTGGAAGAGATACAGCTTCTTTATTTTTTATGAACATCTTCTGCAGACTCAAAGATACTTGCATTATGTAGTATTCCACTCACTCCTGCAGCTGGTTATATTTTGAAAAACCTCTTTTCCCACACCAAGTAGATGGAATCCTTTGTTTAAAATGGATCTGTTTCATAACAGTGAATGAACAGACTACCATGCCACTACTAAAGGAGAGTCACACCTGAAAAACTTGGCAGAATCAAACAGAGAAAATAATGCACCTATCTTTTTAATTTGCCACCTTGTTTATCATCAAAACATTAATTCATCTATAAATAGAAATTGTTTTGAAATGAAAGCCATGGTCCAACAGGAGCCTGCATTCCGCCCCAAGGTGCTGGAGGTTGGACACATAGCTGGCCAGCTCTATATTACACAGTTTATTCCTGATTTAACAAGGTTTCACCCTTGTGAATTTCCAGCTTAAAATTCTGTTTGGATGCACTTTGGGTTTGGCCTTGGTTTAGCCATAAAGCTGGAAACAATCCGAAGAATAGATAAACACACAAGTGAGAAAGCTGTGCTTGTCTCTACAGCCATTTCCACAGCCAAACCCAACAAGTGGTTCAAGAGAAGGAGAGAAAAGTGAACGCAAAGTTCTGGCTGTGTACGCTTGTCCCTCTCGCACACACCCATTTTTTTGGAAACTGGTCAGAAAAAGTACAGTATTTGTTATTTATTTATCTAACAGAATTAGTATACTTCTTAATCATCCATTACCTCTAAACGGTCTGCACCGAACCATAAAAATACTGAACACTCAATCCCAAGGTCAGATTCTTATGAGGTAAGTGTAAGGTCCCTTTCTTGTCTCTTGGTTAGGAATGGGGCAGAAATTTGATTTAGGTCACATTTACCTAATCTGCGGGCTCTGAAATTGTATGCAAACCAAAACGGAGCAATCCCTTGAAATTCCCGCTTCTCTGAACTTTGCAATGCAGTTCTCAGCCCTCGTGATGTGTACAAAAAATGCATATGCTAGTGTAAATTGTTAATAAAGGTGCATATGTCTGTGAGAATAACATACCCCAAAAATTGCTTTGCAAAATAATGTGTGTATTAGGCAAAACTGTGTGTGTATGTATTATAACTCCACATTAAAATATTGGTGGATTTTCATCAGGACTTAAAAAAAAAACACCCACACCCAAAAACGATGTGGAAATCTGGGGAATTGAATTTAAGAATGGGGAAATGAGAAATGGAGAGATTTGTTCATCCTTCCTTGTAGCCCCTGCCACTCTTAATGGGCTTCTATTTGTGTGCACTGAGAGGAAAAATGTGGGCTAACCATTGGTATGAATTTCGAATGGTCAGAAGCATTAGGGATTCATTTAGCATTTCAGACTAAAAGCATTTTCTGAAGAGCTGAGGGTCCCTGTTAAAGATGATGAAAGCAAATTATATCCCTGCTGCTTCATTATGTAAATTTGGAGGATGGTGTTTTTTTTAAAAAAAAATCTATCTCCTGACCACCAGCTGCATCCAACATCACCAGCTTAGATTTTTCTTACGAGTTCAGTCTGTATTAGTATTGTCTTGGGGATGGAAGGAGAGGATGGTCGTTTTCTTTAGTGTGTTCATCCAGCGGGCGTAATTATGAACTCTGAGGGGGATAATTAAAAAGTCCACATTTTTTAAGTACTTGCATCCAGCAAAGCGCCCATTGATGTATATGGGGCATTTTGTTCCAGAAGTAGTATGACTCTGCAGACATTTCTGCATTCAATTAGGTTTGTTTCATGTTTTGGAGTCTTGTGCAAACAAAAACAGTTAGACACATTTTTAAAAAAGGAAACTTCAGAGTCGTCCTGTCTGCTTATGTCATCCCATATTTTCCTCACAGTAATTACTGATAGAATTCTAAACTTAAGTATTCACAGGGAGCGGAATAGTATAAAAATGATGGTTTCTATCCCTCAGTTTGCAGAGGTATTAGGATGCATTAATTTTCACCTGTCCAGTGAGGTCTTTGTTGCAAACCTAAGAGAGGTGGTCATATTGCCTTCCTCACAGCACAAGGAGATCCTCATATAATCTGTTCATTGCATGCTTTACTTTAATAGTTAATACAATGGTTACAATTTAAACTGGGGGAGTATAGAGTTGGCTCTGTATAGGGTTTAGCATTTAATCCTGAATTTCTGCTTTGGATGCTCTGACTTTTATAGTGCAAAGATAATCAGAGGAGGCCCTCTAGTGTTTCAGTAAATTACAGCTTCTCACATTCACATTTTTCTGATTCTCCACTCTGCAAATTGAACTAAAAAATCCAGTGGATTTAAGACTCCTGGGCCATATGACCCAACACCTACACTTAACTGTGTTTTGTTAAATATAACTCAGGCTGCAGTCCCATTTATACTTACTTGGGCTTAAGCTACATTGAACTTCTAAGAAGAAACATACAGTATAGGATTATACTGTGAGTGGCAGTCCAACTGATATTTTTAATTTGGGTAAGTGGGCCAGGAGAGCAAGTTAACCTAATATTTACCTACAGATAAATAAATATCAAAATATGCAAATGTTGTATGCATTTGATTTGAAAAAAACCATTTTTGTGCTCTTATTGATATGTTCTTTAAGCTGAGGATTGTATTGCAACATATGCAGAAGTGCAAGAACTGAAGAATATGTTCTGATCTGTGTATTAGTCTGGGAAGTACGAACCAGATCTGTTCACTTACAGATGCCGACCAAACGAAATCATTGTGCATCTCTAGCTCTAACTAGTTTCACTTCTGATACTGATGCCTGCAGGAAGTTTCCAGGCCTGTGAGAATCCTTCATATGGTTGGCCTCCTATGACACATCTTCTTAAAGGATATGAAACTTGTTTGAACCTATAAACAGAACCTTTCTCTTGTGAACCCAGCTGTGAACCCAGCGAACTCTCCATTAGGCTTTTATTATTCCGTCTACCTCTATCCTGTCTGCTTAATTTGGCTAGTAACCTTTGATTGTGTGGGGAGAATGATGCGTGGCTAAGATCAGCTGAAAATATTGCTTCAGGCCAAAATAACCGAAACAAGCTATTTTCTTACTATTTCACTGCAGCCCTTTTAGGATTTCATGTATCGCCTATGAAGTGCTACAGGGCTTGCAGTATATGAACAAGCATGGAATAGTCCACCGTGCACTTTCACCTCACAACATCCTCATGGATCAAGAGGTAAGGCTAGAAGATTTTGTTTTTGCTGTCAGTCCGCATCCTTTCTCAACATCAATGTAATAAAAACTTCGTTTGAAATGTTTTTGAAAGATACCTCTCTTATAAAAGCAACATTTTGCATTTAAATGCAAGGTAAATTCTTACTGTATATTCTGGCGTATAAGACTACTTTTTAATCCAGGAAAATCTTCTCAAAAGTTGGGGGTCGTCTTATACGCCGGGTGGAGAATCTGCGGTCGAGTATATCTCAAACTCTATATTTTAACTGGGAAAGTTGGGGGTCGTCTTATATGCCGGAAAATATGGTACTTTCATATTTTGCACAGTTTTGTGTATATGGCGCTCTTCCCCCACATAAATGGAAGATGCACGTCTACCTTTATCTAAAATGGAACACCTTTCCTAGACACGAATGCAGTGACCTCATTTGGATGTCATGAACCATTGTTTATTATGACGGTAACAAAACTAGGTGAAATTCAGTTTTGCTTAGCAGATCATCTAAATCCAGATTCATGGTTTTGCTCTTCCAGACAAACTCTAGCCATAAACCATCATGCAAACCTTAGTTGTTTTGCTGAAACTGTTTTATTGCTGCTAATATAATATTTTTAGATGTTTTAGCATTTTAAAGATTTGTGGTTTTATGGTTTGTAATTATGCAGTGAATGAATTTTATGTTTGTAATACTTTGTGGGTCTTCTCGAGAGATTTAATCTCTGGAAGTTGGCTTACAAATTCTGGAATAAATACACACATAAATAAATGGGAATATAATTATCCAGGCTTCCTGAAAAAATATTTTGATTTCACAAATTTGAGACTGCCTTTCACACGTATCCTAGCGTTCAACAGAAATAAATGTCTTCAGCTACACAGCTGGGAAACTTTGTTGAGAACAACAGCTCTTACGTTTTCATCTTAGAAGGTTTTTTTTAAAAAAAAAATCTTCTGCATTCGACATAAATGCTTTGTCTACAAATGTTGACAATGGGGTAGAGGGAAAGCTGAAGCAAGACTGAGCAGTGTTCTGAAATACCATACTTAGGTCCAGTTTGCACTTAACACTGAGGTACACCACACTTATTAAAAGCAAAGAAACGTGCTGGTTCCTGAACCAAAGATTGCAGCTGTAGAGCTCCTCCTATGGTTCTGCACTATCCAGAGCTAAGCCATGGTCTGTCTTAGTGCTACATCCTAACTTGATTTTGTGGTTTGCCTGTAGCTTTGGATATAATGCTTAGCCAGTGGCGGGGAACATTGGGTCCAGGAGCTGAGGTCCGCTTATCTGGACCGAGACATACCATAAGCCCAGGTTTGGATGCAACGCTAAGCATGGGTGGGGAATATTATCCCCAGGGACCAAATATGGTCCTCTAGACTTCTCTTTTTGACCTTTGGGACTCTTCATATGCTTGCTCCCACACCAGCCATGCTCTGAACCTTCCTCAAGTGGTTTTGCTTGGCAAATGTGTCCTTAAACCATGAAAATGCTTTCTACTTGCCTGCATGGAGAGAAGAGTGTGTGTGGGTGTAACCCTCCCCCAATCTTTACATGACTATACCTAGTAGCCTACTAGGTATTGTCAGAATACGCCGGGGGGTCCACGCAGCTCCCAAGATGAGACAAACGTCTCCGGGTGTCTTCCTGAAGTTGCGCAGCTCCAGGATGTCCATAATTCATCAGTCCCAGCACGTTCCAGAGACACATAGCAGATGCCTATGTGCGTACACACAGCAGAGTTTAGCAGAAACAAAGTAGAGATTCGTGTGTGCTCATTCTAAGCTTTTATTAAGCAGTATATACAGGACAAGGGGTGCGGGTGGCTAATCCCTGTTGCTCGGTCCCAGCTCCTGCCAACCTAGCAGTTCGAAAGCATGTCAGAGTGCAAGTAGATAAATAGGTACCACTCCGGCGGGAAGGTAAAAGGCATTTCCGTGCGCTGCTCTGGTTCGCCAGAAGCGGCTTTGTCATGCTGGCCACATGACCCGGAAGCTGTCAGCGGACAAACGGCGGCTCCCTCAGCCAGTAAAGCGATATGAGCGCCACAACCCCAGAGTCATCCGCGACTGGACCTAATGGTCAGGGGTCCCTTTATATACAGGACAAAGCGATCATGGCGTTCTCTCACTTCAGCTCCAAGAGAGAACAGAAAGTAAAAAGTACAAAAACACAACGGAGCGGAAGAGATAAGGCTAGTTTCCGTTCTCAGGCTTTCCAAGCCTAGAAAGTAAACACAGAGATGTGATGTAACAATCACACATCCAGCAATGGAGGAGTGAAATGCTGACAGGTATGACCTGTATTTGTTAAACCAATACAGTTTGGTGATGGTGATTGTAGCCTCCTGAACAAAGGTAAGAGTCATATGTATTGTTCACCTGGCACTGGTATGAACTGACTGCCCTCCCCTGGTTGCCCACAAGGCAATGCGGGCCTTGGGCTGAAAGAGGTTCCCTCATGCTTAGGTCAAGGTAGGGAATGAATTTACAGCTACCGGTAAGCTGTGAGATGTGGCTTAGGGATATGTGCAGATGGATTCATCGTATCTTGTAGTTTCTCACCATCAGATTTTGGCCATGGAAATTGTGAATTCAAACATGAATGGCAATGCATTTTCAAACACAAAGTTTCCTTCAGGGTAGAAACCTTCATTAGGTTGATAATGAGTACATTTCCTCCTCTTTTTAATAGGGTCATGCTAAACTGGCTAAATTCGGCCTTTACTACATGACAGCTTATGGTGCCGATGTTGATTTTCCTATAGGGTAAGTTTTACATTGTGACATTCTAGGAATCGTACATTGTGTGTGAACCTTTTTTTCTTTTTCTTTTTAGAATATCTCCTCGCACCTGACAAAGAATAATGCTTACCTCCCCTACTGCCCCCACACACACACTCCCTGCACCATCTGCTATTCCAGAAACTTTCAGTACAGAAAAGTTTAAGGTAGAGATTGGATGGGCCATCTGTCATGGATGCTTTAACTGAGATTCTGGCATTTCAGGGGGTTGGACTAGATGACCACCGGGGTCCCTTCCAACTCTGATTCTATTATTCTAAGCCTGGTTGCCAGACAGCATTCTGGTTAGAATTAGGAGAATTTCATCTTTGAAGAAAGGGAGGGCAGCGTTCTAAGGGCTCATCTAGAGCTCATGTATTTGATAAGAGACTGTACACTCAAATCACCCTCACACATTTACCCCTGATGTTTCCGGTGAAGCAGCAGGAGAGGGAGAGCAATCAGCAGTTACACTGAAGATAATTGCATTGCTGTTAAACTAGGATTTGAAAGCAGGCTATTTGTTTATTCATTCATTAAGTTTATTTACCACTTTCTCCTCAAAGAGCTTAAGGTTCTTTTCACCCCTGTCTTTTATCCTCACAACAATCCTGTGAAGTAGGTTAGGCTGGCAGCTTTTATTTCTACCATATCAAGGGTTTTTGTAAGCTATAAAAGATGGCACGCAGTTTAATGAGACAGGTGTCCATTATGAAAATTCAGTGGATTTCGCCTGCAGGCCTTTTGAAATATGCTTTTGCTTTTATTATTGTACCATTACTTGTAGGTATCCATCATACCTGGCACCGGAGGTAATTGCACAGGGAATTATCAAAAACAGTGATCATATGCAAAGTGAAAAGCATCTCCCTTCGGGCCCCAAGTCAGACGTGTGGTCCCTTGGTGTTATATTATTTGAGCTTTGTGTGGTATGTATCTGACATTATTCTATCTATATTCTATGCTCAGGTTGCTGCTGAGCAAAACATATTCCGTACATGTCTGTTTTTTGTTGAGTCGCCTTATTTTTAAGAGAAAGGTGAGGATTCAAAATATTGAAACAAATTCAAAACAGCAAGAACATTATAAACGTCATCTTACTGGAAATAAATTATTCATAGGAAAAATTGATTTCACCTTCACCTCAATAATCTTGTAAATAGAGATGTTGTACCAGGGAGGGCTAACGTGGTCCTCCAGATGCAGTTGGGCTCCAACAGCCATCAGTTTCAGCCATAATAGTCAATGGTCAGGAATGATGGGAGTTGTAGTCCAGCAGTGTCTGGTGGGGTACAGGTTCCTAACCCCGGTTAGTTTACTGAGGGGCTTAATTTATTTTAATGCTTACTTGAAAGAGGGAATGAAACAGCATGTGGCATTTTTAGGAAAATATGCATATATATATATATATATTGGGCCGTGATTTTGTAAACTTCTCTTTCAGTTTGCACCATTTGGTTCTGTCAGATGTTGAGGCTTTATAGCAAAATAATATGCTCTTGACATAGCCTTTTTGGTAAAATAAGGGTAATGTTGGATCTGTGACTTGATCTAGATTTCTCTAGGTTTAAGCAATGTCTAACAATTTAAAAGCATTGTGGCAGGCAGCTTTCATTCATCTGATAAAATTTAGGGCATAATTTGTTGCAAGGATAAGAGTCTGCATATTTTGTTGACAGTTTCCTTCACATAAAAGGAGCAATGACCTATGACCTTTGCAAAATTAACCACCTTTTTACCTTAAGGCAGTGCTTCTCATGAAGCCAGAGCTGGTTTTCTCTTTCACTACTCAAAATGCAACAACTATAGTGATTAACGTGGTCACTGAAGAACAACCATACACCACCACCAGCAAAAACCCTGTATTATAATGGTTTATATTCCATAATTTATATTATAGAATTATATCCTTGCATCATTGATTATTTTACCACATCTTTTATTTGAATAATGTAATCAAATGTTAATTGATGATCTTCAAAAGTCAGTGTAACAGTTTCTAATGGGCATGCATAGGTTACTTACCTCTGTGACCCCCCAACCCTGTTTCCTCCTTTAAAAGTCCTCTTGAATTCAGTGGTAGGTAGGTAGTAGGGCTAGGATTGCAGCCCAAGTCAGCAAACATGATTATGTAGAACAAAAACATTATCACCACATATATTTCTTTTAATGCAAACTTCAAGAGCATATAATGGCTGTGTGTTTTGTCATGAGCTTTTCATAATGACCCTCCTTTAACCACATACCTTACTGTTGCCTTTAGGGCAGAAAGCTGTTCCAGAGTTTGGATATAGCCGAAAGACTAAAACTTATACTTAATCTTGGTGAGTAATGTGAAAATAGCTGCGGGGCGCAAAGACTTCATAAAATCTCAGATGAGACCAGGGGTCATGATACTGAGTTTGGGGGTGTAAATGCATTCAGTGCATTGGAAAGTTAAATAGAGCGGCACTACCCATCGAGAAGGGGAGAGTTACTGTTGAAGAGAATTTAACGGTATAGCAAAAGTATGAGCTGCTGCTTATCATGGTGATCTTGCCTTTCTGTAATACACCAAATAAATTGCAAAAATCAAGGAAGGGATCATTGCTGCCCAAAACAGGCACAAGTCCCAACATAATGCTTGCCTCCGCAGGATAACTTTTGCAGATAAGAACCAGCCAGAGACAAAGAATAGTGCGGTCTGTACCTGTGTGACTGCAGCCAGGTTCTGTTCCTGCCTTGCTACAGGGTGCAAAGTAGCTGACAGCTTCCCTTCTAATCTTGTGCAGGGAATGCAAGGTACAGTGGACAATAGTTGCCAAGGTTGAGCAGTCCTTCACACAGTGATTGGCTTGAAACAGAATAGGGCCTGCCTGTCCGCCTTTGACCCACCTCTTTCCTGTTTCTTTGGGTTGCTCTGGCGTCTAGGCAGATGTCTGGCCATGCCAATCACCAATGCTGAACTGGTCCAGAAAATCCAGCTGTTGTCTGGAAAGCTGTAGCTGGGGCACTTCTAATGGAATAAAACTGAGTTTGCCAGTAGTGCCCTTATGTAATCTTCTCTCATATTAATCAGTGCATATTTACACCGATGACAAAACTTCGCAGTGTTGTTTGGTAGAGTAAATTTATTACAGGATTTAGGCACACGGACCCTTCTCTTACATACATGGCGAGTTATACTTTAACAAAGCTTAATAGTTAAAAACGTATGAGGAGAAAATATTGTTATTGGTTATCTGTTTTTGTGTCTACAACAGTCTGCTTTCCTGTTTCAGGAGTATATGGTTTGGTGTTAAGCCCCTAAAGCAGTGATGGGCAATCAGTGGCCCTCTAGATATTGCTGGACTGCATGTCCCATCATCCTTGACCACCGGCCATGCTGGCTAGATCTGATGGGAGTTGGAGTCCTGCAAGGGTCACATGTTCCCCACCCCTGTTCTAAGGAGGTGAAATATATTTATGGTTTATCTTTGAACAATGTTACATTGCCAACATTTGTTCCTTCTCTTCTTACTTACAGGATGTGTAGATGATATCATAACAGTCCTAGCTGAAGAACATGGTTGTCTTGACATCATTAAGGTCCGAATATATCCAGCCCTCCCTATTTGCTTGATTATAACTTAACTGTTTTTCACAGTATTGGATTTCTTCCCTTGAAATGGTTTTTTGTTTTGTTTTGTTCTAAAATTCATTTCTCTTGCTCTGGCAGTCTTTCGTGTTTTAATAATGTGTGTGAGTGTGTGTTATTGAAAGCTCATCTTACTTGATGAGCTTGTTATTTACTTGAGATTATCCAACTTCAAAATAATAATTATACAAGTTTTAAAATAAACCTGAGCACACATATGTGAACCATACACAAATCCCGCTTTTAGTGGTTTTCTTTTTTTGTTGTTGTTGAACTGGCACACAGTAGTGAAGTAATAGCAAATTAGATGATGTTAAGGGTTCAACTCCCATCATCCCCCAACATGCATGGCCAGTGTTTAGTTGGAGTTGGAGTCCAAAAACATCTGGAAGGGACCTTGTTGGCTGCCCCTGCTGCTACAAATCTACTATTTGGTCAGAGTTCAGCCAAAAAGAAAGAAAAAAAGTATAGTGGGACTACTGATTTCAAAGTGATTGCTGAGTCTAAATACTGTAGTCAGGTTGATATCTGCAAAGCTAATGTGTATTCATCATTAATGTGTGTCCGATAAATGAAAGCCCTTCTCTTTTGTCAAAATCAGTATATGATGAAAATTGGTTTGTCCACAAATTATATCCAACCCAGAAGATATAGCTTAAAACAGGAGTAGTCAACCTTTTTATACCTACTGCCCACTAACACATCTTTCCTGATGGTAAAATTTCCTTACTGCCCACCAGTGCTCGATGGAAGAAGGATTCAGCTTGTGCCGTAGAACCCCCTACCGCCCACCTAGAATCCTGAAACGCCCACTAGTGGGCAGTAGGGACCAGGTTGACAACTCCTGGCTTAAACCCTTGGTTCTTAGAATTCAAGAAAAGCATACTCTTGGTTGCTTCATTTTGAATTAAATTGCATGCCTGTTTAAATGCTGCACTGAAGGGCATACGCCTGCTTCAACAATGATATCTATACTTTTATCAACCAGGAACTTCCTGAAAATACTTTAACGCTACTGAAGAAGTGCCTTACATTCCACCCTTCTAAGCGGTGAGTGCCCTTTTAAAGTACAGTGAATAATGATGCTTAAAGTAAGGGAAATGCAACTGCCATACTGCAACCATCTGCTCCTACTTACCTAAAAATGAGAGCCATATATGCCGGTCTATTTTTACGTCTTCTTCCTAATTTTGCAGTTTGTGTCTATTAACAAAGACTCCAGTCTTGTTCATGTTTGTGTAGAGATGACAGTGCCTGGTTAATGTTGGCACAGCCACATCTATGAATCGCTTATTTCACAAATTATGCAAATCCATACTTGCCACCGAGTCATCTGAAGCCAATCATGGATTCCCAATAGCCATACCTCTGTGAAAACAGTTGTTTGCAAACTTTATGAATATACTTGTTCTTGTTTTTTCACTCACACCTTATAGATGAATTTCTAGAGATATATTGTGTGGTCTGCAGACTATCAGTGACAGCACCAGGGATCTGTTCCAGGGGTAGGGTAAGAATGCAGGGTTTAGATTCAGTCACGTTCCCTTCCCCTCTTTGCTTAAACAAATGTTCAGTGCTCTTGTCAATAATCATACCCAAGGTATGTGCCCATCAGGAATTAAAAGGCGTAGTTCCACAAGTAGTTAAAAGCAGCAGGCAGAAGCTTGTGTGTATTTGGCATAAACTTGGATGAGGAGGTAAGAAAGTTATGTAGAATTTAAAATACAATTTGCTGTAGCAACTTAAAGGTAAAGGCACCCCTGACCGTAAGGTCCAGTCGCAGACGACTCTGAGGTTGTGGCACTCATCTCACTGTATAGGCAGAGGGAGCCAGCGTTTGTCCACAGACAGCTTCCGGGTCATGTGGCCAGCATGAATAAGCCGCTTCTGGTGAACCAGAGCAGCGCACGGAAACGCCGTTTACCTTCCCGCCGGAGCGGTACCTATTTATCTACTTGCACTTTGACGTGCTTCCGAACTGCTAGGTGGGCAGGAGCTGGGACCGAGCAACGGGAGCTCACCCTGTCGCGGGGTTCGAACATCCGACCTTCCGATCGGCAAGCCCTAGGCTCAGTGGTTTAGACCACAGCACCACCCGCAACTTACAGTATGCTTAATTGTTTTTCTTCCAAGCATTTGAGACATAAGCCTAATCCACGGGCCACTTCACCTGCTATGATTAGCCCTATTTCACAGCTTATAAGAGTGATCTCCTTGCATAAGCAACGTTGTATGCTAGGAGGAAAGACATTCAGTATCTCAGGAGCGACTCCAGTAAATTGGAGGCGCTGAAACAGAAAATCATGTTCATGGAAATTGCTGTTGTGGTGCATAACTTCACCTGAGTAATTAAATGCACAAACAAGCAACTGATTATAGCTTGAGGGCTGGCTGTATTTTTTAAAAGGTAACACAGTTGCAAAACATAGTGGTTGGTAATTATTTTTATTGCCTAGCTATATATATATAAAAGAATACAGTGGAGACATTAAGCTGCTAATTGGGAGGAAAACAAAAGAAATAATGCATCCATGGATTAAGCCTCATTGAACACACTGAGGTGCCTGGACCTGCCTGCAGCTGCTGCCTGGGGACTTCAATCTGCCTGGACTTTCAGATGCTGAGAGTAGCTTAGGGACAAAGACCCTATGAAGGCAGGCAGCATTGGTAACACCTGCTGCCCCTGCTTCTGGGCCAGCTCTATAAAGCCTGTCTTGAAGGCGGGGCCACAAACCAAAGGGTTTGTCCCTTGGGGGAGCAGCACTTCGGGGGTGGAATGAGGGCATGGGCCAGCCTCTTTGTGGTAAGATCAATGTTTTGAAGGGGATGGGGATGTTTTAAATTGTTGTTTCAATTGTAAAGTGTATTTTTTATTAGTTTGTATATGTTAGCATTGTTAATGCTTTTAATTATTTGTTTTATGTATTTTGTGTATTTTTATATAATGTAATTTTATGTTGTGAACTGCCCTGAGAACCTACAGATAGAGTGGTATGCAAATTTAATAAATAATAATAATAATTAGGAAACCCAGTAGGAAAGCTGCACGAGTTCTTAAATAAAGCAAAAAATGCACATTGTACCACATCTACTTTTACATCTGGATTTTCAAGAGTGTATTTTCGAAACAGCTGATTTCCAAAAGAGATTTGATTTCCCCCTCCCTTCCTTTTTCCTTAGACTTATTCCTGACAGGTTACTGAATGACCCTGTATTGAGTGAAATCTCATCTTTATACCCAGCCTTCCACAAACCTTCCAGCCTTTTCTCACCCACTTTAAGATGTGCTAACTTAACTCTTCCTGAGGATATTAGCCAGCTGTTTAAAGGTAAAAAGGAGGTAACAGATTTAAAGTCTAGGGTTAATCATGATCTAATATGCAAATTTTCAGTTTGTAGACTGCCGACATAATGTGTATTTCTGTGTGGATATTTTTCTGGTCATTGAGGAATATTGTGAGCATGTACAGTATGTCTTTAGGCACCGTTGGTTTGGTGGCGGAATATATCTTGCAAGCTGGTAGGTGAATTTAGAGAATTGTATCAAAATTTTGGGTTTCCTTCAACCACATGCATTAGATGACCCCTACTTTAATTCTACAACAATCCTGTGAGGCAAGTCAGATCACAAAATAGCAATTTGTTCAAAGCCACCCTGTTCAAAGCTCTCTGTCCAGCAGTCTGCAATTGCAGGATTCTCTAATAAATAAATAAATGGGTTGGATCCAGATGTTACTTCTTCCAATGGGAGCATCCCTGTGAGTAGAAGGGGAGGAGGGAACAATTGCTGATTTTCCCTTTACATCCCCCAGAAGCACTTCCCACACTGTTGTGGGTTGTGGGTGGACCCCCAGGAACAATATGGGAAGGAGAGAAATCAGCCAAGGTTGTCTTCCCTGTTCCAGGGAGGGACTTTCACTGAATCAGGAGCCTCACATGGACAGGAGAAGCCTTTTAGTGTATGAAGGGAGATGACAGCCAGAAAAAGAATTTATTTGGTTCACGAGTGGCGCTGTGGGTTAAACCACAGAGCCTAGGGCTTTCCCAATCAGAAGGTCGGAGGTTCGAATCCCCGAAACGGCATGAGCTCCTGTTGCTCGGTCCCTGCTCCTGCCAACCTAGCAGTTCGAAAGCACGCCAAAGTGCAAGTAGATAAATAGGTACCGCTCTGGTGGGAAGGTAAACGGTGTTTCCGTGCGCTGCTCTGGTTCGCCAGAAGCAGCTTAGTCATGCTGGCCACATGACCTGGAAGCTGTACGCTGGCTCCCTCGGCCAATAAAGCGAGATGAGCACCGCAACCCCAGAGTTGTCTGCGACTGCACCTAATGGTCAGGGGTCCCTTTACCTTTACTATGTAGTCTTAAAGTGAAGAAGTGTGCAAAGCTATCTGGGTAGGGGTTTTTTGTTTTTGGCTTAAAACTTCTTTCCCTTTTTATTTCTGGTATTTCCAAGCTTCTTTACGCTGATCTTTTGTCCTCTCTGGTCCATGCGATCCCAAATCCTTTCACTCCCCAGACATGCCCCCCAACAGTGGAGTAATTAATTAATTAATTAATTACACTGCGCCCATCTGGCTGGGTCTCCCCAGCCACTCTGGGAGGCTTCCAACAGAATATTAAAACATGATAAAACATCAAACATTTAAAAATTCCCAAACAGGGCTACCTTCAGATGTCTTCTAAAATTCAGATTTTTTTCCCCCTTGACTTCTGGTGGGAGGGCATTCCACAGGGCAGGCACCACTACTGAGAAGTCCCTCTGCCTGGTTCCCTGTAACCTCACATCTCGCAGGGAGGGAACCTCCAGAAGGCCCTTAGAGCTGGACCTCAGTGTCTGGGCTGAATAATGGGGGTGGAGACGCTCCTTCAGGTATACTAGGCCGAGGCCGTTTAGGGCTTTAAAGGTCAGCACCAACACTTTTAATTGTGCTGGGAAACGTACCGGAGGTGAAATATGCCAGCTGTGGAGCTAGCGTGCTTATTTTCCCTCCAGCAGTGTCCCTCTGCTTTCTGCCCTGGCCTTTCAGCTTGAGCTGGATTTTGGATCTGGCAGTTCTGTTGCTCCAAATTCTCCCTCTGCTTGCCCCAATAGGATTTTTCTGCCCGGCTATCTTTTAGTCAGAGATTGTTGTTAAACTGAAACACACACAAATTTCAGAGGAACTCAGTGAACATAAAGCGTTCTGTTATTTACTGTCACTGCATCCCATTAAACCAGAGGAGAGAAGCCTCTTTTAAGTAATGAAGCATGTAATAAATGTTTCCCTGGTGTATATCATTTTTGCTATCAAATAAAGATGGAGATATTCTGTCACTGCCTGCCTGAGCGACTCCATAGTTTGTCCAGCTGCTTTTGTTTTCCCAGGGATTTTCCATCTAGCACTTCCAAAGGGAAGATCGTTTATCTCTAATAACATGGTCTGAAGAATTGCTCCTCAGACCTATTACTCTGTTTCTAGCAGCAACAACAACAGAGTTTTCAGTGCTGGGGGAAGGAGGACTGAAAAGAGTTGCTGGAAAGTTTATAATGCTGTCTTTGTTGGCTTCTGTTAATAGAGGAAAACTCTGATTACCTAGCAGAAAGGTCGATAGAAGAAGTTTATTATCTCTGGTGCTTGGCTGGAGGAGACTTGGAGAAAGAGCTTGTCAACAAGGAAATCATTCATTCGAAACCACCCATCTGCACTCTTCCCATGTAAGAAACAAACAAAACAAAACAAAACCCAGATTTTAGGAATGGAAGCATGAAGTAAAAAAAAAAAAAGTTAAACGATACAATGAAGTGAAAGTGGCTTTAAAGGGGGAAATAGAAGTCCAGAGTCTGAAAAATAGTTGCATTGTCAAGCACCATTCAATCCTTTAGAACCATGTCTTGAAAGCAGAGCACACACTTTGCCTTTCACAAAATCCCAGGTTCAATTCCTAGCATCTCCAGGTGCACAGGGCCGGATTAACCATTAAGCAAAATAAGCACGTGCTTAGGGCACCAAGGGAAGGGGGGTGGTATCATATAAATTTTCCCTTGTCAGATTTTTAACATGAACGGTCACAAATTGCTCAGCTGAGTGTTCATTCTTTCAGTTGAAGTATTTTCAAAACCCCAGCAGAAAAGCTGTGCTCTTGCAACAAGCCAGGCTGCATGCCTTATCTCTACCAAGTGTAGAAGTAGATGCGTTATGTGAGATTAGTTTTGAGGCTTTGATCAAAGGCTTTGCAATTAGAAAAGGTAGGAGAAAATTTTTCCAAATATAAATAAAATGGGAGTGTATGAAAATAAACATTAGTTTCCTACTTGCAGTAGGTGTGTTTATTTCAAAAAATAAAATTTAATCTTAGTTTATATTTTGAATTGGATATATATGGAGGCGCCATATATGTTTAAGGCCTCTAACGGTCTTAATCTGGCCCTACAGGCAAGACAAGGAAATACTTCTCTGGGAATCCCTGGAGAGCTGCCAGTCAATGTTTACAATACTTTAATATGTCTCCAAACCAGTGTTGGCTCCAGATGATATGGAACCTGAAAAAGGGATTTTTTTTGGGGGGGGGGGGAGAGAGAGAAACTGAAATGGCAATTCCTGCCTGCCATTCAATGGCTACTCTCCGAATCCTGGGATTGGTCACGTGATTTCATTGTTTTTAAAGGCTCATTTGAATGAAGGCTTGCTCATCATTGACTTGCATCCCTATTTTAGCTTGCAGAATTTGCTCTGTTCCTGTTTAAACTTCTGCTTTAAATTCCCAGCTCAGCTCAAATAAACTTCATTTAGGTGTAAGCTGTATCTGCTGCTGACCAGCTTTAGATTGGAATAGATGGGATCACTTCCCTAAATCTGAGGGCGAGCAAAATCCAATCTATATCAAATGCCAGTGGAAATAAAACAGAAGCATCCCCATTCAAAACAAGACAAGGATTGCAGTTGGGAGAAATTGCCCTTTCCCCCAAAACAGCAAGGGTTCATGTAAACTAGATGTAGTAATTTTGGGGTTTGCTTCACTATTTTATTCACCATTATTCAGCCCCTCTAGTGTCTATATAAATATATACCTTTAGATATAAAAAAGGACCTATATAAAGATGTCTTTATGAAAATCTTATCTTCTCAAATCATTTTGATCTGTGATCTGTGACTTTCCCCCCCTTCTTCCTAGTTTTCTGTTTGAGGATGGGGAGAGCTTTGGACAAGGGCGGGATAGAAGCTTCCTTTTCGACGACACAACTGTGACTCTCTCCCTCTGCCAGCTCAGAAACGTAAGAATAATAGAATCCCAGAATTGTAGAGTTGGAAGGGACCCTGGGGATCATCTAGTCCAACCCCTTGCATTACAGGAATATGCAGCTGTCCCACATGGGAACCTGCAAGCTTGGTATTATCAGCACTACGCTCTAACCAGCTGAGCTGTCCATGTGCTGAAATATTTGCAGTTTATATATTTTCCTGAGCAGGAATGTAAATGTTTGCAGGAAAAGGGGTGTCTCAAACTGAGCCAGTGGTCTTAGGTTAGTCATGTCTGTTGATTTCAGTGCATCTTCTCTGACTATGACTTAGTGGATGCTACCCAGAGCTTTCAAAATACATGAGCACACCTCATTTTTCGCCTCGCTTTTCCCCATTCGATTTTCATTATTTATTTAATTACAAGTTCATTCATTTATTTGCTTTTGTTGGAATGCAGTAACTTTGTCGTCTTGTCATAGCAGTTTAAGATAATACTGATCTCGGACTTAGAACTTTCCTTTATTTTGCTCTTATCTTTTTATAAAATGTGTTTGCCATGTTTGGGGATCAGATGGAGTATTCTTAACATTGCTGCAAAAGTTTGACATTTGCGGGGCTCCGAATCATTACTAGCCGATGGGGTATGGAGAGAATTAGGAGATTCATGAAGATATATTTTTATAAAATAAAATAAATCTGTGTGCTGTTGTTTGTTAGTTTGTTTGACAATGTTCAAAATTCATCTGCATAAACTGTGTGATAGGGTATTCCAGAGCCTGACTGGGAGGTCCATTTTGATGGTTTTTCACAATTTCATAAAAGAATTTTGCTCCCAACAGCCATTTGATATCAATCTGATGATTTTGAACTCTTGACTTTGTAGAGCTCAGCTTTGTGGTGTTCAGTTTTATTGTGAATGTCTCCTACTTCTTTGTCTTTTTATTTTTAAGTTCCCTTATGTAGTTTTTTTTAACAAACAGAGTGGGATATAAGTGTTTACATAAATCCATATGTAACTTGAACAAAAAAATTAAAAGCAGTCATTTTATGAACAACAACAAAAGGAAACATGAAAACATTCATTTAGTGTATTAACAGACATTCTGTGTTTTTCATCAACACATAAAAATCTGAACAAATAAAAGACTTTTGTCATTTCACTGAGCTTTTCCTCACATTGAAATGCCAGTAGAAATTGATATATATGCTAAATACAGAGAACTTTCTCTTTGGGGAAAATCTGGTCTGACTCTCACTAATCTCCTAGCCAAACTTTTCAGTATTAGCTGAATGATTTTCTTTAGCAATTGGAATTCTCCAAGCCCTGCTGCTGGAATAGACTGTAATCAAAAGAGGATCAGTGCTGCATGTTGTAAAGAGTTTTAAACTGCACTGCAAATCCCAAGAGAAGATTGTGCTGCAGTTTCTGACTAGGGCATGAATTGTGTAAGAACATTGTCCAAAAGGTGATATTAAACTTAATCACGCTGCACTCCAGACTAAAGTTAATTTAACACCTGATCTTTGGGGCTATAGGCAGCAGAGCCCTGACAGCTTCAAAAGACCACCATCACCTTAGTAGTCATTTTAATTTGATTTATTTTAATTCAGTGTACGTTTTTCAGGTTGCATCAGAACATTTTCTGATGCCCGAGCGAGTGATCTAATTTAGCATGTTTATTTTCCTTGTGTTTAGTAAACAAAGTTAAATATGTTGAAAGTACTAGGCTTAACCAGGCTTATATTTGCAGTTGGCATCCATCCATGCTTCCTAATGAACTTAGGAAATGGATTCTTCTTCCTGCAGAAAATGAAAGTGCTGGAAAATTTTCTGCCCTACTTCATTGCATGAGAGCACCTCTTCTCTCTCTCTCTCTCTCTCTCTCTCTCTCTCTCTCTCTCTCTCTTTGTGTGTGTGTTGTTTCCTAGTAATTGGCATTCAGAGGCATGCCAGCTGAAAGTAACTTATTCATCATGACTTGAATATAATAACTTGCAGCCTTTGGTAGGCAAATCCATAGAGGATAAGGCTAATATCCTTTTAGAGGGATTTCACAATCTCACAGTCCAGGTCCAAGCCTTAGTTGTGGTTAAGGGATAGCTAATACTATGCCTTCACTTGTTTAAATAGCTAATTTTGTTTCTTTTGACCCTTTTTTGGAGGGCTAAATGAGCAAGCGTTGTTTCTGAAGGCTCAAACAAGAAAGATAGTATTTTGAAATCATGTCCAAGATAAACACAAAGTAGATTAGGCTTCTCAGATCTGGTGCCCCCCAAATGTTTTTGAACTTTCATCCATCATCCCTGATCATGCTGGCTTGGGCTGTTGGGAGTTGTAGGTCTCAACATCTGAACAACGCCAAGTTAGGGAAGGCTGGAGTAGATAACTGACTTGACAAAATGGTCATTGTTTCCTTATATTAAATGCAGAATGCATTTGTAATATTGAGTATTTTTATGACCTTTCACAGAGGCTGAAAGATGTCAGTGGAGAGGCGTTTTATCCCTTGCTTGAAGATGAGTAAGTACATAGAATAAGCCGTTTACTTTGAGAACTTAGGCCAGGAGTGGCTAACATCTTGTGTGGAAATATGTGAGTCTGGAATGCGGCCCCCAAGGGGTTGACCAATGATGAACATGGACCTTGAATCAAAAAAAAAAAAGGGTAGCATCCATAGGGCTATGGTATTCCTGTCCACTCCACCTATTTCTCAGTGAGCTGTGTGACTGGCTGATCAGAAGGAAAATACCAGTTTACAGTAGGGGTCAGTGCTCTAAACAATTTGTTTACAGATGGATCATTGAGATTTTTGGAATGTTTCTGTTTCTTCCCACTGATCAGGATTGTGAAGCAGCAGAAGTCATTGATCCAATGATGGTTTCTGGTTCAGATTAATTGGACTGGGAAGAGAAACCCTTGCTTTCATTAGATTAGCCCCCAGATTTAAATAAAACTGCTGAGTAGACAGGTATGGTATTCAGGGCTAGTAATATATTTCTATCAGATTCTTCCCAGCACTTCATTTATTGATTATTGCAAAAAAAGTATTCTGACTTATGAATTGTAAGATTGTCTCCATTTAGAATAAGAGAGTATGAGAATTGATTTCACTTGTGTGTGTGCGATGATGATGATGATCTTAATTGCTTCAGCTTTTCCCAATTTCTTCTATAGTTAATTCAGTGTATTGGGGCAAAAAAATAAATTAAATCACAACCACATCCTCTATTATTTTTTCAGCCAATCAAATATACCCCATTCAAACAGTAATAATGAATTATCTGCTGCTGCTAATCTTCCTCTTATAATCCGAGAGCGGGATACAGAATACCAGCTAAACAGAATTGTCCTTTTTGACAGGCTGCTGAAGGTGCGTAGTACTAACAAAACTTTGTATACAATTTCCTTCATATACTGTGTTTATATCTTCATTTTGCCCTCAATGCTTCCTGCAGTGAAATATGATATATGTCTCATTCATTTCTCTTTAGACGTCAACACCAGGTGTGTTTCTTAAGAATCTGTATATGGATGTACATGTTTGTGTGTATATTATTATTATAAAATATACAGATTCAAACAGTATACAAATATAAGATGCAATTTGAAAGTATTTCCAGTCCTGTAAAATGATATGTTGTCTCCAGGCCTATCCATACAAAAAAAATCAAATTTGGAAAGAAGCCAGAGTCGACATTCCTCCACTAATGAGAGGTCTAACGTGGGCTGCCTTACTTGGAGTAGAGGTAAGAATGAAGGAGAGAGAGAGATTCGTAATTGCAAACTGCAGGGACTGCTGATAATAACTGCACAGTGACTGCAGTTTCCCTGAGAGATAGCTGAATAATGTTTTGCCCAACCTTTCCACCCCTATACACAGAGAGATACAGGAGCAGGCTTAGTTGGGGGAAAGGAAAACCATTCAGTGGGATTGTGGTGTGCGCATGCGGGCATGAACATACATGCAAGATATGGCTTGATGAGGAAATAGCCTTTCCTTACTCTTGAATCCTGTTTTGGGGGAGAGGCAGAGCATTTATTATTACAGTTTTTATACCGCATTTTCACAGAAATGTGCCCAAAGCAGCTCACAATATGGTCACATCATTTAATGCAGCACCCCCTTTCTCTCTCCAACACCACCAGTCCCAATCAAGTGTAGTCTCGCCTTTCTCGCACTCCACTTCCCAGAATTCAGTCTCTTTGTGTGTTTGGAGCAGGGTAAAGTTCTGGATCAAAAGATACTTCGCCCCAGTTCCAGGCAATATGCATGGTGGGGTGTGTTTGAAACATACCCGTATGGTGTGCTTGTCCTAGTTTTGACATCTACACAGGGTCACAAGTGTCCGAAAACAGCCTGTGGCCATCAAATTGTAGAGTTCGTTACTGTATCTTGTTCCGAGAGAAGGGTTTGGGTGATGGGCGGGGAGAAGCAGAGAATAATTTGGACCACGTGCCAAAACTCCTGTCAGAACCCTGCATGAATGAGTTTTGCTGGCATTTCTGTTAGTGCTGCCTTTGCAACATTAATTCTAGCAATGAGTTCAGTTGCGCATGTAGGTTCTTACTGCATTGATGTCTTACGGGTTTTAGGGTGACATTCAAGCAAAGTATGATGCCATTGACAAGGACACTCCAATTCCTACAGATAGACAAGTAAGATTCTTCTTTTCATGTGATCACCTGTGAAATTATGAAAATACATTCAAGTACAGCTTAATTCTTGGACCGATAATAAAATAAACTTTCTGGCGCACAAAACCCTTCACAATGCACTTCGAAAGAGTAATAGAACCATAGCATCTATCACAATCCTTCATCTGTATGGTTCTGCTGAAGAGGGAGACTCTGCATGTGCCAGTATACATTTGCCAAATAACATGTATGCGCCAGAGTGTGAGGTGGCCCCTGTTGACAAGAGTTTTGGGATGCCAGTGGGAAAAAGTTACCCTCAACAACACCAAGATACCCTATGGGTTTGTGGCATAATCAACCTCTTTGTGCTCTCTTAGGTGGCTTTTGCACAAAACGTTCCTTATTTCCCATGATTTCTTCCGTTCTACCATTCAGTGATATGCAAAGAACAGTAGTTTTGGGAGGACATATTCTCAGATTCCCCCTGGAACTAGTATGGGAGACTAAAACAGATGGAAACAGATGCCTGCTTTGAACTCTACAAACCCAGAGAGGTTTCCACTTTGGAGCTTTGTTATAGTACTTCTCTCACCCTCCTTTTCTGTGCCTGCCTATATCGTAGATTGAAGTTGACATTCCTCGCTGCCATCAGTATGATGAATTGCTGTCATCGCCAGAGGGTCACGCAAAATTTAGACGGGTACTGAAAGCATGGGTAGTTTCGCATCCCGGTCTAGTATATTGGCAAGGTTAGTTCAGCTGACTTACTATGCTGAGGAATTATTATTTCTTTAATCTTAAATTTACTTAAGCAATCAGGACCATTTTTTTAATGTTTTCTTTCTATGCTGTAGAATAACCCACAATAACATTTTATTTATTTATTTTAGCTTTAGGTATAAGAAATGCAGTAATTCAATCAGTTGGCTTTAAAAAACCAAACCTGAGTTTTGTGCATTTTTGTGGAATTATGAATTGTTGACTCTTCTGTTGTTTTCATGCTGTGCTTTAAAAGATCAATTAGATTATTTCCAGATAGTGAATAAATTGTAGCTAAACAGAGTAATGATCAGCATCTCAATTACACCCTTAAGTAATGATTTATAGAATGTAATATAACTGGAGTTTTTCTGCAGTTGGTGGACATTACAGAAGTGGGGGGGGGGGACAAGTAAAATAAATTTAACTTCAGGATCGCTTCACACATTATGCTTTCAGAGGTTTCTGCATATTTCTGCATGCGAGAAACACTTGAAACAATATACACATTCCCTATACAGAGCATATGACTATGTTGGGGTGAGTGAAGTAATACTGAAGGCTGCTTAATATATGGCAAATCACTTTAACATCATTGGTGCATTCGTTTGTTTTCCTCCCTTGTAGGTCTTGACTCCCTTTGTGCGCCGTTCTTATACTTAAATTTCAACAATGAAGGTAAGCATTTTCCGCTCTTAGTTTGTTGTTCTCTCCAGACGAGATGTCTGCTATTTTCCCTCTCTCATCTTCACTCATCTTGTAAATAATTCCTGCACGCCTTGAACTCCAGAAACTGCATAGACAGGATGTATCATATAATATAGTCACAACTGGGAGGAGGAGTTTGGATTTGATATCCCGCTTTATCACTACCCAAAGGAGTCTCAAAGCAGCTAACATTCTCCTTTCCCTTCCTCCCCCACAACAAACACTCTGTGAAGTGAGTGGGGCTGAGAGACTTCAAAGAAGCATGACTAGCCCAAGGTCACCCAGCAGCTGCATGTGGAGGAGCGGAGACATGAACCCGGTTCCTCAGATTACGAGTCTACCACTCTTAACCACTGCACCACACTGGCTCTCCCCCATACCTGGCTTCCGTGGTGCACTGGTAATGTAGGGATGTCAGCGACATGTGGACCAGCTGGATCATTGCATACTAGCATATCTTTTCCACTTGGGTTGCTGTTGCTAACACGAGAATGTCCCCATGATTTCTGATTTATGCTGTACTTCTGATGCTTTGTTCTGTCATTGTTGCTTATTCTTTTTAAGCCGCTTTGGGATTCGTTACATAGAAAGTGGTATAGAAATACATTCAATCAATCATTCACCCTCTAAAGAATGTTTGCTATGGCGGCCCGAGATCACATGTGTAACTGCATTTGAGCTTATTACTTAACCATTTGCGTGGGTGCATTATACAGAGATCATACAGCTCGGGAACGTTGCTGATTGCTTCCACCACATCCTGTGATGCAAAATTCATTACGGAACATAGTTGGGTGTTTTATGTACATGAAGAAGGCTATTGTATTAATATAGGTGCCCCTTTGTCAGGTCCCTGATACTCTTGCTGGTGCCCTGGGTTGGAAAAATGCAGGGAAAGGTTCTAGCAGAAACCGATAACCCACCTACTTCTGGCATCTCCCCTTTGCAAGCCTTCTCATTGGTTGAGGAACCCTGCTGACTGGGGTGGGTTATGGGAGTTTGGTGCAGGTAGGGAGGGGCTCTGTCCACAAGCAGAGGTCTTTCCTTTGGAAGAGAATTTTCAGGGGTTTGCTGGGGAAAGAGGAGGGTGGGAAAGTCATCTTCTGCATGCTTTACTCAAGATCCAACCCTCTATTTTTCATGGGTAGTTGTTAATTTTTGCAAATGTTTTCAATACTATAGGAGCCTTTTGCATAAGCAGTGTAACTTATGAAATAAAGTGTAGGTGTTTTGTAACAGTAATAATGTGTTGTGTATAGAACTTACATTCTTTTCCTAATTCTCTCCTCCTCTTCTTTTTTTAAGCCCTGGCCTATGCCTGTATGTCTGCCTTTATTCCAAAATACCTGTATAACTTCTTTCTGAAAGACAATTCTCATGTGATTCAAGGTAGGTTTTCTGTTAAACCTCATTGAAGATACTTGTTATAGTAGTCTTCCTTGATAGTTATTATATAGCTTTACATGTTTAGGGTAGGATTCAACTAAATTTTACTGAGAATAGACCACTGAAATTAATGGACCTAACTTAGTCATGTTCATTCATTTCAGTGGGTCCGTTCTATCTCCACACTGTACATCCTCTTCAACGCCTCACTCATTAATATGTATAAGGTGATAATTAGATGTTAGCCATACTTAAATTAGATCAGTTGATATCAAACAACAGGTAACTTAAATCCACTTATTTCAGTGGTTTTGCTCCAAGTATGACTTAGAGCAAGGCTGTCGTGATCTACTGGTCAATTGCGGGATCCTGGTCGATCGCTGGAGCCTCCCCCCCCAAAAAAAAAAGCTCAACAACTTTGGCTCCCTAAAAAGGTTGGACAGCCCTGACCTAGAGGATATATTGGGTAATATGTGACTGGTATTTGTTAGTATGATTCTTATCATCTCCATCAGATTCTGGGTGGTATTCAACCATGTTCTCTTCAGAACAGACCCACTATACGCCCAGGAACCTCACCAAAATGCTGCAGAGGGTGCACCTCCACAGGCACATACCTCCACATGTGGTGGGAGTGCCCCAAAATCCAACTATTCTGGGCAACAACCATACGAGAAATATGTAAGATAACCAAGCAAGTGCTAGAAATCACCCCAGAATTGGTCCTACTAAACATCTTCCAAGATAACAACGCCCACTTACACCACAAAGAACTAATAATCCACCTACTCTCAGCAGCCAGAAACATCATAACCAGACACTGGAGAGACCTGTCAGGAGTAAGCATGGACCAATGGTACCAAGTAGTATGGGAAACAGCCCTACTAGAAAAACTAACCAGTAAGCTGAAACAGACACGGGGACAAACAGAAGATGACTTCACCCCGGTATGGTTCCCCTTCATCACACACACAGCCCAACAAGAAAATGACAAAAATCTACCGACAGCATACAAATCAATATGGCTGGCCTGATCAAAAACACTCACCCACCCTACTCACACAGGAAACCAAAGACCACTGCAGCCAACCACTAATGAACAATCACACGCTACGCCAATCCCGAACTCTCTCACTATCAAAGGAGCACAAGCTAACAACAGAGAACCTGCACAAACGACGCTGACACCAAACCCTACATATATTAAGTAAAGTAGAAACATCCCCACCCCACCCATCTCCCCACCCCACCCACCTCTCTCCCCCCTTCCTCCCTAATGTCTCAACAAATGAAACTGATGTGTAAAAATGCCGGATGGAAAAATACGAGAGACACATTGCATATACCTTTGTAAAACAAGAAAATCCTTTAATAATAATAATAATAATAATAAAAGAACAGACCCACTAAAAGCTTATACAGTGGGGAAAGCTTTACTTCCTCTCTCATATCACTAGAGCTCAGGGATGTCCACTGAAGCTGAACGTTCAAAGACTCGGGACAGACAAAAGAACGTAATTCTTCACACAGCACATAGTTAAACTGTGGAACTCACTCCTACATGAAACGGTGATGGTCACACAACTTGGATGCCTTTAAAAGAGGATGAGATACAAGAGTTCGTGAAAATTTAGGCTTAGCAGCTTGTTAGATCGATGCAGGTTTAATTAATGCACTTTTTATTATTTCCAGTTTCATTTATAACAGTTTTAACTGCTATTGTGCATGTGGTATCTTCATCACTCTTCCTTAGGCAGAGGTTCTTTTCTAACATTGCTACCTTGTGACCCTTTTAACTGGCGATTGAACCTGACTCCTTCTACATGCAAAATATATATAGTACTCTGGTGCTGTCTTTTTCTCAAAGGTAGAGCCTTCTCCCTCCCCAGCAGCTTGTGCTTCTTTCCTGCATGTGAAATATGTTGGAGAGAATATAGAAAAGGCACATGTAGCAGATCCAAACAACTTCTTTTAAAGTTAGACGCTTATGGTGCCTTTTGAAAACTCCTGGAAAAATATATCCGTAGCTCAGTTTAGAACAAAAGAGAAATACCCTCAACGGTTCTTGGCACTTAGAAACTGTTGAAACTGTAATGCAAATAGCAGGACAAGATGAGGTATGGTCACCTACTACACAGGGTGACAAGAAAAAACCTTCAGTGCAAACACAATCTATATCTCATTTCTGGAAGGAAAATAGACCTGTGTGTGTTTAAGTATTCTACAAAGGAATAAAGTTGATGGGACTAGTATTTTTTTTTTTAACATAAGCGGAAATAATAGAAGATTTAAAAAAAAAAACCTGTTTAGTTTGGAAATAGCATGCTTTAACGTTAGATAATAGAACTGTAATTTAATTGTACGGGGTAAACAACTTAAGAACTTCCTGCTCTATACGCTTTCATAATAGCTTAGAGATGTTTAAAGGATGAAAGAAACTACTTTTATAAATGGAAAACTTTATATTTGGAGGTGTCCCTCCTCCCAGACATTTAGTCTACTCATGGTATTTGCACCACTTGAAATAAAAATGGCAGACTTTATGAGAAATCGATACAGGTTTTAGGAGGCCACGGTTGTGTTTTGTTAGAAAACCCATGAGTGGCTGTTCCTAAACCATGAGTACTCAAGGGGTGGTTTGTAAAGGCAGCAGCCCCACACAGTGGCTTTCAGGGTAAATTTGGGCTATAGATAGGTTCACAATCCAGCCAGCGTCACATGGGGATACCAATTGTATGAACCACCAGTACTTCTTGCTGCTAAACATATGTGATTACAGTACTTCAAAGAAGTGTCACTTGTTACTGCACGAAATTGTGACTGCTGCTTATATGGATCCCACATGGAAGCATGAGTTTAGAAATCAGTGCCTCCATGCGCTTTTGGTTGGAAGTCTTTGACAGCCCCTAACTCTTAAGGAGTCTGTAGTGTGGGAACTGTCAGCCTTAAGATGAGGGGTACGCATATTATCGCCACTTTCTTGTCGATGTGTGGCACACAGCCTTGGTACAGGCTTTTCAGATTTTGAAAATGCAAGACCAGTTGAAAGTTTACAGCTATAATATACCAAATTAACTGAAGGAATAATTTGTATCATCTAAGCTAGTGCTGTTTGGCTGATCCCAGCCAATAGATTTTCATGGAAAGACGTGTGCCTTCAATAGACACTTAATTAACCATGTAATCCCACAAAGCAATTATATTTTATGAGCCTTGCTGTTCAAATAAAGATGGTATTTAACAAGGTACAGCATAGCCATCTAGAACCACTGAAGGCACGAATCCCTTGTTTGAAAAGAAATGTGCTTTTAGGAAACTAATTGTAAATTTGTTTTCATCAGCACATAGCCGAGTTTATGCGATTAGTCGCTTTAAATACTTTACCTGTGGTTGGTGAATTCATTAGGAACATAAATATGTTAACACTACATTCGGAGAAAGGTATATAAATTAAGGATCGTTTCAGGGGCTTAGAGATAATGCAGTACTGAAGGATCATGTGGGTTTTCATGCCAAAATAAAAGTACTCCCCAAAGCTCTGAGGCAAAAATAGAAGTAAGAATTCATTTTATTTATATACTTTCTATACTGCTTTTCACCTGAGGATCACAGGGTGGTTACTATATAAAAACCACAAAAATACATAACTTGGTAACAAGCAAAAACAGTACTGTAACCCCCTACAATTTAAAAGGCCATGGATTATTTAATTTGCCATAAGTAGCAGGTTGCTATTGTGGTCAGGTCCTGCTTACGGACTTAACATTGGCATCTGGTGGACCACTGTGAGAACAGGATGCTGACTAGATAGACCTTTGATCTGGTCCAGTGTGGCTCCTACAACTGATGGGCTGAACATCATTTGACTGTAGCAACAAACGCAAAATCTGGTTTGTAAAAAACACTGATCTTATGAGAAGATACACTAATATTTTATTGGAAGTGCTGCATAGAAACCAGGAGGTCAAAATATCAAGCACCATAAATATGTTCAATGATCCTTTATGTATTATGATTGGTATAAAACAGATGGCCATAAACTGCTGCTCGCTACCATCACAAATACCAGCATAATCACACACCTGGCAAGTAAATTATTTTTAACAGCTGAAGTAAACTTTCTAACAGCATGTCAAAGTGTTTAATGTTGTCCTGTACTATTAAAGAGGATGTAAAATGTATGTATACGGAAATCATGTACATACAAACTGCACATATGTACAAAATCTGCTGCAATGTTTGTGCTCCCCCCTCCTTTTCCCCCTTTTTTAAGGGAGGGGAAGAAATAATGAAACATACCGGTAATATTGATGTGATTGCAGGTCACTTGTAGTAAATATTTTGAGCTTGTTTCCTTGTGTTCTCTTTGTAATACAGTGGTACCTCGGGTTAAGAACTTAATTCGTTCCGGAGGTCCGTTCTTAACCTGAAAATGTTCTGAACCTGAGGTACTTTAGCTAATGGGGCCTCACACTGCCGCACAATTTCTGTTCTCATCCTGAAGCAAAGTTCTTAACCCGAGGTACTATTTCTAGGATAGCGGAGTCTGTAACCTGAAGCGTCTGTAACCCGAGGTACCACTGTAGGGGATTCCACCAAGCAGACTTAGTTTCTGATCCCTAAGGCCTAAATTCCTAGTGAAAGGTTTTCTTTCCTTTTCTATCGCTCTTCTAGAATACCTGACAGTTTTTTCCCAGATGATTGCATTCCATGACCCCGAGCTGAGTAACCATCTCAACGAAATTGGCTTCATTCCAGATGTAAGTGGAAATGCTTCTTGTGCATTTTTAATAAATAGTAGTAGGGAAAGGAAAGTGGGGTCAGTCTCAAAGGTTTGTTTCCGCATATCGGAACCCAAAACAAATTTGATACAAGAAACCTTCAGAACCTGGTAGGAGCTGCCAGTGCAATTAGTTGGTGTTGTACCACTTAAAATGCTATCACTGTCAAATCGGTATAGTGAGGTGGAATTCAGCTAAATTTTAATCAGAGTAATTAATGGCTGTAACTTAGCCATGTGCATTGATTTAAGTGGCTCTACTCTGAGTAGTGTTGACGTCTATGTAGAAGCATTTGAACTGCAGTTATGTACAAAGTCTGCAAGCAGAATTTCCTGGAAGTTCACCTTCTCATGTACACACTCAGTCCTTGATGCAAGGAGGTTTACAGTCTGAAGAAGTTTGCAAATAAAGTGATGGGGAGAGTATATAATTACGTGGAAAACAAGCTGTCTGCAAAACTGTATTTTCCATACAAATGGGTTTGCTATCCTACAATAAGCCTAATAGGAGCTGCGCGTGTCACTTGGAAAATAAAATTGATACCGGCGACTCATCAGGATCCATCTAGGTTGAAGCATATGCACTTCAGCAGTGATCTGAACCAGATTTTCATGCTTGAGTACTAATCCTATCAAATTGAACACTGATAAATCTTCCAGGTTCCTGCTGTGCAAGAGATTATTTCTTGCCACTC
Organism: Lacerta agilis; assembly: GCF_009819535.1. Lineage (NCBI taxonomy): Eukaryota > Metazoa > Chordata > Lepidosauria > Squamata > Lacertidae > Lacerta > Lacerta agilis. The sequence goes on from NC_046320.1 coordinate 52,221,008, forward strand.
TGCCATTTGTTATTATATTATAGAGCTCTTGAATAGAGTCTTGAACACTACTGAGCAGCAAGTATTGTCAGTGGTCACAATGTCTGCCTGAAGTATTATGTGGAGAAAAGTGGGCAGGATTTCTTAAAAAAAGAACACCGAACAATAACTATTGTATACATTTTATAAAATCTTACACTGTGTTATGAACATGTCCATATGTCCTGTGTAATTCTGACATGAAAACAACAATCTCTTAACCTAAAGTATCCTTACTACCAAAACATGAACTTGTATGCTTAAATTATTCAGTCACAGTTTTGGTTTGCCATTAATTATAGGTTCTGGCTGTGTCTACTTGGTAACCACTTAAGAAAGTGGCTACCAAAAGCTTTGATTTTACTCACCTGCAAGTAACTTAGCACCTAGCTAATTATAGCTGCTTAACAAAAAAAGTATTGCTGTTAAGTTTGTGTAATGATGGTACAGCTAATTGTTATTTGAGAGGACACTAGCGTCAATTTTTTATCCTTTAATCAAGCTTTTGGACCACTTTTTAAAATTAGAGATGTGCCCATAAATGCCATCAAAACACACAAATACATCAAAGAATTGAGGTTCTGCATATTACAATGGCGTCCACACCACATTTATGTTATATCGAAGCAGCAAGAGAGCAAGGTTGAGTGAAACACATGTACTGATCCGCTTCCAGGTCTGCTGCAAAGGAGTGGAATATGTAACCCACCCACGTAAAACCCAGCAGTAAGAGAAAGAGGGTGTGGTGGTTGCCGGTAATCATGCCTTCTCTCCCACCAGTAACATGGAACATGCAAAGGGGAGCAACTGATCTAGCAGTGATGAGTTACATTACATTTGACTTGGTATTGGGTAGACCTACTTACTTATATTCTAAGGTTTATACACTACTTGATTGGGGGGGAAACAAAACATCAAAGCAGTTTACAAAAAGATAAGAAAGTAAAGAAAATTTCACACCCATACCTTAAAATGCTCAAAAGTTAAAATACAAAAATAGTGTAGACCTAGAACATGATTCAAGTGTAACTGAAATGTCAGTGGTGTTTCCCCGCCAATTTTTACCCCCCCCCCTCTCTCTTTTTTTTTGCCAGGCCATGGGCCCGTGGGAAGCCTGCAAGCAGCTAGAGCTCAATTCAATTCCCTGTTCACAAATTATTTTGTGCTGGGGGTGGGGGAATCTATAAAAAATATTTGCTTCACAGGATTGTTGTGAGGGTAAAACTTTGAAAGATCTGGGAACTTACTGTATTGACTGTTAGTCATACTTTATTATTGGCAAGCTCTGTTTGACATATTTTTAAATCCATCTTAAAGATAAAACTTTGGGGGAATATTGCAGTAAGAATTTGTAGCCGTCTCTGCTGCTTGGTTATACTTGAGTGAGGTTGGTAGGGGGCACTGTGTACCAAGAACAATGCATCTCAACTAATAGAAGCTCATTGTTGCAGCTGCTCTTAAATGCAAATTTGGGAAGCAAGTATTGAATCAGATATTTTGGTGTATTTTTCTTTCTATTTTCATGTTTCTCCTTTTGTCTCCCTAAGGCACAACTAGAGACACAACTGATTATAGTGCCATTTGTGAAAGGAATGTTGATAACTTTGTTTTTCCTTTGCCTTTCCTAGAATATTATATGTGGGGAGGATATGCATTGCACCCTCAGATAGTGAAATGAAATACTAATTTACTACTTTTTCAGTGTATTGACTAGTTGTCAGTAAGGTCTGATATGTCTCTGAGACCATCCCTCTACGTCATTGTGTTAGGCCTCAGTCATGATTTCCATGATGTTTGAATTTTACAATTTCCACTAACACAATTTCAGGTAATCAGTGCAGTCTAATAGAAGCTAAATGTTTGAGAACTGGTATTTTGTCACAGCGGGTCTGCTACTAAAGAGACAAACAGCCATTAAATGAACTGTGGCTTGTATCTTCTGTATACTTGCCACCTTGACTTACTGGGCACAAAAGCTTCCTTTGTATTGCTTAGAACTGTGACCTAGGCCAGCATGAGTGTAAATAGAGCATTTTTCACACACACACGAGGCAGATAGATTTTGATAGAATCAGAAAAGGCCATCTCCTTCAGTGCCATGCAATTTCATATGGCCTTAGCCTCTCCATAAGATGCTTGCTTGTTACTTTCCCGAGAGAAATCTCAGCCTAGTACAAGCCTAAAGGGCATACACCACTCCCACCCATTTTGTAGAAAATGTAATAGGTAAACTGAGCTGCACAACAATTATATGAATCTGGAATTAATGATAACTCAGTAGAAAGCAGCAGTTATTTCCAGGGACGGTTATGTAACCCATTTTTCTTAATCATGGAAAAATGGTTTCCCTCACTTCTTTATCATACCTTCACACTTCCTCCCTTCTGTGAACAGATTATTTTATAGATCAAGACGTCTCAGCTTCAGCATAGGAGAGATGTGAGAGAGGAAGCTCCCATTTTGATTCTGAAGAGGAAATTTCATATATAGAAAAACCACGTGCAAATTTTGTAATGAGAGAAAGCAAAATGATTTTGCGCTTGTTGAAGTCCCCCTACATGAAGCATGGATTACAGTTATTATACAGAGCCATGAAATAGTGGAGTGCAGGTTCTAGGGGTTTAAATTGCAGTGTTGGTAACATGCTACTGTGATACAGATTTTAAACTGCAATCCTGACTCTAAATTGCTCACACTTGTTACAATCAGAGGCTGCAGAACACTAAGGTGATAGACAATTTACAAGGCTGTGCTTTAACCCATGTATTCTTTTCTCCCCACCCTCTTCCTGTGGTTTTTATAGCTGTATGCCATTCCTTGGTTTCTCACAATGTTTACACGTGAGTATGACCTTTTGTCATTTTTTCTATGCTAAGCATGCCCTTTTTATTGCATTATATCACGGTCATTTTTCACTTTGATCTGGGTTAAATATCTGGGGAATCTGTAAGTTTCCAGATGTTGTATTCCTGGTCTGGTCAGGAATGAAGGGAGTTGAAATCCAGCAACATCTGGAAGGGCAACGGTTCCCTATGCCTGATATAGGACCTACAGAGGATGGCTAGGATTTTATGCCAATGTTTCGGAAGATTGGGGAGTCTGTAATACACCCTTACTCTCCTAACTCCATGTGCCCCCCAAAATCTCCTTCAACCCTCTGGAGCAATTTTTTAGGGGGCTGCAGGAGAGAGGAGGGAGATGCTCTGTTTTTCAAGCAGAATGGGAGTGTTGGATGCAACCCCAAATTAGCAACATTTTATTTTCTGATTGTCCAATTATAGTATTGAATGATTATAGTTCACTCAATTCATATATGTACTGTGGCACATTTCCACTTAGAAATATTGTCCTGCTGCTTTGTTTTGTCTTTTATGACATGCTCTGGCTTTGAACAATTCTTACACATCCCCATCAGAAGGACCGTGCTCTTTCAGTGATAATTCCACATTGTCCTTCAAAACAGTGGTGCCATTTTCATTTTTAATTTGTATTCTATCTTCCTGAATTACTGCACTCAAAGTAGTTTTCAACCTATAAAAATGGCAAAATGTACAACAAAAATCGCATTGTGATCCCATAACCATCAAAATTTAAAATCAATTTACAAAATTCAAGGACCCATTTCACATGTAGACCCAGTTCCCACATAATGCTAAGCCATGGTGTGACTTAGTGTTATGTTGAAACTCCCAGGCTCCAGACAAACCATGAGCTGTAACTCAGGTTTCCACTTCATTTGCCACTTGTGGTTTAGCCAGAGTAGCATGGCAGCAGCAGGAACAGAGGAAGAGCAGAGTGGCTGCAATCTTCTCATGCATTCACTTGTTCACACTAAACCATGGTTTGGCTTAGCATTATGTGAGGAGTGGGCCATACATAGTATTACAATATGATGCTTTTTAAAAATTAGCAAATGATAATAAAATAAAATCACCCTGGTCAATTGCAACAATTATTTAAATACTTCAAGCAACCCAGAAGATATATGCAAGGCATAAAATGTATCAGTCCTACTGGTTTCTTAAAAACACAACAGGGTTATGGTTTGTTCGCACATACAGCAACACATTTTAAAAGTAGACCTCAAAGTTGTTGCAGCAGAAACCATGTCTACATTATTGTGAAATTGTGTGATACAGTAAGACATGTCCTTAATTCACAGGTGATTTTCCTACAAGCACCTACGAGTGTGTGGCATAATCCATATACTTAACAGAAGATTTATCTAAGAATTGCCTTCTAAGCATTTTTCAAAATATTCTTTTTTACTAGCATTTTATATCCATTTTTGTTGGGAGGCAACAACACAAGGCTGTGGTTTAAAAAGCTCAGTTTTGGTATTGGGTATATTTGATGAGGTTTTAAATTTGTTTTATAAATTAACTATTATCCAAGTACATAATGGCAGTCAGATAAAGTCAAAGATTAACTATGATACTGATTCAGATGAGTTAATGTGAAGGGAAATCATTCAACTGCTTCTGTCCTTTGGAAAATTATATACCTCACATACAATTATAGTATTTTACATAAAGTATGACTGATGTTTAGTAAGCATAACAGGAGGAATAGTTTGTCTAAAAATGGGTGTCTGCATTAAAATGTGTTGCTCTCCTGGGTGCAAAAACTTCAGGGTTTGTTTGTAACCCTGTCACAGAAAGCTGAAGTCAAGTTGTGGCTAAAAAGCTGCTCTAAATCAGGAAGTTCCCTGGTTCAAATGTTCTGCAATCAACTATTTTGGTGGCTTTAGTTTGTAAAAATAGATACTCCTCACTCAGAAAAAAAATGCCCTTGGCCATCTCATTACTCTATAAACAAGACCAAAATCTTCCCCAAAACATTTCCCCCCCCCAGAAATTTATCCCACCTCTCTTCAATTTTTTGGGTGCCCCCAGATGTTTTGTACTAAAACTCCCACCTGACCTAGTCAGAGATTATGGAGTTGTGGCCCAAATCATCTGGAAACAACCTGACTGGTAAACATGGATGTGTTAAATCCCTCCTTACCCCTCCTCACTTTTCACAGTTAAACACTGAGCACTGCTGGCCTATTTATTGAAATATTTTGTGCTGCCTATGAAGTTCACCTAAAAATTAGGACGTTGGAAAGTGACTATGTTGTATTAGTACCAAATCTGAATATGTCTTCCCATGGACAACCACCTGTTGTCCTTCTGCCAACTCCTTGTCAATATAGCCAACTATTTTAGCACGCTGAGCAATAGCTGTCTGTGCACATTTCTTGATTAGTTTGTACATACAATCTCTCTAGTAAACATTTATTATAACAAGATGATCGAAAATGTACTTATGGGAGAAAAGGGTCCCATTGAAACAGTTAGCTGGGAATTCAGTGTCTATGCAGATCATGCATCTCTTTCCTTCTGCTTCAGTAATAAATACAGTGTTTGAACAAGAGAGAAAAGTCATTGAAGTGTTTTTTCAGCAGAATATATAATTCTCTTAATTAGGCATTTAATAACACTGAAATGAGTTATTGATTACCTTTGGGAGTGAACTACAGATGAAGATAAATCTTTCTAAACAAGGTTGGGTATTCTTTGTTCTAAAAGTAAAGCAATAACCTTCAAGTTGTGGTAATTTATCTAGACAAATGGCTATATATCTGTGATAGAAAATCATAGGCCTCTTTCACTATCCTACTCAATTTACCAATGAATCTATTGACTTAATAACATAACACTATTTGGGTTTCTCCAAATGGCTCTTCCACCACTTGGTTGCATGCATGCTGTTAGGTCACTTGCTATTAGGGCCTTTTCCTGTGTTGAATCTTATTTGTGTACTGAGTTTGTGTCATCGGTTACATCATTGTTGTTCAACTTCAGCTCCCATCAGACCCAGCCAGCATCGCCAGTGACCAGGGGTAATAGGAATTGTAGTCCAGCAACATCTGGAAGACCACAGGTTCCCCACTTTTGTTCTGCAGCAAAACCTTGTAAAAGCCAAGGTGATGCCTTCGAGAAGCTGCCCTCCAACTCCCATGAGTCCCAGCCAGCATGGCTAATGGTCAAGGATGATGGGAGCTGTAGTCCAGCAACACCACCACATTGACTACTCCTGTCAACAGTTCCAGGTCAACACAACCTTTTCTAAACATGTGATCAACAAGCTAGTTTGGTTTGATCTGCTGATGGGCCATGCAAGGTTTCTAGTCTCTCAAGATAATTAAACATAATTTTCCTGTCTTTCCCACCCCTTGCAGATGTCTTTCCGTTGCACAAAATATTTCATCTGTGGGATACATTACTGCTTGGGAATTCTTCTTTCCCTTTCTGTATTGGAGTGGCTATTCTGCAGCAGCTGAGGGACCGGCTTCTCTCTAATGGATTCAACGAATGCATTTTGCTGTTTTCTGATTTGCCAGGTATTGCAAGTTTCTATGTTGGGTGTCTTCTGTTATGGTTCACGAAGTTTCTGTTGATAATTTGGGGTTTTGAGTGTAAGATCTTAGTAGGGAGATGGAAAATATTCATATAGATGGGTCCTTGCATTGCATTGGGCAGAGTTTGAATTAATTGCAGGACATATCTTGAGATGGAAAAAGCAAAATTGGATAGCTAAGTTGTAGGAGTGTAACAATATGAGAAAACTAAATTAACTGGGCATGCCTAAGTGTGAAACCACACACTTTTCCTAATAGATCTTCCAGTAATATGTGTTGCAGTTTCATTTGCTCTGGTGAGCAACCAGTTCCATTCTGACAGGTACAATGAGTCCCTGACTTCCTGTAGACCAGGGGTGGCCAACTCCCAAGAGACTGAGATCTACTCACAGAGTTAAAAACTGGCAGTGATCTACCCCCTTTTGGGGGGTTCAGTTTAGGAAGGAGGAAGGCCCATTGGGGGGGGGGGTTCGGGTCAAAGTTGTTGAGTTTTTTCAGGGAGGAGGTAAAATGTTGAGCTTTTTTAGGGGAGCCACAGTTGTTCAGCTTCTTTGGGGGGAGCCAATGATCTACCAGTGATCTACTGCAGATGTCCAGTGATCTACTGGTAGATCACGATCTACCTGTTGGACATGCCTGCTGTAGACCTTGAAGTTGTGGCATCATTTCTACAGTTGCATTGCGTTTCTGAAGGGCCCTAACTGCCTCACAAGCAAGTTCATGTCCCAGCTCTCCTCTTGGGCTTGGGACTACAGTATTATGTTTTCCTTTTAAATCTTAGAAACCAGTTTTGTCTTGATTTCATTTTTTCCAAAGAGTTGATTAACTGGGGTGTGTTTTCCTTTCTCCTGAGCAGAACGTTACAATCTCATTTGATGCAATCTCATTACCTTTTGATAGAATAGCAAACCACTCATAGGTTCTAATGGAACTGGAGAGCAATAGTTGCCTTAGAAAATACCTACTAGTGTGCATCACATTGAAAGCAGCTCTGGATTCCGACGCCTCCCTATCCGAGGAGGCAGGAGCTGAGCTCCTTATATGTTGTTCACATGGTAAGCAGCATGTTTGACAGCTTCTCCAGAAGCTGTCGCTGCAGACAGGGAAGTCTGGAGGAGAAGTCTCACATGCTTGACTTGCCTCTCACCATCCCTCCCAGGAAGGTGTATTCATTGCTGTTTCACTTTCAAGAAAAAGACACAAGAGCCGCTTGTTCATGAAAGGGTTTTGTTTTTTGTTTTTTTTACCCCTACGTATTCTTGAATCACCTGTGTTTGATGCCTTTGTCAAGAGAGCAAGAGGCAGATCTGTTTATAAAACAGTTCTAAAAATTCATCAAAGGTGAATAATGGTATTTGAGAACAGAAGCTATGCCTACGTGCCAATATTTAATAGCTTCCAGCCAAGTATGGGGTAGTGAAGCTGGCTTTGGTACAGATAGAAAGTGATTTGTTAGCACACACCTGCTTGCTGAAGTTGTTCTGTAATGTTGAGGCCTGCAAGATTGATGCCATTTTACCTAAAGCTCTGAATCCTTTAATTATACCCATTTTCCACTTGTATATACGTGATGCTTACAAATTCAAGCTTATCAATCCTAGTTTTTAGATCTAAGGATGAAGAAACCCCAAACAATTTCTCGTTCGCTCTTTCTTATCGGCTCCCTGGCTGTTGTATACTTGGTCATATTGTATGTAGACTAATTACCTGGCATTTAATAACTCCTACGAGTTTCTATAAGGATACATTTATCAGCATCTTCATATTTGGTTTCTCCATACATACAAAGCCTCCAGGCTTTATGAATAGATACTTGTTAACTATGTGTGTTGGTCCGTGTTTATGTGTATGTACATGCATGTGTATATAGATAGTTATTCCGTTATGCAGGATTTGGGGTGTGAAAGTTTGTTTGCTTTTAAATAAAAAAACCGGACAAGATCCATTTGTATCAGATTTTCAAAAGATGTCTGCGGCTTCATTTGCACATAATACATTTTATTCATTCATTTATTTATTTTATTTCATACAATTTGCATATACCACTTGATTGTAGGGAGGGGGAATCTACAAGGGGTTTAGAACAGAAGTGGCAAACCTCGGGGCACTGCTGTTGGCCTGCCAGGCCCAAGCCAAATTTTCTCCACCGTCTTCCTCTGCAGTGTGAGGATGGGGCACGGGGGCAAAAGATGCACGCCTATTTGGCTTACCAGTTGTACAAATGCAGCCAAAGACATATGGCTGGACCTGGCAAGAATTCAGAACTTAATCTTTTACCTAACTACTTTTTTTTAAAAAAGGAAATCGCTACGGTGCAACACAGTGCAGCATTGCAGTGCAATCGTATGCAATGTTCAACCAATAGAAAACATGGAGGATTTTCAAGTAAATAGTAACATCGGTTACTGAAAATGTTCTAGTGTCAGATGGAAAGCAATGCAGTATCTAATAGGCAGAGCCCTACCAAGCTGTAAGATGTATGTTCATAGGAAAACTATGTGAAAAGGAAAGGCTTCTGCAAGCAATGCGTGTGACCTCTTGATATCTTGCTTTCTCCTCCCAAAGTGTTGTCTGTGTGCCTGGGGCAAGTTTTGTAGGACATTAAATAAAATGCTTGGGACTCAAAAGGCCAGGCCAATGCTACTAACATGCATTCTTTCTGAGAGTGACAAGCAATTTATCTTTTCTAAATTTCCTCTTTGCATGCAGGGTCACCAAAAAGAAGCAGGTTTCTGGAATGGATTTAATGATATGCAAAAGACACGCTCTGTCACATTTATATATACTATTTGCCACACTTTTTATGAAACCTTCTCTGTGTCAGTAATCACTTGTTTAGCGCTCTCTGTTTTTCCAGTGAGCTGTCTTTGCAGACAAGCTCTCAGCTGCTTTGCTGCGAAATTCCCCCCTTGTCACCTGTGTGCCATCTTAACTTTGTGCTCTATGTGCTCTGCCGTCCCTGTGAAATATAGACTGAAAGTTTAAAATGACTGCTGGAGATTATGGCATCTTTCTGAAGGCTGTAGGGCTTTGCTACTTATCAGTTATCATATGATAACACTTTACAGAAGTGTAATATGTGATTGTGAGTTGCAGCGTGGAATATAAGCTGCTGCAGCCTTGAATGTCTCTCCAGCCAGGTGTGACAGTTTTATCAAATCAAGGGAGATTAATGACTGGCTTCATTTTAAAAAATACAGCTGCTAAATTTCCACTAAGAATTAGGCACCAAATTCTTTTCTCCAGGTCATTAAACCTACAGGAAATAAGTCTATTAACGAGGCTCATTTAATTTTGCTGAGTAGCCTTTAGATGATTTCCAGGCTAGATGTCAGTGATTTAAGAAGTAGCGGGAGTCTTAAAAGTAGTTTAGGTTTTAGGCCGCATCCGCCAGAGCAAAATGTGTGCGCTTGGCTTTTCCTCTGATCATGCCAGGAGCAAAACGAACCACAATCCCTGGCTTCCCGTTACAGTGGTGCCTCGGGTTACAAACACTTTGGGTTACAGATTCCGCTAAGCTCGGGTTAAGAACTTTACCTCAGGATGAGAACAGAAATTGTGCGGCAGTGGGAGGCCCCATTAGCTGAAGTGGTACCTCAGGTTAAGAACGGTTTCAGGTTAAGAACGGACCTCTGGAAGGAATTAAGTTTGTAACCAGAGTTACCATTGTATTTCTGAACCAGGGAATGTGGTTTGATTTGCTCCCACCAAAAAAAGGTTTGTTCTTGGCTTTCTGAATCTCTTTTGATCTCACCAAGGTTCACTATCCACCATGTCAGTCATTACACCTTGCGGTCCTCTTTTCAGAAATTGACATAGAACGTTGTGTCCGTGAATCAGTCAATCTTTTCTGCTGGACCCCTAAGAGTGCCACATACAGACAATATGCACAGCATCCCAAGCAAGCCGGAGAGGGCAACTGTTCAAGAAGTTTAATGTCTTCTTTCTCATCTGACTATCAGGATGCTCCCAGGAGTGATCTGGTGAGTTTTTACACTTTCAAATTACATTGATTTTTTTTTTGGTATATAGAACAGAATATTAAGGCTAAACATTCTCTTATTGTCTTAATTTTTAAAAAATGGTATTCACTGAGATTATTCTGCATAAACAATATATTTATTTTTAAAATAAACCTAAAAACAAACAAAGAAATCCAGTTGTTGATTTCAACATTCCTTGTTGATGTCTCTTCCTTCATTTTACAGTTAACATCTATGTATAGGTGTTTTCTCATTGTGACATTCCTTGACTAAACCACATCAGCTATTTATTGTTTGGAGTTTGAAGTGGGTATCTTCGTTCTTCAGGAACACATTAATTTAGGTTTCTAACTTCCCTGACCCCCCCAAAAAAACTTTTTGAACTTCTGAGCTGATTTGTAGTTTGATGGCCACGTGACCTTTTATTTATGTTCCAGTACCATCTTGATCCTAGAACTGCTCTGAAGAATGTGCCAATGGAAGTATTTCATCTTGTGCCAGGGCTTCTCCCTGCTCCTATAATCATACTGCTCCTGTTGTGTATGGGCTTTTATTCCTGTAACAGAGATTATTGAGGCCTAGTCACAGAGTTTTTGAGTAAGCCTTCTCTTCATGGAGGAAGAATAGCAAAAAGAATCCATTTCCCTCTCCCGTGGAATTTGTGGAATGTGCTATTTTAAAAGGCCCTACATACTGATGGCTTACTGTATCCAACGTGCTGATTGCTGATTCAACAAGCAGATAGCTTCTCTCTTAGCAATTATGAAAATGTAACCTTTGTTTTAATTTAAATTCAGGAACATTTCTTTGCTATGGAAATGCCTCTGGGGGTGGCCTGGGGAGTGGGGTGACCTCAGATAAACCTTTGGAACCAGCCTGGGAATATTTTATTTTGTTTTCTCTTTAATTTAGGAAATACATTTTTTGTCTCTTTGGATTTGGATTTAGTTTAGTTTAGTTTTGTTTTACTTTACAGAGGGAGAAATACCTAGAGCATAATTACTCAGTTATTAGTGTGGTGCTTTAGGGGCAGATGGGGCTCATCAACCTCGGAAAGTAGCCCATCTAGGAGAAGGGAAACCTCCACTGCTTTGCATGATATCGTTGGAAGAAGAAAAAGCTAAGGAGTAAACCCAACACAAATCCAGAGTGGAGTCCCCAAGACTGTTGGATGGTGCCTTCCAGCAACTCCCACAGCCCAGCTGATGCCAAACATATTGCTCTGCTTTTCTTTGGACCACATCAGCAAGGCTGTGAGGGGGGTCTTGTTGTCTGGGCAGCCAAGGACCTCCATACACATTGCCCAGGCTTACATCCTTGGAAGGTCACTTTGGTGCTGATAGTGCAGTCGTTTGACTTCACCCCTGGAGACACACTCCGTTGTCTCTCAAGACAGACAGGTGCCAACAAGTGTGGTGTTTTCAGCCCTCCTCCATTAGCTTAGTACTGAAGGAGATAGATTTTAGATCAGGCTTCTTCAACCTCAGCCCTTCAGATGTTTTGAGACTGCAGTTCCCATCATCCCTGACCACTGGTCCTGCTAGCTAGGGATCATGGGAGTTGTAGGCCAAAAACATCTGGAGGGCCGAGGTTGAGGAAGCCTGTTTTAGATAGATAAATTTAGATTATTGACAAGTCCCTGTCCTGTGCTGTCTCTCGAAAGCTTGCCTTGCTCATTTGGAGTGATGTGTGTATATGTGTGATCCTGAAACATGCAATATTCACATTTTAAAAAGCACACCATATATCTTGTGACTAGGAAAAGAAACCTGAACCATCGCATTGGCTGCGCCTTGCAACTACCGGTAATTGTTGCTTGCCCTTTCGAGGAGTTCCGAAGCATAAGAAATGCACGGAATTGACAAACAAGGCCAAGAGACATTGCCTAGGCAAGGCGTTTGTGCTTTCTGAGCCAAGTGATAGCCTTATCAGCAGAACTCCTTTGATGGTTGTCCACACTTCCCTTTGCACCCCAACACTCTCCAAACAGCTTGACACTAGATGCCTCCTTTATGAAATTGCAATTCCTTTCATGCCATGAGCAGCATTTCTTCTCTGAGGTGTGCTGATTACTTCCTAAAGTAAATTCCCAAAGACTATTATCGCAGAGCAGAGCAAATGTTGATGGTATGTTATACAAAGAAAAAATAAATACTTGGTCAGCAGTGGGACTCTCCCTTGTTTTCTTTTCCTTCGCTCTTTTTGTCTTCCTCTGTCCTAGCACATGCCGTACCTCACTTCAAGAGTGCTTGAAGTGGCTTCATTTCTTCTGAAGTGGGGAGGGGGGACTGGGGCTTCTGAGGCACCACTGCTGCTTATCAGTTTACTATTGCAAAATTTGACTATATAGAGAGGGAGGGAGAGAAAGCAGGTTTTATTGTTTTTGAGTTGTGAGGTTCTACGTTACAGGGATAACAGTACCAAAGAGAGCACTGTTCATAGTTCTACCCCCTTGTCCACATCTGTATTCTTTACTGCAGTTTTATAGCAGATGAGAGGCCGCTTCAGAAAATAGGGACAGTCATCTGGCCAGAGTTTTATGTCTCATTCATTTCAGTGGGTGGGTGGGGGGGGGGAGTTAAGCAGACACTTAACTCTCACTCATTAAAATGAATGTGATTTCAGAGCACTTAAGGCTGGCTGTATCATACCCATTGCATTTGAGTGTACACCTAAATTGCAACACATAAGTAAGGCACATGTGTGTTTTAGTGCGCAAGGGAACAGCTGCAAGGTCATGTCTGCAAGTAAGGAACCTGGAAAAATGTGTTTGTATTGTCATGTGTACACTCACAAATCAAGGAGTTGCTACTGTTGTAAGAATTTTAAGGTGTTTTATTTATATATAATAATTGTTATTAATGTACCAAAAACAAATAAGGCCACATGTCTGAAAACCAGCACAGGAAGACAGGCCTCACTCCCAACTGGCCAAGTACTTCTTTGTCTCAGGAACAAAGGGGGGGTTGCCCCTCCAGCTACTCAGCAGACCTCTGCCTGAGTGATAATCTCTGGCATCCTGATATCTGAGTGTCAGACAAAAAGGTGTGATTAACTTGGCTGGGATATAAAGAAATGTAAATATCTTTTGTTTCACTTGATGGGTTTTTTGTGGAGGGCAAGAGGCATGGGGGCAGGGTCCAAGTTGCCACCAGACCCTCCCAATTTGTGATGTAATCCTAATGTATGGAGGGGTGGTCTTGAGCTGGAGGGGGGGCAATTTCAAAAATCTATATAGGAGCTTGCACGCCTTTGTTCGTGGTCTTTGCTTGCAAACACCCTGCTGCAGCAGTAATAAAATACAGGGCAATCGCCTTGCTTTGGGAGATTCTGTATCGTCTATTTTATTCATAAGTGCTCTTGAGAGGAGGGGAGCCCTACTAAGGCTCTCCCCCGGGTTCATGGACTCCCTTCTGGGGTTGAACCTAATTTTTATAACACTACTTTGTACTAGGCTAGACTGTGTCTCCATATAGCCCAGAACTGTGTACTTGACTGCCAGCAGTTCTCTAGGACATACACGTGTGTGTGTGTGTGTGTGCGAGCACACGCAGTATATATTTGAATAGAATTTAACCACTGACATAGAGGGAAGGAGAGAGCAAATACACTTGCTTCCAAGAAGCTATGCAACAGTAATGGTGAGATGTTGCCACCATGCAGGTTGGGGGACTCAGTGTGTGACCAACCCAGTGACACTCTGGGTTGCAGCCCACAGTTTACAATACAGAACACAGATATGCTTTGTGGACTAGAATACTGTGGTGTTCAAGAGTCCTGAATTTGTTTGCTTACAGTCAGAGCCAAGGTAATACTTTTGGCAAGCTCAGCCTTAGCAGAGTTTTATTTCTTCGTAAGTATTTGAGTAATTTTAGGTATAAAAAGATGTGGCTAGTGGATGCAGACTTTTTGGCAGCAAATATAGCGCAGCATAGTGCTGTTTGTGGAGTGTTACTGTTTTATGTCATGGTTCAGTAAAGAAGCTGTATATTTTATGACGAAAATAGTATTCTTCATCTTAAAAAAAGAATGAAAATAGCCCTACAGTGAGTATTAAATTTCATGTTTAGTAGAGAAATAATCCTCTAGGGTTAGTCCATTGGGCAGATATATTAGACATAGATGGTGTCATCATTATAGAGGAAGTAAAGCTCTAAAATAGATGCTGTCTGTCTTCCCTTGTTTCCCCCTATGTTATGTTTAATTGTTGTACCCAAAGGATCCAGTATCAATCAAACTGAAGAGAGTAGCCATATATATAAGCTATAATTGTCTTGTGGTGCTGTTTGCTTTGTTCCTGTCTCCTTGGTTGCCACACGTAAGATTGCTATCTGCTGTGAAGCTTTGCAGCTGATATTTGTTTCCTACAGTAGTAGAAGAGAGGAGGATAACCTTTCTACTGAGTCAAGGAGGAAGCTGTAAATGAGGCTTTGGATGGCAGTTTCCCTGTGTGATTTGCATCAAGTTGCCATATTTCAAGTAGAAGGGATATGTGCTTTGATTACACAAAACATCTCACGCAACCATTAGCACCCATTCTGCATCGTCTAGGATCCAGTTGTTCATTGAAAACTGGTGGATGATATGTGGATGCTGCGTTGAGTAATACCTCAGAGATGCCAAAAATGCTTGTCACCGTGATGAATGGAATGTGTGTGTTGAGGGAGAGCTTGCATTATGTGTGGCCCCATGGGAGTTAGAGCATAAAATAGCTTGGAGTTTGTCAGAGAAACAATGTTTACTCTTGATGGAAATGGGAAATTGTGCACAATGCTGGATGAAGGCATTGTGTTGCTAAAGGGCATTGTTTCATCTTTATTTTCTTGTTTCTTGTCTCCATTTAAAAGTCCAGGGATTCTATCAAGTTGAATGATCTGAAATCAGAAGTATCACCGAGGATCTCGGCTGAAGATTTGATCGACTTGTGTGAGCTGACAGGACCTGGTCATTTCAAGACTCCAACAAAGAAAACAAAATCTAGCAAGCCCAAGCTGCTTATCGTTGACATCCGTAACAGCGAGGAGTATCCTTCTTAGTGGAAAAGCCATAGATTGATCCTTACTATATGCATTGCCAGTTTCAACCGAAAGCGCTACATTGCTGCAGCAGGGAGTTTTAACTGGTCTGGCGAGTTAGGGAGAAGATTTGTGGCCTGGCTTCTTTCTCCCTGACATCTAATTTTCTATGTTTACAGATTATTTTACTTGGAGCATTTGCTCACGTGAGTCCCCTGCCTGCAGTATGAAGTTGTAAAGCCTAGGTGCAGGTTGACCATCTCAATGAGGACTAGGCTGTAATATACATGATAGAGAGAAGCATAATGGACTTCAAGGAGAGCAGATCGGAATTACTTCCACATCTTATTGAGGATGTAGAAAATGCACTCAGGAGATGCACTCAGCATCTGTCAGGAGGTGTGCAGCAGCATTCTGCCCCACTGGAAGTTTCCAGGTTATATTCAAGGACAGTCCCATACAGAGAGAGTGCAGTAAACTCGAAAAATTAGAATATCGTGGAGAGGTTTATTTCTTTCAGTAATTCAACTTAAAAGGTGAAACTAATATATGAGATAGACTCATGACATGCAAAGCGAGATATGTCAAGCCTTTATTTGTTATAATTGTGATGATTATGGCATACAGCTGATGAGAACCCCAAATTAACAATTTCAACTTTGGGATTTTCATCAGCTGTACACCATAATCATCACAATTATAACAAATAAAGGCTTGACATATCTTGCTTTGCATGTTATGAGTCTATCTCATATATTAAAATCCAGTAGCTAATGAAAACAATTGCTTACATAAATGGACTTTTCCATGATATTCTAATTTTTCAAGTTTCACCTGTAGTCTGGAAATTACAGAAGATCAGCATTGCGTGGTCTGACTTATCCAGAAAAGGGGAAAGCAACCTTATTAGGTAAAGATGGGGAAATCCGCTCCTAGCAGCAACTCTGACCTGCTTCTCAAGAGCTAGTGCTGCATCAGTGAGGCCTCCATGTGTCTTACTTGATCAGAAAAAAACATTAATCACAGCCAAGCTAATCACCTCTAAACCGCAGCAGCTGTGTACAAACATCTCCAGCTTGTCTAGATTCAGTTTATTCTGGTCTCATGCACTTGAACACAGACTGAAAACTGGTTCAGGACCTGTGACAGCTCTTGAGTGCTACAAATAAATATACATGTTATCAACATATTTAAAGACACCCAACCCAGAGCTACAGATGATCACTATGAATATTAGTGCTATAAGACATTTAGATATTAGAAAGCATTGGTGATAGCACTTGAAACCTTGCAGAAGCCAGGGAACTGGCATAGCCTTCCCAGTAGTCACCTGTTGAGTCATATCAGACAGAAATAAGTTATCGTTGATTATATCCTGAAAGTTATCCTTTCAGCTCAGCTTGGTAGAGACTGTTCTACATCACAACTTTATATAAGAAAAATGGAACAGTTATAGCTTGAAAATACAGTATGTCAAAACCCAACCTTCAGTGGTCAAAGAAGCATGAAAGTATATTTATTTCTTCTGTATGTTTAATAATTTCATACACCAGTAGAAATTTCCAGTAAGGCATAGGCTTCAGTGTCAAGTGCTCTTTCTTGTTTAGTCTTTTGAGGTTTTTCTCCTGAAAGAATTTAATATTTAAGCCGAATGAATTCATAGCAAAGCCGTTCAATTTTGCCTTCCCTTTTCTGTGGCACGTTGAGGGGGAAACACCAGCAGAAATGTGAGCAGGTTTGCTAGTAATAACTATTAATTGTAATTTAATGCACCTATTCAAATCAAGGCAAGGCAAATAAACTTTTTAAAACTAGGCCCTCCAGATGGTGTGATTAAATGTTTATCAATAAAGTTGAGTTTTAGTCCAAGAAATAAACAGGAAGCAACATTTTCCAGAAGAGGCTAAACACTGCATGTTTAGATTTGTTCAGGCAGGATGAGCTACAGGTCTAGAGTGGATAACTGCATTGCATGTTTAATTACACATTACTGAAACATAAAGGGCACTCCTACTCCTTTCTGCACTTTCTGCTCCGTGGCAAACACAGTTTGTTGTGTCATCGAAATGGAGAAACTTGTTAAACCTAACTATAGATAATTGGAAACCACAGTTTGAATGGTATGAGCATAGAATACTTTCCTGATGGCCAGTCAGTCTTGCTGAGTAGTGTCCCCAGCCTGTAGCTGTGCTAGTTGTTACACCCCTCTGCATACCCATGTACAGGTGAAACTCGAAAAATTAGAACATCGTGGAAAAGTCCATTTATGTAAGCAATTGTTTTCATTAGTTACTGGAGTTTAATATATGCGATAGACTCATGACATGCAAAGTGAGATATGTCAAGCCTTTGTTTTTTATAATTGTGATGATTACGGCGTACAGCTGATGAAAACCCCAAAGTTGAAATTGTTAATTTGGGGTTCTCATCAGCTGTACGCCATAATCATCACAATTATAACAAATAAAGGCTTGACATATCTCACTTTGCATATCATGAGTCTATCTCATATATTAGTTTCAGCTTTTAAGTTGAATTACTGAAAGAAATGAACCTTTCCACAATATTCTAATTTTTCAAGTTTCACCTGTAATTCCTGCTAGCTGTTTACCGTACCCCTCCAAGCACTTCAGGAAAAGAGAAGGCAGATGGCAGCTTACTGCATTTTCCTTTACATAATTTAATGGAAAACACGCACTCTGCGGGGTCTAGCAACAGGTGTCCTATTTCTTTTAGCGGTGTTTTCCATGTAACACTGCACTTGGAAGCTAAGGAGTTACTGAAATACAATCTGGTGGCTGTTGTAAGTTGGAGAGGCTTTTCTTTTTTACAGTTTTATAAGGTGAAGCTTCCTGGTAAAAGGATAATGTTGTCTAGGCTATGCTTGGTTGTTTGTGTCTTGGGTTTTTATAAAGGTAATCTAGGTGATATTTTTATTTTAATAAAAAGGCAGCAGTTTTGTCTACAATTCATTTCATTAAGCATGTTGCAAAAACATGAGTGCTGGTCCATTCATTTCATGAAGCTGCCAGCAAAAATTTCTTTATGGTCCTTTGCATAAATTTCTAGCTTTTGTAATCATCTCAGCAATGGAGTGGTTAAGATAACCAGCTAAGATGAGAAAGAATACAGCAGACATTTTGAAGTGTGCATAGTGATATACTAATGCAACTTTAATCAAAAAAGTAACTGTATTTGACCTTCTTAAGGTTAAAGTCATTTTTCCCCTTGCCACGTCTTACAATTATCATGTCATATTGAAATAAATACGTTGACTCCATAGATTTATGAGTCTGTAAGTTTTGGAATGCAAGAAATAGTTATTCCTTCCAGTTAGAAATTAATGAACTATGCTAACTAAGTGGGATGGTTTAGTTTATTGGTGTTCTTACAAACTTCATACTTCCCGCAGTATAAATTTTACAGATGGAACTGTAAATGAATTATTTGTAATGGAATTTGTTAATCTTAAATTAATTCTAAGCCTTTCCAATGCAATTCATGCTATATCCAGGAATAAAAAGTAGCATTCTTCAGCACCCAGTACTCTTGAAGACATGACTATTTGACCACCACAAATCATACTTGAAAATGTTTTGTGTAAAATGTGTATTGAATGCATATCACTTGCATGAACTCAGAAGCTAACTTTTTTGCACTTACAATGAATGAAAAGGTACACATTAAATTTAAAAAGGTCTTAACATGGGGGTAACCAACTGGTGGCCCAGGGCCATATTCCAGCTCCTAGAGCAGGCATAGGCAAACTTGGCCCTCCAGTTGTTTTGGGACTACAATTCCCATTATCCCTGACCACTGGTCCTGTTAGCTAGGGATGATGGGAATTGTAGTCCCAAAACATCTGGAGGGCCAAGTTTGCCTATGCCTGTCTAGAGGTTTCACATCTGACTCCATCATGGTCCCAGATCCCAAGGATCTCTTTATCTTACTATGGCATTGATTGTGGGCAGTCTCATATTTTTAGCACCCAAACTTCAATGTGTGTTACCTCCCCATCAGGTAACAACTTTTGTTCTTGCAAATGCAACATATCTAGGTGTGTGTGGGCTTTGTTTCTTGTTCAGTCTCTTTCTTCCATAGAAGAGAGCTATGGCAGTGCCAGTGCTTTGCGAGTACATGGTGCTAAAGTCAATCCCTAGCATGTCCACCTAGGGCTGGGAAAGATCCCTGTCAGTCAAAAGCCCTGGAGAACTGTTGCAAATTGGTATGGACAATTCTAAGGTTGATGGACTGATGGCCTGACTCAATATAAGGCCACTTTCTATTACTTGTTTGGGGCTTTTTAAACTCTCATCCCATGTGAACAGTCAACATTTGCAGAGCGCTCTCCTTTTGCAATTGAGGCACTCATTCAGAGGTGCAGCAAAAGGCTCTTATCTGTGTGACTGTCTAGGGAGTGGTGGCCCAGGAGAGGGCATTCTCTGTGACAGACAGTTGTGGAATTCCTTCCCCAAAGAGGTGTGATGCAGTTTACGGTTGTGTGTTGAAGACACCTCTTTATCCTGGTCTTTCACACCTGAAACAAGTGTTTTCAGGACCCACCTTATTTCTGTGACTGTGATTGGTTTTTAATATAAATTTTAAATTGCTATAACCACCCCAGAGACCTTATGGTGAAGGTCAGGTACTAAATTGAATGAATGACAACGATATTCAGAGCTTGGTTTTCCTCTCTTCCTCCTTGATTTCCTTAATGGACCCACTTCTTGCATAGCTTTAATCGAGGGCATATATCTGGCAGCATCAACATCCCATTTGGATCAGCATTCACTGCTGAAGGAGACCTCATCCAGTGCCCTGCTACTTCCACTCTTCAGAGCTTTAAAGGGAGAGTTGTTGTGGTTGTAGGTCACGTGGCAAAGAATACAGCACTGGTAAGTTTTTTATGATGGCATCTATGTTATCAAGGCAGGACGCGGGTAGCACTGTGGGTAAAACCACTGAGCCTAGGGCTTGCTGATCAGAATGTTGGCGGTTCCAATCCCTACGATGGGGTGAGCTCCCGTTGCTTGGTCCCTGCTCCTGCCAACCTAGCAGTTCAAAAGCACATCAGAGTGCAAGTAGATAAATAGGTACTGCTCCAGCGGGAAGGTAAATGGCATTTCTGTGCGCTGTTCTGGTTCTCCAGAAGCAGCTTAGTCGTGCTGGCCACATGACCCGGAAGCTGTACGCCGGCTCCCTCGGCCAGTAAAGTGAGATGAGCGCCGCAACCCCAGAGTCGTCCGCGACTGACCTAATGGTCAGGGGTCCCTTTACCTTTATGTTATCAATGATGAGAAGGTTTAACAATAACAGTTAGTGAGTGGTGTGGTAGTGTGTAATTTTCTGGACAGAATTCTACAGAAGTAAAGACTCGATCTGGACATACAACTTTTTAGATTACTGGGATATTAATCTGTATCTCATGTACGAAATCAGTTCCATGATAGACATGGAAGAGTGTCGCTGAAATTTATTCACTTATGTATTTGTGTGTGGTTTAGCTATGGTTGCTTTTGTATTTCTTCTGTGGTTTTGGCTATTAAATGTTCTACTGATTTCATTGTAGCTTTTATTCATTGTATTTTTATGAGCATTGTGTTTTATGAGCTGTTGTAAACTGCCCTGAAAAATTTTAATTGGACGGTGGTATTGCAGTGTTTTGAATATGTTAATGCATAATGGATTGGCAGCAGTAACTCACAACAACGACGGGGTCTTGGGGTGGTGGTAAGGGTTTAATTTAGTTCCTGGGGTGTTTCAACACTGGTGTTACAATTCTGTCAGTTCTTACTTGATTTGTGTGTTAAGGGTAACTGCACACATTCACTTAAAATCAGAGCAAGTCTGATTTATGAATGTCTCAAAGCACTTGCTTTTTGACAGTCTTCAGATAGCTAGATTATGTCTGTGAGCAGGTTTTCCCCATCTCTTTCTTGTTTGGCACAAACTCTCTATTTGAAGGACCCTGTTTACTTGGGCAATGGAATTCACATGGTTTCCAGCATCACTAAAGTAGCTCAGAGAATGTGAGTGTGGCCTCTTCGCCTGATCAACATACAAGGAAACCAGCAAAACAACTTGCCCAAGATGAGTGAACAGAAATATCTCTGCTTTCTTTCTTTTTTTTTGGGGGGGGGGGAGAAAGTTGCAATGGCCGGTATGGTAAACAACACCTTTTGTGAAACTGACCACATTACTGAATTCATAGTGAGTTAATTGCATCGCCGGCTCCCTCAGCCAGTAACGTGAGATGAGCGCCGCAATCCCAGAGTCGGACACGACTGGACCTAATGGTCAGGGGTCCCTTTACCCTTTACCTTTAACAGCACTAATTCTGAAGAATTGTCATATTTCTATTAATACACTTCAACGTGCAAGCCGACTCTCTGTGATCTGAAATGACAGGGTTGTCCTTTTGCAGTGCAGAAGTAATCCTCTTAATGTGAAAAAGAAGCTCAAGCTTAACATTATTAATCTGTTGACAATACTAATTAGCCATTCTTGACTGTGTTACTCTGGGAACTGCATTTTCTTGGACACAACTTTGGAAGCTCAGGCCAGGAGGGGGGTGATTATGAAGCTAAATGAACTTTTTACCCTACAGTGTTTTTGTAGCTGTCTGTGGTTATGGCACATGAACTTCTGATCATCACAGCCATTTGTTTTTGACCTGAAAAGTTACCAAAATGTTACTATCTCATTTTCTGGAACAATTTTTAAATACCTCGCTCCAAATACCAAAATACTACAATTAGGGAGAGATGGGCAAAATACTGCCATTAGAGAGAGATGGGCAACCAACTCCAAACAAAAAGTCAAAGTTGGAGTCATGATTTTGCACGAGGTTTTGTTGGCATATTATAAAGCACAAGGAAACAGATACATTCTTGGCAAATGTCTCTTTCCCTTATGAAACTGACGTGTGTCCAAATGTGCATAGTGACCCTTCCATGTGGGAACTGTTCCTTTGGCTGACAGCAAAAGAAAGTATCTTGGTTCACATCACAGGTAACTGATCATTGTAGAGCATTTTTGGTACTTACTAATTACTGAATCTGTGCACCCATCTAAACACTGCACAGTAGATGCATGAAATAGTTTCCCAACAGCTTTGGGGGGGATCCCCTCCCCATGAAAGGCATCTCTGGGAGGCTGAGCCAAGAGTGGAGGAACAACAGGGACTGTTTAAGCTTTTCCCAATGGACTGTGGTTTCATGCTTTTCTCCACATCGTTTCTCATGCCTGGAACCTGAGGTAGCACAGCAGTGCAGCTGGAAAGGGTTAAGCTCCCTCCCCTTCCTGCACTCCCAACTGCATCCAGCCAAAAAACAATTATCAGGCATCATATTTTTGCATTAAATCACGCAAAGTGGGGTGAAATGAGGGAGCAACCATGAACAAACTTAATTCCACCTCCCATTACAGTTCCCTCCACAGGTTGGAGGAATAACATCTTTGATGGAGAGCCTGGTCTGCTTTTGTCGGCTGCCTAGGAAGATTTAAAACCCTGTTGCATCGTGCGGGGAGCCAACATAGGTAGAGCAGTCCCCCCGACACACACACACACACACACACACACACATGCTATACCTCAAACTCATGGAGGGCAACAGGAGACAAAGCCATCATTTGCATCCTTGCTTTCCCCCTTCATACATTGATTCAGCACAGAAGTAGGATACCTGAATAAGACTATAGCTGTGTGTCACTTTCAAACAGGCATCAGGAAAAGGTTACACATCTGCCATATGATGTCTAGTTTGGACCCAGTGGCGTTCAATTTTGCTCCCCTTTGCCCTCAAAACCGAGAATGGTGTTGAAAGATAAGTACAGTTCTGCGAGTGCTGTCGTATAGCGAAAATTTCGTCTTGTGAAGCACCAACGGGAAGAGCAGTTTGACGGGGGGGTGAATCGCGGAATTTTTTCGTCTTGCAAGGCAAGCCCATAGGAAAATTCGTCTTCCGAGACAGCCTTTCGCTAGCGAATGCCTTTCATCTAGCGAGTTTTTTGTCTAGCGAGGCATTCGTCTAGCGAGATACCACTGTACATAGAAACTTTGTTGTTTTCCAAAAAGGCTTTGAATGTTTTGCTGTTTGATTCCTTTAGCGCATTTGTTGATTCTGCTTCCTTTTTAGAAACGCTTGTAGTATTCTTGCAATTGTATCAACGGACGCTTCACCAAGTATATTGTCCCTTGTAAAGTTCAAGGTGGTGGGAAGGCGGGACAGGCTGTATAAATAAAGCAAGGATTATTTTGCAGTTTAGGTAAGAAGACCCTGTGAACTGCTTGCTTCCACCCTAGCTGACTGTGTTGATTTTATGCAAACACAACATAAATTGTTACAGCAAGTTACTAACTAAGCAGTCTTTGGTGGTGGCGAGATCTTTCCACTTTGAAAAGTTGGAAGAACTGTTTAATAAATACTTGTACATTTTTAAGTAAACAGTTTGATCTGCAGTAAGTGTGGTCAAAATTAAAGTAGTTAAGCTAGAAATGTTCTCTGTTGGCATATGCTGGCCTGTGGTAGCCTTATCTCTTATCATATTTTTCCATCTGTGCAGATGAATGGGAACTTTAAACTCCTTGTGCATTAGACTCTTATACCTGTCAGTTTATACTTGAAATTATGGAGTGGAAAGTGTACATTCCTCACCAGTTGAGCATGCAAGGAATTTTTCCTTGATCTTGAGTGAAAAGTGCATTTTTACCCTACTCTGTTCCTCACTACTTATCTCCCTCATTACCATCATATTTCAGGGTTGGTACAGCTGCAAACCACATCTAAGAAACATGTTCCAGTGTCATGGATCACCAGAGGATCTTTACTGTTTGACTTTGTTAAATAAGTAGTCATCTACAAAACTAATAGGGATCTAAGAGTGTGCACCATGGTGTGTGGGATCAATGCAGAACAGCCAGTAGCTTAATACATTTAGGTGGCCCCATGTGTATCAGATTTTCTACCCATGTATACATGGTCCCCACACTGATGATTTCTGAACAGGTTTTCTGGACCTTTCTGGTCCAAAGTGATTTTACTGGGTAATTTAGTAATTGGTGTTTAACTGCTGTTGTTTTTATCTTGTGATGTTACTACTGCTTTGTGCATTTGAGCTGTTTGAGTGTGTTGATACTGGATTGTATCCAACATTAGTCATGCTTGACAGCAGACACATGAACACGACTAAACTAGGTCCGTTCATGTGAATAGGTCTACTTAGTAAAATTTAGTTGAATGCCACCCATTGTTTTTAATTCTGCTGCTATAGTGGGCTGTGGTCAACTAATTTTTACTCAGAGTAGACCCACTGAAATCAATGGGTCCAAATCATTCATGGCCATTAATTTTTGCTGGGTCTACTCTGAGTAAATATTAGTTGACTACAGCTCTATATTTTTAGGTGTCTTGGTGGTTTTAGGGTATTATGGTGTTATATATTTTCAAATGTTTGCAGTTAGCTAATTTAATTAAACTGGCCTACATTTTATAAGTGCCTGGTAATCATGATCTCAGTGAAATACTGTGAATTCCTAAAATGGGATTGTGTGCTGATAGGGCATTGAAGGATTGCTTTACCTCATTCTGGATTTCTTGTATAAGAACATATTGGACACTAGTTACTTAAACATTATCATTGAATTAAGTCATTTAACAATATGCTCCCAAAAAACCCCAAGATCCAATGCACGATGTAGAAAAGTACCATCCTTTTTCTTCCACTGCATTTTTTAGCCAACACCCCTTCACAAAGCTTCCATTTTTCCCCCCTTGCCATACATTTGTCTGTAAGAGAAATGAAGTGCCAGGATTTGGCCTTAGTCCACTTATTGCTCAACAGTTTCCCCCTCCCTTAATGGAATCTCCATTGTATACACTTTGAGTGCATGATGTGTCTAACGTACCAACATACATGAAAGATGTTAAGTTTTACTGCTCTCAGCAGTCTGCACATAAACATAATTTGACCCTACCTTCTATTGAGGAACGTGATAGTTGACAGTAGAACTGTAAACACAAGATTCTAGCTTCTGATGCATTAGTATAACAAGAAGTCGGAGCTATACATTCTAAAGCAGATAAATGTATTCGGGAGAAAAAGTTTAAAAATGAATAGCGATCGGTTGTTAGGCTTAAAGGGGCTTTGATGGTATCCAGGCTGCCCTGGACATTCTTCCCCAAGCAATGAGAGAAGAGGTGGGAAAAGCAGTCAAGGCAGCCCCTGCCTTCCTGGCAACAACAAGTCGGCAGGACAGTTGGGGGGGGGTTTCAGCCAGCCATTATCATTAGCACAAGGACCAAGGAACTGGATGGAGACCAGGAAGGCTTGAATAGCTGCTTCATTTCCAAGGTGACGTTGCTGCACCTGACACCATTTGAGACCCTGGATGTCTCCCAGCTTGCCTCTGGAAGCTTGTTTCACTTTAAGAAACAGAGGAAAGGAGCTAAGGAGGAGACCAACCTGCTGACTCTTGCCTTTACCAGCAGCAAAATGTGGGGTGGACACTACCCATCTTTCCATATCTGAGGCCCAAGTGGGAGGTAAACTCATTGCATTGCAGGCGGTTGCACAAGATGACTCTCAGGGATCTCTTCCAACTCTACAGTTCTATGATTCTATGATTTTAACCCCTGCAGCTACATCCATGTTTGTTGCAAAAAGTTAAAGCGCTAGACAACAGGGGTGATCATCATTTAGCATCATTAGTGGGGGGGGGCATTTAGCACTAACCCCCTAGTTATACCCATAATTATAGCAGGGGTAACTGGATATTCTTGAACTCTGAACTCCCATCAGCTTTGCTGGCTGCTATTGATGGCATTTGGAGACCAACAAAATGAAGAGGGCACCACATTGGCAGTTAGTTTTCCAGAACTAAGTTCCAAGTACATTTAAGTGAAATAATTGCATGTTCTTCGGCTCCTTAGCCGGGTTGGCACTCTGTAAAACTGCCATGCACACCGATGGAACTGTATAAAAAAAATTTGCAATAACTGCCAATGCTCCTCTAGCAGTGTTTTACTTTGCAGAAAGCACAGGTGGAGAAGGTGTCATATCTTTCTAGCAACTGGCATGTAGGGCATCGCCTCTGACAAATGCAGATTTTTCTTGGTGAAAGTGAGACCAGAGTATGAAACTTGATGTGTATAACATGGCTTCAGCCATTTAATTGGTGCTGTTGGATAATAACCTAGATGGAGCCTAGACATAATCCAATACAACTGTTGAATTGGGTGGAGAGCAGGGCTGCTTTCATTGTTATTTATTGTGATTTGTCACCTTTTCACATTGCATCCATGGATATCTTTCTCTTTCTGATGAAAATGATGCATGCAAGCACATGCTGTCCTTCACCCCGTCAATAAATATCTTCCCGAATTCTATTTACAAGACCACCTAGTTCTGTGTCACATTTTACATTCTGTCCCTTTCCACTCAAGCTCTTTGCCATTTCTTTCCTCTGCAGTATTCCTCATCCTTTGGACCACCCAGCTAGCAAAAGGCACTACATTTCATCTGCATTACTCTGCTGATCTCCCTCTCTTACAGCTGATATTTCAGCAGTTGTCACAGATCCTCTCCATCCTGGTTGCTAAGGGTCTCCCAGCATGAGGGTAGTAATAGCCCTTTGTCCCGTTGGGAGGTTTAAAAGGTCATTTGTCAAAGTTTCAGTGAAATCCTTGTTTTACTACATCATGATTACTTGGGCATTACAGAAGAATAGCACAGCGCAAGATTTATCAGCTCTGAGCGAGAAGCAAATCTTCAGAACACACAGTTGCCTTTTGGATAAGCGGAAGCCAAAGGCACAGCCGTAAAATACATAACTGGAGTTCTGTTGGCTTTTCACTTGAAATTATGAATAGATCTCAAGGGTTGTAGTTCTGTATTCATGGCTCCTTCATATGCAGCTGCAACCACTTGGGAGCAGGTTTCCTTTGGTGATCAGATGCATCTTCCAGGTATGCATGGGAATACTGTAGTGTAGGGTGACCTAGGGGTCCTTCCAACTCATTGACAATGAGGTAGAAAAGACTGACTCCGTCAGCCCAGTTCTTTGTTTGTATATGGGTTAATGCATAAGGAAAAAAGCTTAATAGCAGGGTGGGGTCAAACTACATAGGAATCGCAGTGGAGACCTTCCACTGTACAGTATATTGATAAGGAAATGTGCACAATTCCCTCTTCATGGAAGGTTAATATGCACCTTCTCCATGAGGCCTGGTGAATGTGCACAATGGCTGGTTTTTCTGCTCAATAACTTACATTCCCATAAACAGATATGCCATCATTAATGGGCATTACAAGAGTTGAAGATGATAGGGTGCTGCCTCAAGGAGTTTACAGTCTAAAATTCATACAGAAAGAAAAAGGGAAGATTATGGGGGTTTTTTATTTCAGTTGCTTGGGCTTATTTGTACAGTAATTGGGCCTTCGGATATTGAAAATAGAAGATGGATGGATGAATGATTTGGCATTTCAAGGAAAATATTAGCTTTGAGACCAAATGAGAGCTGATATCCTCTAGGTCGGGGGTCAGCAACCCGCGGCTCCGGAGCCACATGCGGCTCTTTGACAGGTTTGCCGTGGCTCCGGGCAGGGCCGGTGCTTAGCGCCGAAATGTAGGCGGCGCTGCGCTGCGCTGCTGGCCCGCCTGCGCCCACCCACTTGCCGCGCTGCTGGCCCGCCTGTGCCCACCCGCCTGCACCCAACCACTTGCCTCCCACCCACTTGCCGCGCTGCTGCCCCGCCTGTGCCCACCCACCTTGCCGGCGGCTGTTTCAAAATGTAGGCGTCGCTGCGTCGCGCTGCTGGCCCGACTGCGCCCACCCACCCCGAACGCGGCGGGGGATAGGGGGAGGCAGGCAGGAAGCGACGGGGATGTTGCTGGATCGTGTCAGCACCTCCATTCGCTGAAAGAAGCTTCTTTCGGCGAACGGAGGTGCTGGGCACGATCCAGCAACATCTCCACTGCCTCCCCCCACCTCCCGCCGATCGCAGCGGGGGATGGGGGGAGGCGGGCAGGAAGCGACGGGGATGTTGCTGGATCGTGTCAGCACCTCCGTTCGCCGAAAGAAGCTTCTTTCGGCGAACGGAGGTGCTGGGCACGATCCAGCAACATCTCCACTACCTCCCCCCACCTCCCGCCGAACGCAGCGGGCAATGGGGGGAGGCGGGCGGGAAGCGGAGGGGATGTTGCTGGATTGTGCCAGGTGCTGGGTCGTGCCAGGTGCTGGGCACGATCCAGCAACATCCCCTTCGCTTCCTGCTGCCTCTCCCCATCCCCCACCGCGTTCGGTGGGAGGTGCGGGGAGGCAGCTGCGATGCCTGCTTTTGGGATCGGTGGGCGGCAGGGAGGTTGGTGGAGGATTTCCTCCACCACCCCACGCGCTGCCCTCCGATCCCAAAGGTGCGGGGTGGTGGAGAAAACAGCGGGGATGCTGCTGCTTTCTCCACCACCCCGTGCCAATGCCAAAAGCAGGCTCATCCCCGCATGCTTTAAAGGGACATGGGGAGGAGAGGAGAAATGGAGCGTTCTCCCCTCGTCCCCATGTCCCTTTAAAGCAAGCGGGGATGAGCCACTGTGAAGGGCTCCCCCTCCAGCGCACCCCTCCCTGCCTTTTAGAGGAGGAAAACCAGGAAGATGTTTTTTCCTGGTTTTTCCTCCTTTAAAAAACAGGTGCCTCTAGTGGTCCGGAGCGCCTTATGGACCATAAAATATGGTAATTTCCCTAAAATTTTGGTTTCATTCGCCTTTCTGTGCTGAAATGTCACAACCTGAACGACCATGGCTTGCCCCCCCCCCCTAGTTTTGATCCTGGGTACGCCCCTGAGTCAATGCAAAAAGGTAAGAACTTATTCTTGTTGTTTTTACTAATTATACTTTGCATTGGCTCCTATACGTTATTTATTATTATTGCATTAAGGTAAGAAACAATATATGCAGCGTTATATTTGTTTTATATGTCGCAATGGTTTTGCGGCTCTCAGTTGTTGTTTTTCCCTTTGGAAACGGGTCCAAGTGGCTCTTTTTGTCTTAAAGGTTGCAGACCCCTGCTCTAGGTGTTCTGAAAGGCATAGGAGGCAGAAAAGAATAAGGGACATAGTCAACTGTCAGATGACTGGGGGTGGGGGTGGAACTGGGAAAGGTTGCATGCAGGAGTGCATTGGGACTTAAGAGTGAAGAAATTGCACAGACGAGACTATGGAGGGCTTTTCCAGTAAGGGCAATTGGTTTGTGCAGGTTCCAAGAGTGGGCTGAATGAATACAAGACAGAGAAGAGATTTCAGAAGACATGTCATGCGATCACAGGCTACAGAAAGCTGAGAGCTGAAATGCACCAATGGAAAGTCCATAAAGTTTGCTTGTAGCCAAAGCAACACAACTCGGGTTCTTGGCAAAGGAAGCAAAGAGCTGTATTTTCTGGTCTACCCACATTGTTGCTGTGTCGTCCCCTGGGTAACAGTAAAGCCAATGTTTCGCTGGGTTTTCCCCTTCAGACCACAGACAGCGCCCTTCTGTCGATCTTGCAGCAACCTGAATGGAGACACAGACGCCAAGGTTGTTTGGCCTTGGTCTTTGCTAAAGTGGTTTGTTTAGCAGCAGCTACACTCAGTACTCTACATCTATGTGATCAGCTGTGTCTCTGTTTGCATAGGTATACAGTGTACTTTGATTGTTCACCAAACTCTGCAGCTGGTTCAAGCCCAACATGAGAAGCTGTGGCATACAAAAAGATCATCCGCAGGCAACGGGAGAGGTTTTAACACAGGGACTGGAAACCTGTGATGCTGCAGTTGCTTCTGGACAATAGCTCCCATCATTCCTGCCCATTGGCCGTTCTGGCTAGGACTCATGGAAGCTGGAGTTCAGCAGGTAGCTGGAGGGTACAGCAGGTTCACCATTTGTTTCTTAGGCCATGTCCTGAAGGCACAGGGCAGGCAGCAATGTGGAGGGTGTGTGTGAAGAGAGAAAGTGTGCTTAGACTCATAGAACTGTAGAGTTTTCAGGGACCCCAGGGGCCATCTAGTCCAACCCCCTGCAATGCAGGAATCTCTGCTAAAGCATCCATGACAGGTGGCCATCCAACCTCTACTTAAAGCAGTTTGATAATGCAGCATAAACACAAGGGTGGTTGTTGTTTTTCTTTAAACCCAATGAACCCCTCTTTTACTATTTCGCCTACTCTTTGTATAGCAATTATTCTCATTCTCATTCTCATTATTTTATCATTTATATACCCCAGTCACTCTGAGCAGCTTCCAGCAATATAAAATCACAATCAAACATCAAACACTAAAAACTTCGCTGTACAGAGTTGCCTTCTGGTGTCTTCTGAATGTCATGTAGTTGTTTCTCTGTTGTTTCTAAGTTAATCTGTTACTCCACAGTGGCTTGTAGGGTGGAAGGCAGGGAGCCCAGCAGTTGGCAGAACCAGAACTAATCAGAGGCATAGCCAACAAATTCTAGTTTTCTCCCCATCCTCCTGATTGCAACACTGAGACAAAGGAGGAAGGTGGCATTCACAACCTGGACTGGTTGTAAGAAGGCAGGTGGGGACTGACAGAAGGCAGACTGAGGTTTCTGGGACAGTGCCCCATTTGCCCTAATGGACTAGCCTCCACTGCCATCGCCTGATTTGTATTACAGTGACTTTTTGTTAGGCATCTATTGTCATTTGGGCAAGAGTCGTCTTCATTTTTGGTGCACATATCTACATATCTAGCCTGGTGTTGTCTCTTTCCCCTTGCCTCAGATTCCTATCACCTGTTATCATATCTGATTTCCTGCCTTCCTTTTCTTTTTCCCCCGGATGGACCTGTTTCACCAGTGATCTATTAAAGGTAAAGGGACCCCTGACCATTAGGTCCAGTCATGTCCGACTCTGGGGTTGCGGCGCTCATCTCGCGTTACTGGCTGAGGGAGCTGGCGTACAGCTTCCGGATCATGTGGCTAGCATGACTAAGCTGCTTCTGGCGAACCAGAGCAGTGCACGGAAACGCCGTTTACCTTCCCGCCAGAGCGGTACCTATTTATCTACTTGCACTTTGACGTGCTTTCGAACTGCTAGGTGGGCAGGAGCTGGGACCAAGCAACGGGAGCTCACCCCGTTGCGGGGATTCAAACTGCCAACCTTCTGATCAGCAAGCCCTAGGCTCTGTGGTTTAACCCACAGCGCCACCCGCGTCTATTACCCCTGGCCTTAAGAAAGTAACAACTTTTAATCTTGTATCAGCACAGTAGGGTTTGTTTGTTTTTATAGAGAACAGGCAAACCATCAAAATACCATGAGATAATTTCATAAAGCAATACTGTGGTTTGATTATTAGGGTGATGCAGCTATCCCAGCAAGCCACCTTGCTCCTGTGTGCGAATGTGTATGTACACATTTAGAAATGATAGGCATCTTCCTGACATTGGGTCTTTCTCTTTCAGTTTGCAGCTCACCTGGTGAAAATCAAATATCCAAGGGTTTGCATTTTGGATGGAGGCATCAACAAAATCAAGCCAACTGGTCTGCTGACAGTTCCTTCTCCACAAATATGAGTGAGAAGCTTGCATTTTTTATCAACAATACGAGAAGATTCTTTATGGGCATTACAGCACCTGGATTGCAATAGCGACACATATTTTTTATGGCTTTCCATTGTGATTTTGCAGGAAATACTGTAGTATTCTTTCATTTCACCTTTTTGCTGGATAAAAAAGTGGAGCTTTACAATGTACGATGTCACCCCAAGTCATCTAAGATCATCATGGCAATGAACTTCAACTGCTATTTTTAAAATCTGCACACATTCTCTCAAAGTATTCATGCAAAAATAAGTGAATTGTTTTAAAGTAAATGTTTCAGCGAGCAAACACTTTAAATTAATGGGATGCAATCAACTCATGCAGATCCGATAATGTTAGGCTTTTGCACATTTCCCTTTCAAAGAGTTCTGTTGTCTTATTTCTCTTTTCTTGTTTATTTCTAGTGCTCTTACTTTTTTAAAAGATACTGGTATCAATAAAAAAGCATGCCTCTACTCTTGGCAACATTTAAAAAACCATTTTGTTCTATCAAATACTTCATTTAAGCCATGTTTAACCTTTCTTTCTTTGAAACATTGCAAATGTCTGAATATTAACTTTGACATAAATGAACTTCTCATTGTCTTACTGTACACAGGTAGAATATCTTTACAACTTACTTCTGCGTAAGTGTAGCCTGGTGCACGAACTTCACAGATAACATCCTCGGGCTTTATATTTTAATTTGTAATGTAATTAAAATTTGCTTTTTGCAAACTAAAGCTCCAAAGAAATATCTCTACTTCAACAACTTACAGACAACGTCAAAAGGAAGACAGTTGTGTGTGGAGAGCTTAAGGTGGAGAACACCCCGGTGGTCTTCACCTTTATGTTTTTCAGTATTATAAGACATATTGCTTTCAGTGTCTGCATCGATAGACTAAAATAAAGTCTTGAGTTTGTTTTTGCCATAATCAAAGCCTAGCATAACATTTTTTTCCTTATTTTTTTTTAGAGAGGAGCCCTTGAAATGTGAAGATTAACAATAACATCTCAAGTGCACAAGAGAGGTTGCCTAATCTGGGTTTCAGACCACAATGATTTTTTTTAATGTTTCTAGGCAGAGTATTGCAGGACATCTTTACTTTCAAATGAAGACATTAGATAAAAGGCTATATATATATACTCTTTGTTGATCATAAGTGCATTGCACTCATCCAGTCCCTTCTTCCCAAGCTGGTGCAATGGAATGGGAGGCATACCTGAGGCCCAACTGATTCTCCCATTAGTTTGGGGTTGGTGGATGGCTGATGCTTCAAAGACCAAAGGTGATAGAACAATCATTGTGGGACTGGGAAGATGTGAGTGACAAGCCATTTGCTTCCCCTAAGCCGACAGAAATTCCTCCCCCGCTGAGTCCCATGGGATGCCAGTAACATTCTCCCAAGCCAAACTCAGAAAAAGCCCACCTGAAAGAACAGGCCCGGAATTCTTCTCCGGCTCAGATTAAAAGAGAAACCAGAGAAGAGTGCCCTTTTCCCCACCCTGTCACATGTCGATCTTCTGCCCTGATGGAGTAGATACGTTCCCATTTCCATAGGAGTAGGAAACCATCAGAACTCTGTGAAATCAGAAATATTATCACAGGTGATTTCATCATATCCTTCACTTTTGTAAAGCTGTGATTAGGCAGTCCCTGTACTCAGGCTTACTATCCAAAAGACACGACTTAAACAGATGAGGAGGGAAGGTGGTGAAAGCAAAGTAGGGCTTGTTTCTTATGTGCAATGAGCAGCTGGAATTGAAAGAGTTGTTTTATTTTTATCACATGTGGTGCTACCCCTCCCCATAATAGAGGATGGGGAACATATGACTTGACATCAGTACATGTGAAAAGGATCTAGGGGTCTTAGTAGACCACAGGCTTAACCATGAGACAACAGTGTGATGCTGCAGCAAAAGAAGCTAATTCTATTCTAAGCTTCATCAACAGAAGTCTAGTGTCCATATCAAGGGAAGCAGTAGTACAACTCTATCCTGCCTTGCTCCTTCATGGATCACTGCCTTGTCGTGGAGAAGGGGCTTGAACAACTCAGAGAAGCTATGAGCTATGCCGTGCAGTGCCACCCAAGATGGACAGGTCATAGTGGAGAGTTTTGACTAAATGTGATCCACCTGGAGCAGGAACCGGCAAGCCACTCCAGTATCCCTGCCAAGAAAACTCCATGGACAAACTGAAGGCAGGAGTGCCTGGCGTGCTCTGGTCCATGGGGTCACGAAGAGTCGGACACGACTAAACACCAACATCCTGCCTTGGCCAGACCACGCCTGGACTGTTGTGTCCAGTTCTGGGCACCACAATTTAAGAAGGATATTGAATAACCGGAACATGTGCAAAGGAGGGCAGTCAAGATTATCAAGGGTCTGGAAACCAAGCCTTATGAGGAACAGTTGAGGGAGTTGGATTTGTTTAGCCTGGGGAAGAGAAGACCGAGTGGTGATATAGAGCCATCTTCAAATATCTGAAGGACTGTCACTTGGAAGATGGAACAGTGGCCTATCTTGTTGGCAAGCAGCACTGGGAGCCTTCTTTGGCTGAAGAGCAAGATAAAAAAATGGTTTGAATAAACAAACAATAGCTGGCAAGGTAACCAAGGCTTTCCAGTCTGGAATTTGCATTGCAGGAGTACTTGATGTGTTGCCCTCCAAGTGTTGTGGGCTACCACTTCCATCATCCTTTGCTATTGGCCATGCTGGATGGGTCTGGTGAGAGTTGAAGTATGAAACATTCGAAGAGCACAACATTGGCTACCCCTGCTGCAGTGCATCTTCTGGCCTGGAGTCATTGCAATACACCTGCAATGCTTGTGGATATTGCCAGCATCTTTACAACTTCGTTAGTTCCTGAGTACAAGAAGTATGCAGATGAACAAGCATTTTGGAGTGGGGGGGGGAGGTGAGAGTCGTTTTTGCCTCCAGGTATTCCAAAGCGTGTTTCATCAACTGTCAAAGGACAAGTTTTTTCTACCGAATATGTATTCACCTGGCATTATCACGGTAAGCTGATTCCAGTGTGAGTCACGGCTCCACCTTTTCTCAGGCACCTCTGTAGGGAGAAATTTTATCTTGTTTCTTGGTTTAGGACATAACTCTGGCGCCACAGAGCACAAAAGTAACACAATAAATCTTTCTTCCGCAGGATAATTGTTAATATTAGCTACAATAACAAGCCTGTCAGTGTGCAAGGATTCAGGGGCACTGGGTATGGTAGACCCCAAGGAATTAGGGGAGGTTTAGCTTTCTTGCCTCCAGAGTACTAGACTTGATTTGCCTGGTTCCCACCCTTCCAAATGCCTTCAGTTAATCCTTTGGAGTCCTTAATTAGACCTCTCACTTTCTGGCACTTTTGAAACGTCTGTAGTTTCTCTCAAATCTGGCTGCTGAATGATAGTAGCGGATCTAGAATTAGGCTTAAGGATCCGTAAGGACTGTGTGATTTCAAGGTATGGCAGAATCAAGACCCTGTTTAGGGTTTACTGTAGGTTTGATTTCTCTTAAGGATTCCGTTCCCATCCTGTTGAAGTCAGTGGCAGATTTCATGTTAATTGCTATTTATGGCATTTATAGCCCACCTTTCCTCCAAGCAGCTCAAGGTGGTTCTCCTCCTCCTCAATGTTAGCCTCACAACAACCCTGTGAAGTAGGTTAGGCTGAGACACTGTGACTGGCCCAAGGTCACCTACTGGGTGACATTGGGATTTGAACTACTGCGGTCTCTTAGTTCCTAGCGCAGCACTCTAACCACGGCACCACACGGGCTATCGAAGTGCTTGTCAGTGCTTGTGGATTGCACACCCAGCCTGCAATCCAGTTACATGGAGGTATGAAAGCCAACGGTGATGGTTGCTGGCGTCCATCGTTCTGGAAAAACAATGGAGTGTTGCCTCCGAGTGCAAAGTCAAACCGCTGGGGAATCACAGCACCCACTGCGGCTACAGAGACTTGACAACTCATCACTGCCATCTCCAGCATTGTTTTTGGTGCATTAGCAACACCAAAGTGACCCCCCACCCCCAGGGTGCAGGCCTGGGCAATGTGTTGTTAGGGCGCCAACAAGTTGACGTGCTGAAGTGCAGCCGTCAGTCAGATAAGCCAAGGTCGAACAGTCCGGGTCAGAAGCCAGCTGAAGTCAGGTATCAGTATGGGATCAGGAGAAGCCGAAGTCGGAACAGTCCAAGTCAGGAACCAGTCAAGTCAGTCAGGGAAAAGCCAGGAGCCAGGAACAAGCCGAGGGTCAGGAACAAGCCAGGAGTCAGGAACAAGCCAGGAATCAGGAACAGAACGAGCAAGAGCAACCACGCACTCAGCATAGCAGTTGCAGGTGCTAGTGAAGGGAGGAGCCAGCCTTTCTTAAGTAGCTGGCCTGCAACCACGTCTCTTACGAGTTGCAGCTGCCTCTAATTGTTCCCTGCGTCTCTCAGCTCTACGCTCTACAGCTGAGAAGGGAGGAGGGGAAGGGCTGTTTCTCTCCTCACAAGGGCCTGATTCTGGCTCGACTTCCTCCTCCTCCTGTTCTGGTCTTTCCCCCTCTCCATCTGACTCTTCCTCTTCCGAGGAGTGCCGCCACCAGTCTTCTCCAGGTATGAACTCCTCCACTTCCCCAGGTTCTTCCGTGGGTGCAGCCTCACCGGGGGGGGGGGGGGCTTGCCACCACTCCTCCTCATCTGGCTCAACCCTGACATGTGTATAGAGGCCCTGGGCTGCCCAGATGACATGACCCACACCCACCCCACCCCGCCCTCGATGTGGTCCAAAGGAAAGCAGAGCAATACATTTGGCACCAGCTTGGCTGCAGGAATTTCTGGAAGGAAGCATACAAGGCACCATCCAACCATCTCAGGATATGCATTCCGGATTTGTGTAGAGTTTGTTCCTTAGCCTTTTCTTCTCCCAAATATGTCTCAAGGCAGCAGGCATGGGTTTTTCCTTGGGGTTTACTCCCAAACAAAGCCTTTCTCACAGCCGATGGTACAGTTAGATAATTCTGTTGACTTACAAAGGACCCCCCCCCCCAAATCCTTAGGTGCTAAAAGTGTATTTTATTCTATGAACTACCCCGAGACCTGCGAGTGTAGGGTATATAAAGTCAGTAAATAACTATTACTTCACTAACCTCAAAATACAGTGAACCAGCCACGTTCCGTGCAGAGGCCCTCTTGTTGTTTCTGCTGAGTGGAGCCCTGGCTGTGTTTTCCAAACTCTTGTCCTCTAATGGCACCACATGAGGGCACCTCTCCCACCGGGGCAGGACGCAAGGCAAGCTTGTTCATTTCCTCAGAGGAAAAGGAAGCCCTTTACAGCAGCATATCAGGACTTCCAGTGGCCAGGCCTGGGACTGGGGGAGTCGGAACTCGTGGACAAAGTGCTTTACCATTCATCTCATTTGATTAATTTATTTTAAGCATTTGTATTGGGATGAGCCCCTTACATTTATATTTTGTCGCCGTGCCCCCCGCGCATGCCGTATTCTCCTTGAGGCCTTTTGCTTGGCTACGCTTTGCCTTTGACAAATTCATGGCGGAGAGGGCTATCTATCGATGATAGGGTGATATGATAGCCATGTTCAAATATATAAAAAGATGTCATATAGAGAGTGAAAGGTTGTTTTCTGCTGCTCCAGAGAAGCGGACACAGCAATGGATTCAAACTACAAGAAAGAAGATTCCACCTAAACATTAGGAAGAACTTCCTGACAGTGAGAGCTGTTCGGCAGTGGAATTTGCTTCCAAGGAGTGTGGTGGAGTCTCCTTCTTTGGAGGTCTTTAAGCAGAGGCTTGACAGCCATCTGTCAGGAATGCTTTGATGGTGTTTCCTGCTTGGCAGGGGGTTGGACTGGATGGCCCTTGTGGTCTCTTCCAACTCTATGATTTTATGATTCTATGACTTCTAGCCCCAATGGCTCTGCTCTGCCTCCACAGTCAGAGGCAGCGACGCTTCTGGATATCAGTTGCTGGAAACCACAGGATGGGACAGGGCTCTTGTGTTTGAATCCTGCTTTCCCACAGGCATCTATTTGGCCACTGTGAGAACAGGATGCTGGGATTGGACTAGATGATCCGATGCCCTTTTAAAAAAAAAAGGGGGGGGCTGTTATTGGGTTGCTGTTTTTATTTTAATTATATATTTTGCGGTTTTGTGTTCTGGTTTTGTTCTTCTGAGCTGCCCTGAGACCTCTGGGTATAGGGCAGTATGTAAATTCAATAAATTCAATAAATAATGATCCTCGGGGTTCCCATTCAACTCTACAATTCTATGATTCTAGACGGGCCTTTCGCCTGATCCAGCAGGTTCATCTTATGTTCTTGAACTGGGATCAATGCTGGATTTACGTAGCTAAACAAGCTGTAGTTTAGGGCCCCACTCTCTTGGGGGGGGGCAAAAATTACAGTGGTACCTCGGGTTACAGATGCTTCAGGTTACAGACTCCACTAACCCAGAAATAGTACCTTGGGTTAAGAACTTTGCTTCAGGATGAGAACAGAAATCGCACGGCGGCAGCAATAGGCCCCATTAGCTAAAGTGGTACCTCAGGTTAAGAACAGTTTCAGGTTAAGAACGGACCTCTGGAACGAATTAAGTTCTTAACGTGAGGTACCACTGTAAAGGTTAAAAACTGGATGTACATTTCCAAAATATAAGGTAAAAAACAAATAAAATAAAACCTGCATACAGCAACAGTGTTTTGTTTTGTTTTGTTTTGTGTTGTGTAGGCTCCTGTGATGTAAGTAATGGGCCCCGCCTGCTAACCTGCTCCCTAAAATATCACTGGTTTGCTCATTTCTGTATATAGGGTGCCTACATTCTGCATGTGCAAATGGCTTTAGATACCTATTAGGTCCATAAATAACCATAGCATATATTCAACACAAAAAACAGTGGCAATTAGTTGTTGACAAAGGACAGCAGGACATATAAAGGGCCTCATTACCTTTAGTAGCTTAGGGCCTCATCAAACCTAAATCCAGCCCCGACTGGGATAACGCCTTGATTACCTAGAAGGGGGTGCAAAGATGTTATATGCCTAGAAACTCCTGAATTTTGCATGGCTGGAATGTAGCCTCATGGGGACTGACAGCTAGCTTCCCCAAAGCCCCAGAACACAACTGTCCAGAGCCTGACCTTTGGCCAAGGTCTGACAAAAACCTGGCTGACCCTCTGCCTCAACAAAATGGACTATCCAGAGAGGCTAATGACTGTCATCCTCCCTCTGGAGAACAATAATGTATTGCGAGGAAATTCCCTTTCATTTTTGTTTACACAGCAGTAATCCGATGAATTATTACAGGCTGATGTGTGTTGGCTGCTGCATTGCTAGCATATGACAAAATCATAAACCATCCCCTGGTCATACTTTCGTTCAAAGATTTTTCCAGGACATGGTGAGGCACGATTGTTAATGCGTGCCTAAAACATTTGCAAGTCCTGTCGACATGGTAGCATTCCTCTCCCACAGTGTTAGATGGTGTAGAGACGGACTGAAATGCAGTTAGTCTGGTGTATGCTTTGCACGGATCATGGAATTGAACAGTTGGAACGAGATCCCAAAGATCATCCATTCCAACCCCCTGCAATGCAAGAATCTCAACTAGATCATACATGACAGGTGGCCATCCAACCTCTGGGGGAGTCCACAATCTCCTGAGGGAGACCATTAATTGTCGAACAGCTCTTACCATCAGAAAGTTCTTCCTGGTGTACATATAGTCAGACTTCAAGCTACGTCGTCTTAGTTTACCTGAGCATAACTATGTTTTGCATGTCCTGTGCATTTAGAAATTGTGTTCTTTCAGAGAATTTTAATTGCTTTCTTTTTGTCATTTTTGGAACCAGGGACCTCAGAGTTTTTAGCTTAGAAAAGAAAAAAAAAACTTGCCTTCTTGAAAACTAAAAGAGACGGTAGAGGAACAGGGAGGTGGAACATGAAAGAAATTCTCTCACTTCCTCCCCTGTGAAGGAGTGACTGTTATAATGAATCCATGAAAGGAGTCTCCTAACAATGAGAGGGGGAGCTGAGACTGGTGAGCAAAGCCATCCTGGAATTAGTTGCTAATTACAAGTTCCTGCAGTGGCTGATTAATTGGCACTTGTGTCTTCAGCTCAGTATTTGTCTCACATAGAGACTAATGGCACATCAACACTTCAGCCCTTAAAACAAATTTAGCCATTCAAGTCCTTCTCCAAAGGAAACTATTTCTGTGTGGAGAGCTAAGGATATCATAGAACAGGGGTAGGCAACCTAAGGCCCGGTGGCCGGATGCAGCCCAATCGCCTTCTCAATCCGTCCCACGGTCAGTCCGGGAATCAGCATGTTTTTACATGAGTAGAATGTGTCCTTTTATTTAAAATGCATCTCTGGGTTATTTGTGGGGCATAGGAATTTGTTCATATTTTTTTTTCAAAATATAGTCCGGCCCACCACATGGTCTGATGGACGGTGGACCGGCCCCCTGCTGAAAAAGGTTGCTGACCCCTGTCATAGAACATTCTTAATACCCTCACTGGACGGCAGCTCCCAGAATTCTTTGGGGAAAGCCTAAGACTAACTAAGGCCAATATAAAATGGTCTATAACTGATAAAATTTTATAATGTCCCTATGCTTCCTATGGGTTTGGGTGATACAAAGCTAATTGCTAAGTCTTTAGAATCCTCACTTCCCACCAAACTTGACGATGTGAATAATTGTAGGATTCTTTAAAACTTTCTGCCCTTTCTCAAAGGAGCACAAAGATCCCATTTTATTCATACAATAGCCCAGAGAAGTAGACGTATTTTTTATTTTAAAAAATATCCCTGTATTTTAAAAACATTAAACTTTTATAGCCTTGTCCCTCCTCTCGTTCAAGGCAGATTTTGGATTTTGGAGAACCCATGTCCTTCCAGATGTTGTTTGACTACAGTTCCCATCGTCCCTGATCATTGGCCATGCTGACAGAGGCTGATGGGACTTGAAGTCTAGCAAAATCTGGAGGGCCACAGCTTCCCTAGCTGTGAGTTAATAGGTGATGACCCGCCCAATTAATTTCATGCCTCAGTGGGGACTTGAACCCTGATCTCTCCAGTCCTCATCCAGTGTTCTAGCCCCTACACTACAGTAGCTTATCTGGCCACCCAAATTGTCCAGTTATCTGAACAATATAAAAATATGTAAACTAAGAGTTTGCTGTTTTCACATGCAGCTTCTGTGATTCCCTGTGTACATTCTGAAGCGAGAGACATTGGTGAAACAGTTGCACCTGAGATCTACAAACTGCTGGCTTGCAGCACAATCCTATGTGCATTGACTCAGAAATAGGTCTCATTGGTTTACTTCGGAAGAGGCTTGTCAGGTGCCTTTGTTGCATATCTTTAGGCACCAGGCAGAAACATCCCTCTTCTCCCAGGCCTTTGGCTAAGGAAACAATCTATGGCCTTTTAAACTGTAGTGAGGTGGAGGTCATTGTTTTTGTCCATATGCATTTTTGTGTTTTTCTATTGTAAAGCATCCTGTGATCTTTGGGTGAAGGGCAGTATAGAAATATAATTAATAATAACAACGCAGGGCTTTTTTTCAGCCGGAACTTGCTGGAATGGAGTTCGACACCTCTCAGGTGGGTGACATTGCCATTATAAGAGAACAAGGGAAGCGTTTAGGTTGAGTTCCACCACCTCTTTTTCTAGAAAAATAGCACAGATAACAAGTATGCATAGGGTCACAGTTTTACATTACGTTGTTCAGGTACTCTAATGTATAAATGGAAAACAAGGAGTCGCAGCAGCCTAAAGTCTCGTTCACTTACAATGGCTTGTGAATTACTAGGAACCAGCACCATTGCTCTTTCTTAAAAATTAAGATCTGTCCGTGCAATGTGAGAATGTCTTTGGCCAGTGTTTCTCAGCGCCACACTCAAATTGCCAGTTGCCCTTTCATGTCCGGTTGATCTTAGCAGAAAGAAGCTCCATTGTGAACAGCAGGTGAACTGTAGCCTGCAACAATTATGCGAGGAGGCGATGTTGCTCTTTGTTGAAGGTGTGTCTGTTTTCAGATCAAGCCGCGGCACAAACCCCAATGGGGGAAAAGGTAAAACTCATTAGTGGTTGGCAGAAGAACAAGCGCCTTGCCAAAGCCTCCCTCGTACACTCTGCACGGCAGGACAAAACTTGAAGTTGTTTGTTGTTGCGCAGCCCGCTCGGGAGTCCCGTGTCCCTTGCCAGTCCTTCTTAGGAAATCTCGAACAATAAACAATAACCTTTTTATTCAGTTGCAATCAGTTGAAGAGCTGCTCCGAGAGATAAATCTGCTAGAACTGTCATGAACAAAGGGATGGTCATGGGGCTTGGCTCTTGCTGAACTTTACTGCTAGAAGCACACCTTGCATGTCTTGCCTCCCACCCTGCCCACAAAGGCTTGCTTTTTATCTGGTAAAGCGGCTGCAGGAGGCTTTGGGTTGAGTAGGAAAAGTCCCTTGGGGTGAGAAAAGCAGGGACTGCAGAACTCTTTCCTTCCTGGCAATTTCCCTCTTCAAAATTGGCATCACAAGCCCAGAGAGCTGTATCTTATGTCTCTCAAGGAGAAAAGCCAAGTTAGAGCAGGCAAAGGGAAGAATTATATAGGGTCCCTTTTTTTCCTACTCTTATCCTCTGCTCAGCCTGAAAGCCTGATGTACCGGATAAAAGGATAAAAGGCCCTGGCAGAGGCTGGGAGAGTGGAATCATAGGCTTAAACACTGAGATCTGTTTCTAAGAGGAGCGTAGAAGGAAAGAACCATGACTGTGCTCATTTTGTTAAGAACTTTGTTGTGCCAGTCCCAAATTGTTGTTGTTGTTGTTGTTTTATGGCAATCCAAAGCCATGTTTGCACAACCATGTTGAAATTTCAGTTAACCTCCAAAGCATTGATTATTGATTGGTTATTTAATTTCTATACCGCTTAATATATTACAAGTACCTCTAAGCAGTGTGCAGGAAGCTGAAGCAACAACAGGCAACTTAGACAAAATATTACAAAAATACAGTTACATATAAAACTGTGCCCTGTCCTGAGGAGCAGTTTCTTAGGGGCTGCACCTGAAAGAAAATTCTGGGAAATTCCATTTCATGAATGCAGATCCACTCTCTCACTATCCTGGAAGCAACCCTATTCTGTTCATGCATCTGCCACACCAACTATTTTATCAAATAACTAGATTATCTTGGTCTGGAAGAAAATAGCAATTTGTAGCCAACCTTATGTAGTTCCTTCTCTCTCCTTTTTTCCCATCTTTCAAAAAATTCCCCCCTGCACAATCTGGTGCCTAGATTGTGGCTAGTTTGAGGTTGGCGAGTTCTGAGAGAAAATGGAGATGTGTAATTATTACCTATATGCTGTCAATATACATACTCATTATATCTTGTCGTTTGTTTGCCGGAGACATAGAAGATTCATTCTTTTTTGTGGTGGTGGTGGCGATGTTTGTCAAGTGTACAGAGCACAACAATGTAGCCCTGTGTTCCTTCTTGAACACTTGCAATTATCTTTATTAAACTGAGGAGGAAGAGATATATATTTTTTAAAAAGCGGTTTTCTCTTAGTATCATTTTCCCATGAAACACCGAGGATGAAAGAACGTCAGTTCCTTGGTTACTTTTTCAAAGTTTAAGTGCTCCTGGAACTTCTTGAAAAAGTGACAACAAAAATCATCATTTCCCCACATGGTTCACCTCATGATGAGCTCAGTGTTCCTCCGCTCCCTCAGAGCA